>NC_092779.1:5391236-6807069 GCF_047496795.1 Chiloscyllium punctatum | reverse complement strand
ATGTCCCAAGCCAGATTTTAATCTATATTCTTAACACTGCTTCTTTCAAGTTGTGTTCAACAAAGCATAAGGCTTATTCATCAACTGAGAGGGATGGTAGGTGATACATGATGTTGCTGTCACCTCTGGTTGGCATATGCTGCAATGCAATAGAACTTTCAAAGCAATAGATTTGAAGGAGTCTAGGATATTGGCTGTGGGGTATGCTTCAGAAGATATGTTGTCCTTGCCACATTTTCCTCCAAGTTGTGGGTCTATAGCTACACATAGACTAGGGTAGGAGAGCAGATACCCTTCCTTAAAGAGTATTAGTGAGGCATATGGGCTTTTACCTCAAACTGTCATGGTTTCATGGTCACCATTATTGAAGTGAGCTTTTTATTCCAGGTTTACAAATTCATTGAACGTCAATCGCATCAATTACTAATATTAGAGATATTTGTAACCAATCTGTTCAGAGATTTTATGATACAACCTCTGGAACAGATGGGACATGAACCCAGGCCTCTTGGCCCGGGGTAGGGACACTACCACTACCTCCCTGAATTCAAGTTACTTATTAATTAAAATACAGTAAAAGTATCCCTGCGCCAACCTTCCAATTGTTTTTAAAAATCTATTTTTCAGATCAGGTTGCAATGGAAGAGTCATTGATTGTTTCAGATTCTTCAGCCTGCCCACCTAATCAATATCTCATCTGTTTCAGTGCAAAAAGTGAAGCTGGAATTTGACCTTGAAGAAAGCTTTCCAGTGTTTATTGCAAACTCTTTGTTGGAATGGAAAGAAAGGATAGTGACAGTAAGGATCTGAAGCACAGGCAGCGTACCTGGAGTGAGAGAATGAGAAGCCACAAAATGAAAGCAGATGGGGGACCATGGAATGATGATCAGGGGTTACAGACACATCAAGCAATTGAGTTTTTTCCATTCTAATTGGAAAGGTATGAGATGCTTCAAATCAAAACAGAAATCCTAGTGCAGTCGGTGCCCATGATACCTAATCTATCTTGTATCTGTAGAATACATTAAATTAGGAAGAGTGATTAGGTAGGCCAGGTGCGTATGAGCTTATAACAATATGAACAGGAGTGTCTGTGGTGCAGTGATTATTCCTACCTTTGGGTCAGAGATCCAGGTTCAAGCTACAGACATTGAAACAACATATCTGAACAAACTGGTCTTAAAACTATCCACACAACCTGTAGTAGGAGAGCAGAAAATATTTAAAGGGGATCTTCATGATAGTGACTCCACTTTAGAACCAGAAAGTCTTGGTTCAAGTATGAACTGTCAGAGAGTCATATAGAAACAAACCCTTCAGTCCAACCAGTCCGTGCTAAACATAATCAAGAACTGAACTAATCCCACCTGCCTGTTTCTGGCCCATATCCCTCCAAACATTTCTTATTCATGTATTTATCCAAACACCTTTTAAACAAGCAGATTGGTTGAAATAATAACTACCTGCATGAACTTTTCAGTATATTTCCTACGCTCCATTGGAATTTGGGAATTTAAACTAAGGGGAGACGTTGTGTAGTTTTTAACAGGAATACTCTGATCCCATCAAACACGAGCAGATTTCCAGCTACAGAGCTGAACAATACATTTGCTTTTCCTTCCACACTGCTGCCATCTGCAGGACTCGCTCATGTCAGCACTGAAATCTCTTCCAATTCCCTTTCTCTGTGTCAGAGCCAGGTCTTTGGTTTAGTTTTAATTAAAAAGACATTCAAGTAACTGTTTTTATCCGAGCAATGATATCCCTTTCATGTTTCATGGAACATTCTCCGGAGTTGGCATCTTTTTAGTCGGACAAACTCGCAGATTCTGTCCAAGGGGAAGATTCAGGCTATTTGTGTGGAGGCTTGGAGGTGGGGTCAGGATTGCTGGGGTCGGACTGATTAAATTTAAATTGTGCTCTTTGATGTGGAAGTTAGTTAACTGGCAAATGCTATTTTTCCTTTTTTTTCAGCTACAGCCTGTTCTCCTGCATTAGATTCCGCAGTTCAATGTGAGATGCCTCTTGATTGACTCTCTCCTGTAAATGCCTTGCTATATACTCTGAGCTGGTCCTGACTACACCTGCATGACACTTCCATTCTTCAAGCCAGGCATATCTGTGAACTCTCTAAATGGTGCTATCAATTAATGGCAATTAGTGATGATATATGATGTGACTTGTAGCAGAGGCTCATGCTAAATGCAAACAGCCTACACAAGCTTCCCTCGGAACTCTCCCATCTCTTCAGCAAAGAGGTGATGGGATATTTGATGTTTTTTTGTCAGCAGATTCCGTCTCTTGCTGGGGGAACTCACCATACCGGTGGGTACAATTTGGTGACTATTTAAAACAACACTCTGAAAGTAATTCACAATTGCCTGCCTTTCCAAATGCATCTGCTGTTGTTCAATGATTTCTGGTAGAAATGCAAGGTTTAATATTAAATAATTTCACCCTACATTTCATCAAATATGGTTGGCTCTCCAACAAACCTAATGTCAGAAAGAGTGGTTTGTAGCACAGTCCCAAAGAGTGTTTGGGATACAAAATATGTTGTCGATGAGTTCAAAGAAAGAACATGCCATGTATTGGGCAACAATTTTTTTTCCCAATTCATTCCTTTATGGGAACTGGGCATCCCCGAACAAGCCAGCATTTCATTTTCATTCATAATTGCCCTGGAGAAGGTGATCTGCTGTGTTAAACCACTGAGGTCCACATGGTGTAGGAACACACAAAAAAACACTGAGGGAACGGCAATATATTTCCCCAAGTCAGGATGGTAATTGACTTGGAGGGGAACTTGCAGGTGATAGTCTTCCCATGTATCTGCTGCCTTTGCCCTTCTAGATAGAAGTGGTTGTGGGTTTGGGAGGTGTTCCTGAAGAAGCTAAAGTTGCTAAAGTTCATTTTGTAAATGGTACACTTACATCTGCCATGGAGAAAATGGATGTTCAGGATGTTAATTAAGCTGGCTGCTTTTTTTGTATTGAATGGAATCAGGCTTCTTGAGTGTTTTTGGAGCTGCACTCATCCAGGCAAGTGGGGAGTATTCTATCACACTCCTGACTTGTAGATTGGACAAAGATCTTGGGGAATTCAAGAAGTAGTGAGTCATAATTCCAGTCTCAGATTTGCTTCAGTAACTACAATGCTTATGTAACTGGTCCAGTTCAATTTTGTGATACTATATACGAGGCAAAGCCATGACCTTGCAGAACAAGATAGCTTGTTACCAATGGCTGCACACTCACATGTGACTCCAGACAGAACCAGAACTTCGTTACATTGATTTCATTGCATGTTATTGGAATGGTTAGTGTTTGGGGAATGCTGGATAATGACACAGCATACCTTATTCAAGAAAGCCTTTACCATTTTGCTCTGTTATGTCTTCTCCAATTACGATTTTGCGAACTTATGGGACAGCAGTTGGAATGTTATATTTACATTCCATTCGTAATGTAACAGCAAAACATACTCAGCTCAGACACTGGATAAAAATTAGAGACAGATATTTCTGAAGTGAAATGGAGAACCTCTTCTTTATGCTGGAGGATGATAGAGTTTTGGAATACTTATCCACAAATTGCATTTGTAACTAGATTGATTAATTGTTAATTTTAAGTTGGAGATTGATTGATAGATTTTTGGTATCCAGTCATTATAGGATGTGAGGCAGAGATAAAGTTAAGTCACAGTGCAGCCATAACCTTCAGCAAAGGGAATCTGCCATTCTTACTCAGCATAAGTCAACAGTGTGACGGAATACTTCCCACTTGAATGGATGGGTGCAACTCCAACAACACTCAAGAAGTTTGACAGTATCCAGGACAAAGCAGCCCACTTGATTGGCACCACATCCACAAACATTCACTCCCTCCACCACCGATGCTCAATAGCAGCAGTGTGTACCATCTACAAGATACACTGCAGAAATTCATCCAAGATCCTTAATACAGCACCTTCCAAACCCACGACTCCTTCCACCTGGAAGGAAAAAGGTAGCAGAAAAATGGGAACACCACCCCATGCAAGTTCTCCTTCAAGCCACTCGCCATCCCGCCTTGGAAATATATCGCTATTCCTTCAGTGTCATTGGATCAAAATTCTGGAATTCTCTCCCTAACAGCACAGTGGGTCTACCCACAATATGTGGACTGCAACGGTTCAAGAAGGCAGCTGACCCTCACCTTCTCAAGGTCAACCAGGGACATAAATGATTAAAGATAAATGAAAACTACATTTCTAATTTATGCTAA
Organism: Chiloscyllium punctatum; assembly: GCF_047496795.1. NCBI lineage: Eukaryota > Metazoa > Chordata > Chondrichthyes > Orectolobiformes > Hemiscylliidae > Chiloscyllium > Chiloscyllium punctatum. The sequence continues at coordinate 6,802,804 of NC_092779.1, read as the reverse complement.
TTTCTAATTTATTCAATTTATAATAATGAAATGGTTTTAATGGGGAGTGCTAACTATCGCACCATAACACTCAAAAATACTCTTTGGAGCTGTTTAAAATTTTGCTCTGTCCAACTCAGACTTCGCAGATATATAATTCAGTGATTAGCTGGTTGACTCCATTGTAATTTATCAATCAACTTTCATTCACAATTATGAAATAATTACAAAGTAAAGGCAGACTGCAGAAATGACAATAAACTTGATAGTATTGTTATTCATTGTTTCTCTTAAAATAGAATTACATTGTGCCCACATATCTATAAGCATGTGGCTTTACAAACTGTGATGTTATACGTTCCTCCTGTTATTTTCTCAGGGAAAGGGATTTTCTTGTTATCTCGGTAAGTCCTATTGCCAAAGTTTGAAATCTAGTAACATACAAAATATAGAGAATTGAGTTTTTTTTTCATTGCTGAATTTCAGTAAGTTCATTCTCAGGAGGGACAGGGAGCTAAAAGTAGTTTGCACTGAACCAACAAGATGCATAAAATAATGGAAAGTGCATTAAGTCCAATCCCAGTACTGGATAAACTGCTTTTGGGAGGCACATTAGAAGCTCTAACACAACCTCTTAGCTGGGTAATGCATTATTTAATCTTCCAAAAACAGCTTGGACTTTCTCTTCCTGATGTGAAAAGAAATTTTGCTGACCCCATGCAGATTGAAACTGACAGTTGTTCTTGGGATATCTAAATGCTTCCCATATATTTTCAAGGAAGCTTTTTGTATTATTCAGCTACTTAAGACTGACAATAATAAAAGCTGTGACAATCACCAGATATTTGAAGAATGCCCCCTTTTCCCCAAGCTGAAATGAATGTGACACTCACTTTACTTCGTAATGTTACAAATGGAATTACATAGGTCTTGTAGTCTTAACTTATTTTCTGGGTGAAATATATATTATTGACCAATTCATCAATATTTGCATAATTCATCAATCACAAACAAAGGCTGAAGTTAAGGTAAAGGCAGGAAAGATTACATGGGGAGAGCTCTGGTGTAATGAGGGAGATGTTGGGGGTGAAGGCAGGCTTGGAGGACAGCTGACTTGTGACTCTGGCGCTCAGTCAGTATTTCTTTTGGGTATAAATAAAACAAGAAAAGATTTTCCAGCACTCAGCCCTCTGACCCTACACACTTCCTATGCTCCTTCCATGTCAACTGGTGCCATCTTAATCCTCTGTACTGACTTACCATAGTCCCTCAAACTCTCATGCTAACCTATGGCCCTCTATTCGTTCCTTGTGGCTCTTCCTATATTCCCTGTCAACCTATGCCCCGTGACCCTTTCAAACCTCATGTCAATTCATATCCCTATTGTCATCCACCACAGCTATTTATAACTCTTAGTTCAACTGAGTTCCTACCAATCTTCGCATCCAGCGCATCACCCTTAAACACTTCCACCAACTCCAACTAGACCCCACCACCAAGGACATCTTCCCTTTCCCACCAAGACTGTGCCCTTCGCCAATCCTTGGTTTGAGCTACTCTCCCCAACAATCCCTCTGAACCCCCCAGGTACCTTCCCATGCAACCGGAAAAATGTAAAACCTGCCGATAAACCACTCCCCTCACCTCCATCCAGGGCCCCAAACAGTCCTTCCAGGTGAGACATAGATTCACCTGTCTCTCCACCAACCTAGTTTACTGCATCAGGTGCTCCTGATGTGGTCTTCTCTACATCGGGGAGACCGAACGTAAATTTAGGGCATGTTTCGCTGAACATCTCAGACAGGCCAGCAGGGGCTGACCGGACCTCCAGTCACCAACCATTTTAATTCCCCTTCCCACTCCCTTTCCAACATGACCATCCTTGGCTTTCTCTATTGCCACAACAACCAAACTGCAAATTGGAGGATCAAGATCTTATCTTCTGCCTGGGCAGCCTACAGCCCACAGGAGTCAACACTGAATTCTCCAACTTCAAATAACCTGGGTGGGGGGGGGGGGCAGATAAATGTCAACTACCTGGTGCTGTAAACATTCTACCATAGAAAATTCTATGACAAACAAATATTTTAGCATGTTCAGATGATTATATGGAGTAGCTGCATTGATGTTAGGATGATCCAGAGATGTGGAACAGATAAGAAAACTGGTTTTCCTTAAACAAACATAGAGATTGTTAGTTTCTCCATGTCTGCTACAGGGGAATGAGTTTGAAGTGAATGATGTGAACCCGGGTAAACTCGGAGGGACTATCATAATCTGCAATACTTTGGTTAAAATTGAGGACAAGCAATAAACATCATAGACGTCTACAGCTCAGAAAAAGGCCGTTCAGCCCATTGAGTCTGTGGTGGGTCGACTAACTATTCTAATCCCATATTCCAGCATGGCCCAAAATGTTGATTATTGGGACAATTGGGTTTTTTAATCTTAATGTTATTTTACTGGATCTATGCTTTAATCAAAATATAAGACCTGGCCTTGTTTATCGTGGTAAACTGCGTTAAGATAGTGTAAAACATCAGTGATTTAATATTACTGCTGATTAAACCCCCACTGAGACGTGGAAAGCTATCACCAGCATTCAAAATGAGTGCCACTTCCACCTTTCCAGCATCAACAGATCAGAACTTGTTAGTACATGACATTCTAAATCTCCTTTTAATTGTTTGCACAGGTCGTAATGCATCTGCTTAGTAAACCTAAAGCTAAAAAAACACACTTAATGTCAGACCAATCCATGAAACTAATCCTCTGTCTGCTTATCCTCAGAGATAAGACCCTTTGTCTCTTCCTAACATTTCTTGGAAACAAAAACAGAGCTCATCATTTTGGAGGTTGAAATGCATTGCATGAAGCCTGCTTTCGATATTGTGATTCATTTTACTTGTAAAAGTATTTGGAATGTAGTGTTTGGAATGTGAGTACAGAATATTAGCAGTTTGCTATTTCCTTGTAATTGGATAATTGTGATCCTTAATGTCCCACAGGGCCTGTGCAGTTAACAATATTCCGCAGTGGTCTCCTGTCACGCAATTTCAAAATTAATTGTTCCTCCCAGAGTCCAGAGAAATTGATGCTGTGCATAGTGGATATAATAAAATGATACATTAGCACTCACTATGACAGTGAGGTCCACATACCATGAAAAGATAAACTCCAGACTGATGCTCATTCACAATCTATCAACTGCCTTACCTTTTGATTGTTTGATAAAGGGAGGACAAGGCAAATCTCTGATTCTTCAATAAAGTAGGGAAAGACTCAGAATTCATCCAGAGATTAAATGCTCCTCTGCACCCACCAAGTTAAAATCTGTTCACCACATTGGGAAGTCTAGTTTCACAGCATTAACTTAACACTCTCTATGGCTTTAAACCATAAAAACCAGGCCTCTGCTCCTAACGAACCTGGAGGTTAAAATTTGAGGCAAAAAGATGTCAATTTAAAGATGTATTTAAAATGAAGACCAACAAGATAACATTATGAGTGTTATTGCATTTAGCTCAGTTGAATGCATAACCAGTTTGCAATGCCATATACAGCGTGGGTTCAATTCCTGCAGCAGCTGAGGCTACCATGAAAGACTTGCCTTTTCAAACTCTCTCCTTGCCTGAGGTGTGGTGACCCTCAGATTAAACCATCATCAGTCCTCTCTTGTTAATGAGGGGAAGCCTATGGGCAGATACGAATATGGCACCTTTACAATCAGTATATTCTGGGGGAAATGGTAAAAGGTCTCACTGATTTCAGCAGTGTTGATTATAATTTCAAGCTCCCAATTACAGGAAATGGATGATGTGATATAGCATCCAGCAAGGTACTTTATCTGATACGGAATTACTTCTGTTATCTTGCATCACGTAAGAAACAGGATGTAGATATCATCATTTTGAAGAATCCAAGAGACATTTTGAAACAGCAAACTAATATCTACAGAAGTTACAAATCTTATGCACATAGGTGTCTGGGGTAACCTAAGCCATTTGATAACCACAGAGCTGCACACTTCCAGTGGCTTGCCATGCCTCAAGTGATCTGAGTTAAGATGGAATATGAAAACTTTATTCCCTTAGGGCAAAACTATGATGCAATGATATCATGACTATGTCTCTTAAAAGATACATTGAATATGAGATATCATACAAAGGTGAGTGCAATGGAATGTGATATCCAAGTCATGTTGAGGCCCAAGTGTAATTTATATGGCATGAACAAATGGCAACTGCTGCCAGTTTTTCTCATGGCCACCTGGTGTTGCCCCTTGGCCCAATCTAAAGATAAGTTTAATCACCGTTTGCCTGTGTTTGTGAGCCCTCAGCCTTCCCTTTGAAGATCTGCTCAATATAGGTCCCTCAACACAAATGGATGGAAAATTGGTGATAGACAACAGGGACAACTTGTGTTCTATGCATCTCAAGTAAACTCTCCCTAATTGTGTATGGGCATTTAATTACTTATGTCAGAACCAATTCAGTTGGAAGTACTGTCAGCTTGGGTCACGAGATTCTGGTTTCAAATCCCACCTGAGCTCAGAATTCAAGGCTGACCCTCCACTACAGTGCTGATTGAGGAATTTTGCTGGTATCATCTTTTAGATGAGATGTTAAACCAAGGCCCCATTGTGTACTTGCATGGAACCAAAAGGTCTCATGGCAATTTTCTGAAAAATAGCATAGGAGTGAGTTATCGCTTTCCCTTAGCTAATATTTAGCCCTCAATCATATCAGATGATCTGGCCATTATCATGTTTCTGCGTGTGGGGGCTTGCTGTGGGTAAATTGAGTGTCATATTTCCTCCATTATAATGGTAACAACCTGTTAAATTGATGTAAGACACTATATTTTTGCAAGGTTTTCTTTATAATGGAAGTAAATATTTATGATACTGTTGTAATTCTTTGACAGGACAGGACATGAATAATAACATTACAACATGTTAGCAAGTTTTGAGAAGGTTTGTAGCTCAGGTTGAAGTTCTTGATGTAAGTTTTCTTGCTGAGCTTCCAGCTCAGTGAACAAACATACATCCATTACAACATCTTGGTTTGTTGAGTTTTGAAATATTTGTTCCTAAATTAATTCCGTAAAAGTTATAAAATCAGATCTTTAAAAAAATTGCTTAATGCTGTAAGAGTTTTTGTCTTGGGAATTCTGGGAACAGATGGGTTCAGGACACTCATTATCCATTCTGTTCATAACTTTCACTGGATCAGGATGGGTTGAAATGCCATGAATTTGCCAAAGGGCATTCTGCAACCGTTTGGAAAGTGAACAATTCAATTAAGCTCACGTCAAGACCCAAGCCTATGTGAGATCACAGACAGATGCACAAACACTGTCAAAATAAAATCACGTAACAAAATAACAGCAGTGTTAGGGCATTGCAGTCAACTGTTAAGAATCTTGCAGAAATGTGGAACTTGGCTGTCAGGGCTCAGCAGTCCCAGCTCTTATCCCATTTGTTGAAACCAGGTTCATTCTAGTTTGCTTGTACTTCGAGTTTTTATTATACACGTCTGGAGGAGGTTTCACTTGAATCCAGATCTTCTGGTTCAGGGATACTACTACAGTGCCACTACTGAGCATTGAAGCTTAGAGGAACATGCATTAACACACTTCATTCCTTAGACATGTAAACTGAACAAATGTTTCTTCTGCACAGCACAATAGAGTCATAGAAGATAGATCATAGAACAGTATAGGCCCTTCAGCTCTCAATGTTGTGCTGGCCATTTATTCTGCTCAAAGATTATACCAGCCTACATAGCCTTCATTGTACTATGTTCTATATGCCTATCTAAGAGTCGCTTAAATGTCCCACATGTATCTGACTTGACTACCATGGCTGGCAGTGCATTCTGTGCACCCATCACTCTCTGGGTAAAGAACCTACCTCTGACATCTTCTCTAAACCTTCTTCCAATTACCTTAAAATTATGCCCCCTTGTGATAGACATTTCCACCCTGGGAAAAAATCTCTTTCCATCCACACTATCTATGCCTTTCAACATCTTGTATGCCTCTATCAAGTCACTTCTCATCCTTCTTCTTTCTAATGAGAAAAACCCGAGCTCCCTCAACCTTTCTTCATAAAACATGCCTCCAGTCCAGGCAGCATGTTGGTTAGTCTCCTCTGCACCCTCCCTCAACTTCTAAATCTTTCCCATAATGAAGCAACCAGAACTGAACACAATATTCCAAGTGTGGTCTAACCAGGACTCCATAGAGCTGCACATTAACCTCGTGGCACTTAAACTCAATCCCTCTGCTAACGAAAGCCAACACACCATATGCCCACTTAACAACGCTATCAATTTGGGTGGCAACTTTGAGGGATCACTGACCTGGTCCCCAAGATCTCTCTGTTCATCCACACTGCCAAGAATCCTGCCTTTAACCCTATACTCTGCATTCACATTCAACCTTCCAAAGTAAATGACTTCACACTTTTCCAGGGTGAACTCCAACTGCCACTGATCAGCCCAGTTCTGCATCCTGTCAATGTCCTGCTGCAATATACAATAGCGCTCCACTATCCACAACTCCAACAACTCTTGTGTTTTTGGCAAACTTACCAACCCACTCTACCACTTCCTCATGCAAGTCATTTATAAAAATCACAAAGAGCAGAGGCCCCAGAGTCGATCCCTGTGGAACACTACATGTCACAGAGCTCCAACCTGAATACCTTCCATCTACCACCACCTTCTGTCTTCTATGGGCCAGCCAATTCTATATCCAGACAGACAGGTTTCCCTGTATCCCATGCCTCCTTACTTTCTGAATGAGCCTACCATAGGCAACCTTTTGAAACACCTTGCTAAAATACATATACACCACATCCACTGCTCTACCTTCATCAATATGTTTTGTCACAAACTCAGAGAACTCAATAAGGTTTGTGAGGCATGACTTGCCCTTCACAAAGCCGTGCTGATGATCTCTAATCAAACTATGGTTTTCCAAGTAATCATAAATCCTGTCTCTCAGAATCCTCACCAATAGCTTGCCTGCCACAGACGTGAGGCTGATGGATCTATAATTCCGAGGCTTATCCCTATTCCCTTTCTTGAACAGGGAAATAACAGGGAAATGATCTTCAATCATCTGGCACTAGTGGACAGTGAGGATGCAAAGATAATCGCCAAAGGTGTAGTAATCTCTTCCCTCACTTCCTATCATAACACAGTGTATATCTTGTCTGGCCCAGGGCATTTGTGTTTTGCAAAATTTTTAGCACATCCTCCTTCCTAACATCAACCTGTTCCAGCTAACCAGTCTGTTTCACACTGTCCTCAGACATGTTAATGTCCCTCTCAGTACTGAATACTGAAGCAAACTATACGTTAAGGACCTCCCCCACTTCCTCTGACTCTAGGTGCAAGTTCCTCCATTATCACTGATCGACCCTACTCTCACTCTGGCCATTCTTTTATTCCTCACATATGTATAGACCGCCTTAGGGCTTTTCTTAATCTTACCCTCTAAAGCCTTTTCATGTCCAGCTCTCTCATGCTTCAGTTCCTTCCTGGCTACCTTTTAACCCTCTAGAACCCTGTCTGATCCTTGCCTTCTCAACCGTAAGTAAGCTTCCTTCTTCCTCTTGACTAGATGTTCCACATCCCTTGTCACCCAAGGTTCTTTTAACCTACCATCCCTCCCTTGCCTCAGTGGGACAAACCTGTCCAGCACTATCAGCAAGTGCTCCCAAAACAGCCTCTATATTTCTGTTGTGGATTTGTCTGAGAACATCTGTTCCCAATTTAGATGCTGAAAATGTGTTACTGGAAAAGCGCAGCAGGTCAGGCAGCATCCAAGGAGCAGGAGAATCGACGTTTCGGGCACGAGACCTTCTTTAGGAACCAATTTAAATGCCCCAGTCGTCAAGAATTTTTCGAGTTTTTCCCGTATGGAAATGAACCTTTCAGTGCTTTGTGTCTGTGAACTGTACTCATGTCAGATCTCTTGCTGGTGATGACTCATCCTGGATAATTTGTTTCCCATTCCTGCTAGGGTTGATAATGTGCAAAACATGCTCAAAATTTAAACAGTCTCATTCTTTAACAAGCAAATCTCACTGACAATGTTTACACCAAGTTAACATTCAATCATTTAAGGAGGATGGTGGCATAGTGAGGATGTCACTGGGAATCCAGCAGCTAACCCCCAATCCCCCACCAAGCCAATGTTCTAGAGATATGGGTTCTAATCCTAACCATGGCAGATGGGGAATTTTAAATTCAATGAAACTTTGGAATGAGAATCTGGTAAAATTGTGACCATGTCAGTTATTTTTTAAAAATGCTGGTACACCAATACCTTTATGGAAGAAAATCTGTCATCCTTTGGTGGCCCAGCCTACATGTGACTTCATACCCACAGCAATATGTTGAAAGAGATTTTTTTTGAAGTTTTATAGAGTCAGATTGTTATACAGCACAGAAACAGACCTTTCAGTCTAACATGCCCAATTCCAGCCACGTTTCCCAAACTAAACTAGCCCCACTTGCCTGCATTTCTCTGGACAAATAGGGATGACCCAATAAATGTTGACCCAGTCAGCGAAACTCACGTCTGATGAAAGAATAACAAAAAGTTGACTTTAGTATTGTTATTTTTTATTTGTGACATCAGTCAATGAACAAGAGACTTGGCAAAGTATTCAATTGAACCCTTTGCAAGCCATCCAAGGAGCCTGTGGAGTTTCAAGTAAATAAATATTTAAAATATCACAAACTGGTGCAAAAATAATCAAGAGAACCAATGGAATATTGGCCTTGCTATCAAGAGCACTGGAGTACAAGGATGCAGAGGTTATGCTGCAGTTATACAAAAACCTGTTCAGAGCCTACTTGGAATACTATGAGTAGACCTGGGCACCATTCCTCAGGAAGGATATACTGGCCTTAGAGGGAATATAATATAGATTTCCCAGATTGATACCTGGACTTCAGGTTTAAGTTAAGAGGAAAGATCAGACAAATTGAACTTGTTTTATCTAGAATTTAGATGGTTAAGTGCTTCAAGAAGTTATCCAGATATTAACAGGAGAAGACAAGGTAGATAAGATGAACTACTCCCACTGGTTGAGGATTCTAAAACTAGGGTGCATTGACTGAAAATTAGGGCCAGACTATTCAGGAGAATGTTTGGAAGCACTTCTCCACACAACGAGAGGTAGAGATCTGAAACTCTCTTCCACCAACAATAGTAGCTGCAAAATCAGTCATTAATTTTAAATCTGAGATGGTTTCTTATTTTAAGGATATGGGCCAAAGTCAGGAAACTGGAGCTAGGTCACTGATTGACTATGATCTCATTGAATGGTGGAATAGGCTTGAGGGGCTGAATCACCCATACCTATGTTCCTGTGTTCCTGTGATTATCAGAACTGTATCAAATCTAACAGACTGGAATACATAATAAGTGTTTACATTTCCATGTGTCTGCTTGTCTCACTGATTTAAAATGCTATCTGGCTTGACTAAAAAGGACTTAGGTAACAAAAAATTTTGAGATATAAATATTTCACCTCGTTGTCTAACAATAATGGTAAACGTGATGTGGAGGTGCTTGTTGGACAGGGGTGGACAAAGTTAAAAAAAAATCACACAACACTAGGTTTTAGTCCAACAGGTTTATTTGGAAGTACAAGCTTTCAGAACACTGCTCCTTCATCAGGTAGCTGGTTTCAGGTTTAAAATCTAACACCCTAAATACACTAAGAACTTATTCATGCAAAAGAAATATAGTGGTTTCACTCAACTCTGAGGTGCATTTCCAAATTTGGAAATAACTGCTTTCTCTTTTTGTGAAAATTGAACTCAGTGTGACCATTCACAGTCCAATTCTAACAAGACATAAGGTAAAGCTAGAAGGCTTATTTTTTAGGTGAGAGGAGAAAGATTTAAAAAGGACCCAAGGGGCAACGTTTTCACACAGAGGGTGGTCATATGTTGAATAATCTGCCAAAGGAAGTGGTGGATACAGGTACCTTTACATTTAAAAGACATTTGGATAGATACATGAATAAGAAAGATTTAGAGGGATATGGGTCACATACAGGCAAGTGGGACTAGTTTAGTTTGGGAAACCTGGCTAGGATTGGACATGTTGGACTGAAAGGTCTGTTTCCGTGCTCTGTAACTATCTTACTCTATAAAACTTTTTAAAAACTGTTTCAACTTACCTGGCTACGTTTAGAGGATTAAGCATTTGAACCTCAAGGTCCCTGTACTCCTGTACTCTATGCAAAGTTGAACCATTGATCCTGTCTTCACATATTCCTTTGATCAAAATACATTACCTCATGTTTTTCTGCACTGAATTTCATCTGCTATGTGTCTGTCCATTGGCCAAATTGTCAATATCTGTCTGAAGTCCCACAGCATCATCCTCACAATTCACTGTTCTCCTCATCTTAGTATCATTTTCAATCTTAGAGATTTCGCTCACAATACCCACATCAAAATTGTTTATATAATTAAATCAGAAAAAGCATGGGTCCCAAAGCTGGTCCCTGAGGAATAACACTTTTAACTCGTTTCCAATCTGAGAAATGCCCATCTATCCCTACCCTCTGTTTCCTATTGTTTAAACAAATTCTAATCCATGCCATGGACCCAACAATCCCAAACCTTTCTAACTTGCTAATCAACCTGCTATGAGGCACTGCATCAAATGCTTTCTGAAAGTCCAATAAACTATATCCACAGCGGTACCCTCATCCATTGCAGTGTGTCACCTTGTCAAAAAATTCAATCAAATTTGTCAGACATGACCTGCCCTTATCAAATCCATGTTTACTGTCTAGTAATTTTTACATTTTTTTTTTCCTTTGTGCATATTTACCTTATCCTGTATTCTGGTCTTCATTGGTTTTCCCACAATTGATATCAATTGCCTGCTCTATGTCAAGGCCTTAATGATTGCTCAAGGGCTTTGATAAAGTAGACATAGAGAGAATGTGTCCTCATGTGAACAATTTAGAATGAGAGATCACAGTTTTAGGAAAAGGATTGGCAGATTCAAGACAGAGATGAAGAAAAATCTCTTTTCTCAAAGAATCGTGAATCTGTGGAATACATTATACTGGATTGTGGTCGATGCTGGTACATTGATCAAATTTAAGGAGGAGATGGGTAGATATTTAATGAGGAATGAGAGTGGATAGGAATGTGAGATCAGCCATGATTGTATTGAATGACAGAGCAGGAGCAAGGGGATGAACTGCCTGTTCCTGCTCCTCGCTCTAATATCCTTGTGTACTTGCCTTTGTGTGTGTGTATGTCATCATACTTCATGACATGGTGTAATTAATAAAGTTCCTCTTTGTTTTGCTCAAAAAATTGCTGTCATCTTATTTACCTTGATTTTGACCTCATTAATTATATTTTAATTGAAGTGTAATAGCTGTGTGCTGCAAAAGAAATAAAATATTTGTTGTGACTAACAGGGATAGAGTTATAAAGAAGTGAGCTGATTCCAGAAAGAGTATCCTTCATCAAAAGACCTTTCAGCTAACAGTATTCTTCTTAACTTGGGAATGTTTTACACAAACTCTGGGTGTCTGAAGGAGAAACTATTCTATTATGTTGTTAAAAGTACTGACTTGTATTAAAACATTCCATTTGGAAAGAGATTGAAAACTCTTGCGCCACACTCTGAAAGAAACAAGGGTGGTAAGAATCAATGGAGCAGGTAATTTAAGCAGTAAAAAGAAAATGTAAAAAAACACATTTCATAGCAAGGACATTAGAAATATCCTCTCAGGGTTACAAGTCTCAAAACATAATTAGAAAAATAACTTGCTCTCAGCTTTTCTCACTGACATCCTAACCCGACCCCACTGTCAACATCCTGGAAAACAAAAATGCAACTGGACACACCACATAAATACAATGGCTACAAGAGCATGTCAGAGGCTAGGAATATGGCAGTGAGTAATTCACTTCCTCAATCCTCAAAGACAGCCCACCATTCACAAGGCACAAGTCAGGACTGTAATGGAATACTCCTCACTTGCCCTGGATGGGTGCAGTTCCTACAACATTTAGAAACTTGGTACCATCCATGACAAAGCAGCCCTCTTTCAATTGGCACCACAACAACAGACATCCACTCCTTCTAACACAAACGCTCATTAGTAGTAGTGTGTATGATCTACAAGATGCACTGCGGAAGTTCTCCAAGGCTCCTTAGGCAGCGTCCTCCAATCTCACAACCATAGAAGGATAAGAGCAGCAGACACACGGGAACACCACCACCTACAAGTAATGGAGAAGAGGCAGGAGAGTGGAGTTGAGGCTGAGATGAAATTAGCCACGGTCATATTATATGGCAAACAGGTTTAAGGGGCTAAATTGCCTCCTCCTGTATATTGAGTTCTTATGCAAACCTTCCCAATCATGACTGGAAGGACAAGGATATCGGATATATGGGAACAGCACGGTGGCTCAGTGGTTAGCACTGCTGCCTCACAGTTCCAGGGGCCTGGGTTCAATTCCAGCCTTGGGCCACTGTCTGTGTGGAGTTTGCACATTCTCCCTGCATCTGTGTGGGTTTCCTCCAGTTGCTCCTGTTTCCTCCTACAATCCAAAGATATCCAGGTCAGGTGAGTTAGCCATGCTGAATTGCCCATAGTGTTCAGAGATGTGTAGGCTTGGTGCATTAGTTAGGGGATGGGTCTGGGTGGGTTACTCTTCGGAGGGTCAGTGTGAACTTGTTGGGCTGAATGGCCTGCTTCCACACTGTCAGGTTTATAAGTTCTCGAAAACTAATGAGAGGCACTGTCATCATGAGAAGTGATGCGTCACCACTTCTCCACTGCTATAGAATTAAAATCCTGGAATTCCTTTCCTAACAAGACTTTGGGTGTATTTTGATTAACTGGATGATAAGTGTATAGTTACCTTCTCCAGAGATGGGCAACAAGTATGGGAACAAAAAGAAAGCAACTGTGCTGACTAGTATTTATCTCTCAATCAGTATCCCAAAGATATTATTTGTTCATGATAACACCACATTTCTCAGAGTTTGTGGTGTGCCAGATGACTGCTGGGCTTTCTACAGCATCAGAGTGACCGATCTTCAAATCGATTTTGCTAACTGTATCACATTTTTAGAATTCATGTGTTTGTGGAAGGTGCTATGTAAACGTAATTTATTTTCAATGAAGTAGTTACATCTCAACTTTATAACATTCATGCAAAACCTTTCTTCATGATTGGCTGGACTATCATTGAGGATGGGTGAAAGCCTTCTTTCTGTGAGTCACTATTAAAAGTGAACTCATTTTTGACAAGAGGTGGCTATTGAAACCTTAACAGATTTGTCATCATTATATGTACAAACACACTTCCTGAAGAGTAAAGTTCTAGGTAATTTAGCTCATTTTATGAATCTAAAGATTTATAAGTAAATGATCACAGGAGAGAAATCTGAGCATGTAGGCCACAATTAAACCTGACTTCATAAATATAGTGCAACTACCAAAATCACTCATGCAAACCTTTGTCTGCAAATTACGCCAGAAATAGACAATTATCTTTGGATAATACAATTTGCAGGCCAGAAAAAGATCTGAAAGGATCCTAATTAGTTATTAGATGCAGCTCATTCCTTAAAATGCAAAGGCCAGATATTCTTTTAATTTGCATAATCCAGTGGTAAAAACAGTAATCACCCTATGAAGCTTTTCTCTTTGACTGAGAAATCATTCAACATAATTAGTTCTTTATGAATGACACTCAGTGCCTCATCTGAAACCTTTAGCAATTCAGCATTCATTTCATTCAAACATGTATCAAAAATAAATTTGCATTTTAAATGTCTTTTCGACAAATAGTATCCAACTTATTAGAAATTCAGCCTGTGAAATGTCAAGTTATTTCCTCAGGATTTAAAGTGGGAGAGAAAGGTCAAGCATTTCATTACCTGATGCATAGATAATGCCAAGGTTAAAGTCTGATAATCGTTCATGCGAAATTTTAAAATTGACAGGTTTTGTGATTTGCAATCTTAAAAAGAAAGCAAAATGCAAAAGTGGCGCACAGAAAATGAGATGCTGGAACTAACACAGTCTCCCCAGTTTTCACATTTAATGAAAATTAAGACTGTCCACTTCAAAAAATGAATCTAGATAATGACTTATTCTGTGGGCTGCAATGCCTTAAAGAACAAGGATTTATTTTTGGACTGTTCAGGGAATAGGAAAGTGGGAGGACAAGCAGGTTCTTGAGTCAGGTCAGACATTGGTGAGACTGTGGTTGACATCAGTTCGTTCATTCCTCGACCTTGGTTCTATATTTTTGCATATACCTGGCGGGTGAAATAAAATAAGCCCTAGCAATGTCAGATATAAAATTGCGAATTGAGCTAGTGTTTATTTATCTTGTGTGAGAATGAATTTCACAATCCTTTCTGTATGAAGAAGTGGTTCCAACTCCTCTCTTCAATTGTATGGGTCTGGTTTAAAGGCTGTATCCTCTAGTCCTAGACTCCCCTGCTAGTAGCTTTCTACCCACCCTATCAACTGCTTTGAGAACCGTAAAATCCTCAATTTTATCACCCCTTAATCTTCCATGCTCTAGTGAATATAAGTGAAGTTTATGGAACCTCTCCTCACATTATCAGTCCTGTAACTCTGGAAAATTCTGGTGACTTAGAGAGACAGGACTGGAAATATGTGGACAATTCAGCTTTCAATCATTGTCCAGACATATAAACCATGAATTTCATTGTTTAAAATAAGATGGGGAACTGAATGAAAAGGGACAGTTTTCCTGTAGTTTAAAAGGTAAAATGGAAACTGAATGAGGAAGATTCACTTTCTGTGGGTTATTTATAAAATGAACACAGTTAAATTGAAAGAGATTAGTTTGTAATTTTCATCTTTAATTAATGGGTCCCACATTGTGTTATCCAGCTGTTCATTAGCAAACAACAATCTTTTCATATCCTTGTGAATTCATATGGAAATTAATTCAAGAATGTTGTAATCCTCGACAATTGTCAGCTTTGCCATTTCTTTTTTTCAAGTTTGAAACTTGCAATCGTTCAGGTGTTGTATAAGAACAGTGTGGTGGTCATTGGTACTGATACTGTCAGTATGATTGCAAGTAGTCATGATTTGGAGATGCCGGTGTTGGACTGGGGTGTACAAAGTTAAAAATTGCACAACACCAGATTATTGTCCAACCAGCTTAATTGGAAGCACCAGCTTTCGGAGCGCTGCTCCTTCATCAGGTGGTTGTGAAGTTGTCCACCTGATGAAGGAGCGATGCTCGGAAAGTCAGTGCTTCCAATTAAACCTGTTGGACTATAACCTGGTGTTGTCTGATTTTTGAATGAATATGATCGAGGAGGTGGCGATTAAATCAGTTTTTCCTCGAACACCTTCTGCATACCCTCTTGGGTAACAGCATTCTTTCAGACTCCATCATCTCAGTTAGTAATCGTGTTACTAAGCTTTCCTTACTGATGGAAGTTGAAGACCCCAAATCAGAGTATATTCTGAGATATCGGCACCCTCAGTGCAGCCTCCAAATCATGTTGAACATGGAAGAATTCTGATTGAACAGCTCAGGGCAATAAGGAGTTGTAAGGTCAGCAGGAGGGTTCTATGCCTGTCATGACCGGATGCTGTGAGACTTTGTGGATTCAGAATCAATATCAAGGACTCACAGAGTGACTAGTGCCAAGGATATTGTCATAGCATGGAAAATATGATTCTGTGAATATGACTACGTTAAGTTGATGCTTGACAATACTGTGAGACAGGTCTCTTGAGTCCCCAGCTGTTATTCAGATGGATTTTGTAGGGGCAATAGGACTGTGGTTACCATTGATGTTGACTCAATCAATGACAAGTGATCCATCCAGTTTTTTAGATTAGATTAATTACAGTGTGGAAACAGGCCCTTCGGCCCAACAGGTCCACACCAACCCTCCGAAGAGCAACCCACCAGACCCATTCCCCTACACCTAACACTGCAGGCAATTTTAGCATGGCCAATTCACCTAACCTGCAAACTTTTGGACTGTGGGAGGAAACCGGAGTACCTGGAGGAAACCCACGCAGACGCGGGGAGAATGTGCAAACTCCACACAGACAGTTGCCTGAGGCAGAAATTGAACCCAGGTCTCTGGTGCTGTGAGGCAGCAGTGCTAACCATTGTGCCACTGTGCCACCCTTTAACTTCCCCTTTAGCCTTTCAGTAGCAGTTTGATCCAGCTTGGGTAGTTTGGAATGGATGACAGATTTGTTACCTAAGGAATGTTAGTGAACTATGTAGATTTTCATGACAATCAACAATGGTCAACATTGTTGATGCAAGTTTTTAATTCTGTATTTATGAACTGCATTTAAACTCCACTAGCTGGTGTGGTGGGATTCAAACACTGGGCGACGAGGTCAGTGATATTGTCACATCCCCACCATATCATTGCCCGAGGTTTGAACAAACCATGTTGTACAATGACCATGAGCCCAGATGAACTGAGAGGTGTTCTAACAGTCTCTCCTTCATTAATGCATACTCTTTGAAAAAAATTACATTTCAAATATTCACTGCCCCGATCGTTAGGGGTTATTTAGAGAAATTTGTAAGCAAAGCCAAAATAACAAAATCCTTGAATTACTCAGGCTCCCTCCATCTGTATGCTTACACCTTCCCAAGTGAATATTTTGCGGAAGTTGTCCTTCAGAGCATTTTGATGTTAAAATGAAATGAGATGCTAATCCAGAATCAGTCAAAAGGGCAACAGACAAATAAATCCAGAGAGATAAGCTAGAGTTATCCAAGAGTTCTGAGAGAAGTCAGGGATAAAGATTTTTGAAGCATTGACATTAATTATGAGGGCTCGATAGTCACTGGGGATGTACCAGTAAATTGTAAACAGGCAAACATGCTGTGAGGTAACTTCATGCACATTCATCGTAGGAAAATAACAAATGGGAGCAGGAGTTGTCCACTTAGCCCTTCAAACCGACTGTGCCTTTTCAGAAGATAATAACTGATTTCATCTTCCCTAAGCTCCACATTGCTATCTAGCTCAGCCTTTCCGCCCTCCTCATGGGTATATTTAAAAGTAAGTGCAGCTGAAATATATCCAAACTGCCAACGTCATTTCATGAGTGAGCATTTATTATGCAAATTTTAACATTGATTCCTAGGATCAATCTGTTTATTTTATCTTAAGGCAAGTAACAAATGCTTGATTTGTGCAGGAAACATATCAATTTGATCTGACACTGTTAGAAGTTCGAGTTTTGTTTGATCCAAGTGTATAAAGATACATTATATAGTTTTTTGAGCAATACTTAGCAATTATTGGATTTGGCTTTGTGCTACCAACCACTGGCAGCTTGCAATTGGGGTAGTTTATGGCCATTGGCTGAGTCATAATGAAAAGACATTTGTAAAATGAAGATGTCGTTTATTGCCTAGTAACCTTTGGTTACAAGTTACATTGATAAGATTAAAAAAATTACTAAGACTGTTGGGAGATCTGAGTCATTCTGCTTTATCCCGAACCTTTCCCATGTTACA
Organism: Chiloscyllium punctatum; assembly: GCF_047496795.1. NCBI lineage: Eukaryota > Metazoa > Chordata > Chondrichthyes > Orectolobiformes > Hemiscylliidae > Chiloscyllium > Chiloscyllium punctatum. The sequence goes on along the minus strand of NC_092779.1, from coordinate 6,785,252 downwards.
TCATCAGGTTGGACAGAGCTTGTTGCAGGCTCCAATATTAACTCTATCATGACAGCAATAACCATTAGAATGGTTAGAGAAAAAGCCATCTGTAACTCAGCTAAAATAAAACTCAAATACAGCACAGGAACGAGCCCTTCGGCCCACCATGTCTGTGGTGACCATTCTAATTTAATCTGAACTGCCTGCACATCCATATCCCTCTATTGCCTGCCTGTTCAAGTGTCTGTCAAAATGCCTCTTAAATGTTGTTACAGTGTCTGCTTCTACCAGCTCCTCTGGCAGTGTGGCCACCCTCTGTGCAAAAATAAATGCCTTGTACATCTCCGTTAAACTTTCCCCTCTCACCTTAAACCTACACCCCCTATGAATTTACAGTCTTCACAGAATGTTACAGAATGCAACCCTCAATGAAACAGTAAAAGTTCCTGAACACAACTGAATAAAATTGGAAATTTACTCGTGCGGTCACTGTAAATCGTGGCATTGAATTGATGTCCAACCATACAGTGAAACACTCTGAACATCAGCATATTAAACTCAATTTCTTGAAGACATTTTGTCATTTAAACTCATGTATAACTTATTGATAGATTAACAATACTCCATATCGCTGTTGGTTCTATTATCAACAAAAGATTTCATAATGTTTACCCAGTGCTAGTTTAATCTCCATGTTATAATTTACATTTCTTTTGGTGTCTAGTGGTCTATGTTATTTTCAGTGTTGAACTCAGCAGAATGGACATTTCTGCTGCATCAAACACATATGATAGATATTTTTAAACAAACCTGTTCTGAAGTATTATGGCACATGTCTGTAGCAGGTCGTTCTTGAATCTAGATCTTTCGGCCCTCTGCTATGGACACTACCACTGCGCCACAAGATCTCTCAGATGTTTACAATATCCTAGTTTGGATGAGGATCAGTGCTCCATTTTCATATATATCAGCTATGGGTGTCATGCTGTAGCATATATATTTTTATTGAAAGTACAGTGATTATTCTGAACCGATACTGTGATTCCACAGCTGATGAGACATGTTTGAAAGACAAGACTTTGCTATTTTTCCTGAGACAGTAAAGTGCTAATTTCCTGTTCCATTATATGCACAAAATTTAGAATCCCTACAAGGTAGAATCAGGCCATCTCGCCCAAACTCCAAAGAAACATCTCACCTGGACCCACCCAATCCCTGTAACCCTGCATATTCCTGGACACTAAGAGCAATTGAGCAAGGCCAATCCAACCTAACCTGCACATCTTTGGACTGTGGGTGAATTGGAGAACCTGGAGGAAGCCTAAACAGACACGGGGAGTATATGTAAACTCCACACAAACAGTCACCTGAGGGTGGAATGGAACCCAGGTCCCTGTCACTGTAAGGCAGCCGTGTGAACTACTGAGCCCCCAAACAACACCTCTCAAAAATGAATGATTTTTTTATGGCATATTCAAAGATTAAAGTGATTATTGGCTATAGCTGTAGATTTATGTTTAAAAAAAACACACTCATTTTGGATTTTAATCTTCACAAGTTTAATGGCTTGTTCTATGGTTGTAAAGGTTTATAAATTATTCGCAACATTATCTGAAAAGTTCAAGTTAAAGAGGATTTAGAGCATCATATTCTTCTGGACCTTTTCACATCCAATGCCAAACGGTTCTTGCACAGCTGGCATCTTTAAGTCCCCAGACATAACAATTATAGGCAGCATGCATGCACCAGTGTTTCAAGAGGTTTTACAAAATGTATTGTTTCCTTACAAATAACAGCATCCTCCTGGGTCCCAGTCTAAGCCTCCGAGGCCAGAGGCGGACTCATTTTAAGTTGCAAAGTTTAAACTGAATGTCAGACATGGTTGAGTTAAACAAAAACACTTTACCTAAACATTGGAGAGATAGCAGTCAGCTCAATAATCTGCTGTCAATTTAGTACAACACACTTAGCAATTCCTCTAACCAAGTTTGCTTTGGTGGGCACTATTCTGCAAACAGTGTTACATAAAACAACTAAATTAAGTAAAATAAAACTGAAAATACTCATTGGGCCAGTGATATGTTTGTAAAGAAAATCGGAATCAACAGATTTCATCAGAACTGGGGCTGTGTTTCTGAGCAAAGATCCTCGCCCTGAATTATTGACAATAACTTGTTCCTCTAAAAAACAGGAAGATTGGGCAAGTTAAAAAAGTTTTTTTTTAGAAGTCTTCACTCAAATGTGCCATCATTCTGTTTTAACAAAGGTGGGATTGGGGATGGATAACTAACCAACAATTCTCTGTTGATCCTATTGACTCCACCAGCATCGCTGTACATTGCAAACCAAACAAGCTAATGAGCTGACCAGCTCCTCTGTAGCTCGAAAGCATTGCAAAAATTGTATATTTAGCAGGACCTAAGAGAAACACATGTTTCTAATCCTAATCAACTCCTTATTCCCTGCTCCTTCCCCTCCACTCTGTTAATACTGTGGTCATATTAATCTGGTCTCTATCCATAGTTATTGCCTGAAACATTTGACCAGGTTTTATTTCAATCAATATTACTTAACTTTCCTTCAGACAGGATCAAAATCTTGTCAAATTTGGAGTGACAGATCTTCGCAAAATTGTTTCATTTGTCTTTCTCACTTCTAATAATCAAGTGCATGTTTTAGCTGTATAAACATCGGAGATAGATTCAGATTGAGAAATGAAAAGAGACCAATAATTGAAAGTCATACTTTCACCTGTTAATCAGGCTATTGCTGATCAAACATGACCAAGGCAGCTACTAAAATGATGATTTGGAGACACCGGTGTTGGACTGGGGTGTACAAAGTTCAAAATTACACAACACCAGATTATAGTCCAACAGGTTTAATTGGAAGCACTAGCTTTCGGAGCACTGCTCCTTCATCAGATGGTTGTGGAGTACACAATTGTAAGACACAGAATTTGTAGCAAGCGTTTACAGTGTGATGTAACTGAAATTATTTATTGGAAAAAGACCTAGATTGTTTGTTAAGTCTCTCATCTTTTAGAATGAACATCAGCTAAAGTGGTTCATGTTCCCCTCAGTGTCTGTAGTTTTAATACATCATCTGCAGTCACTGGTTAATTGGATTTTTTTGCCCCATTATGAACTGTACAAATTAGGCTTTTCCTCCTGACTCTGAATTAATGGTCTGTTATTGTACCTTATTAACTGTCATCTCTCTACATAGGTCATGAGGGAATTGACACCTACTCCGAGGTTCATTATTAAACAACATTGTTATTCATTGACTATGAAGAGCTCCTGAATGCCCTGAGTGTGTGACATGTTCCTGCACAGATACAAGTTCCTTCTTCAGAATAAAAACACTGCTGGCAATAATTTCAGCAAACTGTCACTGACCCAAAACATTAACTTCCCTCCTCACAGATGCTTCCTAGCCTGCTGAATATTTTCAATACTTTCTCTTTTAATTCCTACCTTCCAGAATGCAGGGTGGTGACAAAAGTAATTGCTTCAGCCTCAGGGGAAAGTCAGCTGTGCTGTTATCCTGAATGTAGCAACTTGTACAGATCACCGTCATTAAGAATAGAATTTGTAGTCATTTTAGGGTCTGTGTTCATACAAGGCAGCTGCCCGTATTAGGTAAATGGCACTGCCCACTACAAATACTTTCAATTACCATCACTTTCAATACATTAGGCATGCCAGTTATTCTGCGTAATTCAGTTAGTCTTTTTCTACCTCAGTATTGTGTGGTTAAGTCTGTTAACTATTCTCAGGAGTTGAATTCCCCAGAGTCATCTGGACCTTCTTATTTGTTTTGAATGCTCAAGGGACTCACTTCTGTCTGAACTGCCAGTGTTGTGAAAAAATAGACAATAAGAGAAGTCATTCAGAGAACCAATGCAGCCATGATGGGCTGAAAGGCCTGTGACTCTAAAGTCTTTGGTAAATTTCAGTTGAATGGTTATTGAACATGAGGGAAGGTAACTGGTGCTGTTGAATGGAGTCAGATGGTAGAAGGAGGACTGGTGGGGAGGGGAACAGGTGCACAAATAATTCCTCCATTCAATGTAACCCACAGGCTTTATTCCATGTTCATTCTTTGAAACGTTCCTTGTTTAACCTTAGTTTTCCTTCTTGTTTGTAATGTCTGGTGTCAGTGGAATAAAGAAGCCTGTGTTATGATTTTTGTGTCATAGACCTGTTCAAATTTGGCAACAGACTCGGAAGGTCAGAGAGTAATATGGAGTCATTTTATCCTCTAATGTCACTTGCTGTGTTGCTACCTTGCAGCTTTAAATATATGATGTCTCTTTGAGATCTTTGCAACAGTACAACCAATGCCAATAAGGTACATTCATAATGCAGCTAAAAATGTTATGCATCAAGCTGCAAATCTCTCTCCAATGACAAGTAAGAGTGAGAGACAATCTTGATCAGTCAGGTATGTGATAGAAGTGTGAAAGTAATACCCAACATGAAAGAAAGAATGCTAATGGAGCCTGCCAGAAACTCTGACTCTCTAATAAATGCCATCAGCGCAGTTATACTTCAGACAATATTTGGAAGCACATCAAGAGATATCATTTGAACAAAACTTGAGGGAATCTACCATTTTTTAGACAGTCTAACTTATCTGTTGTCAAGATTTTTATGGGGATCAGGGGTTAACTTCATTAAAAATTCAAGGTCTTGGTCACAAAATTAAACTCAAAATCCATTTCCTCTTAACACCACAAGGTGATTCTTTTTCTTTTATGGTGAACCATGGCCTGAACAAAGTTCCAATACTGGATTGAGACAGGTTGATGTTGTACATTCAAACTTGTTCTTGTTTCATGATTCGTAAAGCAGCACCTTCCTTGAAGCTGCTCCAACTTCTCCACTGGGACTTTGTCGATTGTTTGGGGAAGTCTCTGGCTGACTTAAATAAATAAGATGTTGAACATACTTCTGATACTGTGATGGAGATTGGACACATATGGCTTGGATGAAACTCCTACTTAGAGAAACAGAAGGGAGCACAAGAACAATTGGAAGTATTTATGCCCCATAACGTTGTTGTAAATATACACAATGGGTTTTCAAAAATAGTTAAACAACTGCTCTATTTGACATGGATTACCCCAAGACTGAGATAAGACTGCAGAAAGTTCCAGCACAGAGGGACTTGGGGCTTCTCATGCATGAATTATAAAAAGCCAGCTTCTCGGTTCAATGGTTAATAGGGAAAGTCACTGAAATGATGAGATTTATTTAGGGAATGGATAATAAAAATATGGAAGTCCTGCTAAAGCTATGCAAGGCACTAGTCAGAATACTGTGAACAGTTTTGGTCTCCTTATCTAAGTAAAGATAAACAGTCATTGGAGGCTGTCCAAAGAAGATACACAAGATATGGAGGGATTTTCTTATGAGGAGATGTTGAGTAGGATGGACCTGTACATAGGTATGGATGCTGCCTGAACTGCTGTGCTCTTCCAATACCACTAATCCAGTATTGGACCTGTACATACTGGAGTTTAAGAGAATGAGAGGTGACCTTATTGAAACATGCAAGATTCTTAGGGTACATAGGGAAAAGGTTGTTTCCCCTTGTGGGAGAGTTTATTACCAGAAGGTATCATCACAGAATAAAGCTTTGAAATCTAAGACAGAGAAATGAGGAATTTCCTCTCTCAGATGCTGGGGTAGCTGTATAATTCTTTACCACAGAAGGCTGTTGAGGATGGGTCATAAAGTACATTCAGGGCTGAGATTGATAGATTTGAATATGTAAGGGAAACAAGGGTTATGGTGCAAAGACAGGAAAATGGAGTTGAAGATCAGTCCGAATCTAATGGAATGGTGAAGCAGATTCAATGGGCTGACTGGTCTACTTCTGCTCCTACAATTTAAGATTAGATTAGATTAGATTAGATTAGATTACTTACAGTGTGGAAACAGGCCCTTCGGCCCAACAAGTCCACACCGCCCCGCCGAAGCGTAACCCACCCATACCCCTACATCTACATTTACCCCTTACCTAACACTATGGGCAATTTAGCATGGCCAATTCACCTGGCCTGCACATCTTTGTACTGTGGGAGGAAACCGGAGCACCCGGAGGAAACCCACGCAGACACTGGGAGAACGTGCAAACTCCACACAGTCAGTCGCCTGAGGCGGGAATTGAACCCGGGTCTCAGGCACTGTGAGGCAGTAGTGCTAACCACTGTGCCACCGTGCCGCCCACTTACAGTCTTACAGTCTAAGTTATAACTATCATAATGGTGAGCAAACTGAGTCTCTGTTCTCTTGAAAAGTGATCGTAATCTAATGGAGGTGTTTATAATTGTCAGATTAAATTTGGAGAAGAAAACAAAACTTGGAGAAGAAGAGAACAAAAGTTTGGAAGTTTGCAAATGACACCAGATTGGAAGTGAAATAGACAGCGAAGAAGATTACCTCAGCATACAACGGGATCTTGATCAGAAAGACCAATGGGCCGAGGAGTGGCAGATGGAGTTTAATGTTGGTAAATGTGATCTGTTGCATTTTGGAAAGGTAAATCAGAGCAGGACTTATACGTTTAATGATAAGGTCCTAAGGAGTGTTGTTGAACTAAGAGACCTTGGAGTGCAGGTACATAGCTCATTGAAAGTGGAGTCACAGGTAGATAGGATAGTGAAAAGGACATTTGGTATGCTTTCCTTTACTGATCAGAGTACTGAGTACAGAAATTGGGAGGTCATGTTGCATCTTACGGGACATTGGTTAGGCCACTTTTGGAATATAATGTGCATTTCTGGTCTCCCTCCTATCAAAAGGCTGTGGTGAAACTTGAAAAGTTTCAGAAAAGATTTACAAGGACGTTACCAGGGTTGGAGGATTTGAGCTACAGGGAGAGGCTGAACAGGCTGGGGCTACTTTCCCTGGAGTGTTGGAGGCTGAGGGGTGACCTTATAGATGTTTATAAAATCATGAGGGGCATGGATAGAGACAAAGTATTTTCCCTGGGGTGGAGAATGCCAAAACTAGAGGGCATAGGTTTAAGGTGAGAGGGGGAAAAAATTAAAAAGGGACCCAATGAGACAACTTTTTCATGCATAGGGTGGTGCATGTGTGGAACGAGCTGCCAGAGGAAGTGGTGGAGGCTAGTACAATTGCAACATTTAAAAGGCATCTGGATGGGTGTATGAATAAGATGGACTTAGAAGGATATGGGTAAAATGCTGGCAAATGGGACTAGATTAATTTGGGATATCTGTTTGCATGGATGAGTTGTACTGAAGGGACTGTTTCTGTGCTGTACGTCTCTATGACTCTATGTCTTCACTGATGTGGCCATAAAAAAACTGGAGGCCACAGTACTCAGGTGTCTGTTTGCCTCTTGTCCAATGCTCATTTCTGAGAGTTGGATCACAGGCCTCTGTTGCATTGGTCCACACTCCTGAACAAAGCATTGCAGTGGCTTGCCCATTGCCTTTTTATATGCCAACCTGCCAGGTTTCAGTCCTGCAGTTACTACCTGCACTTAGGAAATTGGAAACAGTTACATGCTGTGAATCAACCTATTACAAATGCACCTCCCATGACCAGCAAGTCCTGGTGTGGGATATTGAAGCCAGAACTTCAGGCCCTAGCTGTAGGAACATGACCCATTGCACCACAAGATCCCTGCAGTCATCAAATTAGTCTCTGATTTCCGAGGAATTCCGAGGAAGCTTCATCACCCAGGCAGTGGTGAGAATGTGGGACTTGCTACCACAGAGAGTAGTTGAGACAAGCAGCATTGATCTATTTAAGATGCTTCTAGAGACACACAAGGAGAACGGAATTGCAGGTGATAGAAAGAATGGGGTGTTATGAGTCCTTTTTTTAGCTTAGAGATAATGAGGTTGTGTCACATCCTCTTACTGAGACCAATTAAGAAAACATGAAGAATCCTTCTGAATCGTCCAATACAGCATTACCTATTGTTTACTGAATCAAGAATTGCTAGACTTTCCATTTAGCAAGATTCTGTCCTGTCCATGAATAATCTAGACAACATTTGTCAGGAGTTTATGCACTCCTGGGAGGTGATGTTACAAAATATTTATCCTAACTGGATTCTCCTGTTGTCATGCATACTGAAATTCAATGCAATAGACATCCTGTTGGTAAATGTTCATCAATGATATGTGTTTCATGAAATTACCTGTCTCCCTAATGTACAATTACAGCAACTTTAGTCTGAAATTTCTCATGAACCAGTTAAATTTATTCTAAGGATTACAGTTCCTAACCTGAGAGAAAGAGCTATTATTCACCCACCCTGCTGTGTTTGACCAGAGAAACCAATCTTGTGCCTTTGAAGTTCATGTTCAAACACAGATTGTAGGTTCACATGCCACAAGGGCTAACCTCATTCCTGTATTCCTGATGAATGCACAACATCAATAATATTAACTATCTTTTCTCTTTTGTCAGATCTGTTATCTACATCCAGCAAATAATAAAATCATAGTAGAACAGAAGAAGTCTACTCAGCTACTTGTGGACATTCTGCTCTTTGTAAGTATGATCCAGTTAATTATTCCATTTTATTTTCCCTAAATCCCGATACATTACACCCCTAAAGGTATTTATCCACTTCCTTTTCATGTTCTATTCAATCCACTTCACTGCCCTCTGAATATTTTCTGTTGCTATTATAAAATATATTTAGTTTAGGTTCTAGCCTTTGGAAAACTTTCTTCTGGACAGATGTTTGAGAGTCAAATCGGAGGTATTATCTAAAGAGAGAGTCAATAAAAGAGTTGAAAAATCTCTAAACACAGTGAGCAGGCAAGAAAAACACAAATTGTTGCAGGAACTCAACAGGTCTGGCAGCTTCTGTGGAGAGAGAAACAGAACCTTTTGAGTCCAATTTGACTCCCTTTCTGAACAACTGTCAGTCAAGAGGGTGGGCACGTTATTTGACAACACTATGATTTTTCAAACTCATACCTATATCGCAAGCACCCTATCGTGACCTCTTTTCTGCTGGAATGAGAGAAAGGGAGGGATTGAGTGGGATGCAAGTGGCTAACACAGTCCTTAGTGTAGATGGGGAGAAGAAGGTGTCTCGAGTGATCTGAGTACTAAAGTGTTGCCAACAGTAGACGAAAATTCTCAAAGAGGCAGTCCTATTCTGCTGATGTAACTAATAAAATGGAAATAGAAGAACAGAGAAAATGGGAGGAGGAGCACACCATTTGGTCCTTCCAGCCTGCTCCACCATTCAATCGGATCATGGCTGATCATCCAACTTAGACCCCTGTTCCAGCTTTCTCCCCATATTCTTTGATCACATCAGCCCCAAATGCTACGCCCAAATACTTTTTGAATGCTTTTGCCTCAACGGCTTTCTGTGTCAGTGAACTCCACAGTGTGGCCACTCCCTGGGTGAAGACTTCATCTCAGTCCCATAACCTCAAACAGTCACTCCTGGTTCTGGATTGCCTGGTCATTAGGAACATCCTTCCTGTGTTTACCCTGTCTAGTCCTGTTTGAATTGTATAGCTTTCTGTCAAACTCTGGCTACAAAAAGCTTCATGACATATTTTGGAGAAATCACAAAAAAGTGACATGCAAGCAGCTCTGACAAAATCCTTGCCCCAAACGTTCTTGAGAGGTATTCCCTCTGACAGCTCAGGGAGCTGAGGAGGTACCAGCAACTTGACTATATACATTAAACCACAGAAATAATAGACTTTAAAGTTTGTAGTAAATTCCGACTAAAATTAGTTCACAATTTGAATCCATGACCCTGATGCAACGAAATTAAAAATCCCCAGCAAATTTGTTCAGAAGCACCTTCTAACAGATCATTTCTTGTGGAATCACTGAAATACACTTGTACTGATTTACATCTCCAAAAGGATTAACTCTTATTGTCTGTTAATCCAGCTCCAGATCAGAGTATAGCCTTATTTAAATTCATGTAAACAAGACCATTGAGTAATTGTTATCCATTTCTTCACTGAAATAATTTGACTGTTTCTGATACCAAAAAAAAATCCTCAATCTTATTCAGCCCATGACGTGACCCTGAAATTTTTCATCTAAAAGGGTTCACAATTCTGAGCAAACCTTGTGCCCATGAGGATTAATCTTAAGTACCAAACAGGATACGTGTCCTAAGCTTTGTGGATATTACCAGCTCAAGGTCACCTTCCCAGCAGTGACAGACAAGAATTAAGCCATGAGGATTTTAACATCCAGAACCTTAATTGAGCTAAAATTAATTGGAAAAAGCTGCAGTAATTGGAAAATACAAATGCAAAGCACTTGAATTCGCAGCTTGCTGAGTAAAAAAACCCAGCAAGGTTAGAAAAGTCATTTCATTTTTCTTCAATCTAAATCTATAATATTTTAAAACTGAAAAGCCACATTACAGTGTCGATTTGTACAGTTTTGTTCATGGTCCCTGTTTATTTTAAGTTTGCAATCTATAGATTTTTGTGCACTTCAGATCATTACAAAACTAAATTAATAGGACTAATTATCAGGATTGTGTTTTGCTAAATGCGTAAAGTATAATTATCTGCTCAATTAACCAACTCCCTTATTTATTGGTAACTACATGCCTTTCCTTACCTTGTTTCTGAAATCACTTTTACTATGATCCTTCAATCTGCACATCCTGTCTAATAGTAATTGGATCTTCACTGGAGGTCTTGTGGTGAAATAGGTGGTGTCAGTGACTCTGAGCCAGAACCTCTGGGTTTAATTCTCCCTCCATCACTTCATTGCCACAAAACTGTATCCCTTGTCAAACAGATTAACATCTGGATCCTTCCGACAACTGGGGGACACTTGGAGTTTCCTGGTCAAACAGAATGATGTCATAGCTGCAGCATAATCAGCCTCCCCATGAGCTTCAAACCAATCCTTCCGGACTCCCTCGCTGACAGTCACTGCAGAAGGTGATGCTGACCTACTTTCTTGAACTATGACAGTCGTGTGGTGTAGGGACACTCATAGTGCAGTGAGGGAGGGAGTTCCAGGATTTTTGTCTGGTAACAATGAAAGAATATTTCCAAGTCAGGATGATGTCTGGTGCGGAGGGCAAACTGCTGGTGGTAATCAGCAAGGTCTTTCCTTGTCTGTGTTTGACCTGATGCCATAAGATTTCATGGGGTGTGGAGCCAAGGTTGAGGACTCTAGGGCACTTCCCTCCAGATTATAAACCACTGCATCTGTGGTGATGGTGTTCTCCAGAACATTGAGTTGAAGGTCTAACTCTGAATGATCAAACTGTGAGACCATTCTCTGAACTGCTACATTAGTCCTCTGATGTTTCTAATGCAGACTTTGCAGGCTAGACAGAGTTGTGTTTGACATTAGGTTTTAGATGGTGGCACGGTGGCTCACAGCACCAGGGTCCCAGGTTCAATTCCAGCCTCAGGCGACTGTCTGTGTGGAGTTTGTACATTCTCCCTGTGTCGGTGTGGGTTTCCTCCTACAGTCCAAAGATGTGCAGGTCAGGTGAAATTGCCCATTGCATTCAGTGCATCATTCAGAGGGAAATGGGTCTGGGTAGATTATCCTTCGGAGGGTCAGTGTTGGGTCGCAGGGCCTGTTTCCACATTTTAGGGGATCTAACTAACTATGTCTAGGATGATGTCAGGTGGTCCATCTGCTATAATTCTTCTTTTTAGGCTTTTTAACAGTTTGGATACAACTGAGAGGCTTGCTTGGCCATTTCAGAGACCAGCTATGGGTCAACCATATTGGAGGAGTCTGGAGTAACATGTAGGCCCGACCAGGTAAAGATGGTAGATTTCCTTCTCTGAAGCACCTTACTGAGTCTGCTAGACTCTTAACACAATCATTTCATGATCATCTCATTCCTGATATTATTGATTCTAAATTTCACAATCAAATATGGAGAATTTCGAACCTAGCTCTCCAGAACATCTCTTGGGTCTCTGGATGACCAGCCCACTGACAATACCACACTACCATCACCATGAAATATGGAGAGTATGTTGGAATGATTGGGTACACCTGTAACAAGAAGAAATAGAGGAAATTGTGAAATTGGCACCCAAATGGAGTGGGAAGATAGGTTAAAAAGGAAGATGGGCAACTATGAGTTTGCCTCAGATGGCACAGGTCTGTTATTTTTTTTCCCTGCTAAATTTACCAGGTAACATTGTCAAATACCTGAGTACAGAGCCAGTGAGCATGTCAGTAGATTATATTAGTTTTAATCTCTCACAAAGAGTTTCATCCATTGGGATCATGTATTAGAGCATGAAGTTAGTGTAAAAACACTGAGATAGCTACCCTGACAAGATGATTTGCCAAGGACATCAAATCCCTCCTTAACTTAACTCCTCGTAGAAGAATGATCATAGTGTTACAACTCATAGAGAACATGGGGTCATTGATACTGAACTCTGACTAAGTAAATACTATCACATTAAACAATTTGTACTGTTTTAGCATACAGCTTGGCACTCTTCCTTCAGAAATTACACATAGTGCCAACTCTATTATCCATGTCTTCCATAAACCCCTTCATATCCTTCCTATGTTTGGCATTATATTGATATATAATCACATCTTTGTCTCTCTATCAGAGGTGCACTTGTCAATTTTACAGATGAGAATGCTAGACAGAATGATTCTAAAAAACATTTGAAATAAATGATGAATTAAATTAGAGTGTGTGTATGTGGAGTATGGAACAAACAAATTTGGGATAGAAAGGTCTTGAACTTTCAAAGTGAACCTTACCCAGAACAATCCAAGCAAATGCTAAATGGACAAACTAGTTCCATTGTTGCCTTGCACAGAAATGGAGTCCCTTCAGGTGGCATGGTGGCTCAGTGGTTAGCACTGCTGCTTCACAGCACCAGGGGCCCAGGTTTGGTTCCAGTCTCAGGTGACTGTCTGTGTGGAGTTTTCACATTCATCCTGGGTTTGCTCTGGTTTCCTTCCACAATCCAAAGATGTGCAGGTCAAGTGAATTGGCCATGCTAAAGTACCCATAGTGCTAGGTGCACTAATCAGAGGGAAATGGGTCTCGGAGGGTTGGTGTAGACTGGTTAGGCCGAAGGGCCTGTTTCCACACTGTAGGGAATCTAATCTCTCTTTTCTTTAGCAAAACTAGCCGTAACTACATAAATATTCCCATCTTTTTAAAATAATTCCCAACTTACACGCTATTCCTCAGCCAGTCTTAAATTCAACTTGCACAATTCAATTTAGAGATCTGAACTTTTATTTTAAAAATTTCAGCCATCAGACAGCCAATCACTTAGTGTGCTAACGAAGTTTAAGTTTTTGTTCAGATTCCATTTTGTACTTCGGACACCATTTTGGGGCAAAAAGACAGTTTCTGCAGGAAACTGTTGAAGTGAGTATTAAGTGAAATATAGCTGTCTGTATGTGCCTCTGTAGGTTAGTCTATCATGCAACAATACAACAAGTCTGTTTTGATCACACAGTCATGGACTCTACAGCATGGAAACAGGCCTTTTGATCCAACTTGTCCATGCCACTCAATTTTCCCAATTAATCTAGTCCCATTTGCTTGCATTTGATCCATATCCTTCCATACCTATCCCATCCATGTACCTGTCAAAATGTTTCTTAAACGACAAAATTATACTTACCCTCATCACAACATCTGACAACCTATTCCAGACATTCACCATCCTGTGTGTGAAAAAATAGCCCCTCAGTATCCTTAAGTATCTCTCCCCTCTCACTTTAAACCTACGCCCTCTAGTTTTACACTCCCCTACTACAGGGAAAAGCTGTTGACTGTCTACCTTATCCATGTCTCTCATGCTTTTTAGCCCTCTATAAAGTCACTTCTCAGTCTGCTATGCTTGTCCTTACTTTTATGTTTATACTATGCTCACATTGAGGTAGATAAGTGATTCAGATGAATTACACACACACTGGTCCACAGAGACAGTCAACAGATGGCCTCCTTCTTTAGAGACCGCAATTTCCCTTCCCACGTGGTTAAAGATGCCCTCCAACACATCTCATCCACATCCCGCACCTCCGCCCTCAGACCCCACCCCTCCAACCGTAACAAGGATAGAACGCCCCTGGGTGCTCACCTTCCACTCTACAAACCTTCGCATCAACCAAATCATCCACCGACATTTCCGCCACCTCCAAAAAGACCCCACCACCAGGGACATATTTCCCTCCCCACCCCTTTCCGCCTTCCACAAAGACCGTTCCCTCCGTGACTACCTGGTCAGGTCCACACCCCCCTACGACCCACCCTCCCATTCTGGCACTTTCCCCTGCCACTGCAGGAACTGTAAAACCTGTGCCCACACCTCCTCCCTCACCTCTATCCAAGGCCCTAAAGGAGCCTTCCACATCCATCAAAGTTTCACCTGCACATCCACCAATGTCATTTATTGTATCCGTTGCTCCCGATGTAGTCTCCTCTACATTGGGGAGACTGGGCGCCTCCTAGCAGAGCGCTTTAGGAAACATCTCCGAGACACCTGCACCAATCAACCAAACTGCCCCGTGGCCCAACATTTCAACTCCCCCTCCCACTCTGCCGAGGACATGGAGGTCCTGGGCCTCCTTCACCGCCGCTCCCTCACCACCAGACGCCTGGAGGAAGAACGCCTCATCTTCCGCCTCGGAACACTTCAACCCCAGGGCATCAATGTGGACTTCAACAACTTCCTCATTTCCCCTTCCCCCACCTCATCCTAGTTTCAAACTTCCAGCTCAGTTACTGTCTCCTTGACTTGTCCTACCTGCCTATCTTCTTTTCCACCTATCCACTCCACCCTCTCCTCCTTGACCTATCACCTTCATCTCCTCCCCCACTCACCCATTGTACTCTATGCTACTCTCTCCCCACCCCCACCCTCCTCTAGCTTATCTCTCCATGCTTCAGGCTCACTGCCTTTATTCCTGATGAAGGGCTTTTGCCTGAAACGTCGATTTTGCTGCTCGTTGGATGCTGCCTGAACTGCTGTGCTCTTCCAGCACCACTAATCCAGTATTTGGTTTTCAGCATCTGCAGTCATTGTTTTTACCTTATGTGAGGAATAGTTGACCAGGTAGGATGTGTAGTTAACAGTCTTCAGAAGAACAGGAGGTGTTCATATTGAAACTTTTGAAATGCTGAGGGGGCTTGACAGGATTAATACCATGAGAATGTTCCCCTTGTCGGAAGAAACTGGAGGCAATGTTTCAAACCTTTAGAGCTTGCCAGGGTTGGGGGAATTTAAGCTATAGGGAGAGGCTGCATAGGCTGAGGCTGTTCCATGGATTGTCGAAGGCTGAGGGTTTTTATAGAGGTTTATTAAATTATGAGGGGCAAGGAAAGTGTAAAGAGACAAAGTCTTTTCCCTGGGGTGGAGGGAGTCCAGAACTAGAGGGCATAGGTTTAGGGTGAGAAGAGAATGATATAAAATGGTGGCACAGTGGCTCAGTGGCTAGCACTGCTGCCTCACAGTACCATGGTCCCAGGTTCAATCCCAGCCTTGGGCAGCTGCCTGTGTGGAGTTTGCATGTTGTGTCTGTATGGGTTTCCTCACACAATCCAAAGATGTGCAGGCCAGGCGAATTGGCAATGCTATATTGCCGATAGTGTTAGGTGCATTAGTCAGAGGGAAATGGGTCTGGGAGGGTTGGTGTGGACTGGTTGGGCCGAAGGCCCTGTTTCCACACTGTAGGGAATCTAATCTAAAAGGGACCTAAGGGGCAACTTTTTCACGCAGAGGGTGATGCCATGTATGGAATGAGCTGCCAGAGGATGTGGTGGTGGCTGGTACAATTGTAACATTTAAAAGGCAGCTGGATGGGTATATGAATAGGAAGAGTTTGGAGGGATATGGGCCAGGTGCTGGCAGGTGGCTCTAGATTGGGTTGGGATATCTGGTCAGCATGAACGAGTTGGACCGAAGGGTCTGTTTCCATGCTGTACATCTCTCTGACTCAATGACTCTAATTCTTTTCTAAAGGAGGGCTTGGAACATGTTTAAGGCTGAGCTAGATGGTGTTTTGATCTGCAGGGAAAGAAAAAGGTTATAGGCTGAGTGATGGAGTCAATGTTAATATATCAAATAATTAAATTCAGAAGTGAACAGGTGCTGCTGCTAATTGAGTAATTAGTGTCTCTTTTATTTTATTTAACCTATTTTTCCTAATCAACCTGTCCAAAGCTGTTATTACACATGTCTAGAGTAGGTGGGACTTGTACCCCAGCATTCCTAGTCCAGAGGTAGGGATACTACCAGGAGAAGTAAGCACCTCCATTCTCACTTGGCCCAGCCTTGGGGCCACCTGGGACCTTGGTAGTGATGGGAATATGAGGAGAATCAATTGAAACAGGATGTGTGAGAATTGCTGAACTTGGATAGTCAAGAAATTCTCTGCAAAGGAACATTTTTATCTCTGTAGGTGCGAGATGTGGATGAGATGCGCTAGAGGTCATCATTAACCATGTGGGTGGGGAAAGTACGATCTTTAAAGAAGGAGGCCATCTGGTGTGTTCTGTGGTGGAACTGGTCCTCCTGGGAGCAGATGCAGTGGAAGAGGGGGAGGAATTGGGAATAGGGGTAACATTTTTGTAGCAGACAGGGTGGGAGGAGGTGTAATCCAGGTAGCTGTTGGAGTTAGTGGGTTTATAGAAAATGTTAGTGTTAAGTCGGTCACCATTGATAGAGATGGAGAACTCCAGGAAGAGGAGAGAGGTGTCAGAGATGGTCCAGGTGAATTTAAGGTTGGGGTGGAATGTGTTGTTGAAGTTAATGAACTGTTTGACCTCCTCGCGGGAGCACGAGGTGGCACCAAGGGCATTATCAATGTAGTGGAGGAAGAGGTGGGAAGTAGTGCCAGTGTAATCACGGAAGATGGACTGTTCTACCTAGCCGACAAAGAGACAGGCATAGCTGGGGCCCATACAAGTGCCCATGGCTACCCCTTTGATCTGGAGGAAATGGGAGGATTCAAAGGAGAAATTGTTAAGGGTGAGGGCCAGTTCAGCCAAATGAATGAGAGTGTCATTGGAAGGGTTGTGTTGGGGACATCAGGAGAGGAAGAAACGGAGGGCTTGGAGGCCCTGGTCATGCCAGATGGAGGTGTAGAGGAATTGAATGTCCATAGTGAAGATGAGGCAATGGGGGCCAGGGAAATAGAAGTCTTGGAGGAGGTGGAGGTCGTGGCTGGTGTCCCGAACGTAAATAGGGAGTTCCTGGACCAGGGGGATTGGACAGTATCGAGGTAGGTGGAGATGAATTTGGTGGGGCAGAAGTAAGCTGAGACAATAGGTTGGCCGGATAGTCAGGCTTGTGGATTTTGGGTAGGTGGCAGAATCAGGCGGTGCAGGGTTCCTGAACTATGAGATCTCCTGAGGTGATGAGGTTCTGTATGGTCTGAGAGATGATGGTTTGGTGATGGGGGGTGGGGTCATGGTCGAGGGGGCGGTAGGCGGAGGTGCCTTCAAGTTGGTGGCTGGCTTCAGTGGTATAGAGGTCAGTGCGCCAAACAGCCACTGCACCCCCATGTCTGCTGGTTGGATGGTGAGGTTGGAGTTGGAGCAGAGGGAGTGGAGGCCTGTGCCTTGTGAGGGTGAAAGGTTGGAGTGGGGGTGGGGGGGGTGGTAGACAGGTTGAGGCGGTCAATGTCTCAGCAGCAGTTGAAAGTAAAGAGGTCAAGAGCGGGTAATAGCCCGCACAGGGTGTCCAGGTGAATGGGTTGTGTTGGAGGCGGGCGAAGGGGTCCTCCGATGGTGGGAGGGAGTTTTCCTGCTCCTCAGATGCTGCCTGACCTGCTGTCTTTTACTGAGTTGAGCAAATGTGAGTCCAGATTATTGCTGCTTTTTCATCATTGAATGTGTTGTCTGCCAATATTATCTCCTTTAAGATAATTAAACTGGAGCCGAATGGTGAAACCATTTGCTCCAAGTGAGTGAGGGGCATTTGAAGGTGATCCAATGTCTTTTACTCATGGGCACAAGTGGTCCTTATAACATTGATGTCATGGCACATACTAATATATATCTATTGGGATCAAATCTTCTTGATTTTCATCAGTAAAGTTGTATAACAATTTTCAAGAAAGCAACCTGTGATCAAACAATTTTCTTACTACATATACATATGTGACCTTCATTAAACTTAAATAGAATAAAATGATTTTTATTTCTAAAGAGCTGAGTTCATTCAAATTCTGCTTATATCTTGACTCCCTAAACATTTTAATTTCTGCTCACTCCTTTCAGACATTCTTTAAAATCTACCACTTCAACTGTGTTTTTAGAGATCCTCCTAATATCTTGAACCTGGATGCTCCTGGCTCAGAGAACCCCTCTGTTTTATTTTTGATTCTGGATTCTTTATTTGAATTTAACAGCTACCTCGGTGGAGATTCAATCCATGTCCCTAAAATTGCAAAACATACTCAGAATAATCCTTGAGGTTCCATCACATGACCCAGTGCCCCCAATCACCTCACTCAAACCCTCACATCATCAGTCATCCAATCTGTCCTTCCTCCTTCCCATAGCCAGGGGAAAAGTAATACTAAATCCAACATTTTCCTCACTAAAAAGCCTAGTAGGAAATAAATTTATTTCATGGTATTTGGGATTTTTGCTTCTGTTAGGATGCTTACAGCGTGCCCTGTAAATTGATCTTTAATTGTTGGAAGTCCAGGAACATTGTCAACACTTGTTCATTCTAATCTACATAGATTAGTGAGTTTTGTTTTGCCTGAACTGGGCCAAGATGAATAACAGAGAATCATTAATTCATCATTTAGTTTTGACTTCTATTTCAGCTCAGCAACCTTCTTAATTCGGCCATTTAATGATGCCATTTAATTCCTGCCTCTGAGCCAGACACTCAAGTCCCCTTCCAGTAGTAAGTGGCCAAATGTTTTACAGGGGTGGTAAGACAGAATGAGTATCAACCTGCAAATCCTTACAATACATGTCAGTGACAAGCTGTCAGAATGGACGATATTCCTGCTCAGGTATTTGATGGAAAGCTCCATATTAATAATTAATAATAATAGTCCAGAAATAGATTGCTCTGATTGATTAACTTTGTGGGTTAGTTAATTTAAAAGAAAGTAAAACACATTGACTCAGACCTTGCAGTGAATTATAAAACAAAGAACTGCAGATGCTGAGGATCTGAATCAATTGCTGAAGAATCTCAACAGGTCTGACAGTATCTGCGGAGAGAAAGAAGGCGCACTGTACTGAAATATTGACTTTGCTTTCTTTCCACAGACCTGCTGAGATTCTCCAGCAATTTCTGTTCCTATTACACAGAAATCTGTTGATTTATTGTATCAGTGGCAGGCTGACCCACAGGCAGACTAACTGCCACTCAGAGTCTCAACATTGTGTACACACGGCACATGGAGCCTTCAAAGGTGAACTCTCTCAAAGGCAAGGTTAACATACAGCAAAGAGAATGTTGGTGCCCCTGCTATTACAGCCTGGAGCTCCAAATATACAGTATGGGAGTAAGTGAGGACTGCAGATGCTGGAGATCAGAGTCGAGAATGTGGTGTTGGAAAAGCATAGCTGGTCAAGCAGCATTCGAGGAGCAGGAGAATCGACGTTTTGGGCATAAGCTCTTCATCAGGAATGAGGCTTGTGGGCTGGGGGGAGCTGAAAAATAAATGGGAGGGGGACGAGGCTGGAGAAAGGTAGCTGGGAATGTGATAGGTGGATGAAGGTGGGGTGAAAGTGATAGGTCGGAGAGGAGGGTGGAGCAGATAGTTGGGAAGGAAGATGGACACATAGTACAGGTCAAGAGGACGATGCGGAGTTGGAGGCTTGGGACTAGGAAAAGGTGGGGGAGAGGAAATGAGGAAACTGGTGAAATCCACATTAATCCCATGTGGTTGCAGGGTCCCAAGGCAGAGGATGAAGCATTCTTCCTCCAGGCATCAGCTGGTTAGGGTTTGGCGATGGAAGAGGCTCAGAACCAAGCCTCAAACTCCTTTCCGACCTATCACTTTCACCCCACCTTCATCTACCTATCACATTCCCAGCTACTTTCCTCCAGCCTCAGTCCCCTCCCATTTATCTTTCAGCTCCCCCCAGGCCACAAGCCCCATTCCTGATGAAAGGCTTATGTCTGAAACATCAATTCTCCTGCTCCTTGGATGCTGTCTGACCTGCTTTGCTTTTCCAGCACCACACTCTCAAATATATTGCATGAATGCTTAAAAATGTGTCAGCACTTCATTCAGAGTTTGAGCTCCTTTGTAACACACTGCCACCAACCAACAAAACCAAAGAACTGTGGATGCTGGAAATCAGAAATAAAACTGGAAAATGCAGGATAATTCAGCATGTGTGGCAGCATCTATGGAGAGAAATCAGAGTTAGTATTTAGGGTCGAGTGACCCTTCCTCAGAACTTTTCTGAACAAGATCACTGGACCTGAAACATTAATACTGTTTTCTCTCCACAGAACTGTCATGTTTTTTTCAACAATTTCTGATTTTGACACTGCTACCAACTTGTGATTTCCACTCAGTGAATGAATTTAAACTGTCCCATAACTTGTTCTGTCCAATTATTGGTTTGAGTTATTTAATATTTTCCTTGTCAACTTTTATGGAGTCATTCGGGTTAGCTTATTTGCAATTATCACACATTTGTTGGAAATCCAGCAGCTTTGACGAATTTGGTTTTATAATGTCCGATTATAAATGAAAAAATCCTTCAACAGCACTTGAAGATTTGACGACTTATTCTTTTAAACCTCAATCTTCAGTTTATTTCCATGAAAGTTTTTGGAAATTTGCTTCAGGTTTTTATAATTGTTCAGAAGCTTAATACTTACTTGATCTATGCTTCTTATGAAACTGGCAAGTTTCTTAAAACATTTCAAATCTGCAAGCTAATACTTGGAATATATATATTGGGAAAAATTACAAACACCTCTCTCTTTTCACATGGTGTAAAATATCTAAAGGTACATTTAATTCTTGCTGTCAATACACATAGGAACAGTATTGAAAACTGAATCGAGTAAGAAACAGGTTTTGATAAGTTTTGCAACTAATCTTGAATGAACAGTTCTCACACTTAGGTTGCAGTCCATATCTTCAGGGTCAGAATCTTCCATGGTCAATTTAAGTATTCACAAGAATGAATGGATTAATGTAACTCTGAGAAACTTTGTTCTGCAGCTGGCAATACTTCTATGGGACAGTATGCGAGATGATTAAAAAGAATCTTGGTGGCAACTTTGGGAGTGAGCAAGTAAACTGTGAAGTTGCTGGTGTCAAATTGTTGGCAAGCTGTGCCCTAAAGTCAGTCATGGATGTGATGAAACCGTTATGACTAATTTATATGCAGTAAGGAAAATCTGAAAGAATGTAATGAGTGACTGCAAGCTTTGCTTTTATCACCTGCTTAAAATAGACTTCACATCCGTAGCAGTAAAAAAAAATACAATCTCTTTCTTACAGAATGGAAGGGATTGTTATCAATGTTTCAGCAATCTCAGCATTATGACCAGCTGTAATTAAAACTGGACTGATAGCGGTCAATATTAATAACTCCCTTCCTCCAGATAGCAATCCTTACAGCGGGGGGTTCCAATTCATTGTAATTAACTTGTATAATTAAGTTGATTTAGGTGGCTTAAGGTTTTATAGTTTTGTTTAATGTGCAGGAGAGAAATCACATTCCCAAAAAAAGGAGGCAGCCTGACAGGGAAGGTGACACTTGGGGCTCATGATCCACCTCCAAGACTTTTGCCTTGGATTAGTCTCAATGTGTTTGTTTGAAGACACTTTTTGTATTGTGTTGTGTAATATTCCTAATTACAAATAATCCAGGGTTCTCTCAGTCTTAAATCATTGCAATTACTTCAGTGTCATTCTGTTACTGGGCATCAGTGATGTATTGAATGCTATGGATATGGTGTCAATCAAGCAGACTGCTTGGTCCTGGATGATGTCAAGCTTCTTGAGTGTTGTTATAGCTGCACCCATCCAAGCAAGTGGGGAATATTCCATCACACTCCTGACTTATGCATTATAGATGGTGGACAAGCTTTGAACAATCAGTAGGCGAGTAACTCACATTAGCCATAATATATACATGGCTAATCCAGTTCAGTTTCTATTCAGCACTAATGTCCTATATGTTGATAGAAAGGGATTCCATGATGATAATGCCATTGAGTTTCAAAGGTTGATGGTTAATTTCTCTCTTATTGGAAAGAGTCATTGCCTGGCACTTGTGAAAATATTACTTGCTAACCAAAGTCAGAAAATTACATTGCTGCATTTATACATGGACTGCTTCAGTATCTGAGAAGTTGTGAATGGAGCTGAACATTATGCAAAGGTCAGTAGACATCCTCTCTTCTAACCTTATAAGGTAGGGAAGGTTATTGATAAAGGAACTGAAGATGGTTGAGTCTAGGACACTACATTGGGGAATGCCTGCAGAGATGTCTTGGATCTCAGGTGACTAACCCCCAGCAACCACAACTAACATCCTTCGTGCTTGGCATGAACCAACCAATGGAAAGCTCTACACCCTCACCTTACCCTAATTCCCATTGTTTAGGCAAAAAAAAGGAGTAAGTTGATAGTTTCTCTTTGATTTAATATCAGTAGTTTGTTCAATTTAAACCACCTCTTATTATTATGAATCCTTCATTTCCACAAGTCAGTACGGTACAAATTGTCATTTCACAGGCTTCTATCATTGTTATCTATACTAAAATGTACACGACTCTGGTAAATAAACGATTCTGTCAAAGGAAATTAGATTCTACCACAGCTTATTCCTTTTACATGACCTTCTCAGCTATTTCTCTTACCAGCTGTGATATTTGGCTCAGCAAAGCTGCTATCCTTGGGATCCTGTCTCAGACACTCCATACCTTGTTAGCAATGCCACGATTAAGAAATTATTTTCATTTGCACAGAGCCTCCTTCTGCAGGAATCTAATATAGAGAGTTTTGATGGGAACTGCTACTAAATGTTTCCTTCACACCGGGAGCAGGGAAACGGGCTCCTTCACCAATGGCAGAGACTAGTCAATAATATTCAGGTACAAATTACCCTGTTTTCCCCTAGGTGGCAGTCTAAGCTCAAGGGGAACAGAATAAAATACAAGCCATTCCAACTCTATTTTGATTTAGTCCCTGTCCTCCCCTTCATTGTTTTGATCACACAGCATTGCCCTTTGATGTGAAGGACACTACTTGTCACTGGCCACTCAGGTGTTTCCTTTCTTCCTGGTGGTGGAAACTGAATAAAGATTCTTGCACCTTGTGTCTTTCACTGTCTCACACCCGCGCACACACACACATGGGTGCTGGGAAAAAATAAGCACTGAAAAAAAAATAAAAATAAAATACAAGCCGTTTCAGACTGAGAAAGCCAGAATCCCTTCACTCAGATGGTGGTCAATGTGTAAACTTTCACAGCCCTGTGGGGCAAAGGATTCTAGTTATTGAATAAGTCCATGACAAAGATTGATATGTTCATAATAATGTTAATAATGTTGTCAAGGAATGGGGGGATAGTGCAGGAATATATTGATGAGGTGAGTGAGTTAGCATGAGTTAGAATGATTGAGCAGGGCTGCATGGCCTCTTCTTGTTCACCTGTTCCTGGTGGTGCTGTTCTCCTGCCACCAAAACTCCAGGAGATAGGTAGAATAAATGTTTTGGTTCCAATGATTTTTCTCTGACATGGGGAGGTTATTATTTTCCCATTATGACTATTTTACCATGCACTTTCTAGTACTCTGCAATCTCATTCTTTATAATGGACTCTAAAATCTTACCAATAAACAAGATTAACAAACCAGTTTTTGTCTTCTGCCTCCCTCCCTTCTTAAACGGGGTTGTTACATTAGCCATTTTCCAGACGTCTGGAAAACTCCCCTAACTCCAGTGATTCCTGAATGATCACCACCAATACATCCACAATCTCCTTACCTATCCCCTTCAGAACCATGAGATGTGGTCCATCCGGTCCAGGTGATTTATCCACCTTCAGACCTTTCAACCTCCCCTGCATCTGATCCTTAGGGATGACACTACACTAACTTCTGCCCCCCAACCCTCTTGAAATTCTGGTATTCTGTTGATGTCTTCCATCATGCATTTGTAAAATTATACGCATTAGACTGCAGGTGGGCTGTTAAGTCTATTTATCTGTAAATATTACGAGCATTCAAGTAAAGAGCCATTACTTGAGTCTTTGTAAAATTTTTCCCTTTTTGTTCTATTTACTGCCATTTTTCTATTGAACTATAACTCATCTCTTATGTTTGGATGTTTTGTCCTGTTATTTCCCACTCAAAAGAGTTGCCATGTAATGTTACCATATCGGTTTGCTTCTGTAAGCTTACATTTCCCCTTTTGTTCCCATGTTGCTCATTCTCCCAAATATATTATGTTTAATGATAAATTTTTTTTAGCGCAGATCACAACCATTCTAAATAACCAATGTAATACTGCTAATATCAGAGAAACTTTGGTTGTTGGTGATCAGCAAAACTGCAAATAATGGTGTTATTTTCAATAGCTCAATCCGTTCCCACCGAGACCATGAAAATAAAGTAGCTCTAAAGCTTTATCTTAAAGATTACTGTGGGGAAATTCAGTTCTTATTAATTGACAATATCCTACCCACTTTTCTCGCATGTTATATCTCTTTGGCAGTCAGAGGTTGAAGCAGTTTTGTATCTGTCAGAACGTGAAGCACACTCTCCACAGCAAGTAGAAGGCTGGTATGACCGTGAATATTATTGTCAGCATTATTTGGGTGTGAAGGAATTCACGTCCATAAATCCTCCAGTATTTAATCTTTACTGGCTGGCCATCCATCAGGCTAATCTATTAGTGAGTTTGAAGTGAAATGATCAGTTCAGCAAGATCATCACATGAGCTGTTGCCTGATATTAAGAGTAATGCTTCTAACTGCAGGTCATAGCGTACGTTTTCTCTGTGACATCGAGGGTATGGTCCAGTTTATAAAATTTCACTAGAAATGTTTGCCATTCCAAACTAGTTCGGTTCAAGAGTGTTGTTCATGTGCAATTGTTTCAGCTTATTTATCATTTCAATAATCTCATGAAGGGGAGAAAAACGACAAATAGAAAATTGTTAATTTATCAGGACTATAAAATGAAGTGTACCAGACGTGACTAACAGACCAATTACTGCTTCTTCCCATTATTTTAACACATCAAAGTAGGTCAACAGTTTCATTGAAATAGCACAAGGAAACAGCTGATGACGTTAGACACATTCACTGCAACACTGGGCAGTGTGATTGGAAGATGATAACTTCAGGAGAAAACTCAATCCATCTCTCATCATTTGCGTTGCTCAGTCAGCCAGTTCATTCAACCAGTATTCACCAACATGAAGCGCATCCATTAAGAAATTAAATAAATAAGAGCAGGAGTAAGCCATTCAGCCCATTGAACCCAATCCACCATTCAACATGAGCACAGCTGACCCTCTACCACTATACAATATTCCTGCACTCTCCCCATGCACCCTGACACTTGTAGATTTTAGAAACCTACTTTTTTATTCAATATATAATGAGTTTGTCTACACAGCCTTCTGTGGTAGAGAATTTCACAGATTCACCATCTTCTGAGTGAAGCCCGTCCTCCTCATGTCAGTCTGAAATGACCAACCCTGAGGTCATGACCATCTTGTTCTAGAGCCTCGATTCAGGATAAGCATCATCCCAGCAGCCAGTCTGCCCAGCCTGCCATTTAAAGACATCCCCCTGTTATTCTGTTAAATTCCAGTGACAAGGGTAATGGACTGATTCTCTTCTCATGTAATGGCGTCTCAGTGGTTCATAATGCTGCCTCATGGTGCCACAGACCTGGGTTTGATTCCATCCTCAGGTGACTGTATGTGTAAATATGCAAAATCCCCCATGTTAGTATGGGTTTCCAGCCACAGTCCACAGATGTGCAGGTTAGGTGGATTGGCCCTGCTAAATTGCCCATAGTGTGCAGGAATGTGCACATTAGGTGAATTAGCTGTGGGAAATGCAGGGTTACAGTGATAGTGTCAGGGGAGTGGGCCTGGGTGGGATGCACTCTGGTGTGGTAGTGTGGATTTGATGGGCTGAATAGTCTGCTTCCACACTGTAGATATTCTGTGATCCTAGGATTCAATCTGTGACCTTTTGCTATGTTCACTCTGTTGTAAGTATATCCCTTTTTTGGGTAAAGAGAACAAAACTGCATCCAGGCGATTGAGTCAATGGAATGGCAGCTTACCCAGAGACATTATCTTGTTTCTGACGTACTTGGCTTTGGATTAAGGTTGACATGTCTGTCTCGAAATTGACAGCAAGCGCAGAATTGTAAAGCACGGCTTGGGAAATTTCCTTATCGACAATCCCCATTCTGCCTTCCTCATAATGAAACAAAACTTCCTCTGCTACGTCAGAGAAGCCACTGCCACCAAATAGGAGAAGACCCTATGAAATTCCCAGTACACGTCCTTTTTATTTTGTTCCCTCCATGGCTTTGATTTGTTTGAGGCAACAGCTACCACAACGTTAGAAAAAAATTCTTCTTGATGATAGGGTGAAGAGCTGGGTCTGGGTGAAGTGCTCTTCCGAGGATCAGCGCAGACTCGATGGGCCGAATGGCCTTTTCCTGCTCTGTAGGGATTCTACAATTCTGCGAATTTCCAGATGGGATTAGAATGAGGTGGGGTGTTTTACTTAAATTCACAAGCAATAATCATGTAAGTCATTTAAGTTTCACTTATTCTCATTCAAGCAAATTGTCGGGCTAGAAAGAAAATTATTTGAACTGCGCAAACATGCTTAGAGTCTGATGCAGCAGATAGTTAGTCTCTCTGAACATACAACACAGCTGAACCAGCATTTTCCCTGAGGCTTTATTTGTAAAAAGAATGTCAGGTGACCCCATGCTACACTGTGGGAGACAGAACAGTGGGGTTTAGTCAGGGCTGGGAATGAAATACAGGCTTTAGAGAGGAGATAAGATGGCACCTGGGCAGATAGGAAGTGGTGAGACCAGGGGTAACAGGCATCTTGCCACTTTTGAATGTGCAAAAAAAATACAAGATGTTTGCCTGAAAACAGACCATTTTGGAATTCAAATGTCCATGCGGTTTCCAATGTATAAATTTGGGCAGCACAGTGGCTCAGTGGTTAGCACAGCACCAGAGACCTGGGTTCAATTCCCGCCTCAAGCAACTGTCTGTGTGGAGTTTGTACATTCTCCCTGTGTCTGAGTGGGTTTCCTCCAGGTACTCTGGTTTCCTCCCACAGTCACAAAATTGTGCAGGTTAGGTGAATTGGCCATGCTAAATTGCCCGTAGTGTTAGGTGAAGGGGTAAATGTAGAGGAATCGGTCTGGGTGGGTTGCTCTTCGGAGGGTCGGTGTCGACTTGTTGGGCCGAAGGGCCTATTTCCACACTGTAAGTAATCTAATCTGAAAAATTCTCACTGAGTTTTGTGCTACCTCAGAATCCTTTGTGAGGTACACTCTCCCATGGTTGGCTCAATAAACAATCATTGACCTGTTTTGAGGCTCCTGAGATTATTTTGTCAAATAATGTACCATAACAGGATGAACCACTGCG
This sequence comes from Chiloscyllium punctatum, assembly GCF_047496795.1. Classification (NCBI taxonomy): domain Eukaryota; kingdom Metazoa; phylum Chordata; class Chondrichthyes; order Orectolobiformes; family Hemiscylliidae; genus Chiloscyllium; species Chiloscyllium punctatum. Next base: position 6,757,656 of record NC_092779.1, on the reverse strand, counting down.
GAGACTTCACAAGTAGAGCACATTGGTGTTGACAACAAGGTGTGGTTTAAGCGTAATAGAAATTTACATTGACGCGTGAGGCACAGTCATAGAATTAAAGAATCCCGAAGTAGTGGAAGCAGGCCATTCAGCCCATCATGTCCACACCAACCTTCCGAAGTACATCCCACCAAGATCACTCATTGCTTATCTCTGTAACCCCATATTTCCCATAGCTAATCCACCTAGCCTGGACATCACTGGACATTATGGGCAATTTAACATGACCAATCCTAACCTGTGCGACTTTGGGCTGTTACTAAGATTGACAAGAGTCAGTGATAATTGATCACACTGATTACAATGGGATCTAGAGTTCGACTTCCTAATTTTCCAGCTCCCACTATATGACATCAGACTGGCTGGAGCCAAATGTAGCCTACAAATTTAATGATTACAAAATCATTGTTTAAATTTTAGCAACCACCCCCACTCTGAGCATCAATGAAGAGATATCCAGAAACATGGAGTATTGGGGAGAATACATGAAAGTGGATGTGAGGAGTGTCAGATCAGCCATGATCTCATTGAATAGTGGAGCAGACTAGAGGGGCTGAATGGCCCACTCCCTATTTCTTACAGTCTATCATTCAGAATAAGGAACTTCTTTCTCTCTTTTAAAGTGGTGGCCAATTCTGAAAACATTGACTGGAGCTGGGAGAAAACCCTAATCTTATGATAATGCAGAAATCTGCCATATAACTGTCTCCAGAAGAGCTACCAGTTCTACATATTCCTCAATTGAAGAAATTTAAATATATACAAATCTATCTGCTCACTCACTTTGTGTCTTGCTCTGTTTCAGTACATCACAAAATTCAGGACTGTTTTTTTCTCTTTGAAATATGTTTGGCAATTCACTTGAATTCATATCAATAAACTAACTCCAGAATTCTGATTAACCCCGGATTCATTTGTTGTGTTTTTCATAACCCTGATTATGTTCCAGCACACCCTGAATTGAGGAAAATCCATACCATTTTAAAATTGTTGAGAGAAATGGGCCCTTTCCTCCAGATTTGGCTGACACAGTAATCCTGAATGCAGAATTAATTCTATCCAAGTTGCTTGCCACATTATTGCATGAAATGTGCTAATCCATCATGATATTAAACTAAGTGGCTTTAAATTGTAAACAAGCCATTAAAACTTTCAAATGCTATCAAGAATGTTGAGTTCCATGAAAAATAAAAATCTGGCTGATAGTTTCACTTGAGTCATGAAATGATAGCTTTTAATCCAGACTTATCAAACTACAATTGCATTTGACTCTATTTGGAATGGATTGTTTCTGCTCCTCTGAGTTATTGGTGAAATTTAAAACTGGGGAGTGGAAGGGGCTTTTCAACTGATCAGGACGGTGCAGGAGTCCAGAACCAAATACTCTGTCCGATTTAAATCGGGACTGGGATCAATTAAAATGAGACGAGGTTTATTGAAGGCCTTAAGTGCCCAATTATACTGCCCCACAGGCACTTCAGATGTATCACTTGATAACAGTGTGATCCACTAGAAAAAGCAATTTTTCATTTCTGACAACATGGTGAACATTTGAGACTGTCCCTTCGTCATTCAAGTATTGAATCGGTGGTGCACTCACTCACCTTGTCGACTATCTCCATATGCAGCCTAACACGACTCATCATTAATAGTTGCCTTTACTTCACAGCTGAGCATGGCACCAATTCAATCTTTCTTGCTATATGATTCCCTGATAGCGCTCATTCATCATTGCAGAATGGCACACTTTCAGTTGCGCGTAGGTCACGATCTTCCCCAGTAGGAGCATTTGAAAATACCTCCTTGTCATATTGCAGTCTGTATAGCAAGAGCCATGCAACAATATTCATTTCCACGAAAATATTTACCACAAGATTTTTCCTCAGCTTTCTTAAACTAGATGCATAAGACACAAATAAAAAAGCATTGCCTGAGGCACTTACCAACTTCACAGAAGCTTTTCCTGACAGATGTCGCAGGATGCTACCTAAATCTATTCTTAGCTGAAGGAAGAAAGAAAGAAAACTCATAACTAGATTTGACATTTATATGCCATTGTCTTCAAAGTTATTTAACACATGAAAAGTGGAGTGTGCAGTGAACAGAGTACGAGTTGGAAACAATTCACTGCCTTTATACAAAGCTAATAGATTTCCTGCAAACCCCAAGCTCTGTTACCTGCAAACATCCGAGTCTAAATCCCAAAGGATCGTTCCAAATAAGTTCAAAGATGAAGACATAAATACATATTTAAAAGGACCAGCAAAAGCCCTCATAGATTGGGCATTCTCTTCCTGCACTACAAACATCTTCAAGTACTTTCAAGTGTAAACCCATGCTAAACTCAGATAGAAACCTTACAAAGTAATGACAATTCCACAGGTGTTGGGAGTGTTATCCATTGCAAGTGCATTAGTCATGACTTTAATACACTTTTTAATAAGAATTTTGTTTGGAATATTTGCAGTAATTACTACTAACCACTCAACCAAGTAAAAAGGAAATTAGCTGCATAAGGTCAAGTAGTTAAATACTTTGTAGGAATCCCAGGTATATAGAAAAAACAAAAGTCTTTACTAAGAAAACTTTAGTGGTTGTACAGTTTACAGTTCACAAAAGGCAATCCCTCTTCCACTGATTTATGACAAAGTGGGATTCACTGGTTGCAATGCTCTCTGCTTGGATTGCTTTGGTGTCTGGGTTTTAGAAGTTCATTGGCAATCCACCAGATGGAGTGCCAGGCAATAGGGCGACATTTTCATGGGAGAGATGAAAAATCTGACATGGATTACATTGACCAACTTAAACCTGTCTTGTTGATTATCAGAGAATGGTCAATTTCTATGGCGAGACAGAAAATCATCTGTTTGAGCCAACAGCATAAAGGAGAAGAGGACTGTACCCAAGAAGAAACAGAATCTGGAGGAGGTGCCTTCTTTAGTCATTCAGGGAATATGAGCATCACTGGCTGGGCCAGTGTTTATTATCCATTCGTAGTGGCCCTTGAATTAGTACAGTCCATGTGCTGCAAATAGACCCACAATGCCCTTAAGAAGGGAATTTCAGGATTTGGCCCAGTGACAATGAAGGGACGGACAGGGACATAGCTCCTAGCCAGAATGGCGAGTGTCTTGGAGGGGAATTTGCAGGTGGTGTTCCCATTTATCTGCTGCCCTTGTCCTATTAGATGGATGTGATTGTGGGTTTCGGAAGGATTTTTTTGGAGAAGCCATTTGGAGTATACCTGCAATGCCCTACTGAGCAACAGTGGTGGAAGGAGTGAATGTTTGTGGATGTAATGCCAATCAAGTGGGTTGCAGTGACCTGGATGATGTCAAGCTTCTTGAGTGTTATTTGGGCTTCACTTATCAAACCCCTGACTTGCACCTTGTAGATGGTGGACAGGCTCTGGGAAGTCAGGATTCCCAGCCTCTTGTAATATTTATACGGAAAGTCCACTTGAATTTCTGGGTAATGATAAACCTCAGGAATTTTACAGTGGAGAATTCAGTGATGATGATGGCTTTGAATGTCAAAGGGGGGTGGTTAGATTCTTTTTCATTTAAGAGGGCTATGGTCTGGCAATTGCATGACACAGTTATGACTTGCTGCTTGTCAGTCCCTCGTGCTTGTTTGGACAGTAAGTGAAATCATGGTTGATTTGAAACCTAACCCGATATACCCACCTTTACCATTGAACCATTGATTTTGTTTCAATTGTTGTTTATGGAAGAGAGTTTCAACATTTATAGATGGCACAAGACCTGGAAATGTAACAATCATCATAGATTTCAAAAGTGGTCATTGACAGGCTGGCGGATTGGCAGGAGAAATCCAACAGAGAGCGGCGCGAGCTGGGCGGAAGTGAAGTTGGAGCGCAGAGCTGGTCGGGAAGGTAAGTGATTGATATTTGAGTGGGTGTGTTCTGGACCCCAGGCCCTTCCTCACATCCTCCTCCTCCTCTAACCTAACTTTAAAGTCCACAGGTAAGCTACTCAGTGTTCTTGTTTTGGAGAGTAATGTAGTGTAGAGTAATGGCAGCGCAGGCAGTGGAATGTTCCTCCTGCAGGATGTTTGAGGTAGGGGTGACCACCGATGCTCCTGCCAACTTCATCTGCAGGAAATGCAGTCAGCTCCAGCTCCTCACAGAACGCGTTAGGGAACTGGAACTGGAGTTGGATGAACTGAGGATTATTCGAGAGGCTGAGAGGGTGATAGATAGAAGCTACAGGGACATAGTTACGCCGGAGAGCAGAGGTAGCTGGGTAACAGTTAGAGGTGGGAAGGGGAGGAAGCAGGCAGTGCAGGGTTCCCCTGTGGTCGTTCCCCTCAACAATAAGTATACCGCTTTGGATACTGTTGGGGGGTAAGGCCTAGCAGGGGTAAGCTGCAGTGACCAGGTCTCTGGCACGAGGTCTGGCTCTGAGGCTCAGAAGGGAAAGGGGGAGAGGAGGAGAGAGCTAGTTATAGGAGACTCTATAGTTAGAGGGACAGACAGGCGGTTCTGTGGACATGGGCGAGACTCTCGGATGGTTTGTTGCCTCCCGGGTGCCAGGGTCCGAGACGTCTCGGACTGTGTCTTCAGAATCCTTAAGGGGGAGGGTGTGCAGCCAGAAGTCGTGGTGCACGTTGGCACCAACGACATAGGTAGGAAGAGGGGTGGGGAGGTCATTCAAGAGCTCAGGGAGTTAGGCTGGAAGCTAAAAGCTAGGACGGACAGAGTCGTCATCTCTGGGTTGTTGCCGGTGCCACGTGACAGTGAGGCAAGGAAAATGGAGAGAGTGCAGTTGAACACGTGGCTGCAACGATGGTGTAGGAGGGAGGGATTCAGGTATTTGGACAATTGGACTGCATTCTGGGGAAGGTGGGACCTGTACAAGCAGGACGGGTTGCACCTGAACCAGAAGGGCACCAATATCCTGGGGGGTAGGTTTGCTAGCACTCTTCAGGGGGGTTTAAACTAATTTGGCAGGCGAATGGGATCCGGACTTGGAGTCCAGCAAGTAGGTTAGCTGTTTGTCAGGATGTCCAAGAATGTAGGGAGGCTGTGGAGAAGGTAGCACTGACAGGGAATACTTGCGGACACAGAGATGGGTTCAAGTGTGTACACTTCAACGCAAGGAGTTTCAGAAATAAAGTGGGTGAACTTAAGGCGTGGATCGGTACCTGGGACTACGATGTTGTGGCCATCACGGAAACATGGATAGGAGATGGACAGGAATGGTTGTTGGAGGTTCCTGATTACAGATGTTTCAGTAAGATTAGGGAGGGTGGTAAAAAAGGAGGGGGGGGGTGGCATTGTAAATTAGAAATGGTATAACGGCTGCAGAAAGGCAGTTCGAGGGGGATCTGCCTCTGGAGGTAGTATGGGCTGGAGTCAGAAATAGGAAAGGAGCAGTCACCTTGTTGGGTGTTTACTATAGGCCCCCCAATAGCAGCAGAGATGTGGAGAAACAGATTGGGAAACAGATTTTGGAAAGGTGCAGAAGCCACAGGGTCGTAGTCATGGGCGATTTCAACTTCCCAAATATTGATTGGAAGCTCTTTAGATCAAGTAGATTAAATTGGGGCGGTGTTTGTGCAGTGTGTCCAAGAAGCTTTTCTAACTCAGTATGTAGATTGTCCGACCAGAGGGGAGGCCATATTGGATTTGGTATTTGGTAACGAACCGGGACAAGTGATGGGCTTGTTAGTGGGTGAACATTTTGGTGATGGTGACCACAATTCTATGACTTTCACCTTGGTTATGGAGAGAGATAGGTACGTGCAACAGGGTAGGTTTTACAATTGGGGGAAGGGTAAAAACGATGCTGTAAGACAGGATCTGAGGAGCATAAGTTGGAAGCACAGGCTGTCAGGGAAGGATGTCGTGGAAATGTGGAACTTTTTCAAGGAACAGATACGACGTGTCCTTGATGTGTATGTACCTGTCAGGCAGGAAAGAGATAGTTGTGTGAGGGAACCTTGGTTGACGAGGGAGATTGAATGTCTTGTAAAGAGGAAGAAGGAGGCTTACATAAGGTTGAGGAAACAAGGTTCAGACAGAGCATTGGAGGGATACAGGATAGCCAGAAGGGAGCTGAAGAAAGGAATTAGGAGAGCTAAGAGAGGGCATGAAAAATCTTTGGCGGATAGGATCAAGGATAACCCCAAGGCATTTTATGTGTATGTGAGAAACGTGAGAATGACGAGAACGAGGGCAGGTCTGATCAAGGACAGTAGTGGGAGACTGTGTATTGAGTCGGAAGAGATAGGAGAGGTCTTGAATGAGTACTTTTCTTCAGTATTTACAAACGAGAGGGGCCGTATTGTTGAAGAGGAGAGTGTGAAGCGGACTGGTAAGCTAGAGGAGATACTTGTTAGGAAGGAAGATGTGTTGGGCATTTTGAACAACTTGAGGATAGACAAGTCCCCCGGACCTGACGGGATATATCCTAGGATTATGTGGGAAGCAAGAGAGGAAATTGCAGGACCGTTGGCAATGATCTTTTCATCTTCACTGTCAACAGGGGTGGTACCAGGGGACTGGAGAATGTCGAATGTTGTGCCCCTGTTCAAAAAAGGGTAAAAGGATAACCCCGGGAATTACAGGCCAGTTAGTCTTACTTCGGTGGTAGGCAAAGTAATGGAAAGGGTACTGAGGGATAGGATTTATGAGTATCTGGAAAGACACTGTTTGATTAGGGACAGCCAACACGGATTTGTGAAAGGTAGGTCTTGCCTTACAAGTCTTTTGAATTCTTTGAGGAGGTGACCAAGCATGTGGCTGAGGGTAGAGCAGTGGATGTAGTGTACATGGATTTTAGTAAGGCATTTGATAAGGTTCCCCATGGTAGGCTTATGCGGAAAGTCAGGAGGCATGGGATAGAGGGAAATTTGGTCAGTTGGATAGAAAACTGGCTAACCGGTCGAAGTCAGAGAGTGGTGGCAGATGGTAAATATTCAGCCTGGAGCCCGGTTACAAGTGGAGTTCCGCAGGGATCAGTTCTGGGTCCTCTGCTGTTTGTAATTTTTATTAATGACTTGGAAGAGGGAGTCGAAGGGTGGGTCAGTAAATTTGCAGATGATACGAAGAATGTTGGAATTGTGGATAGTGAGGAGGGCTGTTGTCAGCTGCAAAGGGACTTAGATATGATGCAGAGCTGGACTGAGGAGTGGCAGATGGAGTTCAACCCTGCCAAGTGTGAGGTTGTCCATTTTGGAAGGACAAATAAGAATGCGGAATACAGGGTTAACAGTAGGGTTCTTAGTCAGGTGGAGGAACAGAGGGATCTTGGGGTCTATGTTCATAGATCTTTGAAAGTTGCCACTCAGGTGGATAGAGTTTGTAAGAAGGCCTATGGTGTATTAGCGTTCATTAGCAGAGGGATTGAATTCAAGAGTCGTGAAGTGATGCTGCAGCTGTACAGGACCTTGGTAAGGCCACATGTGGAGTACTGTGTGCAGTTCTGGTCGCCTCACTTTAGGAAAGATGTGGAAGCTTTGGAGAGGGTGCAGAGAAGATTTACCAGAATGTTGCCTGGAATGGAGAATAGGTCGTACGAGGATAGGTTGAGAGTGCTAGGCCTTTTCTCATTGGAACGGCGAAGGATGAGGGGTGACTTGATAGAGATTTATAAGATGATCAGAGGAATAGATAGAGTAGACAGTCAGAAACTTTTTCCCCGGGTACAACAGAGTGTTACAAGGGGACATAAATTTAAGGTGAAGGGTGGAAGGTATAGGGGGGATGTCAGAGGTAGGTTCTTTATCCAGAGAGTGATGGCGACATGGAATGTGCTGCCTGTGGGAGTGGCAGAGTCAGAATCATTGGCGACCTTTAAGCGGCAATTGGATAGGTACATGGATGGGTGCTTAAGCTAGGACAAATGTTCGGCACAACATCGTGGGCCGAAGGGCCTGTTCTGTGCTGTATTGTTCTATGTTCTATGTTCTATGTTAGAGAAAAGTGTAAAGTGATATAATTTGAGAGAATGTTTGAGAAGAGGAAACACAAGCCAAAGAGTTACAGTTTTAAAGGGGTGAGAGAAAAATTAGATGTCAGGCAATGTATGCACAAAATGTATAATAGTGGAACAATTAATTAAAGCTTGTAATTAAGACTCTGGGATCCAATATTTTAAAGATAGACAAGAGTACAAAAGCCATAAAAGTTATGCAAAAACCCTGTCTTGATCCCAGCTGGATTAATGTGTTTGATGCTAATCACTAAGCTTTAAGAAAAATTAGAATTTTTGGGAGAGCTCATAGAGCAGTTTTATTTGAATTGTTCCAGTGATGACAGATTACAATTGCCTGTGGATAGAGCAAAAGATAAGAAGAGGTTTGATCGAGGAATTTGGATAGAGTGAATAAAAACTGTTTCCTATGATTGGAGAGTTGACATTGAGAGGACATGCATTTGAGATGTAAAAAAACCCAAAAAATTGCAGGTATTAGAAATCAGAAAAAACAGAGGAATTCCTGGAAAAACTCAGCAAGTCTGGCTGCATCTGTGGAGAGAAATCAGAGTTAATGTTTTGGGTCCAGTTCTGAACCATACTGAAGAAAGGACAACCTGTGCCCACACCTCCTCCCTCACCTCTATCCAAGGCCCTAAAGGAGCCTTCCATATCCATCAAAGTTTTACTTGCACATCCACTAATATCATTTATTGTATCCGTTGCTCCCGATGCGGTCTCCTCTACATTGGGGAGACTTGGTGCCTCCTAGCAGAGTGCTTTAGGGAACATCTCCGGGACACCCGCACCAATCAACCACACCGCCCCGTGGCCCAACATTTCAATTCCCCCTCCAACTCTGCCGAGGACATGGAGGTCCTGGGCCTCCTTCACCGCCGCTCCCTCACCACGAGACGCCTGGAGGAAGAACGCCTCATCTTCCGCCTCTGAACACTTCAACCCCAGGGCATCAATGTGGACTTCAACAGTTTCCTCATTTTCCCTTCCCCCACCTCACCCTAGTTCCAAACTTCCAGCTCAGCACTGTCCCCATGACTTGTCAGGACTTGTCCTACCTGCCTATCTCCTTTTCCACCTGTCCACTCCACCCTCTCCTCCCTGACCTATCACCTTCATCCCCTCTCCCACTCACCCATTGTACTCTATGCTACTTTCTCCCCACCCTCACCCTCCTCTAGCTTATCTCTCCATGCTTCAGGCTTACTGATGAAGGGCTTTTGCCCGATACGTCGATTTCGCTGCTCCTTGGATGCTGCCTGAACTGCTATGCTCTTCCAGCACCACTAATCCATAATTTGGTTTCCAGCATCTGCAGTCATTGTTTTTACCTCACTGGACCTGAAAAGTTAACTCTGATTTCTCTCTACAGATGTTCCCAGACCTCCTAAGCGTTTCCACAAATTTGAGATGTTTGGTAACAGAACACGAGGCAGAAGGTGGATGGAACATGTTCCGTATAATGAGGGTTTGGAATGTGTCACGAGAAAGAGTGATGGAATCAGATTCAAACATCATTTCAGAAAGGAATTGAATAAATGTTTGAATGAGGAAAAACAATTGCCAGGATACAGGAGAGATCAGGGGAATTAGGACAAACAGGATTGCTCTTCAGAAGAGAACAAACAAATGAGATGCACACATTATCTTCCTTTTGAGTTGCACATTCTCTGGTTCTAAAAAGGCTGTCCTTTCGTTCATTGAGAATGACTATTTTTCCTCTTCTCCTTTGAAATAAAATAAAATTGCTTCTGTTGTAAAGCACCTCATTCTGTCTCAGGTTGGAAGGTTGCACACTGGAAAATGCTCCATTTCTTGGTCATTTACCTCCTGCTGCTTGATGCGAAATCCTGTTTTTCCAAAGCTGTTTTGTGGTAAATAACTTTGAAAGTATGTGTTTTGTTTCTTTGGAATGTTTAAATTAAAAACATAAACATTTAAGTCCATTCTATTAAGGATAGGCTAGGCTTACTTTATGAGCAGATCCATTTAATTGGTGCTTAAAAAATTGTTACCTACATCGTATTACACACTTATTCCTTCTTACAGTCATAGAGTCATAGAGATGCATCACAGAGAAGCAGACCCTTTGGTCCAACTTGACCAGGTCGAACAGATATCCTAGATAAATCTAGCCCCATTTGACAGTGTTTAGCCCATATTCCTCTAAACCCTTCCTATACATATGCCCATCCAGATGCCTTTCAAATGTTGTAATTGTACCAGGTTTCACCACTTCCTCTGGCAGCTCATTCCATACATGCACCACCCTCTGCATGAAATAGTTGCTCCTTTGGTCCCTTTTAAATCATTCCCCTCTCAACTTCCATCTATGCCCTCTAGTTTCAGACATCCCTAACCTGCGGAAAAGACCTTGACTATTCCCCCTAGAGCAATGGAGGCTGAGGGGTGACATCATAAAGGTTTATAAACTCATGAGGGGCACAAAAAGGGTAAATAGATAATAATGTGATTGTTCCTTTCTTATTTCTCAGTTCCACCCAAATAACTTCCCTGGATGTATTCCCAGGAATATCATCCCTCAGTACAGCTGTAATCTTATCCCTTATCAAAAATCCCACTCCCCCCCTCTCTTATTCCCCCTTCTATCCTTCCTGTAGCACCTATATCCTGGAACATTAAGTCCTGTCCATTCCTGAGCTAATCCTCTGCAAATGCTATGATAGCCCAGTCCCATGTTCCTAACCATGCCCTGAGTTCATCTGCCTTTCCTGTCAGGTCTTTCACATTGAAATAAATGCAGGTTAATTTATCGGTCCTACCTCATTCTCTGTTTTGTCCCTGCCTGCCCTGACAGTTTGATTTGTTTCTTTTCTCAACTGTCCCAGTCTCAGATTGATCTCTTTCCTCACTATCTCCCTGGGTCCCACCCCCTACCTTAATAGTTTAAATCATCCTTGCCAGTATATTAGTCCCCTTCCAATTCAGGTTCAATTTGTCCTTCTTATATGGATCACTTCTACCATAAAAGAGATTCCAATGATCCAAACATGTGAATCCTTCTCCCATACACCAGCTCCTCAGCCATGCATTCATCTGCAGTCTCCTTCTATTCCTACTCTCACTAGCTCGTGGCACCAGGAGTAATCCAGATATTACTACCCTTGAGAATGTCCTTTTTAAGTTCCTGCCTAACTTCTTATAATCTAATACTAGAATCTCATCCTTTCCTATTCTTACATTATTAGTTCTAATGTGTCCAACTTCCTGCTGGTCTCTCTCCCCTTTGAGAACATTCTGCATTCTCTCTGAAATATCCTTGATCCTGGCACCAGCGAGGCAACACACCATTCTGATTTTTCACTGTTGCCTGCAGAAACATCTGTTTGTACCTCTCATTGCAGTTGAATTACAAATCTTCATTATTATTAAATTAAATGCCTTGGACTTTGATCATTGTTATACAGTCAGTAGCCAGTTAGCTGATTTTTGCTGACAAAGTATGCACTTATGCAGTGAATTGTCATAATTCCTCCTCAGTGACCACCTTCTTCTTCTTTTTTATTATTAAAGTTAGGATTGAGACCACATTTAGAATTCCCCTTGCTTTATTTTCTCTAAGTGGATAAATATTTATCCTACGTAACTTACCTTTAGTGGCAAGGATTCTGGATAATCCAAGATAGGGGATGGGAAAAAAGTTGTGGCTGTAAAAGCTGCTCCTTTTTTGAGGTATTTTAGGTGTTGGAGGTGATGTTGGAGGTGATTTCCTCAAATTCTGGGAGCGGTAATCACTATTTCATTAGCTGTTGCATTGTTTTAGAGCTTTGAGGAGAAAAAAGATCAAAACAACAGCACTTTAAAAAGCAGGAAGAGACGCAAGGGCAGAGACCGCATGGTCAGAGACAGAAACCTATGTGGCTGTCTGACACAGCAGTGAATCTGCACAGTTACTGCCTTTGCTGTTTGAGTTCAAGTCTCTCTGGGCATCAGAGTGTGTCGAAGAAAAATTAACAAACAGTGAAAATCACAGCTAACCTTGGAAGAACCTACGTATGAGAGCTCACAGCACAGTGCATGGTTATTTTAAGTGTAACTTTTTTTTGTAAATCTACAATCATGAGTAGAGTGGGTTCTTTTTCGTTGTATGTGTTATTAAGGTCTATCTCTTGATTAAAATTTAATAATATAAAACATAGGTTGTAAGTTAGTCTGGAGCAGTGCTTTTTAGAGCAGTAAGACAGTGCGATTTTATGGGTCTGTAGATGGATAATGTGCAAAGATGGTCTTTAGTAGAGTGATGTGTTCTTTCTGTCGGATGTGGGAGATTAGGGAGAGTTTCCATGTTACCGGTGATTATGTGTGCAGGAAGTGTCTTTGGTTATGAATCCTATCAGATCACATGGATCAGTTGGAGTGGCAGTTAAAGGCAATGAGGAATTTACAGGAGCAAGGGAGTGTGATGGATGGCAGTTATAGGAATGGAGAACAACCATAGATACAGTTAGGTAGATGGGTTACCTCTAGGAAAGGTAGGAAAGGGAGCCAGGTAGTGCAGCAGTCTCATGTGACTATCCCCATCTCAAACAAGTGTGCTGTTTTGGAAAATATAGGGGTGGAAAATATAGGGGATGGTGGACTCTCAGGGGAATACAGTATGAACAGCCAAGTTTCTGGTACTGAGACTGACTCCAATGTAATGAGGGGTACGTCAAATTCCAAGCGATCGATTGTGATACAAGACTCTCTAGTCAGAGGAACAGACAGACATTCCTGCAGCCGGCAGTGAGAAATTGGAATAGTGTGCTGCCTCCCTGGTGCCAGGATTAAGGATATCTCAGAGAGAGGGCAAAATATTCTCAAAGAGTAGTAGGACCAGCAGGGGGATGTTGTACGCATCGTAACTAATGACGTAGGAAAGAAAGAGAGCGTGATTCTGAGTCGCGAACATCGGAAGTTAGCAGGAATTTAAAAAGGAGGTCCACACGGTTAATAGTATCTAGATTATTCTGAAGGTTTTTGATAAGGGATAAGATTACTGCTGTACTTAGTGAGGATACTCCTGGGAATACTTCAAGGGAAGGTATTTGGATGGAACTGAGAAATAAGAAAGAGATGATCACCTTATCAGGACTGTATTATAGACCCCCCCAATAATCAGCTGGAAATTGAGAAACAAATTTGTAAGGAGATCTCAGCTATCTGTGAGGCTAATAGGGTGGTTATGGCAAGGAATTTTAACTTTCTAAACATAGACTGGGACTGCCATATTGTTAAGGATTTCGATGGAGAGGAATTTGTTAAGGGTGTACAAGAAAATTTTCTGATTCAGTTTGTGTATGTGCCGACTAGAGAAGGTGCAAAACTTGACCTACTCTTGGGAAATAAGGCAGGGCAGGTAACTGAGGTATCAGTGGGGGAGCACTTTGGGGTTAGTGAGCATAATTCTATCAGTTTTAAAATAGTGATGATGGAAAAAGATAGATTGAATCTCAACCTCCAAGTTCTAAATTGGAAGAAGGCTAATTTTGATGCTATTAGGCAAAAGCTTTCAAAAGCTGATTGCAGGCAGATGTGCACAGGTAAAGGAACAGCTGGAAAACGGGAAACCTTTAGAAATGAGACGGTGAGAGTTCAGAGATGGTGTGCTCCTGTTAGGGTGAAAGACAAGGCTTCTAGGTGTGAGGAATGCTGCATGACTAGAGAAATTGAGGGTTTGGTTAAGAAAAAGAAGGAAGCATATGTCAGGTATAGACAGTAGAGATCAAGTGAATTCTTAGAAGAGTGTAAAGAAATATACTTAATTGAGAAATCAGAAAGGCAAAAACAGGACAAGAGATAACTTTGACAAAAAGGATTAAGGGGAATCCAGAGGGAATTTATAAATACATTAAGGACAAAATGGTAACTAAGGAAAGAATATGTGTGGAACCACAGGAGATGGGAGAGAAGGACATGGAAGTTATAGAATGTGGGGAAAAAGATGGTGACATCATGAAAATGTCCATATTCCAGAGGAGTGGGTGCTAGATCTCTTAAAATGGATAAGGACCTGATCAGGTGTATCTTCGAACTCTGTGAGAAGTTAGGGAAGTGACTGATGGATCTCTTGCTAAGATATTTGGATCCTTGATAGTACCAGGTGAGGTGTTGGAAGACTAGAAGTTGGCTAATATGGTGCCACTATTTCAGAAAGGTGGTAAGGAAAAGCCAGGGAACTATAGACCGATGAGCCTGATATCGGTGGTGGGCAAGTTGCTAGAAGGAATCCTGAGGAACAGGATGTATATGTATTTGGAAAGGCAAGAACTGATTAGGGATAGTCAGCTTTGTGCGTGGGAAATCATGTCTTACAACCTTGACTGAGATTTTTGAAGAAATAATAAAGAGCATTGGTGAGGGCAGAGCAGTTGACTTGATATATATATGAACTTCAGTAAGGCATTCAACAAGGTTCCCCATGGGAGATTGGTGAGCAAGTTTAGATCTCATGAAATACAGACAGAACTAACCATTTGGATACAGAACTGGCTCAAAGATAAAAGACAGAGTATGGCGGTGGAGGTTTTCTTTTCTAATTGGAGGCCTGTGACCAGTGGAGTGCCACAAGTATCAGTGTTAGGTCCATTACTTTTTGTCAGTCATAGAAATGATTTGGATGCAAGCATAAGAGGTACAATTAGTAAGTTTGCAGATGTTACCAAGATTGGAGGTGTAGTGGACAGCAAAGAAGTTTACTTCAGAGTACAATGGGATCTTGATCAGATGGGCCAATAGGCTGAGGAGTGGCAGATGGAGTTTAATTTAGATAAATGCGTGGTGTTGCATTTTGGAACAGCAAATCATTATACACTTAATGATAAGGTCCTAGGGAGTGTTGCTGAACAAAGCGACCTTGAAAGTGACCACGTTCATAGCTCCTTGAAAGTGGAGTCGCAGGTAGATAGGATAGTGAAGAAGGCGTTTGGTATGCTTTCCTTTACTGGTCAGAGCATTGAGTACAGGAGTTGGGAGGTCATATTGTGACTCTACAGGAGATTGCTTTGGCCGCTTTTGGAATATTGTGTGCAATTCTGATCTCCTTCCTTTCGGAAGGATGCTATGAAAATATAAAGGGTTCAGAAAGGATTTACAAGGACGTTACCAAGGTTGGAGGATTTGAGCTATAGTGAAAGGCTGAATAGGCTGGGGCTGTTTTCCCAGGAACGTCAGACCTTATGGAGGTTTTTAAAATCATGAGGGGCATGGATGGGGTAAACCGACATAGTCTTTTCTCTGAGTTGGAGGAGTCCAGATCTGGAGGGCTTAGGGTCAGGGTGAAAGGGGAAAGATATAAAAGGGACCTAACAGGTAATTTTTTCATGCAGAGGGTGGTATGTGTATGGAATGAGCTGCCAGAGGAAGTGATGGAGGCTGGTACAATTGCAGCATTTAAAAGGCATCTGGATGGGTATATGAATGGGAAGGGTTTGGAGGGGTGTGGGCCAAGTGCTGGCAAATGGAACTAGATTAGGTTAGGATATCCAGTTGGCATGGACAAGTTGGACTGAAGGGTCTGTTTCCATGCTGTACATCTCTATGACTCTATATGAAGCTGAAAGCCAAACCCTGGGGAACATTCTGCACCTTATGTGGTAGAATTGTTTATTCTATGTGCACACATCTCAACATGCATGCAAGGTAGGGACTGCTTGAGGGATAACTATTGAACTGACGACCCGGGATAATTCCACCAATCTCTTGATCTTTTACATTTAACTGCATGAGCTGGAGAAGCTTTCACGTTATTTCTAACAGTGCAGCACTCCCTCTCTACTGCACTAGAATCTCAACTTAGTCTTTTCTTGTATTGAACCCTGTAGAGTAGGCCTGATTTCACAGTTTTCCGGTTCCAAGGGAGAGTGCTATCCATTGAGACATGAACAACATTGTGCTCCTGCCTGCTATAAAAGTTTGACCACAGAGTTCTCTGCAGCATTCCCCAGAGAGCCATCAGTCTGATTGACGGAGTTTCCAGTCTAACGGGTAACAGTTGACAGCAAGTGATAGGAACAAGCAAAGAAACTCAACTGGCTCTTGCTAGTGTACAGGGAATTGGTGGGAGTGCTGGAGGCATGGAGGGGAGGCAGGAACCTGTGCTGAGCTGGGATGGCCTTTGTTTAAAGAGTGAGAACAGGAATACCAACTGACACAAGGCAGTTCTACTCCTTCTGGCCAACCAAAAGTGCTGTAAAAGCACTTACTTTCTTCTTTTTGTGATCTTCTCCTCCCTTGGGCTGCTCATTCTCAGGAAACAGGGAAGGCCCAGCAGATCAGGGTTAGAGCATCAGAAAGCTCCGGGTTTCCTCCTGATGCTCCGGTTTCCTTTCACAATCCAAAAATGTGCAGGTTAGGTGAATTGACTATGCTAAATTGCCGATAGTGTGGGTTAGGTCCATTAGTCAGGAGAAAGTGTAGAGTAATAGAGTAGCAGAATGGATCCAGGTGGGTTACTCTTCAGTGGGTCGGTGTGGACATGTTGGGCCAAATGGCCTGTTTCCGCACCAGAGGGATTCTATGATTCTGTGAAGGTTTAAGAAATGTTCATGGAAACCCAGTCATTTCACTGCTTAGCCTTTGTCCCATCTCACTTAAACTCAGGTATGTGTAGTTTGGTGATAGGTCTTTTCCCTGGTTCAAGATTTTAATTTGATTTGGATCCAAATAGTAGTTTTGGGCGTCACACTTTAGCTTTCAGAATGTGTCATAAATTCCATGTGATTAATTTGTGCAACTGGGCTTACTGCATCCATTGTTCATCTTGATATTCTTGACTGACCTCCCTTATAACTCGAATTAAGATTAAATTGGATAAAACCGTAAAATATAGCATCTCAGTAAGATTGAAAGAAAATTCCTCATTTTGGAACACAAGAGGGAGCAGTGGATGCCTGGCTTTTTATTGTCACTCCTGCTTGTCAGGTGACTTTGCTATTTTTGGGAACTTTGACTTTCATATTTACATAAGAAAGAAAATTGCAGCAAATTGTGAAATATTTGTGCTGTATTTAGAAGAAAAAACTGTTTCTTTTTAAGAGCAACTAGAGACACTTAATCCCGACTCAGTGTGTTTCTATTTGGAAGAGGTAAGGTAGAAACCAGGGATTGTTTCATGCTAGTTAATGTGAACTAGCTGTTCAGAAACAACTGAGAAAAGCACTTGTCTTTGGGGCACAGGTTGGTATCCATGTGGACTGCTGTATACCATCGAGGGGCTGGTACCGTCAAAGTAACAGTGGCAAAGATAAATTAGTAAAAGAGCCTTTAAAGTTACAAAATCAATTCAGGGCATGTTTGCACCTGGGATTCTTCTTGTCAGCATGTCTGAGAAATAGCCTCGTTTCAAAAGGCATTGGGTAAACTGCCGAATTTTATGTTCAGTTCCAGTGATGAAGCAGCTTTCATAATGTGTCTCCTTTTGCAGATAGTTATTTTGTGCCTACCCAAAGAGTCAGTGTGCTGTGTTATTGTGTGACCTACCTGCTGTTCATGTCATCCTCAATTGCAACAATTCTTAATAAAGCTCCTGCATGATATTTGAAATTGCTGGTGGTGGAGCATCTATTATGCTGTTAATGATATAATAACAACAATATGCAGTAATTACAATACTTGAATAATATTAACTTTCATGGTAATATACCCATAATGAATGTTCATTGGTGCTTTAAGACAGAATGGGGACAGAGAGCTCATTAAAGCACACAACTTGTCGAGTGAGTTAATCAGCTCAAAGTTTCCTAATCCAACATAAAACATATGGGAACCTTCATTAGCTCCCGATGACAGCAATGAAAAAGACTAACACCATATTCCCATCTACACAGGGATTTTAGTAAACTGTATAAATTCCATTCCAATTACACATATCAGCCTTCCACAGAGACCATTCCCTCTTGGACATTCTGGTCCACTCCTACTTCACTCCCAACACCCCCCCCACAAACCCATCACACCTTCCCATCAACTGCAGAAGCTGTAATACCTTCCCATTTACTTCCTCCCTCTTCAGTACCCATGGCCCCAAACACACCTTCCACTTGTATTTCGAAGGGCTTTTGCCCGAAACGTTGATTTCAAAGCTATTTGGATGCTGCCTGAACTGCTGTGCTCTTCCAGCACCACTAATCCAGAATCTGGTTTCCAGCATCTGCAGTCATTGTTTTTACCTCTTTCACTCAATCTACACCACTGTATTCCCTGCTCACAATGTGGTCTCCTCTACATTGGAGAAACAAAATACAGATTAGGTGACCGCTTCACAGATCATCTACATTCTGTCCGCAAGAAAGAGACTGAGCTTCCAGTTGCCTGCCACTTCAAACACCACCCCCCACCACCTCCCCCCATCCCCCCACTTCCATCCCATTCCACCGCCAACGTCTCTGTCTCAGGCTCACAGCAGTGCTTCCGTGGAACTCAGCACAAGCGGGAAGAACAACATCTCATTTTCAAGTTGGGAATCCTGCAACCCCCTGGACTCAATATCGAGTTCAATAACTTTAGGGGTCTCCCATGTCCTTACCCCAACCCCCACCCCCACACACAGGCCTTGTTATTATCCAGCCTGCTATTACACACAACTCATTGTTAGCCACTTACAGTCCCTATTAACAGCTATTTACCCTCCCAGCTAGGTTATTATCCACTAGTTTGTCTGTCCAACTGTTCCTCTCTCTCTTTGGGCTCTATTCCCACATATCTTTTACTCCTTATCCCCTCCCCCACCCTGTTGTCTGCATCAAAACTCACATTTTCCTAGCTGCCATCGGGTCTGAGGAAGGATTCCGTGACTCAAAACATTAACGTTGATTTCTCTCCACAGATGCTGCCAGACCTGCTCAGCTTTTCCAGCAACTTCTGTTTTTGTTTCTGATTTGTAGCATCCACAGTTCTTTCGGGTTTTTTTTTCACGTATTATCTTGATCTTACCTTTCTGAGGTTGCTCATCTTGAGTGGATCTCCAGCCTTCTTGCCAAGCACAGCAAAGGAGCAACATGACTTCAATTCTGCTACATTATCCCATTCTCTGATTTTTCCCAAGGTACAGGTTCCGAACCTGTCAGCCAGCAACTGCTGCAGCTTCTTACAATGAGAAGCAACATGGCATACAGAGATTCAGAGCAAATCCCAGGTTGTATTGGTCAACCTGATATTTGTTGTTTATCTGAGTGCCAGACTCACATGCCATAGTCGACAGTGTGTTGCTGGAAAAGCACAGCAGGTCAGACAACATCCGAGGAGCAGGAGAATTGACGTTTCGGACCGAAGCCCTTCGTCAGGAATGAGGAAGGGTCATAGGTCCGCAGGTCAGGAAGGACCTGAGGATGAAATAAAGATGCATACTAAAGAGCAAAAATCCAAAGCCAAGGAACAGAGGAAGAAGATGAAGCCAAAAGAAAGTATACATTGTAAAGGTGGTTGAAGGGCGACCTAATTGAGGCGGACTCAGGACCGCCTTCTTGACCTGCAATCTTCTTCCTGACCTCTCCGGCCCCAACCCCTCTCCGACCTATCACCCTCACCTTAACCTCTTCCACCTATCGCATTCCCAACGCCCCTCTCCCAAGTCCCCCCTCCCTACCTTTTACCTTAGCCTGCTTGTCACACCCACCTCATTCCTGAAGAAGGGCTTATGCCCGAAACGTCGAATGTCCTGCTCCTTAGATGCTGCCTGACCTGCTGCGCTTTTCCAGCAACACATTTCAGGTCCTATTCTCTCCCTAGTTACTCTCTTAATGTATTTGTAAACTCTCTTTGGATTCTCCTTAATTTTATTTGCCAAAGCTATATCATATCCCCATTTTGCCCTCCTGATTTCCCTCTGAGGTATACTCCTACTTCCTTTATACTCTTCTAAGGACTCACTCGATCTATCCTGTCTATCCCTTACATATTCTTCCTTCTTTTTCTTAACCAAAGCCTCAATGTCTTTAGTCAACGAGCATTCCCTATATCTACCAGCCTTCCCTTTCACCCTAACAGGAATATACTTTCTCTGGATTCTTGTTATCTCATTTCTGAAGGCTTCCCATTTTCCAGACGTCCCTTTACCTGCAAACATCTGCCCCCAATCAGCTTTCGAAAGTTCTTGCCTAATACCATCAAAATTGGCCTTTCTTCAATTTAGAACTTTTAGATCTGGTCTATCCTTTTCCATCACTATTTTAAATCTAATAGAATTATGGTCACTGGCCCCAAAGTGCTGCCCTACTGACACCTCAGTCACCTGCACTGCCTTATTTCCCAAGAGTAAGTCAAGTTTTGCACCTTCTTTAGTAGGTAGATCCACACACTGAATCAGAAAATTGTCTGGTACACACTTAACAAATTCCTCTCCATCTAGACCCTTAACACTATGGCTGTCCCAGTCAATGTTTGGAAAGTTAAAATCCCCTACCATAACCACCCTATTATTCTTACAGATAGCTGAGATCTCCTTACAAGTTTGTTTCTCAATTTCCCTCTGACTATTAGGGGGTCTATATACAATCCCGAAAAGGTTATCATCTCTTTCTTATTTCTCAGTTCCACCCAAATAACTTCCCTGGATGTATGTCCAGGAATATCCTCCCTCAGCACAGATGTAATGCTATCCCTTAGCAAAAAAGCCACCCTCCCCTCCTCTCTTGCCTTCCTTTCTATCCTTCCTGTAACATTTGTATCCTGGAACATTAAGCTGTCAGTCCTGCCCATCCCTGAGCCATGTTTCTGTAATTGCTATGATATCCCAGTCCCATGTTCCTAACCATGCCCTGAATTCATCTGCCTTCCCTGTTAGGCCCCTTGCATTGAAATAAATGCAGTTTAATTTATTAGTCCTACCTTGTCCCTGCCTGCCCTGACTCTTTGACTTGCTTCTGTTCTCAACTGTACCAGTCTCAGATTGATCTCTTTCCTCACTATCTCCCTGGGTCCCACAATCTCAAATTGTCACCAAAATCACCAATGGGAGATTTCAGAAGAAAACGTCCATATTCCGTGAGTGGTGAGAGCATAAAGTCATTCTCATGGGAGAGGTTGAAGCAGAACTGAGCCAGTCATTTCATTTAAGAACAGGTTAAACAAACATATGAGTGAGAAAGGAATACCGAACATTTCAATCATAGAGTTAAATGAGGAAAGATGAAGGAGGCTTGAGTAACATAAACGCTGGCATGAAATGTTTGAGCTCAATGGCCTGTTTCTGTTTTGTGTTTGATACAATGTTATGTAATGTCATTGTATCATTGGCATTGTAAGAAGATGATAATCATTCCCCAGTTAAAGGTTTATATATTTGCAGTCCTCTCTTGTTAAGCCATTTTCTCTACTCGAGGTCAATGATAGATTAGTGACCACTGAAAGTGAAAGATACAGTCATATTATCCTCTGGACCATAGAGCTGCTCTCTCATTAAAAAGGGAGAGACAACGACATCTCAGGTGAGGGGAGAGGTAGGGAAGGAGAGTCGTTCATGGTAGCCTCAGCTGGTGCAGGAATTGAACCACACTGTTGGCATCATATTGCATTGCAAACCAGCTGGTCAGCAAATTGATTGTCATCAATGAAAACTAATACAGAATTTGCTGCATCACTGATGTGGTCTGACAGGCAGTGAGTTGTGCCCACTGGAAATATTTAAATATTCTGTAATAAGTCTCAACAAATCACACATTCGATCCATCTGGAATACAATCCCAAACCAGTAAGAGAAAGCGTTTCCCTGCCTCAGCGTTGCTGTCAAGCCATTGCTTAATGCATATCCAACCTGCAGTCTAAGAACTGAACAATTACCACGATGATGGAAATTAAGCTGATTGTACACTCGGAGGTGCTGAACTTTAGAAGTAAAGACAAGATGTGAATTTTAATGTCAGAGTGAATTTCTTAAAGTTTGCAAAGGATTTCTCTCATCACTCCAGAGAACTCCACTGTTTATGGAAGGTACTCCTGATAATTGATCATCAGCTCCCTCCAACAATCTGAGGGACATGTTGCAGAGAGGAAGGCAAATACATTTTCCTGCTCCTTTCTGCCTCCTGCTTTAGGAGCAGTTCAGCAGTAACTCAGCAATCTTCCCTCCCAACTTCAACAGAATATCATAACCAGATGAGCTATTTATTGTAGCTTTGACACAACCAGAACTGTGCCTGCCATCACTCAGTCACATCTGTCTCTTTCTTAAGGGATTTTTTTCCTATGATTTTATTGTAGATTGGGTTTAAGATGGGTTAGTGATAATACATGTAAGACCATAAGATATAGAAGCAAATCTAGGCCATTCTCCCCATTTATCTCAGCTGCTATGTTTCTCAATCCCATTCTTCTGTCTTCTTCCTTTAACCCTTGATCCCCTTACCAATCAAGAACTTATCTATCTCTGTCTTAAATTCACTCAATGACCTGGTCTCCACAGCCCTCTGCAGCAATGAGTCCCACATAGTCACCATCCTCTGGCCGAAGAAATCCCTCTTGATCTCGGCTCTAAAGGATCATCCTTGACACTTAGAGGAGAAAGTGAAACCAAGAACTCTCTTCAGTCTTGGTCTTTTATAGATCTGTCACCTGGTCCCTCGTTTAAACTATCACAATGCTGCCTGTGGATCCTGCATGTAGAATGTTTCAGAATCAAGAGATTTCTGCCTTGCTTCTATGTTGATGATTAATGTCCACAGGTTTTTGAAAATTTTTGGTTTAAGTCACTTAAGTCACATCAAGCTCTGTCCATGCTGTTACATAATTGAAAGACTATTTTGCTACATGTCATTCTCTGTCAATCTCTCTCAAACCTTTAATCTAACTAACTCCAACCACACTGTGTTATTTATGCCTAGTGGATGCACCTTCAAGGCATCATCACAAGATTGCTGCAGGAGCCTAAGGCTCTTTCAAGAGATTCTAAACCCATCCATGTGCTGATGAATTTCACACACATTATCACTTCCATCACAGACTGAGGAGGAATGCTGCATGATTGAAAGTGGGGTCTTTCCAAAATGATTGTTGTTGTCTTATTTGATTGTGGAATGTGGACATTGCTTCTTAGGCCAGTATTGTTAGGCATTTTTGTTTTCTTTATTCATTCATGGGATGAGAGTGCCAGAGCTAGGCAGCAGTTATTACCCATCCCCAACTGAGTTAAGAGTCAACCACATTGCTGTGGGTCTGGAGTTATATGTAGTCCAGACTAGGTAAGGACAGCAGTTTCCTTTCCTAAAGGCACATCAGTGAACCAGGTGGGTTATTCTGATAATCAATTCATGATCATCATTAGATTATTAATTCCAGATATTTATTGAATTCAAATTCCACCATCTGCTGTGGTGGGATTTAAACCCTGGTCCCACAACATGATCTGGATCTCTGAGTTAACAGCCCAGCAAAAATACCACTAGGCCATTGCCTCTGCATTAACACATTTCAGCTGAAAACACATTTCAGAGGGTAGCTGAAGGTCAACTACATTGCTGTGGGTCTGGATTCACATGTAACTATACCAGG
This sequence comes from Chiloscyllium punctatum, assembly GCF_047496795.1. Taxonomy (NCBI): domain Eukaryota; kingdom Metazoa; phylum Chordata; class Chondrichthyes; order Orectolobiformes; family Hemiscylliidae; genus Chiloscyllium; species Chiloscyllium punctatum. The sequence continues at coordinate 6,734,176 of NC_092779.1, read as the reverse complement.
AAAGATGGCAGGTTTCTTCTCTGAGGGGTGCCAGATGGGTTTTTACAACAATTGACCAAGGTTACAACATTGCTCTTTAATTCCAGATTTTGATTGAATTCAGGTTTCACTGTATGGCAAGTGGGATTCAAATTCATTACTCAAGAACACTAGCATTGGGTCCTGGATTACCAGGTCCAGTGACAGTAACACTATCCACTGCCTGCTGAATATTGCAAGACAAAGATTTCATCACCTGCATCCTCAAGAGGATGTAAATGATCATGGAGTACTATTTCAAGCACATTCAGGGCAAGATTTATCCCTTGAATGATAACCTTAATTTAAAAAAAATGAAGAAGAGCAGTGAGGCAGAGCAGGCTGCACCAGATTAGTTGATCAATCCGATATCGACCAAAGCCCAAAAACATGCTCTCCTACCCCTTGACTCGATTATTTCAGTTTTTTGAAACATGCTATGTGCAAACTGGCTCCAGTGTTTCTGTACCTAATAACAGGGACTTTGTTTCACAAATTAATTCATTGCTAAAAGTCATTTGGATATCCTGATGATATGGGTGGCACAGTGGCTCAGTGGCTAACACTAAGTCTCACAGCACCAGGGACCTGGGTTTGATCCCAGCCTCGGGTAACTGTCTGCATGGAGTTTGCAAATTCTCCCCATATCTATGTGGAGTTTGCACATTCTCCCCTGTCTGTGTGGATTTGGTCCAGCTTCCTCCCATAGTCCAAAGATGTGTAGGTTCGGGTGGATTGGCCATTCTCAATTGCCTATAGTGTCCAGGGATGTGCAAGCTAGGTGGATTAGACACGGGTAATGTAGTGTTGTAGATCTGGGTGGAATGCTCTTCAGATGGTCAGTGTGACTCGATGGGCCGAATGGCCTGCTTCTACACTATAGGGATTCTAGAGAAGAGGCTCCATAAATATTTTGGTTGACCTTATATCATTAGTTAAGATGATAATTCCCATCCTAAAGAACACAAGGTTCATTTACAGAAATAATGGACACATTAAGTTAAAACTATCCATAAAACATTACAAATTTGTAATGCCTTTTGAGTTAATCAATGGAGGAAATGAAACAGTAAGAACAGAACAAATAAGAAAGAGTAGTGTGTTGGGGCTAGTGATGTTAACTTTGGTGATGCAGCTTGACCCACAACCCAAGACCCACATTTCACTGATCAAAGTGAACTCAAAATGAAATTCAATGGATCAGAATGATACATAAAATGGAGTAGATTGGGATTGTTTGAGTTAGTGGGAAACTTGGGTCTGTCAGAGCGTGCCCAGTCATTTGATCTGGAGAGGAAGCGTTGAGAGAGCATCACCCTACCCCTGGAACATTTGCTCCACAAATGAACACCCACTCCAGTCATCAGCTTGTCGCGCCTTGTTTGAACAAAAAAGCACCTGAATATTGTCACCTGTCCCTCGTTTAAACTATCACAATGCTGCCTGTGGATCCTGCATGTAGAATGTTTCAGAATCAAGAGATTGCTGCCTTGCTTCTATGTTGATGATTAATGTGCACAGGTTTTTGAAAATTTTTGGTTTAAGTCACTTAAGATGAAACTTGGAATTTCCTGATTTTTGTACAAAATTTCTCGACATACATGAGCTATTCTTATGGGTGTCGCTTGAAAGTTACTGCCATAAAAGTCCTTTCCCTACAATCTCACTTGGGGAGAGGTGACCCACTGGTTAAGTTCACACACCCTCTCTAATGGAACAGCACCCTACTGTCCTCTGGAACTGTGGTGATTTTCACTGATATCTTACAATTCTGCTTTTGGTGTGGAAATTGGAAGCCTGAGTATGTTCCACGTAATTTTCAACTATTCTGGCCCAGTTAGGAAAACATCCCTATTCATATGCAAAAATTAAAAGAGGGAGTAAAAAAATGTCACAGCCACAAAGGAAAGGGTGGTACAGTGGTTAGCATTGCTGCCTCACAGCACTAGGGACCCAGGATTGATTCCAGACTCGCATGATGTCTGTGTGGAGTTTGCACATTGTCCTCATGTCTGCGTGGGTTTCCTCCGAGTGCTCCAGTTTCCATCCATAGTCTAAAGATGTGCAGGTTAGTGGATTCACCATAGGAAATGTGAGTTCATTGGGATTGGGTGGGATACCCTTTGGACTGAATGTCCTCTCCCCGCTCAGTAGGGATTGTATGCAAATAGGTTTGAAAGTTGAGCAGAATAGTATAAACTATGTAAAAACAATGACTGCAGATCTTGGAAACCAGATTCTGGATTAGTGGTGCTGGAAGAGCACAGCAGTTCAGGCAGCATCCGAGGAGCAGTAAAATTGACGTTTCGGGCAAAAGCCATTCACTGCTCCTCGGATGCTGCCTGAACTGCTGTGCTCTTCCAGCACCACCAATCCAGAATCTAATATAAACTATGACCTGGATTCAGTTTTTAGCAAGGCAAGAAACATGAGCAGCATAATATCCTTAAACAGAGCTCACCCACACAGAATTGATGGGTTCAACAGAAAAGTGATAGAAATCATAGACTTAAAGGATTCAAAACGAAAAGAAAAACACAGCCCCCGAGATCGAAGGTGTTTATTCCAGAGTTCCGAGAAAGATAAGGGAGGTGGTCTGTAAGACATCATTTGTCATTATGAGTGGACACAGGGGAGATGTCTGTAAATCACAGCTTTGAATGGTTCCTGCACATGCAGAGGGTATGTGAGATTTAACCAGGAGAAAGTAGGCACACCTGATTCAGCAAACGTGCCCAGACATCAAAGCCTCCCACAGAAATCATAATTACTTGCCTAAAGGTAGTTGGAGGGTGATCTGTGTCAGTGGAACCCACGCAGGCTGTAACACAGGAAGACAGAAAAGTAGATACACAGAAAATCTGTGGCTCAGATGGATGGCGTTAAGCTTCTTGTATCTGTGTCTGAGTTAACAAGTGAACCAGCTGAATCTGAGTTTCCACCTCTTGGCTGTACAGACACTGGGGCCTCAAATGTATATTCCAGTACATATTCTGCCTCTACTGCTTGTCAGCTGATGAATTAGAGGTTGCCATCATAGAGGAAGGGGATGAGGAAAGGAGGGAAAGAACAGATTTAAATGAAGAAATCATTTTTAAGAAAAGAGAATAAAATCTTTACTGATAAGAGTCATAGTTTTGTACAGCATGGAAAAAGACCCTTCAGTTTAACTAATCCATGCCAACCCGATATTGTATGCCACCATTCTGACACACACCTCGGTCTGTGCCAGGATTGAAGGAAGACGTCTGAAACTGAATGTGACAGTCCTGAAAGGACATACCCTGAGGTTTGATGGTGGAGGAATCCCGGAACCAGGGAAGGAAGAGGAGAGAGAGAGAGATATCAGAAAGTGGTGTCCAAAGTCTGTCAGCGCAGAAGGAAGTGTGGAGGGTAGCATTTTAGAATAAAAATGGAATACTCTTTATTGCCGCATGCACTTCAGCACAGTGTACAGTGAAGCATTTTTACAATGACTGCCCTTAGTAGTGCCATCATAAGCAGAAGTTCCTAGACACAAACCTTACAGAATAAAAGATATAGTGCTGTCACAGAGTAAAACAGAATATAGATTAGCATGAAACAGTGAAAACGTCCAGATTGATACCAAGTGACCATCAGGACTTTAACCCCAGCCTGTGCCTGCAGGCACCAGAGCACGAGGACACACTGCCTCCCTGTGCTGACCTCCATCCAGGACTTGCACCGCCTTTACTTCAAGAATCGTCATTCACTCCACCACCGCTCTGGGAATTACCTGCCCACTCGCTCTGCTGCTACTCCGGGAATCATCGCTCACTCAGCGGCTACTCTGGGAATCATTATTCACTCTCACGCTGCTCCGGGAGTCGTAGTTCACTACACTGACACTCTGGGAATCACCCATTCACCCTGCCGCTGCTCCGGGAATCACCCACCCGCTCCACCACCGCTCTGGGAATAGCCCGTTCAATCTGCCACCATGGGACACTTGGCCCAGGCTCACACTGCCATGGGACATAGTCCACTCACTGTCCTCCTCAACTCCACTCTCCAGGTTGGGTTGGGGTCGAGTTGTGGGAAGAAACAAAAAGCTATTCTAAGTAGTGAACAATATGGAAAGATTTTGGTGAGCAGAGGAGCTCTGACTGGAGTGTCCTATTCTGCTGCTATCTCGGAACCATGGATGTGCTCCAGACATGCACAATGACATCTCTCAATGTGGACTCTCCCTCCATTGCCTTCATTGGTCATGTAGACCTTTATAAACTGCATGTCCACTTCCAGACCTCCCACACCCATACCTTTTCCAGTGGGCAATGTATTCTCCAGGTCATTAGGTTTATGGAATCAGCTTACTAATAAACTGGCATGATCACAGAATCACAGGTGTGACCTGGTGCAAAGAGACCATTCATCCCATTGTACTACTACTGGATCTCTAAATGAATGTTATTACCAAGTGCCAATCCCCTGTCTTTTCCCCATACCCTTATACCTAACATTAATCCATATAATCATCCAATATCCTCTTGAGTGACTTGCACAAATTAAAGCACAATAGTACGGATGCTGGAAATCAGAAACAGACAGAAACTGCTGGAGAAATTCTGGCAGCATCTGAGGATAGAGGAACTGAGTTAACATTTCTTCAATGTTCTGAAGATGATTCATATTGAGCTTGAGAAGTTAACTCTGTTTCTCTCTCCACAGATGCTGCCAGACCTGCCGAGTTTCTCCAGCATTCTCTGCATTTTTCGCTAACCTATAAAGCCTTGTTTTTTAAAATTTATTTAAACATCACAGATTTCAGAGCCCATTCCCCTTCACCGCACATTATTGGGATGAGTTCAGGAGTGGATAGAGAGGTGATGGGGTAGCCACTCATCCTTGTGCACATATTCCCAACTCACTCTGATGGGGGCACACGGATTCCAACCCATTCTGGTATGTGAATAATGTGGAATTTGTAGTTTGCTATTGGAAAGTATCTATTTGACTATGTTCAATAACATGCATTCATTTCTTTTTGTGAGAATTGCTTTCAGGAAGAGTTTGCTTTCAGAAGTTCACTTTGGCTGCGAGTTATAGTCTGTCAAGATGGAATGACCTTGACATATTGCCTTTGAAATTGTGGAGAAGCTGCTGACCATTTTAAAAGGCTGCTCAAAGTGTGTTCCCCGCATTTTAGCAACTGCAGAGTAATTGACCTTGGAACAATGAATAAGAGAGCTGCCATTACAGGATGACAGAATAATGGTTGTGCATGTAATAGATTACGACTTGCTCCTGAAACACTGCAATCATTTTTTTCAGGCATGTAATCTTTTAGCTGGAAAGATTAATAGAATTCACAGGAAATAAGCCATGCAACTTTCTCTTTCACTGAATGTCCCTTAAACTCCTGCTTGATTTGAAAGGCTTTTTTCAAAACAAAAATTATCACTGTTGTAATTTTCTATTCACCCAACTTGTGTGATTGGTTCGGCAGAGCTTGGTTGATGAACATTGGAAGACAGATTGTTGTAAAGGCCTTTTCAGAAATAATAGCCATTAATCGATGGTATAACTTAGATTCTTGTTGTGGTCGTTATACGCTAATGGTAACCATAAAGCTTCTAGTGTCTTCTAGTGATGTACGAGAATATCTTCAAAAGTATTTTAATTAAAGTGGAACATTCTGAAATGTTAATTATTTGAATTAGATGATGGTCACTCTTGCACTGTGTAACTATAGCAGCTCTCTCAATCAAAGGAATTGCTTGTTTAAAATAATTTATCTAATAATGTTTGCCTTGGTCCAGCAATGTCTCGGAACAGAACAATTGGTTTCTCTATTGACTGCTTTTTGCAGTTGCTTGTACATTACAATGATGCACCTTCAGAGTTCCAGAGCCAATATAACCCAAGAGGTCCATCCACAATCTATCTGAAAAGTAAAGACATGAAAATGCCCCCAGGAGGCACCCATTCACACTCTAGTTTTGATATCTGATGCAATGTTGTACTATAATGGGTTTAAATTTAAATAATTCTCCAGTTCAAACTTCACTGGGATTCATTGCATTGTATATTCAATAAACAGAGCTTGTCAGATGACGATCCTGTAAAAAGGGCTGTGCTATCTATTTTCACTGCAATATCCAGAGCTTATATCATGGAACATATATCAGGGTAGCCTTAATGGGACTGGAAATATATTACTGTCAAATAAAGGTCTCACAGTGGTGTCATTACAAAACATAAAACATTGCTCAGCCCCATGCTTTGGTGAAGCAACAAAGAATCTTCCAGATCAAATCGAGTGTTCAACCACCGAGAGTTTCAAATCTTTTCGTGTTTTAAATGCGTAAGCAATTGAAATCAAAGTATTGATTAACATGTTTTTATTCAAAAATGTTAATGGCACTTGAGTCATTAGGAAACATGCTATAACTGAAGAAGTGACAGGATGTTACACAGTGAGCAATCACAATTTAAATAGAGTTGTAACTTGGTCTTGATTGTAATTTGCTTTTATAGGTGCCTGGAGAGTCTTTTTACATGAACAAAATATTGTCAGGAAAAGGAAAACTGTTTTAAATGTTCACAGTTGAGCAGCAGTTCAAATATTGGGTTTAATGTTATAAATTGGAGGACTGATAGACCATGATTTTGCAAGAACAGGAAAATCATAGATGGTAGATCACTTTTTAAGGTTCCACCACTCGGTGGTGAGACATAGGATCCAGGCAAACTTCAAGCTCTGGTTTCCACCCTGATGTGCAGGACACTCAGTAATGGGGAGGTCAGGAAGTAAAGCCATTGTTTGGCAGTGTAACTCCTCGCTTCCATCCTCTGCGCACAACCTCAAAACCACGGCTGTTGGGGGGGGGGGGGGGGGGGGAAGGGGCGGGGTGTGGGGGGGGTGGGTGGGTAGCAGGCATGCTTCAAGCAAAGGCTGTTATCTTTCAAGGAAGGAAAGTTTCAGCCAGGTTTGCAATGAAGCATTTTAAAAATCTGTACTGAATTTATTTATTGTTAACTATCCAAACAATTAATTCCATTCTATCAGAGTTTAACCAACTAGTGTATATACTTATACTATTGTCCACAACTGATGTGGAATTGGAGACCAGCCCACTGAATAGAATCAAGAAAAAGATTAATAAGTTTTTAGATATGGAAGACATCAAGGAGTATAGAGAGATAGGAGCAACATGGCATTGGAGGAGGAGAATATCCATGATCATACTGAAATGATCAGTGGCTGAAATAACCAGTATCCCGTGACTAAGTCACCCTTTATTTATATGTGCATTGTATATGGGCTCCAATCAATTATCTCAGAGCCAGTCCCCAGAATCCCCAGGGAAAACACCAAGTGAAAATAACTTTACTAATAATCCATCAGCACGGAAGTCACCCATGTGCCCAATTAACCAGTGACAAGCAAAGCCCAAAGCAAGTAACGCCTACGTGAAAAAAGTGAAGGGGAAGGTAGAGACTAAATCAAAATAGGATTGGAGGGGGAAATAAAGCACTCCACTCCCCATGGTGCCCACCTCTCCATAAAGGTGACACTCTTGTTTATTATTTTTCTCTTTTTTTTCTTTTTTTTTCCCAGTTCCCTCAGAGCCAACTTTCAGGGTAGATACGGAGTCTGACTCTCTCGTTCTCTTGTTCTCCTCCCCTCCACACTACTGCCTAACAGCGGAAGTGCTTATTTCTCCCCAGCACCCATGATGTGTGTGTGCAAGTGTCAGACACAGTGAAGAACAACAAGTGTGTCAATCTTTATTTATATTCCACCAACAGGAAGAAAGGAAACACCCGAGTGGCCAGTGACAAGAGTAATGCTGCGTGACTGAAAAAGGAAAGGGGAGGGCAGAGATTAAATCAAAATAGAGTTGGAGGGGGAAATAATGCAATCGACTCCCTGCGGCGCCCACCTCTTTGTAAGGTGACACTCCTGTTTAAGTTTTTTTGAACTGTACCTCCCAGATTTAAATCACGTTGCTAAAAATAAAAGTAAATCCGCACCCAAATTGCAAATACATTATTTTAAAACACTTAATTACTTGGTGGGGTAAAGTTGAGGGTGGCAGGGAGAGAGAAAGAGCAACTGCACCCGGCATCACATCTTTACAGAGACTTTGATTCTGCAGAGTACATAGGTTCTTACCAGTGGGGAATTGAACCCCGGTTTTCCGCATGATAAGCAGGGGTACTCGTCATTACTACTGAGGGCATCATGCTCCTGATTATATCTGTCAGCCTGGGCTCCCTCATTGGCCCAGGTTAACAGCCACAATCAGGGATCTCATCGTCAATGATCCGCCTGGCCTACCCCATTCCAATCATTACAATGACCTACTTCTGTTCCTGTTTCTATGTTTGCAATCACAAAGGAAGGAATCCAATATTTCTGAACAGCAGAATGCTTCCTCAAAATCAGAAAGGTCAATCTGTTGACTGTTTAATTTTAAATATGAAGGAAGCATTCACGTGAACACAGATGATATGCTGTTTGAAGCCAATAGTATACACTTTGACAGCCCTTTCCTAATGGGTCTATCGGGATTGCCTTTAGGAAAGCTAACTACTGCTGAGGTGTAACTGTGCTTATCGGGCCTATTTCATTAAGACCATTAAGTTTTATTGGTGTAAACACACACAGCATGAGGTCAATTAGAAGCTTATTGCTTTTGCCAGGGAACTGTGACTGCTGACTGACATCTGCTTTGAAATCACCAGCTTCTTCCCTGAGGGAAGGGCAAAGCTTTGAAGGTCAGAGAAACGAAAATTGCTAGATTTTTTATATGCTTTGTAATGTGGTACTTGCTCATTTTGCAAGTTGTTTGGCCATTAGGTTGAAAGTTTCTACGAATATATTTCTGCCAAATATATGTGCACTTCTGACACACTGATGGAATGCATAAGAATGTTATGAAATTGCTGATGGGTTTCTCATGGCACTGCTGCAAGTTCATCAGGGGGTCGGGGAAATAGTAACTTTACATAAGACAAAAGCATTGAAAGTAGGCCGTCATTCTGACACTTTCTCACTGCGGGGGGGAAAGCATCAGGAAGAACAGAAATACTGCCATATTCCCATGTACATCTAGTTTCCATGGAGGCTTACTTGAGGTGGTGTCTCTGAATGGTGCTGATGGCCAGACTAGTGGTGTGGGGCGATGGGGATAGCTGCGGGGAATTAATTAAGCAGGGAGTTCCCTGATTGGCACATTACTCGCACGTTGCCCAGAATCTGCCAGGAGACAGGTACCGCTAGTACATTAGTGAGGTCAGTCTGGAAAGGGTTGTGGGTAATTTTTGCATTTCCGAGCTAACTGATAAGTCCAGAACATCATAAGATGTAGAAGTAGAAGTAGGCCATTCGGCCCATCAAGTCTGCTGCACCATTCAATAAGAATGGCTGATCTGATTACCCTCAAAATGACTTTCCTGCCCTTTCACCATACCCCTTGATTACCTTACTGATTAAAAATCTGTCTACCTCAGCCTTGAACACACTTAATGATCCTTCCTCAACAGTCCTCTGCAGTAAAGAATTCCACAGAATTACAACCTTCAGAGAATAACTTCCTCCGCATCTGTCTTAAATGTGCTGCCTCTCACTCTAAGATTAAACCCTCTTATCGTAGACTTTCTCACAAAGGAAATCAACCTTTCCACAATTACCTTGTCAAGTGTCCTGAGAATGTTGTATCTTTAATAAGCTCATGGGTACATGAATAGGAAGAGTTTGGAGGGTTATGGGCCTGGTGCTGGTAGGTGCGACTAGATTGGATTAGAATATCTGTTCGGCATGGACAAATTGGACTGAAGGGTCTGTTTCTGTGCTGAACGTCTCTATGACTCTACCTGTCATTCTGCTGAACTTCAATGAGTACTCAACATTCCACAGGCAGATGTTTCACTTTTGTTAATAATAGACATGCCTCTGGCTCTCTCTGGCACTGAGGAATTTTCACCATCATTATAGAATTCCTAAATTGTGGAAACTGGCCATTAGGCCCAACAAGTCCACATCAACACGCCAAAGAACAACCCACCCAGACCAATTCCCCTATTTTTCGACATTTACCCCTGACTAATACAGCTAGCCTACACATCCCTGAACACTATGGGTGAGTTAGCATGGCCAATTCACTTAACCCACACAGCTTTGGATTGTGGGAGGAAACCAGACACTCGGGAGGAGATCTACACAGACACGGAGAATGTGCAAACTCAACACAGACAGTCACCTGAGGCTGGAATCAAACTCAGGTCCCTGGCACTGTTAGGCAGTAGTGCTAGCACTGAGCCACTGTGCCACCCTATCCATTGCAACTCTCCATCATTTTCTCTTTGGCACAGCGTGATGTATGTCATTTGACCAAGTGAATGTGAGACTAGAGTCTTCCGAATACCTCAAACACTGTCCTGACTCCAAAATGCTTCAGTGTGTGCTGCATTGTTCAACTAACAAGTAACGCTTACTGTTTGCAATAGTTTACCTCTCATGCTTCTGTTAGTTATCAAATTCATGATGAGCCTTTATTTGTGGAGCTCTAACTTTTTAAAAGTTTGGTTACTGTCACAATTCTGGAATATCTTTGACATACATGCTTTTTAACATGTTTAAGTGCATTTACTAAGTTAAGGAATATTCTGACAATCCAGATGTCCACATCAAGTGTTAGACCATAAGATACAGGAGCCGACTTAGGCCATTCAGCCCATCAAGTCTGCTCTGCCATTTCATGCTGTGTTTCATAACTCAGTCTCCTGCCTTCTCCACCATAACTCTTGATCACCTTACCAATTGAGAACACTTCTATGTCTGTTTTAAATACACTCAATGACTTGGCCTCCACAGTCATCTAGAGAAATAAGTTCCACAGAGTCACCATCACTTGCCTGAAGAAATTCCTCCTCATCTCAGTTCTAAGAGGCCTTCACTTTGAGGTTGTGATACCCCTGGGTCCTAGTCTCTCCTACTATTTGAACCATCTTAAGACTAGATGACATAAGAGTAAAAATTAGGCCATTCAGCCCATCAAGTCTACTCTGCCACTCAATCATGGCTGATAATTTCTCAACCCCATTGTCCTGCTTTCTCCCTGTAACCCTTGATCCCCTTGACACTCAAGAACCTGTCTATTTCAGTCTTAAGTATAACCTGGCCTCCACAGCCTTCTGTAGCAATGAATTCCACAGATTCACCACTATCTGGCTGAAGAAGTTCCTCCTTATCTCTAAAAGGTCTTCCCTTTACTCTAAGGCTATGCCCTCGGGTCCTATTCTCTCCTATCAATGGAATCATTTTCCCAACATCTTCTCTGTCCAGGCCATCCAGTATTCTGTATGCTTCAATCAGATCCTTCTCAACTTCATCAAGTACAGACCCAGAGTATTTCAAAATGCAAAACCTTACAAAAAAGGAATTATTGATTTTAAATGTGTGGATGAATTCCAAGCAGTGTATCAGAATAGTCACATAGCTACAGTTAGCGTGACCATCTAGACTGTCCAATTTTACCAAGTGAATAAGTAGCAATTCTCGTATTAGGCTTAGCAACAACACTTATAAAAGCCTTGCAAATTATGTTTTAATTAAAATAAATTAATTAATTGCTGTAATTTTATCTTATTGAACAGCCTTATGAAAATCACTTTGAAGTATGGTAATAAAATATTCAGGGTAATTTTAAATTTTATTGCAGTGAAAGACGGATGATAATCAATCATCTGCCTATTTTAAATTCTGTCTGATACTCTCCAGCAAAAGAGCATTCATTTGGTGTGGTATAAAATGAAGTGGTGATTTGTGGTCACCCATTTAAATATCTCATGTTAGTTAATGTTAAAATTGCTTCTATTGTGTCTTACAACCACAGATGATTCTTCCAAATTTATGCCGTTTGTACTGGAACAACACACCAGCTAAAATTTCTGGGAAACAAGTGAAATAAGCGTTTAACAGGCTCCATATGATTAAAATATGGTCACTGATGTCTTGGAAGAAGATGTAACACAGCTAAGGTAGAGTAAGGAAATGTATTATTGTCACTCAGAGAAAGAGGAGATTCTGTTTATGGCTTGTTGCAATAGTTCAAACTCCAGAAGCCTCTCTCCCTTGACCCCAAACCTACACACAATCTTCTGCATTCTTCAGCCTCACAATCTTTCTTTAAGACATTCCCTAAAATCTATCTCCTTGAAGAAGATTCAGTCAGTTAATTTTATATTTCTTGATGTAGCTTTGTGTCATAATTTATTTCATAAATCGGTTGGTGACATTTTATCATGTCTAGGGTGGTAGGAAACATTATGGGCAACCACAATATTACAGATCCTTAAAATCTGATTTAAACATAGAAAGCACTCGGAAAACACAGAAGGTACAACAGCATCTGCGAAGGTTGAAGCATGTTTAATGACACATTTTGAACATGAGTTATAGGGTCATACAGCACGGCATGGATACAGACGTTTCAGCAAAACTCGTCCATGCTGATCAGGTTTCCAAAACTGTATGATCCCGTTTGCCTTTTTTTGGCCTGTATCTCTCTAAACCTTTCCTATTCATGTTTAGATATTTTAATTGTACCTGCCTCTCGCAATTCCTCTGGCAGTTTCTTTCTGTATACACACCACCCTCTATGTGAAAAGGTTGCCTGTCAGGTCCTTTTTAAATCTTTCCCCTCTCATGAAATGCCTTGGTTATTCACCTTATTTATGACTGTCACGAGTTTATAAACCTCTATATGGTCACCACTCAGCCTTCTTTACTCAAACCCTCCAGTCTGGCAACGTCCTGCATCCTTTCTAGTTTAATAACATCCTTTCTACAGCTGGGTGACTGAATTATATGCAGAACTCCAAAAGTGGCCTCACCAATGTCTTATACAGCTACAACATGACATTCCAACTTATACTTGATGCTCCGGTCTCCCTATAGTGTCACTTCCAAGGAACTGTGCACCTATACCCCTAGGACTCCCCATTTGGCAATATGAACTATGGCCCTACCATTAAGTGTATAAGTCCTTCCCTGGTTTGCATTACTAAAATGCAGCACCTCACATTTATCTAAATTAGACTCCATCTGCCTCTCCTTGACCCATTGGCCCAGCTGATCAAGATCATTTTGTACTCTAAAGTAACCTTTCCATTGTCCACTATACTCACAATTTTGATAGGTGAAAGTGAGGACTGCAGATGCTAGAGATTAGGGTCAAGATTAGAGTGGTGCTGGAAAAGCACAGCAGGTCAGGCAACGTCCAGGTACCAGGAAAATTCCTGATGAAGGGCTTTTACGTGAAACGTCAATTTTCCTGCCCCATATTTGCTGCCTGAATTGCACACACTATCTGTGCCTTCTATATTGTCATTCAAATCTTTTATATAATTAACAAACAGCAGTGACCCCAGTACTGATCCTTATGACACACCACTGATCAAAGGCCTCTAGTTCAACAAACAACCCTCCACCACCCTTTATCTCCTAATATCAAGCCAATTTTGTATCTAATTGGCCAACTCTCCTTGGACCTAACCTTACCAATCAGTATACCATGCAGAACTTTGTTGAAAGTTTTGCTAAAGTCCATGGAGATAAAATCCACCACTCTGCCTTCATCTATCTTCTTGGTCACCTCAGTCAAGCTTTGTGAGACATGATTTCCCACTAAACCATGTTGTTTATCCCTAACCAGTTCTTTCCAAATGCATGTAAATCCTGTCCCTCAGAAATCCCTCCAATAATTTACCCACCACTGATGTGAGGCTCATTGGTCTGTAGTTCCCTGACTTTTCCTTGTAGCTTTTCTTAAGTAATGACACAACATTAGCCACCTTCCAGTCTTCCGGCACTTCACCTGTATTTCACCTTTGACTTGAAAAATTAATTCTGTTGTTAATTACAACATTTAAAAAATATCTGAATGGGTGCATGAATAGGAAAGGTTTAGAGGGATATGGGCCAAATGCTAGCAAATGGGACTGGTTGGCATGGATGAGTTGGACTGAAGGGTCTGTTTCTATGCTATACACCTCTATAACTCATACCGCAGACATTGCCAGAACTGTTGAGTTTCTCCAGCACTTTTTCTTTTATTATTGCATCAAGTTGCTATTATTACAGACAAAGACAAGCTAGCAAAATTAGCAGATGCATTGAATCAGGAGTCAGAGCCAGATGATATAGTCTATTTACAAAGGAAGGTGTCATCAAGAGTGCTATCAAGCAGCTCCTGCTCAGCAGTAACCTGCTCAGTGACACCCAGTTTGGGTTCTGCCAGGGCCACTCAGCTCCTAGACCTCATTACAAACTTGATTCAAACATGGATGGAAGAGCTGAATTCCAGAGGGGAGGTGTGAGTGACATCCCCTGACATCAAGGCTGCATTTGACCAAGTGTGGCATCAAGAGGCCTGAGCAAAGCTGGAATCAATGAGAATCTGAGGGGAAATGCACCGGTGATTAGAGTGATACCTGTCACATAAGAACATGGTTGTGGTTGTTGGAGGTCAGTCATCTCAGCTCCAGGACATCTCTGCAGGAATTCCTCAGGGTAGCATCCTAGGCCCTACTATCTTCAGCTACTTCACCAATGACCTGCCCTTCATCATAAGGTCAGAAATGGGGATGTTCACCGATGATTGCACATTGGTCAGCACCATTCTTGCCTCCTCAGATGCTGAAGCAGTCCGTGTCCAAATACAGCAAGATCTGAACAATATCCAGGCTTGAGATGACATGTGGCAAGTAATATTCATGCCACACTAATGGCAAGCTATGACCATCATTAATAAGAAGCAATCTAATCACTGCCCCTTGACATTCAATGGTGTTATCATCACTGAAGCCCCCATTGTCAAGATCCTCGGGTTATCATTGATCAGAAACTCAACTAGACTCACCACATAATCACACTGGCTACAAAAACAGATCAGAAGCTAGGAATACTGTGGTGAATAACTCACTTCCCAACTCCCAAAGGTCTGTTGATCATCTCCGAGGCATAAGTCAGGAGTGTGATGGAATGTTCCCCACTTGCCTGAATGGGTGCAGCTCCAACAACACTCAAGAATGTTGACATTATCCAGACCAATGCAGCCTGTTTGATTGTTGTCACATCCACAAGCATTCACTCCTTCCACCACCAACACTCATTAACAGCATTACTATCTACAAGACGTATTAGAGAAGTTCACCAAACTATTCCAATGCTAAGGTCTCACTTTGCAATCTCCATGTACATGAGGTCATTCAAAATTCTGCTGTCTATTTTCTAACTGATGTCAATTCTATCTGCTCTCACTGACTGGCTCACTGGACCACAATCCCTCAAACTTAAAATTTGCAACATTATTTAAAACCTGTGGCCCAGTCAGCAAAGCACACATTCCACTAAGGAATAAAAAGGAACTGCCCAATTAGAGGAACTTAAGAGTCTCATGACCTTTCCGACAAATCTATAAGACATCCAAGGAAATGAAAGGTTCTAGTCTGTATTGTGAGGGCTGGCTTTATAGTTGGTTAGCCAATCATTGAATTGCTACAAAGCTGGTTTGGTCCTACATTGTCTCAGCGATGTTAACAGAAATTTTATTGCATATTATAATTACCCAGAGGGCAGTTGACCAGAAACCACTTTGCTTTGGGTTTGGAGTCACATCTAGGCCAGATCAGATAAAAATGGCAGCTTCCATTCCCAAAGGGTGTCAATTACCTCAATGAATTTCGTTGACAATCAACAAGTTTTCTGGGTTTTTGGATTGTAGAGAGAAGGGGATGTGGAAATCAGAAACAAATGTGGGATGGTGGCTAACAGCTCCCTCTCCATTGATCATTCCCTTGATGGTGACAAATCAGTTCACACTGAGAGACTCCTAACTGTGAATATACTTCCCTCACTGTTTCACCAGTTTTGGTGAACCTACCTTTTCTTATCCAACCCACAACTGAGGTAGTTTCACTTTTTTTTTCTGCAATTTTAATTGTGGGCTGAAATAAGAACAGAAGAAGATAGGAACTAGGAGCAGGAGTAGACCATCTGGCCTTTTGAGCCTGCTCCTCCATTTAATAAGATCATGGCTGATCTTTTCATGGCCTCAGCTCCACTTACCCACCCTCTCACCATAACCCTTAATTCCTTTACTGTCCAAAAAAACTCTATCTTAGCTTTCAAAGCATTTATTGAGGAAGCCTCAGGGTGAAGAAGGTCCTTCTCAAATCAGTTCGAAATCTACTCCCCCTAATTTTGAGGCTATGCCCTCTTGTCCTTGTTTTACCCACCAGTAGAAACATCCTCTCTATTACTATTTTATCTATTCACTTCACAATTGTATATGCTTCCATAAAATTCCCTCCTCATGCTTCTAAATTCTGATGAATATAATCCCAGTCTACTCAGGCTCTCCTCATATGCCAACCCCCTCAACTCCGAAATCAACCCAGTGTACATCCTCTGCACCCCTTCCAGTACCAATATATCCTTTCTCAAGGAAGGAGACCAGGATTGCACACAGTGCTCCAGGTATGGCCTCAACAGCACTCTATACAGCTGCAGCATAACCTCCCTACTTTTAAACTCAATCCCTTTAGCAATAAAGGATAAAATTCCAATTTGCCTTCCTAATTACTTGTTGTACCTGCAGACCAACCCTCTGTGGTTCAGACACAAGGACGCCCAAGTCCCTCTGCATGGCAGCACGCTGGAACATTTTACCATTCAAGTAATAGTCCTTTTTATTGTTATTCCTATCAAAATGGGTGACTCCACATTTATTCACATTGTATTCCATCAATGAGAGAACTGTTTTAAAACCAAGTTTGTTAGAGGATTGCTACACTTTTTCAAAGTAAGAAACCTGACCCTCATTGTAAACAATGTTTACATAGCTGCTGGTTTCAGCAGTGTTTAAAGGATAGTGTGACTGATGTGTGAAGAGAAATTAGATCAGTTATATTCACTGATGATTATACAAATTGTTGGGTGGGTGAATCTCATAGAAAATTGTAAAATTCCAGCGGGACTAGACAAGATAATGCAGGTACAATATTCCTGATGATATGAGTCCAGAAGGGTAGGTCACAGTCAAAGAATATGGGTTTTTTGTAAGGCTGAGATGAGGAGAAATTTCTTTCCCTGAAGAGTGGTGATTCTGTGGAATTCTCTTCCACAGAAAGTAAGTGATGCCAAAATATTGACAGTTTTCAAAAAGAAGTTAAATATAGTTCTTAACGAGAAAGGTATCAAAGAGTATGGGAAGAAAGCAGGAACAGGAGATTGAGTTGGATGATCAGCCATGATCACACTGAATGGTGGATCAGGCCCAAAGGGCTGAATGGTCTATTCATGTTCCTGTACTCTATATATTATTTGCAGGTGAGTTGAAACCTGAAGGCAGTGTAGACATGAAGCTTTGTTTGGCAAAGGCCCAATCCTGTGTCCAATTCTTCATATTAAAATCTTTCTGTGTGGGAGCAGCTATGTGATTGGTTCTCAGGGAGCTGATCAGCTTGGGGTTGTGAACAAGATACAGAGAAACACATGGACCTCTCCCAGCTCCAGAGCCCTGTCTCTGTTCTCTGAGGTAAATAGTAAACCTGAAGAAAACCAGTTTATCTTCCCTTCAGTAGTTGCTGCAAGCTGCAACTTTTAATGAATAAGCCAGAGACATGTTTATATGTGAGAACCAATCATCTAGTACCTTCAGCAAACCATTGAAAGCATCCAGAGAAGGAAGACAGAGAATCAGTATTCTGATCCGCACAAGAACTATCCCAGCAGATCAATAAACAATAACCAACGAGTGAGTCTGTGTGTATCGTATGTGTATGGTGTGCGTGTATATATACACATACATATGTCACGGTGAGTTTATAAAGAAATTAGAGTTTTAGTTAGTTGAGTATAATATTCCAAAGTTCATGATTGGTTAACTGTAGATTGCCTCTGTAATAAATGATAATTCTTATTAAGTAGAAAAATGTGGTCCGTCTTTCTATTAACTTGCATCTTAAAAAGAAGTGAATTGGGTTTTTTACACATCATTTAAAATTTGCAACAATTTCAGGATTGATGAAGTTCTATTTCCAGGGCACTATCCAGTGAGGAATAACAGCCCGCAAGTGATTACTAAAAATATCAGGAAAACTGATGTGACAAAAGATTTAGAAGCTCTCGGGACCTGATGGCTTGTAAAAGAAGTGGCTACAAATAAAGTGGCTCCATTTGCTGTCATCTCCCAATATTCCCTGGATTCTGGAAATGTCCAGCAGAGCAGAAAATGTCAAACAAAATAATAGAATTCAATCAAGGAGGTAAGTTAGAAAGGAGAACAGTACAGGCCTGTTAGTCTAATATCTGTCAGTCGTAAAATATCAGAATCTCATATAATGGAAGTAAAAGCAGGTTTCTTAAAAAGTCAACATACAAGCAAATAAAATCAAGATGATTTTGTGAAAGGGCAATAGTGCTCAAAATTGTTTTTACAGTTGTTTAACTAGTAGTTAGTAATGGTGCCTTTGGGTTTTCCGGAGACATTTGCTAAGATGCTATTTAATTGTTACTGCACATGCTTCCTGATGTTGATGCTGATATGCTGGTGAGCAAAGAGGGCTGGAAAACTAATTGACAACTGAGTGCTGAGATGAGTGTATCATTTTATACCTTGCAAACTATAACTTATGGAATTCTTATTTGATTTGATTTATTATTGTCAAATGTACCAAGATACAGTGAAAAGTACCATTTTGCATGCTATCCAGGAAAATCATGCCTTACATAATTACATCAGAGTAATAGAACAGAATACAGATTATAGTGCTACAGCTACAGAGAAAGATCAACTCTAACATGTAGGGGAGCATTCAAAAGTCTAATACAGTGGATTTAAGAAAATGTTGTTTGTAATTCTGAAAGACATAAAATTAAGATTTTAAAAAGTTGAGTGATTATAAAAGATGTGAGGAGATGATCGGCTGTGATCAGCTCCCAAGGAATCACCATGGTCCCACGTCATCTCATAATCATGACATCACAATGATCAGTCTCAACTATTTACGATTCATGTTCATGACTTGGCTGAAGGAGCAGACGGCATTGTAGAAATTAGAAAAACAAATCAACATGAAGGTACAGCAAGAAATTATAAATGCAAATTGAGTATTGGCCACTGTTGCAAGGATGACGAAGTGTAAAATTGGGAATGTCTTGGACACAGCTGTAAAAAGGATTGTTGAGATCCCACCGGGAATACTGTGCACAGTTTTGGTTTCCTATTTAAAGTTGGATATACTTGCAACGGCAATGGTTCTGAGGAGTTTTACTCCATTGATTCTTGGAATGAAGGGGTTAAGATTTGATGAAAGGTTGAGTTGGTTGGATCTATTCACTTTGAGTTTTAGAAGGCAAGCTGATCCCAACATGTAAAATCCTGAGCAGCTTAACAGGATAAATACTGAGACAAAAATGAAGAGAATCTAGGAACAGGAGGAGACCATTTGGTCCTTGAAGTGATGGTGCAGAAGGGAGGGTTTTGGATTTCTGGGTCATTAGGGCTCTTTCTGGGGTAGGTGGGACCTCTACAAATAGGATGGTCTTCACCTAAACCAGAGGGGTACCAATATTCTGGGGTGGAAATTTGTTAATGCTCTTCAAGTGGGTTTAAGCTAATTCAGCAGGGGGATGGGAACAAAAATTGTATTCCAAGTTTACAGGAAGTTGAGAGTAATGAGATCAGAACTAAGGATTCAAGGTCACAAGATGGCACCGCCAAGCCAGATCTACTTCAATGTCAGGAGCATCTGGAATAAGACATGTGAACTTGCAGCATGGATTGGTACATGGGATTTTGATGTTGTGGCCATTTCAGACACATGGCTAGAGTAGGGACAGGAATGGTTATTGCATGTTCTGAGGTTTAGATGTTTCAGTAAGAACAGGGAAAATGGTAAAAGGTGGGGTGATGTGGCATTGTTCGTCAAAGACTGTATTACTGCTGCAGAAAGGTCATTTGAGGACTCATCTACTGA
The DNA here is from genome assembly GCF_047496795.1 of Chiloscyllium punctatum. Taxonomy (NCBI): domain Eukaryota; kingdom Metazoa; phylum Chordata; class Chondrichthyes; order Orectolobiformes; family Hemiscylliidae; genus Chiloscyllium; species Chiloscyllium punctatum. The sequence continues at coordinate 6,714,142 of NC_092779.1, read as the reverse complement.
GGTAGTATGGGCTGAGGTTAGAAACAGGAAAGGGGAGGTTACCCTGTTGGGAGTTTCTATCAGCCTCTGAATAGTTCCAGAGATGTATGGATAAAATAGAAAAGATGATTCTCGATAGGAGTGAGAGTGACAGGGTAGTGGTTATTGTGGCATCTTTAACTTTCCAAATATTAACTGGGAATACTATAGTTTAAGTACTTTGGAATGGGTCCGTTTTTGTCAAATGTGTGCAGAAGGGTTTCCTGATACAGTATGTAGACAGGCCAACAGGGGCTGAGGACACATTAGATTTAGTGCTGGGTAATGAACCCGGCCAGGTGTTAGATTTGGAGGTAGGTGAGCACTTTGGTGATAGTGACTACAATTTGGTTGTCTTTAGAGATGGGAAGGGATAGATATATTTTGCAGGGCAAGATTTATAACTGGGAGAAAAGCAATTACAATGCGATTAGGCAAGATTTAGGATGCATAGGATGGGGAAGGAAACTGCAGGGGATGGACACAATTGAAGTGCGGAGTTTATTCAAGGAACAGCTGTCATTGATAAGGATGTACCTGTCAAGCAGGGAGGAATTGATCGAGCGCTGTTTATTAAAGAAGGTGAATTTCTTGTCAAGAGGAAGAAGGCTTATGTTAGGATGAGATGTGATGGCTCAGTTAGGGTGCTTGAAAGTTACAAGTTAACCAGGAAAGACCTAAAGAGAGAGTAAAGAAAAGCCAGGAGGGGATATGAGAAGCCATTGGCAGATAGGGTCAAGGAAAACCCTAAGGCTTTCTAGAGATATATCAGGAATAAAAGAATGACTAGAGTAAGATTAGAGCCAAACAAGGATAGTAGTGGGAAGTTGTGTGTGGAGTCAGAAGTAATGTGAAAGTGTCAAATGAATGCTTTTTGTCAGTATTTTCACATTGGAAAAAGACAGTGGGTCGAGGTGATTACTGAGATACAGGCTACTAGACGAGATGGGATTGAGGTTCATAAGGAGGAGGTGTTAGTAACTCTGGGAAGTGTGAAATAGATAAGTCCCCTGGGCCGGACGGGATTTATCCTTTGGGATTCTTTGGGAAGCCAGGGTGGAGATTGCCGAGCCTTTGGCATTGATCTTTATGTTGTCATTGACAACAGGAATAGTGCCAGAAGACTGGAGGATGGCAAATGTTGTTCCCTTGTTGAAGTAGGAGAGTAGAGACAACCCTAGAAAGTATAGACCTGTGAGCCTTACTTCAGTTCTGGGTAACATGTTGGAAAGGTTTATAAGAGATAAGACTTATAATCATCAAGAGAAGAGTAAGTTGATTAGGAATAGTCAACATGGTTTTGTGTAGGGTAGATCATGCCTCACAAGCCTTTTGAGTTCTTAGGAAAGGTGACCAAACAGGTGGATGAGGGTTAAACTGTTGATGTGGTGTATATGGATTTCAGTAAGGCATTTGATAGGGTTCTCCACAGTAAGCTATTGCAACAAAATATGAAAACATGGGCTTGAGGATGATTTAGCAGTTTGGTTCAGAAATTGGCTAGCTGAAAGAAGACAGATGGTGGTGGTTGATGGGAAATATTCATCCTGGAGTTCAGTTACTAGTGGTGTACTGAAGGGATCTGTTTTGGGTTCACTGCTGTTTGTCATTTTTATATAAATGACCTGGATGAGAGTGTAGCAGGATGGGTTCGTAAATTTGCGGGTAACACGGAAGTTGGTGGAGTTGTGGATAGTGGTGAAGGATGTTGCAGGTTACGGAGGGACATAGATAAAACACAGAGCTGGGTCAAGTGGTGGCAAATAGAGTTTAATGCAGAAAAGTGTGAGGTGATTCACTTTGGAAGGAGCAACAGGATGTTGCCTGGTATAAAGGGAAGGTCTTATGAGGAAATGCTGAGGGACTGGAGGCTGTTTTTGTTAGAGAGAAGAAGGTTGAGAGGTGACTTAATTGAGACATAAAAGATAATCAGTGGGTTAGATAGGGTGGACAATGAGAGCCTTTTTCCTCAGATGGTGATGGCTAGCACAAGAGGCATAGCTTTAAATTGAGGTGTGATAGACATTGGACAGATGTCAGAGATAGCTTCCTTACTCAGATAGCGATAGGGGCATGGAATGCACTGCCTACAACAGTGGTAGACTTGCCAACTTTGAGGGCATTTAAATGGTCATTGGATAGGCATTTGGGTGAGAATGGAATAGTGTAGGTTAGATGGGCTTCAGATTGATTTCACAGGGTGGCACACCATCGAGGGCCGAAGGGCCTGTACTGCGCTGTAATATTCCATGTTCTATGTTCTATGAAGCTGATCTGATACCTAATGCTAAATACCTATGTCTGACTCCTAGCTCTTAATATCACTGCTTAACAAAAATTATCTCCCTCAGACTTCAAATTAGAACTGATCCAGTATCAACTACATTTGTGGAAAAGCATCTAAAACTGATGGTAGAAATGCTTCCAAACATCCCTCCTGAATGGTCTGGAGACATGTGAATAGGCAGGAGATAAATAATTACGAGGCATATGCAGAAAGATTCGTTTAGAATCACATCATTTTCAGCACAGACACGGTGGACTAAAGGAACTGTTCCTGTACTGTACTGTTCTATATTTGGCCATAGGCTTTAGTCTGTGCCAGTTTTCCTCAGAGGATTGCTGGTCTGTGAAATTCTCTTCCCCAGAAAGGGTGGATCATTGAATATATTCAAGTTAGACTGATTTTTGAAGTAGATTTAAAGTAAAAGTTATGCAGGACAGGCAAGAAAAGGATGTCAAGGCCACACTCAAGTCAGTCTGATGTCATTGAATGGTGATAGAATGGGCTTGAGGAGTGAAGTGCCCTATTCCCACTCCTAACTTCCCATCTTCTGACCTTCTTGTCCTTCCTTATCCAACTTGCTGGCATACATAGTGACATTTCATTTATAATGACTTTGTTGACATCAACATGTGGTCCCTGGTGGGCCCCTGTGGCTAGTCTGCCCAATTAAAACGATCATTGACAATTCTCTGTTTGGTAATTTTTAGCCAATTAATGGTCTAAATTGCAGCTGTATGTCAAATCCTTTTGAGATTTTCTTTCAGTTGGAAGGGCCCTGTGAGACAGCTTATCAATGTCAAGCCTGCAAAAAACTCAACTTATCCTTACGTCAAGGCATACAAATTGTATCAAATTTGTTGAGCACTAAAGTGGCAATAAGCTAGACAGGCATAAATCACCTTTACTAACACACGCAGTTTTGGATTTATTGTATTGAAACTCATTACCTTTTGTAAAAATATAACTGATACTGAATCGTTTCCAATATTGTTTGCACTATAGATGTCAACTTAAATGGCCTAGTATTCCGAGATCATGTATCTGACCTTTTATACAATTGCACTACATCACTTTCCCCCTGTTGTTTGTGACCAGAACACGAATCTATAGGCCAGATACCTTGACATCAGTCATCAGGAAAATAATGGAATCTATTCTTAACAAAGTCTTAACAATTCACTCAAAAATCATGGTAAGGTCAAAGTCAACAGTGTTTTACAATCAGAATATTTTGCTTGACAAGCTTATTTGAGTTTGTGTTCTGTTTATAAAAGACACATCTTATCAAAAACTTTTGCCCTGTTCTCATCAGGACAACATGCAAGAAGACCAATTTCAGGGCAAACCAAATTTTGTACCTTAAAAGATGAAAATACAGATTGGTTGGCAACTGGATTCTGATTGATAGTAGTGTTGCCATGGGAAATCCGTGAGTTTATCAATCAACACAATTAATCAATCAGTACTCCCCTCATGCAATGTGATTTTTCTTTCCCTTTTTGGTAAATTGTCTTGATGAGTGCAAGACAAATATCTTAAACAAGATGTATATTTTTATTTCAGCAGACCTCAAGTTCCACACTGCCAAATGACTACTTATTAGTTGAAAGCAAAACACTGTTCATGTAAATCTGTAATAAACACAGAAAAAGCCAAGAACACAGAGAAATTCTGCAGGTCAATCAGCATCTGTGCCGAGAAAAATGGAACTAATGTATTGAGGCAAGTATGACACTTCTTCAGAAGCATCCTGAAGAAGAGACATATCCACCTTGAAATGTTGACTATTCATTTGGCTTTCTTGAGGGTGTGATTAGTCAACATGGTTTACTGTGGTATACTTGGATTTTCAAAACATTTTTAATAAGGTGTCACACATATGGGCTTGTGGAATTATAAAGTGGAGTTATAAAACAGCACAGATAAAGAACTGGTTACAATATGGGAAGGGAAGAGTAGAAGTAGAGTCACAGAGATGATGATCATGGCAATAAATCATTCAATCCAACTCATCCATATCAACCAGATATCCTAAATTAATCTAGTCCCATTTGGCTCATATCCCTCCAAACCCTTCATATCCCCATCCAGATGCCTTTTAAATGTTGTAATTGTACCAGCCTCCACCACTTCCTCCGGCAGCTCATTACATACAGGCACCATCCCCTGTGTGAAAGAGCTGTCCCCTAGGTCCCTTTAAAATGTTCCTTAAACCTGTACCCTCTAGTTTTGGACTCCCCTACCCTGGGGAAAGGACCTTTGTTATTCACTGAATCCATACCCCTAATGATTTTATAAATCTCCATAAATCTCCTCAGCCTACATTGCTCCAAGGAAAATATCCTCAGTCTATTTATCCTTTCCCGATAGCTCAAACGCTCCAACCCTGACAGCATCTTTGTAAATCTTTTCTGGACCTCTTCAAATTTCACAACATCTTTCCTATAGCAGGGAGACCAGAATTAAATGCAGTATTCCAAAAGGAACCTAACTCATGTTCTGTCGGGTATTTTCAAGTTAGCAGACTGTGACTAGTGGAGTGTTGCAGCAATCCATATTTCAGATCAGCTGTTTTCAATCCTTATTATCTTGTGATAAGAGGTTAGCCAAATTGGCTCGAGTTTAGAAGAAAGATGATCTCTTTTGAAATTTGTAAGATTCTGAAGAGCTTTGTCAGTATAGATCATGAGAGATTATTTCCCTTGGCTAGGGAACTTAGAACATGGGAGAACAGTCTCAGGATTAAGGATAAATCATTTAGAACTGAAATGCGTAGAGATTTCCCCTCTCAATGGGCTGTGAATCCAAGGAACCCTTTACCTTAGATATTTGGGAAATATCCACTATTGAATACATTCAAGGCTGAGATATGTGATTTCTTAGGATATTGTGGGTTAAGGAGAGCTAGCAGAAAATATGTTGTTGGACCCCAAGGTCAGCCATGGTCAAACTTCATGGTACAGCAGGCTCCATGGGCCAAGTGGTCTACTTCTTTTGCTATTGTTTATGTTCTATTGACTAATGGCAGATTAATGACAAGGATAGGTGGCTCAGTGGTCAGCACTGCTACCTCAGGGATCCAGGTTCGATTCCACACTTGGGCGACTGTTTGTGTGGAATTTGCACATTCTCCCCATGTCTCCTCCAGGTGTTCTGGTTTCCTCCCACAGTCCAAAGATGTGCCGGTTAGGGTGGATTGGCCGTGGGAAATTGTCCAGGGATGTGCAGTCTAGGTGGATTAGCCATGGAAAATAGGACACTCTTCAGATGGTCAGTGTGGACTTGATTGGCTTTATGGCCTTCTTTCACACTGTAGGGATTCTATGATTATCTTTGTGACCGTAGAGACAAAATATATAGTATAAGGAAAATAAGATTTTATACACAATGGCACAGAAATTGCTGGAGAGACTTTTTTTTAGTGAATAATATGGATTGAATGATTTTTCTGCAGCAAATTGTGGGAATTGTGAATTGACAACAGTGAGTCAATATCACTGGGCCTTCTGAGACCTCATGGATATCCTGCCCAATCGACTTTCTCCTTAGTTAATGACCTAAAGGGATAGATAACAAGACAGAGTGAACAATAGAGAAAAAATTGAGATAAATTACAGTCCAACTCGTAGTGGAAAGAGAAATAATGAAACAGAGAGAAAAAGGATGGACTAAAAAAGAATAAAGGAGACTGATCAGAAAAATCAGATTTTATAAAGAGGAATCAGAAAAAAAGGGGACATTGTAGCTCTATGTGTGTCAAATGGTTATGTTGGTTCATACAAAGTTAAGGGGAAAATACGAGAGAAAATGTATGAAATGTGCGCTCATTCCAGAACCATAACGTTTTGAAGCAGCATGGCAACCAAGAGTAAGAAAAGTGATTTTCTCAATGAAAACTTGAAGTATCTGCTTATATTTCTCTGTGACCCCATGGGAAACTAAGGCAGGACTGGGCCATCATTACAAACAAAGATACTTATTAGGTAAAAAAATAAAATTACAAGTCAGGAATCATTTATTCAAAACCCCAGAACCATAGGGGCAGAACAGACCCAGACAGATGTGTAGAAATGCTGGATTTGGGCCTTTCAACTGTTCTGAAAAAGGCCTTTGGTTCATAGACCATTTCAAGTTTCGAACATATGCATCAAGGAAACCCAACCTTCAATCATTGCAAGATGTTCCTGAGCATGTAACTATCAATAAAGAGTGATGTTTCATTCTTATAGATGCCCAATTGTTTGCATTAATCTGGTGTTTTTTTCCATTGACTTACCCTACCCTGTCTCTGTCATCGCCTCCAGGTTCCCAACTTTCTGATACATCTACATTCATTGAATTTTGGTCTCTTGAGGAGGTCCTTTTCACTCACTCCATTATTGATGGTGCTGCCTACAGCAAGAAAGACCATAAATTTTGGAAGTCCCTCACTGCATCTCCCTATTCCTCTTTCACACTTTCCTCTATAAGGTATTTCTTAAAATTTAACTTCTACAACAAGCTTTTAGTCATTTGACGGAATATTTCCTTAACTGGCTCAATGCCATCTTAATGAATCTGCTAGATAGAACCCTGGGACATTTTAATTTCCTGAAGATTTAAATTAAGGGAGTGGTAACATTGTGGTAAAGTCACTGAACTAGCAATCCAGAGATCCAAGATAATGTGCTGGGGACAAGATATCCTTAAGGTTCAAATCACACTGAGGGAGCTGCAGGAATTTGCCTGCAATATTAAATCTGGAATGTGAAGTTCCATACAATAATGTTGAAATGCAACTATCATTGGTTGTCAGAAAAGCCATCAGATTCACTCATTCCCTTGAGGGAATCTGCCATCCTTACCTTGTCTGTTTGATGTGATCCAGATCCACAGTAATGTGCTGACTTTTAAATAGTCCAGCTGAGCCATTTATGGATGACAAATAGTGTGCTTGTGAGTGAAACCCAGATCCAATGAAAGAATACTGGTAAAGATATATATAAGTAAAATTTATGGTCATTATTTGTGCTGTGAAGCAGTCTGTCAGGTCCCACTTTACAATCACCAAACACTCCGGTTCACCTATCTATATATTACATTCCTCCTGAGCACTTCCTGAAACAAAATCACAATGAGAATAATGATACAGACTAAAACAGTTGTACGAGTGTTATTGTTTCTTTCATATTGTGGAGCACTATAGCATTATGGCGTGACAGCCTGAAGGTAGAGCGAACAGCATAATGTCCATACCTCATCATTGATACATCCCCGCTCAAAGGCTGAGCTGATAGCTCCTGGTCAATTCAATAGAGGGAATGAAATCTTCTCCAAGTTATAGACAGAAGCTCAGAAACTGGTAGGTCTGTTTGGAGAATTGGGCCTTGTGTTACTTTAGAAATGTGCATGTCCTTGCTTACTTAGTATGTCCATGTCCCCCAGTGCATTATGTATTCAGTTTCTGACAACCTAATGGTGGTTTACTTGACATCTGACGAGCACTTGGAATGAGATGTTTCATCTGTGAATGTCAGAATCATGAGCCAACAGTTTGACCCATACCAATCCGATACTTGTTACTATTCACATTTGTCACTAAAACTCATCACTATGTGACTTATTGAGCTATTATGTAGCAGTAGATAATATTAGGTATTGAGCAGATGACTGATGAAATGAGTGTGTGTGTGTGTGTGTGCATGGAAACAGACCCTTCGGTCCAACCCATCCATGCCGACCAGATATCCCAACCCAAACTAGTCCCACTTGCCAGAACCTGGCCCATCTCCCTCCAAACCTTTCCTATTCATATACCCATCCAAATGCCTCTTAAATGTTGCAATTGTACCAGCATCCACCACATCCCCAGAAGCTCATTCCATACATGTACCACCCTCTGTGTGAAAAAGTTGCCCCTTAGGTCTCTTTTATATCTTTCCCCTCTCACCCTAAACCTCTGCCCTCTAGTTCTGAATTCCCTGACCCCAGGGAATAGACTTTGCCTATTTATCCTATCCATGCCCCTCATAATTTTGTAAACCTCTATAAGGTCACCCTTCAGCCCCAATGCTCCAGGGAAAACAGCCCCAGCCTGTTCAGCCTCTCCCTGTAGCTCAGATCCTTCAATCCTGGCAACATCCTTGTAAATCTTTTCTGAACCCTTTCAAGTTTCACAACATCTTTCCAATAGGAAGGACACCCGAATTGCATGCAATATTCCAACAGTAGCCTAACCAATGTCCTGTACAGCCGCAAAATGACCTCCCAATGCCTGTACTCAATACTCTGACCAATAAAGGAAAGCATACCAAACGCCTTCTTCACTATCCTATCTACTTGTGACTCCACTTTCAAGGAACTATGAACCTGCACTCCAAGGTCTCTTTGTTCAGCAACACTCCAGAGGACCTTACCATTAAGTGTATAAGTCCTGCTAAGATTTGCTTTCCCAAAATGCAGCACCTCGCATTTATCTGAATTAAACTCCATCTGCCACTTCTCAGCCCATTGGCCCATCTGGTCAAGATCCTGTTGTAACCTCTTTGTTGTCTACTACACCTCCAATTTTGGTGTCATCTGCAAATTTACTAATTCTACCTCTTATGCTAGCATCCAAATCATTTATGTAAATGACAAAAAATAGAGGACTCGCACTGATCCTTGTGGCACTCCACTGGTCACATGCCTCCAGTTTGAAAAACAACCCTCTGCCATCACCCTGTCTTCTACCTTTGAGCCAGTTCTGTATCCAAATGGCTAGTTCTCCCTATATTCCGTGAGATCTAACCTTGCTAATCAGTCTCCCATGGTGAACCTTGTCGAACGCCTTAGTGAAGTCCATATTGATCACATCTACTGCTCTGCCCTCATCAATCTTCTTTGTTACTTCTTCAAAAAACTCAATCAAGTTTGTAAGACATGATTTCCCAAGCACAAAGCCATATTAACTATCCCAAATCAGTCCTTGTCTTTCCAAATACATGTACATCCTGTCCCTCAGGATTCTGTCCAACAACTTGCCCACTACTGAAGTCAGGCTCACTTGTCTATAGTTCCCTGGCTTGTCCTTACCACCCTTCTTAAACAGTGGCACCACGTTTGCCAACCTCCAGTCTTCTGGCACCTCACCTTTGACTTTCGATGATACAACTATTTCAGCAAGAGGCCCAGCAATCACTTCTCTAGCTTCCCACAGAGTTCTCTGGTACACCTGATCATGTCCTGGGGATTTATCCACCTTTAACCGTTTCAAGACATCTAGCACTTCCTCCTCTGTAATCTGGACAGTTTGCAAGATGTGACCATCTATTTTCCTACAATCTATATCTTCCATATCCTTTTCCACAGTAAAAACTGATGCAAAATATTCATCTAGTATCTCCCCCATTTTCTGTGGCTCCACACAAAGGCAGCCTTGCTGATCTTTGAGGGACTGAAAATGTGTTGCTGGAAAAGCGTAACAGGTCAGGCAGCATCCAAGGAACAGGAGAATCGACGTTTCGGGCATGAGCCCTTCTTCAGGAGCCTTCCTGAAGAAGGGCTCATGCCCGAAACATCAATTCTCCTGCTCCTCGGATGCTGCCTGACCTGCTGCGCTTTTCCAGCAACACATTTTCAGCTCTGATCTCCAGCATCTGCAATCCTCACTTTCTCCTAGCTAATCTTTGAGGGGCCCTATTCTCTCCCTAGTTACCCTTTTGTCCTTAATATATTTGTAAAACCCTTTGGATTCTCCTTAAATCTATTTGCCAAAGCTATCTCATGACCCCGTTTTGCCCTCCTGATTTCCCTCTTAAGTATACTCCTACTTTCTTTATACTCTTCTAAGGATTCACTCGATCTATCCTGTCTGTACCTGAACAGAAGTGCTTCACAGGAGGCTCACAAGCACTAAGGATGTCACCTAGGCAGAGGACGAAACATCTGTAACACAAATTCCCAGATTGGTGAACAGAACCACAATAAGAAAGACATTCTTCCACCTCAGAGCCATGCTCCTGAGATGGCCAAACAGTCCCAAACTGGATCTGCATGTCCTTCCACAGTAAGGCAAGTAGCGTTTGAGGAAATATGTGGATGGATTGCTCAAGTTTGTGCACGCTCCTTCGATTGCTTGCACCTGGTCTCCAGTTGGACTTCTCAGAGGTCCTCGAGATGGTTGGCACCTTCTTGCCCAAGACTGGCCAAATTGGAGAAACTGTATACTGTCACGTCAAGGTGCTTGTCCTGCAGCCTGTTTAATGTGAAAAGAAACCACACAATTTAAAAAATAAACACTCATAAAATGTGGATATTACTGGCTAGACCAGCATTTATTGTCCATTCCTCGGTGTTGCAGGCTTAGTCAATGATAGTATTATTGTCCTTGAACAGGACTAATTCATGTATTACAATCTGTATGGTTGGAACTGAGAAACAGGCAGTGAGCAGTGGCCTTGCTGGGTATTTATTATAGACCTCCAAACAGAAGGGAGGAAATAAGATACATAATTTGAGGGCAAATTATGGAAATCTACAGGTTAAGTAGGGTTGTGATAATTAGTGATTTCAATTACTCTTTGGTAGACTGGAAAAAGTTAAAGAGTAGGACGTGGAGAGGGGAAAATTCCTGCAATGTGTTAAGGAGAGCTTTCTGGAACATTATATTTCCAGTCCTACCTGTGCTGGATCTTGTCCCAGGATGTGAAGCAGGCCAAGTGGAGAACATCAGAGCATTTGGGAAATAGCGATCTTAACAATAGAGGTCATAGTAGAGATCATAATATTACAAAATTAGGCCACAATATAAAGTTTCAATATTATGTTGAAAAAAGATAGAAATCAGCAAAGCATTAAGGTCTCAGTTTGGAAATGGGCAGATTTTAGGGGTCAAAAAGTTAAACTGGAGCAAGTTGATTGGGAATGCATTTTGTGTGATAAAACAATGGATGGTACGATGGGAGAATTTCAAAAGAAAGATAATAGGATGCAAACTAAGTACATACTCATGAGAACTAAATATGGATATCCAAAAAGTTAGAGAACCTTGGCTGACTAAGGATATTGACGAAAAAATAAGAAAAAAGAAAGGAGGTGAATGCTGCATGTTGGAATATTAATAGCAACAGAAATCAGGAAATGTATTTCAAATGCACAAGGAAGGCTCAGGATGAAATAAGGAAGGCTCAGAGAAAGCATAAGGAAGGGATGGGAGGCTACGCTAAAAACAAATAGTAAAATGTTATTTGAACATATTAATGGTTAAAAAAAATGAAGGATAGAGCAGGTCCAAAAGGAAGAAATAGGATAAACTGCTCACTGAAACAAAGGATCTCACAGAGGTATAAATGAACACCTGTATTTTGGTTTTGTCTTTACCAAATTAGAAGTTGGTGACAGTGGCCGAGTTGAAAATGTGTGCACTGAGCAACTGAACGGTCCAGTGTTAGATAAAGAAGAGGAGCTAAAACAGCTGGCAGCATTCCAAGCAGAGGTGTTACCAGGCCTGGATGGGATGCGTCCTGGATTGCTGAGAGAGGTAAGGGAGCAAATTGCTGACCCATTGACAGAAATGTTCCAGGCCTCTCTGAACACAGGATCAGTCTGACGGAACTGAAGGATTGCAACTGTCTCGCTGTTGTTGAAGAAAGTAGGAAATAATAAACTACAGAACTGTCAGCTTAACATCAACGGTGAGAAGAATGATGGAAGCCAAAATCCAGAATAAAGTAAATGTACACCTAGAGAAAAATAAGTTTTTACTTACATTATGGTTTTGTCAAGGGCAGGTCACTTCTAACAAATTTGATGGAGCTCTTTGATTAGGTGACATGGGTAGTAGGTGAGAGTAGTGCTCTGGATGTTGTCTATTTGAACTTTCAGAAAGCATTCGATATAATACCGCATGAAGGTTAGTCAGCAAATTAGAAATGTTTGTATTTGATGGGTCCTTATCACAGATTAGAAGTTAGCTAAAATATTAAGAGATGACTTTATTGAGATGGTCAAATTATGAACAGTTTGGACAGGTAAAGAAGGATATTTGGTTTCCATTAGATGGTATCTCAGTAACTAGGGGTCACAATTTCAAGATTGTCAGCAAGAGAGCTCGGAGTGAGAGGAGGAAAAGCTTCTTCATTCAGAGAGTTATGAGGATTTGGAGTGCACTGCCTGGGAGAGAGGTGGAGGCAGGTTCCATAGGAGATTTCAAAAGAGAGCTGGCTATGCGTTTAAAAGTGATGGAGTTAGAGGGCTACAGAGATTAAGCATGGGATTGGGAGAATGGGATTGGCTGGATTGCTCTTTCTGGAGGCAGTACAAATATGATGGGTTGAATGGCCTTCTTCTGTACTGTAAAATTCTAGGATTGTGTGATTTCATGATTTTGAGGCCAAAGACCATGCCACCTCACAGAGTCACCTGCCAAATGTGTGGTGGGAGATGAGGCTCCAGAATTGGAATGATCAGCCTTATAAGACCCGTAGAACCCATGACCAATGACACGGAATTTCCTGGGTGGACAATCATATTCATTCGTGAGGGATCGCTGCTATCACTGATGATGATGATGATGATGTCTAGTGTTAATGCAAGTTGGTCATTGCATCCTCCAAATAAAATAATCATAACATGTGACAGGTGGTGTGACCATGTGACTAATGTTACCTTCATTATATTCCCTCTGTCTAACAAATGTTTATTTTCTGACTGACTGCAAAAAGAAGGTGATAAAGCTGGATTGTGGCATCTTCAATGGGATAGTATTTATTTTGTATCATCCACTTAATTTGCACAAAGCCCTGACCCAGTCGATCTAAACAAGTCGGCTTTGAGTAGAATTCTTTTCATTGAGTTGGAAAACCACCAGACTCAGCCTGAAAACTCCAGCAGAGCTGTGATAGATTCAAGTTGGACAGATTTAGCAGAAAGCTCAGTGGAGTGTGCGAAGAATGGCAGAAGCCTTATCTTTCTGCTTGAAAATTTATTGTCACTTTTCAGACCTTGAAGTCATTTCAGCATGAAAAATAAATCAATCAAATTAAGAATGGAGTGAAATTATCAAAATTCTACTGAAAGTTGGGGTCAGCATGAAACAAGTGAGAAATTGACGATGTTTATTTACGTTGCTTGTTGCCAGATATGCATGAAATTATCTGCATGCTGTTGCATTTTTATAATGGTAGTATTGTTCTGATGAATTAAGGTCAGTGTTTGTTCATGAAAGTAATAAGAATGAAAACAACAGGTCAGTTTGCCTTAATTTGTGTTATGAGGATAGGCTCTATAAATTAATGATATAACTTTCTGTGTAACTGATGCAAAATAAGATTGTCTTCTTCCTTTCTGGAAGTGATGTGTTCCTGTAAATGAAGGAAGGCTGATTTGCTACAGTATCATAAACTTTTCTATTCATGTTGTCATTGTGGGCAGTGATGGCAGAGACTACATCACATGACCAATTGACTCTTACCACTGGCAAGGGTTTGCAGATTGGTAAGTAATCTGCTTAGTTGTGTTACAAACACTTTTTTTCATCATCAAGTGGGACTTGAACCCAAAGATTCGACCTCCGAGATAGTAATACTACCCACTAAATGACGAAGTCTCCCATTTTCTGGAAGTATATTACTGAACTTTATGCAAGAGTAATTCAATACAACTTGTCTGAACAATCAGTTTAATGTATTCCTTTGGACATTTTTCAGACCTGGTTTGAGACTGACCTGTTCAATATCTGTAAATAACTATTTGTGAGTAAGGGAGACTAACTTACCTCGTCTGTTCCAAAGACTAGCAGGAAGTGAGGATTGCAGATGCTGGAGATCAAAGTCAAAAAGTATGGTGCTGAAAAACCACAGCCAGTTAGACAGCATCCAAGGAGCTGGAGAGTGAATGTTTCAGACATAAGCTCTTCATCAGGAATTCATCATCACATTCCTGATGAAGATCTTATGCCTGAAACCTTGACTCTCCTGTTCCTCAGATGCTCCTGACTTGCTGTGCTTTTCCAGCACTACACTTTTTGACTCTGTCCAAAGAGTGTCTGACATTGCCAAAGTCAGTCTTCTTAAGTGACACTAACTTAGGATTCGGCATATTATTCAGTGGCAGGTTTACAATGAACAGAATGGTTATTCAAATGGTATAGCTCATATCATTTAGTGCGAATCATGAAGAGTACAGACTGAGTGGACAAAGCTGCTTGTTATTCTGTGATTTTCTTGCGAACAAAAGACATTTTCCAACCATGTTAATAATATTATTAAGTCATACTGGCCTGACTGCCTCTCTGTCTCATTTCCAGGTGAATTATTTTTAAACTGTATTGCTATGAAGCAGATAATGCTATAGTCTGCCTTCATTAATGAGCTTATACCCTTCAGCCTCCTTGAAGGGTATTAGTAGACCACTTCAGATTTTACAACATGATAGAAAATGTTATGATCATTTTATGCTGCTAATTTCAATTAATTAGATTAATTCTATTCCAGATTTGTCTTAGTGAGAGTTGCACTGCAAACATCTGGATTGCTAATATGGTATGATAACGAATGGTCTTCAATGCACCATTTATCGTTATATACAGCACGTTAAAATAAGAGTTGAAGTGTTTACTAAGACCATTTCCTGTTCAATTATTTCTAAATTGCTGTTTGTGTTTTGCTATTTTCTCTTTAATTGAGTGGTTTGATGTCACATGATGAGTTTGGCTTCGAAGCAGGCGATCAAGGAAAAGATAATATCAAGAAATATCATTGTGCTTAGACTTCAAAATGGTACTATAAATGATAAAGTAACATTCAATACTGGTATTCATAGTTACCGTTGACATACCAGGCTCTGATTTTGTGGCTGCTTAAGGTGAAGACTCATATATCATCTTCCTTGAGGATATCCATGTGTGCTCTGTGTTTTTTCTAGAAAGAGGAAAATTCTAGTCCAGTCTGAACAGTTTTTCTTTTGTGTTCTTCCTCCAGAATATTCCTAACACTGCCTGCTCTACTATTTAAACACTGTGATGTGCTGATCTGTGACATCATTGAAAGATTTCTCCAGAGTTCTATTGGTCTTGCATATCTTTCACCTCATGAACAAGATGTGCTTTTCTTCAGAATAGTGTAGCTTCTGCTCAATAAAGATGATGTCACATATTTCCGCTCCTTTATCAGCACTGTATCTTTTGCACTTTGGATGACCCTGTACTGAGTGACCCTGACAGTTACATTCATTCCAAAACTCATCAGGGCAATTTGCAAGAATTCCTGTGCAAAATGGAACAAGCTGTTGATTATTCTGCAATACATAAACTCACATTTAGCAAACATTAAATAAATAATATTCCTGTGTAATGAAAAAAATTCCTAGAAGAGGAAGTGGAACCTATAGTCTCATGGGGACACTACAGGTTCCTTATTCTCCCTTTGATAGCAGACTGATGGGATCCCATTATCCAAAGTGATCTAACCCATATTCACATCCAAAGTGACCTAAGCCACTGAAAATGATTATTTATTTAGCATTTAGGTCATAGATTCATAGAGCTGGACAACATCGAAACATACCTTCAGTCCAACTCGTCCATGCCATTCAGATATCCTTCATAAATCTAGACTTATTTGTTAACATTTGGCCCATATCCCTCCAAACACATTTTATACCTATACCCATCCAGGTGCCTTTTAAATGTTGGGATTGTACCATCCTCCATCAGGCAGCCCATTCTATACAAGCACCACCCTCTGCATGAATAAGTTGCCCTTTAGGTCCCTTTTAAATCTTTCTTCTCACCTTAAACCTATGCCCTCTATTTTGGACTCCCTCACCCTGGGAATAAGACTTTAGCTATTCACCTTATTCATACCCATTAATAATTTTATAAACCTCTGTAAGGCATCCCTCAGCCTCTGATGCTGCAGGGAAAACAGCCCCAGACAATTCAGCCTCTCCCTGTAGCTCAAACCCTCCAATCCTGGCAACATCCTTGTAAATCTTTTCTGAACCCTTTCATGTTTCACAACATCTTTTCTATAGTAGGGAGCTCAGAATTTCACAGTATTTAAAAAGTGGCCTAACCAATGTCCTGTACAGCCACAACATGACCTCTCAGTGTCTAAACTCAATGCACTGACCAACACCTTCTTCATTATCCTATCTACCTGTGAGTCCACTTTTGAGGAACTATGAACCTGTACTTTAAGGTCTATTTGTTCAGCAACATTCCCCAGGACCTTACAATGAAGTACATAAGTCCTGGTCTGAATTGCCTTTCCAAATGCAGCATCTCACATTTATCTAAATTAAACTCCACCTGGCACTCCTCAGCCCATTGGCCCATCTGATCAAGTTCCAATTGTGCTCTGAGGTAACCATCTTTGCTGTCAACTACACCACCAATTTTGGTCTCATCTGCAAACTTACTAACTGTATCTCCTATGTTCACATTCAACTCATTTATATAAATGACAGAAAGTAGTGGACACAGCACTGGTCCTTGTGGCACACTACTGGTCACAGACCTCCAGTCTGAAAAGCAACCCTCCACTGCCATTCTCTGTCTTCTACCTTCAAGCCAGTTCTGTATCCAAATAGTTCTCGCTGTATTCCATGTGATCTAACCTTGCTAACCAGTCTGATATGAGGACCCTTCACTGAAATCCTTATGGATCACATCCACCATTCTGCCCTCATCAATCTTCTCTGTTACCTCTTCAAAAAACTCCGTTGAGTTAGAGAGACATGATTACCCATGCTCAAAGTCATGTTGACTATGTCTAATCAGCCCTTGCCTTTCGAAATACATGTAAATCCTGTCCCTCAGGATTCCCTCTCACAACTTGCTCACCACTGATGTCTAGGCTCACTGGTTTCTAGTTCCCTGACATTTCCTTACCATCTTTCTTAAATAGTGGCACCATGTTAGCCAACCTCCAGTCTTCCAACACCTTGCCTCTGGCTATCAAGTGTACAGATATCTCAGCAAGGGGCCCAGCAATCACTTCCCTGGCTTCCCATGTAGTTCGAAGGTACACCTGAATACGTCCTGGTGATTTATCCACATTTATGTGTTTTAAGCTGTCCAGCACCTCCCTGTAATATGGACATTTTCAAAATGTTGCTATTTAGTTCCCCACACTTTGTGTTTTCCATATCCTTCTCCACAGTAGACATTGATACAAAATACCCATTTAGTATCTCTTGGTTTCAATGCTTTTCCACTCAATTTACCAGGAACGCAGGAATATCCTGTCAGCATTTTTGAATGAAACTATTCCCTTTCTTCACTTTTATGTTTTCTTAAATTTCTCATCACCGAAGTTGAATTTACCTTTATCTAAACTAGTATGTCTTGCCCAAACCGTTGCAAATGGATTAGCTCACAAAATATCTAAACAGATTTGAACGTGTCAGTTTTAGTAAAACTCCAACAGTATAGCATTTTTATTCTGAACATTTTATAATTTCTGTTTGAAGGGATACTTTTTGGGATTGGCCCTCACATTGAATTAATTATCTGAGTTCAGTGACAATTACAAGGTCATTTGAAACAAAGCGCCTGCACAATTTAGGAAGTTCAGGCGTGCTTCCTGATCCAGCAAACAGTTCAGGGAAAGAAATAGGGGCAGGAGTTTACCATTTGATCCTTTGACTTGCTCTGCCATTCAATAGCAATATGACCATTTTTGCACCTCAACGCCATATTCCTGCAATATCCCTCAAATCCTCTAAATATAGTGTTGAATGCAGTCAATGGCTGAGTATCCACTGTACTCTGGTGTAAAAAGTTCCACAGATTCCCAGCACTATGTAATGATTCCAGCTGATTGTATCAGTGAACAATTCGGATCCCAGAGAAAGACCTTGCTTAATGGATATAATATTTTATTTCTGAGATTGATTACTATGAGGCATTGCATGAAAGTCTAAGAATGATCTTTAAGAAAAGAACTTACACGTATCACTTAAAAAAAATACATTGGCAGATGGTAAATTAGAACAACCTTAACATAACCACCATAGCAAAATTTTGACTTGTTTTTCTTCGCATTATCCTTTACAGATACTCAATCTCAATAAAGTATTACTCCTCACTTAACTCTTTTTACTCAACAGGCTCTTTTGCTTTCAGATTGCTGACAAACCTCTTTCTAGTTCTGACAGCCTAAACCTATGCCAAATGACTTCCTGACAACTTTAAAAATATTACCTTCATAGAGTTAAAGCTATACATCTATCTTAACACAAAATCCAAATGATAATATTTTTTACAGTTTTATCACACCTCTGAGTCAAGAAATCTCTCATTAGCTCAGTCCTAAATAGAACTTCTGAAACTATGATCCCATGGTTTATATTCTCGAGCAAGTAGAAAATATTTATATCATCTACCTGGTCAAACCTTTTAAAAATGTGTTTATTTTGATTAATTCTTCTTCTTCTAAACTCCAGTAAATAGAGTTCTAGTGTATGGAGTTTCTCTTTTGAGGATAATCCCCTCATCCCAGGAACACTCTAATGCAAAACACTTTCAACTCTGGTCTCCAGCATCTGCAGTCCTCACTTTCTTCTGATGCAATATACCTTGCTTGATGAAATTGAATAATGAACTGGAAAACAGACCGGGGAATGTATCTGTTTCTGTCTCATGATGATTGAAATGTTACTAAATCCAATTGTTTTCTGTTGTAAATCTGTAGCACTTAGTGGTGAAGTAGTGGGTTGAGAAAATGAAGTTCAAGTGATAGCTGGAGAAGCAAAATATGTCAAAGAGGTAAATGACTGATCCTGATCCTAAGAGGAAGATTTGGCCAGTTGGCTCATAACTTTAACATTTTTTCATTATTTTCCTACTGAGATTTTATTGAAACCATAGATCTTTGAAACGTTGCACCATTTGGTTTTGATTCTGGTATATTGTTTTATGAAGATGTTGGTGTACTGTACCTTTAAGAGAGTTAAAAGCTGGCAGAACTACCTGACAGCACCAAGTGTTCTGAATAAGGTAACAATGTAACACTTGGTTGAAAGCTAGATTAGCTGGGTTGCCTGGAAATGACAAAACAGAGTCAAATTAGGCCAATCAGTTTAAATTATATTCTAAAAAATACCAAACTCTAATCCAGTTTGAATTTAATGTATTGATAATCTTAAAAGCCGATCTTAAGATCGGGGAAATTGAGCAGTTGGGAGGAGAACTGCCAAGCTAACAACATCTATAGACTGCCTAGAGAGTAGCTCTCTTAAAGGTACCTTTATCGATCCGTGACCTGTGAAGCATAATCCCTAAGAGGAAGAAAAGAAGACACAGGAATATCTAAATAGAAGATTTGATTGATGGCTGGTTTTGAAAACTTGAATTTTTGCTAAATCTTAATCAGGAGATTTTATCAGACCAGTATTATAGAAGGGAAGGGAAAAGATACGGTAGAGGAAAGAGTTGTAAATGATAGTGAGTTAATTATTCTGTGTTATACCTTAAGAAATAAAGTGGCTAATTTTTGCTTTAACTAGTTCTTGGCTTCTCGAATTTTCACAGATTACTGCGTGTGATAGATCTTTTCTGTGTTGCTGGTTTAAATTAAGCAGGAAAGTTTACCCTGTGCCATAATAATTAGGTCTGATTAATTTTGATACAAAAAGGAGTATTGCTGTTGATATTTTTGGAGACCAGCCAATTAATTCTAGCAACTATTTCTCTGTATGTAATAATGGCCACATACGTCTTTGACTGTTGTCAATATTGTTCCAGAACCTCTACAAAAAGCAAACAGTAGCAGCATTAAAATACAACGGGTACAGACATTCAACTCCACAACTGCAGGAGTAATATCTCAAGGCTAAAACTCATGCATTCAGTCAAACCACATTGAACGATGAGGCAGAGTGATACCTGAGAAGGAGAGAAATGGAAGCAAATCCTGCATCAGGATCTCACTACCCAGTAGGACATTCAATCCTGATGAAGGGCGCTGGCCCAAATCTTTGATTTTCCTGCTCGTCAGTTGCTGCCTGTCCTGCTGTGCTTTTCCAGCAACACACTCTCAACTCTTGTCTCCAGCATCTGTAGACCTCACTTTCTCCTAGGACATCCAATCCCATATGTCTAAAGATCTGCAGATGCTCATGACCCTGGTTAGATGTCAACATTGAGTTAAGGGACAGTCAGTGATTTTTCTTTCACTCATGGGATATGGGCTTCACTGGCTAGCCCAGTATTTATAGAAAATAGACAATAGACAATAGACAATAGGTGCAGGAGTAGGCCATTCTGCCCTTCGAGCCTGCACCACCATTCAATATGATCATAGCTGATCATCCTTAATCAGTATCCTGTTCCTGCCTTATCTCTATAACCATTGATTCCACTATCCTTGAGAGCTCTATCTAACTCTTTCTTAAATGAATCCAGAGACTGGGCCTCCACTGCCCTCTGGGGCAGAGCATTCCACACAGCCACCACTCTCTGGGTGAAGACATTTTTCCTCATCTCTGTCCTAAATGGTCTACCCCATATTTTTAAGCTGTGTCCTTTGGTTCGGCACTCACCCATCAGCGGAAATATGTTTTCTGCCTCCAGAGTGTCCAATCCTTTAATAATCTTATACGTCTCAATCAGATCCCCTCTCAGTCTTCTAAACTCAAAGGTATACAAGCCCAGTCGCTCCAGTCTTTCAGCGTAAGGTAGTCCCACCATTCCAGGAATTGACCTCATGAACCTACACTGCACTCCCTCAATAGCCAGAATGTCTTTCCTCAAATTTGGAGACCAGAACTGCACACAATACTCCAGGTATGGTGTCACCAGAGCTCTGTACAGCTGCAGAAGAACCTCTTTGCTTCTATACTCAATCCCTCTTGTTATGAAGGCCAGCATGCTATTAGCCTTCTTCACTACCTGCTGTACTTGCATGCTTACCTTCATTGACTGGTGGACAAGAACACCCAGATCTCTTTGTACTGCCCCTTTACCTAAATTCATTCCGGTTAGGTAGTAATCTGTCTTCCTGTTCTTGCCACCAAAGTGGATAACCATACATTTATCCACATTAAACTGCATCTGCCATGCATCTGACCACTCACCTAACCTGTCCAGGTCACCCGGTAATCTCCTAACATCCTTCTCACATTTCACCCTGCCACCCAGCTTCGTATCATCAGCAAATTTGTTAATGTTATTACTAATACAACTTGTACCACTGAAGTCCATGTGCCAAAGGTAGACCCACAATGCCCTTATAACGAGGGAGTTCCAGGATTTTGATCCAGTGATACTGAAGGAATGTCAGGATGGTGAGTGGCTTGGAGGAGAACTTGCAGAGCATTGTGTTTCTGTGTATCTGTTGCCCTTGTTCTTCTCAACAGAAGTGGTCATGGATTTGGAAGGTGCTGTCTAAAGATCTTTCATGAATTTCTGCAGTGCATATTATAGATAGTACACACTGCTGCGACTGAATGTTGGTGGTGGAGGGAGTTGGTATTTGTGGATATTATGCCAATCAAGCGGGCTGCTTTGTCCTGGATGGTTTCAAGTGTTAAGTGTTGATGGAGCTGCCCTCAGTATATGCTTCTGTTCCATTCCCTCTTTTGTTTATTGAGTCCCTCCTGTGTGTCATTATTCTCTTTGTTCCAATACTTCTTGTGGTAGTAAAGCATACGTAATTAAATTACTCCTTTGGAATTAATTTTCTCATGAATAAAGCCAGGGATTATTAGTAACTGTATTGTTTTCATGATTGCTTGTTTTGGTCCCACCTACAAGGGAGAGAATTCTCTTTACACCAACTTTACCAAATATATTTATTACCTTGATCATACGATCACCATGGTGGTAAAAACAATGACTGCAGATGCTGGAAAGCAAATACTGGATTAATGGTGCTGGAAGAGCACAGCAGTTCAGGCAGCATCCAACAAGCAGCGAAATCGACGTTTCGGGCAAAAGCCCTTCATCAGGGCTTTTGCCCGAAACGTCAATTTCGCTGCTTGTTGGATGCTGCCTGAACTGCTGTGCTCTTCCAGCACCATTAATCCAGTACATACGATCACCATATCCTCCCAACAGCCTCTTTACCAGAAAACAAACATCCTATTTGTTCAACCTTTCCTGTTAGATGTATTTTGTATTTCATATGAATATTGTGGAGGTTTTTTGCATGTATATACCTGTTTTATATTGTGGGAAGTCAAGATGTTTACAGTGCAGTGTAATCGAACCAGATTTCCATGAGCATCTAATGAGGTTACCTAAGTGGATTTTAAATGTTCAAGAGGGAATGGAAAACACACACAAATGACAATTAATTTTTACAAGTTGACTCTTTGAGAAAAGTGTCAATTCTTTGCCACTGCTCAGGCAAGGCCTATTGCCACACCATCATATCTGAGGCCATCACTTGACTTGAGGAGTATTTTTGGATTTAAATAAACATGCTGAATGTCTTATACTTTACTCTTGAGTGGAGTAAAAACTGAAGTCTTTTTTTTATTTTCAGAAGCCCTACTGTAGTTTTTCCTCAGTAGTTTATTAATGGAACATTTTTTTAGCTTGAAGATATTGCTGATGTGCAGTGCGACCTAACACAATAAATAATATCTCCTGGAAGTGTTTCTATATTAATTGAATGTAGTTGTTCAACAAATCTAAAATAATGAAGACTTATATTTTTCCTAAATGTCATAGCTGTTAACAGTGTGATGTTTCATCCACAAAATAGATGTTCAACATAATGCACTTTCTTTAAATATATAATTTAATTACTTACTAGAGAAATAAGTGGAGAGGAAAGAATACAGATCCTCATTTTGTGTTAATAAATGGAGTGAGAGGGACCTTTGATAATGTTGGTTATTTTCCCAAGGCAACAGGAAATATCGTGTCAATGGATGGAAGGCTGGTTTGTGTGATGGTCTTCTGTAGTTTCTTGTGGCTTTGGGCAGAGCAGTTGCCATATCACTGTGTGGTGCATCCAGATAGGATGCTTTTTATGGTGCATCTATAAAAATTGGCAAGAGTCCTCATGGACATGCCAAATTTCCTTAATCTCCTGAGGAAGCACAGATGTTGTTGCATGTTCCTGACTGTCACGTCAACATGAGCAGGCCTGGACAGATTTTTGGTGATCATCCCTAGGTCTTTGGCGATATTTACTCCAAGGAATTTGATGTTCTCGATCATCTCCACTTCAGCATCATTGATGCAGACAGGGGCATGCCTTCCACTCCACTTCCTGAGATTGATGACCAGTTCCTTCATTTTGTTAACGTTGATGGAGAGATTGCTGTCTTTAAGCACTAAGCACTCAATCTCTTTCCTATATTCTGTCTCGTCATTGTTTAAGATCGAATCGACAATGGTGGTGTTGTCAGTAAAACTTGTAAATGGAGTTGCAGCTGAATTTGGCCACATAGTCGGGTGCGTAGAAGGAGTAGAGCAGGGGACTGAGTATGCAGCTTTGCAGGCCTCCAGTGTTGAGGATTATGGTGGATGAGGTGTTGTCACCTTTTTTTACTGATTATGGTCCATGGATCAGGAAGTTGAGAATCCAATTACAGAAAGAGGGAACCGAGACCTAGATCTCATAGTTTATAGATGAGTTTGTTTGGAATTAAGATGTTGAAGGTGGAGCTGTAGTCAATAAGTAGGAGCCTGATATGGGTATCCTTGATATCTAATTTTAATCCTGTGTGAGTGTAAATAGGTCAAAACAATAGGGTTGAAATAATGTAAGTCTGGGCTCATTTAATCAGACATGTTAGGGCACTCCCCTTTGTGTTCATGTGCAGCAAGACACACAGACTTTGAATGATAACAAGGGAGTTGGATCAGAGTGAACAACAAACACAGTAACAACACACACCCATGGAATTAATCCTTCCTGGTGAAGGAATACTATCCTTAGAAATGAGCCATAGTCCCACCAGAACCAGAGGGTGGCTCTCTTATTAAGGAGTGAGAAATAATTGGTGGTTGTTTAACCACAGGGTGACCACACTTAGGGTTGATCAGAGCTATCAAGAAGGAGAGGCCCTCATGGATGATTAGGTATAAGCAGATATCAGATGAACAGTCAATGACAATGCATACATGCCATTGGGATAACTGCATGATTTAAAGTCATTATATGAAACTGACTACAGAACATAGAACACAAAACAGTACTGCACAGTACAGGCCCTTCGGCCTTCAATGTTATGCCGGCCTTTTATCCTACTCTAAGCTCAAACTAACCAACATACCCTTCATTGTACTATTATCCAAGGGTCACTTAAGTCTCCCTAATGTATCTGTCTCTACTACCACTTCTGGCAGTGCATTCCACGCACCAAACAATCTCTGTACAAAGAACTTACCTCTGACATTCCCCTTAACCTTCCTCTAATCACATTAAAATTATGCCTCCTTGTGATAGACATGGGAAAAACATCCCAGTCTATCCACTCTATCTATGCCTCTCAACAATTTGTACATCTCTAACAAGTCACCTCTCATCCTTCTTTGCTCCAATGAAAAAAGCCCTAGTTCCCTTAACCTTTCTTCATAATACATGCCCTCCAGACCAGGCAGCATTCTGGTAAATGTCCTCTGCACCCTCTCTAAATTTTCCACACCTTTCCTATAATGAGGTGACCAGAACTGAACACACATTCCAAGTGTGGTCTAACCAGGGCTTTACAGAGCTGCAGCATAACTTCACAGCTCTTAAACTCAATTCACCTGCTAATGAAAACCAACATACCATATGCCTTCTTAACAACCCTATCAACTTGGGTAGCAACTTTGAGGGATCTACTGACATGGACCCCAAGATCCCTCTGTTCCTCCACACTACCAAGGATGCTGCCTTTAACTCTGTATTTTGCATTCAAATTCGACCTTCCAAAGTGAATCACTTCACACTTCTCCAGATTGAACTCCATCTTATCAGCCCAGCTCTTCATCCTGTAAATGTCCCATTGCAACCTACAACAGCCCTCCTTACTATCCACAAATCCACCAACGATCGTGCCATCAGCAAACTTACTAGCTCACTCTTCCACCTCCTTATCCAAGTCATTTATAAAAATCACAAAGAGCAGAGGCCCCAGAACCAGTCCCTGTGTAACACCACTGGTCACCGAGTTCCAGGCTGAATACTTTCCTCTACCACCACCTTCTATCTTCTATGGACCAGCCAATTCTGTATCCAAACAGACAGGTTTCGCTGTATCCCATGCCTCCTTACTTTCTGGATGAGCCTACCATGGAGACCATTATCAAATGCTTCGCTAAAATCCATATACACCACATCCACTGCTCTACCTTCATGAATGTGTTTTGTCACATTCTCAAAGAATTCAGTAAGATTTGTGAGACATGACCTGCCCCTTACAAAGCCATGGTGACTATCTGTAATCAACCTATTTGTGGCAATAGCAGGAACAGTGACTGCGAGGACCAGGAGGCTGCAGGAGTCCCCTGGTTGGTTGCTCCCCCCCCCCCCCCCCACCCCCCCGCCAGCAATATCCAGAATAGTATACTTATTACTGAGAGGAACGGCCACAGGGTCTCCCTGCGTTGTCTGCCTATTCCCTTTCCCTTTCCTGACAGTCACCCTGCTACCTATGTCCTGCAACCTAGGTGTGACCTCCTCCCTATAACTCCTCTCTGTCACCCCTTCTGCCTCCCACATGATCCAAAGGTCATCCAGCTCCTGTTGCTGCTGTAATTGGAGGTCGCTGATTCCTTGAGCTAAGTTTTTAAGAAGTCTACACTTAAGACTTTCTGATTTTCAACATCTGCAGTTTTTTTTATGCTTCACAAAGTTTTGTTAACTAATGCTAATTTCTTAGCAATATTTTTATTGAATAGCTTACAACTTGGGCGGCACGGTGGCACTGCCAGAGATCTGGGATCAATTCCCACCTCAGGTGATTGTCTGTGTGGAGTTTGCACATTCTCCCCGTGTCTGCATGGGTTTCCTCTGGGTGCTCCACTTTTCTCCCACAGTACAAAAAATGTGCAGGTTAGGTGAATTGGCCATGCTAAATTGCCCGTAGTGTTAGGTGAATGGGGTAAATATAGGGGAGTGGGTCTGGGTGGGTTGCCCTTCTGAGGGTCGGTGTGGACTTGTTGGGCCGAAGGGCCTGTTTCCACACTGTAAGTAATCTAAAACCTGTGACTGCAAATGATATGGGTGCACTTTTCTGTAAAAAGGGAATGTTTAGAGAAATCCAATTCGACACAGTGTACTGATTGGCTTGCCATAATCATGTATGACCTCTGTCTCTGTTAAAATAGTGTGTTTTTGCTCAGTCTGTGATAAACGTTACACACTTCCCTTGAAACAGCAGTCTTCATCATCACCAGATGTCCCAGAGCTCTTTCCATTGACTTTCTGAATTATTTTCTCTGTTGTAATGTGAGGTTCATAGCAGCCAGTGAGCACCCCAGCACTCCCAGGAATGATAACGTAACCTATCTCTGTGATTTATATTGAGGGATACTTGTTGTCCAGGGCACCAGAGATAAATCCTCTGTTCTTCTTTGATGTGGGCTCTTTCACATCCACCTGACTGGGCAGAAGGAACTTTGGTTTATCCAAGAAACATAGTGGCACATTGAGTTAATACCAGCTCCCATCCAGCAACAATGCAGTGCTCCCTCAATAACGGATTTGAGTTTCACCTTTTCACATTATTGCACTAAGGTTTACACTTTCAGACACTCTTCTGAATTTGTTTTTCAAAATTCCCATTCCCTTTGAAATGTGACTTGGTTTTAGCTGGAAGATTCAACCACTATTAGAAAAGGTTATGGAATATGCTTTGCTTTCACAACAATCAGGGAAATTATGTTTCAACCAAGTCGCCTCCTTCTTTTCCAAACTCCATCAGATACTATGCAACCTGTTTCATCTTTCTTCATAAGACAACCTGCCGTTTCCAGGTATTAGTCTGGTAAACCTTCTCTGAACTCCTTCCAATGGATTTACATCATCCCTTCATTAGACTCTTCACATTTCTCCAGCTCCAGTCTCAACAGAGCTTTGCAGAAATGAAACATAATCTCCATACTTCTTTTTAAATTACTTTTGCAATAAATTATAACTTTCCAATAGTTTTTCCAATTATTAGGTAGTGCGTACTAACCTTTTGTAATTCATGTTTCAGGACACCCAGATACCTCAGCATCTCAGAGCTCACCATCATGCCAAACTGGACAACCTCACATATTCCCACATTAAATTTGCCTTCTCACTTCACCTATTAATATCGTTTTGTATCCTCATTACTTCTTACTTTCTTACTTATCTTTGTAGCATCAGCAAATTTGACCATCATACAGAGCATCCCTTCATCAAAGTCATTTATATAAACAATGATTAGCTGAGATCCCAAAACTGATCTCTGTGGCACTGCACTCCTTACATCTCGACAACCTGAAAAAGACACATTTACAACAACTTTCTGTTTTCTGTTAGCTAGTCAATTGTCTCTACCTGCTAATGCTATGCCCTCCACCATGACCTGGTTAGCTCAATTGTTGGATATCTGGTTTATAATACCAGCAGTGTGGGTTCAATTCCTGTACTGGCTGTGGTAACTATGAAGGACTCTCTTTCTTAACATTGCCCCTCAAATGAGGTGTAGTGACCCTCAGGTTAAACCACCACCATTCATCTCTTGCTAATGCGAGAGCAGAACTGAGGTATCTTTACCATGACCATTTATTTTCCCAAATAGTCTTTGGGGTCAAATGACTTCTGGAAATCTAAGTGCAATACATCCAATGAATTCCCTTATTACCACCCACTTGGGAAAGGGCCCTGATTTCTTGAGCTCCACAACTTCGGAAATCATTAGAAAAGCTAATAATTTCATCAAAGCAACCAAATTTCCTAATTAACCTTGGAGTCAAGAGAACTCTGACCAATAGCAAAGTTCAAGTACTTAACAAAAACAGCTATTTATGACAAATATGTAAATTCTAATTACATCGACAGCAATGAAATATCAACATATGGCTTTATGCGTAAATCCTCTAACTTCATTTTCAAAGCCTACTCACATGTATAGACAAATAAAGAAAAATCATTCATTTTATGGCTTGAGGGGAAAACAGGGCAGCACAATTCAATAACATCGGTCCACATGCTCCTTTTCAATGTTTTTTGGCTTGCCAAGACTTTCTACTCTTCAAATTTTTCCCCAGGTTCTTTCACTTCCTCAGAGGAGACACAGAGCAATTGTTACACTAACTGTAAAGTCTCTTACTTACCAATTGAAGTCAACATCTTCCAACAATTGGTGGGAGATAATAACTAGTTTTCTTCAGTCTTCAAGCTTTTTTACAACAGGGAGAGAGAAAGTAGAGTTGAAGTTGAGATAAGATCAGCCATGATCTTATCAAATAACAAAGAAAGCTCAAGGGGCTGAACTGCAGACCCTAGTGCTAGTTCTTATGTTCTGATATCCTAAACTATATGTTCAAATTTATCTGCTATTTTCTTATTTTCCATTATTATTTCTTAGTCTTACTTTCTATTGGACATGTGTCCATGTTATTAATTCTTCTCTGCTTTAAATATTTTTAGAAACTCTTACTATTTGTTTTTAGATTCCCAGCTAACTTTTTCTTATACTCTAATTTTTTTGGTAATTCTTGTTTTTATTTAGTATTTTGTCCAAGCTTCTCATCTGCCACCTGACTTTATACAATTGTATATGTTTCTTTAACTTTTGATGCTATCTTTAATGTTTCTAGTTAATCACAGATTCCAGGTATGTTCCTGGAATTTCCTCATTGCATCCATTCTATATCGAGAAATATCCCCATAAAGTCAGACACTGCATCTTTATTAGCCTATCATTTAACTAATTTTCTAACTTGCTTTAACTAGCTCTGCTTTAGTGCCTCAAACTGGGCTGACTAGTTGCTATCTAAGGATATCTTAATTAAGAGATCATTAACTCATCCTAACATGTTGCAGAATGCTTGCTTTCCTGTAGCCTGTTTTCTGGTTACCTCTACAGCATGCTATATAAGAAACTATCCCAAAAACCTTCCATGAGCTACCTTTATTGATCGGATATTTTTAATCAGTAAGCCATGATTTTTCTCTGTGCCTTTCTGAGAAACTCTCATTATTCTTTCCTTTATTATCCATCATATTGTGTGGTTACTTTGAGGGGCTTCTGTGTCATTCTCATATGTGACTTCTTTCCTTTATCATTTTTCATTTCTACCCAATTATTATCGAAATCTTGATTTCTTGAATTGAAGTCATCCCTTTCTGTTGTGCTAATACCTTCATTAACAAATAGAGCCACCCTGCCACCTTTTTTCCACTTCCTTATTATTTGTAAATGCCCGCACCTTTCACAATTCAGATCCCAATCCATGTCATCCTGCAGCTATGTCTCAGTAATGGCTACCAGATTCTACTTGTTTTTTTTAAATTTTGCTCTCATCGAGCCATAGAATCATAGAGATGTATAGCATGGAAACAGACACTTTGGTCCAACTCTTCCACGCGGATCTAATCTAGTCCCACTTGCCAACACTTGGCCCATATCCCTCTAAACTCTTCCTTTTCATGTACCCATCCAGATGCCTTTTAAATGTTGCAGTTGTACCAGCCTCCACTACTTCCTCTGGTAGCTCATTCATACATGCATCACCCTCTGCGCTCCAACAGATCCATTCAATCCAATAGGATTTGCAACCGATGACATTTATTGCAGATATAATCATCAGTAATCCGTAATCTCATTTGAAACTCCAACATCTGACAGGAACAGCATTTCACTCTACTAAAGGCCATTTTGCTCTTTCCAATCTACAGACCCAGAAAATAGCACTGTCTTTTTGTTCTACAAAACACTGCTCCTCTCAGTTGTTTTGAATATGATGTACATTCAGAGATGGAGCCCTTTTCTTTACCCTTTCACTTATTTTGTAAATTCTAATCTTATCTGTTGAATGACTCTTAGATTAATACTCTGGACCCTTTACTCTCATGGCCTATTTATTATTTTCCTTATTTGTACATGTCTCGTTGGATGGGACTATACCCTTCAATTTAGCATATCTTCCTGAATTTGATCCCTTCTCCCCATTGTTCAGTTTAAAATTCTCAGTCCCAGCACAATTCAAAGGATTACAATGTGAGAAAGTGTGAAATTGTGAATTTTGTCAGAAAAATGTAAAAGAAATGGTGAGTGATGCAGAGCTCTAAGATGTTGTGGTTCTGTTCGCCGAGCTGGGAATTTGTGTTGCAGACATTTCGTCCCCGGTCTAGGTGACATCCTCAGCACTTGGGAGCCTCCTGTGAAGCGCTTCTGTGATGTTTCCTCCGGCATTTATAGTGGTTTGTCTCTGCCACTTCCGGTTGTCAGTTCCAGCTGTCCGTTGCAGTGGCCGGTATATTGGGTCCAGGTCAATGTGCTTATTGATTGAATCTGTGGATGAGTACCATACCTCTAGGAGAACAAACAGAGAACAGCCAGGAATTATGGAAGGATGTGAATGCATTGGAAGCTGTTCAGAAAAGATTTCTAAACTAAGATCTGCTGGAATAAGCAATTGTCTTTAAGAAACAGTTAGACCTTCATCGTCTGGAGTTCAGGAGACTCAGAAGTTACCGAATTGAAAAAATAATAGGTCACCCATTTAATACAGAGATGAGGAAACCTTTTTTCTCTCTCAGAAGGTTCTGAGTCTTTGACACTCCCTTTCTTAAACAACAATGGATGCAGACTCTTTCAATACCTTTTAAGGTAGAGGCAGCTTGATGATTAAAGGGATGAAGAACGTTGAGGGGTTTACAGGAATGCAGAATTGAGATCAACCTCAGATCAGTCATAATCTCACTGAATGGGTGGACCAGGCTCAAAGGGCCTACTTGCTTTGTCTTGCTCCTTGTTTATCTGCTTATATCTGACATACCGTACAAATAGTGAAATGATTGAACACATTTGTATTTGCATATGGTTGCTTGACTATCAAGGTCTAATGTTTAAATTCTGCTCAAGTTGTTATTCATGTAAAGAATCAACTTTATTCATTGTGACTTGCCATAAATTAGCAGAATGATGTTTTGAAGATGGCAGCAATGTGTTTTGATGGAAAATTGTTAAATAATGATGTTTATAACAGGGACACAGCTGTGGTAGAGGCATCATTAGCAATGATGAGTAATACAAACATTTTTGTTCAAAATTTGGCATGAAGCACAAACTACTTCTCTGTCATTTCAACATATGTTTCAGAGAGACAGCAATGCACTTAACCAATTATTGTTGTACTTAACTAAAATCATATCTCAGTCAGGACATATGTTAGTGAGACAGTTTATAAGAGCAGAATAACTCCATCAGTCTGCCTTTTCAGAGTTTATACTGGGGAGTTTCAATGATTTTGTGGCAATGGACTATATTTCTTCCACATTATGGATATTGTGATCTCATTTTAAATCCCTCAGCCTATTAACTGTGAACATTTCAGTCTAATCAGATTTGTTTAAACCTCTGATTTAAACATCACAAAACATCTGTGAAACATGAAAAACTAGAAACCTATCCACTCTGGAAATTGCTTTTGGATTACATTGTGAAATTTCTGCCTCAATAAATGTAAATAAAGTTATTCTGCGATGTTTGATTATTTTTCAATTAATGGGTCAAAAACTCCTTCATGTATTGTACAATGTTATAGGCTGTGCCTTAGTACAGCTAAAGGCCTGTTCCTCAGTTCAGATAAAGGCCTTTTTCTTGATTTAGATAAAGGCCTGTCCCTTGATTCAGCTCGAAATTTTCCTTTTCTGCTGAAATAGTTTTATTCCTAGATGTATGTTTGCTCACTGAGCTCGAAGATTTCAGAAGTTTTGTCACCACACTAGATACCATCTTCAGTGAGCCTTCGAATGAAGCACTGGTGGTGTAGCCCACTTTCTATTTGTATGTTTGAGTTTCCTTGGGTTGGTGATGTCATTTCCTATGGTAGCATCAGTTCCTATGGTGATGTCATTTCCTGTTCTTTTTCTCAGGGGTTAGTAAATGGAATCCAAGTCAATGTGTTTGTTGATAGCGTTCCAGTTGGAATGCCATACTTCTAGGAATTCTTGTGCGTGTTTCTGTTGTCTTGTTCTAGGATGGATGTGTTGTCCCAGTTGAAGTGGTGTCCTTTCTCATCCATATGTAAGGATACAAGTGAGGGTGAGTCATGTTGTTTTGTGGCTAGTTGGTGTTCATGTATCCTGGTGGCTAGTTTTCTGACTGTTTGTTGAATGTAGTGTTTATTACAGTTATTGCAAGATATTTTGTAAATGGTATTGAAGATATCGCTGAAGATGTTATCTAGTATGGTGACGAAATGTCTGAAAATGAGCCTTCCAGCTCAGCGAACAAACCTACAAACCTGAGCTTCGAATCATCTCAAATCTCGTTAATTTTATTCCTGATTATAATCCCAATTTCTGTTTGTTTTGGTAATATGAAATATTAATAAATTGTCTTGTGTGACCAGAATATGAACTAAATTGCTTTATGTGAGAGATGA
Organism: Chiloscyllium punctatum; assembly: GCF_047496795.1. Lineage (NCBI taxonomy): Eukaryota > Metazoa > Chordata > Chondrichthyes > Orectolobiformes > Hemiscylliidae > Chiloscyllium > Chiloscyllium punctatum. The sequence continues at coordinate 6,681,341 of NC_092779.1, read as the reverse complement.
GGGCAAAAAAAGGGAGATACTTATTTCTTACCTGCTAATAAGATTAACAAGTTGACCCATCAAGTAATTGAAATATTGTTGAGACATAGTTTACATCAGTGAGCCAAAATGAATTCTGCTTCTTGCATGTTTTAAGTAGGGCAGTACTTTGATGAAGTAACTTTGGGATGGCATAGCAGTTCAGTGGTTAGCACCACAGCCTCAGGGACATGGGTTCAATTCCAGCTTCGGGTGACTGTCTGTGTGGAGTTTGCACATTCTTCCCGTGTCTGCATAAATTTCCTCCGGGTGCTCCAGTTTCCTCCCACAGTCCAAAGATGTGCAGGTCGGGTGAATTGGCCATGCTAAAGTGCCCATAGTGTTAGGTGCATGAGTTAGAGCGGAATGTATTGCTCTTTGAGGGGTCAGTGTGGACTTGTTGGGCCAAAAAGCCTGTTTCCACATTAAGGGAATCTAATCTACTACCTAATCATGTTGTAAGATATACCTGGTGCTATCTATTAGCTAATATGGCTTAGCTGTTTACACCAGAGCAAGTTAGTTAAATATATTTAAGCAGAGTTGTGGCAAATGGTGTATGTCTTTTTTGAGACAATTAAAATGTGACTATCATCCTGGAATTATGGCACAAGTCCATAATACATTTCTTTGGGGAAACATATAGCAAGGGAATGTTGTGCAGCAGTTACTGTTTGAGGAATTACAACCATGAAATATATGTCCAGTGTGTTACCACAAAGTTCTTCACTACACAGGGGTAATTGACTTGCAATTGTCAAGCAAAAAAATAAATCTGAACTTAACAGTCACTACCATTCAGTTATTTTTTAAATTCACTCATGGGACACGAGCATCATTGCCTGGGCCAGCATTTATTGACCGTCCCTAGTTGCCCTTTGGAAGGTGATGATGAACTGCTGCAGTCTACATGCTGTGGTTTGATCCACAATGCCCTTTGGGAGAGAATTCCAGGATTTTTGACCCAGCGACAGTGAAGGAATGGAGATATATTTCCAAGTCAGGATGGTGAGTGGCTTGGAGGGGGAACTTACAGGGGGTGGTGTTCCCGTGTATCTGCTGCCTTTGTCCATCTAGATGGAAGTGGTCGTGGGTTTGGAAGATGCTGTGAAGGTGAATTTCTGCAGAGCATCTTGTAGATGGTGCACACTGCTGCAACTGAGCGTTGGTGGTGGAGGGAGTAGATGCTTTTGGATGTGATCTCAAGTGGACTGCTTTCTCCTAAATGGTGTCAAGCTTTTCAAATATTGTTGCAGCTTCTCCCCTCCAGGCAAGTGGGAATATTCCATCATAATCTTGGCAGATCAATTTAGATTTCTGAAGAAGAGTCATCTAGACTTGAAATGTTAGCTTGTTGTCTCTCCATGGATTTTACCTCACCAGCCTGTGAGTTCCATCATTTGTTGTTTTCAGTGCAGACTCCAGCACCTGCAGTAATTTGCTCCTAATTTAAAGATCTTCCCCCGTACTTAACAATTCAAGTACAGAACAGCATCATAAGAAACCATTCAAACACTCTCAAAAATTCACAGTTCACAATTAGTCATAAGACCAAACGAGCATGAAATATACAAGCAGAGTTAGGTGAATTGACCCTTAAGTTTATGCTGTCATTTCATCATGGCTGACGTGTTTCACAACCCCATTTTCCTGCCTCTACCTGTAACCCTTGATCCCCTTACTAATCAAGAGCCTATCTATCTCTGTCTTAAATACCTTCAATGACTTGACCTTCACAGCCGTCTGCAACAATGAGTTCCACAGAGTCACCGCCCTCTGGCTGAAGAAATTCCTTAACGTCTCAGTCTGAAAGGGTTGTCCCTTCACTCGGAGGCTGTGCCCTCGGGTCCTAGTATCTCCCAATAGTGGAAACACCTTCTCCATGTCCACTCTACATCTCAGTATTCTGTAAGTTTCAATCAGTGCATTCCCCCATTCTTCAAAAACTTCATTGAGGACCAACCCAGAGTCCTCAACCACTCCTCATATGACAACTCCTTAATTCCAGAAATTATTCTTGTAGACCTTCACCGGAACCTCTCCAGTGCCATCATATCCTTCCTTTGATACAGGACTCAAAACTGCTCATAATATTCCAAATACAGTCTGACCATAGCTTACCTAGCCTCAGCAGTATAACCTCCTCCAGTATTCTATTCATCCGGTTCTGAGAATTGAGAAAGTTTAGTCTCTCAGATTTGTGGAAAATTCATAGAACAAAGCAAAAAGAAGAAAGAACAAAGAACAAAGAAAATTTACAGCCCAGGAACAGGACCTTCGGCCCTTCAAGTCTGAGCTGATCCAAATGTACTGTCTAAGCCTAAGCATTCCTAAGCATTTGCATCCCTCTGCTCCCCATCTACTCATGCATCTGTCCAGACGCATCTTAAATGAATCTCCCATGTCTGTCTCTACCACGTCTGCTGGCAATGCATTCCAAATGCCCACCACCCTCTGTGTGAAGTACTTGCCGCGTGTATCCCCCTTAAACTTTCCACCTCTCACCTTGAAAGCATGACCTCTTGTTATTGAATCCTTCACCCTGGGAAAAAGCTTGTCTATATCCACCCTGTCTATACCCTTCATGATTTTGTAGACCTCAATCAGGTCCCCCCTCAATATCTTTTTTTACTAATGAAAATAAACCAAACTACTCAACCTCTCTCATAGCTAGCACCTTCCATACCAGGAAACATCCACGTAAGCCTTCTCTGCACCCTCTCCAAAGCGTCCACATCCTTTTGGTAATGTGGCGACCAGAACTGTACACAATATTCTAAATGCGGCCGAACCAATGTCTTGTACAATTTTGACATGACTGCCAGCTCTTATACTCAATACCCCGTCCAATGAAGGCAAGCATACAATATGCCTTCTTGACCACTCTATCCACCTGTGCAGCAACCTTCAGGGTACAATGGACCTGCACTCCCAGATCTCTCTCTGCCCATCAACTTTTCCCAAGGCTCTTCCATTCATTATATAATTCGTTCTAGAATTAGACTTGCCTAAATGCATCACCTCACATTTGTCTAGATTGAAAGCCATCTGCCACTTTTCCATCCAACTCTCCAGTCTATCTACATCCTCCTGTATTCTCTGACAGTCCCTTATGCTTTCTGCTACTCCACCAATCTTTGTGTTATCTACAAACTTGCTGATCATACCAACTTGCTGATCTAGACCATTTATGTATATTATAAACAACAATGGCCGCAATACTGACCCCGTGGAACACCACTGCTCACCTTTCTCCATTTCGCAAAACTCCCTTCAACTACTACTCTCTGTCTCCTGTAGCTCAACCAGTTCTTTATCCAACTAGCTAGAACACCCTACACACCATGTGACTTCACTTTTTCCATTAGTCTACAATGGGAAACCTTATCAAATGCCTTACTGAAGTCCATGTATATGATATCAACAGCCCTTCCTTCATCTATCAACTTGGTCGCCTCCTGGAAGAATTCTATTAAGTTAGTAAGGCACGATCTTCCCCGCACAAAACCATGTTGCCCATCACTGAGAAGCTCATTCTTTTCTAAATATAAATAGATCCTATCTCTTAGTACTCTCTCCAGCAACTTCCCTAACACTAAGGTCAGGCTCACTGGTCTGTAGTTACCCGCAATATCCCTACTACCCTTCTTGTACAGGGGGACAACATAAGCTACCCTCCAGTCCTCCGGCACCTCATCCATATTTAAGGATGCCACAAAGATATCTGTCAGGGCCCCAGCTATTTCCTCTCTTGCCTCCCTCAGCAATCTGGGATAGATCCCACCTGGCCCTGGGGATTTGTCCACCTTAATAACCTCTAGCATACCCAACACATCTTCCATACTTATGCACCATGATCCAGACTAATCAAACTTCTATTTCTAATCTCAAGATTCATTATGTTCCTCTCCTCAGTGAACACTGATGCAAAGTAATCATTCAGAATCTCACATATTCTCTCAGGTTCAGCACACAGCCTTTCTTCATTATCTTTTAGGGGACCAATCCTTTCTCTAGTTACCTGCTTGCTTCTTATATAAGAATTAAATGCTTTGGGATTTTCCTTAATCCTGCTTGCTAAAGCTATTTCTGACCTCTTTTCGCCCACTTGATTCCTTGTTTAAGACTTGTCCTTCTCTTCCGATATTCCTCCAGTGTCCATTCTGTTCTTAGCTGCCTAGACCTTATGTATGCTTCCCTTTTCCTCTTGGCTAGTTATATGATTTCTCCTGTCATCCACGGTTCACGAATCTTGCCTTTCTTATCCCTTGCCTTCAACGGGACATGCCTACCCTGCGCTACCATTAACCTATCTTTGAAACTCCCACATCTCAAATGTGGACATCCCTTCAAATAACTGTGTCCAATCCACAGTTCCCAGCTCCTGCCTAATTTTGATATAATTGGCTTTGGAAGAAACGTGGGCTTGTCATGTTGGGGATTTGGAAAAGACTTATTAAACTGGCTGGACAGTGCATGGCAAAGAAGCGGTCAGTATTTAGTAAAACAATTTCTCTGAATTTGAATCTCTGAACCAAATAATTTCAGAACAAGTTCGCACTTTGTTTGCTGTGGATTTTAAGACTATTATAATTGTGTATTAAACATCTGATCTGTCGTTAAAGAAAATCTGCAAGTTGGTGTATATATGTTTTAATGATTAACATTAAAAACAGAATTTAAAAAAAACAATGGATCTGACATGTCCTGTTGTGTAATCAGCTAGGACCATAACATCAGCCTTCACAAATTTGTCTCACAGAAATTTGACAACTTCAGAATTGTCAGTTTCCAATTGATCCCTAGCCCTAACTGTGACATTGTGAGAGAGACAGTGCTCCACATTGGCAAAACCCTTTGTGTGATGAAAATTGAAACAGCTAACAGGGTTACCTCATCCAATGCAGTACAAACAGAATGAAATTGTCAATCATCTCTCCATTATTTTCAGAATTATCCAGTCTCAGGATGGCTGCGGTTCATTTATATAATAGACAACTGTCTTCCTACAGTAATTCATTGGATGAAGTGCTTTCGGATGTTTCAGTGTAGTTGAGCTACATCTGTGCAAGTGTCATGATTGTAATGACCTCTGCCTGCACTTTGGCACAAATGAAGGGTAATTGAAGGTCCTGCCTTTTGGTATGACTTGCTTTGTTGCAGAATATAAAGAGGTTAAGTACGCATTGTATTGTCGAACTCCACATTGTAATGTGAGTAGTGGCCTATTATCCACCATTTATTAAAATCACTGTATTTCCTCAAAGGCCAGCTGTTGATGCAATGATATATCATGAATGTAAGGCTGGGAATATGGAGATTCATTCTGAAAATTAATTATGATGCAGTAAAAAGGTAGTTTCCTTCGGTTTGAGGGGTTATGGCAAGGGAGGGGTTACTCCACAACAGGAGGGTACAACCTTAATATTAGATCGAAGCCTTTCACAAAAAGGCGATTATAAATCCAGAAATCTATCTCTTTTTGACAATGGTTTCAAATGGAAACATCAAAATATTGGTTTTGTTGGGTAAGGGTTACAGAACAATAATGGATAAGGTGAAGTTGATGTAATGATTAGTCATGATGTCACTGTATTCTGGAACAGGCTGAAGTGGGTTGAATGGCCTCAACCTGTTTCTATGTTTCATTGTCCCTTTGAGCAGTGGATATGTCTTGTCGGCTTTCCATTTGAAACTGCAATGGGAACAATTCTGTCCCCTTTGCTAGTAGTCTTCACACCTCTGGTGACCCTTTCCAATTCAGTATGGCCATACAATAGGCAATTTAATTGGACAATGTTTTTACACTCTGCCTAGCTTTTCTCCTTGTTCATTAAAGGGTATGAGGGAAAGTGTATCCTTAAAGGTTCCTGTCTATTTGTCATCATCTGTTCTGGGTTTCTTTGTAATTTGTTTTTTTTTTCCTTTATTTGTTTGTAGAGTGTGGACATTGCTGACTACTTCAGCAGTTATTGTCTATCCTTAATTTCCCAAAAGTCAGTTAAGAGTCAATGATAATTCTGTGGGTCTGGAGTCACATAGGTCAGGATAAACGTCATAGACCTTGAATGGCTTCAGATTGGGTTTTAATGAGAATTGACATTTGGCTAACTTTAAAAGCCCATTTTAAAAAAGATTGAGTTCAGATTACAACCATCTGGCATGATGGGTTTTGAACCCACATCCTTTGAGCCCTAGGGCTCTGAATTACTAGCCCAGTGGCATTACCAAGCGACAACTGCCTTCTCTTGAGTTATCTGATTTTCATTGAGTAGAACAAATACATTTTTGACATTATCACCACGTTTTATGACCATAAGACTGTGAGAAATAGGAATTGGAGTTGGCAGTTTGGCCCATCAAACCTGATCCACTATTCAATAGGATGATGGCTGATTTGACATTGCTCACACCCATTTTCCTGCCCTTTCCCCATAACCCTTGTTATGTCTGACTGATCAAGAATCTGAGACAACTTTAAACATACACAAGGACTCTGCCCCCACAGCTCACTGTGCCAAGGAGTTCCAAAGACCCACAACCCTCTGAGAGAAGCAATTCCTCCTCTGCTCATAGACTCTCCCATGAGGAGAAACATCCTCTCAGCATTCACCCTGTTAAGCCTTGTATGTTTGTATGTTTTCTGAATGTTTCAATGAGATCACCTCTCATTCTTCAAAATTCCAATGAGTCTATTTTGTGTTCTGATACTCTTTCAGAATTTGGATCAGGAAATCCTTTCGATATGCTCCAGTGCGTGTCAGCTCACCGCTGAACTGGAAGTTCAGAGATTTAGAGTGGTCCTACGTTTATAGCTTTTTTTTAAAGAGATTTGAGCATAAAATCCAGGTTGTCACCTCAGGGCTAATTGTAGAGATGTCACCTTTCAGATGAGATGTTAAAGCAACATCCTTAAAGAACAGAGATGTCTCCTCAATGTTCATGCCAATACTTATCACATTACTGAATGCAGAAGGTGCTGATTGGCTGCAGCTTTTTGTTCATTACCATAGTGACCCCACATGTCAATCACTGTTGGGTGCAAAGTACTGAGGTGCATCCTGAAGGTGCTATATAAACGTAGGTTCTTCTTTTATTGTGACTATATTTATTGCAGTTCTTCAGACTTGGGAAGAAATAAAAGAATCAATTGGTCACAAGCAAGCCACAGACAACAAATAAAGGCTGGATGCATGAAGCTCATGCATATTGATGATTTAATCTTACACTTCAAGTCCTGTTTACAACAAACTAAATGAATGAGTCTGTACAATAAATCCAGTGTCCCATATAAATGATTTTCTTTTGGAAAACTTGGTTGATAATTAAGCATTAAGATTCAAGTGGGTCTAAAGTTGAAGTTGGTGATAAAGATTGAAATCCATTGCAATGTATCTTCCAAATTATTTCTGAACATCTGATGGAGTAATATAAATTTGCCCCACCAATGGTTATAACATTGCCCTACATCCATCACAGAGCATAGTTGTCATGCACAATGAGGAATGTTGCGAGTGAGCTCATTGCACAGCCATATTGTCTCACAGGGGATGTGTATAAGGGCTCAGCAGATGGCTGCTTGTTTCCACAACATCTGTTTCCCTTCAGCCTCTAGTGTAGCTCAGCTGCTGCTGTTACTGGCTGTGGTGTTAATCATATGGACAATTTGTAAAGTGTGTGTTCCACAGAGACCGGGGTTGTTCTGGTCAGATCATTTATCTGATTTTAGAGAGATAACAATCCCTTAAGCATGGTTTGGCTTGCTTTATTGCTGCATGAACAATTGTATTCATTAGGTTAGTGAGAAGCTATCAACCAGTGTGAAGTTTATTGCACCAATTTTTAAAAAACACTTTGTCACAGGATCTAAGGCAAAATAGAACTGAATATAATTTTGTTTTCAAGCTCTAACCATTCCAGATATCTTGGCTACTCTCGATGTTCCTCCTTGTTGCTTGTGTCTCTAGCAGTGACATTGTCAGAGCTTCCTGTGTCCTTGTGGTTGTAATTACATTCCAGTCAATGATGTGACTTATGAGATTGGAATTATGCATGTACAGGATTTCTCAAAATATGGATGCCCTGCCTTTTTAAGAGGTGAGCATGGGAAATAAAATGCTCAGTTCAGACCAAGTGATTTACAATCCAATTCATGTAGGAGCAACATCAGATGTCTTTCATTTCTGCCATTGTCGATTGATTGGAGTGGAGGAAACAGTGAACGATATCACACTTATTTTAGGAATGCTAATGATTTACAACAACCGGTGAGAAAACTGCTACAAATCAATCTAGCTCTTAACTATGCAGTGCATCACAAACCATGTTTATTGCCACAATATAGTTGCTAACTTTGGTTATGAGGACACAAACATTTCAAGAGACGTGCATTCAAATTACACATAGAATGAGAATTGCTTTGGTGAGGCACAGTTAACATACTGGCTATTCCACGGATAGACCCTTTCATCTGCATAATTGAGTTTAAACCAGTATTATATTTTCTTCAAATTTTGTCATTTTCAGTTTCACTGTATGAATTATGCGCTTTTCTCCTTGTGAATAATAACATGTGAATTCAACCCATATAATTGCTTTGTTTAGTCTTAGAAAATACTGTGCTTTCATTTTTGAATCCCAAGTTGTATGGAATGAATGGTGGATCAAACTCTCACACTTTCACTTTTACTTACCTTTGGAACAGAATGAGATCAAACTTGTGAATTTTCAGTATACCATGAATGAAATTTGGAACAGATGTTTCCAGGGAAATGCACGACAGAAATATTGAGGTTGTTTAGAGAGCACCTACTGATAGTGCTGGACAGGTTTGTCCCACTGAGGCAAGGAAGGGATGGTAGCTTGAAAGAACCTTGGATAACAAGGGATGTGGAGCACCTAGTAAAGGGGAAGAAGGAAGCTTACTTCAGTTTGTGGAGACAAGGATCAGACAGGGTTTTAGAGGGTTACAAGGTAGCGGTGAGAGCGAGGATCAGAGGGCTGCCAAGAAGGTAACTTAATCCTTTAATAATTTATCTTGCGAATAGATGGAGAACACACTGAGCAGGAGTGGACACGGGACTGCTGAGTAATTGAGATAATATAGTTGGGTAGTTGCATTACCTGAAATACTATTTGGTGGTGTCTCCCACCCATCCTCCTCCTCTAACCAATAAAAAGGATCCGTGCGCCGATTCAGTAAGGGTATTAGTTTTTTTTTTCAATAGTTTGTTTGGGAATTTAAACAGTAGGAATGAATGCTAGTGGAGTTGCATGCTCCTCCTGTAGGATGTGGGAAGCAAGGGTCACCACTACTTTCCCCACTGACTTTGTCTGCTGGAAGTGCACCCAACTCCAGCTGCTTGAAAACCGTGTTAGAAAATTGGAGTTGGAGCTAGATGAACTTCAGATCATTCCAGAAGTGGCGGGGGTTATTGAGAGGAGTTACAGGAAGGTGGTCTCACTCCAGGTTCAGGAAAAAAGGTAGATGGATTACAGTCAGAGAATGGAAAGGGAACCAGTAGGCAGTGCAGGGATCCCCTGTGACCATTCCTCTCAATAATAAGTATACCATTTTGGATACAGCTTGTTGGGGGGGAAATGACCTACCAGGGAAAGCCATAGCGGCCAGGTGTCTGGCACTGAGCCTGGCTCTGTGGCTCAGAAGGATACGGGAGAGAATAGAAAAATGATAGTGTAAGAGACTCAATAATTAGAGGAACGCACAGGAGACTCTGTGGTTACGAATGGGCCTCCTGGAAGGTATGTTGCCTTCCAGATGCCAGGGTCTAGGATGTCTCTGATCAAGTGTATAAGATTCTGAAGGGGACAGTGAGCAGCTAGATGTTGTGGTGCATATTGACATCAATGACATAGCTAGGAAAATGGATGTGGATCTAAAAAGTGATTTCAGTGAGTTAGGTTGGAAGCTAAAAAGCAGTATGAGCAGAGTAGTAATCTTAGGATTACTACTAGTGCCATGTGCTAGTGAGGCGAAGAACAGGGAGTGAGTGCAGATAAGCACATGGCTACAGGGCTGGTGGACGAGGGAGGATTTCAGATATGTAGATCATTGGGGTATCTTCTGGGGAAGGTGGGACCTGTACATGAAGAACAGGTTGCACTTAAACTGGAGGTGCACCAATGTCCTGGATGGGAGATTTGCAGTATAATTTCCCCTCCCTCAATTAAATACCTTCCCATACTGTCTGTTCTTATCCCTCACCATGGCTGTAGTGGGACATAGTCATTCAACATTTATAGCAAGCACTCCTTAACAGTCTCCGCATTTCTGTTGTGCATATCCTGTAGACAAAAGCTCCCAAATTTATACTCCACAGCCCCTGTCTGTCTGGATACAGAATTGGCTGGCCCATAGAAGGCAGAAGGTGGTGTTAAATGGAAAGTGTTCAGCCTGGAGCTCAGTGACCAGCAGTGTTCCACAGAGATTGGTTCTGGGATTGATTCTGTCTGGATACAGAATTGGCTGGCGGAAAGAATTCAGCAAGTAGATGGGAAGTATTCCATCTGGAGGTTGGTGACCAGTGGTGTCCCACAAGGATCTGTTCTTGAGCCTCTGCTCTTTGTAGTTTTTATAAATGATTTGGATGAAGAAGTGGGAGCATTGGTTAGCAACCTTGCCAATGACACATAGGTCGTTAGTGTTGTAGATAGTGTAGAGGGCTGTTGTAGTTTGCAATGGGACATTGACAGGATGCAGTGCTGGGCTGAGAAGTGGTAGATGGAGTTCAATTTGGAAAAGTGTGAAGTGATTCATTTTGGAGGGTTGTATTTGAATGCTGAATACAGGGATTCAGGCAGGATTCTAGGCAGTGTGGAGGAACAATGGGATCCTGGGGTCCACATACGTAGATCCCATAAAGTTGCCGCCCAGTTGATAGGGCAATTAAACAGGTGTATGGTGTTTTGGTTTTCATTAACATGGGGATTGAGTTTAAGAGCCGCGAGGATTTGCTACAATTCTATAAATTGCTGGTTAGACCACACTTGGAATATTTTGTCCAATTCTGGTTGCCTCATTATAGGAAGGATATAGATACTTTACAGAAGGTGCAGAGGAGATTTACCAGGATGCTGCCTGGATTGGAGGGCTTGTCATATAAACAGGTTGAGTAAGCTAGGGCTTTTCACACTGGAGAGAAGGAGGAAGAGAGATGGTTCGATGGATGTGGACAAGGTAATGAAAAGCCGAGATAGACTAGATAGACAGAGACTTTTCCCCATGGCAGAAGTGACTATCATAAAGGGTCATACTTTAATGGTGATTGGAGGAAGGTAAAGGGGAGTTGTCATTCTTTGCAGAGAGTGGTGGGTGCATGGAATGCACTGCACTGCCAGCTGTGGAGTCAGAGACATTACGGACATTAAAGCGATTACTGGGCAAGCACATGGACGGAAGTAAATTGAGGCGTGTGTAGGTTAGGTTGATCTTAGATTGAGATAAATGCTCAGATAAAAATCGTGGGCTGAACTCCATGTATTATGCTGTAATATTATATGTTCTATGAACTGAAGAATAGACTTAGGATAGCTAAAAGGGGGCATAAAAAGACTTTAGCAAGTAGAATTAAGGAAAACCCTAAGGCATTCTATACTTATGTGAGGAACAAGAGGATGGTCAGAGTGAGTGTAGGGCTGATCAGGGATAGTGGAGGGAATGTACGCCTGGAGTCAGAGGAGGTAAGGGAGGTCCTTAATATATACTTTGTTTCAATATTCACTACTAAGAGGGACCTTGATGTTTCTGAGGACAGTGTGAAACAGGCTGATATGTTTGAACAGGTTGACATTAAAAAGAAGGATGTACTGAAAATTTTGAAAATTATGAGGATAGATAACCCCCCTGGACCAGATGGGATATCCCTTACATTACTACAGGAAGTGAGAGAAAGAGATTGTTGTGTCTTTGGTGATGATCTTTATGTCCTCACTGTCCACGGGAGTAGTGCCAGATGATTAGAATGTGGCAAATGTTATTCCCTTGTTTAGGAAAAGGAATAGGAGTAATCTGGGGAAGTACAGATCTGTCTGTCTTTCGTCAGTAGTGGGGAAATTATTGGAGAGAAATCTGATAGACAGGATTTATGATTACTTGGAAAACCACTGTTGGATTAGAGATAGTCAGCATGACTTTGTGAGGGGCAGGTCATGTCTCACAAGCCTTATTGAATTCTTTGAGGATGCGAAAAAACACATTGATGAAGGGAGAATAGTAGATGTAGTGTACTGGAGAATACTCTATAACCACCTGATGAGGGAGCAGCTCTTTGAAAGCTAGTGCTTCCAAATAAACCAGTTGGACTATAACCTGGTGTTGTGTGATTTTTAATGTTTTTAACTTTATTTTATCAGTCCTACCTTGTTTTCTTTTGCCTGAAACATCGATTTTCCTGCTCCTTGGATGGCGCCTGACCTGTTGTGCTTTTCCAGCACCACTCTATTCTAGAGTCTGCTTTGTCCCTGCCTGCCCTGACTGCTTGACTCGCTCCTTTTCCCAATTGTACCAATCTCAGATTGATCTCATTCCTCACTCTCTCCCTGGGTCCCACCCACCCAGCTTAATAGTTTAAATCCTCCCAAGCAGTTCTTGCAAATCTCCCTGCCAGTATATTTGTCCCCCTCCAATTCAGGTGCAATCCGTCCTTCTTGTACAGGTCACTTCTATCCCAGAAGAGATTACAATTATCCAAAATGTGAACCCTTCTCCCATACACCAGCCTTCATTCCTGATGAAGGGCTTTTGCCCAAAACATCGATTTTCCTGCTCCTCGGATGCTGCCTGACCTGCTGTGCTTTTCCAGTACCACTCTAATCTAGACTCCAATCTCCAGCATCTGCAGTCCTCACTTTTGCCATACACCAGCTCCTCAGCCATGCATTCATCTACTCTATCCTCCTCATCCTGCCCTCACTAGCTCGTAGCACCAGGTGCAATCCAGATATTGCTACCCTCGAAGACCTCCTATTTAAATTCCTGCTTATCTTGCTATGTGCTCTCCTCAGAATTTCATCCTTTTCTCTTCTTATATGTGTACAATGACCTCCTGCTGGTCCCTCTCCCCTTTGAGAACATTCTGCACCCTCTCTGAGATATCCTTGAACCCAGCAGCAGGATGGCAACACAGAATTCTAATTTCTCGCTGTTGGCCACAGAAATGTCTGTCAGTGCTTCTGACTATGAAGTCCCCTATCACAATCGATCGCTTGGATACTGGCATATCTCTCATTACTTTAGAGCCAGTCTCGGTGCCAGAAACCTGGCTGTTCATGCTACATTTCCCTGAGAGTCCATCATCCATTTTCTAACACAACATAGTTTTTTTGAGATGGGGATAGCCACAGGAGACTCCTGCACTACCATCTCCCTCTTCTACCTTTTCTGGAGTTAACCCATCTACTGAACTGTATCTCTGAGTTTTTTCCCTTCCTATAACTGCCATCCATCCCATCCCCCAGTTCCTGTAAATTCCTCATTGCCCCTAACTGCTAATCCAAACGATCCATGTAATCCAATAAAATTTGCAATAAATGACACTTCCTGCAGACATAATCATCAGTAACCTGGAAACTCTTCCGAATCTCCCACATCGAACAGGAAGAGCGTATCATTCTACTAAAGACCATCTTTGCACCTTAACAATCTACAGACCTAGAAAATAGCAGTCTTACTGCTCTCAAAAACACTACTCCAGGCTAACTTAGTACTTATGTTTCATATTTTTAAAGTTTAATCAAGAGACATATCTCAATAAAACTTTTATCAAAAAAGAACCTATCCTACTCACCATTGTAGCTTTACAAAATAAACAGGAAGGTTATATTAAAAAAAAACATTTAGCTGGTCCTCTGCTGTGAGATCTCCCACATAGATTTCTTGAAGGTCAGCTGTGAATTTTGCTTTCTGTTAATTTTTCTTTGCCAAACTCCAATGTCGGGCAATACATGAAATCAAACAGCAGAGATAGTAGCTGTGCAGATTCATTGCTGGGTCAGAGAGCAGTGTAGGTTGCTGCCTCTGTTTGAATCACTTCCCATGTGATCACTACCACTGCCTTTGTCTGTCTTCCTCCTTTTTTTAAAAAAGTGCCATTGTTTTGATCTTTCTTTTTCCCCAAATTCCAAAACAACGCACCTGTTTTTATGCAGTAATCACTGCTCCTAGAATTCTCAGAAATCAGCTCCGACACCGAAAATACTTCAAAAAAAGGAGCAGCTCTTGCAGCCACAATTTTCTCCAGTTCTCCATCCTGGATTACCTGACAGCACTTCATACAGCATCTAAGCGGTGAAGCAGAGAAAGGTTTTCCAACCTGACTAGAAATTAGCTAAATATTCATTCTGGAGTTTCACCTCAGGTTTTCCTCCCTGCTAGTTCCAGTGAGCATTCTCAGGCAATCTCCCCAAACCTGCAGGGGTTCAGGAACGTAATTCTTTGAAAGTTCTGTTACAGGTAGACAAGGTGATTAAGAAGGCATCTGGGACACTTGCCTTCATTGGTCAGACCTTTGAGTGTAGGGGTCAAGATATCATGTTGCAGTTTAACAGGACATTAGTAAGGCTTCTTTTGGAGTATTGTGTATAGTCCTGGGCACCCTGCTAATGGAAGGATAATATTACATTGGAGAGGACTCACAAGGATGCTGCCTGGACCGGAGATTTTTGGTTATAAGAATCAACTGGATAGGTTGGGACTTCTTTCTCTCCAACAGATGAGGTTGAGGGCTGATCTTGTTGAGGTTTATAAAATCATGAGAAGTGTAGATAAGGTGGATAGGAGGTGAGGGCAGGAGAGTTCAAAACTGAAGGGCACAGGTTTGTGGTGAGAGGGGGAAAATTTAAAAGGGACCTAAGGGGCAACTTTTTCACACAGTGTGGATCGTCTGTGGAATGAACTGCCAGAGGAAGTGGTAGTGTAGGTATAGTTACAACATTGAAAAGACATTTGGACAGATACATGAACTGTAAAAGTTTAAGGGGATGCAGACCAAACACAGGAAACTGGCTTTAGTTTAGTTTGGGAAACTTGGTTGGCATGGACGAGTTGGACCGAAGGGTCTGTTTCAGTGCTGTAAAACTCTATGACTCTTTCTATGCACCACCATATTGTCCTTCTCATGGTTTTCCCCCACTCACCACAGGCAGATAGATAGGCCACTGTCAGAGATCTCTGAGATTCCTGGAGCCATCTTTAAAGTCCAGCTGTCACCTGGTCAAGCATTGGCGCTCCACAGGTATGCACATGGCTCCTGTGAATTGACCCAGACATGTCGGGCACGGAGCCTGACAGGGACCTGGAGGATTTGGTGAGTGGAGGCCATGAGTAGTCAAGAGTGTGGTGCTGGAAAAGCACAGCAATTCAGGCAGCATCCGAGGAGCAGGAAAATCGACGTTTTGGGCCTTCATCAGGAATGAGTCTGGGAGCATCGGGGGTGGAGAGATAAATGGGAGGGGGTGGGACTGGGGTGAAGAGAACTGAGAGTGCAATAGGTGGATGGAGGTGGGGGCAAAGGTGATAGGTCAGAGGGGAGGGTGGAGTGGATAGGTGGGAAGGAAGATTGGTAGATGGGACAGGTCATGAGGAAGGGGCTGAGCTGGAAGATTGGAACTGGGGTAAGGTGGGGGGAGGGTAAATGAGGAAACTGGTGAAGTCCACATTGATGCCCTGGGGTTAGAGGGTCCTGAGATGCAAATGAGGTATTCTTCCTCCAGGCATTGAGTGATAAGGAAGTGGTGATGGAGGAGGCCTAGGACCTGCATGTCCTCAGTGGAGTGGGAGGCGGAGTTGAAGTACTGGATTAGTGGTCAGGAATCCTGATGAAGGGCTTTTGCCCGAAACGTTGATTTCGCTGCTCGTTGGATGCTGCCTGAACTGCTGTGCTCTTCCAGCACCACTAATCCAGTATTTGATTTTCAGCATCTGCAGTCATTGTTTTTACCTTGGCGGAGTTGAAGTGTTTGTCCACGGAGCAGTGGGGTTGATTGGTGCGTGTCTGAAGCGCTCTGCGAGAAGACGTCCTGTCTCCCCAGTTGGAGGAGACAGCATCAGGAGCAACACATACAGTAATTGACATGTGTGGGAGTGCAGGTGAAACTTTGACGGATGTGGAAGGCTCCTTTGGGTCCTTGGACAGAGATGAGGAGGGAAGTGTGGGCGCATGTTTTGCAATTCCTGCGGTGGCAGGGGAGGGTGCCAGGATGGGAGGGTCGGTTGTTGTGGGGTGGGGGGGTGGGGGGGGGGGGTGGGGGGGGGGGGAGCGGAGGGGAGGGGGTTGTGGACCTGACCAGGTAGTCGCGGTGGAAATACTCTTAATGGAAAGTGGATAGGGGTGGGGAGGAAATTATATCCCTGATGGTGGGGTCTGTTTGTAGGTGGTAGAAATGGCCGGAGGATGATGCAGTGTATATGAAGGTTGGTGGAAATGATGGAGGATGATGCAATGTATGCAGAGATATGAGTAGTTGTTGATCCCTGGGGCATTCCCTGAGATGCTGGTGTCTGAGATGGAGGAGGGGAATGGGAACATGAGTGTAGATAGTAAGTGGACACTCTCTGTGATGCCGGATACTCAGGGATGAGGGGTATGTCACCTGTTGGTGGGACAACTGGTGAGAGACTGGCACTACCTTTTTCCAGGAAAGCCTGACATAAACCAGGAGACAGCCACACAGCAGAAAAACCAGAAGTGGGACTGGCCTGAAATTATACAATTATTTCTCTTTCTTTGCTAGTTGTAGAAGATTGTTGTATGTCCAGAAAGTCGATTATAAATTGACATAACCATTTATCTGTTAGGAGATAACATCCACCTCTCAAAAGCATCTCACAATTTGTGAACTCTCCAGAGCAAGAGAGGGAGAGACGATTTATCTTTAAATACAATTGTTTCAAGTTGAGCTGTTTACAGAATGTGAGTGAATTGGCCTCTCTAGAATTGACCAGAAATGTGTTCTGGATATGAAACTTTTGTAGCTCGTGCATATTCTGCCATTTCCCTTTCTCTGTTTTGGCAGGGATTCTATTCTGGAGTATTTGGCCACTTTGAAATATTTATGATAGGATCTGACTCACCAAAAGAAAATTGTATGTTTCCAAAGTGCCCGTGCCTCTTCATCTGATCCCAATCACAGTTACCAATTTTCTCATCATGTTCTTCAATCCTTTCTCCCCAGACAGATCCCACGCTGTCTTTTGTACTTTTTAAAATTAGATTTCCTACAGCATGGAAACAGGTCCTTGTGAATATTGTTTGCTTTATTGGATACATGGGAATGTTATCCATTTGTAATATCTCTTACATTATTTTTCCCAATGCTATTCTGCTTTCTTAACTTTTATTCATAGCCTAGATTCATGACAAACAGAATAATAGATATTTCAAGTGATTTCTAACCCCTGACTGGTACTGGCTGCTCACTGTAGGAAAACATTGTGACCCATCTGCCTTCAATGACTTTTGTCAGTCATGGTAACAAACCAAGTAAAATATTCCTATCATGCTCCAAACGCTGTGGAGCTTTTTGCAATACTACTACGCTGATACAAAAAAAAGTAAATTATGTAAATAATATATCACTTGAAAAGGTTTAGAGACAGCGTGCAAATTACTGTTTTCAAAAACTAACAATTTATGTTGTCATCTTAAGACTGTTTTGTAGATCTTAAAAGTTAGGAAAATGGTATAAAACATGAAATCCTGAAGGCTAATAATCAGTCACTATATTCATTGACCATGGATGCCTGTGCTCCCTACATTGCCGGGAGGTGCACAGAAATAATTCTTTGATTTCATTTAAATTTATAACTGACATTTCAGATTACCAGAAAGAAAGGCAACAGCCAATTTTCTTTGACATTCTGCATTTATTACTTAGAAGACCAGGGTATATTAGTTATTTGCATTAAGAACAAAAAAAAAAGAACAAAAAAGAAATTTGGCATTGTCAGTGAGATTCCAGCTTCATTTCAAATTATGCTGCGGTGATTCAGCTGTTTCATGACTTAAGACAATGATTTTAAAATAACTCTGAACAACATGGGTATTTGAATGGTAACCTCTCCCCACATGCCACACGCTAATGCATGAACCAGTTCTGAAGCTGCTAAGAGTCATCTTTAGTTGTTGACAGCTGATGTCTTTGTTTATAATCTCACATTTTAGGCTGAACAATGATGGGCCACATATTAAAAACTATGTACGTTCAGCCATCACTCTTTATTCTATATCATCTAAATGCAAAAAAAAAGGTTTATTCCCCGTTTAGGTTCTCTCCAGCTTTCTTGTTGTATCTCCTTTCATTATTGATTTATCAGTCTTCAAAGTACAGATGCTGTCACTGGTTTTCAACTTTCTATGTCTTCCCTCCTCACTCATTCACGCCTTCGAGTATGCAGGAGAGTATGTTCTTTCTTTTAATGGTCCTACTTGTTCTGACAGTGCCTGGACTGAATTTTCAGCTCGAGCAATCAGGCAGGACTAAACATCTGACCTGACACAAAGGGGGTTAGTGCATTCACTGACTGCTCACTTCAAGCAAGTTCCTGGATATAACCACAAAATCCTCCGCTGTCACATGGCATAACAAGAGAGTTTTTGTTTTTAAAAGAAATCCTCTCATAGTTTTTGTCAGCTGCACTACCTCTCATGAGGTAGATTTCAACTAATGCAAAGTAGCTGCTGGGTAGTAGCAATCATTTTAATTGGCTTTGATGTATTTATAAATAAATTATGCAGATCCAATTGTCTATCTCAATTCATTGACTCTTCGTGTGGAGGTTAAATATGAGGATTGATCTTTGGAGTGAGGTAACACCGCATATAATGCACATTTGACTGATAGTTAAAACACTATCATTAGGGCATTTTGTGTATATCAGGGAACTGGAATCCAATAATAGAAAAGAATTTTAAAAGTCTTAAGGATAATGGGCCTTAATGGAGCCTTCATGCTTTGAATGTGTTTTTACTTATTCATGAGAATGTCACAGTTAAAACCAGATTTTATTATTTATCCATTTGTGAAGTCCTTCAGTGACTTGATTGGGTAGATGTTGAGAGGTTGGCTTTCCTTACAGGAGATCCTGCAACAAAAATTGAATTAAAATTAAATAAAAGGCAACTCAATTTAACATGGGGATGAGGAGAATCTTTTACCGTCTTTCAGGGGTACAGGAGATTGCGGCACTTTCTCTCAAAGAGTAATGGAGGCTTAGAATATTTTTGAAGTTGAGGTGAAAAAGGCAATGGCCCAGTGGCACTATTAGTCCAAAGACCCAGTAATGTTCTGGGGACCCAGGTTTGAATCCTGCCACAGCAGATGGTGGAATTTGAATTCAATTTAAAAGAAATTGAAACTAATAATCTACTGTTGGCCAGCAATCATTGTTTATTGTTAGAAAAACCCATCTGGTTCATTAATGACCTTCAGAGAAGGAAATCTTCCATCCTCAACTGGTCTGGCCAGCTGTGACTCCAGACCCATAACAATGTGGTTGACTCTCAATTGCCCCCCTGAAATGGTCTAGCAAGCCAATCAGTTGTACCAATTGCTTCTCAAGGGCAACTAGGGCTGGGCAATAAATGCTGGCCAGCCAGTGATGCCCATATCCCACAAAATGAATTTTTAAAAATATATCTAGGTTTTTGACGAACACAGGAGTTGGTGGCTATCAGAGTTAAACAACTGAATCAGTCATAATTGTGCCAAATGGCAAGGCAGACTCGAGGGGCTGAGTGGCCTACTCCTGCTCTGAGGTTATTTGTTTTATGTTTTGGTGAGCTACAGTTTTGAACAGATTAGTCTGTGTGGTAAAGGTACTGTCAGAGTGCTGATAAGTTCCACAATTTTTACCCAGTCAGAGTAAAGGCTGAGCAATCTATTTTCATGTCTGGATGATGTCTGATTTGCTGTTCCCATGAACCTGCTGCCCTTGTTAGCCAGGTGTGTGAGTGTACACTGACCATAGGGCCAAAACTGAATAACTCTGGCCATTTCCTCGCTTCATTCCAACCTATGAATAACCAGGAGTGATTTTTCTGTTTCCTACAAAGTTGCCCGTGGATTCATGTCACACTACAGGTGAGCCCACTACACTATACATTCGCACACACATTCACACAGATACTCTCTCATACATACGCTTTTTCTCATACACATACACTATACCTCCCTACACACATACCCATTTACGCACCCTCTCACAGGCTTGTACCCCATCACACTCACACACACACTTTACCAAACATGTATACACACACAAACAAACACACACTCTCTCACTTGCACATACACTCACATGCACACTCTTGCTTGCATGCTCACACACATATAAATCAATGGGGTGACTTTGTTTTTGCAGAATTATATTTACAAATACATTCTGTTTTGCTCAAAAAATACACAACCAATAGGCATGTCATATTTTGTAAATTCCACTTTGGAAATAGAACCAGTCTGAGTCAAGATTGGGATACAGACAGACTCTGATCTCACACATTTAAGGCATTGTCTGAGCTGAGATGTCACTTTTTTAAAAAATAAAATCTTAACTTATCTCGAGAAAGTAACTTAAAAGAAGTTCTGGGACTTACACATTAATGAACTGAAACCTGTAACCCATTCTAAAAGGTGAAAGACTTAACAGCAATCTAGGTTTGTTAAATATATCATTTTACTTGCATGACACTGTCATCTTTTGCTATAAATTCTGCGTCTTATGGCACTGCTCCACAACCATCTGATGAAGGAGCGTCGTTTCGAAAGCTAGTGTGCTTCCAGTTAAACCTGTTGGACTATAACCTGGTATTGTGTGATTTTTAACTGTGTCCCAGCATGGCATTCCTGTCATTAATATAGACACTGTGGGAGGGTGACTTATCAAACTTTTCACTGTATGTTTCATTTAAAAGTACACATGACAGTAAATTTCTAACTTTTCTACTCTATCAAACAACAGAAAACTAACTTCACTGAGTGAATTGATTAAACTTGCGACCTATCCAAACTGCAAGCTGGAAAGGACGGATGTAACTAAATTCACAACATTCATTATTTGGGTAGATTTCATATAATGAAGGAAAAGAAAATACTAATTTAATGGTAATTAAGATTAATCGTTCGGGAAAAAAAATCAACAAAGGGGAGGCGCAGCAATCATTACAGAATCTGAATCTATTAAATACTGTTTAACTGCCTAATTACGGCAGTAGCTCTTGTGAATTTCTGATCGAGTGAGGAGACCTGTCAGCCAGTTAATTTATGCTGGTCATAGCCTTTGCCCATATTCTATGTTATATCGCAAAGTCTTCAGAGATTGCTTGTGTAACACGCTGGGAGCTAGTTGAGTAGATTGATGATGTACCCATTTTGCTTAATATCTATCCTTGTTACAGCGTTCATTAATCCTGCCTCGAAGTGTCGAGAACAGGGCAGCTACATAAACAGCTTTGGTAAAATTGATGCATTTACTGTGGCTGCACACTGTGTATTTTATGCCAGTATACTCATTTAGCAAAATCGAACATTTTTCCTTTTTTTGGGAGACAGCATAATGGAATGAAACCGTTTTTAATCTGCTTTTTTTAAATCAGTTGTAGAAAATAAAGTGCTCAGTGTTACCATATGTCTGGAGCCAAGATATTACTGTTGGACACATTATTTGGAAGTTCTGGTCCGTGTTCCAAAAAGCTGTTTTGGAGAATTCATGGATAATAATCAGAATGTAAGATGAAACTTGCTATCTTCTATTTCCAGTAGCAGCAGCAATTTTACTGTTAGTCACACAGTGGACAGAGCATCAGGGCTCCAGGAAAAATGGCTTAGGGAGATATTGAAAACACTGCATTACTTCTACGGTGTGAAAATAGAAGCCCTGCTATTAGAAATAATAAATTGAATAATCAACCATGGGTGTCTGAAGACAGGAAAACCTTGCCCACTAACTGGCTCATTCGGCAAATGTAGAAGTAGGCTACAGACAGAGTAAATGCTATTCATATGACCATGATTAGGCACCAAGTCAGCATCTGAATGCTGAGCTGGTGAAAGCTCCTATGGTAAGGCCATATGAGCACTTCTGTGCAAAAGTCAAGATTGCAAAATGGAGATGGTTTCCTCCTAGTCCATGTCAACTCAATTTGACAAGCCAAAAGGAGCTGTCGCTTCATCTTTTTTCCAAGTCTATCCACATTCAATGTTTAAGTCAGCAATCATACAGAGAAATCAATTACAATTAGCCTTGGTTGAAAAATAACTATTTTTGATCATTTGATCCTGGTTATTCCAAAACGTTGAAACAGACTATAAGGACTATAGTGACTATAAAGACGATAAAGACAATAAGGACTATAAGGACGATATGGACTATAAGGACTATAGTGACTATAAGGACTATAAAAACGACATAGACTATAAAGACTGAGTTTTTTTCTGGCCCTGAGGGTAATGGCAGTTAGTTGGTAAAAATTGATAAGATCAGAAAAATTATATCTCTGACGTTAACAATAAATCAGATTATTGTTCACCCAAGATTTCAGCGGAGAGATGAAAATCTTGTGAGTGTGTGGAGAGTGGCCTTTTTTTTCCTTTATTCATTCACGGGACGAGAGTGTGACTGGCTAGACTGGCATTTATCATCTATCCCTATTGCCCAGAGGGCATTTAAGAATCACCCACATCGCTGTGGGTCTGGAGTCCCATGTAGGCCGGTGAGGTGAGGATGGCAATTTCCTTCCCTAGAGGACATTAGTGAACCTGATGAGTTATTCCAACAATCAACAATGGATTCATGGTCATCATTAGACACCTAATTCCAGATTTTCATTTAATTTAAATTCAACCATCTGCCATGACAGGATTTCACACCATGTTCCCAGAATATTACCTGGGCTCTGGATTAACAGGTCCGGTGATAACCACCTTTTCTAACAGAATGTATATGCAGTTTATTATTCTGCCATGTTGAGAAGAGAAACCAGATAGTGATAGTTCTGGACCTAAAGATTAGAGTGGGCATCTGATAGCTCCAACTTGCTGCTTGTTCCTTGGATTTCCAACTTGGCCAGCGGTGCCTTATACCTCAGGGGGCATGCTGTGGGCAGTGATAGTCTGTCTCCACACCCTGTCCAGAAAGTTGGCATTAGACACATTCCAGCCTTGCCATATCATCATGGCACATCTTTGACTCATTTCGAATACAGATCCATTGGAGCTCACCAATGCTGTTCATTGCAATTCTGCTGCTGCCAGGGCACTTGCAGCCAAGGGCAGGACTCTACCTTATGTTCCAGAGCAAGATATATCTCAGGGTCTTCTCCTGTTGTCTATGCGCTCAGTCACTTTGTGAATATTTTGATGCTCACTGCATCTCGGGCCTTGACTTAACTTTTTTGCATTTTGTTGCCTCATTCAGAACTCACAGGCTCACAGTCCTTCTGTCTTGTTTTGTCTTTTCGCACAGTTTCAAAGCCAGGCAGCTTGTCATGCAACGGTTTAGATGATGGACATTTCCCTGTAGGCATTAATCTGATACCAACACCATGTGCCATTAGTTTATTCAGCAAACACACAGCACATGCTGCACCAAAATGTCTCAAAGTCTAAGGGAAGGAGTCCTCAGTCAAGTCATCAGGGACTGTCATCAGTAAGGGGCTGTCATCACAGTAAGTGAATGGCAGTGATCACATCCTGGGGCCTGGACACAGTCAGAAGGCTAGGAGAAAGTGAGGACAGCAGATGCTAGAGAGTCAGAGTTGAACTGGAAAAGCACAGCAAGTCAGACAGCATCCAAGGAGCAGGAGAGTTGATGGTTCAGGCATAAGCCCCTCACCAGGAATATGGAGGAGGAAGGGGAATGAGAGATAAATAGGGCGGGTGGGTTAGGGTGGGCCTGGGGGAAAGGTAGCTGGGAAGGCAATAGGTGGATACGGGTCGGGGGTAATTGTGATGGGTCAGTGGTAAGGGTAAAGCAGATAGGTGGGAAGGAAGATGGACATGTAGGACAGTTCAAGAGGGCAGTGCCGAGTTGCAAGCTTTAGGGTGAGTAGTCAGGCTCAGGTGTTCCAGTCCAGGAGGTAGACTACAGTCAGTCTTGTAGATCCATTGATACCAGTTTGCTATTATTGGTCAGTCAGATGGGGAACTGCACGGAGATCTGTTGAGGATCTGGTCACTCATGAGTTGGGTCTGTCCTCCGACGTTGTTTAGAAATATGGTTTATGGCCAGTCCTGAACGATGTTATGTTGCATTGGGCATTAGAGAGAGAGGAGCATTTACTTCGACATTGTCCTCAGGTAGGATGAAAATGAGGTTTGGTAACCTGTGTAACTTCATTCTTATAGCTGCCTTTATGATGCCAGTCAATCAGCCAGGAAATGATGTAAATAGCAATATATTTAGGAATGTAAGATTCTACTCCCAGTGAAGGACCATATCTTCCCATGTGTTCTTAGAAGCTTTTCTGTTTCTTTTTCCTCACACTGTGTGCACTGTGAAGGGTTATTTGTGGCTGACAGCCATTGATCAGGTGCATGGATGAGCTATAAATATGGCACTAATGGTGGAAATCTCAGAAGGTCCTGGCAGTGGCAAGCACTTGTGCTGTTGGTGAGCACATGATGGCACATTAGTGACACCAAAGAAGCATAATGCAGACTTAATGAGGTGGGCAGCAGAGAACTGGAGAGAGAACTCACTAGAGCAGATGGAGAGAAACTCCCTGAAGTTGACAAGTAGTCAATGTCTGGTGAAAGTCAGCCCAAGGTCTCTGTTGTCGGCCACTAGTGATGCTTCACGTCCTTGACAATTCACTATGGCAGGGAAAGTAACTCATTCACTTCTGAGCAATTTCGTAAAGACTTTCAGTGAGTTAAACACTTTACTCTCTAACATATATCAGTTTGTTCTGAGCCTATCAGAAGATGATGTTGTCCATTTCACTTCACCATGTGATGACAAGAGCAAATCAGCAGGTAAGAGCCACACAACCTGAACTTTCACTCAGAGCTAAACAGCATTATTAATTCACAGAGTCACAGAAAGAGACCATTTGGCCTGTTCTGACTGCATCAGTTTGATTACCCAGTGCCAATCTCCTGTTTTTTTCTCCAAGCCCTTGCACACCATTTCTATCCAAAATAATCATCCTATGCCTCTTTTAACTGTCTCAATTGAGCCTGCCTCTGCCACATTTCAAGGCAGTGTCCCAACTACTCACTGGGTGAAAATGTGTCTATCTCACATCAACCTTGCTTCATTTGAATATCACTTTAACTTAATCCAGTTGGGCCCAGACATATTAAGACTTTAATGAACAATTTTAACTATTTCATTACCTTGAGTTGAAATAGAAATCACAAGGCATTTGTAAATGAAAAGGAAACAAAAACATGAATTGAATTCAAACTCAATATAGATATACATGCAGGCATCTAGAATTTCAACTGTTTGTGTTGCCCCACTGGACTTAATTCAAGAAACAGTTCTTACAAGAAATAAAGTATTCACTTACTGCTGACAATGTGTGGACATCAGGAAGGAAGGGATATTTCATTTCAACTCAACTTGTAGTCAATCCAACAAGAGCTAAATCGAAACCTACCACTGGCTCAGAAAAGGGAGACTGTAGGGAGCAGTGAAAATTATTTTTGTTTCCTCGATCATCGAATTGACTTTTTTTGTGTCACAGGTTCCTGGCAATGTGAACTGATAATGGGATAGTTGAGGGTAACTGGCTCTCTTAAACTGCCTGAACTTTAGCTTCAACGGTCTTACCTTTGTGCTGGTTCTTTCAAGTAATAGATGGAAGGAAACGGGGAAATCTATTTCAGTTCAGAAGGGAATAGGAAGAGAGTGCTTGCGAACACTGAACACCCCCAGAGATAAATTCCAACTGTATGTACAACTCCAATGTTTAAAAAACATACATCACAATAAAAAGCCATTGTTTAAAAATAAAAACATACTTCATTTTACAATATTTAACTTCACCCTTTTTCTTAATTTTTAAGGGGTTATGAGGTTTTTTTTATCACTATTTCAAATTATTTCAAAGATTTCAAAGCAATTACTCAAATGCTCATGTCTAAAAGGGGAGGGAGAGAAAAAATGGTTTAAGAGGGACAGAAATTATTCGAGTGAGAGTGTGAAGATGATAGATCTTCTGGAATCAATGTACAACCAGGAAAAGTGTGACTCCAGACTTTCAATTATTCTCTTTCACAAGAAAGCCACCAGAATATTAGAATTTGAATTAGCTTTATTGTCACACATACTCAAATGAATACAGTGGAGAGATGTACACATCATCCTTTACAGTGTCACCCGACATATGAAGGTCCCTAGGCACAGCTTCTTCAGTTACAGTACTGGGAAAATAGAGAAGTAAAAGGTTTAGCATTGCAGATTTTAGAAAACAGTCCTTCCAAGCCAGTCTGTGCTGGCTCCTAGATTCCCATCAGCACCAGATCCTGACTCCAGACTGTGCCAGGCTTCATCTCAGGGTTCGTGAAGGTAGGAGTTCATTCTGGAAACACCTCGAGACTGGAAACAGTCAGATACAACAGTGTATATGACAACATGAGCTGCAGTGTATCCCAAATGCAGTACAACTGGGTGCCAAGCTACCTGGACCCAATCAACTCCCACTGTAACTTCACGGCTAGTCAGTCAGCTCATACAGCCTGCCAGGAGCACTGATAGGGAAGGAGCGCTACACAATGCACTAATTTCACTGACAGATTGTAATGTATAGGATGCACTGTGTTGGAATTATGCCCAGAAAATATGATTCAGATTATGTCACATAAGGTAGCAGCTCAGTAAACAATGGTTATTGTGTATTATTGATCATCCTCTGTGTTTTCAGAAAGCCAGCAATGCAATCACATCAAGAAGGGAGAAAGGAGATGAAATTATTGGTCATGCTGAATAAAGCACCAGTCAGCTCTGTAATACATTTACCAGGACAATAAATTAATTCTGATAAAAATACTTGCAGTAACCTGGAAGGAGCAGAGAATGTAGATTGAGGATTATTTGGACTGCAATTGTTCAAGAAAGCAGCTCTCCACCAACTTCTCTTGGGCAACTAGGGATGGGCAATGAATGCTCATCAATCAGTGGTGCCCACGTTACACGAGTGAATTTTTAAAAAAATGTTCAGTTTAGTCATCATTTTGATGAGCATAGAGAGTGGAAGCTCATTATGGAGATATCTGCATAATCTACAATGTCCAGGGTTCAGAGCCTGTGGATACATGATTAGTACATCAAACTAACATTCCAAACAGACCTCTCTGCCTTCTCTTTTCCTTATCATATTCAACTGCCCTGCCTGAAATTTCCCAAAGCAACAATATTTGCGATGACGTCAGACGTACTGTTGCTGCACATCATCAGCCTCGCTCCACCTTTACCATCCAGGGGTGATGTATTGGATTGTTAGTTTGTGGTATTTTTGTGGAATCTCATGGCTTGTGCATGTCTTGGCTCACAGTAACATTTCTCATGTTATTTTCTGTTCCTCTCCTCAACAATCACACAACTAATCTCATTGATGTTCTTCTCATACAATCGTGTGAGAGTAGAGGTGCCATATGCACACCCCTTCAGACTTTGCAAGCCTCTTAGGCTGTCTTCTGCAAAAAAATGAAATATCTCAGGAAGAGAAGTGGACACACTGCTCTCCAGTTAAGAACTTATTCAGGTCAAAATGGGATGGCCAAAAGTTAGGCTGTTCTCTACTAGAAGACACCGTGAGGCCATTGTCAGTGCAGTCTCCAAACTTTTATGGAAGACACAGCTCTGTAGGAAGAAGGTCAATGATCATCACCACTCTGCCAGGAAAAGTACCATGATCTTCTCTTTGCTAACACACACACACACACACACACACCTCTTCACTATTTACCCACAATCAACTACATTATTGCATGTAGCATTTCCATACAATAGCTCTCAGTATTACTAAGCCTTCCTGCCCTCTGGCTAAAAGCTTATGCATTCCACTGAGGCTGGCAGTCTCTAGCTATGCACAGAGTGAGTGTATGCTCAGAGATGAGGCTACGATCTATAAGGTGCATCTTATGTCAGTGCATATGATGGCTGAATGTCTCCACGTACAGAGGGACCTGTCAGAATCATGCAAGTCAGAAGGTGTCCCTGAGCTTCAAAGTGAAGTCCTTAAGGGTTGAGGTAGTTCTGAATTGGTCTGAGATTAGCATTGTTGATGTGGTGAGGCTGGTAGTTTTAACCTGCCAACTTCAGTGAATGAAGGACAGAGGAGAACCCAGTCCACAGAGCATCTAAAGACATCAAGATGGAGGGAAAGTTCAGGAGAAGCAAAAGGGAGAAGCTGGCACCCACCAAGTAACTGCTCAGACTTTCAAGTTGGGATTTATCCCCGTCAATCTTCTGAGGAAAAGAGGGGAGGAGTACAAACTATAAATAAATTAGGCAGTATTAACAAGATACAAGGAAATAAAGCAGTCACCATTCCCCAGCAAATGTCTGATCACACCGTTGAAACCTTAAATGGAAATTTGGAAATATTTCCTCACCATCGTAAACCAGATTTTTTTCGCTCTCACCACATTTCTCATCATTACCCACTCTGCTCAAGGCCTGGGAAATCAATGCCTGAAGTTAGTTCCAAATTTATTGACAAATGATTAGAGAATGCTGCAATGAACAAAACAATGAAATAACAGTAGCAAAACCATTGATCAATTGGGATAGTGGAGCATAAAATGGAGGCAGCCGCTTATTTCTCTTTCGTGTACCTTTATGAAAAGGCAACAAATGAACATATAGATTTCCTGAAATCCATAAATTGCCTTTACAGTGCATCATGTAGTATATCTAAATTAGACTTGCAACAGACACAGACGTAAACCATCAGACGAATCTTGAATTGTGCACTTTGCTAATGGTTTGCTTTCTAAATATCAGCAGGAGTTAGTGTAAAGGGCCTGTATAATTTTCTTAAAAGCGAAAGCGTTATCCATATTTCTATTTATATTAAACAGAAAGTGAATTGCATCTGTGTAATGAATGGACAGAGTTTTAATCTCCTTACTGTACGTTAACCAAAACCATTAGTGTGATTGGTTTGTGGTGCTCATGTTATTGAGGAAACAATTTTGTTTGGGAAACCAGTTGTAAACATCTGAATTTGTTCTGTTATTACACCTGCTGTTTTATTGTAAACTCACAAAATTGATTGGCACGCAGAAATAGAAGAACACATCAGCCTCACTGACATGTCCCAAACTTTAATGGGATTATGGCTGGCATATGAAATGACTTTGTACACCAGCCATTGTCTCATATCTTGTATTATCTTTGTCTTAAGAAAAGAATTACAGATCTCAGATTTAACATTTACATTTTATTTCGCATCAATTGGCATTTGAACAAAGGGAGTTCCAATTTCTATGACTCATTACATATAAACTGTTACCTAACTACATTAGATTAGATTACATTACAGTGTGGAAACAGGCCCTTCGGACCAACAAGCCCACACCGACCCACCGAAGCGCAACCCACCCATACATTTACCCCTTACCTTACACTACAGACAATTTAGCATGGCCAATTCACCTTATCTGCACATCTTTGGACTGTGGGAGGAAACTGGAGCACCCAGAGGAAACCCACGCAGACACAGGGAGAACGTGCAAACTCCACACAGTCAGTCGCCTGAGGCAGGAATTGAACCCGGGTCTCTGGCGCTGTGAGGCAGCAGTGCTAACCACTGTGCCACTGTGCCGCCCACAAAGCGATACGTTGTTGTGTCGTCATAGTCTTACCAGACCACAGGATTTGCTCTCTCATTAGAGAGAAGTGGTGATTTAACCTGAGGGCCACCAGCCCTCAGACAAGGGACGAGATTTCATGGGAGCCTCAAAGCAACTATCCAGCCAACTGAGCTAAACCAATCCCCTCAAAAGATCAAGCAATTACACCAGCCTCGACTCCCAGTCACAGCCCTATATTCCCAAACGAAAGGAATCCTGCATAATGACTTTCCACATTCCTCATTTAATCAGTCATATTTCACAGCAGTTTCTGAGGATGAGGTTATAAAGCTCATCAGTGCCATCATTGAAAATCCAAGGTAGCTGCTGCAATCAACCAGTTCACAATCAAACAGGACTAGGACCATTATCAGGAGCTGTTAAGTATAATAATTAACCACGTATTGGCCCAGCAAGGAAATGTGCTTAACCTCTTATTAAAAATGAACAAACTTGATTCAGATCACACATGAAAGACCGACTGTCAATAAAACCATGTTTTAAACCCTAGGTTGGGATAACACAGATGTTGAAACACAGCCAAGCATTCATCAATAGTCTGCTGGGTATGTCCACAAAGACTTTGATTTAATTTGTATGAACCGATGGAAATGTTCTTTCTAACCAATAACAGATGCACCTGAATCTGAACAGTTGAACTGAAGGTTTTCTTTGGCTTGTATTTATAGCTTAAACCTGTTCTTTCTTCATAACAAAGAAACTTAGATTTAAAACATCAGATCACGACATGTAAACAGACTGTAATCACCTGTCAAAGAATATTTATGTCTTTTCCACCATCTTGTGACAATAACACAGTGATTAAAGGTCCTGGAGCAAGTATATTGATGTCTGTTTGAACTCAGCAATGGATTCCAATGGGCTTGCAGTGCAAGGACTCCACTCCTGTATGAGTCACACCCTAGTATCTATACTTGCCAGTGGATCTGTCACAATGGGATGAGATTTACCCAACTGTGTACTATTCCCAAGGTTAAAGATCCCACCTCCATCATAAAACTGCTCCAATGATCATATTTGGATGAAATCCACGATGATGATAATTTTGTGGTCTCCCTCTCTAATGAGCAACAATCATTAAATTTATGTGTAGAAAAAGAAATGGATGACCCATGTATTATTGCTCAGAGTTTCAGCAGCAAAATAACGGCAGACAAACAGCAAGTGTCAATCACACAAGTCCATGGCACCTCAAAATCTCTGAACTTGATCACTCCTTTGTTGCTGATGAAATGCTTTCTGCTGACAATATTTGTTATTTTCTTTCTGATTTATTTAGGTTTTGTTGCCGTGGCTTTTTCATCACAATGTATTTCTGCAATGTGCAGCTTAACCTTTCATCTCTATTTCTCAACAAAGGGGGGAATATTAAAGGCATGCTCTCATGATTTGTTGGAGTTCTGAAGCTCACGGAATGCCTGGAAATTGACCTAACATTTGAGTTTCACAGCCAGTCCATTAATAATTTCAAGAATGTTTACAGAGCCAAATTTGTTTCGCTAGCTGTCACTTTGCTTGATTTAACAATGGACTATTATTTCCATCAAACTGAATAGTTAACCATCAGATTTTATTGGTTGTGAATAAGGAAAGAAGTGAGGACTATCAACAAAGGACAGTTTGTTGAAATCAAACAACTTGGCAAATTGTGTCTCCAAATCAAGCCAGCACGGACCTTGACAGAAGCCATGATCAATGCTGTGTCTTGAGTCAGCAAGGAAACCCAGGAGTTCAGGAAAATGGTCAATGGCCACTTTTTGAAAGGGTAAATACCAGCATCTATATCCTGCTACCTCACATTTTCATCATTCACAGGGCCAGCACTCACTCTAACTCAGCTACTGCATGGAGATATCACCAGGGCTCTTTGACTGCAGTTCTCACTATGATGCACATCATGTCTACTCAACAGCTCACACCAATGTCAATATCTGCAACTACTAACACTCCTGCCTTCTGCACTTCTTATTCTCTCATTAGTAACACCTCTCCTGTTCCTGTATCATTATTAAGTGCTCTTCCATCCACCTTCATCACACTTAACCCCTCCCTTTTCACATTCCAGGGGGAAAAAAGGCTACAACTGGTCTGGGAGAGCCAAGACTGATGAAGGGTGAGGAATGGGTGACACCAGGCTCCTCACTCTGAATGAGGAGAAGATTCTTGAACATTTATCCAAGGAGCAGGGCTAGGCATGCTCCACCATTCAATAAGGTCATTGGTGCTCTGATTGTAGTCTCAATCTGAATTCCTGACCATCCCTTGACTTTTGCCCAAGCTTTAGTTATGTGATCTAGCATCTCTTTCTCGCTTTATGCTTAGATCACAGGGAGATTTACTGAAGTTTCCCGAACCGGAGTTGGGGGTTGGGGGGGGGGGGGGGGGGTCACAGTCTAAGAATACAGGATAGGTCATTTAGAATTGAGATGAGGAAACTAGTGGTTGAAACCAAAACATTGAATGTGCTCATGAAGGAGTTAGATGTAATTCTTAGGGACAAAGGGATCAAATGGTTTTAGGGAGAAAGTGGGAACAGGATACTTAACGTGATCATCTCTGATCATATCAAATGGCAGAGCAGGCTCGATGGACTGAAGAGCCTAGTAGGGCCACTAAAAAAATTAAGCAGTGCCATATTTTTTGTAAAGCATGTTAGGACATCGGACCACATTAAAGATGTTGTTGCAGTGGCTTTCCACAATGCAAGAAGCATTCAACTCAAGTTCACAATTTGTAATTTACTGTCTTTGCCACAGAAAATACTGTTCACTTGTTATTTATTTGTCCTATCATGACCTATTTCCCTCAGTCGTTAAGCTGAAATGCTTCCAAATCGGTGTCTAATCTAACATAAAAGTGATTCCATCCAATTCTTTAAGAAAGCTATTGAGTTTCATCTGAATACATTATAAATAATGAGGACCTTATCTTCCAAGAAGGGTTGACACATTCAAGATGAGATATACTTAAATCATTAATCAGATGTCTGCATTGTACAATGGATACAGATAAATCAATTTATGGGCCACTAACCATACACAATTATCTACTTTTTGGCAGGATGGGAATTCTTATCAACCTATATTAATAATAATTACATTTATAAAGTGGAAGCAGTTTTATCATGGAAATGTGCACTACACTATGAATGAGCACAAAGTATTGTGTGCATTGGTAATCTGAACTGTAAAAGAAAGTCCCGGAGCAGATAGGCAAATTCTGGATACACATTCTCAGTGGCTCCAACTCCATGACAGGTGCCTACTTTTGTGAAACAATCCCCAGGGAAGACATCACTCCACAATCTGTTCCTATATGTCTTAGTCACCAACAATAAAATGTGGGCTCTCAACATCCTGGCGTCCATTAAAAGTCATCATTTTGTGGGTCTAGATTTCTCAGATTACTTGGAAGTGACAACTATAAGGAATTTATGCAATGTTGGACATAGGCAGTCCATTCAGCCCCTTCAATCTATTTTGACATTCAATGAGATTGTAGCTGACCTAAACCCAACTTCATGTCCCCACCATTGCCTCATAACTTTCCACACCTTTAATTAACTGAATTATTTGTCCAGCTATTCATCTGAAGTTGCAATTCATTCAACATCAGTTGCTACCTGTGGAAAAGAGTTAATTCCAAATTCTTCTCCTACACTCTGTCTGAAAAAGCCATTTCTCAATCTCACTCCTGAAAGATCTGGCTCGAACTGTTAGACTCTGCCTGTTAGTTCTAGATTTGCCAGTCAGCAGCAAGTTTCTCTGTATCAATCCTGATTTCTTTCCCTTCAGTATGTTACATACTTCAATTAGACCTCCCCTCAATCCTTCTAAACTCCAGTAAGTATAGGCCTAAAGTGCTCAATCTCTCATCTTTACAAAAGTTTTTCATCTCCAGAATTAATTTAAAACTGCCAACAATGCAGTTACATCCTTCCTCAAGTAAGGGGGCATGTCGATACACAGTAATCCAAACACGGTCTCGCCAGTGCCCTGTACAATTGCAACAACATTTCCCTATGTTTGTACTCTGTTCTTTTAACAATAAATCCCAAAATTCAAGTTGCACTACCTTTTACCACCTATACCTATATTCATTTTCTGCAATTCATAGGTAGGAGGAACATTAACTGGTTTGATAGAATTACGTCTGTAAGAAGCCAGAGATGATACATCTCCAATGGAACCTCATACGCTACCTGGTTTTCTACCAAAGATGATATCACACCATCAGGCTCAGTGAAATGACTGAAACTTCAATGTCACATGACACTATTCATAATGTCAGCCTTGAAATCCAGTTGACAATTGGCAAATTCATAAAACACAGTGAAGGAAACAACAAGATATTTGACTATAGTTATTTTTTTGTTCGTAAGAGTTTCACTTTGATTAGATAAGCAATCACTTTAGAAGATAATTTGATGTTGACTGTCTTCATATAAGGTTTATTTATGTTAGATGCCACAAGAAATATATGAAGTTCAAATGCAAGTCTTTTAAAATAAATTATTCCCTGTAACAAACAAAATTTAATGTTGCCTTAAATGCATCAATTTACAGATGAAATATAATTATTTGGTTAAAGAGGCATAGTGTTCCTTCTATAAGGTGCCAAAGCAATTTGGAATGAATTGATCTCAAAATAACCTTGAGCATTTTATAACTTTGACAGAGTGTACAACACTCTGTGCAGGTCAGATCTGTAATTTCTTGACCAGTCAGTATCACATCAATAAAGGAAAAGGATTTACATTTATTTTTGAAGAAGAGGTTTTTTGGCAAACATCTTTGAAGACATGTTCTAAGTGAGACACTAATCAGGTAAAATGATTCAAGCTTTCTGCACAGCATTTTAAAAATTCTGATCATATTATCCTTCAGTCACTGTTTTGCTGCACAATTTGCTGGATCTCCATTGATTTGATAAGCTGTCATAGCAAGGTGAATGTTGATAGATCACAAAGTCATTCCTTTCCAGCAAGCTGTGGTTTTCAAACCAGTGGGATGGATTTTACATTTACTTTGTCCTGTAGCTAGATTCATAACCTTGGGCTTGATGCTCTTTTTTCAACACATTTATTTTAAAACATAGTTGTTTGTAGCATGGGCTGGAACTTTGAAACTTAATGACTTCTCTGGGTTTTGAGAGAATCACTTTTTAACTTATTTCAAGATGGACAAGTATCCAAGTTACTATCAAATAATGAGGTCCTACAATTGCAATTATGGAAAAAGGCCTTTGATTTTGAATAGTTGGAGACTGGGTCAATCAACCCAGAACACAAATCAAGTCCCCTTGGAGTTACCTACACATTGACTCTCTATAGTAACTGCTGAGGAAGTTGGAAACTCCAATGGGTTACTCCCCAACTCTGCAGAACACCCTCCTCCCCCATACAATGGCAGCCGTAGTATGTGGAGCCCTGTGCAAAAATTGGGAGCGCTGTGTCTAAACTATCCAAACCTGATTTAATGTCAAAGACTTCAGAGAGTTCCCTGACGACACCACCTTAGTAGGGTGAATATCTAATAATGATGAGTCAACATACAGAAGGACATACAAGGCTTGTGAAATAGGGCAATGAGAACAACCTCTCTCTCAACATTGGCAAAATTAAAGAACTGATTATTGATTTCAGAAAGGAAGCTGGAGAACACATCCCTATCTCAATCAATGAGACTGAGGTTGAGAATGTGGAGAATAAAATTCCTCAGAGTGACCATAGCTGACAATCTGCCCTGGATTTCCCACATGGATGAAATGGTCAGGAAGGCACAACAAGATCCTTTCTTCCTCAGGGTTCAGAAAATGCAGCATGTCCAGAAGAACTCTCACTCACTAAGAAACTACAGAAGGTTGTGTGCACAGCCCAGATCATCACAGAAATCAATGTCCCATCCATGGACTCCATTTACATGGCTCATTGCTGCGGAAAGGCTGCCAACATCATCAAAGTCCCGTCACACCTGGTCATGGTCTCCTACAACCTCTTCTGTCAGACAGAAGGTATAGAAGCTTGAACACATGCACCAGCAGGTTCAGAAACAGCATCTCCCCACTGTTAGTCGACTGTCGAATGGGCTCTTTGTGCTCAGATGCTGATTTTGCTAACGTTGATCTTGCCGAGCACATGCTCTGAGTAAACTGTACATGTCTTCCTAAGTTTTTCTACAACCTCTAATCTGTACATCCTTGCTTACTATGATTTGCCAGTGCTGCTTATAAATAAAGCTTTTTTACTGTAGTCCAGTACATGTGACAATCAATCAATCAATCAATCAATCAATCAATCAATTACCAAGCTAGACAGATTTCCAGGAAATGTCTGCACGGGTGTAAAAGTGACTCACAAGTGACTCACCCCTTTCACCCTGTCACTAATACTCACCTTCACCCCACCAATAGCTGATGTTATGCTCATTAGTTGATGAATCAGTGCTACTCAATGTTGAAAACCAATTTGGACAAATACTGAGGGTAGAGAGGGCACAAAATATATTGGGATGGGGGACTTTAATGTCAATGTTTAACAGCATTACTACTGACCAAGTTGGTTCAGTTCTCAGGGACAGAGCAGCTTAGTTGGGTCTGCAGAAGGTGGTGAGGGAACCACAATGAAAAAGAGGACTTGTGTTTTTCCTCATGAAGCTACCTGCCTCAGAACTGTCCATCCATGGCAGGATCAGTAAGAGTGACAATTGTGTAGTATAAAGGGGAAATGAATATGTTCATAATAATGATGGAACTGATGGTACAACAGAAATCAGCAGAGTACATCAGAGCAGAGGGAGTAACGCATCAGAACATTGACAAAAACACTAGGTGAGGGAGGTCTATTCAATCCAATGTGCACCTCAGGGTGAATAATGTTGCAGAAATTGATAGCGCTTTACCCTCAGGCGAATTGAGCAATGTTAAGGACTTGAACAGTAACAGCCTTCTTAGACAATGTAGCATCTAAGAGTGCAATTGTAGACACAATGTAAAGGCTACACAATCTATAACAGGACAGCCAGCAGGGAAGTTTCCTTTCATTCATTCACAGGATGGTGACACGTTGGCACAGTGGTTAGCTCTACATTCTCCTCCAATAAATAGGGGTCCCAGCAATGGTCCCAGCAGAACACTACTGGTCACAGATCTGCAGTCAGAAAAACTCCCTTCCACCACTAGTCTCTGTCTTTTATGATTAAGCATGTTCTATATCCAATTTACCAGCCTTCCACAGATTTCATGTGACTTCAGGACCTTGGTTAGGCCACATTTGGAGTACTGTGTGCAGTTCTGGTCGCCTCACTTTAGGAAAGATGTGGAAGCTTTGGAGAGGGTGCAGAGAAGATTTACCAGGATGTTGTCTGGAATGGAGAATAGGTCGTACGAGGATAGTTGAGAGTGCTAGGCCTTTTCTCATTGGAACGGCAAAGGATGAGGGGTGACTTGATAGAGGTTTATAAGATGATCAGAGGAATAGATAGAGTAGACAGTCAGAAACTTTTTCCCCGGGTACAACAGAGTGTTACAAGGGGACATAAATTTAAGGTGAAGGGTGGAAGGTATAGGGGGGATGTCAGGGGTAGGTTCTTTACCCAGAGAGTGATGGGGGCATGGAATGCGCTGCCTGTTGGAGTGGCAGAGTCAGAATCATTGGTGACATTTAAGCGGCAATTGGATAGGTACATGGATGGGTGTTTAAGCTAGGACAAATGTTCGGCACAACATCGTGGGCCGAAGGGCCTGTTCTGTGCTGTATTGTTCTATGTTCTATGTTCATCCTTTATGTAGGGACCTTGTCAAAGACTTTGCTAAATTCCAAACAACTTCCACCCTACCCTCATCAATCTTCTTTGTTAGTTCCTCAAAAAATTCAATCAAGTTTGTGAGACTTGATCTTCCCCACAAAGCTATGCTGCCTGTTGGCAATGAGTCCATATTTTTCCAAATGTGAATAAATCCTACCCCTAAGGATCTTTTTCAATAATTTCCCTATCACTGACGTAAGGCTCGCTGGGCTGTAATTTCCTGAATTATCCATGTTGCCCTTCTTAAACAGAGCAACAACATTAGCTATTCTCCAATTCTCTTGGACCTCTCCTGTGAGGATACAAAGATCTTGTACAATGCCCCAACAGCTTCCTCCCTCTCTGCCTTCAATATTCTGAGAACGATCCATCAGGTCTTGGGGACTTGTCTACCTTAATGTTTTTCAAACCAACTAACACCTCCTTTTTTATATTAACATTCCCTAGTTTACCAATAAACAACGTGTCCTTCTCCCCTCTGAATACCGATGCAAAGTATTTGTTGGGGACCTCATCCACATCCTCTGGCTCCACAAATAAATTCCCTCTTTTGTTCCTGACTGGACTCACCCTTTCCCTAGCTACCTTCTTGCCCCTTATATACATATAAAACAGCTTTGAATTTCTTTAATCATGTTTGCCAAGGAATTATCATTGTCTCCTTAACCCCCTGAACTCCCTGTTGAAGTTCCTTTGTTTTCTTTATATTCTGCAAGGACACTGCTTGTCTTCAGTTTCTGAAACCCACAATCAATCATGTAATTTTTAAGTTCACAAACCTTTGGTCAAAACCAGATTCAGAAAGGAGAAAGGCTGGTTATCCCTGCTCACTTTGTCACAACAACAGAGGCAAGCAAGCGAATGTAGAATGTTGTGTATAAATGTGCATCACACAGATGATGCTTCCCGATGTTCACTCATTCGGTATTTTCCTGCTTTTCAAACTAGATTATGGGCAATTAAGTGCTTCAAGTTTTTGTTGCACTTGCTCAGAAAGTCCAGCTGGTGCTTTAAGCTGGAAATCCTCATCCAGACTGACTCTCGCCAAGCACGAAAAAGTATCACCTTCTCTCACATATCAATTACAATCCCCTTGAGGTACAAATCAATGCACATTTAGATTTCCTCATTACTTTTTAAACCTCTGTGTGAGTTTGCTGTTTCTTTTGCTCTGAGATTTTTTTGGGTTCATTTTCACCTTTATCCAGTACCACAAATCAAATGATTTCTTTGAAATAAAACTTTCAACACAAGAGTTTTGGGAATAATACTTATGCTAATTTTCATTGAGAAAGAACATCCACCTATGCAGTATGAATATGAAGCTGCACTTCAATTGTATTGCTTTACCAGTGCTGGTGCTAAGAACTGCTGTGAAAATTGAGTTCAGTTTGTTATTGTGTAGCGAAGGTTAACGTGATCAAATTAATATTCATTATTAAATGTATTTTGGTGAGGAAGAGTTCAAAACGTACAAACAAAATTCCAATATTGTGTTGCACATTTATGACTGTATTGCTGCATAATGATATTAAGATGTAGAATTTGAACGTCTTGCAGGTCAAGGATCTGGACCCACATTTAATTTTAATTTCAGCATTACAACTGAATTGCTTTCCCATCTTAAATTGCTATGCAGTTGAATGTTGATGGTTATGTGAAAGCATGAAGCTTATTGTTGCTGTCTGTACTGCACGGAACATTGAACAAAATTTCTCAACACTCTTCCCAACTAAAGCCACACCATTGAACATCAAGAAAATACAATGTAGCTGGGCTGGTATTATAAAACCATGCATTCCCACAGGATCTACAATCCATAATTTAAAAATAACAATAATGCCATGGATGGAAAACTCTAGCCATCTATAAACTAATACATGGTCAAAGCTTGCCCGCAGATATAATTTTTTTTTACAACATACAGTGTGATGTTTATAAATATGTATAACTGATAACTGATGAGTTTTGAGAAGATTTGTAGCTCCGGTTGAGGTTCTGGACATAGGTTTGCTTGTTGAGCTGGAAGGTTCATTTTCAGATATCTCATCACCATGCTAGGTAACATCATGAGTGAGTCTCTGGATGAAGCTTCACGGGAGGCTAACTGATGATGTTACCTAGTATGGTGACGAAACGTCTGAAAGTGAACCTTCCAGCTCAGCGAGCAAACATACATCCATAGATAACTGATATTTCCTTTCAAGTTTTGATTTTTAACTAGTGACAAATATGTGAATAAGGGGAGTGATATTGATTTTTTTAACTTTCTGGAGGCAAGATTTTAAACTAGTTTGTGTCATACAACAAGTGACTAGCACCCTCCCAGAGTGATAATCCAAGTTTGTTTGTATTGTTGAGAGCTAAGCAATTGTAAAGAGCATATATTGAAATGTATTGGCTTGTTCTTAGTTTAGAAGAATCAATAAGTGATTCCTGCTTTGGAAAATCTGATAGATTGGAATTACGTTTGGATTCAGTTTGTAGAAAAACTGACTGATGTCAGATGTCAGAACAATTTCTCCTCGAGAAAGGAATGAACTCAAAGCAGTTAGGATACAAGCAATGTCAATGTAAGGAGTTTAGTTTGAAAATACCAGAATAGAAGTGATTGGTTAGAACTTTGAAAGAGTTATTTGAATTGAAGGAAGTTTAAGCTCATTTGTGTGAATATTTGAGGAAAAATTATCAAGACCAGGAATTAACAGAAACAGTTAAGTTAAAACTGTAGATGTGATAGTAGAAGGAACTCTCGCTGGTGTGTAAGTACTCTAAAATGATGAATGGTGAGAATAGATGGGATTGTAATTTGCCATATGTTTTGAAATCTTTCAAATTGTTTTATCTGTAGCTAGCTTGGTTTGTCTATTTGGTTTAGTCTATTTATGTTCATTCCTTTTGTGTAATACCCTTCTGTTTTATTGTTAAAAACAAACCTGCAGCCTTCTGTGCTTAAATGTCACTGAAAACCCACCACATTAAATTAATAATGAGGTAAAATATGATCAATCAAGCCAAATTTCCATCTGGGATTTGATTTGTCCCAGTAGAAACAACAGTTTTTTTGGTAAACATTTCAGTTTTCAACAACAAACCAACACTGTACAAGTTCTGGCCTTGTCTCCTTTAATTTATAATCTAGGCTTTTATTTAAAAAGCTAAGGCTCCCATATTATTTGTTAACAGCTTTCTCAACTTGTCACCTTCAAATATTAGCATTGTTAGGGTCACTGATTATTCTGATTGTATATGCCTTCTAACTGATTGATAGATCAGAGACGTCAGATATTTAAAATTGCTCATATACTCTACGGCCTCATTTTCAAACTCCAGACTAGGTGGCTGCAGGAGAAAGTGGTGAGTGATTGGATTTTCAAAGATCATTGATTTGTAAGTTGAAGCGAGCACTTTATTCCATTAAACCTTCAAAAACTGAGGCAAGGAGAACAAACTAATGAATTGGTTTCTGATGTCTCCTCTAGTCACTTGATTTAGGAAGGTGTTACACAGTAATAGCTATGACATAGCACAGAAGGAAGCCATTCTGTCCATTGTGTAAGCTATTTTAATTAGCTTTTTCTTTCACTGCATTCCCCTGTCTGCATTTTCCTTCTAAAGCATTTGACCCTGAGTCGAAGGATCAATAACAAGGGGGCATAATTTTACAATAAAAGGTAGGAGGTTTAGAGAGGATTTGAGAAAAGGTTTTTTTCACCAAATTGGTGGTGGGGGTCTGGAAAACACTACACAGGAGGATGGATGGTGTGGGAAACCTCACAACCTTTATCAGGTATTTGGATGAGTGACTGAAATGTCATAGCATTCAATACAATGGTCCCAGTGCAGGAAAGAGGAACCAGTGTGGACAGTAGTACATTTTTGGAGTACAGATCAGATGTGTCGAAGAGCCTCTTCTGTTCTGCATGATTTTATAAGTCTAGCTCCACTTGAAAATTATTATTAAATCTACTTGCAAAACCTTGCAGGAAGGACATTCCAAATCATAACAACTCTGTGTTAGAAAAAAATCTTTCTATCTTTCTAATATTGTCCCTGAATAATTTGTCTTGATTTACCAAATATTTCAATTCTGTGTTTTCTGTTTACTCATGTTTTTGTGAAGTGACTTGTCCATAAAAACCCTTCAGCATTTTGAACAACTCAGTTAAATCACATCATATTCTTCCCCACTTTAAAGAAAGCACATAACTCGTGTTACAGTTTAATAGTAAAGCAGAAAATTCAGAAAAAAAATATTTTAAAACTCCAAGATGAATTTGAAGAAAAGTCTCTAGGCTCCACTTTAACTCCACAAAATGTATGTTATTGCAGCAGTAAAACATCAGAGACAGTTCTGCAACAGTAGATGTTGGTATCTGTTGAAGGAGTGAATGCAGATTTTGAGTTGTGTTTCCCTTATAGGAGCTGAAGCAAAAGGAACAGCTAATGCAGCTGATTCCAGCCTTTGAACCTGTATCAACATTCAATAAACTCAACGCTGATTTTCCACTTCAACTTCACTCTCTCACTTTATCTCTGTGTGTGTTAAGCATGAACATTTTCAACTGCCTTTATATCAATTCACAAAGTAAAAACTTGTAAACTGTGCCCAAGTTAAATCCATTGTGTTTTAGTGAACTTATACAAAGTATACAAAGTTATAAATTGCACAACACCAGGTTATAGTCCAACAGGTTTATTTGGAAGCACTAGCTTTCGAAGCACTGCTCCTTCATCAGGTGGTTGTGGAGAATAAGATTGTAAGACACAGAATAGAACATAGAACATAGAACAATACAGCACAGAACAGGCCCTTCGGCCCACGATGGTGTGCCGAACTTCTATCCTAGATTAAGCACCCATCCATGTACCTATCCAAATGCCGCTTAAAGGTCGCCAATGATTCTGACTCTACCACTCCCACGGGCAGCGCATTCCATGCCCCCACCACTCTCTGGGTAAAGAACCCACCCCTGACATCTCCCCTATACCTTCCACCCTTCACCTTAAATTTATGTCCCCTTGTAACAATCTGTTGTACCCGGGGGAAAAGTTTCTGACTGTCTACTCTATCTATTCCTCTGATCATCTTATAAACCTCTATCAAGTCACCCCTCATCCTTCGCCGTTCCAACGAGAAAAGGCCGAGAACTCTCAACCTATCCTCGTACGACCTATTCTCCATTCCAGGCAACATCCTGGTAAATCTTCTCTGCACCCTCTCCAAAGCTTCCACATCTTTCCTAAAGTGAAGCGACCAGAACTGCACACATTACTCCAAATGTGGCCTAACCAAAGTCCTGTACAGCTGCAACATCACTTCACGACTCTTGAATTCAATCCCTCTGCTAATGAACGATAATACACCATAAGCCTTCTTACAAACTCTATCCACCTGAGTGGCAACTTTCAAAGATCTATGTACATAGACCCCAAGATCCCTCTGTTCCTCCACCTGACTAAGAACCCTACCATTAACCCTGTATTCTGCATTCTTATTTGCTCTTCCAAAATGGACAACCTCACACTTGGCAGGGTTGACCTCCATCTGCCACTCCTCAGCCTAGCTCTGCATCATATCTAAGTCCCTTTGCAAACGACAAATGCCCTCCTCACTGTCCACAACTCCACCTATCTTCGTATCATCTGCGAATTTACTGACCCACCCTTCGACTCCCTCATCCAAGTCATTAATAAAAATTACAAACAGCAGAGGACCCAGAACTGATCCCTGCGGAACTCCACTTGTAACTGGGCTCCAGGCTGAATATTTACTATCTACCACCACTCTCTGACTTCGACCGGTTAGCCAGTTTTCTATCCAATTGGCCAAATTTCCCTCTATCCCATGCCTCCTGACTTTCCGCATAAGCCTACCATGGGGAACCTTATCAAGTGCCTTACTAAAATCCATGTACACTACATCCACTGCTCTACCCTCAACTGAAAGACCTGGATTGTTTGTTAAGTCTCATCTTTTAGAATGACTATGTTGGTCATTCAGCGAACATGGTCATTCAAACAGATGAGAGACTTAACAACAAATCCAGGTCTTTTTTCAATATATAATTTCAGTTACATCACACTGTAAACTTTTGCTCTAAATTCTGTG
The DNA here is from genome assembly GCF_047496795.1 of Chiloscyllium punctatum. Taxonomy (NCBI): domain Eukaryota; kingdom Metazoa; phylum Chordata; class Chondrichthyes; order Orectolobiformes; family Hemiscylliidae; genus Chiloscyllium; species Chiloscyllium punctatum. The sequence continues at coordinate 6,637,568 of NC_092779.1, read as the reverse complement.
TCTTACAATCTTATTCTCCACAACCACCTGATGAAGGAGCAGCGCTCTGAAAGCTAGTGCTTCCAATTAAACCTGTTGGACTATAGCCTGGTGTTGTGTGATTTTTAACTTTGTACACCCCAGTCCAACACCGGCATCTCCAAATCATACAATGTGTGTGTTTTTTTTTCATTTAGAAATGGCGGTGGTTAAAACAGCTGCCTCACAGAAGCAGGGACTAGAGTTTGATTCCACCCTCGAGCGACTGTCTGAGTGGAGTTTGCACATTCTCCCTGTGTCTGTGTGATGTAGGAAATAAGGAGGCACAGTTAGTAGTCCTTGGATGATGGAGTCTCAGAATACATTATTACAATACGTGAACTTGGGTTCAAAACTGGAAGGACATGTATCACTTAAAGTTGCAATTATACGCTGATTGTGTGTCTTAAGAAGGGAAGGACATGGCTTTTCGTTTCATCTATTCCAGAGATGGTGAAGGATGTCTGAAGAATTGTTTAAGTGCATTTAAATGAAGTTTTGAGCTATTCTAAGCCCTTGGAATAAAAAGTTGAGTGCAGCAGGGAAAAGAAAGCAGTAGATGTGGGGAAAGAAGGAAAACAACTGGATCTGCCTGCCCGAATTCAGACAATCAGACAAACCCAGGGTAAGTCAGGCAGAATGCAGATTCCTTTAGGGAGAAGAGCGCCACACCCCCACCACACACACACACACACACACACACACACACACACACACAGCAGAGGTGCTGGTCTTAACAGAGTCTATATAGTCTCAGCTGAACGGATGTTGTGAGAGCCTTGGAAATTGCTAAAAACTAAAGTTCCAGAACAAGAAGGCTGATGAGGTCTCAGAGTCAGAGAGGTCCACAGCATGGAAACAGACCCTTCAGCCCAACTTGTCTATGCTGCTCAGTTTTCACAATTAATCTGGTCCCATTTGCCTGCATTTGGTATATATCCCTCTATACCTATCCCATCCATGTACCTGTCCAAATATTTCTTAGATGATAAAATTATACTTGCCTCCACCACTATCTGTGGCAACCCGTTCCAGACAGTCCCCACCATCTGTGTGAAATAAATTGGTCCTCTGGATTCTCTCCTGTATCTCTTTCCTTTCACCCTCTAGTTTTAGACTCCCCTAATAGTGGGAAAAGCTGTTTGCTATATACTTTACTATAAAGCCTCTCATAATTTTATAGACCTCTGTCAGAGAAGGACACATCCTACAAAATTGTTGATGACATGAGGATAATGAACTGAGTTAGCAGCTTCTTTAAGATGCATGGAAAGAGGATCAAGTAAGGAAAATAACAGGATGAGGTAGAAAATATTTCTGAAGACAAAACCTATTACAACCAGATCAGCTGATGAATGAACTTTGGTGTAGAGACTGGAGTAACCCTGAATTGAGGCTTGAGTGTTTAAGTTTTCTCTCTGGGCAAAAGGATTGTATTTTTGTTTCTGATATTTATACATAGAACATAGAACACTACAGCACAGTACAGGCCCTTTGGCCCTCAATATTGTGCCAACCTGTGGAACCAATCTGAAGCCCATCTATCCTACACTATTCCATTTTCATCCATATGTTTATCCAATGACCATTTAAATGCCCTTAAAGTTGGAGTCTACTACAGTTGCAGGCAGGGCATTCCACACCCCTACTGCTCTCTGAGTAAAGAAAGTACCTCTGACATCTGTCCTATATCTATCACCCCTCAGTTTAAAGCTATGTCCCCTCATACTAGCCATCGCCATCCAAGGAAAATGGCTCTCACTGTCCACCCTATCTAAACCTCTGATTATCTTGTATGTCTCAATTAGGTCACTTCTCAATCTTCTCTCGAATGAAAATAGCCTCAAGTCCCTCAGCCTTTCCTCATAAGACCTTCCCTCCATTGTAATTTCCTAGTAAATCTCCTCTGAATCCTTCCAAAAATGTGGTGACCAGAACTGTACGCAACACTCCAAGTGCTGCTGCACCTGATTTTTGTATAGCTGCAACGTGACCTTGTGGTTCTGAAACTCAATCACTCTAGCAATAAAAACTCACACACCGTATGCCTTCTTAGCAACCCTATCAACCTGGGTGGCAATTCTCAGGGATCGATGCACATGAACACCGAGATCTTTCTGCTCATCTACACTGCCAAGAATTTTTCCATTAGCCCAGTACTCTTTATTCCTGTTGCTCCTTCCAAAGTGAATCACCTCACACTTTTCCACATTAAACTCCATTTGCTATCTCTCAGCCCAACTCTGCAGCTTATCTATGTCCCTCTGTAACACAGAAGGACATAGAGAGACTGGAGAGTGGGACGGAAATGCGGCAGATGTTTTTCAATCTAGACAAATGTGAGGTGATGCATTTAGGCAAGTCTAATTCTAGAGCGAATTATACAATGAACAGAAGACCCTTGGGAAAAACTGATGGGCAGAGAGATCTGGGAGTTCAGGTCCGTTGTACCCTGAAAGTTACTGCACAGGTGGATCGAGTGGTCAAGAAGGCATATAGTATGTTTGCCTTCGCTGGACGGGGTATTGAGTATAAAAACTGGCAAGTCATGTTAAAATTGTACAAGACATTGGTTTGGCCACATTTGGAATACTGTGTAAAGTTCTGGTCACCACATTACCAAAAGGATGGGGACTCTTTGGAGAGGGTGCAAAGAAGGTTTACGAGGATGTTGCCTGGTATGGAAGGTGCTAGCTATGAAGAGAGTTGAGTAGGTTAGGTTTGTTTTCATTAGAAAAAAGTAGATTGAGGGGGGACCTGATTGAGGTTTACAAAATCATGAAGGGTATAGACAGGGTGGATAGAGACAAGCTTTTCCCCAGCGTGAAGGATTCAATAACAAGAGGTCATGCTTTCAAGGTGAGAGGTGGAAGTACTTCACACAGAGGGTGGTGGGCATTTGGAACACTTTGCCTGCAGAGGTGGTAGAGGCAGGCACGGTAGATTCATTTAAGATGCATCTGGACAGACGCATGAGTAGGTGGGGAGCAGAGGGATACAGATGCTTAGGAACTGACCGAAATTTGGATCGGCTCAGGCTTGGAGGGCCGAAGGGCTGTTCCTGGGCTGTAAATTTTCTTTGTTCTTTGTAATCTACAATATCCTTTGGAACTGTCCACAACTCTATTGGCCTTAGTGTGATCTGCAAATTTACTAACACATCCTTCTACGTCCTCATCCAGTTCATTTATAAAAATGACAAACAGCAATTGCCCCAAAATAGATCCATTCAGATATTTATAGTACAACTTTTTCAAATAGATCTTATATAATGTAATAGACCTCATATTGTTGTTTCATGTGCAATAAACATTTGTGTTATAACCAAGAATTGAAGATGCTGAAGATCTGACACCAAAACGCTGAAGAAACACAACAGATTTCCGCAGTCCTGTCAGAAGAAGGGTTACAACTGAAATGTTGACGTCTCCACCTCCTGATCCTGCCTGCCTTGCTGTGTTCCCCCTGTCTCCTGATGCTGCCTGCCTTGAGGTGTTCCTCTCCCTCCTAATGCTGCCTGCCTTGCTGTGTCCCTCTCCCTCCTGATGCTGCCTGCCTTGCTGTGTCCCTGTCCCTCCTGATGCTGCATGCATTGTTGTGTCGCTCTCGCTACTGGTGCTGCCTGCATTGCTGTGTCGCTCTCCCTGCTGATATTGACTGCCTTGCAGTGTCCCTCTCCCTCCTGATGCTGTCTGACTTGCTGTGTTACTCTCCCTCCTGAAGCTGCCTGCCTTGCTGTGTCCCACTCCCTCCTGATTCTGCCTGCCTTGCTGTGTCCCACTCCCTCCTGATACTGCCTGCCTTGCTGTGTTACTCTCCCTCCTGATGATGCCTGCCTTGCTGTGTCCCTCTCCCTCCTGATGCTGCCTGGCTTGCTGTGTCCATCTCGCTCCTGATGCTGCCAGTCTTGCTGTGTCCCTCTCCCTCCTGATGTTGCCTGCCTTGTTGTGTCCTCCTTCTCCGGATGCTGCCTGGCTTGCTGTATCCCTCTCCCTCCTGATACTGCCTGCCTTGCTGTGTCCCTCTCCCTCCTGATACTGCCTGCCTTGCTGTGTTCCCCTCCCTCCTGATGCTGCCTGCCTTGCTGTGTCCCTCTCCCTCCTGATGCTGCCTGCCTTGCTGTGCCCCCCTCCCTCCTGATGCGGCCTGCCTTGCGTTGTCCTCAATCTCCTGATAATGCCTGCCTTGCTGTGTCCCACTCCCTCCTGATCTGCTTGTTTTGTTGTGTCCCTCTCACTCCAGATGCTGCCTGCCTTGCTTTGTCCCTCTCCCTCCTGATGCTGCCTGCCTTGCTGTGTCCCTCTCGCTCCTGATGCTGCCTGCCTTGCTGTGTCCCACTCCCTCCTGATCTGCTTGTTTTGCTGTCCCTCTAGCTCCTGATGCTGCCTGCCTTGCTTTGTCCCTCTCCCTACTGATGCTGCCTGCCTTGCTGTGTTCCTCTCACTCCTGATGCTGTCTGCCTTGCTGTGTCCCTCTCCCTCCTGAAGCTGCCTGCCTTGTGGTGTTCCTCTCCCTCCTGATGCTGCCTGCCTTGCTGTGTCCCTCTCCCTCCTGAAGCTGCCTGCCTTGTGGTGTTCCTCTCCCTCCTGATGCTGCCTGCCTTGCTGTGTTCCTCTCCATCCTGATGCTGTCTGCCTTGCTGTGTCCCTCTCCCTCCTGAGGCTGCCTGCTTTGCTGTGTCCCTCTCGCTCCTGATGCTGCCTGCCTTACTGTGTCCGTCTCCCTCCTGAGGCTGCCTGCCTTGCTCTGTTCCCCCAGCCTCCTGATGCTGCCTGCCTTGCTGAGTACCCCTCCCTCCTGATGCTAACTGCCTTGCTATGTTCCTCTCCCTCCTGATGCTGCCTGCCTTGCTGTGTTCCCCCAGCCTCCTGATGCTGCCTCTCTTGCCCTGTTCCCCCAGCCTCCTGATGCTGCCTGCCTTGCTGAGTACCCCTCCCTCCTGATCCTGACTTTCTGTGTCCCTCTCCCTCCTAATGCTGCCTGCCTTACTGTATTGCTCTCCCTTCTGATGCTTCCTGCCTTGTTGTGTTTCTCTCCCTCCTGAAGCTGCCTGCCTTGCTGTGCCATCCAACCTCCTAATGCTGCCGGTCTTGCTGTGTCCCTCTCCATCCTGATGCTGCCTGCCTTCCTGTGTCCCCCTCCCTCCTGATGCTGCCTGCCTTCCCGTGTTTCTCTCCCTCCTGAAGCTGCCTGCCTTGCTGTGCTACTCCAACCTCCTAATGCTGCCTGTCTTGCTGTGTCCCTCTCCCTCCTGATGCTGCCTGCTTTGCTGTGTTCCTCTCCCTCCTAATGCTGCCTGCCTTGCTGTGTACCCCCAGCCTCCCGATGCTGCCTGCTTTGCTGTGTTGGTCTCTCTCCTGATGCTGCCTTTCTGTGTTCCCCCAGCTTCCTGATGCTGCCTGCGTTGCTGTGTTCTCCACCTCCCGATGCTGCCTGCCTTGCTGTGTTCCCCCTCCCTCCTGATACTGCCTGCCTTGCTGTGTCCCCCTCACTCCTGAAGCTGCCTGCCTTGCTGAGTTCCTTTCCCTCCTGATGCTGCCTGCCTTGCTGTGTCCCTCTCCCTCCCGATGCTGCCTGCCTTGCTGTGTTCCTCTCCCACCTGATACTGCCTGCCTTGCTGTGTCCCTCTCCTTCCTGATGCTGCCTGCCTTGCTGTGTCCCTCTCCCGCCTGATGCTGCCTGCCTTGTTGTGTCCCTCTCCCTCCTGATACTGCCTGCCTTGCTGTGTTCCCCCAGCCTCCTGATGCTGCCTGCCTTGCTGTGTCCCTCTACCTCCTGAGGCTGCCTGCCTTGCTGTGTCTCACTCCCTCCTGATACTGCCTGCCTTGCTTTGTTCCCCTCCCTCCTGATGCTTCCTGCCTTGCTGTGTTCCCCTCCCTCCAGATGCTGCCTGCCTTGCTGTGTTCCTCTCCCTCCTGATGCTGCCTGCCTTGCTGTGCTCCTCTCCCTCCTGATGCTTCCTGCCTTACTTTGTTCCTCTCCTTCCTGATGATGCCTGCCGTGCTTTGTTCCTCTCCCTCCTGGAACTGTCTGCCTTGCTGTTTTTCCCCAGCCTCCTGATGCTGCCTGCCTTGCTGTGTCTCCCCAGCCTCCTGATGCTGCCTGCCTTGCTCTGTCCCACTCCCTCCTGATGCTGCCTGCCTTGCTGTGTCCCTCTCCCTCCTGATGCTGCCTGCCTTGCTGTGTCCCTCTCCCTCCTGATGCTGCCTGCCTTGCTGTGTACCCCCAGCCTCCTGATGTTGCCTGCCTTGCTGTGTCCCACTCCCTCCTGATGCTGCCTGCCTTATTGTGTTCTCCCTCCTGATGCTACCTGCCTTGCTCTGTCCCACTCCCTCCTGATGCTGACTTGCTGTGTCCCTCTCCCTCCTGATGCTGCCTGCCTTGCTGTGTCCCTCTCCCTCCTGATGCTGCCTGCCTTGCCGTGTTCCTCTTCCTCCTGATGATGCCTGCCGTGCTTTGTTCCTCTCCCTCCTGGAACTGTCTGCCTTGCTGTTTTTCCCCAGCCTCCTGATGCTGCCTGCCTTGCTGTGTCTCCCCAGCCTCCTGATGCTGCCTGCCTTGCTGTGTTCCTCTCCCTCCTGATGCTGCCTGCCTTGCTGTGTTCCCCTCCCTCCTGATATTGCCTGACTTGCTGTGTTCCTCTCCGTCCTGATGCTGCCTGCCTTGCTGTGTTCCCTCCCTCCTGATGCTGCCTGCCTTGCTGTGTCCCTGTCCCTCCTGATGCTGCCTGCCTTGCTGTGTTCCCTCCCTCCTGATGCTGCCTGACTTGCTGTGTTCCTCTCCGTCCTGATGCTGCCTGCCTTGCTGTGTACCCCCAGCCTCCTGATGCTGCCTTCCTTGCTGTGTTCCTCTCCCTCCTGATGCTGCCTGCCTTGCTGTGTACCCCCAGCCTCCTGATGCTGCCTTCCTTGCTGTGTTCCTCTCCCTCCTGATGCGGCCTGCCTTGCTGTGTCCATCTCTCTGCTGATACTGCCTGCCTTACTGTGTTCCCCTCCCTCAAGATGCTGCCTGCCTTGCTGTGTTCCTCTCCCTCCTGATGCTGCCTGCCTTGCTGTGTCCCTCTCCCTCCTGAAGCTGCCTGCCTTGCTGTGTCCCACTCCCTCCTGATACTGCCTGCCTTGCTGTGTTCCCCTCCCTCAAGATGCTGCCTGCCTTGCTGTGTTCCTCTCCCTCCTGATGCTGCCTGCCTTGCTGTGTCCCTCTCCCTCCTGAAGCTGCCTGCCTTGCTGTGTCCCACTCCCTCCTGATACTGCCTGCCTTGCTGTGTTCCCCTCCCTCAAGATGCTGCCTGCCTTGCTGTGTTCCTCTCCCTCCTGATGCTGCCTGCCTTGCTGTGTCCCTCTCCCTCCTGAAGCTGCCTGCCTTGCTGTGCCCCTCTCCCTCCTGATGCTGCCTGCCTTGCTGTGTTCCCCTCCCTCCTGATGCTGCCTGCCTTGCTGTGTCCCTCTCCCTCCTGATGCTGCCTGCCTTGCTGCGTTCCTCTCCGTCCTGATGCTGCCTGCCTTGCTTTGTCCCTCTCCCTCCTGATGCTGCCTGCCTTGCTGTGTTCCCCCAGCCTCCTGATGCTGCCTGCCTTACTGTGTTTCCCCAGCCTCCTGATGCTGCCTGCCTTGCTGTGTCCCTCTCCCTCCTGATGCTGCCTGCTTTGCTGTGTTCCCCTCCCTCCTGATGCTGCCTGCCTTGCTGTGTCCCTCTCCATCCTGATGCTGACTGCCTTGCTGTGTCCTCCTTCTCCGTATGCAGCCTGACTTGCTGTATCCCTCTCACTCCTGATGCTGCCTGCCGTGCTGTGTTCCCCAGCCTCCTGATGCTGCCTGCCTTGCTGTGTTCCTCTCCCTCCTGTTGCTGCCTGCCCGGATGTATCCCTCTCCCCCCTGATGCTTCCTGTTTTTCTGTTTTCCTCTCCCTCCTGATGCTTCCTGCTTTGTCTCTCTCCCTGTTGATGCTGCCTGCTCTGCTGTGTTCCCCCAGCTTCCTTATGCTGTCTGCCTTGCTGTGTTCCCCTCCCTCCTGATACTGCCTGCCTTGCTGTGTCCCTCTCCCTCCTGATGCTGCCTGCCTTATTGTGTTCTCCATCTGTTGATGCTACCTGCCTTGCTCTGTCCCACTCCCTCCTGATGCTGACTTGCTGTGTTCCTCTCCCTCCTGATGCTGCCTGCCTTGCTGTGTCCCTCTCCCTCCTGATGCTCACTTGCTGTGTCCCTCTCCCTCCTGATGCTGCCTCCCTTGCTGTGTTCCTCTCCCTCCTGATGCTGCCTCCCTTGCTCTGTTCCCCCATCCTCCTGATTCTGCCTGGCGTACTGTGTTCTCCCAGCCTCCTTCTTGCCGCCCTGCTGAGGTTCTTTGGCATTCTCTCTGTATTAATTCATATTTAGAGTACAGTAGTATTTTGTTTTTTCACTAGGATCTGACTTATTTCATTTTCACAAACATGACAATAATGAGACAATTTGTTTTGACTCAGACATGAGTATAGTCCAGAATACCAGAGGTGATTCCTTTGTTTTGCTTCGAAATAGTGCATTATCCACCCATGCAGCATTTCCAACAGTACAGCACTCCCTCGTTCTGCATTGGAGTATAGGCTGGAGCTTTGCACTTAAGCACTGGGATAGTTTTGAACCTGGAAGTTTCTCACTGAAAGGTGAAGGTAGTGCCAACTGAACCACGTCTGTTTATATCTGGTACTTAATCGCTCTTGGTGTTTGGGAGACTGAAACACGGTTGAAATTTGATCTAGAGACAGTCAGTATGGGTGACACAGCAACCTCATGGTGTAGAGTATCATATCACAGAAGAGGCCATGATCTATTGGTATTATCACTGGATTGTTATTCTAGATACACCGGTAATGTTCTGAGCACCTGGGTTTGAATCGTGGAATTCTAGAATGTTGGCATTTGAATTCAATCAAAATGTGGAATTAAGAGTCGAATGATGACCATGAAGCTATTGCCAGTTATTGGAGTTATCCATCTAGTTCACTGATAGTCTTTAGGGAAGGAAACTGCCATCTTTACCTGAACTTGCCAACATGTGACTCCAGACCCCTAGCAATGTGATTGAGTCTAATCCCATGAATAGAGTCATAGAGTCATAGAGATGTACAGCACAGAAACAGACCGTTTGGTCCAACTTGTCAATGCCAATCATATATCCCAACCCAAACTAGCCCCACCTGCCAGCACCAAACCCTTCCTATTCATATAGCCGTCCAGATGTCTTTTATATTTTGCAATTGTACCAGCCTCCACCTCTTCCTCTGGCAGCTCATTCCATTCACACAACACCCTCTGCGTGAAAAAGTTGCCTTTTTTATATCTTGCCCCTTTTACCCTTAACTTATGGCTTCTAGTTCTGGACTCCCCGACCCCAGGGAAGAAATTTTGTCTATTTATCCTATCCATGCCCCTCATGATTTTATAAACGTCTATAAAGTTACCCCTCAGCCTCCGATGCTCCAGGGAAGACAGCCCTAGCCTATCCAACCTCTCCCTATAACTCAAATCCTCCAACCCTAGCAACACCTTTGTAAATCTTTTCTGAACCCTTTCAAGTTTCACAACATCTGTCTGATAGGAAGGAGACCAGAATTACATGCAATATTACAAAAGTGATCTAACCAATGTCCTGTACAGCCACAACATGACCTCCCAACTTCTACTCTGACCAATTAAGGAAAGCATACCAAACACCTTCTTCACTATCCTATCTACCTGCAACTGCACTTTCAAGGAGCTAGGAACCTGCATTCCAAGGTCTCTTTGTTCAGCAACACTCCCTAGGATTCATTTCTGATGAAGGGCCTTCACCCGAAATGGCGATTTTCCTGCTCCTCTTTTCCAGCACCACTCTAATCAACACTCCCTTGGACCTTACCATTAAGTGTATAAGTGCTGCTGAGATTTGCTTTTCCAAAGTGCAGCACTTCGCGTTTCTCTGAATTAAACTCCATCTGCCACTTCTCAGCCCATTGGCCCATCTGATCAAGATCCTGTTGTAATCTGAGGTAACCCTCTTCGCTTTCTACTACACCTCCAATTTTGGTGATATCTGCAAACTCACTAACTGTACCTCTTCTGCTTGCACCCAAATCATTTATATAAATGACAAAAAGTAGAGGACCCAGCACCGATCTTTATGGCACTCCACTGGTCACAGGCCTCCAGTCTGAAAAACAACCCTCCACCACCACCCTCTGTCTTCTACCTTTGAGCCAGTTCTGCATCCAAATGGCTAGTTCTTTCCGTGTTCCATGTGATCTAACCTTGTTAACCAGTCTCTCATGTGGAACCTTGTCGAACGCCTTACTGAAGTCCATATAGATCACGTCTAAAAACATGTGGTTTTGTATTATCAAGAATCAATAGCTTGTGATTGATGCAGTTTGTTGTGACCAATTGAATGTTGAGAAGAACTCGTGTCTTGCACAAGGTGTAGTTTGTTCTTTGCGATTAATCAGGTACATTCGCAATGTCAACATTAGGCTGAATCTTGCCATACTTTTGGAAAGGTGTGATTTCCTTTGAGTTTCACAGAGAGTTTCTCCCCACGGGGCACAGCATGTTATCTCGTGCTATTGTCCCAACATGCCTCAGTAACTACTTACACTATCTCTCAGGATGATACGAGCCCAAATCTCTGTGAGAAGTTGTAAGTGTCAAAGCCTTATTCTGCATTAGACTGTAGCAGTATGGAGAATGATAATGGAGATTTGGACCCAACTGTTTAGGACGTATGTTAGAATGTTGATAAAATACAGAGGAAACCTTGACAGAAGAAGAGTGCATGGAATTGGGATAAACTGATCATAGAGTAAGAAGAGACCAGACTGCACTGCACCAACTCTTTCTTAATTATGGGAACCAAGATGTACACAGTATTTTAGGTGTGTGTGTGTCTTGAACAAAACCCTAAACAATTGGAGCAAGACTTCTCCATTCTTGCACTTCAATCCCCTTGTAAAAAAAAGGCCCAAATGCCATTTGCCTTCCGAACGGCTTGCTGTACTTAAACTTAACTTTCTGTGTTAATTGAATAAATAGAACCAAATCATTCTGAACATTAACATTTACAGAGCCCATGCCCTTTAAAAAATATTCAGCTTTGCTACATTTAAGACCGATGTGAGTAATCAGAGACTTCCACACAGCATACTCCATCTGCTGTTACCCACTCACTTAACCTTTCCATATTTCTTTTCAGCCTTTTTTTTAATGTCCTCCTCAGCTAGCTCGATATCATCAGCTCACTTAGATACATGACTCTCTGTGCCTCTAACCAAGTCATTAATTTGAGTTTCAAATAGCTAACCCAGCATTAACCCTTGTAATGCTCTACTAGGCTTAACTTCTGAACCAGAAAAAGCCTTATTTCACTCTGCTCTTTGTTTCCTGTTATTTACTCAAACCTCAGTCCATGCTAGCACAGTACACCTTACCCCATGGTCCTTAGACTACATATGAATATTTTATGTGACATTTTATCAAATGCCTTTTTGGAAACTCACCTATGTACATCTATTGGCCATCTGGTATTTACTCAATCAGTTACATCCTCAAAAAAACTCTCATAACTATGTCAAATATGATTTTGCATTTAGTTGAACGACAATGAAATATTCATTCAAGTATAAACCGGGTTTAGAAGTTGTGCCAATTTTGCAGATTCTAGAAGAGAACCCAGGGTAGTTTTGGTGAAATCGGTGAGACATTCACACTTTTATATCACCAGAAGGTTGAGAAGAATCGGTCAAGTGTAATATAACTTATTTGCAAAAAGGAACCACAAGAATAGTCTGAATAGTTTAGGTCCCTTATCTGAGGAAAGATATATTGGAATTGAAGGCAGCCCAGACAAAGTTCACTAGACTGACACCACGTTTGGAGGATGATCTTATGAATAGAAGTGGAATAATTTGGGCCAATTGTCAGTTGACTTTAGATAAATTAGAGGTGACCTTTTTGGAACAATATGATTCTCAGAGGAATTGACAGGGTTGATGCAGAAAGGTATCATCTCAGAGTGTGGAATCATCCTTAAGTCAGAGATGAGGAAAACTTTGTCCCCTCAGAGGATAGTGAGGCTATGGAATTCTTTCCTGCAGAGGGCTATTGAGGTTGTGTATTCAAGGCTGAGATAGACAGATTTTCTAAACAGTCAGGGAATCAATGAGGAAAGTGAGGTGAGAATGATCAAATCTCATTGAATGATGGAGTAGCCTTGATTGGCAGAATGTCCGACTTTTGCTCATACTTCTTCTGGTCTTATGAATCTCCTTCTCTTTCCTCTGTGAAAATATAAACGATGTTGTGACGACAAAATAGAGTCATTGAATCATAAAATCCTACAGCACGGAAACAGACCCTTTGGTCCAACTTATCCACACCAACCAGATGTCCTAAATTAATCTAGTCCCATTTGCCAGCATTTGGCCCATATCCCTGTAAACCTTTCCTATTTATATACCCATCCAGATGCCTTTTAAATGTTGCAAATTGTACCAGCCTCTACCACATCCGCTGGCAGCTCATTACATACACAAACTACCCTCTGTGTGAAAAAGTTGCCCCTTAAGACTTTCAAAGTTTGGGAGAAGATTTGTAGCTCGGGTGCTCGTTGTTGTGGTTCTGTTCGCTGAGCTGGGAATTTGTCTTGCAAACGTTTCGTTCCCTGTCTAGGTGACATCCTCAGTGCTTGGGAGCCTCCTGTGAAGCGCTTCTGTGCTGTTTCCTCCGGCATTTATAGTGGCCTGTCTCTGCCGCTTCCGGTTGTCAGTTCCAGCTGTCCGCTGTAGTGGCTGGTATATTGGGTCCAGGTCGATGTGTTTGTTGATAGAGTCTGTGGATGAGTGCCATGCCTCTAGGAATTCCCTGGCTGTTCTCTGTTTGGCTTGCCCTATAATGGTAGTGTTATCCCAGTCGAATTCATGTTGCTTGTCATCTGTGTGTGTGGCTACTAAGGATAGCTGGTCGTGTCATTTCGTGGCTAGTTGGTGTTCATGGATGCGGATCGTTAGCTGTCTTCCTGTTTGTCCTATGTAGTGTTTTGTGCAGTCCTTGCATGGGGTTTTGTACACTACATTAGTTTTGCTCATGTTGGGTATCGGGTCCTTTGTTCTGGTGAGTTGTTGTCTGAGAGTGGCTGTTGGTTTGTGTGCTGTGATGAGTCCTAGTGGTCGCAGTAGTCTGGCTGTCAGTTCAGAAATGCTCCTGATGTATGGTAGTGTGGCTAGTCCTTTGGGTTGCGGCATGTCCTCGTTCCGTTGTCTTTCCCTTAGGCATCTGTTGCTGAAATTGCGGGGGTATCCGTTTTTGGCGAATACCTTGTATAGGTGTTCCTCTTCCTCTTTTTACAGTTCTGGTGTGCTGCAGTGTGTTGTGGCCCTTTTGAATAGTGTCTTGATACAACTTCTTTTGTGTGTGTTGGGGTGGTTGCTTTCGTAGTTTAGGACTTGGTCTGTGTGTGTGGCTTTCCTGTAAACCTTTGTAATGAATTCTCCGTTCGGTGTTCTCTGTACCATCACGTCTAGGAATGGGAGTTGGTTGTCATTTTCTTCCTCTCTAGTGATGGTACAGAGTACACCGAACGGAGAATTCACCACAAAGGTATACGGGAAAGCCACACAGACAGACCAAGTCCTAAACTATGAAAGCAACCACCCCACACACACAAACGAAGTTGCATCAGGACACTATTCAAAAGGGCCACTACACACTGCAGCACACCAGAACTGCAAAAAGAGGAAGAGGAACACCTATACAATGTATTCACCAAAAACGGATATCCTCGCAATTTCATCAACAGATGCCTCAGGGAAAGACAACGGAACGAGGTCATGCCGCAACCCAAAGGACTAGCCACACTACCATACATCAGGAGCATTTCTGAACTGACAGCCAGACTACTGCGACCACTAGGACTCATAACAGCACACAAACCAACAGCCACTCTCAGACAACAACTCACCAGAACAAAGGACCCGATACCCAACATGAGCAAAACCAATGTAGTGTACAAAATCCCATGCAAGGACTGCACAAAACACTACAACGGACAAACATGAAGACAGTTAACGATCCGTATCCATGAACACCAACTCGCCACGAAACGACACGACCAGCTATCCTTAGTAGCCACACACACAGACGACAAGCAACATCAATTCGACTGGGACAACACTACCATTATAGGGCAAGCCAAACAGAGAACAACCAGGGAATTCCTAGAGGCATGGCACTCATCCACAGATTCAATCAATAAACACATCGACCTGGACCCAATATACCGGCCACTACAGCAGACAGCTGGAACTGACAACCGGAAGCGGCAGAGACAGGCCACTATAAATGCCGGAGGAAACAGCACAGAAGCGCTTCACAGGAGGCTCCCAAGCACTGAGGATGTCACCTAGACAGGGGACGAAACGTTTGCAAGACAAATTCCCAGCTCGGCGAACAGAACCACAACACCTTAAGACTTTTTAAAATCTTTCCCCTCTTACCTTAATCCTTTGCCCACCAGTTTTAAATTCCCCCACTCTGGGGAAAAGACCTTGACTATTCATTTTATCCATGACCCTCATGATTTTATAAACTTCGTTAAGGCCACCCCTCAGCCTCTCCCTGTAGCTCAAACCCTGGCAACATCTTTGTCAATCTTTTCTGAACCTTTTCAAGTTTCACTACATCCTTCCCATAGCAGGGAGACCAGAATTGAACGCAGTATTCCAAAAGGGGCCAAACCAGAACAATCCCCATATGGACCAGTCTATCTAATCTTATGACAAGGATATTGTACCGTAACAAGTTTTAAGTCTTGTTGTAACTTCTTTGCATTTGCTTTTACTGAGATATGTTGCACTGTGAAACACCACACAGGCGCATCCAATGCAGAGAAAGGTCATGCTGTTAAGCCAGTTGTCATTTTAATTACCCAGCAGAGAGAATGCAAATTTTCATATTTTGCATTTTAATTCAAAAATAATTACTTGCCATCGTTTCATTATTTTCAGTTTTCACTACCTTGAGCTGCCACTTGTGACCGCATTCCGTCTGCTGATGACTGTTTTATTAAATCAGTGACAAAAAATAAAAAAAAACACTAATTAAAAAGGAAAGCCGCAGGGAATTTAAAATCTAGTTTGGATTGCCTTGGGCCTTTAGCATTTTAATAACGATTGTCACATAAAATTGTTAATTTTATAAATCTGCCATCATACATTTCTCAAAGGAACAACATGCTAATATTCTCTGTTTATGTACACCTGAACCACCATTGTTTAATTTTGCAATGCATGGTTTCTTACCATCAAATTGTTATATTTTTATCTTTTAATTTGTTTGAGATTCAGGATGGAATTTGTAGAATCTGAGTAGACCATCTTAGTAGATATTAAAATGTCTTGGTGGCAACTATATCAGGGGAATGTAATGGGAGGTAAGTGAATTCAGACATAAGTAAAACCCACATATAAACATGATGGTGTGGTTCATTTAGGCATTTAATTGGACTTTAGTCAAGTCCAGATCTATAGTCTGGCTCCAATTCACTAATGCCAAGTTTCTTTTTTGTCTCTAACTCTACATTTTCAATCACCAAACTCAATTTCAAACACAAAGCCAGGAGTGTACTTCACTCTGTCACACTGTGGTGCAAGGTCATTAATCATGGCTTCATACCCATAATGATAAGTAAAAATATTGTTTAAAAACATGGTTATTCAATGAAACTCGGACAATGAGAGAAACAAAACAAGTCCTTTGAAAACTGCTGTTGTAAACTGGTTTAATGGACAGGGTTGTGATCTGAGTCCCAAAGATAAAATGCTGGTTCATAAATCTCTCCATCGTGTCATGTTGAGGCTTGGCCATAAGCTTCCTGGGTTTGTGAGGGTGAGGCTATCTGTGGTGGATATACATTTGGGTTGCTGCAGTGAGAGAATACTAATCCTGAGGTATATCCATTGGTCTTCTCCACTGCTACTGCAAACAGGACTCCACCTAATGACGATCAATGAGCGAACCATCTTCACAGGTCTAAACATGCTCCACAACAGTATGTACTGTCTGGAGGCAGGCTCACCTGTGGCTTTCTAGAAGACATTGAATGGTCATTTGAGTAGAAATAGTGGGCAGGGATATGGGGATAAAACAGGAGATTGGCACTGGGTAATGATGTTCAATCAAAAAGTCAGTGCAATCATGATGGGCTGAATAGCCTCCTTCTACAGGGAACAATCTGGCATTTGATGCTTCTTAACTTATGTTACATCTGAAATAACTCTGCGAAGGTCAGTATCTGAGTCACCGTTTATTTGCACATGCATAGTATATGACACAGACCCAGCTAGCTCAGAACCAGCTCTGACAGTGAGCAGAACCCCTGACACTCCTGCTCATATCTGTCAGTCAGTTTCTTTTTAGATTAGATTTCCTACGGTATTGAAACAGGCCCTCCAGCCCAACAAGTCCATCCGAAGAGTAACTCATCCAGACCCATTCCCCAACCCTATATTTACCCCTGACTAACACACCTAACACTATGGGCAATTTGGTATAGCCAATTCACTTAATCTGCACATTTTTGGATTATGGGAGGAAACTGGGGCACCCAGAGGAAACCCATGCAGGGACGGGGAGAATGTGCAAACTTTACACTCAGGCGGGAATTGAACCCTGGCACTGCTAACCACTGAGCCACCATGTCTCCCTGATTACAGAAGGTTAACAGCCCCAATCAGCAAACTCATATTCAATGCGATCCACCTGGCTGATATCATTCCAATCACCACAATATCCAACAGAATATCCTTTAATCCTTCTGAGATCCTGTTTTGTACACTGCGTTGCACTTTTTGTTATGATTCTGACCTCCTTCCTTGTTGAGTTGACTGATAGGGCCAAATCTCTCATTAAACAGGGTAATGTTTGAAGATGTTCCTGCAGTCATGCAATAAGTTGAACTCTTCCCCAGTGCTGGTCCACCACAGAGTTTGAACACCAGACTATCCTCCTGTTTCAGAATGATTAGCTTGCTGAAAAAGTACTCATTTTGATGAAACTTTCATCAGGACAATTTGCAAACTTTGGAAATATAGAAATGAGAAGCTGGAGTTGACCATTCAAGTCCATCAAGCTCGTTCTACTATTCAACAACAACATGGGTGAATCTTTATCCCAATGCCATATTTTCATACTCTCTTCAATCCACTTGATGTCTTTAGCTTCTAGAAATCTATTTCTACCTTGAATATATTCAGGGACTTGGCCTCCACTTCCATAGAGAATTCCTCAGGTTCACTACCTTCCTCATTCAGTCCAAAATGACCAATCCCATCTCCTGAGATGAAGAATACACAGCAAGGGGAAACATCATCCTTGAATCCAGTCTGTTCAGCCCTGTCACAGTTTTACATGTTATAATTAAATCCCTTCTCATTCTTATAAACTCCAATGAATAGAATTGATCCAATCTCTCCACATAGGACAAAGTTGACCCTCCAGGAATGAGTCTTGTGAAACTTTGTTGCACCCCGTCTATGGCAAGTGTATCCTTTCTGAAGTAGGAGACTGAAACAGTGCACAATGCTCCATGTGTGGTCTCACCAAGACCCTGTACAATTAGAAACGTTCGGCTGTTATTTCATGTTTTCTCTTTTCCTCCTTTTCTTAATTAGTGGGGTTATATAAGATAGTCTCCAATTTGCAAGAACTATCTGTAGATTTTAAAGATGACAACCGACACATTCAACATTTTTATGGCTACCTCCTTTTATACCTAGGAGTGTAAATTATCACACCATAGGTATTTATCAGCTTTCAGTCCCTATACTTTCTCCAGCACATTCATTCTTTCTAATACTAATTTCTTTCAATTTCTACTTCTCAATAAAACTTTGGCTCCCTCCCATTTCTGGGAAGTTAACTGTGCCTTCTTCAGTGAAAACAGAAATTAAGTTCTCTTTTGTAATTTATCTGTCATTTCCTTGTTCTTTATTATCAGTTCTCTCACTTTGGAATGTCAGTGCATGTGCTTTGGCTGCAGCAGCTAAGTGGGAGGTGAGTGAGTGGATGACAGGCTGTCAATTCCCTTTTGGAGGAGACTGCAATGTCTTGCTTTGTAGCATTTCTTCCTGCTGTGTCCTGTCTCCCAGCAACTGAAGAAGAGATCAGAATGGCTAGTTTTATCATAGTTTTAGAATAACCTATTGTATTCAGTCACTTTGTGGAAGTTTTTCTGAGAAAAACAATAGCTTGTAAAAATAGGCTGAAAAAAACTAGACAAGATGCACCTAGTTAATAAGAAGCATCTATAAACTTATAAAGTGTGCAAAAAAGCATTGCAGTAGTTTATCAAATGAAGGCTGGATCTGAGTCATCTGAACTGCATCTACTTTTTTTGTTAAATGGTGGATATTTGTGTGTTCTAACCATGGTCAGTAACAGGTCATAATGTTATAGAGTCATACAGCATGGAAATATAATCTACAGTCTAACTAGTCCACGCTGACCATGTTCCCAAACTAAATTGTCCAACCTGCTTGCATTTGGCCCCCATCCCTCCAGACCATTCCCATTGATTTACTTCTCCAAATATAACTGTACCTGCATCCACCACTTCCTCTGGTAACTCATTCCACACACTAACTGCTCTCTGTGTAAAAAAGTTGCCCCTCAAGTCCTTTTTAAATCTTTTTCCTCTCACCTCAAAAATATGCCCCTGAGTTTTGAAGACCCCCACCTTAGGGAAAAGTCCTTTGCTATTCAGCTTTCTCAAGCACCTCATGATTTTATAAACCTGTAGTAGGTCACCCCGCAACCTCCTATGTTCCAGTGAAACAAGTCCCAACATGTCCAGCCTATTTCTATACCTCAAACCCTCCATTTCTGGCAACATCCTGGTAAATCTTTTCCGAATCCTCTCTAATTTAATAATATCGTTCCTATAGCAGGGCGATCAGAACTGTCCAGAAGCTCCGGAAGAGGTCTCACTAATGTCCTGTACAACCTCAATGTGACAGTCCAGCTTCTATACTCTAAGATCCCTTATGTAAGATGAATCTGTAATATAAATGGAATGACACATTCAAGAAGGAAAATGGCAAAAAAGGGAACAAGACACTGATTTGGATAATCACCCATGATCATACTGAATGGCAGAGTAGATTTGAAGAGCCGAATGGCCTACTTCTGCTCCTATTTCCTATGGTGCAATGTTTTTCCCAATACTATAGTGAGTCAGGATGGAATGTCATAAAGCCCTTGAATCATAGAGATACACAGCACGGAAATAGACCCTTCAGTTCAACTTGTCCATGCCAACCAGATATCCTAAATAAATCAAGTTCCATTTTCCAGCATTTTGCCCATATC
Organism: Chiloscyllium punctatum; assembly: GCF_047496795.1. NCBI lineage: Eukaryota > Metazoa > Chordata > Chondrichthyes > Orectolobiformes > Hemiscylliidae > Chiloscyllium > Chiloscyllium punctatum. The sequence goes on along the minus strand of NC_092779.1, from coordinate 6,618,177 downwards.
CCTCTAAACCCTTCCTATTCATATACCCATCCAGATGCCTTTCAAATGTTGGAATTGTTCCAGCCTCCATCAATATCCTGTGCACCAAAGGGAAAGAACCTGGGATAAGAATCTTAGTGTGCTGACATCCATTGAGTGTAGCATGTAGCTTGCACATGGGGTGTGTTTCTTGCTACATAATGTCTTAAAGGCCATTGTTGGACCACCTATTCACTTCTATAAGCCAAACTCTTGTCTTTGGACCTTCCTGGTCTGTACAATATTTTATCCACAGAACTTTTCTCCTTCTTAGGGGACTCTCAGTTTCTGTACATGCTTCTCTAGCAGGCAGTAGACAGCCTGAGTCAGTGCACATATTCAGCTCAGTGTCTGAGGTCTGAGTGAATTTACAATTATCAACTATCAATGTTTTTCTCCTTTCAAAATAAGGAATGACCTGGGAATAAAACTTTGAACGTTGGCAAATATGCAAGGGTGAAATACACTATTAAAATATGAATAGTGCAGTTTTCCAGAAGTGTTGCTGCAGTATTTAGAAATTACATAAAATTAGTGATGTAAATCAAATAGTGCTGGAGATAATTAACAGGATAATCAGCACAGTAGGAAGAATATGGAGGCTTAGAGACAGTGTAAAAGAGGTACACCGGGATGTTGCCTGGATTAGAGTGTCTCAGTTATAAGGAGAGGTTGGACAAACATGGATTGTTTTAGAGAGAGCTTAGTAGGAGTCTAAAGGCAGCCTGATAGAAGCATATAAGATTATGAGAGGCATGGACAGGGTGGATAGTAAAAGTCGTTTTTTTCCCCAGGGTGGAAATAGCAAATACTAGGGGGCATAGGTTTAAAGTGTTGCAAGGGGAAATGGTAGAAACAGACATGATAGCAATATTTAAGGGATATTTAGCCAGACACATCAACAGGCAGAGAACGGATGGATATTGAGTAAGTGCAGGCAGATGGAATTAGTTTCAAATGATATTATGGTCAGCACTGAGATTTTGGGCTGAAGGGCCTTTGCTGTACTGTTCTATGTTCCATTTAACAGCATCTGTGGAGGGAAAAACAGAGTGAACTTTAAAATATTTCTGTCCCCTAATGCAGGTCACTTCAAATTTTTACCTTTGTCTTAAATTTTCTCAATGGCCTCAAAATTGTGTGCGATTTTGGTTTCCTTATTGAAGGAAGGATACTTACCAAAGAGAGAGTATGACAGAGATTCATGAGATTAATGGCTGCAATGACAGTATTGTTTTACGAGGAGAGACTGAGGAAGTCGAGACTGTATTATCGAGGGTTTCAATGGATGAGAGGTGAGCTCATTAAAATTCACACATCTTTTACTGAGTGTGATAGTACAGATATTACCCTTGGCTGGTGACTCCAGATGTGATGTCAGGATAAGGGGCAGGACACTTTTTAAAAAATCCTGCAGGAATAGGCCATTCAGCCCTTCTAGTGTAGTCCATCATTCAATTTGATCATGGCTGATCATCCAACTCAGCCCCCTGTTTCCAATTTCTCCTCTTACACTTTGATTCCTGTGGTAAAAATAACTATGTCTAACGCTTTCTTGAAAATATTCAATGTTTAGGCCTCAAACCACTTACTGTGGCAGAGAATTCCACAATCTCATATGCTTTGGGTGAGGAAATTTCTCCTCATCTCAGTCATAAATGGCCTACCTTGTATCCTTAGGCTGCGACCCCTGGTTCCGGACTCCCTGGTTATTGGGAACATCCATCCTGCTTTTACTCTGTGTAGTCCTTTTAGAATTATATAGGTTTCTATGAGATTGGGCCTCATTCTTTGAAACTACATTGAATGTAGTCCTGACTGACTGAGTCTGTCTTTATATTTAAGACTGAAGTGAAGACGAATTTCAGAAGATGATGAAATTTTGAAATTTTCCACCCCAGAGGGTGGTAAAAGATCAATTAGTGAATTGTTTCAAAACAGAAATCAATAGTTTTCTTCAAACTAATGATCTTAAGGCACGTAGAGATAACTTATGACATTTATGATCAGCTTTGACCTAGAAATGGGAGCGCAAGCTGGATGGACTGAATGGCTTACTCCCACTCCTATGTTCTATATGTAGATCTGACACATTTTCAGACAGGACTACAAATTCTGACAGAGGACTGGAAAATTACATGAAAAAAATCTTTAAAACCAGACAGGAATTTCTTCAATATATTAAAGGAATGACCTGTCATTCCATGGGAACTCACAATTTCTTTACATGTTCTTCCAGCAAGCAGTTAGCACATCCTCCTATAAGGCAGACATATTCAGCTCAGCATGAATTATACCTTTGATATCTGAGCAAATTTACGATTAGCTTTACTTTGCTTAAATTACTTCCTTTACTATACAGCATTAATCTTGAGTTTGAACTTTTCTGCTGCACCAGATCATTTTAGTTATATAATTGAAAGTTCTGAGATCCAAGTGAGAGAAATTATTTCTCACAAAGCTATAAGTCATAATAAGCTTTCACCTCACAAGAAAATAATCCAGTGAACTACATGATGATATATTTCAGAATGTGAGAGGCTGGGAGGGGAACTTGCAGAGAATGGTGTTCTCATGTATCTGCTACCCTTGTCCTTCTAGAGTGAAGTGATTGTGGGTTTTGAAGGTGTTCCTACAGAATCTGCAGTAAATTTCTGCAGTGCATCTTGTAGATAGTACACACTGCTGCTGCTGAGTGTTTGTGGCAGAGGGAATGGATATTTGTAGATGTGGTGTGAATTAAGGGGGCTGCTTTGTCCTGGATAGTGTCAAGCTTCTTGACTGTTGTTGGAGCTGCACCATCCAGGTGAGTGGGGTGTGTTCTATCACACTCCTGACTTGTGCCTTGTGATGAGTGGACAGGCTCTGGGGAGTCAGGTGAGTTACTCACTGACATGCCTTTGTAGACACTGTATTTATGTGGTGAGACCCGTTCAGTTTATGTCAATAGTGACCCCCAGGATGTTGATAGTGGGGGATTTCATGCCTTGAATTTTGCTAATGGGAATACTGCCATATGGTTCTACATTGTAGGATCAACTGGATCCCACCTTCATTTAGCTCTGCATTAAGCCAGGTGCTGGGAACGTGATTGAAGAGTGACTGTCAGGGCAAGGTGAACTTTGAGAGCAGCTGGAATTATAGAAAGGGATCAAGTCTTTTAAAGGAGAGTCAGTATGTGGGGATGTGGAAAGTAGATCTTTCTCCTCCCATTATTGAAGACTGAATTTTTATTTGAATGAGAACAAATATTGGTGGAGCATCTCAGCAGCATCTGTGGAGAGAGGAACAGTGTTAATATTTCGAGTCAAGTGACCTTTCTTTGGAATGAATGGTTTTTAAGGGTTTTTTTTTGTTGTTCTGAGATGGAAAGGAATAGTAGACAAATTAATCAAAAGAAGTGTCAGTTATGGCTTAGTGGTATATTCGAGTATGAGTGTTGCTAAACAGAAGGTCATGGGATCATGTTTCAATCGAAAACTGCAGGCACAACAATGAGGTAGTCACTCTGAGTATGTTACTACAAGTCAGGAGTGTGATGGAAAATTCCCACTTGCCTGGATGGGTGCAGCTCCAACAACACTCAAGAAGCTTGACACCTCCCAGGACAAAACAGCTCATTTGATTGGCATCACATCCACAAGCATCTACTCACTCCACCACCAATGCTCAGTAGCAACAATGCATACCACCTACAAGATGCACTGTGGAAAGATCCACAGACAGCACCTTCCAGTCCTACAACCATTCCCATCTCGAAGGAGAAGGATAGCAGACATATGTGAACACCACCATCAGCGAGTTCCCCTCCAGGCCTTTCACCATCCTGACGTGGAAGTATATCACCTTTCCTTCAGTGTTGCTGGGTCAAAATCCTGGAAATCCCCCCTAAAGGGCATTGTGGGTCAACCTACAGCAGTTCAAGAAGGCAGCTCACCAACACCTTCCAAAGGACAACTAGGAATGGGCAATAAACACTGGCCCAGCCAGCGACACCCAAATGAATGAATGAAAAAAATTACTGATGGTGTGCTTCATAACTGGCAATTAGATAAACCAAAACCCTTTCTAATTTCTCAAGTGATTGTGAAAGATGCTATAGCTCAATTTTACAGAGGAAATGGTGACTTATCCTTTATTCCCAGGTCAATAATTATCCTCCAACCACCATCAGGACAAACAAGTTATTATCACATTGCTGTTTGTGGGTTCCAGCTGGTATAAATCTGTGGTCAAACTTCCTAAATTACTGCAGTGAGTGTGACTCAATAAAGTATCTCATTGGCTGTTAAATTGCTGGAGCTGTCTTGAAAGGTGCTACATAATCTAAATTGTTAAATGAGAGAGATCTGCGAATGAATGTGGAGTGACTAGTAGTTAGCACGCTGGATGTGTTGCTGTAATGGATGTGTACATGGTCGATTTGCCTATTCCTTAATCCATGACACCTGCAAAATTCCAGAAAGCAGGATGGCAATTTAAATCTTTTAAATCAAGCCAAATAACAGTGTGTGGAAAATACAATATTATTTTTTTTTTTAAATCACCGTACATGTATTTTGAAAATTCACTTGATTCCCTGTAGCTGTCCAATTCTGCTATCAATCTAATGGCCATTTATTCCAATTCAACCTTGAGTGGTTTCCAAATCATTTTTATCAAGTAAGATTTGCCAGTTCTCAACTCAATCAATATGAGTAACAGTACAGGGCAGCTGACATGTTGTGAAAATTGAAAACCTGGTACTTCTTGTTTTCACTCACACGACAAACATGTGTTTCTTGTCAACTGGTCATCCAGCTGGATCAGTGGGAATTATAAATGGGTCACCTCGATGTCTCCCAACTGAAGCTGAAAGGACACTAACAAAGAGAAATCAGAGAATGTGGAGGAATAAAAAACACCTTACATTTGAATCATAGGCTCCTATTTTCATATATTTTGTATTAAAAAAGTGTGTAAATCTAAAATATTTTATGGAAGCAAGTGGTGGAGATACTCAGCAGCTCTAGCAGTATCTGTGGAAAGAGAAACAGAGTTAACAATTTGAGTTGGGTGGCATGTTGGCTCAGGGGCTAGCACTGCTACCTCACAGCACAAGTGTCTCAGGTTCAATTCCAGCCTTGGGTGACTGTCTGTGTGGAGTTTGCATCTTCTCCCTGTGTCTGTGTGGGTTTCCTCCCAAGGTCCAAAGATATACAGGTCAGGTGAATTGGCCATTCTAAAATGCCCATAGTGTTACACACTAACCTAGTGTTAGGTATATTAGTCAGAGGGAAATCGGTCAGTGTGGACTTGTTGGGCTGAAGGGCCTGTTTCCACACTGCAGCGAATCTAATCTAAAAAAAGCTTTTCTTCAATTCTGTGAGGTTAAGAGGCATCGCTTTTTCTTTACTACCTTGTCACCGAAAAACTAGCATTTAGTGTCACTCCAGCTCACCCCATTTTGATTGAGCCCCTTCATCACTAATAAGGTGCCTGTTTACCCCCAGAGCCCATGACTCTGGAAATTCCCATGCCTTTGTCAGAAATGGTACCCTCTGCATGTAGAATTGCCATGAGTGCATTGAATCCTTTTTTGTAAGTTCCCAGTCCTCCCCTATTTATTATGAAGTCCTGCTATATTATCTCTATTGGTCTCAATCAGTACGACTATTCTCTCAGTGAGCCCCAGAACAACAAAGTCCATAGCTAGGGTTCGTCATCTGCTTTCCTCTGGATGGCATGTATTGTCCCATGATAACCCCTGACCGTTTATCAGGAAACCTTTAGGAAACAATATGTTTTACCCCATCCCTGACTGAACTGGCAGGCAAGCCCTGCCAAATGGTATCCTGGCCCCATCTGTACTCTCTCCACAGCTAATCTACCTGTAATCCCTGGCCTGGTCCAGAGGCCTGCAAGACTGACTGTAGCCCAGTTCATGGGCTGTACAAACATGGATCTCTGAAATGTTCTGAAGAAGAGTCACTCTGGATTTGAAATGTCAACCCTGTTTCACTCTGCACAGATTCTGCCAGACCCATTGAGTTTCTCTGGCATTTTCTCTGTGTGTTTCAGATTTCCAACATCTACAGAACTTCATGACTCTTTCAAATTAAATTATTTCTTCTCAACCAAACTTTGCGGCTCCTTCCATTTTTGTAATTGAAATGTCCACCTTAAGGAACCTTTGTTTATGAGGGACAAGTGCCATACAGCAAACAAACAACTTTAGTTCATCAAAAACTTTGCTGTCTTTCTCCTATCCCACACCAAGTGCAGAATTCAGAATTCAGAACTCCCTCTCTTTCTGCAGAGATTGCCAAACATGCTGAGTTTCTCTAGTGTTGTTTGTGGTTGTGTTAAATTTTTAAAGAGGTTGATATCCTAAAAAGAAGTTGACACATTTTTAAATTGCTCTATTATGGCGCAGATTTCTGTGTCATAGTAGTTGCTTAACTATTTGAGCAACATTGAATTACCAGTGAAAAATAAGAATTTTCTTCTACATTTTCTTTCTTCCCTTCAACGATGTCAGTCATAATGGAGAAATAGAGCAATTTTAAAGTATGTTCCTTTATAAAAGACATTATCCAGAATGATCAACACACTTTGTAGAAAATGGTTAAAGACCAATTTTAAAATCATGCAAGAACATAAATTGCACCCCAGTTTCACAATAGGCTCTTAATCCCTGGTGAAGGATCCCGTGGCTGAGACATGGAATTGTTGAGGCTCTTGACACAACCCACCTTGGGGTTTGTCACTTATGAGTTATGTTGTTAACCTCATAAATTTATTATATCTCATTGCTAGCCCAGACACATGCCCTACATGTTTTATTATTTTGCTGTATGGAAATACTGCAATCCTCAAAGGCAAGACTGTCGGAAAAATTGAATCCTTTCTTGTGCACTTGAACAATGATGTTTTACCTTCTGATGGTACAGAAATGTCAATGTATGTGTTTCAATAGATCCCCCAGAAAATGTATTAATGGTACTAGCCCATGACACTTGCTTGACTAGGTTTTCCACTCAATAGTGTCTTACTGAGATAAGTGAACTTGGCCACTGCATGCAGGTTCTGATCATGGATTGACACTGTACATCGAGAATGGACTTTTGTGGAGAAAGCTGGTAGACTCCTGTTCTTGGCTGTTGCATTGTTTCTATCCACCATAACACTCATCACTCAACCTATCACAGACTCATTCAGCTCAACTATTGGGGAGTTGTGTGAACAGCCTTGCTGATGGAGTTGTGATGGAGTCTCCGCTTCCCCGAGATCCCAAGGATGTGATCCTGACCTGGTGTCACTGAAGGAGTGCTTCCCTAGATGCTCAAACCTTAAGATGATCAGAGCCTCTTGATGTGTAGGCCGTACTGGAAAGCCACATTTTTTCTACTAGCAGGCCTAACAGGTAAGGCAGATGAATTCAGGGCATATTTGGGAATGTGGGACTGGGATATCATAACAATTACATTTCTCTGGGATGGACGGGGCTGATGGCTTAATGCTCCAGGGTATAGGTGCTACAGGAAGGATTGAAAGAGAGGCAAGAGAGGAAGGGGAATTTTCATTTTTAATAGGGTAACATTATGGCTGTATTTAAGGAAAATATTCCTGGGAATACATCCAGGGACATTATATGGGTGGAACTGAGAAATATGAAAAGGATAATCATCTTATCGTGGAAGTGTGAGTGTTGTGTGTGATTATGTGAGAGAAAGTGTGTGTTATGTGTGCATGTGTGTATGAGAGAGAGTGTGTGTAAGTGTGTGTGTGAGAGTGTGTGTGTGTGAGTCTGTGTGAGAGTGTGAGTATGTGTGTGTGTGAAAGTATGTGTAGGAGAAAGTGAGTACTGCAGATGCTGGAGATCAGAGTCAAAAGTGTGGTGCTGGAAAAGCACAGCAGGTCAGGCAGCATGCAATGAACAGGAGAATCAATGTTTCAGGCATAAGCCCTTTATCAGAAATGAATCTTTTTTCACCAACAGAAGTGTTGCTCACAATAGAGGGGGTGGGAAGTGGGGTCTACAGCAGTGTCCATGGGGGTCAGAAGTGATGTCAGGCATGATGTCGGTAAGGGTGTGGACTGGTTTTCAGTGAGTGATGTCACTGTTGCAGAAGTGACGTCAACGATGGAATCAACCGTGTCCAGGTGAGTGACATCTTTAGGATCGGAAGTGGCTGTAGCAGAGGCAACTGTGGGGGTGGAAGTGACGTCCAGAGTAGGTATCATGTCTGTGCTGGAGGCAGTGAAACGAGCGGTGGCAGGAGGGGAGGCAGTCGTCTTCCTTGCAATTGCAGAGGTGGTTGTCTGGACAGTGATCACAGAGGTGGTGTGGTCGGCAGTGGCTGAGGTCTGTGCGGCGGCGGGGGCAGAAGGGGTATGAAGATGTTGGTGTACCTTTAAAAGAGTTGAAAGCAGCAGAACTACCAGACACAGCACCAAGCGTTCTCAATAAGGTGACAATGTATGGAGCACTGGGTTGAACAACTCGAGTAGTTCATTGCCTGGAGACAAAAATAAATTCACATTCGACTGATCAATTTAAATTATACCCTGATAAAAATACCAATTTTCAATCAAGTTTGAATTGAGTATATTGACAAACTTAAAAGCCAATGGCACAATCCAATGCTCTGGGGTATAAGACTGGGGGAAAATGAACAGTTGAGAGGAGAACTGCCAAGTCCTAGCATGTACAAGGCGGCTTGAGAAAACATATCTTTTAAATGCAGAAATTCTTAACAAAGAGAAAAGGAGACACAGGAAGATCTGAAGACAAGAACAGACAGCTGCCTGGTTTTGAGATAAGAAATGTTGTTTTGTAAATTTTAATTGAGTTTTATTGGACTAGTATTATAGAAAGGAAAGTAAAAGGTAGGTTAGAGAAAGAAACTGTAAATAATGGTTAGTTAATTATTCTCTGTTATACTTAAGAAATAAAGTTATTAATTTTTACTTTACATAGTTCTTGACCACTCGAACATTTACAGATTACTGCATGGGATCTTTTTTTTCTGTGTTACTGGTTTTTAAATTAAGCAGGAGAGTTTACCCTGTGTTGTAGCCATTTGGAGATCATCCAGGATTTGAACTGGTTTCGACATATTTGTATAAATTTGGGGGTTTAAAAAAGTCCCAGCAGATTTTAAGCTTCCAGGTTAGTGTCTTAGATCTTTAAATAAAATGCAGGTGACACAACTTGTTTAATTTTGGTGACTTGTGGTTGATTAAATTAAAAAGAAGAGAAATGGCTCTTAAAGTAGCAAAAGAGGTTCTGGGATTTGAAGATGATTCTCAAATTTGCCAAGAAAAATTCGAAAAAAAGAGAAAGGCCATACTTTTAGAATTAGCAAAGAAGTGAGATTTGAGTTTAACCAAAGACAAAAGTAAAGCTGAAATTGTAAAAGGGTTTATTGAAATACTTACATGTGTTAGAGAAACAGATAAGTGCAGTAGAGGTAGAAAAACTTAAATTACAACTTAGGAAAATCGAGTTGGAAGATAAACAAAGGGAGAGAAGAAAGGGAGAGAGAAAGAGAAAGAGACAGAGGAGTAAGAGAGAGAGAAAAAATATTCTTGGCTGAGCAAAGAGAGAGCGAAGAAAGGGAGCGAGAAAGAGAGAGAGAATTTGAACTTGAGAAGTTGTGATTTAGTCAGCAAAGTCAAGTTAACAGGATGGAGAGTAAAAAAGAAGGAAGTGATCTCTACAAATATGTCAAAACTCTGCCACACGTTGATGAGACAGATGTTGAAGCTTTCTTTATTTTTCATTTGAAAAATTGACTAGGCAGATGGAGTGGTCTGAGGATTTATGGGTGATGCTAGCTCTGACTAACATGGTAGGCAGAGCTAGTGAGGTATTTGCCACACTGTCAGATGAGGGGTCAAGAGGTTATGAAGAAGTTAAACAGGCTATTTTAGGTGCTTATAAATTGGTACCAGAAGCATATAGACAGTGTTTCAGAAACATAAAGAGGGAACCAGGTCTGACTTGAGTTCGAAAGAATTAAACATCGTCACTTTGATTGATGGGTGTGTGCTTTGAAAATAGACAGAACATTTGAGGCTCTAAGAGAGGTTATCCTGCTGGAGGAGTTTAAAAGCTCACTTCCAGAAATGGTAAGAATTCACGTGGAGGAACAGAAGGTTCAAAAAGAGAGAAGGGCAGCAGAATTAACCGATGAGTACATGTTGGTGCATCAGACAAGCTTCCGGTGAGAATTTTGTCCTGTGAGGGAGAGAAGTTGGGAGAACAGAAGATCTTACACTACTAACCCAAGAGTAGGGAGCACTGGTAAGATTTTACCACAGGATAAAAAAGAACCTCAAGAGAGTGGAAAGGAGGTGAAAGGCTTCAGGTGTTTTCACTGTCGTAAAGTGGGACACATAAAGATACTGTGATGGTCGTTAAAGAAAGGCACTGTGGGAAAAGATGTGGTAAAAGAAGCTAAGCCAGTGGTATTAGCGAAGGTTGTGAAGGAAACCCAAGAAGAGCTGAGGAGCTGCAGGAGAGTTACCAGCCGAGGCAGGGGCTGGGTATGGAGTTAGTACCTGATCTTGACAAAGCATTCACCTCAGTGGGTAAAGTTTACTCAGAAAGAAACAGGGGGAGAAGGACAAGAAATTATAATTTTGAGAAGTACAGGATCTAACCAGTCGCTGATAGTAAGGGATGAGCGAATATGCACTCTTTCTGATCTGTTACCCGAGAGTGTGGGAATTTGTGGGATAAATGGACAGAAATGTAACGTTCCCCCATGTAAGATCAGGTTGGAGTGCCAACTCAAGACTGGGGAAGTTACAGTGGGAGTGATTGACAGAGTGTCAGTTCCAGGAATCCAGCTTGTTCTTGGGAATGATTTGGCAGGATCCAAGGTGGGAGTGACACGTTGTTGCGGGGAAGTCGAGGAAGGCTAAGAAACTGAGGAGTTAAAACAGAAATATCCTGGTATTTTCCCAGACTGTGTGGTAACCACATCTCACTATCATAAGTCACAATATGAAGTGAAAAGTAAAGAGAAAGATGATAGAGTTGAGGTTCAGTTAGAGGATGCCCTATTTGATGAAATGGTGCAGGAAAAACCTGAACAGGCAGAGGGTCAGACAGAAGTGTTTACTCCTGAAATACTAAGAGACTTGCAACAGCAAGACAAGACAATAAAAGATATAAATGGGGATGCATACTCTGAAAAGGAGTCAGAGAATATTCCTAAGGTGGCAATGGAGACCACGGCAGGTTCATGCAGAGGAGAAATGGGCCAAAGTGCACCAGAGTGTTTTGCCGGTAGCATACAGATAGAAAGTGTTACAGGTAACACATGAACTAACTGTAGGAGGTCACCTAGGGGTATGAAAGACTCAGGATAAGGTACAACAAAAAATTATTGTCCTGGAATGCACAAGGATGTGGTTAACTTTTGCTGTACGTGTCATACAAGCTAAATGGTAGGTAAGCCACAGGCAGTAATAAACCCAACCCCTTTGTTGCCAATTCACATTTGAAGAACCTTTCACACGGATTGTGTAGGTCCCCTCCCGAGAACTAAAAGTGGGAATCAATACTTGTTAACCACAATGGAGATGTCCACCAGATTTCCAGAGGCAATTCCATTATGGAATATCCAGGCAAAAAAAGTAGTAGAGGAGTTAGTAGCTTTCTTCACACGGTATGGGCTACCCAGAGAAATTCAGTCGGACCAAGGGTAAAACTTTACTGCTCGGCTGTTTAAGGACGCTATGGATACCTTAGGTATAAAGCACTTTAAATCCAATGCGTATCATCCTGAATCCCAGGGAGCTTTAGAATAGTGGCATCAGACCTTGAAGACCATGTTGAGAGCGTACTGTCAGGATTACCCGAATGAATGGGATAAAGGTATCCCATTTATATTGTTTGCCATTAGAGATGCCCCAAGTAAATCTACTCAGTTCACTCCCTTCAAATTAATATTCTGTCATGATATGAGAGGCCCTTTGAAATTAACTAAAGAAAAATTGATGGGACCAAAGTCAGAGATGTCACAATTAGATTATGTATCGGAAGTGAGGGAGAAATTAAATTGAGTAGGTGAGTTAGCTAAACAGCACTTAAAGAAGACACAGTTTAGAATGAAGCAGGTGACAGATAAAAACGCTGAGACTTGGTTGAGAAAAAGTTGAGTTAGGTGAACTATTCAGTAAAGATGCCAGACAGGAAAAAAAGCTATCGGGTATGTCATGTGAAACCATATTATACTAGCGAGAAAGAACTGGAGAAACAGGTGTTAGTTACTGCCCCGCAGAGTGAGGAATCAAATCCAGATGTTATGAATTTTGAGGTGCTTCAAAATATATTGCAAAATGAAGAAGTCCTTGAGGAGTGGGATAGATTAGTAAGCTGTCTATCTCAGGAGCATAGAACAGAGTTGAAAGATTTGTTACTATAGTACAAGGACAGATGTAAAAATCAGATGGGGAGGACAAATGCTATTGTACATGAAGTAGATGTCGGGAATACTGGTCCAACAAAACACCACCCCTATTGGCTTAATCCTTTCAAAGCCAGACAGGTCCAGATGGAGGTGGAGGCCATGCTCAACAAGAACCAAACCAGAGAGACTGGAGTTCGCTGATTGTGTTAGTTCTCAAACAGGATGGGACTCAACGATTCTGCGTAGATTATTGGAAGGTCAATGCCGTTATAAAATCGGACTCATATCTAATTCCTAGTTTGGAGGACTGTATCGAGAAAGTCAGACAAGCCAGTTAATCATCAAGTTGGACTTAATGCATGGTTGCTGGCAAGTACCTTTCTCAGAGAGGGTGAAAGAAATTTCTGTGTTTGTAACCACAAATGGGCTATATCAGTTTAAAGTGATGCCTTTTGGAATGAAGAATGCATCCACATGACTAATGAACAGAGTTGTGGCTGGGTTAACAAACTGTGCAGTCTATTAGGACGATGTAGTGATCTTTCGTAAGTCCTGGAAAGATCACATGGTACAGTTGGCAGAGCTCTTTGAATGACTACGATAAGCAAAACTGGTGATAAACTTAAATAAATTCGTGAAACCAGAGGTGAAGTTCTTGAGACATAACATCTGTCATGGATGGTTGACCCTACGGAACGCAAAGATGAAGGCTGTCGAGGAATTTCCATGACCAACCTCAAAGAAAGAGGTGATTCGATTCTTAGGACTCAGTGGATTCTATCAGAAGTTTGTTCCAAACTTTAGCAGTGTAGTGGCACTGTTAACCGATTTGCTGAAGAACAACTCAATGTTTCAGTGGACAGAACCATCCCAGAAGGCATTCAACCATTTGAAATCGATATTAATCACCAAACCAGTTTTAGCTATATCCAAACTTTTCAAAACCTTTTAAAATCGTCATCAATGCTAGTGACATTGGAGTTAGAGTTGAACTCCTACAGGAAGATGAAGATGGGATTGAACTGCCAGTTGGTTACTTTTCGAAGAAGATCAACATCCACTAGAGGAAATACTCCACAATCCAAAAGGAACTATTGAGTTTGGTACTGGCCTTACAACATTCTAATGTGTTTGTCACAAACAATGCATCGGAGACGGTTGTGACCACAATCCACTTACATTCTTAGAACGTTTTAAAGATAAAAATATGAGACTGTTTTGTTAGAGTTTTATGTTACAGGCTTTTAATTTAAGAATAGTAACATGTTGCGGGTCAGAAGAATGTAATCGTAGATGCATTATCGTGGATTTAACTGATAGAGATTAGATGAAATTTGTCTTCAGTTAATGTTATATATATATATATTTACACAAGTATATGGGAAGAAGTTAAGGTGAACTTATATTAAAGTTATCTGTATGTTAGGGTAACATGCTTAAGAAGTAGAGAGAAAAAAATCTATCTTTTCATTATGATGGCTCATTTTTTTCTTCTGAAGCGGGTGGAAGTGTTATGAAGATCTGGGTGTACTTTAAGAGAGTTAAAAACAGCAAAACTACCAGACACAGCACCAAGTATTCTCAATAAGGCAACAATATATGTAACATTGGGTTCAACAACTTGAGTAGTTAGTTGTCTGGAGACAAAAACAAATTCACATTCAGCCAATCAGTTTAACTTATACCCTGATAAAAATACCAATTTCCAATCAAGTTTGAATTGAGTATATTGACAATCTTAAAAGCCAATGACACAATCAGATGCTCTATGATATAAAACCGGAGGAAAATTGAACAGTTGAGAGGAGAACTGTCAAGTCCTAGCATGTACAAGGTGGCTTGAAAAAACATATCTCTTAAAAGTCTCTTTTTGATCTATGATCCTATGATGCAGAAATTCCTAACCAAGAGTAAAGAAGACACAGGAAGATCCAAAGACAATAACCTACAGCAGCCTGGTTTTGAGATAAAAAATGTTGTTTTGTAAATTGTAATTGGGAGTTTTATCAGATTAGTATTATAGAAGTGAAGAGAAAACTTAGGTTAGAGAAAGAAATTGTAAATAGTGGTTAGTTAATTATTCTGTTATACTTTAAGAAATAAAGTTGTTAATTTTTACTTTACATAGTTTTTGGCCACTCAAATTTTTAAAGATTACTGCATAGGATAAATCTTTTCTATGTCGCTGGTTTATAAATTAAGTAGGAGAGTTTACCCCATGTCGTAACAGAAGTGACATCATAATTCACCACAGTGGTCATGGAAGGAGTGGCTGTGTGGTTAATGGCATCTGAGCTGTTCCAGAGGCTCGGGTAGGCTCTGAAATGGTCGGGGAAACCCGTGTACTGAGGGAAGTACATGACAGGTTGCTTAACTCATGTTTTTTTATGTCCGATATGGTGGAGAAAAATGTTTGTTGAGCATGTGAATTCTTCAGAGGATGTAGAATAGCAGAGGTCAGTTGCAGGTCTGGGAGAGAGTGGCGCTGAGCTGAGGCAGGGCTGATTGCAAGGAGAGTAGGTGCCAGTGCACGGTTGCTAGTGTGGAGCGTAGGATTCGAAAAAAGAACCATTTCTGAAGGATTCAGATTTGCAGTACGTACTGATTATCCGTTCAGGCCCAAATTGTATTGGTCTGAATGTAGTCCACAGTGGGATAAGTCAGTTCCGTAGGCAGGCACTGAGGAAGGAGATGTGACTGTGGTGGTGAGTCTGCTTCAGGATGTGGTTGAAGAGCTTCCGCTCATAGGAGATGACCTGGGGGGGGCGCAGTGAGAGAGAGACTCACTGAGATCCTTGTAAAGGGAGGAGAAGAACTTCTTCAAGGTAGGCATCCTTGGAAGAAGCTTCACAATCGGGTTAAAATCAACCAGGAGACAGTAAGGCCTGCAGATGCTGTAGATCAGAGTTGAGAGTATGGCACGGGAAAAGTATAACAGGTCAGGCAGCATCCAAGAAGCAGGAGAATCGACGTTTCGGGCATAAGCCCTTCATCTGGAATGAAAGATATCAGCTAAACACGTGGCTGCAACGATGGTGCAGGAGGGAGGGTTTCAGGTTCTTGGATAATTGGAGCTCATTCTGGGGAAGGTGGGACTTGTACAAACAGGACGGTCTTCACTTGAACCAGAGGGGTACTAATATCCTGGGTGGGAAATTTGCTGGTGTTATTCGGATGGGTTTAAACTAGCTCAGCAGGGGCTTGGGAACCGGAGGTGTAGTTGCAGTGCACAGGAGGATGGGAGTGGGAAGGACAGGGACAGGATTTCAGGGTCACAGGAATGTGATGGCAGATGGTGAAGTGGTTTGAAGTGTGTCTACTTCAATGCCAGAAGTATCTGAAATAAGGTGGGTGAGCTTGCAGCATGGATAGGTACCTGGGACTTTGATGTTGTGGCCATTTCGGAAACATGGATAGAGCAGGGTGAGGAATGGACGTTGTAGGTTCCAGGGTTTAGATCTTTCATTAAGAACAGGCAAGGCGTTAAAAGAGGGGGAGGTGTGGCCTTGTTAGTCAAGGATAGTATAACGGTGGCTGAGAGAACTTTTGATGAGGACTCATATACTGAGGTAGTGTGGGCTGAGGTAAGAAACAGGAGAGGAGAGGTCACACTGCTTGGAGTTTTTCATAGGCCTCCGCAGACTTCCAGGGAGGTGAAAGAGAGGATTAGCAAAATTATTCTGGGTAGGAGTAAAAGGAACAGGATGGTCATTATGGGGGACTTTAACTTCCCCAACATTGACTGGAAATGCTATAACTCTAGTATGTCGGTTGGATCAGTTTTTGTCCAGTGTGTACAGGAGGGTTTCCTAACACAGTATGTCGAAGGGCCAACAAGAGGAGATGCCACACTGGATTTGGTTATTGGTAATGAACCAGGCCAGATATTTGATTTAGTTGCAGGTGAGCACTTTGGAGAGAGTGACCTTAACTCAATTATGTTTAGTTTAGCCATGGAAAGGGATAGGTTCATGTCACAGGTCAAGAGTTATCGATGGGGCAAGAGCAATTATAATGCGATTAGGCAGGAAAATTGGATGCATAGAATGGGGCAGCAAAATGCAGGGGATGCAGACAATGGAAATGTGGAGCTGGTTTAAGGAACAGATATTGCATGTCCTTGTTAGGTATGTCCCTGTCAGGCAGGGAGGAAGTGATAAGGTTTACACGGTTTACAACAGAAATTGCATCTCATGTTACGAAGAAGAAGGAGGTTTATGTGTTGATGAGGCAAGATGGTACAAATGAGGCGATGGAGAGTTACAGATCAGCGAGGAAAGATTTAGAGAGAGAGTTAAAGAGCAAAGAGAGGACACGAGCAGTCTTTAGCAAATAGAATAAAGGAGAATCCTAAAGCTTTCTATAGGTATATGAGGAATAAAAGATGATTAGGGTAGGGATAGGGCCAGTCAAAGACAGAAGTGGGAAATTGAGTGTAGACCCTGTAGAGATTGGAGAGGTGCTAAATGAACATTTCTCATCAGTTTTCATTCAGGAAAAGGAGAATATTGTAGAGGAGAAGAATGAGGAACAAGATATTAGACTAGAAAAGATTGAGGTTAGTTATGAACAGGTTTTATCAATTCTAGAAGGAGTGAAAGTAGACAGGTCCCCTGGGCAGGTTGGGATTTATCCGAGGATTCTCTGGGAAGCTCGGGAGGAGATAACAGAGCCTTTGGCCTTGATATTTGAGTTGTCATTGTCTACAGGTTTAGTACCAGAGGACTGGAGGATTGCAAATGTTGTGCCCTTGTTCAAAAAGGGCAGTAGAGATGACCCAGGTAATTATAGACCAGTGAGCCTTACTTATGTTGTAGGAAAGATTTTGGAAAGGATTATAAGAGATAAGATTTATAATCATCTAGCAAGCAATAATTTGATTTCAGATAGTCAGCATGGTTTCATCAAGGGCAGGTTGTGTCTAACAAACCTCACTAAGTTTTCTGAGAAGGTGACCAGACATGTAGATGAGGGTAGGGCAGTTGACGTGGTGTACATGGACTTCAGTAAAGCCTTTGATAAGGTACGCTGTTGGAGAAAATGCAGAGGCATGGAATTGAGGATGATTTAGTCGTTTGGATTAGAAACTGGCTTTCTGAAAGAAGGCAGAGAGTGGTGGTTGATGGAAAATATTCAGCCTGGAGTCCAGTTACTGGTGGTGTGCCACAAGGATCTGTTTTGGGACCACTGCTGTTTGTCATTTTTATAAATGACTTAGACGCAAGCATAGGTGGATGGATTAGTAAATTTGCAGACGACACTAAAGTTTGTGGAGTATGGAAGAATGTTACAAGTTGCAGGGGGACTTGGATAAACTGCAGAATTGGGCTGAAAGGTGGCAAATGGAGTTCAATGCAACTAAATGTGAGGTGATGCACTTTGGGAAGAATAACAGGAAGGCAGAGTACTGGGTCAATGGAAAGATTCTTGGTAGTGTGGATGTGCAGAGGGATCTTGGAGTCCATGTACATAGATCCCTGAAAGTTGCCACCCAGGTGGATAGTGCTGTTAAGAAGGCATACGGTGTGTTAGGTTTCATTGGTAGAGGGATTGAGCTCCGGAGCCGCAATATCTTGCTGCAACTATACAAAACACTGGTGCGGCCACACTTGGAATATTGTGTACAGTTTTGGTTGCTGTATTTTGGGAAGGCTGGGGAAGCATTGGAAAAAGTGCAGAGCAGATTTACCAGGTTGTTGCCTAGTTTGGAGGGAAGGTCTTATGACGAAAAGCTGAGAGACTTGAACCTGTTCTCATTGGCAAGAAGAAGGCTAGGAGGGGATTTGATGGAGACATATAAGATGATCAGAGAATTAGATAGAATGTCTTTTTCCTAGGATGATGATGTCAGTGTGTATGAGGGGGCATAACTACAAATTGAGGGGTGATAGATTTAAGACAGATGGCAGAGGCAGGCTCTTTACACAGAGAGTGGTAAGGGTGTGGAATGTGCTACCTCTAATGTAGTCAATTCAGCCACATTAGGGAGATTTAACCAATCTTTGGATAAGCACATAGATGATTCTGGGATAGTGTAGGGGACGAGCTGAGAATAGTTCATGGGTCGGCACAACATTGAGGGCTGAAGGTCCTGTTCTGCGCTGTATTGTTCTCTGTTCTATGTTCTATGATGAGCTTATGCCTGAAATGTCGATTTTCCCGCTCCTTGGACGCTGCCTGACTGGCTGTGCTTTTCCAGCGCCACACTCTCGACTGTGTGTGTGTGTGTGTGTGTGTGTGTGTGTGTGTCACAGAGCAGGAGTAAGACAGTTGGCAGAAACAATAAGACAAAACAACTTGCCCTGATGAAGGGCTTTTGCCTGAAATGTCAATTCTCTTGCTCCTCGGATGCTGCCTGACCAGCTGTGCTTTTCCACCACCACACTCTCGACTCTGATCTCCAGCATCTGTAGGCCTCACTTTCGACAACTTGCCCTTTTATATACATCTTCAAGTAGTAAAACATCCCAAAGTAACTCAGCAGAGAAAATTGAAACAAATACAGAATTCCTTTAAAAAAAAAAGCCAGAGAACCAAAAGCTTACTCCAAGATGGAGATTTACAGAAATGTTGAAAAATAATTTGAATGAAGGGAATGAATAAATTACTTGTTACATTTACTGATGATACAAAGATAAGCATGAAAGTAAGTTGTGTAGAGGATTTTTGGAGTTTGCAAAGGGATAACAGTCGGTTTAATTTTTTTATATGTTCACTTGTGCGATATGAGCATCACTGGCTGGGCCATCATTTATTGCCCAACTCTAGTTGCCCCTTGAGAAGGTGGGGGTGAGCTGCTTTCTTGACCCGCTGCAGTCCATGTGCTGTAGGTTGATCCACAATGCCCTTAGGGAGGGTACTCCAGGAATTTGACCCAGGGACAGTGAAGGAATAGTGATATATTTCCACGTCAAGATGGTATGTGGCTTGATGGGGAACTTGGAGATGGTAATGTTCTCTTAAATTTGCTGCCCTTGTCCTTCTAGATGGAAGTGATAATGGGGTCAGAAGGTGCAGTCTGATGAATATTTGTGGCAAAAGTACGGCAGTTTGAGAATACTGTGAAAAGATGTTATGTGTCCGAAGGGTCTATTTCCATGCTGCACGACTGTATGACTCGATTGTGTACTGTTTTGGGCTTGTTTCGGAAGGATGTAAGTACATTCAAGACAGCTCAGAGACGGATCACTTGATTCAAACCTGTGATAGTAGAGTTACCTTCTGTGGAAAGGTCAGACGGGCTGGGCCCATATCCACTGAGGTTAAGGAGAATGAGAAGTGATCTGGACTGACATTGACCTCGAGACAGTGATACGCTATTTAATCTTCATCAGCTTGACCTTTTTTTAATTAGCATGCATGTTTTTAAAGCATTGAATTAAAGCTTGAATTAACCTTTGCACAAAGCAAGCTTTTCTTATCTGTTTACAGCTTTGAAATGTGATCTTTCTATATTTCGATCCCCACTTTAATCACTGAAAAGTTGGACACACTCCTGTTTGTTCTGCTATTTATCTGAAATCACTGTTCTTGCTGGTACTGCACTTTGCCTTGTTTGTTATGCTGCTTGTTTTTATGTTGGTCCATCACTGTTCCTACACACTGCTTCATGCTGACTATAGGGGGCATAACTATTCCATGTAATAGTACAGCTATCCGAAGGGATTGAATAGGCAAAGAACATGTATTCATCTTCCACAGACCACTTTGCTGATTATGTTCCTGCAAACATTCTTTTGAAGACATCAATATACGGGAGCAAGTAGTTTAAGTGCACCTTACTGGTAGCTGATAAGACATTGTGAAGAATACAAGGAGTTGAATTTCATCACTTAACTGAAAAAAGCTACAGAGGAATTTGATACAAGTGCATTAGGCAGTGTGTTAAAAATAGCTCACTGAGGAATCTAACCCAGTGCAGCCACAAATGAGACACCAGTAACCATTGAATAAAAGCAAAATACTGCGGATTTTGGAAATCTGAAACAACCATGGAGA
The DNA here is from genome assembly GCF_047496795.1 of Chiloscyllium punctatum. Classification (NCBI taxonomy): domain Eukaryota; kingdom Metazoa; phylum Chordata; class Chondrichthyes; order Orectolobiformes; family Hemiscylliidae; genus Chiloscyllium; species Chiloscyllium punctatum. The sequence goes on along the minus strand of NC_092779.1, from coordinate 6,597,754 downwards.
TTGTTGGAGAATCTCAGCAGGTCTGACAGTATCTGTGGAGAGAGGAATGGAGTTAACATTTCAAATCTGGTGTGACTCTCCTTCAGAGGTTCTGAAGTTCTCCGGCATTCCATGTTTGTGCCAGTAATCACCAATAGCTTTGCAGCAGTTCTGTCAGGGTAGAACATGTAGCCGTTCCCTGGGAGCATGAACTTTTACACATTTGAAAACAGCAAAGTTTGAAGATGTAGCAAAAATCCAAACCTGCCCCACCCCACCTATCCTCACAATCCCAGCTAATGGGAGTGGAAACCTGCTGGGGGTTCGTGTTTAAGTTTAGTCCATTTCATTCCAATAATAATAGATATGATTATTTTCAAATAGGCCAACTTTCGAAGGAAAGCAGGGGACATTTTTTCCTCTATCCTGGTTAATAATTATCACTCAATCAGCATAAGTTGGCATGAGCTGTTGAGCATCACATTTTTCTAAATGGGATCTTGCTGTTTGAAGATTGGTTGGAACATATAGCAGTGACTGCTCTCCAAATGTAATCCATTGTTTGGAAACACACCTCCACATTCTGAGACTTTGAACAGGGCGAGAAAAAAGCAAATCCTTTTTCATTCTTCAAGTGTACTTCAGTCATCAGCCTGAAACATTAACTCGGATTTCTCTCGACAGACCTGCTGAGCTTTAACAGCAATTTCTGTTCAGTACCAAGTTTCTGCCTCTGAATTGGGCCTTCACCTAGTCAGGCTGACTCACAGGGCATTGTAAACTCGTAAGCTGGACTGAGACAGGAAACTACCTTAACAAAGATATATTCAGAATTATATTAAAGAGCTATGTCAGTTTTGGGAGAGTTTCTCATTGTAAAATCCTCAAACATAAACTGACAAATGAGGCTTCAACTGCTCAAATCTTGACCACATTAACACCAGGATCATGTTTCTTCCCCCCCAGACAAATGTTAATCATTCTGATTTAAAGATCCAATCCTTGAAGCTATAGAGAATGGCCCAGCACAACTTTGGAATTTCTGAGTGACAGTGCAGAAGTGAATCCTTGAAATTCCTGGCACTTTTGCGCTGTAAGGAATAACCATTGGACATTAAAACACTGGGACTGAAGGAGGCCATTCAGCCCTATGAACCTGTTCTGTTAGGCAAAAAGACCAAGGCTGACATGGTTGTCACCTCAACTTCTCAGTTCTGGGGACCCCAAAAACCTTTCATCTGTTATGCATGTTCAGCTCCACCTTAAAAAAAAACACAAGGAGTCTGCTCTTCAGGAAAAGAATTCCAGAGCTCCATGACCTTCTGAGATAGAAAACAAAATTTTCCACAATTGTTTTGAATGAAGGACTCCTGATGTCTTAAAGGAGTGTCTTCCATCTAAGGTTTTAACCCCAATATATTGCCCACTTCCACTGATTTGTTGAACTCCAATCACCACCGGTTAACACGCCCCATCCCCAACCCCACACCTCTACCCACGCCAGAAGCTGAACACCCAGTGAGACCCATGCCAACATTTATCCAAGTTGTGAATTAATGCCACCCACCTCAATCATGAGATGCTGAGGATTTACCTACCAGCAGCTGGTTAGAAGTTTGTGAGGGGCTTCTGAGTGGATTGTGAAGCAGTAACTGGTCTCTCAGTGTGCTCAACCCACTCCAAATTTCAGCCAGAGGCAAGGGGAGTCCAAGTTCTCATCAAATACAACCCAAGGTCATGGATTCAATGTCAGAATCTGTCGCTGTATTAATCTCCCACAGTGCAGTGAATAAATGAGCGCTCCTTAGCCACAGGTAGTGGCAGTGTAATGAATGACCGTTAAGAATAGGATTAGTAAGGTTGCCCCCGAGGGATTAAACTAACAAGTAGGGCACTGTATGATAAGAAATCTATTTTGTGTTTCTGAGATTGACTGTCCAACGAACAGTTACTGACAGCACCAAGAGATTCATTGAGTAATGAAGCAAAGAGTAGGAACGTCTCTTTAAGGATCTGCACAACATTTAATGAGCCATTTTCATACAATATGTTTAGACGAGAACATAGAGGTTTTTGTTTGCCTTCAGAGATTTTTCTTTGTAATTATTAATTGTGTTGAATGGTTGAACAGGCTCCTGCAGTTGAATGGTTTACTCCAGGTCCTGTGTTTTTGCAGCAGTTTATGTCCATTCATCAGCCCCTGTCAAAACTCCGCGCTTCCCCAACAAACATTAGCACCCCAAGTGGCAGGACCTCGATTTTACCACCCTCACTGTCCGGGCAAACTGTAGCTTCAGCCTCTCCAAGCTCTCTCTTCATCAGCTCCTCTCCCTTTCTGGTCACTTGTGAATTTCCCCTATTTCCATTCCACCAGCACTTGCTGCTATACTTGAGCTAGATTGAACATAAACTCCTAAGTCTCCCCCCTGTAATCTTTCCTCCCTATTTGCCTCTCTCTCCTCCTTCCAACCAACTCTATTTCATTATTTGTGAGCTGATTTGCTATTTCATTATCCATGATCTCCTTTGCTGTTTTGGGTTACGGCTTGTTCTGATAAAGCTACTTGGAATGCCCCACTCAGTTGAAGGTGTTATTAAAATTCGCGAAGTGGCTATCCCTAGCTACCATTTGCCACTAAACAAAAGTGAAAATCATTTCATCGCATGTCTTAGATCCTTACTTTTCAAAAGATGGCTACTTTTTTCTGAGATACTCGAGGATAGTTTTCAGAAGAGTACTGGGTAGGACCTGGGCATTATAGTATTACCCAATGAATTTGATCCAATACCTGACCAATTGTTATATCCCTCCTGTTCTCCTCTGATGCCTGTGAGCTTTGAGCACTGCTGTGTAGCTCAAAAGCCCCGACTCTAATCTCCCTCTCCTCAGTCAGCTTCATGCTCCTGTCAAGTTCACTGCAAGATCCCCTTTTGGTTAGGAACTTGACAGCATTCCTGACTCAAGTTCGGTCCAGATCTCAAGTGAGGTTCCTCAACTTTTCACGTTTCCAATCAGGGCATACACCAAACCATTAACCTCCCAGGTGATAAGGGATCAACTAATTCCTTTTCTTTATTCACATTCTTGCAAAAAGGTTAATTTATAAAGTATCACTTCATAAATTGTGGGTACCTTTCTCCCAGATCCAAACAAGCTTGTGTTTAAAAGGAGCCAAATTAACCAGACTTTCTTGATCATCAAAAAAAAGGGAGTTTATTAAATACTAGCCACCAGGATACATGAACACAAACTAGCCACTATTATCCTCACATACGGTTGAGGATGGACACCACTTCGACTGGTAAAATACTGGATTAGTGGTGCTGGAAGAGCACAGCAGTTCAGGCAGCATCCAACGTGTAGCGAAATCAATGTTTCGGGCAAAAGCCCTTCATCAGGAATAAAGGCAGTGAGCCTGAAGCATGGAGAGATAAGCTAGAGGAGGGTGGGGGTGGGGAGAGAGTAGCATAGAGTACAATGGGTGAGTGGGGGAGGAGATGAAGGTGATAGGTCAAGGAGGAGAGGGTGGAGTGAATAGGTGGAAAAGAAGATAGGCAGGTCGGACAAGTCAAGGAGACAGTTACTGAGCTGCAAGTTTGAAACTAGGATGAGGTGGGGGAAGGGGAAATGAGGAAACTGTTGAAGTCCACATTGATGCCCTGGGGTTGAAGTGTTCCGAGGCGGAAGATGAGGCGTTCTTCCTCCAGGCGTCGGGTGGTGAGGGAGCGGCGGTGAAGGAGGCCCAGGACCTCCATGTCCTCAGCAGAGTGGGAGGGGGAGTTGAAATGTTGGGCCACGGGGCGGTTTGGTTGATTGGTGCGGGTGTCTCGGAGATGTTCCCTAAAGTGCTCTGCTAGGAGGCGCCCAGTCTCCCTAATGTAGAGGAGACCACATCGGGAGCAACGGATACAATAAATGATATTGGTGGATGTGCAGGTGAAACTTTGATGGATGTGGAAGGCTCCTTTAGGGCCTTGGATAGAGGTGAGGGAGGAGGTGTGGGCACAGGTTTTACAGTTCCTGCGGTGGCAGGGGAAAGTGCCAGAATGGGAGGGTGGGTCGTAGGGGGGTGTGGACCTGACCAGGTAGTCACGGAGGGAACGGTCTTTGCGGAAGGCGGAAAGGGGTGGGGAGGGAAATATATCCCTGGTGGTGGGGTCTTTTTGGAGGTGGCGGAAATGTCGGCGGATGATTTGGTTGATGCGAAGGTTTGTAGGGTGGAAGGTGAGCACCAGGGGCATTCTGTCCTTGTTACGGTTGGAGGGGTGGGGTCTGAGGGCGGAGGTGCGGGATGTGGACGAGATGCGTTGGAGGGCATCATTAACCACGTGGGAAGGGAAATTGCGGTCTCTAAAGAAGGAGGCCATCTGGTGTGTCCTATGGTGGAACTTGTCCTCCTGGGAGCAGATACGGCGGAGGCGGAGAAATTGGGAATACGGGATGGCATTTTTGCAAGAGATAGGGTGGGAAGAGGTTTACGGGATGGCATTTTTGCAAGAGATAGGGTGCTTCGACTGGGACAACACATCCAACCTAGGACAAACCAAACAAAGACACACATGAGAATTCCTAGAAGCATGGCATTCCAACTGGAACTCTATCGACAAACACATCTACCACCCCCAGAGGAAAGGAACAGGAAGTGAATTCACCACAGGAAGTGACATCACCCACCCAAAAATACCCAAACATATAAATAGAAAGCAGGACTTATCAGCAGTGCCTGGGGCTGACCGAGGATGCTACCTAGCAGGGTGATGAAATGTCTGGAAATGAACCCTCCAGCTCAGCGAGCAAACCTACATCCATTGACATTGTTAAACAATCATGTTTTTTGAAACTAAGTAAAGACTTAAAGAGCCGTGGATGCTGTAAATCAGAAACAATAACAGAAATTGCTAGAAAAGTTCAGCAGGTCAGGCAGCATCTGTGGAGAGAAATCAGGGTTAACGTTTCGGGCTGAGTGAAACTTGGCCCAACACATTAACTCTGATTTTTCTCCACAGATGCTGCCAGACCTGCTGAGCTTTTCCAGCAACTTATGTTTATGTTTTGACTGAAAACCTTCACAGCATAGTAACTCTCTATCGTAAGTGGGTTTAGTCCCAATAGTCCCCTCCAGTAGAGTTGAAATAAAAACAGAAAGTGCTGGACAAACTCAGCGTGGCTGGCATTATTTGCAAAAAACGAAACAAAGTTAATATTTTTGAGTCCTATATGACTCTCCTTCAGTACTGTCATTGAAAATTGTTTAAAGGGCAAAACGAGAATTGCTTCTGCAATTTGGGACATAATCTACAGAGGGTGACTTGTTGTTGAGTAGGAGGTCATCAGACACACATTATCTTTGGAGCCACAAGAGATCACAGTCCATTCTGCTTGAAAATTATTTGACACCTTTAGGTCTTACATCCCACAGGTCCCACTCATTTTTTTTTAACTCACTCAGTTAGCTTGACCCTATAGCAGTCTTTTTTTTAAAAATGCACATTTTGGAATTAAGTGCTAAAAATGTCTACAATGGTCCAAAGATCTGTGGTCTTGAAACCACATGTAAAAGAAATGTTAAGAGTGCATAACCAGTGTCAGACCACTAATTCAGCATTGCGGTAAGGATTCTGTCAGACTGCAGGTGAAGGTACCAATCTCTCTTCCCATTATATTCCTTGCCCTGTCCTGCCTTCACCAGAAGAGAGGAGAAGCATATATTGATACTATTTTCCCACATCAAAATGTTTGAGAGTTGATCTACACAGAGATTTCATTCATGACTTTCAATTCAAGCAGCATTCTGCTTCCCTCTATTACTTGTTGACAACAGCATGTATGGGAATTAAATGTTTTAAGATTTCTTTATGTCACTCACCCATGGATTGTTTTTCTGTCATTGTTTCACCAGCTCCTGTCACACCTAACTGTTCTGGTAGTCACTCAGCCACACTGTGTCACTGTCTCACTGTCATTGTCTCTGCACTCAGACAGGTTTACTAGCTCTTGATCCCTGAGATACAGGCACAGTGACCAGGCCAGGCATATTAAGCTTGCATCAATCCCAAGAGATAATCCAGATCTACATTTAGAACTGATTCCCACGAAAAGAAACATGTGCTTCAGGTCAGACCAGAGCACCATAAGATATGAGAGGGGAAGTAACCCATCAAGTCTGCTCTGCCACTCAATGATAAGTTTCTCAGCCCTATTTTCCCCATAACCCTTGATCTACTTACTAATCAAGAACCTATCTATCTCTGTCTTAAATATACTCAATGACTTGGCCTTCACAGCCCTCTGCAGCAATGAGTTCCACAGATTCACCATCCTCTGGCTGAAGAAATTCCTCCTCATCTCAGTTCTAAAGGTCCATCCCTTCACTCTGAGGCTGTGCCCTTAGTCCTCATCTCTCCTAGTCATGGAAACTGAAGAAGGGCTCATGCCCGAAACGTCGATTCTCCTGCTCCTTGGATGCTGCCTGACCTGCTGCGCTTTTTCAGCAACACATTTTCAGCTCTGATCTCCAGCATCTGCAGTCCTCACTTTCTCCTAGAAACTCTTCTCCATGTCCACTCTATCTAGGCCTCTCAGTTTTCTGTAAGTTTCAATCAGATCCCTCCCCGGTCATCCTTCTAAACTGCATCGAGTATGGACCCAGAGTCTTCAACTGCTTCCCATATGACAAGTTCCTCCTGGGAATAATTCTTGTAAACCTCCTCTGGACCCCCTCCAAAACCAACACATCTTTCCTTAGATCCAGGGCCCAAAACTATTCACAACATTCCAAAGGTGGTCTGGCAAGAACCTCATATAGCCTCAGCAGTAAATTCCTGCTCTGGTATTCTAGCTCTCTTGAAATGAAGGTGAGCACCATATTTACCTTCCTAATTGTCAACTGAACCTGTATGTTAACCTGAGAAAATCCTGAACCGGGACTCCTAAGTCTTTTGTGCTTCAGATTTCGGAAGCCTTTCCCATTAGAAAATAGTTTACACCTCAATTCTTCCTGCCAAAATGCATAATCTTACACTTTCCCACGATGTACTCCATCTAGATTAGATTAGATTACTTAGATTAGATTAGATTACTTACAGTGTGGAAACAGGCCCTTCGGCCCAACAAGTCCACACTGCACCCGCCAAAGCGCAACCCACCCATACCCCTACATCTACCCCTTACCTAACACTATGGGCAATTTAGCATGGTCAATTCACCTGCCCTGCACATCTTTGGAGTGTGGGAGGAAACCGGAGCACCCAGAGGAAACCCACGGAGACACGGGGAGACGTGCAAACTCCACACAGAGAGTCGCCTGAGGCGGGAATTGAACCCGGATCTCTGGCGCTGTGAGGCAGCAGTGCTAACCACTGTGCCACCATGCCGCCCACATCTACCACTTCTCTGCCCACTCTCCAGCCTGTCCGAATCCTTCTGCAGCCTCCCTGCTTCCTCAACACTACCTGATTTTGTCCAGACTGTTAATTAACACTCACCCCCATGGCACTAGTCACCAACTGCTATCCCGAGAAACACCCCTTTATCCCCATTCTTTGCCTTCTGCCAGTTAGTCAATCCTCTATCCATGCCATTACTTTGGCCCAATCACCATGACCTTACCTTATTTAGCAGTTTCCTGTGTGGCACCATGTCAGAGACCTTCTGGAAATCCAAATAGATCACATTCACTGGCTGTCCTTTGTCTGATTTGTTCATTACCTCCTCAAGGAATTCTAACAGGTTTGTCAAGTGAAGATGTGCTGACTCAGCACATTTTAAACAATATGCTTCCAAGTATTCCAAAATCTCATCCTTAATAATAGACGCTAAAATCTTACCACCGACTGGGGTCAGACTAACCAGCCTACAATTTCCTGTTTTCTGCCTCTCTTCCTCCTTTCACAGGGGTGTTATGTTAGCTGCTTTCTAGTCCTCTGGGACTTACCGTGAGCCCAGTAATTCATGAATGATCATTACAATCTCTTCAGCCATCTCCTTCAGAACCCTGGGGTGTAGTCCACTGGGTCCAGGTGAGTTTCCACCATAAGACATTTCAGCTTTCCCAGCACCTTCTTCTTAGTGATGGCCAATACACTACCTCTGCTCCCTCCCCAAACCCAATTCCCAACCCTCTTTAAGATCTGGCATTCTACTGGCATCTACCCCCAGAAAGACTGATGCAAAATACCTGTTGAGTTCCTCTGCCATTTCTTTGTTCCTCATTACTACTTCTCCAGCCTCATTTTCCAATGGCTCAATGTCCGCCGTTGCCTCTTTCTCACGTTTCATATATCTTGCCATCTTCTTTCATGTTATTAGCTCGCTGACCCTCATATTTCTGCCCCCTTACTGCTTTTTTCATTGTCCTCTGCTGGTTTTTAAATACTTCCCAAATTTTTGGCTTCCCACTAATATTTACCAAATCATACACTCTTTCTTTTGTTTTTATGCTATCTCTGATGTCCCTTGTCAGCCACAGTTGCCTTATCCTCCCTTTGATGTGTTTCTTCTTCCTTGGGATGCATCTCTGCTGTGTTTCTGAATTACTCCCAGAAATTCCTGCCATTGTTGCTCCCTGCTAGGCTCCCCTTCCAATCAACTCTGGCCAGCTCCTCCTTCATGTTTTTCTCGTTACCTTTACTCAATTGTAATACAGTAACATCCAATTACAGCTTCTCCCTCTCAAACTGAATATTGAATTCTCTCATATTATGGTCACCGTCCCCTCGGGGTCCTTCACCTTGAGCTCTCAGATCAAGTCTTCCTCATTGCACACCAAATCCAGAATTGCCTGTTCCCTGGTGGACTCAACCACAAGCTGCTCCAAAAAAAACACCCCATAGATATTCCACAAATTCCTTTTCTTGGGACCCATGACCAACTTGATTTTCCCAGTCCAGCTGCATCTTAAAGCCTTCCACGATTACTGTGTTCATTAAAGTAATTTCTTACATGATTTTTCTATCTCCTGATTTATTTTCTTCTCACATCCTGACTACTGCTATGAGATCAGTAAACAAGTCGCATCAGGGTCTTTTTGGCTTTGCGATTCATCAGCTATACCCACATAGATTCTATGCCTTCTGACTCTATATCACTTCCTGCTATTGATTTAATTTCATTTCTTGCGAATAAGACAACCCCCTCCCCCTCTGCCCATCTGCCTGTCCCCTTGATAGGACATGTATCCTTGGATATTTAATTCCCAGCCCGATTCCCTTGCAGCCACATCTCTGTCATAGCCTCATCGTACCCACCAATTTCAATTTGTGCACATTTAATTACAGCACCCTCAGTCCTGCATTGACTGCCCTGCTTCTCATGGGCAGTCCCTTATTTGCTGTGCCTGAAATTATCTTCCTGACCTTTTCCATACTCTCTGTCTTATTAAATGTTCTGAAAACTTTACTAACCTCTCCTGAGCCCTCTCCTCCCAATTTATATTAGAGACAGGGCAAGGCAAAATGACTTTGTGCCAATCTCACATGTTGTTGTGTTCGCACAGCCTTAGGCATACACCTGTACAGAGGCCCTAGGATCAGTGATTAGCAACCAACCAGGATATTCAGGTCCTGAGGTGAATCATTATAAGAATTCTCTATTTCCATTTTGAATTTTTAATGATGTGGTTACCAGATGACAGCGTCAGAATCCAGGACAAAAATACCACCTTGAACTATAGGAATATGCAATATATTGGCTATCCCATGATTCAGGATATAATCTTGAAAGCAGAACTGAGGCCATTCAGCCGATAGTCCCTATGCCAGCTGTGTGAAAGAGTCATTCACTTTGACTCACTTCCCTGAACTTCCACCAAAGTGTTTTGCATTTGTTTTCTTTTTCAAGTATTTATTGAATTCCCTTTTGCAAGTTACTACTGAATCTCTGTCACATACCATGTGACAATAAAACTGATTCAATTATCCCACATTAAAACAACAGACAACATGAACAAACAATTCCTTGTGACACTAACTCTTCTTCAACTGAACTTCAATCTGTGTCCCTTGGTTATGAACTCTCAGTTATCAGTGAAAGCAGTTTCTCTCTTCCATTTTGGTCAAACCTCTTCCCAGCATACTTTTTCTTTTTGTCAAGTCTTTTGAAATCTTAGCTTCATTTATTTTGTAGGTCATGGGTCATTTATTCAATGCAGCAGGAAGATATTATGGTGTGTATGGTTTTTGGGTAGTTCCCTTCTGGAATCCAGTCCTAAATTTGGGACACACCAGATTCAGGGAATTCACGCAACATGCACCATTTGTGTTTTTCATTTTGACCTTAGAACTTAGTTATTTTGTTTGTTCCACCTCTTACTAAATGATGTGTGAATTATGAATTGAAAAATTTTCCTTTTAAACTGCAGGGAACTTTCATGCATTATACTTCAGGGAAACGGGGAACAGTAAATGATAAAGCATGACAAGCATGCAAGATTTCAGAACACGTATCTTTCCTGACGTGGAGGAGCCTGTGTTGGACTGGGATGTACGAAGTTAAAAATCACACTACACCATGTCAAGGTTTATGTGGAAGCACTAGCTTTCGGAGTACCATACTCCACAACCACCTGAAGAAGGAGCAGAGCTCTGAAAGCTAGTCCTTCCAAATAAACCTGTTGGGCTATAACCTGGTGTGTGATTTTTAACTTCATATTTTTCCTGAATGCTTTTTTGGTGCATGCTACCTCCAACAACACCTGTAGATGGCAGTATTATCACTCAAATCTGGATCAGTTCACTTGCATTTCACGCATTCAAAAACAAATAGTTTAATTTCAGAAGCCGTCCCATCATGTTAGCTGTGTATGATATGTGATTCTGAAACAGGATTATAAACCTGTACATGATATTTTTGTGCACAGGGAACGACTCTCCATCTGCAAGAAAATTCCAGTGGAGACCTGAATCCTGAAGATTCCCTCCTGAACTCATCCTCCCCTAACCTTTTGGGGTAGGGCAATGGGTGAGGGGTCTAAATAGTGCACCTTTGTTTCTTGGAAACAGTGAACCATGCACATCAGCAGCTGTCTTCATTAAAGGGATATTTTGATGAGGTAGTTGTCTGAAATCTAACGTGTGCAAATAAATCCTGGTCGAAGAAAGAGGTATGCATTCGCTTGGATAGCCAGGACACCCTTTTGTGCGGGTAAAGCACTCATTTGGATATAATCAGAAACACATTTGGGAGAGGCAGGTACCCTTTGGGAGAAGCAAGGAACCATTGGGGTGTTGTGCCTTTTGCGATTATTAAACTTATCACGAATAGGCATTAAAATGTGCATAAGCTTATCAAAAATGTCAAAGTCATCAAAGAACAAAGTGTTTCATAATTATCATTGCTGTCAAAGACCTGCATTGCAACTGTATAAGCTGTCAAGAGGATCTGCTGTGCTTTAAATTAAAAAGTAAACTAAATACTGACATAAGCCTAAACCATTGTAGTCATATATAAATATGGAGTTCTCCTCGTGGGGGATGCTAGTTCAGTTGGCATGGAGGTAGAAAGGGAAAAGGCACAGGAGCAGTTCCCTGAGCAGACTGTCAAAGCCATTTAGCAGAATGCCTCATCGCCAGAACTTTCCAACAAGCACCAAGACATGGCTTGGCTGGTGGTGAGAAGGGCTCTGCCTGTGAGATCCTTCATGCACGCCCGGACTCTCAGCCGCACCGCACGCTGCCCTCGAAGCGGCTGCGGGAGGGGACGAGACTGTCACACACCTCCTTCTGGAATGTGCCTACACAGAAGAAGTTTGGAGAGGAATGCAGTGTGGTTGGTCCCGAGCAGCGCTGTGACGTGGGACTCCGTGCTCTACGGTCTGTTCCCCGGGACGCACACCGAGACGAACATCAACTGTGCCTGGAGGATCATCAACTTGGTGAAGGACGCTCTCTGGGTGGTCCGAAACCTGTTGATCTTTCAGCTGAAGGAGTTGACCCCGAATGAGTGTTGCAGACTGGCACATTCCAAGGTCCAGGACTACGTGTTGAGGGATGCGCTGAAGCTTGGGGCAGCTGCTGCCAAGGCGCGGTGGGGAAAGACCACCGTGTAAGATCGGCCTGCCTAAAGAAGAACAGGGGGCTTGTGCAGTCTTTTGGGCTCTGCTGACGCCTCCGCTAAAAATGTAATCGTACAGACCTGTAAATAGGAATGATTACTCTGTTTTGGTATGCAAAGAAATTGAATGTTTAGATATGTATGGCATGTCCAACTGTACAGACCATCAAATTATTTTATGAATAAAGTATATTTTTGAAATAAAAAAAAGGACATAAAGTCACATTGGGAAATAAGTGTGAGGGCACATAAAGTCATAGAGTCTTCAAGATGTACAGCACAGAAACAGACATTTCAACCCAACTCATCCACACCAACCAGATATCCCAGACCAATCTAGTTCCATTTGCCAGCATGTGGCCCATATCCCTCTAAACTCTTCTTATTCGTAGACCCATCCAAATGCCTTTTAAATGTTGTGATTGTACCAACCTCTACCATTTCCTCTGGAAGTTCATTCCATACATGCACCACCCTCTGTGTGAAAAAGTTGACCCTTAGGTCCCTTTTAAATCTTTCCCTTTTACCTTAAGCGTATGCCCTCTGGTTTGGGCTCCCTACCTTGGGGAAACGACCTTGCTGATTTATCTTATCCATGCTCCTCATGATTTTATGTACCTCTGTAAGGTCGCCCCTCAGCCTCCATGCTCCAGGGAAAACAGCCCTAGTCTATTCAGCTCCTCCCTTTAACTCAAACCCTTCAACCCTGGCAACATTCTTGTAAATCTTTTCTGAATCCTTTCAAGTTTCACAACACCTTTCCTACAGAAGGGAGACCAGAAATGCATGCAATATTTTAAATGATTGCATGGATGATATGAGAGTCTGTGTGTATGGTTAGAGGGACATAAATTCATATGAAGGGCATGAGGGAGTGGCGATGGGGCTTAGCATGGCACAGTTGGGTGAGTGGGTGGACAACATGGAATGGCTTGACAAGAAGTTGCCAACCATCTTAAGAGCCTCAGACAGGCCCAGATAGAAACCCAGTGCAGGAGGAGTGTGCAAGGGTCCAAATATCCCACTCACCCACCTCTTCAAACACTTCCCGCCACAGGGTGTGAGGATCCAGTGGATCATTTAGTCATCTCAGGACCCCCAATTCCAGCTGGAAGAAAGTCATCTGCAGACCAAAGGTACTGGCTAACAAGGAGAGAATGGTGCAAAATGACAATTGTTTCATTAATACTCTTGATGGAAACCAGACTGACATTCACATGACTCCAATCACAAATTGAGCTGTTGTTGACTGATGCTGGGTTTACTTGTCACAGAAGCTGGGACAATGACTGAAGTTCTGAATGCATTGCCCACAACCTCAATGTATAACAAAGAAGCTTGAATTCTATTTTGATGCAAAAATGCAAAGCCAAATTTGCTTGATGTGCATCAGAGTAATGTGCACTGTATGATTTGGTATCAAATCTGATTGATTTGTTTTGACAAGTGAATGAATTGTTGGCTTTTTTGACTGACAGCTTTAAATGGCTTAATATGGTGTTCCTCCTGTGATCTCTTTTGTTACTATTTCAATGTCTATTTGGACAGGATGAAGAGGTGTGAAGGGTTTGAAACCACTTTTATTGATAGCTTTATGGTCTGTCTTGTTGACTCTTCTCCAGAATTATAAAAAGAGCAGTGATCCTTTTTTAAAACAGTTATTCACTTGCCATTGTAATTAAAACCCTCATTGCTTCTGGTTATACTTGGTGAATGAGCATGAAAGGGACACACGCTAGAAAATTAACAACAAGAGTATGGCAAACCATGGGCTTTGGGCAAGATCCGTGGAACTTACCTTTTGAAATATTCCCAAATCCAGACAACTGTTCAGAATTCACCTGAGAAGCTACCCCAAATCCATGGAAATTACAAGAGGTTAGGAGAGGTCTTCCAAAGCAGTGGATCCATCCAAGTAAGGTATTCAGGGTATTGGTTTACATTCCATACTGACAACAATCAGGGGAAATGGGATTGGGATCAGGATTCACCCATCATTTTAAATAACCTACTTTTTGCTTTGTTGATGAGATGAGGGTGTTGCTGGTTGGGCTAGCATTTATTACTCATCTTGAATTGCCCAAAGGGCAGTTAAGAGTCAATCACGTTGTTGTCGGTCTGGAGTCACATGTCGACCAGACCAGGTAAGGATGACAAATTTCCTTCCCTCATGGACGTTAGTGAACTAGACGAGTTTTTACAACAATAGACAGTAGTTACATGGTTGCCAATAGGATTTGTTTATTCCAGATTTCAACTTTCACCACCTCCATGGTAGCCTAACTCTGTGAAAATCTGATTCTAAAATACTTTTACTAATTAAGTCATTTTAATGGAAAGGGACTAGAAAAAGCTGCAACGGGGGTGGGTGTGTGGGGGGGGGGGGGTGTGGAAGGGGTGGGTGTGTGGGGGGGGGGTGGAAGGGGTGGGTGTTTGGGGGGGGGGTGGAAGGGGTGGGTGTTTGGGGGGGGGGTGGAAGGGGTGGGTGTTTGGGGGGGGGGGTGGAAGGGGTGGGTGTTTGGGGGGGGGGGTGGAAGGGGTGGGTGTTTGGGGGGGGGGTGGAAGGGGTGGGTGTTTGGGGGGGGGGGGGTGGAAGGGGTGGGTGTGTGGGGGGGGGGGTGGAAGGGGTGGGGGGGGGGGGTGGAAGGGGTGGGTGTGTGGGGGGGGGGTGGAAGGGGTGGGTGTTTGGGGGGGGGGGTGGAAGGGGTGGGTGTTTGGGGGGGGGGGTGGAAGGGGTGGGTGTTTGGGGGGGGGGGTGGAAGGGGTGGGTGTTTGGGGGGGGGGGTGGAAGGGGTGGGTGTTTGGGGGGGGGGGTGGAAGGGGTGGGTGTGTGGGGGGGGGGGGGGGTGGAAGGGGTGGGTGTTTGGGGGGGGGGGGGTGGAAGGGGTGGGTGTTTGGGGGGGGGGTGGAAGGGGTGGGTGTTTGGGGGGGGGGGGGTGGAAGGGGTGGGTGTGTGGGGGGGGGGGTGGAAGGGGTGGGTGTTTGGGGGGGGGGGGTGGAAGGGGTGGGTGTGTGGGGGGGGGGGTGGAAGGGGTGGGTGTTTGGGGGGGGGGGTGGAAGGGGTGGGTGTGTGGGGGGGGGGGGTGTGGAAGGGGTGGGTGTGTGGGGGGGGGGGTGGAAGGGGTGGGTGTTTGGGGGGGGGGGTGGAAGGGGTGGATGTTTGGGGGGGGGGGGTGGAAGGGGTGGGTGTTTGGGGGGGGGGTGGAAGGGGTGGGTGTGTGGGGGGGGGGGGTGGAAGGGGTGGGTGTTTGGGGGGGGGGGGTGGAAGGGGTGGGTGTTTGGGGGGGGGGGGTGGAAGGGGTGGGTGTTTGGGGGGGGGGGGGGGTGGAAGGGGTGGGTGTTTGGGGGGGGGGGGGTGGAAGGGGTGGGTGTTTGGGGGGGGGGGGTGGAAGGGGTGGGTGTTTGGGGGGGGGTGGAAGGGGTGGGTGTTTGGGGGGGGGGGGGTGGAAGGGGTGGGTGTTTGGGGGGGGGGTGGAAGGGGTGGGTGTTTGGGGGGGGGGGGGTGGAAGGGGTGGGTGTTTGGGGGGGGGGGGTGGAAGGGGTGGGTGTTTCTGCATGAAACACAGAAAGCTAGTGCACAGGGGCAACGGGTAATCAAGAAGGTTCATGGAACGTTGGCCCTTATTTCGATGGGGTTGGAATGTAAGAGCAGGGAAGTCTTAATGCTGTACAAGAACAAGGTGCTGCTGAGACCCTATCTGGTGTGCCATGAGCAGTTTTGGTTCCCTTATTTTAAAAAAAGTATATCATTTGATTGGAGACATATCTGAGAAGGTTCACTAGGATGACACCTCAAATGGAGGGATTGTCTTATGAGCAAAGGCTAAACATGTTGGCACCTTACTAACTGGAGTTTACAAGAACGAGAGGTGATCTTATTATCAGATTCTTAAGGGGCTTGACAGGGTAAATGCCGAGAGAATGTTTCCTCTCATAGGAGAATCTAGGACGAGAGGGTATAGTGTCAGAATAAAGGGGAACCAAGTTAAGATGGAGATGAGGAGAAATTTCTTCTTTCAAAGGGTTGTGAGTCTTTGGAACTCTTTGCCACAGAGAGCTGTAGGGGCAGAGCCCTTGTCTATACTTAAGACTGAGATAGAGAGATTCTTGATCAGCGGTGGAAGCATGGGTTATGGGGACTGGACAGGAAAGTGAATGTGGGGAATTTTAAATCAGCCATTATCCTATTGAATGGTGGAGCAGGCTCTAAGGGTGGAAAGGTCTCTCCCTGTTCCTATTTCTGATGGTCTTATTGTCATAGTTTGTACCCCTTGCTTAGGGATAGATAAACCTGCTTTGGAGGCAGTTCAGAGAAGGTTCACAAGGTTGGTTCTTGGATTGACAAGGTTGTACTAAGAGGAAAGTTTGACCAGTTTGAGGCTATGTTCATTGAACTTAATAAGAATGAAGGGTAAACTTATGAAAAATAAATGTAACATAATGAAAGGATCCATCATGCATGAAAGAAAACAACACTGGGGTCACAGTATCAGAGGAAAAAACATCTCTGATTTTGGATAAAGATGGACCAATCTCTTCACTTGGAGGGATGTTCATTATTGCAGTCTTCTATCCCAGTGAATAATGAAGTATGGATCAGTGAATATATTTAAGACTGAATTCAATAGATTTTTGATCAATAAGGGTTGAGATGGAAAGTGAACTTGGGGTCATGATCAGGTCAGCAATGGTCATTGGAGGATTGGAACAGTCTTCTCCTGGTCTTAATTGTTTTTATGTTTTTATGTTCAACCCACTGATATCTCTCGCAGAGATGTAAGGCAGATTTGGTGCTTTACAAGACAAAAATACACTGATTAACATAAATACAGCAGAAGATAATTTATGCTGGAGTGCTTCTTAATTTTTGTTTATACAAATTAAGCTCATTCCTGGCCTTTCAGAATGTGTCAATTCACAAAGTCTCAACTTTGAAAAGAAGTATAATTATTTATCAACAAAAACATATCCTGCTGTTCTTGGCTTATTTCAAGAATAATTTTCGAAAGTATAAAGTTTTTCTTTAAGGCAAAGGCTCTTATCTCGCTTTCACAATTCTGATCACTATATTGACCAAAAACTGTGGGCATTATGTTAAGTTTGAGTCAATTTCTTCAGAGAACAGCTGTTTTGTAAATTGCAAAGAAAGCACAAGCAAACTTTACGTGAGAATTGTAATGATATTGTTTATGTTGTGATGGTAGTAATCATATTCCTATTGGGATTCTGCCCTATTAGAGAGAGAAGGATACGACTGATGATGGTTCTAACCTGAGGTCACTGTGCCTCAGGCAAGGAGTGAGATTGAGAACACAAGGCTTTCATGAATACTGTAGCTGGAGTGGGAATTGAATCTGCACTGTTTGCATCATGGACCAGCTGTCCATTCATCTGAGCTAACCAAATTCAGAATAGCTACAAGTATAGATTAACATTATTCATGTTCTATCATCTGATTGCCAAACTTGAATCATTTGAAGCGCTGAAACTGGTTTTAAAAATTACAGTCTGACCTAAAATGGCTGCTGTCATCACTTGACTACAGATGAAAGCAAGGTAAAAACAATGACTGCAGATGCTGGAAACCAGATTCTGGCTTAGTGGTGCTGGAAGAGCACAGCAGTTCAGGCAGCATCCGAGGAGCAGCAAAAATCGACGTTTTGGGTAAAAGCCATCCTGATGAAGCTATCCAGAATACAGATGAAAGCAAGTCCAGGGAGTACGTGTGTTCCAATCAAAACTAGCAGCCTTGAGATTCCTATGTTATTTTAAAACTGAAATCAGCCAACCAATCAATCTGCACCTCCTATTTAATACAGCCTTGCGTGGTCAATTTGCATGTTGGGTGGTGGAACTTTCTGGAAGGAACATGCAGCAAACTGAGAAATGTACAAATAGACCTGCATCAACAGTTACTCTGAGCAGCAAAGCAGAGATAAAAGCAGGTATGAACTTACAACAACCAAGTCACTGCATGTCTCTCTCACCTCCTATCTCTTTTAACCTCAAAGACAGTGCCCTACGAAAAAGCAACTTGAGGTAACAGCTATTCACTGAGAAGTCCTGGTCTATACATTTCACCAATTCTGCAGAATACAAAACAACAATAAACAACTTGTCTCAAGTTTAAAATTGAAGACCTCAAAGACTCTAACAATTACTTATTTAAAAATTGCATAATCTATTCTTCCTGTCTGTAATACTTGTGCTTGAATGAGCCTGAAGCTGTGTTTTTACTACTTTGCTTGGGGTCAATAGGCGACAAAATTCCTCTTACTTTCACTCAAGAAAATAATTGACGCAATCAGTTTTGAGCAAATTACATTTTAAATGAAGTATGATAGCTATGTGTTATTAAAAGAAATGAAAACATTTGTTGTGAGAGGTTAGAGAGAAGCGAGGTAATTCCCTCTCTTCACCCGGTCGAAACAATAACAAAAGAACAATTGGATGCTTGTTCAAAATTAACGTCCTTGAGGTACACAATGGTTAACAGAAAAAATGTTTGTACCCTCATGAGAAAGACACAGCTTTAAATGAAAGAAAATAAAATGTATGTGAGCAATTTTATAGCTAGAAGGGCTTTGCCTTTGTTGAATTTGAAAAGCTATTGAATAAATTTCCAAGGGCTTGGAAGAGACTGTGCTGCTTTCAGGTAGAATAAAGTGAGGAATTTCATTAGAAGCTCTTAAATATAAAGTTTACTTTCGGATATCAATTATTAACGAGACTAAAAAGATTTTTTTTGTTAAATGTTGTTTGTACATTTCCCAAGAACACACAGAGCAGTATGTTGAGATGTTAAGGATCATATGAAAAAGTACTAAATATTTGGAATAAATCCTCATCTTCATCTTCAATGCTGCTGTAGAGGATCTCTGTATGCCACACAATGAACCAGGGATTTCATTCACTCTGCATTCAAACAAATGGAACTAAAATTAACATTATTCATTATTATAAGAGGTGCGTTTAGTCCTGTCTTTTGTTTATGAAGAAAGTTTGACACAAAGATACTGAGGATTCCTGCTTAAAACAAATCAAGTAAATGGCTTGTGAGGCCTTGGGTTTTGTTTTCAAAGTTGGAACAATAGACGCAGCCTGAATGGTTGGGGTCAAGCTCCCACTGAACCAGGATTTTTTGTTTTAGCTTTCAGGCAGTTTCAGGCAGCAAGATGTGGAAGCTCTTATTCCTCTCCCTGTAACAGCTAAAAGCTGGAGTTCCCTTCCTGCTGCCAGAATTACTTGTGAGACAATCTATTTTATCAAATTTACCTTTGCCAAGGCTGGGATATATATATATGTTATTTTGTTAAGCATTTCAGTAGAGTTACAGCCAATTCTTTTCTTGTTTTCTTTTGTTTTGTCTATATTTAAACTATGCTGTAAAAACAAAGTGTGTTTTGCTTGAAGTCGAGTAGTTTGACCAATGAAATTGCATCTGAAACACAATCTTTAAAATAGGAGAACATTAGGATCTAGGCGATCTTCTTAATTTATTTTGAGGGGGGCTTGGTTTGCTCCATCACATCAAGGTGTTGGAGATGGTTCAGTGGATAGCACTCCTGAGCTTGTTAAAGAAGGTGATGTTTTTATGTACTACCTGTGGATACCAACCCTGACTGGTATTCCTGGCACCGAAGGCGTTCTGCAATCTTGGATGTACAGCCTTTCAGATGAGACAGTAACCCAACGCTATGCCTGCCATCTCTGATGACACTACTTCAAATCCGAACAGGGGACTCTAGCTGTGGTCTCCTGATCAGTGGGGGTCAGTTGGCTAGCTGGCCAGAGGGTGGTACCAACAGTATAAAGTCCACCCCAGTCCCTGCTGTGACAGTCTGTGGTGACCAGTCTCCTTGTCTTTCCCATTGCTTGATGTGTCATGATTTCCCTCACTGCCCCCCCTCCCCCCACCACCCCACTCCCCAATCATGGAAGCAAGGGAAGGTGCCTCCTGTCCTTCACAAACTGTGGTTAATTATTTTAAAAATTCTGTCCTGGATCCGCTGTGGTACAGTTGTAGTTTCCCTTCCTCTGAACCAAGGGGCCTGGTTCAAGTCCCACCTGCCTCAAAGGTGTGCAATAACATGTCTGAACTGGTTGATTAGAAAATATCAAGGAAAGTTTTTGTCCCTACCTCTCCCTCACCTTTCACAGTCTGCATTGTCTTTAACGAGCTTTGCATGTAAGTTAATCAATTAGAAAACGCAGGTGATTTCCTGGTATCAGTTAAGAGGTGGAAAATACCAGGGTGGTTTTGGTGATGGTGAAAAGCCATTCGGTTGTAGATGTTAGCATGTCCAGATAGAAAAGTGAGCTCTAACCAATTGGTTCTTGTGATGCAATGGTAGTATCCCTACATCTGAGCAAGGAGGCAAGTTCAGTTTCCCCCAGACCTGAACAAGTTGATTAAAAATAGCCATTGGGTTTTGGCATTTAATCTGCATCCTCTCTCCCTACCTCTCCTTTACATCGTGTGTCGTTGCAAAGTTCTCATGGAGTCTGCAGGGGTATTGATAATTAACCAGAAACATGGACAAGTTACTAGTGATACAGAATAAGATGAAACGTTACACAAAACATTTGGTGATGGGGGGGAGAAACAACAGCTTTGCATGAAAGATCTGCTGGATATATAAACAAATTTTGACCTATATGCTCTTGGCCTTTGTGGTAGTGTCCAACATCTGAGCTAGATTGTCTGAATTCAAGTCCGGCCTGAACTGGAGGTGTCAAAACATGTTTGATCAGGTTGATTAAATAGAACTATGAACTTACACTATACTTGAATAAGTCAAAATTTTCCCATCCACATCCATTTTAGTTTATGATGTGGAGGTGCCGGTGTTGGACTGTGGTGGGCAAAGTTAGAAGTGACATGACACCAGGTTATAGTCCAACAAGTTTATTTGAAATCATAAGCTTTCGGAGTGTTGACCCTTCATTACCCAAAGGAGCAGTTCTTCAAACGCTTGTGATTTCAAATAAATTTGTTGGACTATAATCTGGTGTCATGTGACTTCCCATTTTAATTTACCCTCCCCTCTCACCCTTCCTTATGTCTATTGTCACTGCCATACCCCTGTGGGCAACACTGGTGCATCTTTCATTTGATTAGAAACCCAGGGAATTTGGTGGTGACAGAGAAAAGGGATCTCTGGATAGAAAAGGGATTTCAACAAAAAAATGATATTTTCACCGTGGTGCGGTGGCCTCTGAACCAGGAGGCCTGGGTTCATAATGTCACCTGCTCCTGAGGTGGGTAATAACATCTCTGAACAGGTTGACTCCAAGATATAAAGGCAGCCTTGACCTGAACCTTGTCCCCCATGGTAAACAGATCACCTGGGCTTGTTTCCAGGCAGAATTCAGAGGAACATAGAACATGGAACATAGAAAAGTACAGCACAGAACAGGCCCTTTGGCCCACGATGTTGTGCCGAGATTTAATCCTAATGTAAAATATAGTAACTTAACCTAAGCACCCCTCAATTCACTGCTTTCCATGTGCATGTCCAGCAGTTGCTTAAATGTCCCTGCTGCAGGTCACAGATCTCTCTCAAACATATTCCAATTTCACTTGAATAAAACAGAAGAGTTTGCAATGTAACCATCTTGACAAGGCCCATATGTGTACAGACAAAATTCAACATTTCAGAAATATTTAATTGACTATAAGGCACTTTGGGGGTATCAGAGGTTGCAAAAGGCACTACATCAATGTAATCCCCTTTCCTTTTTCCCTTTCTGATCAGAAAAACTCTGCTCACTGACAGCAAAAAATGAGGGCCCACCCTGTGATTAAACAGACTTCAGTAATGGCACTGACACAACGGGTCGTCCAGTGAAGTGGAAGAAATATTCCAAGCAATCAGTTTTGAGCTGTAATTAAGAGCATTGGATCGAGCTGAATTAGCTGCAGGGAGGCCAGGGCAAATGCTAACTGAGTAATATTGTTAAAAACAATGTAAGAGAAGTCTGACAGAACTGAGCACAAACCTTGGCCCACTTCCCTGCAGGAGTCAGAGAGAACAGTGTGGGAAGGGGGAGCTGCATGGGTCAATGGTCTAGTATTAAAAATCCTTACAGAGTGGCAGTGTCCAAATCTGTAGCTGTACATGTGAGGCTGAGCCTCATCTACTCCAAACCTGTCAACTCTCAATCAGAGATTGGCAAGAGAAACAGAAATTGCTGGAAAAGCTCAGCATGTCTGGCAGCATCTGTGGAGAGAAATCTGAGTTAACTTTTCAGGTCGTCACCGTTCCTCAGAAATATTCATCCTCAGAAACCCGTTCAGTTTAGGATGAGACCAATCAGCCGATCAAGTCAGCTGCATGATTCAATTAGATCATAGCTGATTATCTCCCTCAATAATATTTCCCTGCTCTATATCCACATCCCTTGATAGAGGTCGTTCTACTATAATGTATGCTTCATCAACACGATTGACGAATTGAGGACACTGTTTCTAAAGCGCAAACTTTTCAAACGTCTCTTGGCTATAACATGATTACATCACTAACACTTTAAGCGTTGTTTTGAAAGTGTGATCTTTCGATAACATGGGGTTGCACAAGAATGCAGCCATCCTGTTATAGAAGAACTGATTGTATCTGCAGGACTGTGGAGATCAGGAGGGTTTGGGTGGGGGTGGTGGTTGTTAGCAATACGGTCATATGGAGAATATGGATGTGAGGATGGAGGGATACTTGTCCATGCCAGACCCTGCCTGCTAGAGTGCTGTGGACCCAGGAGAAACCCTCTTGCTGTGACTAACTCTAGGTTATGCTGGAAAAGTGCTTTACCTTGTCCTGCGAAACAATATTGTCACGGCTGCAGTGGACTAGACAAAAAAGCAATTCTGCCAAACTGAGATGCAAAAGGAAATTTGAGTATTTTTATGACGCACCTCACAATGTCAATGTGTTCTGACAAACGTGAAGTGCAAGAGCAGCTGAAGAACTGAGACACAAATGGGCAGTGCTGGAAGATGATAGCATCAAGGAAATTGAGGAGCAGGGTTGACATCCAATGAGACTTTCTGGGAACAGTTTACCCATCCTTTGACACCGAGGCGGCCCAGGAGCAAGTGGGGTAGGTGCTGATCACCAAAGCTCTCACTCTTGGGGGCCTGGGCTCATGGGTCAAGTGCTCTGTCAGTTTACACCTTCAGTATTCAGCAGACAAGTCCATTTGTCAGGCCAATGGCAGCGTTCTGACCTATAAGGTGGATTGGTTACATTCTGCAGGTGGTCCCGTTTGTTTTATCTTGTGTAGGGATTCGGGACTGTTCTGTCAGACCTGAATGCAGCTTGCAGCTGGGTAAGATGCAGTAAAACAAAAGTACCCAGCGTCTCACCTCTACCCTGGAAGGTCCTTGTTGGATTCAGTGGTATGTATGGCCCACCTCTGGGCCATTCTGATCTAACATTTCAATCTCCAAGCTTATCTGGTGCTACCTTACTCCCCCTGCTCCATCTTGATGGTGATATTAGTCGACTAATTATTCATTTCACTTCCGTGGGCTCTGCTTCTCAACACGAGCAAACATATGCAAACAAATGGAAAAGGAACAAGTGTACGCCATTCAGTCCCGAAGCCTGCTACATCGTTCAACTATTTTTCTAATTAATCTGTTCAGAGATTTTATTACACATCTCTGGAGCAGGTGGGACTGAAACCAGGGTCTCCTGGCCCAGGGATAGAGTTCATGGCTGATCTGATTTTAACCTAAGCTTGATATTCCTGCATATTATCTGATAATCTTCCACCTCCCCACCCTGGTTATCAGAAATCTATCTAACTCTGTCTTTTGAAGAAGGGAATTCCAAAGGCTCACAACCTTCTGAGAGAGAAAAAAATGTTTCCTCATCTCCATTTTAAAAGGGTGACCATAATTTTTAAACTATGATGTCTCGTTCTAGATTTTCCCACAAGGGAAAGTGTATTTTCCACATCCACCAGATCAAGTCCTCTCACAATCTTCCATATTTTAATTAAGTCACCTCTGACTCTCCTAAACTCCAGAGGATCGGCCCAAACACAACACTTCCTCCAGCTCTGACATTCATCCTTTGATGGTGTTTTAAAGCAGATAGCTCCTTCATCATCCCACTCCTGCAATTCTCCTCCCCCATAATAATCTGACCTCTCAATGATATCACATTACAGCAATGACACTCATTTCCCTTGTACACCACTAGGCCTCAATTCCTAACTCGACATCTCCTCTTCCTCTCCTCTCAATAATGCCTAAGATGAAGATCAGGTTAAGGCTACTTGGCAAAAATCTGAGTCAAATGAAATGGTCTCCCTGCTAATAGTATAATCCTTTCAGACATTAACATGAACAGGGTTGAAGATTAATCTCAATTTACTCCATCTGTCCTAAACCCAGAGCAATCAAACCTTTGTTTAATTGGAGACTTCATCCAAACTGATCTCTTTGAAGAGACATTGTTTTGCAGGCTATGTACCTGAGTGTTAGACTGCTTTGTGTTATGGGTCATCACTGATTTAGCTGCTCTTAATGTCTCTCCTGCTGAGCCAGTAAAATGGCCTTTATTTAATGACAATTGACATGAATTAGAGCTGCCCTACAGCTATTTAATCCATTGACTTCTTCTAAATAGGCTTCTATAGGCCATATCAGAATTGGGAGGGTGGAGCTTGGTGAAGCTGAGACTTTCTTCTTTGCTCAAACCCTTTACGTCCATCTTTATGTCAGATTACATTGTCCACCTGAGTGGATGCAGCCGCGGGCAATGTCAGACCCAGTTTCATATTATTGAATGTAACGCTGGAACTTAATTCTATTTAGGCAGTGGGGTCAGCTTTAACATTTGGTCAGAAACCTAAAAGTGTATAAAATAGAAACAGGACTTTCCATTCAGACCTTTGAGGCAGCTCTAACATTTGTTTAACACAATAATTATTCCACTGCCTAATGTCATTGGGGTTTACAGACTCAGAAAAAGGGTCTTCACCTCATCAAGTCCATTTTGGTCAAAAGTAGCCTGCAAACTATTCTAAGCCAATTTTCCAGCACTTCACCCATGGTCTTGACATTGCAAATGCACATCTCACTCCTTTTTAAAATGTTATGGAGATTTTCTTTCATCCACCACCCTTACAGGCAGTGAGTTCCTAATTCCCACCACACTCTGGGTGAAAACATGTTTCCTCACATCTGTTCGAAACCTCCTCCCCTTACCTTAAATCTTTTTCCCCAGTCATTGGTCCCAAAGATCCTTCTTTTGTATCCCATCTTAGTCTCATTGCTTTTATACATCTCAATCATCTCCCCTCTCAATCTTCTTTGTTCTAAGGAGAAAACACTCAGACTGTCCAATCCCACTTCATAACTGAAACTCTCCAGCCCAGTCAACCTCCTGGTAAATCTCCTCTGCACTCTCTCCAGTATTAACACAACCCTCCTATAATGTGGATTTGAGAATTGCACACAACTCAATTCCATTTTCCCTTCCTATCTCGACAATCCTTGATCCTCCTAGTGTCCACATGACTATTCACCCTAGTTCTGAATGACTGAACATCCATAGCATAATGAGATAATTCCCAAAATTGCAATTGAGTGAGTGAAGAAAATATTCCTTGTCTAATGACTGCTCCATCCTACAGCCAGTGAACTAAGTCTAGCAAACCCTGAAAAACCTTTGCACAATTTTATATGATTCAATGAATCACTCCCCTCTGTTCTACACTCCTGTCAATATCAGCCTCTCATTGAAACGTCTACTCACTTTCTCTTCGAGACAGTTGCTCATCCCAGAATTTAGTCAAACAAACTATTGTTACACAACCTTGTGTGCCCTTCCTTAGGGGCAGAGATAATAACTGAAACAACAGCCTGTCCGAGAGAGTTATCAACAAAACTCAGAATGATTTCAAAGGGCTGGAATTTGTTATCACTTCAGTTGACAACTTGCCAACTTCAAATGGAAAAGAGCAGCAAAAACCAGAAGGTCAAAGGTCAATGCCAAAAATGATCAGTGGGAGTGTTCATTGGAATAAGCTTCATGTGTCAATGTGGGATTCATGAAAGGAAATTATAAGTGGAGGGGAATGGGAGACGACATAAAAATCCAAGTCTCCTATTAGGACCAAGGGATATCCTAAACCTTCAATTCTGAGGAAGAGCCATTGGATCCAAAATGCTAGCTTTACTTTCTTTCTCTATGAATGCTGCCAGACCTGCTGAGTTTCTTCAGCAATTTTTGTTTTGGGTTCAGATTTTCAGCATCCACAGCTCTTTGTTTATTATTCCTAACATTTCTGCCGCAGTCAGAATCCTTCAAAAAACAAAATAAGTCAAGAATCTTCCAACCCTAGGGCATGGAGAGACAGCCATTATAATTAGTGAAGGACCCCACGAGCTGTAGGCAATTCTAAATTGGAATTAGTTTGAGAAAGTGCAATTGTTCCATTTGTCATGTGTTTTTAACTGACCACCATGCACAGTTTTCATCATCTTGTTATCCTAAGTTTTCCATTTATTTTGACCCAATTATATCCCTGGATATTGATTTTCCATCCAGGCTGCCCCTATATTATGTTTCTTCTGAAGATAACCAGAATTATTCAGCCACATTAAATAGCTGTTCCCAAAATGTTTCCTTGAAAAAAGACAAGGGGGCTCTGATTTTCTCCTTTTGAAATCTAAGCAGCTGCAATTCCTACTGAAGCTAGTCTTTGTGTTGCTGCAGGTCATCCTTTGTGTGAGAAGCATATATCGGTAAATACTTAGAGTGTCCATTTTAATATCAACCCCAGATTATACCAGAATGAATAGACCATGGGTTTCATAGCCATGCTGCTCTCTGTCGCCCTCATTCAATTAGTTAGAACCTCATGACCCTCTCCCAATTTGTTAAATATCTAAATTGCCAATCCAACTCTGGAGAACCATTTCATCTATCACTTTCCTCATTTCAATCAATACAGAAATCCACACATTCAAGATAATTTGGGGCTGAATTTAAAAAAGAGATCTATCCTGATCCATTTGTCAAGGACAATGGGCAAAATCTGCCCAAGAAATGGCTTTGTTTCTGTTTCAGGAGGTTTCATGGAGGGTATCTCACTGCGAGCTCCAGTGAATTCCCTTACCAATTCTCCGCTGCTTTCTGCATTATGTATGTACCAACAACCCCATTCCCACACTATTATGTGCTTATCAGTGGCTAAAATAATCAAATCTTCTGGGACTACGTTTAAATCCCATCTCTGCAGCAGGATGATGATGAGAATGGGATGACTGTAAATGGATCTTTGAGTGAAGGACCTTACTCTGATGTAGACAGCACAAAGAATGACTATGTACACATCCTGTTGGAGATTGTAAGGTGCATTGAAAGCATGACCACCACCCTGCCTGATCACCCAATAACAGCAAGTACTTACAGTTCAAGCTTTAGGGTAATCAGCTCTGCACTGGGGAGGCAATGGGACCTTGGATTGCCTTTCTGAATGGTGACCTATAGGTAACATTTTTAAGGTCCCCTGTAATTAGTTTTGCTTCACATCGGCAATGACCAATGACATGTTCAAACTTACGTGTGGCCAGGATTTGTATTCAGCGTAGTTGTTGACTGTGTGCATTTCCCATGCAGAATTCAGGTGATTACAATAGTCTTAAACCTGTTAAGACCCTGATGAATTCAATGGCCCCTTTCATACCCTCCCATCTCTCACAAATCAACCCCATATTCTCAAATAGATAAAATGACCTATCTTTCCTGCTCTGGGTGTGGTCATGTTTTTGAACACTCTTGTGGTACAGGTGAGAGTGGAAGATAACAAAGGGCCACATTGTACAGTGAGCCACAGGCTCAGCTTAGTAATATCAGTGAGTCCCCAACCCACTCTCTTCCTTACACTTCCTAACAATAAGTTAATTCTGAAATTCCCACATTCCCATCCCACTTTTGTTTCAGGTTTCATCTCCCTATGTTATGCTCTAAACCCCAGGACCTATAGCTCAGTGATGCTAACCATCATACTGCAGCACCCCTCATCAAAGTCAGATTGGCAGTGAGCATGATGACCACACTGTCCTGTCATAACCCATGCCCTCCAACACTCCACCATGGGTTTGATCCTAACGAGCAATTGCACCAACATCAACAACAGTTCATACCATAACAGCAAGATGTACAAAACCAGTGAATATGAAGCAAATACGAAGACAAGTAGATGGCAGTGCCTGGGATTTGATTACAAGGGGGCTCCAGGGGTTAGAATTTATGGAGCAATTATTTAAGAGATTGCGTAAAAGATTCAGTGTAGGTTGCACTTTATTTAAGCATCTATTATTACCAGAATTAGTGAGAGAGAGTCCATGAGGAAGGATGTCTTCTGTCTTCAATAACTACACAAGTTAAACTTCCATAGAGAAACAAGATTAGTTCACACTTTGAGTACTGCGGTACTTCAGGTTTCAAGATTACAAAAAGATATGAGTGCGCCGGAAGAGGTACAAGCCAAATGTCTAACATTGTAAGATGTACAAAAACCATATGAACATTAGGTTATATTATTAAAAGATTGAACAGGGTGGCGTGCTTTTCTCGAGACAAAAGAGGACTATCTCCCACCGTTATATGCTCAGTTGCTCCTTGTTTACATCACAGTATGCTACCTCCGTTCCCCACAGATGATTTCCACAACTTGTCCACCAAAGCAGCGGCCTGTGATATCCCCCTGGACGTTCATTGTGTTGACACGCAGAACTGACTATGATCCAGACCCTTTACTGACTCAAATAGATGGTCCTGATCAATGAGTGACCAGACACCTGACTGAAATGTTTGCAGCTCCCTGACTGACTTCCTGTTAACTCCCAGGCTGGTGGTATTGGCCCTGCAGAACATGGTACAATCACTGGACTGTAATGG
Source organism: Chiloscyllium punctatum (assembly GCF_047496795.1). Lineage (NCBI taxonomy): Eukaryota > Metazoa > Chordata > Chondrichthyes > Orectolobiformes > Hemiscylliidae > Chiloscyllium > Chiloscyllium punctatum. The sequence goes on along the minus strand of NC_092779.1, from coordinate 6,568,807 downwards.
TGTTGGACAACCCTGATCCTGACTTGGCCCATACAGAAGCCCGACAATGTCCAAGGTCCAGGCTGAGATCAGACAATGTCCTTAACTGATTGTGGTGGAGGACCCCTCACTGGTAATAGTTCCCCCTGACTGCTCCCCTTCGACTTTGAAGCATGAGCATTTGGTTGAAGACATGGGGTAGGTGTGATGTTTACAGAGCATGGCCCCAAACCGGAACATCTCCACTTTCTCAACTGATCATTGCTGGAAAACATGATTAGGGCAGCATGGTGGTACAGTAGTTAGCACTGCTGCCTCGCATCACCTCAGGCAACTGTCTGTGTGGAGTTTGCACATGCTCCCTGTGTCTGCGTGGGTTTCCTCCGGGTGCCCTGGTTTCCTCCCACAATCCAAAAATGTGCAGGTTAGGCCATGCTAAATTGCCCGTAGTGTTAGGTGAAGGGGTAAATGTAGGGGAATGGGTCTGGGTGAGTTGTTCTTCGGAGGGTCGGTGTGGACTAGTTGGGCCAAAGGGAATGTTTCCACACTGTAAGTAATCTAATCTAATCTGCTTGGCTTTGTGTCTATATCATAAGGCAAAGTCAGACAGAAGTACAGTAAGGTTGTAAGGTTATAACAATGCAGCAAAGTGCAAATAGGCAGGACAGAGACGTGTTGAACATCCATGTAAGCATAAAGTGAAGATGCACTAAGAAAGTAGAAATAGAATGTTTTCAAGAGGAGGCTAGATATAGCACTTGGGGTGAATGGAATCAAAGGTTATGGGGAAAAAGCAGGATTAGGTTATTGAGTTGGACAATCAGCCATGATAGTGATGAATGGTGGAGCAGCTTCAAAGGGCTACTGCTCTCCTCCTGCTCCTACCTTCTGTGTTTCTGTATTAATGAGGATCCCTGAGATGTATCACATATGCTATATGAGATGGGGCATGTCTCTGTTTAAGGTGAGCTCTCAAGTACAGGATTGAAATGGCAAACTTTATTAAGGTAGTTTCAGGTGGAGGCCATGATGATATGATGAGGTTGGTCCATGTCCAATACCAAACTCTGTGGATGAAAGTTCAGGTGGTCACTGCCCATGAAGAGGACCCTGAGATGGTGGAGACTCTGGGTCAAGCGGGAGGCATGGAGGAGCAAGCAGTGGATAGGAGCTCTCAACGGACCCGCACTTACCTTCATTTCTTTATATTCACTCATTGCATTTTCAGCTGGACTAGCATTTATTGCCCATCCCTAGTTGACCTTGAGAAGGTGGTAGTGAGCTGCCATCTTGAACTGCTGCAGTCCTTGTGCTGCAGACCGAGCTATAATGCCCTCAGAGAGTGAATTCCAGGATTTTGACAAAACGACAGTGAAGGAACGGCAATAGATTTCCATGTCAGGATGGTGGGTTGGAGGGGAATGTACAGGCAGTGGTGTTCCCACACATCTGCTGCCCTAGTCCTTCGAGATGGAAGTGGTCATGGATTTGAAAGGTGCTGTCTGAAAGGTACTGTCTGAAAGGTGCTATCTTAACGTTACTGTCTGAAAGGTGCTGTCTGAAAGATACTGTCTAAAAGATACTGTCTGAAAGGTGCTGTCTGAAAGGTGCTGCCTGAAAGGTACTGTCTGAAAAATGCTGTCTGAAAGGTACTGTCTGAAAGATACTGACTGAAAGGTACTGCCTAAAACATACTGCCTGAAAGGGGCTGTCTGAAAGGTACTGTTTGAAAGTTAATGTATGAACGGTACTGCCTGAAAGGTACTATCTGAAAGGTACTTCTTGAAAGGTGCTGCCTGAAAGGTACTAACTGAAAGTTACTGTCAGAAAGACGCTGTCTGAAAGGTACTGTCTGAAAGATACTGACTGAAAGGTACTGCCTAAAACGTAGTGCCTGAAAGGGGCTGTCTGAAAGGTATTATCTGAAAGAGGTTGTCTGAAAGGTAATGTGTGAACGGTACTGTCTGAAAGGTACTGTCTGAAAGGTGCTGTGTGAAAGGTGCTGTGTGAAAGGTGTTCTCTGTAAGGTACTGTCAGAAACGTGCTACCTGAAAGGTACTGTCAGAAAAGTGCTGTCAGACAGGTACTGTCTGAAAGGTACTGACTGAAAGGTGCTATCTGAAAGGTAATGTATGAAAGGTACGGTCAGAAAGGTGCTATCTGAAAAGTACTGCTCAACTTTCCTGCCTGAAATGTGCTGTCTGAAAGGTACTGTCTGAAAGGTACTGTCCAAAAGGTGCTGTCAGAAAGGTGCTGTCTGAAAGGTGCTGTCTGAAAGGTACTGTCCAAAAGGTGCTGTCAGAAAGGTACTGTCTGAAAGTTACCGTCTGAAAGTTACCATCTGAAAGGTACTGCCTAAAATGTACTGTCTGAAATGTACCATCTGAAAGGTGCTGCCTGAAAGGTACTGTCTGCAAGGTTCTGTCTGAAAGGTGCTGCCTGAAAGTTACTGCCTCAAAGTTACTGCCTGAAAGGTGCTGTCTGAAAGGTACTGTCTGAAAGTTACTGCCTCAAAGTTACTGCCTGAAAGGTGCTGTCTGAAAGGTACTGTCTGAAAGGTGCTGTCTGAAAGGTACTGTCTGAAAGGTGCTGTCAGAAAGGTGCTGCCTGAAAGGTACTGTCTGAAAGGTACTGTCTGAAAGGTACTGTCTGAAAGGTGCTGTCAGAAAGGTGCTGCCTGAAAGGTGCTGTCTGAAAGGTACTGTCTGAAAGGTGCTGTGTGAAAGGTGCTGTGTGAAAGGTACTGTCTGAAAAGTACTGTCTGAAAGATGCTGCTGAAAGGTACTACCTGAAAGGTACTGCCTGAAAGGTGCTGACTGAAAGGTACTGTCTGAAAGGTACTGTCTGAAAGGTACTGTCTGAAAGGTGCTGTCTGAAAGGTACTGCCTGAAAGGTACTGTCTGAAAGGTACTGCCTGAAAGGTGCTGTCTGAAAGGTACTGTCTGCAAGGTTCTGTCTGAAAGGTGCTGCCTGAAAGGTGCTGTCTGAAAGGTACTGTCTGAAAGTTACTGCCTCAAAGTTACTGCCTGAAAGGTGCTGTCTGAAAGGTACTGTCTGAAAGGTGCTGTTAGAAAGGTGCTGCCTGAAAGTTACTGCCTGAGAGGTGCTGTCAGAAAGGTGCTGCCTGAAAGTACTGTCTGAAAGATGCTGTCTGAAAGTTACTGCCTCAAAGTTACTGCCTGAAAGGTACTGCCTGAAAGGTACTGTCTGAAAGGTGCTGCTAGAAAGGTACTGTCTGAAAGGTACTGTCTGAAAAGTACTGTCTGAAAGATGCTGCTGAAAGGTACTGTCTGAAAGGTATTGCCTGAAAGGTGCTGTCTGAAAGGTGCTGCCTGAAAGTTACTGCCTCAAAGTTACTGCCTGAAAGGTGCTGTCTGAAAGTTACTGCCTGAAAGGTGCTGTTTGAAAGGTGCTGCCTGAAAGGTACTGTCTGAAAGGTGCTGCTAGAAAGGTACTGCCTCAAAGTTACTGCCTGAAAGGTACTGCCTGAAAGGTACTGTCTGAAAGGTGCTGCTAGAAAGGTACTGTCTGAAAGGTACTGTCTGAAAAGTACTGTCTGAAAGATGCTGCTGAAAGGTACTGTCTGAAAGGTATTGCCTGAAAGGTGCTGTCTGAAAGGTGCTGCCTGAAAGTTACTGCCTCAAAGTTACTGCCTGAAAGGTGCTGTCTGAAAGTTACTGCCTGAAAGGTGCTGTTTGAAAGGTGCTGCCTGAAAGGTACTGTCTGAAAGGTGCTGCTAGAAAGGTATTGCCTGAAAGGTGCTGTCTGAAAGGTGCTGCCTGAAAGTTACTGCCTCAAAGTTACTGCCTGAAAGGTGCTGTCTGAAAGTTACTGCCTGAAAGGTGCTGTTTGAAAGGTGCTGCCTGAAAGGTACTGTCTGAAAGATGCTGTCTGAAAGTTACTGCCTCAAAGTTACTGCCTGAAAGGTACTGCCTGAAAGGTACTGTCTGAAAGGTGCTGCTAGAAAGGTACTGTCTGAAAGGTACTGTCTGAAAAGTACTGTCTGAAAGATGCTGCTGAAAGGTACTGTCTGAAAGGTATTGCCTGAAAGGTGCTGTCTGAAAGGTGCTGCCTGAAAGTTACTGCCTCAAAGTTACTGCCTGAAAGGTGCTGTCTGAAAGTTACTGCCTGAAAGGTGCTGTTTGAAAGGTGCTGCCTGAAAGGTACTGTCTGAAAGGTGCTGCTAGAAAGGTACTGTCTGAAAGGTACTGTCTGAAAAGTACTGTCTGAAAAGTACTGTCTGAAAAGTACTGTCTGAAAGGTACTGTCTGAAAGGTACTGTCTGCAAGGCACTGTCTGAAAGGTACTGTCTGAAAGGTGCTGTCTGAATGGTACTGTCTGAAAGGTGCTGTCTGAAAGGTGCTGCCTGAAAGGTACTGTCTGAAAGGTGCTGCTAGAAAGGTACTGTCTGAAAGGTGCTGCTAGAAAGGTACTGTCTGAAAGGTACTGTCTGAAAAGTACTGTCTGAAAGGTACTGTCTGAAAGGTACTGTCTGCAAGGCACTGTCTGAAAGGTACTGTCTGAAAGGTGCTGTCTGAAAGGTGCTGTCTGAAAGGTACTGTCTGAAAGGTACTGTCTGAAAGGTACTGTCTGCAAGGCACTGTCTGAAAGGTGCTGCCTGAAAGGTGCTGCCTGAAAGGTACTGTCTGAAAGGTACTGTCTGAAAGGTACTGTCTGAAAGGTGCTGCCTGCAATATTTCAATGCAAGGGGCCTAACAGGGAAGGCAGATGAACTCAGGGTATGGTTAGGAACATGGGACTGGGATATCATTGCAATTACAGAGACATGGCTCAGGGATGGGCAGGACCAGCAGCTTAATGTTCCAGGATACAAATGCTACAGGAAGGATAGAAAGGGAGGCAGGAGAGGAGGGGGAGTGGCATTTTCGATAAGGGATAGCATTACAGCTGTACTTAGGGAGGATATTCCCAGAAATACATCTAGGGAAGTTATTTGCATGGAACTGAGAAATAAGAAAGGGATGATCACCTTATTGGGATTGTATTATAGACCCCCGAATAGTCAGCGGGAAATTGTTATCAGTTATCAGTCAGAATAATAAGATGGTTATGGTAGGGGTTTTTAACTTTCCAAACATAGACTGGGACTGCCATAGTATTAAGGGTTTAGATGGAGAGAAATTTGTTAAGTGATTCAGTATGTGGATGTACCTACTGGAGAAGGTGCAAAACTTAATCTACTCTTGGGAGATAAGGCAGCGCAGGTGACTGAGGTGTCAGTGGGGAAGCATTTTAGCGCCAGCGACCGTAATTTTATTAGTTGTAAAATAGTGATGGAAAAGGATAGACCCGATCTAAAAATTGAAGTTCTAAATCGGAGAAAGGCCAATTTTGATGGTATTAGGCAAGAACTTTCAAAAGCTGATTAGGGGCAGATGTTCGCAGGTAAAGGGACGGCTAGAAAATAGGAAGCCTTCAGAAATGAGATAACGAGAATCCAGAGAAAGTATATTCCTGTTAGGGTGAAAGAAAAGGCTTGTAGGTATGGGGAAGGCTGGATGACTAGAGAAATTGAGGGTTTGGTTAAGAAAAATAAGGAAGCATATGTCAGGTATAGATCGAGTGAATCCTTAGAAGAGTATAATGGCAGGATGAGTATACTTAAGAGGGAAATCAGGAGGGCAAAAAGGGAATATGAGATAGCTTTGGCAAATAGAGTTAAAGAGAATTGAAAGGGTTTTTACAAATACATTAAGGACAAAAGGGTAACTAGGGAGAGAATAGGGCCCCTCAAAGGTCAGCAAGGCGGCCTTTGTGTGGAGCCTCATGGATGAGTTGGACTCAAGGGTCTGTTTTCGTGCCGTACATCTCTATGACTATGACTCTATGAGGCTTGGATGAGAATGTAAGGATGTTAAATGGTCACTCAGGTTCAAAGAGTTCCATCCCTGCTCCTATTTCTTATGTTCTTCTGTACACTCAGAACAAAACACATCACCATAGCAACCGCCAGAACCTTGCTCCAGATTGGAGAATTTTTTTTAAATTGGCAGTAACAAATGCACTGAAATGAAAGAAATAGAGTGCCGATCCATGAGCATTGAAAAGGTCTATTCTTCAGTGATTGTCCCAGAGGAGTGCTTCAATTTTAAGATGACTACAAATTAGTGACCACGTAAAAGCTGCTTGCTTCTTCTCTGCAATATCTGAAAGTGCTTCTGTCATTCATTGATGCATACAGTTTTTGTGAATAGAAAGATAAGTCCACTAAATGGTTTTACAGTGGGAGAGGGTCAACCACAAGTGAGTCTTAGCAAGAAGAGGCTTTGTATTGCCGAAATGTAGTTTAAATCTTTACACATGTCTGGTAGATTTTGCCATTTTTTTTTCCTTTATTCATTGAATGAGGGCATCACTTGCCAGGAACAATTATCACCCAAGATGCTGCTAAGAGCCAACCACATTGCTGTGGGTATGGAGTCACATTTATGCCAGGCCAGGTAAGCATAACAGTCTTTCCATCTATTGACATTGGATTCATGATTATCACGAGACCCATAATTGCAGTATTTTTTAAATAATTAAATTCAAATTCCATCATCTGCCATGGGGGGATTTGAACCTGAGTCCAGTGATAACACCACTAAGCCATCATCTTCCCCTGTGAGTGAAGGAGAACCCTAAATGTAAGTCTGCATTGCACTATGAGCTCTTCATAGACTCTGGCTTATCCCTACCAAAACCAATATGACATAATCAAATTGGGAGGAGCTTAACACAGCCTACAACAGTAACTCTTACAGAAACATTGTATTGTACGACAACATCCAAAGAAAAATCGCTGCTGGCATGAAAGTTTGTATTCAAGGGATTGCAAGGACTCTGACAGGGATGAGCCAGCTCATATAAACTTGTGTTAAAATATCAGCTTTGCATCTAGCATTGGGGGAAGAGATGAGTACTTGTTCCTAGTTCTTTGAACAAATCTAAACCGTGCATGAGCTCAAGATGCTGTTTAAATTCAATATCAGTTTTCTAACACCTACTAAATGATTGTTTCTTCACAAATGCACAGCTTATATTTTGAGTTCATCTGGGCAAGATATCTGGTAAATATGGTAAGTTATGTGTGAATTGAAGGATGTTTCACCCAATTAGAGAAACCACATCACATTGTGACATTAGACCCTACTCTGTATTGAACAGTGATAAACCATATGACTGCCTCTGCTCAGCAGGAGCTGGTGAAATTCACTGCTTTTCTTCTAATTAAGAAATCTGAAGTTAGACTGACAATGGTCTGAAAATCAATATATTTTGCTTAATGTACTTAGAAGGAGAAATTTGATATAAAGTGAAATTTTATGATCAATCAATTAATCTCATTACTAAAACTGGCTCTTTGTAAGTTTTCTCCCAGAGCAGTGATGAACAAATCAGAACAGACTAATGTCTTAGGACATGTTGCAATTAAAATGATCACTCACACAAAGACAAAGGCCATTTGGTCCATTGCAGTATTTCCAGCATTAGGAAAAGTCCTTCTAATTTGACCCAATTTTATGTGCATTCACTGCAGCCTTGGAAATACTTATATTTTGAAGACTTATTTGATTTCCTAATTGATTCTTCTTCCACTGTCCTTTCAGTTGATTACATCTGAGATCATAAGATCCCACTGACTGTAAGAAATTCTGCTCATCTTGACTCAGGATTCCTTTGTCAATTATCAAAAGTGTCTCCTTTGGTTACTGACCACCCCTGCCAGAATATTTTATCCCTTTTAATTGTTGTTAAATCCATTGATATTTTGAAACTCTCTGTGAAACCTCCCCGTAGCCACCTCCAGGTCTGAAGAAATAAATCTAGTTTTTTTAATCTCTCCATTTAAAGACATTTTGTGGCTGTGTAGCCATTCCAGTAAATCTTCTTTGCAATCCCATCAAGGCATTGATATCCTTCTTGAAGTGTTTTGGCCAGAACTGGACATCAGATACCAGCTAAACCTCGGATACATAAAGATTTAGCGCAACATCCCTGTCTTATGAGGAGAGAATTAACTGTTCCGGCCTTTACTGACTAGAGGTTTAGGACAACGAGAAGTGATCTAATATTGAGCAATATAAGATGCTAAAGGGGACTGACAAAGTAAATGTAGAGAGGATGATTCCCCTTGTGGGACAGCCGACATCACAGTTTTCAAGTAAGCGGTGACAGGGATGAGGAGAAATTACATCTCTCAAAGTGTTGTGAATTTGTGGAATTCACTCACTCAGAGGACAGTGGATGCCAGGACATTGAAGACATGCAAGGAAAAGATAGGCAGATGTTTAATTAATAATGGGGTCGAAGGATTATGGAGAGTGAGCAGGAAAGTAGAATTGAGACTGAAGTGAGATCAGCCATGATCGTATCCAATAACAGAGCAGGCTCAATGGGCTGAATGGCCTAGTTCTGATGGTCTGATGTTTTGCCTTACTTGTACATGATAGATCTATTTAGAAAGCCAGGGATTCAATATGCCTTTAGACCAGATTTTTTATCTTGTCCTGTTAACTTCAATGTGTTCAATACACTTTGTTTAACCAGTAGCTTTGTGTGCATCATTTTTCATGTTTATAGTTTATTTATACAGAGCACTCAGCTGTAGAAATGAAGTTCAAATCTTTCCAATAAACTGATCTGATGAGCTTTAAAACTATCATCATATCAGTGACATTTGACTTCAGCAGATGTGAATGTCCGATAAAATTTGAATCAACTTTAATAAGACTAACTCACACTTAACAAATTACAAAATGAATTTCAGTCTTCGACTAGCGTTCATGGTTGACAAACCAATGCACATAGATAAGCATGTAGCCAGGCTCCATGACTATAATGTCAACAAGATCAGTGAATAATGTTCAATTTGTTTTTATCAAATTTGCTAATCATTTGTAAATCAGAACTGAATGGTGCGAGTTTGCCACACTATTAAGGACAAATGCCAAACTCAAATCAAATTGCAAGGTAACTCTAATACTGGAGGCTCTGTCAACAGAGTTTAGATTAGATTAGATTACCTACAGTATGGAAACAGGCCCTTCGACCCAACAGGTCCACACTGACCCTCCAAGGAGTAACCCATCCAGACCCATTCCCCTACATTTACCCATGACTATGGGCAATTTAGCATGGCCAAATCACCTAACCTGCACACCTTTGGACTGTGGGAGGAAACTGGAGCACCCAGAGGAAACCCACACAGACACAGGGAGAATGTACAAACACCACACGGACAGTCACCTGAGCTTGTGTTCAAACTTCTGCCTTTTCACTTTATGATGTGATTATTATGTCAAGACATGGTCTGAATAAAAATTAAGCCAAAAAAAAGTAAAATCCATACAGAACATCATTTTTCCACTGTGAAATATCAAAGAAAACTTCACATCAAGCATTTGTTGATAAAATGCAATTGACAAATTTTGGTGCCCTTTCTGTCTGAAGGTAGTTTCCATGCATTAACTGGAAGCTGACAATGCTGTTTGATATCACATATATTTTATTGGTATTTCCATTTCTCCCTCCACTTATCAGCCTCATCTTGAACTTTGAACCATTTTGCTTGTGCAGGAAAGATGTTTGGAACAAACAGAGGGAATGCTGGAGAAACTCAACCGGTCTGGCAGTATCTGTGGAAACAGAAACAGAGTGAATGTTTTGAGTATTGTATGACTCTTCTTCAGAACTGGTAATTGTGAGTTCTAGCCCATTGCTATCTCTATGAAATATTTTTTCTGTGCTTTCCATCGACAATGGACATTGAATTGTGTCAGTCCTTGAAGTGTCCAATGATAACTAACTCCAACTCTGCCTCATGTGGATGGAAAATCATTTGCTGTAGCAAGCCTGGATATCTTGATAAAGTTCCTATCACCCTGTTTCTTGTAACAGTCTCAATCAGAATGTAGCTATCACATGCCCCAGCACATCTTGTCTAAATGCTAAACTGGAAGTAACAAAGAACTATTTTCTCATCTACAATGTCAAATGCAATGGTTTAAAACAACCCACTGATAATTTTGGGGAAGTGATTGGATTCAGTTTTGTCATTTATTGGCTGAGAAATGAGCAGTGATGGCATGGATTTTAAGCACAGTGACCCACACCCTAATTTCCTCTCAAACTATGCTAACAACCAAACTAGCAGACAGGTCCTCTTCAAAACTACCAAAAATCTAAGTTGGGTGTGGAGTGTAGGTGATTACAAAAATGAAATATTGTTCCTTCTCTTTCCTTTATTGTCCACTCTCATGCTATATCCCCACACCTGTCTGCCAACTCTGCCCAGCAATCCTGCCCTTCAACATACATACCCTCACTCCAATCCAAAAAATGGCCATGTGATTGGCTGGGAACAACATGAAATCCAATATCAAAAAGAGAAATGTGCTCTGGAAAATTCCTCTCAGTCACACTGGTGAAGTACTATGTGTAAAACTACTTAACTTCTAGCTGAAGTGATTGATACCACAGTCAAGAACCAGTCCAGTTCCCTTTTGAAGTTATGAGTCAGCACCAGCCAGCCATAATTTCTTTCAATGTATATTCAGAGAATGATAATTCTTTGAGAAATTGAAAGTTATCTCACACCCAGTCTCTTCCTTGTCTTCCCTAGTTGAAACTCAGGTCTCCAGTCGTCTCTTGTCTGTTAAATTATAACAGTGCATGAACAGGGGCATCTTTCAATTCTCTAATGATTTTATACACTTCTGGAAAACATGGCTTTGGAATCTGCACTGCTGGAAATTAAACAGACCATAACCTTTGTACAAATAGAAGTAATTCTAGTGCGTTAAGCTAGGAGCCATTCTTCAAGCGTTTCTGTCAACCTTTTTGATGGCCATAGTATTACCCTCTTCATTACAGTGTACCAGGTACTGCCTGACTGGCAGCCTGTACAGTGAGAAATGGAGCCTTTTTAAATATTGAATCATTCATTCTATTCGTAAAACTACAACAAACATCAGTAATCTGTGTAGAAGACATTAATATCTCTTTTCTCTCTTCACCTCATTTGTTCTTGTTCCAGCTGTACATGCTCCAGCGATCTAGCCTATTGTCTTGACAGGCACTTCTGTGCCTGAGTGAGGGACAGCTGCACTGCCAGAGGTGCCAACTTTTGAATGAAGCATTAAGCAGATGTACTGCCTGATCCCCTATCTGATCAGGGGTGTGTCAAAGTCCCATGGCACAACTGAAATAAAAACACAAGGATTCTTTATGCACCAGAATCACTCATCAAAATAATTAAAACTGTTTAATTGAAAATTTCTGTGAGCAACCTTGCTGTTTGCAATAATTAATTGTCACTCTTCAGGTTGTGAAAGGGAGTTAGCACTGTGGATCAACCTTGTGATGAAGTCACAGAGCAGCTCCTCATTAGACACAAACAGGACATTGTGGGTGGAGTTAATTAAATTGATGGAGGTGTATCTGAGATTGATAGAGAGAAGGACATGTAGAAAATAGTCTTTCAATAATGTCACGGTAAAGTTAGTATTTCTGATTATCATGTATATTAATAATTAGTATTAATATACAATATTAAATTCCAATGCAAAGTTCTAAAGAAGCCTAAGATGATAAGGTGGTTCTTTACCTTCAGCCAGTCTGCCTGGAACTCAAACTCTTAGATACAGTACAATCCTGACTGCACTTGTAAACAAGTTTCATTAGCTGTGAGCTGTCTTCAAATGACCTAACACAACAAAAAACACAACATTAAATGCAAGGTTTTTCTGTTGCAGCGGTTATTTAAAGAGGTGCAGCTGGAATTTAAACATAAGTTCACAGAAACTGCATTGACAGGTAGCACTGGTTCAAACTGAATGTCAAGGGATGACTTCACATTACTTTTGCAATAAACTCAGGAATTATGCTTCACCTACACATTCTGTACCAACAGAAGGAGGCCAGAATTGCATGCAATATTCCAAAAGTGGCCTAACCAATGTCCTGTACAGCCGCAACATGACCTCCCAACTCCTGTACTCAACACTGTGACCACTTGTTGGGTGTTTTATTGCATTTCCCAGTTGGCTGCTCGCTTTGCTATGTGCTTTCAGTCAAGCTTGTGGGTGTGGTTAGAGGAACTGAAAGCAAGCTTGAAATCATGATTCGACAAAAGTTTTAAACATATTATAAGATGCTCCTGCCCACATACAGGACTGGCAGACTTATCTCTGACTTTGTCCAAGATATAAATCTGAATACCTGGCTCACTCATAGCAGTATTAATTGGGATGTAGAGCAAGACATTTGTCTGGGTGCTACTGGATAGCACACTTGTGTTGTACTCATTCAGGTGCATTTTCAAAACAAAATAGTTAACCTATTTATAATAAACAGATTAATTGGTGCATTAAAAAAAAGCAAAGGAATTTCAACCCTTGGGCAGCAGAAGTGACTTGATAAGTTCAATAATGGCTTATGTTTAACCACAATAACCTACATTAACTGGAACAGTCACTGTTGTTATGTCAAACAAACCACAGACAATGCTGCAAAAACTCAGCAGGTCTGACAGTGTTGGTGGAGAGATATAATGGCTTCAAAACCATTTTCTGTTGCTCCTGGCCCTCATTATCAACTATTTAGGCCGACACGGTCGCTCAGTGGGTGGCACGGTGGCTCAGTGGGTGGCACGGTGGCTCAGTGGGTGGCACGGTGGCTCAGTGGGTGGCACAGTAGCACAGTGGGTGGATCATGGGCGACACGGTGGCTCAGTGGGCAGCACAATGGCTCAGTGGGTGGCACAATGGCTCAGTGGGCCGCAAGGTGACTCAGTGGGTGGCACAGTGGCTCAGTGGGCCGCAAGGTGACTCAGTGGGCCGCACGGTGACTCAGTGGGTGGCACAATGGCTCAGTGGGCAGCACGGTGACTCAGTGGGTGGCACAGTGGCTCAGTGGGCCGCAAGGTGACTCAGTGGGCAGCACGGTGACTCAGTGGGCCGCACGGTGACTCAGTGGGTGGCACAGGAGCTCAGTGGGCAGCACGGTGACTCAGTGGGTGGCACAATGGCTCAGTGGGCAGCACGGTGACTCAGTGGGTGGCACAGTGGCTCAGTGGGTGGCACAGGAGCTCAGTGGGCAGCACGGTCGCTCAGTGGGCAGCACGGTCGCTCAGTGGGCAGCACGGTCGCTCAGTGGGTGGCACAGGAGCTCAGTGGGCCGCACGGTGACTCAGTGGCTCAGTGAGGCAGCACGGTGACTCAGTGGGCAGCACGGTGACTCAGTGGGCAGCACGGTCGCTCAGTGGTTAGCACAGTGGCTCGGTGGGCTGCACGGTCGCTCAGTAGTTAACACTGCTGCCTCACAGCACCAAGGACCTGCATTTAATTCCAGCCTTGGGTAACTATCTTTGTGGAGTTCACACATTCTCCCCATATCTGCATGGGTTTCCTCTGAGTGTTCTGGTTTCCTCTGACAGTCCAAAGATGTGCACATTAGGTGGATTAGCCATGGGGAATGTGGAATTATTGGGAGAGAGTGACAGGGCTGGGTCTAATGCAGAAACTATTTGAAGGGTTGGTGCAGTCTCAATGGGATGAATGGTCTCCCTCTAAATTGTAGGAATCTTATCAAACTTCTTTTCTTCCCTTGTTTATGAACAACAATCCTTTTGTCTACCCAGTGTTTTTGTTCTTCCTGGGCCCCATCTCCACCTATCCACTCACTCCTTCCCCAACCCAATGCACCAATCCCTATCATCAGCAGAAATACCACCTTTCCCTACCTTCTCTCAATTCTGAGGAAGAGTCACTGAACTCAAAACGTTAACTCTGTCTTTCTCTACACGGATGCTGCCAGATCTGCTGAGTTTCTCCAGCAATTTCTGTTTGTTTTAGATCTCCGATAACAGCAGCTCTTTTATTTAATGACGGGAATAGAGTTCGAATTTTGAGTCTGGCATGACTCTTCTCCAGACCTTGGTAGATTTTTTTTAATTCTTGAGAATTATCCCTGCACTTTTTAAAAATGTATTTGTTCATGTGATGAGAGATTTGACCATCCTTAATGCTCTCCCTGGCTGCCCAGGAGAGGGTGTTGCTAAGCAGCATCTTGGTGCCCTGGTAGTATTATTGCTAAGCGTTAATCCAGAGACCCCAGGTTACGTCCTGGGGAGCTGGGTCTGAATCCCACCATGGGGGCAGATGGCAGAGTTTGAATTCAGTGAAAATGTAGAACTAATCTGTGAATTATTATTTATTAATTCCATTGTCAGAGAAAAACCCGTTTGGTTCACTCAGGCAGTTTAGGGAAGGAAACTGTCATTCAGACCTGGCCTACACGTGCCTCAGCACCACAGCAATGTAACCAACTCTGAATAGCCCTTTGAGCAACGAATGCTGCCCTGGCCAGTGATGCCTCCATCCCAATGAATGAATTTGTTGATAAATCAATGCAGTGCTTGTGTGTAGGCACACCCCCCACGCTGTTAATGCTCCGCTATTGACATTGCAGACATCATCTGAGCCGCGAACGTTGACACTTTGTTCCTGTGGGGACAGTGTCCTTTGAATACAATATGTAGGTGAAGCATAATTCCTGAGTTTATTGCAAAAGTAATGTGAAGTCATTCCTTGACATTCAATTTGAACCAGTGCTACCTTTCAATGCAGTTTCTGTATACTTATGTTTAAATTCCAGCTGCACCTCTTTAAATAACCGCTGCAACTGAAAAACCTTGCATTTAATGTTGTGTTAGAAGACAGCTCACAGCTAATGAAACTTGTTTACGAGTGCAGTCAGGATTGTACTGTATCTAAGAGTTTTAGTTCCAGGCAGACTGGCTGAAGGTAAAGAACCACCTTATCATCTTAGGCTTCTTTAGAACTTTGCATTGGAATTTAATATTGTACATTAATACTAATTATTAATATACATGATAAACTGAAGTGCTAACTTTACCGTGACATTATTGAAAGACTATTTTCTACATTTCCTTCTCTCTGTCAATGTTCTTGTCTCCTTCCTGTCGGAAAGATGTTGTGAAACCTGAAAGGGTTCAGAAAAGATTTACAAGGATGTTGCCAGGATTGGAGGATTTGAGCTATAGGGAGAGGCTGAACAGGCTGGGGCTGTTTTCCCTGGAGCGTCAGAAACTGAGGGGTGACCTTATAGAGGTTTATAAAATCATGAGGGGCATGGATTGAGTAAATAGACAAAGTCTTTTCCCTGGCGTGGGAGAGTCCAGAACTAGAGGGCATAGGTTTAGGGTGAGAGGGGAAAGATGTAAAAGAGACCTAAGGGGCAACGTTTTCATGCAGAGGGTGGTACGTGTATGGAATGAGCTGCCAGAGGAAGTGGTGGAGACTGGTACAATTGCAACATTTGAAAGGTATCTGGATGGTTTTATGAATAGGAAGAGTTTGGAGGGATATGGGCTGGATGCTGGCAAGTGGGACTAGATTGGGTTGGGATATCTGGTTAGCATGGACAGGTTGGACCGAAGGGCCTGTTTATGTGCTGTACATCTCTTTGACTCTCAGGCTCTAAGTGCGCACAGTCCTGCGGAAAAATAAAATTCTTCACGGAAGATCATTGGGTTTCTGTCCTTCGCTGACCCTTTCACTGAAAATCTGCAACTCTGTATTTAATCTCATTTCCTTCTCTATTTTCATTCCGCAGCATTCGCTTTTCTGTCAAATTCAAATTCATACCTCGCTTTCTGCTGCTGTTCTTGACTTATCCAGCGTGTGTAAGAGTGTTTCATTGCTGTTAATTATTTCTTCCACCTTCTGTGCCTTCCCCTGAAGCCAGCAGGATGCTCTTCATGGCTCATTCATCAAGTAAACGATGGTTGGTTGTTTCATTTTCTCTGCTCTGATTCATTTTTTTTTACTTAGGTTTCTTAGGAAATGGAACACTGAGCAGAAATGACCAACATGGAAATAGGAACAAGGGTAATTTAAGATCTTGGAAAATGAAAAGGAGATTTTCTCCCAGCTTTATGAAATCTGTTTGTGATTGATGGGTGTTGGTCAGTGGAAATTGGGTATTAAGCTCACCCTGCATTGTTATTTGCCTGATTTTCAAGGTTTGGAGAAAGGCTGAGAGAATTCCTGAAGGCTAAGAGATGTTCACACTTGTAATTGTTTGATGTGTATTACTGCATCCTAGTTCTATAACTGCCAAAGTAAAAGGTAAAATCACCGTACTCCTATTGGACTACACTCTTGATAAAGAGAGGTGATTCCTGGAGGTTTAACCCGAGGGTCACCACACCTCAGGCAAGGAGAGAGGTTGAGGAGAGTCCTGCATAGTAATCTCAGTCAGTGTAGGAATCACCATCACTCTGCAGTACAAACAGGTGCCCATCCATCTGAGCTAATTAAACCCAATTTTTGAGAGTAATATATCCTTAAAACAAATAAACATTGTTTAATGAACAATGTAGTTTCTAAGTGAAAGAGATATTGGGAGTGAAGTTGTATCTTTGGGAGAATACCAGGAAAAGACAGGATTGATAAAGGTAAACTATTTTCACCAGTTGGGAATTCTTGAACTAGTGACATAGTCTGAGAATTAGGGCCAGACTGTTCAGGATGACTGTTAGGAAGCACTTCTACACAATGGGTGCGAGGTGTTTGGAACTGTCTTCAGCAGATGCTGGATCAGTTTTTTTTAATTTTTGAATCGAGATCGCTGAATATTTGTTAAACAAAGGTTTATGGGCCAAATGCAGGCATATGGATTTAGGCCATGATCTCATTGAACAGCAGAACAGGCATGAGGGACTGAATGGCCTACTCCTGTTCCTATAAATTATTTAAGAATACAATCTGAGGAGAAGGGAGAACAGAGAAAGTAAACAGAATTGCAATTGCTTAGATAGGAAATAAAAGGACATCTCCTTCAGAACATAATTCTCCTCTATTCACAGCTTATAGGTCATAGAAAATATACCTGCACTTGTCTGACAAATGATGTGAAAGGAAAGTTCATTTCTCCAGGGAGGGAATGATGGAATTATCTCACATTCTTGATGAGGACCTGCAGCCAAATTCCAATAGCTCAGGATAACCAAGGACAATACAGCCTTGAATTTCCTTGCTTTCTGCTTCTGTCAGGCTATGGGCCAGCATCATTAACCAATCAGCTATTTGATTGGACTAATCAAGTGACAGAGTGTTGGTTTGTAAAGTAAATAGATTAATCTCTATTCCTCCTTGACCATTCACAGCAAAGTGTTCCTCACTGTTATCATGCAATTGCTATTGTCATTATTATTATATCACTCTCTGAACACTATCTTGGCAGTAATCATTATTTTAACATATTGCATCAGGAAAATCTTCCTCCAAGCTTTGACCTTGCATAGGAACCTAAGTGCTGGCTACTGGGAGATAGGGTACATATTTTCTATGACACTGGCAAGAAACTCCATGCTCTCCAGGAAAACACTTCTCCACTTGGATTCATGATGCAAGGAGAGCCCTCAATGAGGAGGCAATTGCAGAGCAGTCATAATGTCTCAGATACCTGGCTTTTTGTTCATTCATGGGATGAGGGTGTCGTTGATGAGACCAATATTTGCTTTCCATCCCTAATTGCCCAGAGGGTGGTTAAGAGTTCACCACATTACTGTGGAGTCTGGAGTCACACGCAGGCCAGACCAGGTAAGAATGATAGTTTCCTTCCCGAAAGGACATTTGTGGACCAGGTGAATTCTTTTTCTAACAAACAACAATGCAATCATGATCATCAGTAGACTCTTAATTCCAGACATTTATTGAATTCAATTTCGACCCTCTGCCCTTGGTCGAACCCTGGTCCTTAGAACATTAGCTGGGTCTCTGAATTACCAATCCAGTGATAATACCATTGGGCCATCTTTCACTATGGACCCAGAGGGTGGCTTTAATGATTTATCAAGGCTGGGCTGAAGGAGTCCGAAACCTTCCTTGTGAAGCCTTGAGGCAGGCAGCCCCACATCTGCTCACCTACCAGGAATGGTGTAAAAGTTGCAGAAAACAGTCAGCTCTCGCTGCGCTATGTGACCTCTAAAACTTAACTGTACCTGAGTTTGGATCACTTTGTTCATAGAATTTATTGCTTCTGCTTAACTACGTTTTCTTTTCAGGACATTGCCCCAAGTGGAAAACAAGTGGGCAGAGTCTGCTTCATCAGAGTTGGCCTGAGCATTTGCTGTGAGAAAGCCAAGGCGGTGATGACTGGATGGCAACAGAGTCCTCCATTACATTAAGCACATTGCCCAGTTCCCCATTAGCAACACAGCATTGTCATCCATCAACTATACATGGTCACAGCATCTCACACCATCACCATAACAATGAAGCTGTTACTCTATATGGCCAGAGTACATCCACTTCATGCTGGAGAGACATGGGAGAGAACATCATGTCTTCCTCAAACATTGATCCGCTTCCTCACTTAGCGATACATTGTCACCAATGAGGAAAAGCTACACAAGACAGGTGATAGGCAGTTGCAGGACATTGTGACGGAGAGATGACCAAAGGGTCTAGGGATGTGGGTTCCTCCTCATTGATGTTTGCAGCAGGAGAGTAGAATAGGAATCACCAGTTTGGAAAGTCAGATGGGGCTGGGACAAAGAAGACCTGGTAACACAAGGAGAGTCATCAAGAGTGTGCTCGGGTGAAAAAGATTGCAATGGCAGAACCTTGTTGTCCATTGCCCCCATATGGGATTAGATGTAATAAGTATATAGAAGGGAGGCAGTTCTACTGAAACCAGAGCCAGCACTGTAAATGGTTACAGAAAGTTAAGCCCAAACTTTATTCAGTATGCCTCAAGTTTCTGCAAACTTTGCATTAATTTAGAAAAGACGCAGAGGTAGAGCAGGCCATGTAATTAATGTATTTTTAGCTGCATGAATCAAACGGTACCAACTTACCTCTTCAATAAATCAGGGGGTGTTTTTGAAAGCAATTTAAAGATGATTATGTTTTAAGCCATTGCAGTGGTTCATGGTGGATGTTGTTCTCACTGCTTTGCAAATTTCTTTGAATGAAATTGTGGGGAGAAGCAGAAACAGAAGGATATATTTTTTAAAGCAGGTGCAGTTTGGGTGGAGTTTTCAACAGAATCTTCAATTACGCGCAAAGTGGAAATGGTGACGCTTTGAGAGCTGGGCCCTGTTCGGTTGGGAGCACAACTTGGGAATTATATCTCAGAGTTCCTTGGTGGACATTTCAGCCTCAGAATTCATGATCTCCAGGAAAGTCGGCTCAGCGTGCCATTTGGGCCCAGACTTCCCATGTTTGGAAGTTCTGCTTTACCCTTTATGAGGGGAAAGTGAGGACTGCAGATGCTGGAGATCAGAATCGAGAGTGTGGTGCTAGAAAAGTATAGCAGGTGAGGCAGCATCCAAGGAGCAGGACAATCGATATTTTGGGCATAAGCCCTTCATCAGGAATGATTCCTGATGAAGGGCTTATGCCCAAAAAATCGATTCTCCTGCTCCTCAAATGCTGCCTCACCTGTTGTGCTTTTCCAGCAACACACTCTCGACCCTTTACCATTTATGATTTGACACAACAGAGTCAGCAACGGTACAATTTGTTGATTATACAATGGTTGGGTCTCAATAAAATATATAAATTTGTAAAATTTCCAAAGTAAGTTTTTACTATGAGATGAGATATGACCCTGCAACCAAATGTTGGAAAGTCCAATTTGTTGTAAACTGCACTTCAGGTATATCTCTCTATTTTAAAGATGGAAAATTAAAAACATTAATGAGATTTATTAAGCAATAGTTACTTTTGCAAATGATGCACAATTCTTCAGAATAATAAAAACTGTGGAAGTGGCTTCATTTCTGAGGATGCAGATTTCTAAGAGGGAATGATTAATTAATTTGTAGCTATGTCATAAATGTAACATTCACGAAGGAGCTACGAGGGATGTAATGAGACTATTCATCAGCTCAGAGGAAATTGCAAGGTAGAGAAATTCAAATTTTCATCAGTTATTAAGTTGTTTTAAAGGGATATTGTGAGTATTGACTGCAAGTAATTCTAGCTATGGAGATGTTGTGATAGGTGTTGTCAATGTTAAAAATAATACGCAGTCAACTGGTATTTTACATAGCAAGTAGGGGATCAGTTAGTTCAGTTGGCTGGATGGCTGGTTTGCAATGCAAAATAACTCCAACAGCTTGGGTTCAATTCCTGTACCAACTGAGGTTACCATTTAAGGACTCTCCTTCACAACTTCATCCCTCACCTGAGGTGTGGTGACCCTCAGGTTCAATTGTCACCTGTGGTCTGTTTAAAGAGAGAGCAGCCTCTGTCAAGTGACTTTACTGTGCATGTCACTGATGCTTACAATCTATTGAGATTTTTTTTCCATTATTTTTCTGCAACTGAAAATTCTAAAACACAGCGTTAATATGTCAGAAAAAAGAACGTTTTACAGTGAATGACTTTGGTGGGGGGGCGGAAATCACCTTTCAATACACTTTTATTTTTAACCTAGAAGCTTAATGATTTCTATAAACCTAGTTTTAGACAAGATAGAGGGAATATTTCTGCAGATATTTCACCTTCGCTCTCAGGTGAACCATTAAAGATTCAGCAAAAGTTTGAAATTGTCCTAATGTCCTGTGAAATATTTACCCCTCAAACAACATTGGAAATACTAATCAATCTGTCTTTTATTATAATGCTGTTTCTGAATTTGGTGTACTGAAATTAACAAATATGCATCCTTTTAATACAATAATGTTGACCATTCTGCAGTGTTCTAATAATTGGAAAGTGATTTCGATACCTTAAGGTCATGCAAGTGATATATATGTAGGGATCATTCTTTCTTGCACTAAAGCAAAATTACACTGCAGGGACTTAGCTGCTGAAAATAATGATATCTTTTGCTGCGTTGGATTCTCAGAATAAGGAGTTGGTCATTCGAGGCAGGGTAAAGGGAAATTTCTTAACTAAATAAGAAATCTTAAAAATCTTTGAAATTCTCTACTTCGGAGAGGTGCTCATTAATTGGCTATAGTCAAGACAGAGCTTGGTAAATTTAAGGGGATGAATGAACTAAGGGACTTGGGGATAGTGGGTGATCAACCTTGAAAGGCATGTTGAAATACAGGCTCACTCTGAATCCAATTGCCTATTCTTTATGTTCTTATGAACCTCTGAAAAGAATCACAAAATCTGAGAGACACTTGGCAAGTCAAGGAATCTGTATTGAGGGAACTCATGGGTAATGTGAAACTGGTGAGGCAGGCCCACATGGTAGGCAGTGATTTGGTTGTCACAGATGCTGGGGTTTTTTAACCTATTGATGATTCCACTCATGCACCATTATTCAGACTAGTCTTGAGAAAATGTTCAATCAGAGTAATATTGATTAATGTACACTTGACAAATGGTTCTTCACCTTCAGGGTATTTCCAGCATTTTCTCTTTCTGTTTTTACTTTATTTCTTCAATGACTGACTCTCATTCCAGCAACTCCCTGTGTGACTACAGTATCTTATCTACAGCACACATGGTAGCAGTTTACCCAGCTTCTCAGCTTTAATACCTCTGTTATCAAAAAACAAAGAGCAATGTGATAGTTATTGAGGTCAAAATCTGGGTCACGTCCTCATTCCCAAATCCTATCCACTATCTAACTATCTAGAAGGTAGAAGTTGGAAGTGTGATGGAATGCTCCTTACTTGCATGGATGGGTATAGCTCCAGCAACACTCAAGAAGGTTGACACCATTCAGGACAAAGCAGCTCACTTCATTAACATTCTATCTAATACTTCATTTGTTTTCTCAACCACTAGTACGCCAGGTTTTTAGTGTGTACCATTGATAATGTATACTGCAACAACTCACCAAAGTTCCATTGACAGCACCTTCCAAAACTATGACCTTTCCCACGTTGAAGACAAGGGAAGAAGCTACATAGGGACACCACGATCACCTTAAATTCCCCTCTAAGCCTGTCACCACTCTGACTTGGAAATATATCCACTGCTTGTTCATAATCACAGAGTCAAAATCCTGGAATACCCTGCTATGGTCAGCTGTCTCATGATCCCCAAAATTATTACAGTAGTATTGATTTTTTTCCATGATATTGGATAAAAACTAAAAATGTGGAAGGCAAGTTTAAACCTGTGCCAGACTCAGCAATTTGCACGACATGAAGCAGTTTGAGAAGTCAGCTCACCACCATCTGTACAAGCGGAATTCAGAACGGGTACAAAACTGAAAATGTCCCTAACCCATGACTGAATAGAAACGCAGTTCCAAGAGGGAAAATCCCAAAACAATCAGGATGAAACCTGAACTAAACCAGATCAAGAAACACTGGTGTATGCTAGTTTTGATCTGGTCAGGTATGGTTTTGTACTGGAGGTGACTACGAGACTGACTATTTTGTTAGTTGGAAATCATGAATTTTAAATGTCAAATTGTCTCTCATTCTATTATACCTGCTTATGCATTAACAATTGGAAAGTGAGATTAGAATAGTTAGCTGGTTGTTTTTCACTGGCACAGACTCAATGGGCCAAAGAGCCTTTTGCTACACTGTTGATCTCTTTGATTCTATAAAATCAGTTTGAGCATTTGCCTTAAAAATCCCTAAAAGCTGACACTCCATCCTGGTTTTGTCTTTTGCTGAGTCCAGAGAAAGAAAATTGTTTGAAAATTAGAATGGAGATGAGAAGAGGGGTTTTTTTTCTCTCTGAGGTAAAATGACTTTGAAACTCTGTGCCTCAGGAGACAGTGGAGGCAGGAGCATTAAATATTTTCAAGATGGAGGTTTAGATTAGATTACTTACAGTGTGGAAGCAGGCCCTTCGGCCTAACAAGTCCACACCGACCCTCCGAAGAGCAACCCACCCAGACACATTTCCCTACATTTACCCCTTCACCTAACACTACGGGCAATTTAGAATGGCCAATTCACCTAACCTGCACATTTTTTGGACTGTGGGAGGAAACCAGAGCACCCGGAGGAAATCCACGCAGACACAGGAAGAATGTGCAAACTCCACACAGACAGTTGCCTGAGGCGGGAATTGAATCTGGGTCTCTGGCGCTGTGAGGCAGCAGTGCTAACCACTGTGCCACCGTGCTGCCCCGGTGCAGGTGTATAGATTCCCAATAGGTAAGAGGGCATAGCGGTTACTGGGGATTAGAGAGAAAAATAGAATTGGAAAACCAAAGCAGATCAGCCATGATCTGATAGAATGGTTGAGTCAGCTGAAAGGGTTGAGTGGCCTACACTAGCTCATTTGATTGAGATATAACCACCATTAAATCCTAGATGGTGGCAGAGTAGGACTCTACAACCAGAGCAGGACTCTACAACCAGAGCTTGTCCGTTCAACCTGATTCTTTTATTTTTTCTCTTTTATGTTTCTTTTCCTTTTTTTTCTGTTTACATCCAATCCTTGGGCCTTGTGTTGAATCCAGACTAGATTCCTGGCATCAAGACCCTCAATGCAAAGACATCGCGGACTCGCGGCTGCAGTGCAAGAATCTCAGCCCCAGTGCAGCATCTCAGTCCCAGTGCAGACACTCAGTCCCAGTGCAGACACTCAGTCCCAGTGCAGTCACTCAGTCCCAGTGCAGTCACTCAGTCCCAGTGCAGACTCTCAGCCCCAGTACAGACTCTCAGCCCCAGTACAGACATTCAGCCCCAGTATAGACTCTCAACCCCAGTGCAGACTCTCAACCCCAGTGCAGACTCTCAGTCCCAGTGAAGACTCTCAGTCCCAGTGCAGACTCTCAGTCCCAGTGCAGACACTCAGTCCCAGTGCAGACACTCAGTCCCAGTGCAGACACTCAGCCCCAGTGCAGACTCTCAGCCCCAGTGCAGACTCTCAGTCCCAGTACAGACACTCAGTCCCAGTGCAGACTGTCAGCCCCAGTGCAGACACTCAGCCCCAGTGCAGACACTCAGCCCCAGTACAGACTCTCAGCCCCAGTACAGACACTCATCCCCAGTGCAGACGTTCGGTCTCAGTGCAGACTCTCAGCCCTCATGCAGCATCTGAACCCCAGTGCAGACGCTCAGTCCCAATGCAGTATCCTGGCCCCAGTACAGACCCTCAGTCCCAGTGCAGACATTCGGTCTCAGTGCAGACTCTCAGCCCCCATGCAGCATCTCAACCCCAGTGCAGACGTTCAGTACCAATGCAGTCTCCTGGCCCCAGTACAGACTCTCAGCCCCAGTGCAAATGCTCAGTCCCAGTGCAGTCTCCTGGCTCCAGTGCAGACACTCAGCCCAGTGCAGACTCTCAGCCCCAGTGCAGACTTTCAGTCCCAATACAGACTCTCAGCCCCAGTGCAGACTCTCAGCCCCAGTGCAGACTTTCAGTCCCAATACAGACTCTCAGCCCCAGTGCAGACTCTCAGCCCCAGTGCAGACTCTCAGCCCCAGTGCAGGCTCTCAGCCCCAGTGCAGGCTCTCAGCCCCAGTGCAGGCTCTCAGCCCCAGTGCAGGCTCTCAACCCCAGTGCAGACTCTCAGCCCCAGTGCAGACTCTCAACCCCAGCGAATCCCACAGGTTCACCACTCCCTGGGTGAAGAAATTCCTCCTGGTTTCAGTTCTAAATGGTCTAACCTGCATCATTTGACCAAGATCTGAGCTCCCTAGTCATCAGGAACATTCTTGCTGAGCTTACCCTGTCTAGTCCTGTCAGAGATTTTTGAGGTTTTATGAGATCTCCCTGATTCCTTTAAACTCCAGTGAATATAGTCCTGACCTACCAATCTCTCTTCATACATCAGTCCCGCCATCCCAGGACTCAGCCCAGTAAATCATTGTCACGCTCTCTCCACGGCTAGAACATCCTTTCTCAGGTAAGGAGACCAAAGCTATGCACAATATTTCATACATAGTCTTCTTCTGCCAAGCTGCCACCCTCAATCTGTGTTTGTTCTCCCCAGTGTAGAGAGCACATTGAAAGCTGTGCATACGGTAGACTGCAATGAAAGAAGTACATATGAATTATTAAAATATTTTGTGTCTTACAAGGAATCTCTGTCACAGCAACTTGCTGTATGTGGTTTTATATTTTTCCTCGGGAAGACAGTGATGTGAGCAACCCTCATTTATTGATGCTTCCTGAATGGCCTTGACATTTCCAGTGAGGCTGCTCCTTGAACTAGAATAGACTTTTGGGGATATGATGTACCCACATTTGTTCAGTATCCAATGTCAAAATTCCAATGAGCTGAAAATGAAGGAACAGCAAGGGTTGTCCGAGGTAACATACTGCATCACTTGGAGGGACAGTTAAGGGTGGAAATGTTCTATAACCTTGTTTTTCTTAATCGCCACTGTCACAGAGTGTACCAACGTTTTGAAATACCTCCCTGCTGAGTCACAACCATTACTTTTACCCCCTAGCTCTGCCAATTTTTGCTGTTCAGGAATCTATCCAATCCCCTTTTGAAAGTCATCATTGGCTCAGTTTCTACATCTCCTTAATCCAGAGCACTCCAAATCACAGCAACTCACTACACATAAAAAATAAATCTCCTTCTCTTCCTCTTTGCTCTTTCCAAGATAGCTATCCCCTCTGCCAAGGAATCAATCTCATCTAATTTACTTTCTCTTTCAAAACTTCACAACATTTATTCAATACCCTCTTCACTTTCTTTGACCCAAGGATAATCCAAACTTTATCAGTATCTTCTCATTTACTCATC
The DNA here is from genome assembly GCF_047496795.1 of Chiloscyllium punctatum. Classification (NCBI taxonomy): domain Eukaryota; kingdom Metazoa; phylum Chordata; class Chondrichthyes; order Orectolobiformes; family Hemiscylliidae; genus Chiloscyllium; species Chiloscyllium punctatum. The sequence goes on along the minus strand of NC_092779.1, from coordinate 6,543,157 downwards.
CCAGGTGTAGGACTGGTCAGTCTGCTCCATGCCTTGTTAAAACATGGCATCAAGAATAGCCACAAAATTAGTGGATTTGGGTGGAGAATGGAAAGGTATGAAATGGTTAGTGACAAAGCAAATAGATAAATAGAGTATAAATATGTTGAAGAAGCTATGAAGCATTGAACTAGCCCTAGAACATTACAAGAAACTCTGAAAAACATCCTGGTTTGGGCTACACTTGATAAGCAACACACATGGGTAAAAACTGTCAGGAAATCTCAAACAGGAGTTGAGTGCTCATGGGCATTATCTCTATCTACCATCATTCTAGGTCAGAAATGGAACTAGAATAAACCATCTATATTGTGGCTACAAAAACAGCTTCTGAGGCTCTCAATTCCTCGGCAAGTAACTCACTTCTTTTCTCCCTATCATTTGTCTACAATCTAAAAGGCACTCATCAGGAGAGCGATGGAACCCTCCTTATTTGCCTGGACAGTGCAGCTCCAACAACACTCGGGAAGGTCAACATCAACCACAACAAAGCAGCCACTTGATTGGAATCCCCCATCAACTTCCTTCATCATTCACTCCCTCCACCACTGATACTCTGTAGCAGCAGTGTGTGCTATCTACAAGCTGCACTGCAGAAATTCACCAAAGCTTCTTAGACAGCACCTTCCACACCCTTGGCCCATCTAGAAGGATAAGGACATCGGGTACACAGGAACACCAACCCCTTACAAGTTTCTCTGCAAGCCAGCCATCATGTTAATCATAAGACCATAAGACATAGGAGTAGAAATTAGGCCATTCAGCCCATCGAGTCTGCTCCACCACTCTATCATCTCCATTCTCCTGTTTTCTCTCTGTAACCCTTGATCCCCTTGATACTCAAGAACCTATCTGTCTCAGTCTTAAATATACTCAACATCCAGGACTCTACAGGCTGCTGTGACAGGGAAGAAGCTTCTCCTTATCTGCATTCTAAAATTTCTTCCTTTTCTTCTAAGGCTGTGGTCTCGGGTCCTAGACTCTCCTACCAATGGAAACATCTTCCCAACATCCACTCTGTCCAGGCCATTCAGTATTCTATACATTTCAATTAGATCCACTCCTCATCCTGTTAACTCCATTGAGTATATACCCAGAGTCCTCAAACATTCCTCATATGTTAAACTTTTCATTCCTGGGACCATTCTCATGAACCTCCTCTGAACACACTCCAGGGCCAGTGTATTCTTGCTGAAATATGGGGCCCAGAACTTCACACAGTACTCCAAATATGGTATGACCAGAGCCTTATAGAGCCTCAGAAGTACATCCTTGCTTTTATATTCAATTCCTCTCAAAATAAATGCCATCATTTCATTTGTATTCCTAACTACTGACTCAACCTGAAAGTTTACCTGAAGAGAATCCTGGACTAACACTCCCAAGTCTCTTTGCACTTCAGCCTTCTGAATTTTCTCCCCATTCAGAAATTAGTTCCTTTCCCTATTGTTCCTGCCAAAGTGTGTGACCTCACACTTTCCCATGTTGTATTCCATTTGACACTTCTCTGCCCACTTTCCTAACCTGTCCAAATCCTTCTGCAGTCTCCCCACCTCCTCAATGCTACCTGTCCCTCTACCTATCTTTGTATCATCTGCAAACCGTAGACAGAATGCCCTCAGTACCTTCATCTAGATCCTGAGTGTATTAAGTGAAAATTGTGGGCCATCCTGAATTAGAAATAAATCACTGTTTCTTCAATGTGCTTCCTGAACCACTTCCCACTGTGACTCTATTTTCAGCTTCAAAACCCCTTAGTAAATATTGTCGGGGAAAGCAAAGCAGAAAGGAGAACCATGAGAGAAAAGGGTGTTGAGCCAGCAACTGCTGCTCTGGAGCTCACAACTGCAGAATTGAAGATCATGATTACTCTTGGGGTTCTGACCTGTGCTGGGACACAATCCTGGAACTCCCACTCTAACAGCACAGTGAGTGTCCCAACACCCCAAGGACTGCAGCACTTCAACAAGGCAGCTCACCACCATCTTCTCACTCTCCTTTAGTGGTGGGCAATAAGTGCTGACATAGCGGCACCCACATTCAAACAGTGATTTTTTTTTGTATTTTCTGGTGGAATGCCTGAACTTCAGAAATATTTTAAAGCATTCCTGGACTTTCATCTGTTTATAATTTCAGTTGTAATATAAAGTAATGTAAAACTAAAGCATTAAAAAAAAATGCAATTGACTGTTCACTAATGTTACAACTATTCTTCTTGGGATTCAGCAAACAAATTAAATCCTTCCCAAGGATTCTCAAGAAATTTGAAATGTATTTATGTCTCATCTGCAGGAACAAATCTGCTGCGGTAAAATATTTGTTTTCTGTCAGCCTCCATTAGATCTTGAAATTTAAACATACACAAAGCACTTTCAGTTTGAGTGTAAAAAGGTAGCAACATAAATGAAGGAACTTGGGCAGCAGCTTGATTGTGGACTGAGTAATTTAGATTTAATCAATAGGTTATAGGCTGATGCAGACAAGATAAAGGAATGGTCCCGCATGTGCCAAGTAACTGTTAATATGGATAAATGCAGGCCTCTGCTGAGAAACTATAGGCATCTTTACAACATTGGGATTGTCAACTTGGTTGTCAGTTAGGGATTTATAGATCCAGAGAGGCCTGGCGTGGGTGGTGGTGAGAAAAGAGTGATCGTTAACAAATAATGCATGCAAAAGTCTGTATCAACTGCAGGCAAAATCAAACAGGTTAGGTTTGTTATACGGACTGAAATTGTAATTGGGGTCTATGGCTTGAATCTTGTAGATTGTCTGGTGATGAATGAACCCTGGTCAATGCTAATTACTGACAACAGGGGGAGGTGATGACTGAGTGGTAGCATCACTGTTGTAGGTCACCTGGTCATATTCTGAGGTCACGGGCTTGAATCACATTGGTGCAGGTGGTGGGAATTGAATTCAGATTGAAAAATAAAATTCCAAAATCAAAAGTCTATTGATGACCACAAAGCTGTTGTTAGTTGCTGTGAAAGCTCAGCTGGTTCACTAATGCCTGTTCGAGAAGAAAATCTGCCATTTTTACCTGGCCTGGTCTACACAACTCCCTAACATGGATGACTCTCAACTGTGTTCTGAATTAGCCTGACAATATATCTGAAGGCAACTAGAGGTGGGCAATGAACACTGACCAGCTAATGGAGCCCAAAATTTGTGAGTGAGAAAAAAGTTAAGGCTGACACTTATCCCCTGGTCACTGAACGTTTTCAAGGTGTTAAAGTGCTTACAGCTAAAGAGATTAAAGGCTATGGGGAGAAATTGGGAATGGGATTGAATTGGTTAACTATCCCTGACCATGCTGAATAGCCAAACACACTGCTAGGGTTAATGGCCTACTCCTATTGCTGGTTTCCTTGCCTATATAGACCTTAATTGACTGAACTCAGTTTTAACAGCATTCCTGAGGTTAATCGAATTTGGGGTGGTATCACAGGAATTGAGGGCCTTTGTTACCAAAATCAGCTAAGTGGCAGTTTCAGGGCATTTCAGAGATTGCTTCGCTCTGCGAAGATTTCTCATGAAGTTCTCCCCTGCTTGCTTCTTTATGTACACATTCTGGATTAGTGGTGCTGGAAGAGCACAGCAGTTCAGGCAGCATCCAAGGAGCTTTGAAATCAACGTTTCAGGCAAAAGCCCTTCATCAGGATTTCCTGATGAAGGGCTTTTGCCCAAAACGTCGATTTCAAAGCTCCTTGGATGCTGCCTGAACTGCTGTGCTCTTCCAGCACCACTAATCCAGAATCTGGTTTCCAGCATCTGCAATCATTGTTTTTACCTCTTTATGTTCACACCCCACCTCTGAGGTATTTACTCATATTTCCTCCCATACAGCAATGGAGGAGTACTTACCATTGCCACGATGTCTTGCAAATCTTGATACTAGTGCCATCTTTAATATGCCCTGTACTGCATCACCAAGCCTGGCCAGCTGGCAGTTGGCCTTCACCTTACACATAGTGGGCTGGGATCCAAAAAGGAACCTTTCTGAGGGCACATTGATGGCACAGGCAATACTTCCTTGAAAATACAAACTGTCATTCATAAATGTATTGCTATTTTACAACAGCACCTGTCTGACTGTTATTATTACTGGAACTATGAGAGACAGAGCTACACAGGTTGCTCATTCTTAGTGTCCTCCCATCTAAGAGCCTTGTCTGAGGGAGTGCTATTCCATTCCCTTGCTTAAGGGAGTGCTAATCCATTCATAATGCCCAGTATAAGACAGCATCTTCTCAAGATTCAGTCTCGGAATATCACATGTCGGAAAGTCATCAAATGGATTGAAACATTTAGTTCTATTCAGAAATGGTAGAGTAACATGTAAAAAAGTCAACTCCAAGGGTTTCTCAGCTGGAGCGACACAGCTTTTGTAACAAAATAAAGAAGTTAATTGTACAAATAAAAATAAGTGACTATGACTTGATACCTATTATGGAGATGTGCTTGCAGGATGACCAAGACTGGAAGTTCATTCTTCAAGGACATTTGATGCTCAAGAAGAATAGACAGAAATGAAAAGGAAGTGGGACAAGATGTGCTAGACCAGCTGCATTTCTCCAGCACTCCCCCCCGCATCCCCCCCCCCCCCCCCCCCAATAGAAGGCATTCATGAGACCATATCTGGAGTACAATGTACGGTTTTGTTCCCCGTACTTGAGGAAAGGTGTCATTGCATTGAAGGCAGTTTAGAAAAGATTCATTACATTAATCCCAGGAATGAAAGTCTGGACTTATAAAGAGAGATTGAGCAGTTTAGGCCAAAAGACAATAGACAATACGTGCAGGAGTAGGCCATTCTGCCCTTCGAGCCTTCACCACCATTCAATGTGATCATGGCTGATCATCCTTAATCAGTATCCTGTTCCTGCCTTATCTCCATAACCCTTGATTGCACAATCCTTGAGAGCCCTATCCAACTCTTTCTTAAATGAATCCAGAGACTGGGCCTCCAATGCCCTCTGGGGCAGAGCATTCCACACAGCCACCACTCTCTGGGTGAAGAAGTTTCTCCTTATCTCTGTCCTAAATGGTCTACCCCATATTTTTAAGCTGTGTCCTCTGGTTTGACACTCACCCATCAGCGGAAACGTGTTTCCTGCCTCCAGAGTGTCCAATCCTCTAATAATCTTATATGTCTCAATCATATCCCCTCTCAGTCTTCTAAACTCAAGGGTATACAAGCCCAGTCGCTTCAGTCTTTCAATGTAAGGTAATCCCGCCATTCCAGGACGTGAGTTTAGAAGAATGAGAGATGATCTCATTGAGGTGTATAAGGGCGAAGGGGTATTGACAAAATAACTGTTGAAAGGTTGTTTCTCCTTGTGAGCAGAGTAGAATAAGAGGTCTTCATTTTAGGCTAGGGAGTGTCAGATTGAAAACAGATGGGGAAGATTACTTCTCTTAAAAGGTTCATGAATCTGCAAAATTCACTGCCACAAAATGAGATGGATGCTGGGACTTTGAATACATTTAATGAGATTTTTAATTAATAAAGGGTTGAAGAGTTATGGAGAGTGGGCAGGAAGTGGAGTTGAGGCCGAGATGAGATCAGACATGATCATATGAAATGGTGGAACAGGCTCAAGGGGCTGAATGGCTTATTCCTGTTCCTAGTTCTTCTGTTCTGATTTTTAGGTTGAGAATTATCACCATCTAGTTTCTGTCCCAAGCATGGGAAAATAGGAAACTACGTGTCAATGAGGCAAAGTCAGCCAATATTGACATATGAGTGCAAATTAGCCTCTTGCCGCTCACTGGAAAGTGTGTCCTTACTGTTCAAAGCTGAAAATGTGTTGCTGGAAAAGTGCAGCAGGTCAGGCAGCATCCAAGGAGCAGGAGAATCGACGTTTCGGGCATGAGCCCTTCTTCAGCCCAAAACGTCGATTTTCCTGTTCCTTGGATGCTGCCTGACCTGCTGCGCTTTTCCAGCAACACATTTTCAGCTCTGATCTCCAGCATCTGCAGTCCTCACTTCCTTTCTGTTCAAAAGTTGGTTGCAGTTTTGAAAATTTTTCTTTCAACATCGAGAAACTTATTAGCAATGATTTTATCGTGTTTTTCCAGCTCGCTATTTCCCAAACTGTCCAGGGGCTGGGAGGCTTCCACCTGAGAGAGCTGTGCAGCTCCTCCAGAAGCACCTTTACCAGGTTACCCTGACCACATAGATGGCTTCATCGCTGGGACATGCGAAGAGACTTGTTTGTTTGTGGCAGACAGAAGTTAACATTTCACTACTGTTGTGTCATTAGGGGTGGATCCATTGATATTGCAGCCACCTGGAATATAAGAGAAATCGGTTTATAATGCCATCAATCATTGGTACAGTGACTTTTTTGATCCCTAACATGGGGCTAGAAATTGATGATCCGGGGAATGTGTTGTTAGCGCGGATGAAATGATATCAGTCTGAGCCCAGAGTGCGGTTCAACAATCGGTAACGTGCATTGACAGAGTAACACCGGCGGAGACCAACTGAGGTCCGAATCTCGGCTGTTCTGCTGTCCCCGCGCGCTGCTACACATTATATACCTTTCTTTGTCAGGATGTGAGGATTTTGAGTATGAATGGGATGATAGTTCCCCATCATCGCTGGAGTAGGTGCAAATGGTGGGTTTCCTGCCGTCCCAGGAGAGTTGCAGTGTACACACAATAGGGTGATAATTGGATTATGTAAACGGGTCCGGGTACTATCTGCTTGTCTCTCTCTGTGAGGGCTGGAGGCGAGCACCCCCCTTTGTCCCCTTGGGGTGCTGGTGTGTATTAGTCTGTTCGTTCCTGTCTGGTGGATGCCTGTCCTTTGTGTCAGGATGGTTCTGTATTGATGAATATGGGTGTGTTTCAGTCAGTCTCTTGATTTGATTAGGAGATGGGTTTCCATATTAATTAGCCCCGGAGTTTCGGTCTATGAGTCATGGTTAGTGTCTGGCCTCGTGTGGATTTGATCTGTCGTCTGGCTCCCATCTCCCGGTCACGTGGGCGGACCGGCAGCTGGTGAGTTCTGTGGGTTTAAGCTGCGGCTGCCGTTTAAAACACAAAATGAATTCCTATAGTTTTACCGATATAGACACAGTCCCGTGGCAAATGCGGGGCGGCTCTGATGCCCACTTGCAGTGTGAAGGAGGAAACTTCGTATTAAACTCAATTTCTTATGAATTCAGATCTATTTTCTATCAAGAAATGAAGGCTTGGAGTGTGATGTAAGAGCATTCTATAATTATGAATAGATCAAATTCAATGAGGATGGACAGGTTATTTGAGATAGATAATTCAGGATGAGAAGACTTGTATTGGGATGTATTTAAATGTGCAGATATAAAATATTGATTACTGTGAAACTTATATTAATTCTGAGGGCAATTATTTCCTGCAATGGGTCAACTGGACATGAGCTTCAAATGGATTTACTACCTAACATTTCCTGAATGAGAAGTCAAGTTTCGGAGAAGTTGGAATGGTTTCCCTATCAGTTGCCATTCCCCAGCCTAAAAAAATTCCAGTGGTCAAGAGGCCAGAATGAGAGTAGACTTTGGACAACTTGTCAAAAATCAATTTCTACTTCTTGAGTTGCTAATAGTTTCAAGCAGCTGTCATTGTTTTTGGGATCTGTGATCTCTGGAGATTAGCTTCATTGCCATTGAAAATGAGAGAAAGATTTCCCTGAGAATTTCCTGGATTAATTTTAACTTCCTTTTCTTCTTTTACTTATATTGTCTCTACAGAATGATTTGTAATAATGAATGCAATATTGTTGGGCATGACTGCGGCACTATGTGACAATGGACTCAGCCTAAGAAACCTAGGGCCTTTGTCCTTAATTGTTCCTTTAATCTTCCACTCTATCTGTAATCCTTGGATTTAGAAAAGTGTGAAACAAGATTGATTTTTGAATGAACTTTCTCCAGTCCTTACCATCTAACTCGATTGCCTCAGTGAATTATGTCAATAGCTGGTTGGCACTGACTAGTTATTTGCACACTGAACCATGGGTGAGGTAACTCAATGTTCAGAATTAGCCAGAAGCAATCTTGAACAATTACTTTTGCCAACAGCAACAGGGCCAGAAGATAATACTTTTCTTCATTGAATACATTTTAAATAAGCTACATAAAATGGTGATTCTGGAATCCAAGAATATGAGAAATCCTGGCAAACATAAAATTTCACCTCAAGCCATTGCTCTGCAATGTTAATAAGGAGAAGAACAAGCATGCAGCTTGAGAATGGGAACTGTAATTCTGACAGAAAATAAATCACTGGGGACTCCTTTGCTTGCTAAGAACAGACTTAATTATAAAGAAGAAGTAAGCATTTGATAGGTTAATATTCCTGACAAATTTTAATTAAGCTGAAAGTTTATATGTGGCCATTTTGTTAACTATTGCTTTTTGTCGTGTTTGTTGAGAGCAAGCCTGTGCTACTTTTCTTTATTGAGAAAACACTAAATGTCTCCAATAAGGCTAAAGCCAAAGGCATAATTATAGAGCAAATAAGCCTCAAGTGATGCATGACTGACAACAATGTTTATTTATTTTCTAATGGTTAAGATGATATCTGCTTGAGTATTTTGTGCAGCAGTTAATGGAAGGAAGTTAGTGAGGAAGTCACAGAGGTGCAAATTATTATTGTTTCAAAATTCAATAAAGTTGGATTTGTGCCAAATGATTAGAGTGGGGACAAATCTTGCTCAACAGTCGGGAAATACTTACTAACTATTCTTAATGATGAGGATGTCCGGTGTTGGACTGGGGTGGACAAAGTAAAAAATCAACCTTAGCCTTACTTTGATAGTGAGGAATTTACTGGCAATCATAATTATTAGAGATTGTAATTAATGGATATCACAGGGGCTTCTGAGACAGTTAACCTGGTTATATGTTTAAGGTAGATCATGCGTAATTAATCCACAGAATTGTATGTGTGAATAATGGAGAAGACTGACATGGGAGGAAGACAGAGAAATGTCGGTGTTGCAGAAATTGACATAGATATGGGTGGTTGGTGCAGGTTGGTTAGTGGGACCTGGTATTTTCCCTGGAAGTTTTTAATTGGGAAAGATGATCCGGAAATTCTTAGCAATGGGTGCTCACACCATTCCTTTGAATGACAGAAGATTTGTCTGTCCCTGATCTTACACACTTTGACGGGGGTCCTGCCTATGCACATTTCAGCACTTACACTACAACAGTCCCTACCCACATCCAATGGGTATTTAACTGTTGTCAATGCTCATCAAAGCACAAGGCCATGTTGTCCAATTTACACTGAACTCATCAAGAAAGATATCAAAAATTGAAAGATTTTCATTTGAGACATGGACTGTTGACCCCAAGTAATGATCAATGAAAAACCAAAAGTAAAATTCAAGATGGAAGGGGATAATTCTTTAAATTTCAATTTAAAAATAGTTGAGGTAGAAAGGATTAATCTGAGGAAGAATCAGGAAAATAGAAGCATGCAACTTTCTCTGTAAGAGAGATTAAATTTACAAAAATTCAAGGAGCTTCCAATGGGTTGCTTTCTGTGCTCAGTTCTGTGATTTGAAAATTTCTCGGTTTGATTTACATGACTGTTCCATCATTTTAAAAATCTGTCACACTTGTCATGAAGATATATATGTATATTGGATTCCTGTTCTGGTCTACTTGGTTACCTACTGTACAAGTATTGGTTCTAATATTGTCAAACATCAAAAGCTTAAAAATGTGATGCTGGAAAAGCGCAGCAAGTCAGGCAGCATCAAAGGAACAGGAGAATCAACATTTCGGGCATAAACCCTTCTTCAGGAATGCCCGAAATGTCGATTTCTGGCTTATGCCCGAAATGCCGATTCTCCTGTTCCTTTGATCCTGCCTGACCTGCTGCGCTTTTCCAGCAACACATTTTTAAGATCTGATCTCCAGCATCTGCGGTCCTCACTTTCTCCTAAACATCAAAAGCTTGCCTCTCAAAGTCTCATCACTGTTTATTTTAGCAATGGACCGAATTACAATCAATCAAACACCACCTATAGTCTGAAGACTGCATGGCATAATGCCAATGCACAAAAGGTAACAGAGACTAACCATTAATGCTGTTTGCATGGAGATGTCACAGTCCTTAAACAGCCTTACACTCTGACCCCTATCCTATACAGGAACATGCTAACAAGAGAATTCAATTTTCATTCCTCAGTTTAGATCAGTCCCTTTTCTTTCCTGATCACCCTGAATATCAACTCGATCTTCACTTTCGTTCGATAAAATCCTATAGTCATTACCTGCAAACCTTATCCTTATTCAACATTATAAGAAAACTTAACCCATGACATTCCTTACAACTTACATGAAGTTCCTCACTTTTTGAAATGAAGCATCTTGTCAGCGGTTACTCAGGTTTTGGAGAAGTGGATGGTGAGTTCAACAATATCCAGAATATGAGACTGAATCTTTGCTCTCCAGTCCAGAGCTGTGAACTGGGAGCTATGAGTTGAAAATGACCTTTGGACTTTGAATAAAATCTTGTGTTGGGCCAAAAAGAACAAGCAAATTGATATTTGTTTATGAGGCCAAGCCTGGAAGTGAATTGCAGGTTGGCTCTTGATCAAAGTGTTTCATAGACGTTTTAACAGTGGGGAAAGATAGTATGTTTAACCAGATAGTAGATATTTGAACATTAATGAGGCCAATATCCCTTAACTGTGTTAATTTGTCTATCTGTCTTTTGTGTGAGTGGGGCTGAAAACAAAGGTTATTGGGTTTAAATCATAGACATCAATTAGGTTAGTATGTTGTTAATTCTCTTCTGCTAAAGTTACTGTATTACTCGTAAATAGAAAATCGGTCTAGAATTAATTATTCATAGAATAAGGGATTGGTTGTTCAGGAAATATAGTTAGGAACCATTGGAGTCCATTTTGAGGGCCTTTGAAGGCTGTTATTTTGTTTTGTGCTGCAAAGTGGAGGTTGAAATGATTTGACTGTCAGTCTCTGTGTCTTAGCAACCCAAGCATGACCTTGCATCACACCTCAAATATCACATGCAGTTTTAGTCTCCTTATTTAAGGAAGAATTTAACTGTATTGAAGGTGATTGAGAGAACGCTTGCTGGATTGATGCCTGGATTGAGAGAGCTGTCCCATGAGGAAATGTTGGACAGAGCTGGGCTTTTCCCCACTGGAGTTTGGAAGAGTTGAAGGGGGACTTGATAGATGTATATAAGATCCTGAATATGTTTGGCAAAGTTGAGCATGGATATTTCTTCTCGGAAGTGAGCTCAGAACTAGAAGACAGTCTCTTAGTATTAGGCATTGCTCTTTTAAAACAGAGCTGAGAAAATAAAAGTTCTTTCAGAGGTTTATACAACTTTGGAACTCTCTGCTTCAGAAAGGTGGTGGAGACAGGACACTAAATACTTTTGAAACAGCATTAGATTGATTTTTGAGAGGCAGAAGAATGATGGGTGACCACTGACAGATAGGAATGTAGAATTGAAAACACAAGCAGGAGAAACTACTTCACACAGAGAGTGGTGGCTGTGTGGAATGCTCTGCCCCAGAGGGCAGTGGAGGCCCAGTCTCTGGATTCTTTTAAGAAAGAATTGGATAGAGCTCTTAAAGATAGTGGAGTCAAGGGGTATGGAGATAAGGCTGGAACAGGATACTAATTAGGAATGATCAGCCATGATCATATTGTATGGCGGTGCAGGCTCGAAGGGCAGAATGGCCTACTCCTGCATCTATTGTCTATTGTCTATTGTCTATTGAGTCATGATCTTATTGAATGGCAGCAATCTTGATGGGCTGATAGACAAAAGACAATACATCTGCTCCTATTTTGTGCACTTGTACTCTTGCACCCTCTTTACTTTCCAAACACACCCCATGCCCCATCCATACAAAAACATGTCATCACATGCCTTTTCCTAACCCCCATGAGCTCTCAGATCCTTCATACCAGCCCATTCCCATGTATCCGTCATGGGCTTTTACTTATACCAACTTTGTGCCAATTTCTGTCAACCCATATCTCTAATCCATACCATTTGTCCATCCATCCACTATACAGTGCCAACACAACCAGTATCTACCATGGGCAAATATCAGGACCCAGGCTGAAATGAAATAAAACAAATGTTTTAAGTCTCTGTTGAAGGTTTTACTATGTTCAAAAATAACTTCAAGATCTCTTATTATGTAATTTTAGTGTCACTTCCTTTTGGACCAGAAATGCTGATTTCAATTCCCAGCTGACCTGGAGGTTTAATCTAACATGTCGAAATTTTAACATGTCTAAATGGGACTGATTTTTAAAAGATTCTTATTGGTTAACAAGCTATTGATTACTTTAAGCTTCCTTTAACATTTAAGAAGCATTAGAATTCCTAATCTTCCTTTAAAAAGGTTACAACCTCTTGAACTATCAAACTGTGAACTAACAGACACCCCACTGTGATAATGAAAGGTTGTGAAATTGGTTATGCAGCACTAATCCTGTAATTATAACACTCAGGTTTGTGTAAACACAGAGTGACAGGGCAAGGACCACTATTTCTTAGCACCACAGGAAGATGTCTCAAGTGTAAAAAACTTATAGTTTTAAATGCTTTGGCAACTTTATGGGCGGCATGGTGACACAGTGGTTAGCACTGCTGCCTCACAGCGCCAGAGACCTGGGTTCAATTCCTGCCTCAGGCGACTGTCTGCACATTCTCCTCGTGTCTGCGTGGGTTTCCTCTGGGTGCTGCGGTTTCCTCTCACAGTCCAAAAATATGCAGGTTAGATGAATTGGCCATGCTAAATTGCCTGTAGTGTTAGGAGAAGGGGTAAATGTAAGGGGGTGGGTTGCGGGTCAGTGTGGACTTGTTGGGCTGAAGGGCCTGTTTCCACACTGTAAGTAATCTAATTTACAGCTCTGTTTGATGGCTCCTGTTTACAAATCCTTTTCACAATTCTAACTATAGTCCCTTTTGATGGCTATTGACAGCTCTGCTGACAAACCCTTTAGGTAGTTCCAATGCATTTACATACATTTTATGCCCATTAATGTCTAATTTTAACAATTCCGAAAAGTACCTTAACTCCTCCAAGGACAGCTTACATTTCCTAAAGGGGCCTTGACTTCCAAAGGTACCATATTCAAAATGTCCTCTCACTCCCTAAATACCCCTTACAACGTAAGACATCCCTGCTTAAGTTTCAAGTATCTGAGTCATATTTTGGATACACCACTGGTCCATCCTGAAGCATATACCTGAATCACAAAGTGCAGTTTTGAACCTTCTCCTATTGCCTTTCCAAACCCACCCTCACCTCTATCATACTTGGGCTGCTAAAGCCATTTTTGTAATGACTGAAAGACTATTAATCTTTTTAAAATGTTATGCCACAGTGATCAATTGTTCTGTGATTGATTATGTGATAACTAATTGACACTCACTGTACTTGACTGATTAAACCTGCCTGCTGACTCTGTTAAATAAATATACCTTATTCTAGTACCATTACTGTTTGATGACCTATAAACTAGCCCCACAGTTGATTTCTTTCCTTTGCTCTTCAATACCACAACCAAGTTAATTCTACTTATTGATCGTTAGAGCAAAGGGTGTACCTCAAGATTGTACTAATGTCATTCTTTATTAACAGAGCAACCCAGTTCCCTTTCCTGGCCTCCGGTCCTTCTATAATGTCATTGCAAAATGGAATATTCCAGGTATAGCATTGGTCACCTGTCTCTATGTTGACAATCATGTCAAAGACATTATTTCTATTTGAGCTGTCAATTCATCCAGTTTGTGATTAATGTTGAACATTTCGACTCAGAGAATGTGTTGCTATATTTTAAATTATTTTTTGCAGTTTCTAACCTTATCTTATATCATTCTAAGCTTGTTTTAGCTCTTCTGTTCCTGCCACTTTCTGATTGTCATCAACCTTATAGCCACATTGTTCTTTTGATTTTTCCTCTTCCTTTAATTTACCTAATCTTTGCTCACATGATCTCACACTCTAATATTTAATTTAAAGCTCTTTCTGCCACTGTACTTGTACCACGTGCTAGAACAGTGTTCTCGACATGGTTCAGATGAAAACCATCCCAATGGTACAGCTCCTGCTGACCTCAGTGGCCTGTGGATTGTAACACATTTCTCCCATTAAGTCTTTGAGCCACACAGTGGACTCCCTAAACTCAATCAACATGCAACAATATGCTCATGGATCAGGTATCAGATAATAATCCAGCGTTTATCATCTTTGATGGTCTTCCTTTAAATTTAGTGGAGAAAGTGAAGACTGCAGAAGTTGGAGATCAGATCCCTGATGAAGGGCTTTTGCCTGAAACGTCGACTCTCCTGCTCCTCGGCTGCTGCCTGACCTGCTGTGCTTTTCCAGCACCACACTGTCCAACTTTAAATTTAGCTCTTTGTCACTCATGCTTGCTATGCAGAACTTGGTTTCTAATCATGTCTAAGGCCTTGATCATGTCTATATTGTTGGCACCAATAACATGATAAACATTGAACCCTGCCCCTTCCACTCCAAGTTCCACTCCAGACCTGAGCAAATGTCTGGAGTGGCATTGAGCAAGCAACACAGCCTACTTCTCGCAACGGAGTTTATCATTCTGGCTTTACAGCTCTCCTTTAACAGTATATTCCCATCCACTCTACCACATGATTGACTTTCCTGTACCACAGTGTCATGGTCAGTTCATTTACTCCCACCACCCCACCTCGCCCCCCCCAACCCCTCCCCCCACCCGCCCCTGCAGACCCCAGCCTTGCCCATGCAAGCTGCAAGGGCTTTGAATATACTGGATGATTGCAAGGTCTGACTCTCCCCTATTTCTACCTGCTGGCTTCACATATCTGTCCAACTAATATTCACATTCTCCTGTCCCTGAACATGGACCAATCAGTTGATCCTTTCTGAAATAAACTGTCCCAGTAGTTTACCCCTCCTTGATATGTCATAGTGTCTGCATCTCAGTCTCCATCTCAATGACTCTGAGCTACAGTCCTCTAAACCACAAATTCTTACTATAGACATGGTTACCTTGCAGCACTCTGACATGCATGAAAGCACACATAGTCTAGCTACCACAAATCACCCTCACTGCCATCTTTATTGAATTTTAATTAACTAATTGTTTGCTTGCTTGGGTTATATTTTTAAACAATGTATTTAGATTTTTTATCCTTATTTTCTTAACATCCCAAAAAATGTTCTATTGCAGTTGGTTGGATTTCACATGTTTAGATGAGATGAATGGGGAAAAAACCTCACCAAACAATCATCTACCTGCTTCCCTATGATTTCACATTTCACATTTCTTCAGGTTATTGTCCCACCCCCAGCACTTTGACCTTTACCCCCATGACACTTGACCCATTAAACCCACTTCCCGTTGATCCCTTGCTCCACTTCATCTGAACCCTGACCCTGTTTCACCCTGAGCCCTTACCCTGTTTCACTCTGAATCCTAATCTTGTTTAACCCTGAAATTTACTCTGTTTCACTCTGAACCCTAATCCTGTTGAACCCAGAACCCCAACCCTATTTCATTCTGAATGCTAATCCAGTTTAACCCTGAACCCTAACCCTGTTTAACTCTGAACAGACCCCACTTCTGGATAATCCTGAACTCTATCTTTCTCTGCAACCTAATCCCATTTCACTCTGAATCTTAATTCTGTTTTCTTTCAAAACCCAAACACTTCTTCACTCTGAGCTAAAATAACAGCCTCATTCAACCCTGCTCTCAACTCTCCCCAAGCCCGTAGTCCACAGGAAGCAGGAATGGCTCAGGGAGTCACACAATATGAAAGCCTATAATTCTGCTTGCAGTTGCATCTCCAAACTCATCTCCAGGAATATTTTTCCCTTCCTAAAGACTTTCATTGCATCTGTGGCGTAAATAAACTAGCTTTCCACCAGTGAAAGCATTTTGAGACGCTGGGGTAAGGTTTTGGGAAATCTAACAGCAGAACAAACTATTTTCCGCAGTAACATTTGGATTTTCACATTTAATTACACATCTGTTCCTCACCTGATGTTACCGCAGCATTTGTGCATTAATAATCACGAATGCCATTAGCTTCGCTGTTATTTTGACAGGACATTATGGTCCAATATATCATTCTAAGAGATGTATTTTTCGCATCGTTTTGTTAAATTTCAAAGGATATAAATGTCAGAGAATATTTTCCCAGTTTTTCTGAGGACATGGAGAAAAAATGGAAAATGATTGATAAAAGTCTATACTAAACAGAGTGCATGAGTGAGCAACGCATTTTGTTCATCTTAGCAACATAGAATTATAATATTTATTTTA
Organism: Chiloscyllium punctatum; assembly: GCF_047496795.1. Taxonomy (NCBI): domain Eukaryota; kingdom Metazoa; phylum Chordata; class Chondrichthyes; order Orectolobiformes; family Hemiscylliidae; genus Chiloscyllium; species Chiloscyllium punctatum. Next base: position 6,526,787 of record NC_092779.1, on the reverse strand, counting down.
ATAAATTCCTAAATATTTCTGGTAAGCTACAGTAATTCAATGGACTAGCCCTTTTTCTAACTTGTGTTGCTGATCGACCTTGTTTTGTAGTCTATATTTTAAATTTTGGCTTGATAGAGTTTATATTCCACCATTTTCTAAAATTTTGATACTCATCAGAGAGCAGCGATTTTCAAAGCAGTGAACTTCTGCTTGTGCCCTCAGTTCATTATAATGCCAAGTTACGCTCTGCTGCATAGTGAACAATTACTTTCCTGTGAGGCTGGTCTTTGGCGAATGCAAGGAAATATCTGAGTTAAAAGATGCACAAACACAGCAGCACTGAAATTATCTTGAAGGCAGCTGCTCTAAAATGTAACACAAGAAAAAAAGTGAGTGCGGTGCCCAGGAGAGGGCACTAATTGTATAAGCAAGAATGTGAGAACTAGGCTGGAATATTTCATTCTAATCCCACTTACTGTATGTTTACTGAATTCAGGGATTTGTGAGATATGTTCACTTAGAATCCATAGAGTCCCTGCAGAGTGGAAGCAGGCCATTCGGCCCATCTAGTCCATATCGACCACCTAAAGAGCAACCCATCCAGACCAATCTCTCTACCATATTCCTATAACCCAGCATTTCCCATGGCTAACCCACAAATCCCTAGACACTATGGGCAATTGAGTTTGGTGAATCTATCTAACCTGCACATCTTTGAACTGTGGGAGGAAAACGGAGGAAACTTAAATAATGCTAACTGTCTTCGATAATATCTTGGTTTGTTCATTCTTTCATTTCTTCTTTGGTGTGTTAAATTTATGTTTTCTTGTTAAAGACAATCTGCAATCTCCTTTGAATCCGTCTCAGTGATTAACAAATGCATTAACTAACCAAGGAAAACAAAGTAACCTCATGGTTTATCATATCAGCTTTATTCTAGGATTTGACTTATGCAGTAGTATCATTAGCTGGATTGTAATGGGGGGAAATGAGTTTAACATTAATTTATCAAATTAAGGCAAAAATTGTATGTAAAAACTTAAAATACTGCAGAAACTCAGCTGGTCTGGCAACATCTACAGCTACCAGACCTGCTGAGCTTTTCCAGCAATTTCTGTTTTTTATTGTTACCATTGAAGATCTTGGTTGCAGTTTTGAATGGTGAGGCCACCCTTGTTCCACATGACAGGATAAGATGGGCCAAAAAAAATGAGATTGATACATAAGTGTTACAATAGGCCCACTAGGCACTGAAGGCCAAAGACTTCAACTGAGAAGAGAGGTCAGGTTTGCATAGATAAAAATTAGTCATAGAAAGATACAGGCCAGGAAACCATATACAGCATAATCTAGATAATTTTCAGACTTGGGCTCATAGATGTCAAGTTACATTCACAAATTGCCAAGCAGTGACTTGTTCTAAGAAAAAAATTGTTGCAAACATTGCCCTTAGTCATTCAGTAGAATCATGCTCACTGCCCACAATCAAGATCCTGGGCTATTACCATTAACTGATCTGCATTAGCCATATCAATACATTGGTTACAAGAACTGATTATAGGATAGGAATTCTTTGGTAAGTCACTCATCTCTTGTCTCTTCAAAAGGTACAAGTCAGGAGTGTGATGGACTACTCCCCACTTGCCTGAATGGGGGCAGCCCCAACAACATTCAAGAAGCTCAACACCATCTCATGCTTAAGCAACCTGCTTGATTGGCATTCCATGCACCACTTTACCATTCATTCCCTCCACTAATGGCACACAGTACCATCACAGTATCATCAGTGTACACCATTCACAAGATGTACTGTAACAACTTACTGAGGTTTCTTAGGCAACATTTTCCAAACCTGAAAGCACCAAGAAAGTCAAAGACAGAGTAATGCATGGGATGACCAACTGGAAGTTGCCCCACAAGCCTCACACACAAAAACACAATCCTGTCTTGGAACTCTATCACTGTTCTTTCAGTGCCACCCGATCAATCTCCTGGAGCTACCTCCCTAACAGCACTGTGATATGTACCTGCTATGGACTGCAGCAGGTCAAGACAAAATAGCTCATACTTCCTTCTCCAGGACACGATGTGGAGGTGCCAGTGTTGGACTGTGGTGGACAAAGTTAAATCATACGACACCAGGTTATAGCCAAGCAGATTTATTTGGAAGTGCTAGCTTTCAGAGTGCTGCTCCTTCATCAGGTAGCTGTGGAGTAAGATCATAGGACACCACCTACTCCTTATGATCCTGTCCCACTAGCTACCTGATGAAGGAGCAAAAGCTAGTGCTTTGAAATAAACCTGTTGGACTATAACCTAGTGTTGCGTGATTTTTAACTTTCTCCAGGACAGTTCAAGAAGAGTCTCACTAGCTCGAAAGTTCCAAACCCAGTTTTGAAGAAGTTATATTGCATTTGAATTATTACTCGGTTTCTCGCTCAATACATACAGTCAGACCTGCTGAGTTTCTCTAATACTTTTTGTATTTAAAGGATTGTTGCTCACCACATCACTTCCCAGAATTAAAATGCACGTTGCCTGAGGAAGTGCAGTATGTGCACAGCAACTAGTGGCTCTAACTTAAATGAAGCCTGGATGTTAAAATACTTGTTGCATTTAAAATCCTTTGTGTATTCTTCCTTTTTAGAGTTATGTTAATTATTGTGTCTACAACTATCTGGTCATTTATGGAGATTATGTGAGTTTGATTAACTGGGAAGTTGTCAGTTAATGTTTACTCTCGCACGTGGTACATAGCAAGGATACAGAATATGTTCTAGCAAAGGAACCAAAGAGGATTAAATTGTAAATCATCTTCATGTCAATTTATTCAGTCTTACATTTCTTTATCTGAGAAATGTTAGGCTGGATGTTCAACTTGTCATAATGTTACTGTTTACAAGGTGAGAACAGCTTCATTCAGCAGTGAAGTAAATGTCAATTGATATTTTGCAAATATACACATTAAAGTAGTTTGGCAGTTAATTTGACAGCTCCTTGACACCTTAATGAAGAGATTTCAAAATATGCATCCATGGAACTTGCCTTCACTAATTACAATGTCAAGAGAATGTAGACTTACACATATTACCATGCACTGTAAAGTTAGCTGTAGTTGATGCAAAACTAGGCAATGGGCAGCAACATAAGAAGAAAAACGATAAATCCAAGAGGAGCAGGAGTTAATTTAGTTCGAACTGAAATATATTGGACAACACATATTTCCTCGTTCCACAGCAACGCTGTCTCTTAATCACAATTTGCAATTAGAATAGACTTGCCAGTGACAGCAGCTAACAACTTATACAGCTGTAGCCTCTTTCAGGCTATATCTAGTGATTCCATTGCCATCAATCGGGCCAACATGTGTATGTATTACCAGGTAGCAGATGCACTGATGCAGAGGACACTTACATTGCTCAAGAACTTTGTAAACACAATCATTTTACACCATGTCTGGCCACTCAATAACCCTGGTTGTTATTTACTGTATACATATGAGACGTGCCTTGAATGTAGGTGAAATGACTATGACGAACAAAATAATTTGAAAACGTGGGGGCAAGTCAAAGATTTTTGACTTGCTTTTGCTTGTCTCATCTTCACAATGTACTTGTGTCTTCCACTTTGGGAGCTAAAGGCTTGAGGCAGTTGGGAAGCTGACAATGCAATGGGTTTGAGGCTCAACTCCAAATGCTCTCCACCCAGCTAAGGTAAGTGCAATGATGTGAAACCTTCTTGAGCAGGTATTTTAACTGAGTTAGCTCTGTCAGTGTTGTAATATATCAATTATTGTAGTGACACATATTCCTGTCTGTACAGCTGTGAAGCATCTGCACTATGCACAGTAACACAGGGAGGATGATATCATTAAAATCTCAATGATGGTCTCCTGGAGTGTACAGACATGGACAACTGGAGATATTTCAGATGTACAGTGGTACTCTATTCTTCACATCATATTATTATTCAGTCTGACATAACAAGAGCTGTTTCCAGGCAGAGCTTGTGTAACTTAAATGTTCAGATCATTGACATAGGTGGCATGGTGGGTCAGTGCCTCATAACACCAGGGACCCCAGTTCAATTCTTATCTTGGGGGACTGTCTGTGTGGAGTTTGTGAATTCTACCCCTGTCCTTGTGGGTTTTCTCCAGGTGTACCAGTTTCCTCCCACAATCCAGTGATGTGCAGGTTAGGTAGGTTAGCCATGGAAAATGCAAGGTTATACGGACAGGGCAAGGTGGTGGGTCTAGGTGGAATGGATCAGTGGTGGGTCTGGGTGGAATGGGTCAGTGTGGAATTGATGGGATGAGTGATCTGCTTCTGCACTGTGGAAGCTCTATGATGTATCTTTCACATGCAAATACATATGAAGCTGGTTATGTGTTCCAAACATCATGAACTTATGAAGCAAAAAGATAACTGAGGTGCACAAAATGTACAAGTAGAGGCCAATGAAGAGAAATGTTTCAGTTTGGAATTGAGCACATGGCTACCTGGTTACTGGATCCTGTGAATACTCGACCAACCAGCGTGCCAAGTTGCTTTATAGAGTTGGTAGCATTTCAATTCAATAAATAAATGGGGTGGTAGGGTGGCTCAGTGGTTAGCACTGCAGCCTCACAGCACCAGGGTCCCAAGTTCAATTCCAGACTTTGGCACCTGTCTGTGTGGAGTTTGCACCTTCTCCCCGTGTTTGCGTGGGGTTCCTCCAGGTGCTCTGGTTTCCTCCCACATTCCAAAGATGAGCAAGTCAGGTGAATTGGCCATGTTGAATAGTGTTAGGTACCATAGTGTCAGGTATATTAGTCAGAGGGAGTGGGTGGGTTACTCTTCGGTGGGTCAGTGTGGACTTGATGGGCCAAAGGGCCTGTTTACACACTGTAGGGTATCTAATCTAAATCTGGAATTGAAAAATAGTCTCAGTAATGGTGCCATTAAATTCTCATAAAGTGTTTCAAAACCCATCTAATTCACTGATATCCTTTCGGGAAGGAAATATGCAGTCCTTACCCAGTCTGGCTTGCAGCCAACCATTACAGCAATAGGCTTGACTCTTAACTGACTTCTGAAATGGTCCAATGAGCCATTCAGTTCAAGGGCAAATAGGTATGGGCAACAAATGCAGGCCTTTCCAACAATGAACCTCTTGTTGCTGCGGTGTTGGAGTCAGACACAGATCAGACCAGTTAAGAATGGTAGATTTCCTTTATCAAATGCAATAGGTTTTGCCGCAATTTATCAGAACTTCTTAGGAACCATTACTAAGAATAGCTTTCAATTTCTAATTTATCAATTGCCCTTAAATTCCACCAGTTGCCATGAGGGAATTTGAACCCATGCTTCGAGATTTAGAGACTGAGCTGCTGTAGGTTTTAAGTTAATTGACATTTCCGTTGCAGCACTGTCATGTTCCCCAAGTTCCATCTTGCCAGGAGGGAGTTCTATCAAAAACATTGTCCCCCATGAGTTTCCATCCAATTGTTAGAATTACTCAACATTGGCAAAGTGTGCTCCTAGCAACAGGATTATTATGTCTATCATTTCTAATGTGACACACACAGCAAGTGAAATTTCCAATTTGCAAAATAATAAAACCGACAGCCTATTTGCAATAAGAGGGGGTTTATAGATTTGTCATCAAATGAACACAAGAGAAATCTCACGCAGCTGTCAATACACGCAGTTGTAGTTTCTACTGATAGCAAGGAACAAATCATGGAAACACAAAAGCAATTGCAATGATTTCAGCTTCGACGATTGTGGGATAAATTAATGGTGAAATTTACTTCCTTCATTCATTTTATCGAAATCACAGGAATATTTTGTCACGGTATATTTTCTCGGAGCCTCTTCGGCTTCGTAATGTCATTGGGAGGTTGGGCTGAAACCTCACCGACACATGAACTGGAAGTTCCACCACAGGCACTAAGCACCGCTTCAGTCCGCCTTATTAATGAGGCATTGATTTGAAAGATGGAAATCGTCAGAGACAGATTGAAAAACAATGCTTAAAAAGGGAAGCTTGAGAAGTGGTTGCTCAGAATTTAACAGGGTCAAAGCTCCTTCTCTTCTCAAGCGTGAAAGCCTGTAAAATGTGAAATCTCTTGAGAGGTTATCTTTGGTCTTCTGAGAGGCCTGGGAAATTAAGAAATTATTTCATTGAGGTCTTTTATTAGGATTTAGAAAGCAGTTAATGGAGAGTGTTATGCACAGAACAGAACCCCTCAAAATCTTTTAAGGAGGTAGCTACAATCCTAACTTTTTCTTATTTTAAAAGTAGTGTTGTGTTCCAGATGTACTTCAACCAGTCAAACTACTTGTATTAGATTAGCTACAGTGTGGAAACAGGCCCTTCGGCCCAACAAGTCCACACCGGACCTCTGAAGAACAACCCACCCAGACCCATTCCCCTACATTTACCCCTGCACCTAACACTACGGGCAATTTAGCATGACTAATTCACCTCACCTGCACATCCTTGGACTGTGGGAGGAAACCGCAGCACTTGGAAGAAACCCACACAGACACGGAGAGATTGTGCAAACTCCACACAGACAGTTGCCCGAGGTGGGAATTGAACCCAGGTCCCTGGCGCTGTGAGGCCACAGTGCTAATCACTGAGCCACCATGCCGCCCTTAAGCAAAATGTAATTTATTCAAACATTATAGTTAAAAATACCACAAATGAATGAAGAACTTAGAATATTTTAACTATTGGAAAACTGTATTGAATAACAGAATAACTATTATTAATTAACTGTTCCAATGTAATAACATCCCATAAACACGCTCCTTGGCAAAAAGGCAAATTCAGAAATCAGATTTTCTCACATGCAAAGCCCACAGTAGGAAGAGAAACCCCAGCTTCTAGCTCTAACCGAGAGACGAGAAGAAATCACTTCTACTTCTTCAAAACTCCAGCAGCTTCTGCCAAATCTTAAAGTCAAAAAATAAACTAGAGATCCTGGTCTGTGAGAGTTGGTCTCACTCAGCCAGGCTGTTTCTATTGTTCCAACATTGAAAAAATTCCCAAGTTGTCACAAGCTGTTTATGATACCACAGACTGCTCAATACTTCTTTTAAAAGAAACCAGGACAAAATGCTCCTCTTAAAGCCACAGCGTCATCACAGGAAATTAGAGAGAAACACAGTCCACTCTTGGTAGAATCCCCAATAAAATCAGAGCCATTTCAGAGAGATCAGAATCAGAATCAGAGTAGCCTTTCTTGGGCTGTAGTTAAAAATGTTTATTTCACATAAGAATGTGGAATTGTCTTGCACAACTTGATATGATTTCAATTAATAACAGAGTCTAGATTAGAGTGGTGCTGGAAAAGCACAGCAGGTCAGGCAGCATCCGAGGAGCAGGAAAATCAATGTTTCAGGCAATAAATCCTCTATTCCTTATATAGGGCGTTTGCCCAAAACATCAATTTTCCTGCTCCTCGGATGCTGCCTGACCTGCTGTGCTTTTCCAGCACCACTCTGATCTGGACTCTGGTTTCCAGCATCTGCAGTCCTTGTTTTTACCTTTCAATTAATAACAGCCAGTCTGAGGCTAATGGATTAGCCTGAACTACGGAACTATACCTGGATACCATGATACCTGGATGAAATTAGAATACAGATAAATGATGACTTTATAAAGAAAGAGGGACAGGATTAAGGGGCTGATTGACCTCCCACAATTTTAATTCCCTCTTCATTGCTCAAAAATTACAAAGAGTTAAATTTTTATTTATTGTCTATAACAATTGTTATTGAATGTTTCTTGTCTACACTAGCCAAGAAATACTGTTGAAAACTATTATCGTGAGGAATAACTTTGAACAGACATTCCCTGATTGCAAATTCAACAGATTTATTGTAATGAAGGTAAATAGCTCTCAGGAAAATTCTGAGCTTATTCTGATTTTTCTTTTATTGAACCTTATTTAAAAAAAAGTTTGTTTTTGCCCTCTAGATTTTTGTTTTAACTGAGGCTGGATTCATTTGTTATTCACTTCTAGAGATGTGTCTCCCTGACTGATCAGGAGAGCAGTAACTAGTGTCTGGTTGCAGGGAGCTCAATTCTTCTATTTTATGGTTTTCCCTATGGGAGCTTCAGACAAAGAGTTAGATCTGCCAATAAAGAAGCCAGAAATTAGCAATGGATAGCAATCAGAAGATTGAAGCAGAAAACAATATGATAATTCAATCACTGTTCATGGAAATAATACCGACAAAGGGAAATAAATTTATTAATTGTCTCATGTTTCATGTTTTTGGCAACCATTATTTGAACATTCAGGCATTAAGAAAGGGGGTGTTTATTCACTAGTCTAAACTGTAATGGAGAGCATATCAAAGATTTGAAACAGAAACAGATTTTGGAACAGAAACTTAGTAGCTGTGAAGAAGAGTCATTGAACCTGAAATGTTGACCCTGTTTTTGTCTCACCACTGATGCTGCCAGACTTGTTGAGTATCTCCAGTGCTCTCTATTTCTGTTTCAGATCTCCAACATCTGCAGTTCTTTTGGTTTTCAATATCAAAGGTTTGCTCTGGTTTTAAGAGTAAAGGAGTATTTTGTCCATAACACTCCACATTAACTGCTTTCAAAATCCTAATCAAAAACCTCAACGAAATTCCAGGTTAATGAGGGAATCAAACAGGAAGAAAATTAATGGTGAGGGGAAGATTTAACTCTTGCCAGGAAAGGATCCTGCTAAAACTATACAAAACGCTAGTCACATCACAGCTGGACTATTGTGAATATCTTTGGGTCCCTTGTCTAAGGAAACATATTTTGGGAGTGGAGGTAGTCCAGAGAAGATTCACTAAGTTGATTCCAGGTGTGGTACAAGGCCATTATTATTTTATTGAAGTATACCTGATTCTTAGGAGGCTTGACAGGGCAGATGCAGAGAGGTTGTTACCCTTACGAGTGAGTGTAGGACCAGACAGAATAATTTCAAAATAGTGAGTCATACATTTAAGGCAGAGATAAGGAGAAAATTCTTTTCTTTTTTTGTCACAGAGGGCTGTTGAGGCTGGGACCTTAAGAATACTCAAAATTGAAATAGACAGATTTTAATCAGTAAGGGAATCAAGGAGAATGGGGAAGAAAGGCAAGAATGTGGAATTGAGGATGATCAGATCAACCATGATCTTATTGAATGGCAGAGCAGATTGAATGGGTTGAATGATCCACTTATCCAATTGTATCTGACGGTCAGTGGATTCCTTACTTGGGCGCCATCTGCTGTTTTAACAGCTGGATCTAACCATCAACATCTCACCAAGCAGCTGTGTAACTGAAGCAGGCACCTAGGAGGGAGCTGGTGAACTTCAGGCTAGTGAGTTTCCAATGATGATACAGGTAAATGGATGGAGAGAATAAGATGGAGGTCCCACAGTGAGAGCAACAACCTAACCTTTCTGAATAAGAGTGCATGCACAAGGATTTCCTGAGCTGGCTGTGAAAACAGTCACGGGAGCTATCTCAGAAATATTGTGTGTATTGATGAGTCAGGTGCCCTCGCAACCTGCCAGGAAATAAAGTAAACTATAAAAAAGGAAGAAGACTGGAACAAAATACTTAATGCACTGAGACTTTTACAGTTTTAAGGATTCTTACTTCTCTTCTGCTGATTCTGACTGGGCAGGATAGTTTTCAAACATAAACTTAATGATAAATTCAATTTGAGTGCTCTTCTTTCCATTGAAGTGTTTGGGATAAGTTTCCATTTTTTTAACACAGAAATTAAAATTATTTCTTCAGGAACAGAATAAGAGCAAAGCATTTGTGATCGTTCCTCATCTGCACTGCACCAATTTTTCTGCTGCTATCTGGGAGCTGGACAGAAGAAAAATGCTCCAACAATTTCCTTATCATTTGTGAAGATCAAAGTAGTTGATGCTTTTCAAACTGTCTTCAGACTATAACTCCATCGGCCTTGGCTTAATGAGAACACACTCATCTCTTAGATATGATTTGGAGATGCCGGTATTGGACTGGGGTGTACAAAGTTAAAAATCACACAACACCAGGTTATAGTCCAACAGGTTTAATTGGAAACACACTAGCTTTCGGAGTGTCGTTTTTTTTATTTTTGTGATTTTGTGTGATTTTTAACCTCTTAGATAGTCAGCATCAGTTACAACAATGTGCAGCTCAAAAACAATTTGTTCATGCCCTACATCAACTTTCGCTGCTGTGTTTTCCTTTTTGGATGATGGGTCAGAAAAACGTCCAATCATTGCAGTGATAGCATGATTGTGAGGTTGACATTTTGATATTCTAAGATCAGGTGAGATTTTAGGAGCTGTCTTCCCTGAATTCAGTAATGTCCTGTTGTGAACTCTCTTTGTCAGATTGTCAAATTACTGTAATGTGTGACCTATTGTGTCAGTACGTTGTTGAATTAGATAACATTGAGTGGAATCTGTGGGCTTGGAGCCAAGCGAATTCATATCTTCTCAGCAGGATATTCAAAATATTTCATTTATTTGCAAAAAGAGCTTACATTTCTGATGGCTTTGCAAATTAAGTTCCTTGCATTATGCTGTCAATATTGATTTCTTGGCATGGTTGGGCAATATGGAAGGTGATATGATCAAGTTCATTTTTGCTTTTATATTAATCACAGGCTTTGACAGTTTATGAATAGAGTCTTTATGGGAAGAAAGTTTAAAAGAAGATTTCACCTTTCCAAAAGCGGGAAGCTGCTGTATAGCAGAACACACATGGGATCAAAGAATGTCTGTCCTGGAATTTGTTCTTTCAGAAGATAAACCCGATCTTCTGTACCTTTTTACTTTTCAATTATTCATGCGATTTTCTTCAAAATGAAATTAATAAATACGACAAGCTTATCTGAGACACACTTTGCAGTTGGAGATGACATTTTCATTGTATCTTAACAGCTACATCATTGAGAACTGACGTGCAGTGCTTGAACCAGATAGACTCCAGAAACCTTTGACAGCTCCCCTTTAATACCCATCAGTTTACATTGATCAGCTTTCAGTCTCTAAGAGATGTTGCAGTAAGCATGGCATTCTGTTCCACTGCAAGAGAAAGAATACATTAGAACAAAGGCTTTGTGAATGCTCCATAAAACAGGTGATTTTCTTCATGAATTTCCACCGAGTTTCCAAAATTTCTGCTCCACCTTCCATTTCACCCAAAATGTTCCTTGCTGCAGGAACTTGGATTTCAGGGAAAAAAAGTAATCGAATCCTTATAAAGGGAATTAAGTAGAAACATGAGGGATGTGCTAACAGCTATGTTAGCCAGCCATAATTCCCGGTGCAGTGTTTCTTGTCCTGGGACAGGGGGCTGTATAATTCCAGCAGACTGGATCCTCTCTCTCTGGTGTCACCTCTGCTGGCATTATTAACCTTGCTCATTCAAAGTGAAACAATCTTTCATAGTCTGTACAGTGCCATTCTAGTGCACGATGCGTCCTGTATGTGCTAGGTCAGCCATGGATGGGTTCGTAGCGTTCACATTCCTGAAATGGACAGCTGTGGGTTCATGTGCCCCCTCAAAGGATCAAGCCTGAAAGTCAGGACAGACTCTCCAGTGTTGAGGGAGTACCACCTTGCCAGAGAGGCCACCTGTAAAAGTGAAGCACTGTCTGCCCTCTCAGGAAGAGGCAAAAGGTCCATGGCACTGTTTCAAAAGGAAATAGGAATGTCATCCATGGTGAACTCAGCCCAATGCTTATCCTTTTATCAACATCACAAAAGCACAGGGAGCTTATTGCTGCCAGTTGGCAGCTATGTTCCCCATATCACAACAGTAGCTGTGCTTCAAAAGTACATCGTTGCCTGTAAAACACAGTGTGATCTCCCACAGTTGTGTAATCAACATATCCCAACATCTGTCACTTCACACACACCCTTATCGTTCGCTGTCTTCTGTAGTGAGCCACATTTCTTCTTCCAAAGGATAACCTTTATAATATATTTTCATTGCCATGCAATTGCTGATTGATCATTATAAATGAATTTTAAATGGCCTTGAGGATAATTTGATGGCTGACTCTAACGAGGCCTGGACTAGCATCAACCACCTGATGAAGGAGCGACACTCCGAAAGCTAGTGCTTCCAATTAAACCTGTTGGACTATAACTTGGTGTTATGTGATTTTTAACTCTGTACACCCCAGTCCAACACCGGCATCTCCAAATCTTGATATAATGAGATATATATAAATGATGATGGTTTAACTGATACAAAATTGGCAACAAGCAAGGTGTTCTTCAGAATGATGCCAAGAATAGATTCTGACAGTTACCCTTTGGTTATCAAGATGAGGTAACCAATGATATGACTCTGCAATCTATATGTGACATCAGATAGGAAGAAGCAACTGATTAGAGAGATATTAGACATTACACAAGAGAACTGTGTAAAACCACCTCCAACACACTACTCTAAGTAAAGGAATATTACAGTGTATCACATATGGAAGAGCCTCATTTAGAGATAAGGAAGTCAGAAGCCAGATGACACCAAGGTCAACGCTCCAAAAGCTTGTGATTTCAAATACACCTGTTGCAATATAACCTGGTATCATCTGATTTCTAACTTTGTCCACCCTAATCCAACACTGGCACATCCAACAACACAGAGATAAGGAGGAACCAGACTTAGGGGCAGAGTGCGAAGGCATAACAACAGACAAAAATATATTCAGGCCAGTATTTCAATGTTCAAGTAGCGGTATCGATTTATGCCACAAGAATCATGTGTCCTGTTGGAGTCATAGAGGGGTACAGCACGGAAACAGGCTCTTTGGTCTAGTTTGTTCACGTTGACCAGATATCCGAAACTAATCTAGTTCCATTTCCTGCAATTGGCCATATACCTCTAAATCCTTCCTATTCAAGTACCCATCAATTGTACCAGCCCCCACCACTTCCTCTGGCAGCTCATTCCACACACACACCACTCTCTGCGTAAATAAGTTGCCTCTTAGGATCCTTTTAAATCTTTCCCCTGATAACTTAAATCTATGTCCTCTAGTTTTGGACACCTCTACCCAGGGGAGAATACCTTGTCTGTTAACCCTATCTATGCCACTCATGATTTTGTGAACCTCTATAAGATCATCCTTAGCCTCTGATGCTCCAGGGAAAACAGCCCCAGCCTGTTCAGCTCCCCCTTACGAGGAGCGGTTGAGTAGGATGGATCCATAAACATTAGAATATGGAACAACGAGAGGTGAGCTTATTGAAATGTTCATGATCTTTAGAGGATTTGACAGGGTAGATGCAGAGAGGTTGTGTCCACTTGTTGGAAGGTCTACTACCTGATGGCATGATGTCAGAATGAGAGGTCGCACATTTAAATCAGAGATGAAGAAGAATTTCTGCTCTCAGAGGGCAGTGAATGTGTGGAATGCTTGAATGCACATCGGAATTGAGGCTGGGTTTTTCAAAATACCCAAGGCTGAGAAAGATAGATTTTTATTCAGGAAAAGAACCAAGGGCTTCAGGGAAAAGACAGGAGATTGGAGTTGAGGATTATCAGATCAGCTATGATCTCATTGAATGGAGGGATTTACTTGATCAGCCAAATAGTATATTTCTGTTCCTATGCATGCTGGTCTTATAATTATGTCTATTTTGAGAAGTATTTGATCCAATTGCCTCGAAAGCATTTGTTCTGGTTGCACAGGGACTTGACAGAGTAGGTGCTGAGAGAATGCTTCTGCTCAAAGTGAAGACTGGAGATAAGTTTCACATTTTCAAACAAAACATCAGGGGCTTCCTACTTAAAGTCAAGATGCAGAGGAATTCCTATCTCTCAACAAGTCTTGGGAATTCTCTTCCCCAGAGACCAGGCGGATGTCATCTGACTCCTGCTCCTAACCCTGACTTGGTTCTAATATTAGGAAAATGGTTCCAACTGTAACAATTTGAATGGGCAGAAACCCTTAGACCTGATGTGCATTCTACCTGGGAATGCCCTAATGGTTTTTGAAGATCAAAGCAAGGCTTCAACTCTCTTCTCTTGTTGCTTTAAACTAATAAAGTTCTTCAGTGACAGCATATTTCAAGCTGTGTACACTGAGAATAGGCTTGGGTGATCCACATGTACATCACAATAATTATTGTACAGTTCACAATGCACTGCAGGCCATGGACTCTGAATGCAAAGACTCCCAATTTAACCATTATTACATATCAGTCTCACGCCTTGGAAGGTGGTGGCAATTAGTACAATATTTGATGCTCAGAATATTGGCAAGTCTATAGTATTGCTTTCTGGAGGAGTTTATGAACCATGTCATGATATAATTGTTTGCTGTGTAACTGTAGCATTCCATCAATAGTTGCACATCTGTAGCTGCTGCTATGACAGGCATTAGTGGTGATGCCAACAAAACTCTATGAAGCCTGGATGTAACAATTGCCGGGTAAAAATGTTTAGCTAATATTTCTGCTATATTCAGCAACTCCAGTATTCTGTCAAAACCACAAATCACTAAAGAAAGACAGGAAGAGAAGAGATAATTCACCCACTCCTCCACATTTAGATGTTCCAAAGCTCCCACATAAAGGATTGAAGAGATTCAGTGTGGTAGATTTCAAGTGAAATATGCACTTGCAAAACAAAAGTCCCGCATTTATTTGGTTCTTTTCAAAGCTACCCAGGTAACTCAAAACATTTAAATTAATTTCTTTCAAATTATAGTGTCAGCTGTAATGTAGGAAATGCAGCAACCTATTTGAATACACAAAGCTCCCACAACAGCAACCTGGTCACATGAGGTGGAGGTTACAGTGTTGGACCGGCATGGACAACATTAAATATCACACGACACCAGGTTATAGTCCAACAGGTTTATTTGAAAGTATAAGCTTTCAGAGTGCTGCTCCTTCATCAGGTAGCTAGTGGGACAGGATCATAGGACACAGAATTTATAGTGAATGATCAAAGTGTCATACAACTGATACTGTACAGTATTGAAGAAACCGAGATTGCTGTTAAATCTTTAATCACTCAATGATTGAGAGATAAATAAACAGAGACACATAGGCAGAATGCCTTGGACCTTATGGAGCAGGTGCAGTTAGAGCTGCTGCCTTGGAAATTTCAAGTACACCTCCTTACCGTCACCCACGCATTTGTGTGACACCAGAAGAATGACAGGAGCCATTGTAACAGAACATTAAAGCCTTCAAAAGCATCACCTTTACAATCCTATCAAGCTGCACACACCACATTCACTGATGGTTAGTTTTTGTTCTGCCAGTGCCATACAACCCCTCATCTCATGACAATGTCACTGCAAAGTGGGCAGAAAGGCTGACATCCAGAGGTAACCTGAGAATGAAGTGAGAGTAATGTGAAAGTGAGGTGAGGTGGGAGTGAGTGTAAGAGTGAGAGTGAGAGTTAGAGTTGGAGTGAGAGTGAGATGAAAGTGAGAGTGAGAGTGAGAGTGAAGTGAGAGTGGGGTGAGAGTGAGAGTGAGAGTTAGAGTGAGAGTGAGAGTTTGAGTTGGAGTGAGAGTGAAGCGAGAGTGGGGTGAGAGTGAGATGAAAATGAGAACATAGAACACTACAGCGCAGCACAGGCTGCCAATCTGAAGCCCATCTAACCTACACTGTTCCAATTTCATCCATATGTTTATCCAATGACCATTAAATGCCCTTAAAATTGGTGAATCTACTACTGCTGCAGGCATGGCATTCCACGGCCCGACTACTCTCTGAGTAAATAAACTATCTCTGACATCTATCACTCCTCAATTTGAAGCTATGATCCCTCATGCTATCCATCACCATCCAAAGAGAAAGCCTCTCACTGTCCACCCTATCTAACCCTCTGATTATCCTATAGGTCTCAATTAGGTCACTCCTCAACCTTATTCTCTCCAACGAACACAGCCTCAAGTTCGTCAGCCTTTTCTCATAAGACCTTCCCTCTGTACCAGGCAACATCCGAGCAAATCTCCTCTGAACCCTTTCCAAAACTTCCACATCCTTCCTATAATGTGGTGACCAGAAGTGTAGCCACACCAGAGTTTTGTACAGCTGTAACATGACCTTGTGGCTCCAAAACTCAATCCTTCTATCAATAAAAGCTAACCCAGTGTATGCCTTCTTAACAGCCCTATCAACCTGGGTGGCAACTTTCAGGGATGTATGTACATGGACACAGAAATCTCTCTGCTCATCTACACTACCAAGAATCTTACCATGAGCCCAGTACTCTGTATTCCTGTTTCTCCATCCAAAGTGAATCACCTCACACTTTTCCACATTAAACTCCAGTTGCCACGTCTCAACCCAGCTCTGCAGCTTATCTATTCGTGCAATGTCCTTCAGCACTATTCACAACTCCACTGACCTTAGTGTCATCCACAAATTTACTAACCCATCCTTCTACGCCCTCATGCAGGTCATTTATAAAAATGACAAACAGCAATGGATTCAAAACAGATCCTTGTGATACACTGCGAGTAACTGAGCTACCGGATGAACATTTTGCAACAACCACCATCCTCTGTCTTCTTTCATCTGGCCAATTTCTGATCCAAATCGCTAAATCACCCTCAATCCCATGCCTTTGTACTTTATACAATAGCCTACCGTAGGGAATCTTTCAGCCTTACTGAAATCCATATACACCGCATCAACCGCTTTACCCTTATCCACCTGTTTGGTCACCTTCTCAAAGAACTCAGTAAGGTTTGTGAGGCATGACATACCCTTCATAAAACTGTGTTGACTATCCATAATCAACTTATTCCTTTCTAGCTGATTATAAATCCTATCTGTTATAACCTTTTCCAACACTTTACCCACAACCTAATTAAGTTGCATTGATCTATAGTTATCAGGGTTATTTCTCCTCCCCTTCTTGAACAGGGGGACAACATTTGCTATCTTCCAGTGTTCCTGTCGACAATAATGACATAAAATCAAAGCCAAAGGCTCTGCAATCTCATTCCTGGCTTCCCAGAGAATCCTAGGCTAATTCCCTTCCAGCGAACCTATCTATTTTCACACTTCCCAGAATTGCTAACACCTCCTCCTTCTGAACCTCAATCCCATCTAGTCTAGCAGCCTGTATCTCAGTATTCTCCTTACCAACATTGTCTTTTTCTAGTGTGAATACTGACGAAAAATATTCATTTAGCGCTTCTCCTAACTCCTCAGACTCTATGCACAACTTCCCACTACTGTCCTTGATTGGACCTAATCTTACTCTTGTCATTCTTTTATTCCTGATATACCTATAGAAAGCTTTAGGGTTTTCCTTGATCCTATCTGCCAATGACTTTTCATGTCCCCTCCTGGCTCTTCTTAGCTCTCTTTTTCGGTCTTTCCTGGCTAGCTTGTAACTCGCAAGTGCCCTAACTGAGCCTTCACATCTCTTCGGAACATAAGCTTCTTCTTCCTATTGACAAGAAATTAAACTTCTGCAGTAAACCACGGCTCCCTTGCCCAACCACTTCCTCCCTGCCTGACAGGTATGTACTTATCAAGGAACCGCAGTAGCTGGGTTCTTGAACAAGCTCCACATATCAATTGTGTCCTTCCTCTGCAGTTTCCTTCCCCATCCTACACATCCTAAATCTTATCTAATCACATCATAATTGCCTTTCCCCCAGCCATAACTCTTGCCCTGCAGTATATACCTATCCCTTTCCATCGTTAAAGTGAACATAATCGAATTGTGGTCACAATCACCAAAGTGCTCACCTACCTCCAAATCTAGCATGTGGCTAAATTCATTACACAGTACAAATCCAAGGTGGCCTCACCCCTTGTTGGCCTATCTACATACTGTGTCAGGAAACCCTCCTGCACACATTGGACAAAAACTGATCTATCTAATGTACTCGAACTGTAGTATTTCCAGTCAATGTTGGGAAGTTAAACCCCCTCATAACAACTACCTGTCACTCTCGCTCTTATCCAGAATCATCTTTGCTATCCTTTCCTCTACATCTCTGGAACTATTCAGAGGCCTTGAGAAAACTCTGAACAGGATGACCTCTCCTTTCCTGTTTCTAACCCCAGCCCATTCTACCTCAGTAAATGAGTCCTCAAATGTCCTTTCTGCCACCGTAATACTGTCCTTGACTAACAATGCCACACCTCTCCCTCTTTTACCATCTTCTCTGTTCTGACTGAAACATCTAAATCCCGGAACCTGCAACAGCCATTGCTGTCCCTGAAGTGAGAGTGAGTGTGAGGATGAGAGTGAGGTGAGAGCAAGAGTGAAGTGAGAGTGAGGGTGAGAATGAGAGTGAGGTGAGAGTGATTTCCCCTGAAGTTGTGAGCAGCTCCTTTGACAGCACCTTCCAAATTCTACCTGTGAAATCTGCCTCCCAAAATGACTGGGTTGGCAGATACATTGGAACACCACCAACTGCAAATACCCCTCCAGACCATTGACGTAGGAGATGGCACAGGGCAGGGTGACACGAGGCACACGGACACACAAGATGGCTGCTGAGCATAAGTTGGCCACTTGACAAACAAGATGGCTGCCGGACCACAATATGGAGAGAGACAGCAGAGCAAACACAGATGCTGTCTGGGGCCATTTGGATGCCAGCACAATGCTAGCACTCAAAACCTTGTTGATTAGTTTAAGGTGAGTAGAGCAGAGAATACACAAGAGTAGTGTACAATGCCCACCAAAGTGTCTGGGTCCAGCCAATACCTTTGATAGAAATGCTGACAGTTTGATATAAACTCAATACAAAGTGCTAATAGCCAGGGCTGCAGTAATTGCATTTCTCAGGAAGAGCGATGAGCGCCCATTACTACAGCAATGGACATGCGTGCAAATGTTGAAATTGACAATGACCATGCTGAAATTAACAAAGGCTGCGCTGGAATTGACAATGACTGTACTGAAACTATCAACAATTCTGCAATTTTTACAATAAACAAACTATGTTACAGAGACACTAACCTCATCACTGACCTATTATATTACAAAATTTATAAAAGTAGCTTGGCATGTGCTCCCGGTTCAGGGAAGGACTCGCAGCTGCCCACTGTGCTGTTGGTGTCTCTCTCTCTCTTTCTCTCCCCAGAGCTCCGGTATTTCCTTGTACAATAAATTCTGTCATTGAACCCCGGCTCTGACTCCAAGGCTAGTGATTTTCCCCACAATGCCATTCACCATCCTGAATAGGAAATATCTCAGCATTTCTCTGGTGTTATTGGGGTGGCATGGTGACTCAGTGGTTAGCACTGCTGCCTCACAGCACTAGGGTCCCAGATTCGATTCCAGCCTTGGGTGACTGTCTGTGTGGAGTTTACACATTCTCCCTGTGTCTGCGTGGGTTTCCTCCGGGTGCTCCGGTTTCCTCCCACAGTCCAAAGATGTGTAGATTAGGTGAATTAGCCATGCTCAATTGCCCATAGTGTTAGGTGCATTCGGCAGAGGGAAATGGGTTTGGGTGGGTTACTCTTCAGAAGGTCAGTGTGGACTTGTTGGGTCAAAGGACCCTGTTTCCACACCGTAGGGAAGCTAATCAAAAAATCCTGCAACTCCCCTCCAAAGGGCAGTGTAAAGACTGCAGAGATTCAACAAGGCAGTTCATCATTAGCTGCTCAAGAGTGATCAGGATGAGAAATTAATACTGGCTCTGACAGCTATATCCAAATACTATCAAAGATTTGAAAGATCAATGGCACCGCAGACAGTGCCACACTCCCTCAGTACTGCTCAATGTCAGCCTTGTCGGCCAGACCTAGAATGAGACAAAAACAAACTGCAGATGCTGGAATCCAAAGTAAACAGGCAGGAGGCTTGAAGAACACGGTAAGTCATGCAGCATCAGGAGGTGGAGAAGTCAATACTTCAGGTGTAAGCCCCCCTCAGTCCTGACAAAGGGTTACACCCAAAACTTTGACTTCTCCAATTCCTGATGTTGCCTGGCTTGCTGTGATCTTTCAGCTTCCTGCCTGTTTACTTTACAGTCCAAGAATGAGGTTTGAACCTAATATTTTCTGGCTCAGAAAATAGCACTGCTACCTCACAGCACCAGGGACCTAGTTCAATTATAGCCTCAGGTGACTGTCTGATTAGATTAGATTCCCTACAGTGTGGAAACAGGCCCTTTGGCCCAACCAGTCCACACTGACCCTCCGAAGAGTAGCCCACCCAGACCAGTTCCCTCTGACAAATGCACCTAACACTAGGGGCAATTTAGCATGGCCAATTCACCTAACCTGCACATCTTTGGACTGTGGGAGGAAACCAGAGCACCCAGAGGAAACCCACACAGACACAGGGAGAACGTGTAAACTCCACACAGACAGTCACCCAAGGCTGGAATCTTTGGACTGTGGGAGGAAATTCATACAGACATGGGAGAATGTGCAAGCTCCACACAGAGGGTCGTCTGAGGCTGGAATCAAACCTGGGACCCTAGTGCTGTGAGGCAGCAGTGCTAACCACCGTGCCACCCCAATAAGTAATGCACGTAACCTACACATTCCTGGGCACGATGGGGCAATTTAACATGACCAATTCACCTATCCTGCACATCTTTAGACTGTGGGAGGAAACCCACACAGACATGGGGAAAATGTGCAAACTCCACAGTCACCCAAGGGTGGAATTGAACCCAGGTCCCTGACACTGTAAGGCAGCAGTGCTAACCACTGAGCCATCAAGCCACTCATGTCTGTGTAGCGTTTGTACATTCTCCCTATGTCTGTGTGGGTTTCCTCCCAAAGATGTGATTGCCAGTGGGAAATTCAAGGTTAAGGAGATAAGTCTGGGTGGGATGCTCTTTGGAGAAGTTATGTGGACTTGTTGCGCTGAATAGCTTGTTTCTACACTGCAGGGATTCTATGATGAGTGTTACCAATATTATAGACTATAGTTCTGAACTCAAACATATTAGCTAAAATCCATTCTTATAACATTTTTAATAGTCTCAAACTGAAGTTCACTGGAGGAGCAATTGCTTTACCTTTAGCAATGGCATAGCATGCAAAATAGCCTGCTCCTAATAAAATACAACAATGCTGTCTCTGAGAGGAATTTGATTAATACTTGATTCACCACAGAGGTGTTTCATTTTGAGACAAATAAAATACATGAAGCCAGTCAAGATTATGAAAAAAGATCTCTACTTGAGAGATAAGTTAGTGGCCTTTGTCAGTTCTAATGTTATTATGTATGTGGATCAGATCAGCACAATCGTATGCACATTGAATATATCCATGCCTAGAGCTGCCCTGTCACTGTCTCTCTCTCTCACTCTCTCTGCCAAATCCTTCATTGTCAGACTATTTGCCTGCATTGAGTTATAAATTAATATAAAATTAAATATTGGGGAGACCGAAATCACCACCTTTGGTCTTTGCAATTCACAGTTTGTGAGCCTTCAATTCCAACCTTCCCTCTGCTCCTATTTTATCCTATCTCTCTGTCCTTCAAATTGGAGAGCTGCTTCCACGTTTTACCTTTGCTGGGTTCTGTTCTACATCAGATGACTTGCCTCTGAAACCATCTTTCATAGTTCTGATTACATAGGGACAGGAGGAGGCCATTTAGCCCCCCCGGAGCCTGTTTCCCCATTCATTCCTGTGGAATGTGACAGATGGCAATGTCAGTTGAGTGAAGATCCATAATCCAGATTAATACATCGGGTGCATGTTTTAAATCCTGCCCTCAGCAACTGGTGGATTTTAAATTCACTTCATAAGTCCCTAACATCAACTTGTCCCAATGATGGTGGCAAGGTTCAGTTGTTATTGAAGAAAAACATCTGGCTCACTGATCTTTTTCTGAGAAGGAAATCTGCTGTTCTGGATGCAGGATTGCTCGCTGAGCTGGAAGGTTCATTTCCAGATGTTTCGTCACCCTACTAGGTAACCTCTTCAGTGGGCCTCAGGTGAAGCAGTGTACACGATTCCTGCTTTCTATTTATATGTTTGGGTTTCTTTGGGTTGGTGATGTTTTTTCCTGAGGCCTGAGGCCCACTGAAGATGTTACCTAGTAGGGTGACGAAACGTCTGGAAATGAACCTCCCAGCTCAGCGAGCAAACCTACATCCAGAACCTCAACCTGAACTACAAATCTTCTCAAAACTCACTGAAATCTGCTGTCCTTGTCCAGAAAAACCTTTCTGGGAGTCCAAGCAGACAGCAATATACATGATTCTTAAAGGACTTCACAAGCTACTCAGTTCAAGGGCAATTAAAGAGAGGGAAGCAAATGCTAGCGCTAATAAAAATACCATATCCCATGAAATAATTGAAAAATGAACACATTGCATATTAGTGACGTAACTCCACATGGAGACCATCATCCCTTGTGGATTCATATTTTCAACAAACACAAATCCAGTGCTATGTTCAGGGATGGAGTAGAATAGTACTCCTCTTTGTCCATTCCCCACTTGATCACAGCTTTTTTTTCCATATAAACAGGTATGTATCTGTCAATTCAGTGAATATTTAACAGGTAGGAAAAGCAGAGGAGGGGAATAATATTTAAGTGGAGAAACATCATATAAAGCTACAGTACAGAAAGATTTGGAGTCCTTAAACATAAATGACAAAAAGCTCACCTATCGGTTCAGCAGGTGACAGGGAAAGTGAATGGAATATTGTCCTTTATTCCAAAGGGAATGGAATATTTAAAGAAAGGGAAGTCTTGCTAAAACTATGCAAGGCCCTGGTGAGACTACGGCTTGAATAATGTGAACAGTGTTGGTCTCCTTATGTAAGGAAAGATGTATTGGGCTGAGAAGGTACTCGAGATAAAGGTCACTACATATGGAGGGACTTTCTGATGAGAAGAGATTGAGTGGGGTGGGCATGCACTCATTTGCATGTAGAAGAACAAAAAGAGATGTTAATGAAGCATGAAATATTCTTAGGGGACTTGAAAACGTAGGTGCAGATGGATTTTTGTTTTGATTTGTGGTTGAATGTAGGACCAGGAGGCATAATCTCAGCTTAGTGAAAGAATTATCTTTCTCTCAGAGGGTCATGAACAGTGGAATTCTTTGCTGCAGAGAGCTGTTGAGGCTGGGTTGTTAAGAATATTCAAGGCTGGGATAAATAGATTTTAAAATATTAAGGAAATGAGAGGTTATAGGTAAAATCTAGGAAAAGGGGGAGTTGACGATTATCAGGTCAGTTGTGGTCTCAGTGAATGGCGGTCTTAACTTGAGGGACTGAGTGACCTAATTCTGCTGTCATGTCTGTGGTCTAGTGGGTAGTTCTTAATAAGTTATTGTACTTGCTTTGCAGTCAGTGGGGAATTCAACAGCATTGCCTCTGTGTTTCAATAAAACCACTGGAAGCACTTCCCGTGTTTAACTGCATTTGGTCAAATTCCTGAAGGTGTTGTCAGTTTTACAGGAGTAATGATAGGTAAGCGTTAGTGCTTTCATAATTGCTACCTCAGCAAATCTGAATGAACAGTTCGGATTGAATACTGCACAACCCGTCATTTATCATACATTGGGAACCACAATGTTTTTCAATACAAATCCCACAGCACATTTCATGTGCTCCGTCAAACTAGAAAACCACTGCTTCTGTTGCTTTTATGAGCAAAATAATTGTGTTTAAAAATAATGATTATTGATCATGCCTTCCTGCATGTGTTTATATCCCCAGAAATGCAAGGATCATTCTGATTTATATATTAGATCCCACACTGGAATGAAATATGAACTCTGAAAAGCTGTTAAGTTGCACACATGGAAATTATATAGGCGTTAGAAATTTCCTTCTTATATATGAGGGATCATTGTTGAACTGTCTGATGAAAATTGCTAGCATTTTATTTCAAACTAATAATCAAATACAGTAGAGGCCATAGCAAATATACAAAATAAGTAATATTCACATCAGCCTGCATCAAGTTGGGTGAGGGGGTGTAAATATTCTCTCTTTGCGGACAATATGTGATCAGACCCAACCTCAGCCTACACTACAGACTGTTAAACCGACAGGCACAGATAGCATTGAGATCAATTGCATTCGAAATCAGAACAAACTAGCAATCCATCAATCCAGCCAAGCAAATCTGTATGCACCAGTGATAACAAAGCTCAACTATTTGTTAAGCAGCTAACGAGGCACTTAATGAGCTGAAATCTCCAAAACATCAGAAACGTAGCTCTGCAGGTGCTCACATATTTTGTATAAATATCTTAGTTGAATGAGCAAGAATATGAGTGGACCCTAATGAAAACCTCCCGCTTTATATAAGATTGTCTGAATGCTCCGTGATGATTGTTTGACAAAACCTGTTGCCTCACCACCCCCCCCATGATAGACACTCAACCCCCCCACCCCACCCACAAACCCCCCCTCCCACACACACCCCCAGAGCTCTGATCACTGTCAGCTGCTAAAATGAAATTAAGTCAACCGGTGCAGGGTATAATTAAAGGCAGATTTTGTACATGATTTCAGAGAATTGGTGACTCACCTCAAAATGTTGCATGTAATGAAGGGAGATGGGTGGTAATAGACCAAGTATAGGGATGGTGGGCCAAATGGCCTTCTTCTGCAGTGCCACAATTCTAACATGGGCCTGAGATTGAGAAGGTAAGAAAAGGTTTAAGGATCTCACCAAGCTAGGCAAAGTATTACTGTATGAATCATATGTGTTATATGAGCACATTATTCTGCAGATGAAGCAATATCCATGGAGAGAGAGGGAGAGAGCAGTTAATGGCCTGGTGCTTGGTTCTTGAGGTGGGTGGTTCGGCTCGGATAATTTCCTGACACTGCCTGTCCACCTCAGAGTAAGGTACTGAAAAGCTGTGACCTTTGTTCCATTATCTGTGGAATTTTCTGCCCAGTGAAGGAGATGACAGTGAATGTTTTTAAAGCTAAGATATATTTTTGTTTGAACAATGAAGGTATTAAGGGTTACAGTGAGAGGGTGGGTAAGTGGAGCTGAGACCATGAAACGATCAGCCATGATCTTATTGAACGGTGAAGCAGGCTCAAAGGGCTAGATGGACTACTCCTGCTCCTAGCAGTAAGTGAGGTCTGCAGCTGGAGATCAGAGTTGAGAGTGTGTTGCTGAAAAAGCACAACAGGTCAGGCAGTATCTGGGGAGCAGGAAAATTGACGTTTCTGGTCTGAGCCCTTCATCAGGCTCCTGCTCCTAGTTCTTATCTTCTTATGTTCCCATGGGTTGCTGGAGTTAACATCCTTTGGGCTCAGTAAAGAGTTTGGAGCCAAACACAGGGGCTGCTGCTGACAGAGAGAGCCTGTTTCAAAGTGTCCTGGGACTTTATTCCACTTACAGTGAAATAATTAAAACATAAAGCAGTCCTCTAGCTCTGAGTTCTCAGCCCTGGCACCACCATTCACCACCCTCTCTGTGTGAATTTCAAAATCTCTCTTCATCAAGTTCTCTCCAGTCTCCCTGCTTACCATCACACTGCACCCACTCCTTACTGACACCTCTAAGGGAGAACATTTCTCCCTGTCTATACCTCTCTCATATTTTTATACACCTCAATCAGATCTGTGCTCAGCCTTCTCTGTTTTCAATAAATCAACAGCAGCTATCTCATCTCTCTTTGGGAGAGTTCAGGAGGCTTATCCAGTTCCTTTTTAAAGGTCACTATGAATCTGCCTCCACTCCTGACCATTTTCTCTTTAAATAGATTTGGCCTCTTGTTGCCTTTAGCTCTTTTCACCACTCACGTGAATCTTTGTCCTCTGATTCTTAACCCCTCTCGCAACAGAGGATACATTGGAGTGCAGCATGTATCATACTTTTGAGAGCAGGATCTCATGCTCTCAGGACAGTATCTGAATCTATTTGTCTGACATTGTGAGTACGAGTAAATGGTGATCTGGCCACTCAGGGAACCACAGCTGTGGATCATGGTGAAGAGTGTGGGATAGGGCCAAGAAGGTTCACATTCCAGAGATGTAACCAGCAGGCACTGTGAAGGGTGGGAGTCAGGCACCAGTGTCATAGCACAGAAATCTGGCCTCACATGGCAACAAGATCATGGATTGGTTGATTTATTGTCATGTGTACTGGAGTACAGTGAAAAACTTTGTTTACGAGCAGTACAGGCAGATCATAGTAAGCAAGGACCTACAGATCAGAGGTTGTAAAAAGACTTAGATGGAGGCAGACAGCTTATATTTTACCAGGCGTGCGGCTAGGCAAGATCAATGTTAGTGAGGTCAGCATTATTTGAGGCTAGGGAGTCCACTCAGCAGCCTAACAATGGCCAGGAAGTGTGTTCAAGTTTCTGTATCTTCTGCCTGACAGTGGATTAGATTACTTACAGAGTGGAAACAGGCCTTTCGGCCTAACAAGTCCACACCGACCCTTCGAAAAGCAACCCACTCAGTCCCATTCCCCTACATTTACCCCTTAACCTAACACTACGGGCAATTTAGCATAACCAATTCACCTAACCTGCACTTTTTTTTTGGACTGTGGGAGGAAACCGGAGCACCCAGAAGAAACCCACACAGACACGGGGAGAACGTGCAAACTCCACACAGACAGTTGCCTGAGGCGGGAATTGAATCCAGGTCTCTGGCGCTGTGAGGCAGCTGTAAGAGAGCATTGCCGGACTGGGGCGGATTTTTGATGGTGTTGGTAGCCTTTCTGCACCAACGAGCCATGTAAATGGAGTCCATGGATGGCAAGTTGGCTTCCATGATGGTCTGGGCTGTGCACACAGCCTTCTGTAGTTTCTTATGGCCCTGGGTGGAGCAGTTGCCATACTAGGCTGTTATGCACCTGGACAGTAAGCTTTCAATAGTGCATACATAGACGTTGGTGAGGGTCCTTACAGACATGCTGAATTTCCTGAGCTGCCTGAAGAAGAAGAAGCATTGTTGTGCCTTCTTGACCGTCACATCTTCGTGGGAATTCCAGAACAGGTTGTTGGTTATTGTCATTCCGAGGAACTTGATGCTCTCCACCCTCTCAACCTCTTCTCCATTGATGTAGATGCAAGTGTGTTCTCCTCCTTCTTTTCTGGAGTCAATGATCAGGTCTTTAGTTTTGCTGACATTGAGAGGGAAGTTGTTCTCATTGCACCATGTCACGAGGCCCTCTATCTCCCTTCTGTATTTTGACTCATCATTGTTAGATATTTCTCCTATTATGGTGGTGTCATCAGCAGACCTGTAGCTGGTGTTCACTTGGAATTTGGGTTAACAAAGCATGCAGGTACTCAGGGTAAGTGCAGGGTAGAGGCTGAGAAACAGCATTGTTGTCTAATTGTGTACATTTGAGGATTCGTTATAACAGAAAAGAATATTTAGTCGTACAATGCAGTTATTGATGATGATAAGGCTGTGTGTATGTGTTAGTGACACCTTCAGTGAGCTGAGGAGAATTTTCCTGGTTCTATGCAGGAAATGAGGCTTGGCATTGTAGTGATTGTAATGAGGTCAGTGAACTGGACTTCATAAAATATGCATTTCTTGATTGGGGCTGTTAATCTGGTCCAGTCTGGTCCAGTCAGTGTCAGAGATACTGATGCTCTGGTGTCTGATTCTGTATGAGTTAGTACCATAGTCAAGAACTGTTCATGTGTAAAGAAAGGGACTTGGTGATTGGATACCAGCCTTTGTGAAGTTATTTCAGATACTTCAGAGTTGTGAGGAAAAGTCATACCAGGCTTCAAATATCAACTCTGTTTCCTACTCCACTGATGTTGCCAGACCTACTGAGTTTCTCCAATAATTTTTGCTTTTGCTTCCAAAAGACATTCTGGCTTAACTCATCTTATAAACTTCAACATGGGGGTCTGGTCAGACCAGTGCATTTCTTTCCAATTTTTCAGGTTTTTTTAATCCTCCTGCATGATACTCCCACTTTCGTATTGCCCATCTCTCAAATCCAACACCTCACCACCTTCTTACCACCTCTCTATCTCACTAGGGTCTTGAATCAGTCCCTATGAAAATTAGTTACACATCTCGACTCCCTCATGTAGTTCCAGTGGCAGACTCTATTGCATCTTCGTACTGCTGGGACTAAGCAGTGGTTGACCAATCAAATTGGCCAGCAGTTCTTGAGGGTGGAAATTCCTTTCAAGGTAGTGGATGGGGTCTGGAAAAGGAGAGGCAGATTTTCCACCCCTGCATTGTTAAGTACCAGGTCCCCCAGCCCCACTCTCGCGACATTATTGATTCGGAACAAGCCTCTTGAATGTTACCAAACTGCAGACCAACTTTTGCTCTGTGACGGGGGAGCAAGCAGTCTGCAAGAGAATTCACCCTTCAGCATTTGATGCACACAATTCATGAAATATAACATAAGGGTGGATATTATTCAATACATAGATGTTGGTACTGCTTCAGAATTCTGTCAGCAATAAGTGCTTAGCTTTGCAAACCTGAATGATAGTTTATCGCATCGGCTGAATGTAAGTTATTGTGCTGCATCCAACTTAAAGAATAAATTTTAACCTAACAATTTTAAATTAATTTGTTATCCAAAGATATTTTTTCTCTCTTCTGTTGACTTTTTTTGTGGAAAGTGAAAAGGAAGACTTTGTGTATGTGTAGCATCATCCACAACGTCAGGTTGTTTGGAAAACCCATAAAGCAAATGCAATACCTTGTGACTCATTGTTGATGTTGCAATGTAAGGAATGTACCAGCTGATGTGCACATCATAAGACCCCATAAGTATTCATATGATAACAAGCAAATTATCTGTTTTTATGATGTTAGTTGTACAACAAATATTATTCAGGACACGAGAGAAGAATTTGTTTTGTTTTCTTTCCTTAAAAGGCAGATCAGGCCTCAGATTACAATCTCATTTGAAGGGTTGCACCTCCAATAGTACAGTAAAATCATGACCACTTCCATCTGGAAGGACAAGGGCTATAGATACATGGGAGCACCATCCCCTGCAAGTTCCCCTCTAAGCCACTCACCATCCTGACTTGGAAATATATCTCTGTTCCTTCACTGTCACTGGATCACAATCCTGAAACTCCCTCCATAATGGCATTGTAAGTCTACCTTCAGCATGTGGATTGCAATGGTTCACGAAAGCAGCTCACCACCACCTCCTGAAGGACAACTGGGCATAGGCAATAAATGTTGGCTTAGCCAGCATTTCCCAGGTTCCACAAGAGAATAAACAAAATAGAAATTCAAAAAACCCATACCTAAGATCTTTGAACATCCTTTCGGTTCAATTGCAAAAATCCCCTAGAAACCTATAATCTCTTAAAATAGATAAACTCCTCAAACAACCGAAGAAAATAAAATGTTGGACAAAATTTCATTTTTCAAGACTCTTACTGCAACAAATAAATCAAAATCAACTTAGTCCAAACACTAACAGGCAAATACAATAATCGTATAAGAAAAATATAAGTTTTGCATCCACTAAATAACAAAGCCAAAATATACTTTACAAAACAATTTAAAAAAAAGGATTCAAAGAACAATCTCACAAATACCCCCAGACCACCAGCAGAGATGTAAATCTCCCTGTCACATAGGGTAAAAATCTCAGTATCCTTTGACAATTGTTACACTCATCGTAATGTTTATCAGATAAAATTGCCACCAGAGAGGCACACATCAACAAGTTTTCATTCTTTAAATCTACAGTTGCAAAAAACTCAAGACATTATTGTTTTATTTAGGAAATACTGAGGTTCACTTTGAGGCAACAAGAAGGTCTAGCAATTGAACAGAGCCTTGTTATACTTTCACAGCAAGATCTGAGACGGTGGTCTCTCTCTGCTCTGTGCTTTAGTGTGTTCCTCAGCACCTAGCCCTGCACCTTGGAATGTCCCAGTCTGCAACAGTCGAGTGAAGGTCAACTCTTTATGCAAGTCCCGAGAAACATCAAGATTCTAATGTTGTATTTGTTTTCTTTCTCTCTGCAAAAACTATACAGATGTGAGTTAGAATCTTTGTATTTTCTTACAGATGTTTTTTTATATATCTGTAAAGTATATTTTTGGAATTATAAAGAATGACTCTCCATTCCTTAAACCTTCATGAGCTTTTCATTTGAACAGAAATCACGCTCTCTTTGAAAACCTACTTGGTTGTTCACAAAAATTATTTTCCTTTGTTTACACAGCTTAAGCAGCAGCCATCCTTCCTCGGTGAGATACTGTGATAAGGTGTTAAAACTGCCACTCCTCTTCAATGGGTTTCAATGGGCATGTCTCTGAACTGAGGAGTTTATCCAGAATCCATTGTTTTAATTTGAATTAATGGTACATTTGAAAATGCAATCATCGTGTAAAGTTCAGAGTTCATGACCAAATGCCAAATTTCTGCACACAATTATTCACCATGCATTAATGAAATCCCCATTGTTTGCCGCAGAAATGTTTGTGGCGATGTGATTTTCTGTCTATCTATAATAGCTGCTTTAAAGCAGTAGCCAGTTTTTTTTACAACCATCGTATGTCTCAAATTCTTTTCAGCTCCACTCTGACCTATAACTTCATTTTAAATTGTAATCAGTTTTTAGAACAAACTGTTCGACATCATTAAGAGGGGATTAGATGCACTTAAGTACACAAACATAATTGAATATTAATAAGCTGTTATTTAAATTGGTATTCTTGTATTCAGTTTGACTCAACAAGGTGCAGACTCATGTGTTAGCACAAATCTCTCTGTTGAAAACTAATGAAGCAATTAAGAAGTTGTAACTAGAAACTTGGAGATTTATTTAAGTGAAAATGGTAAATGGTTATAGTTTTCTTCTTGACTGTTGTTCATTTTAAGCACAAATATTTTAAGTGGTGGCCGTTTTAAATATTGCTTTTCAATTCTACCTCATTGTGTTATGTATGCACCAGTTGTGAAGGCAAGTTAACCTGCTTTCAACCTGTGTCTGCCACTTTCAAGGTCTCCACGACAACAGTGCCCCCAAAATCAGGGTCAGCCTTTTGGTGCGAAGCATGAATTTTCTCTGTGTAAATGGACCATGTTTTTTGCAAGTGATGTCTCATATGCTGCACTTAGCAAGTGATAATAAATTCTCAATGCCAATCTGCAGTCTTGCTTCTGTCCAAGAAAGCAACTTGAGATGAAGATTCTGATGCTCCCTTAAGGTACTGGCTTGGCATAGTGTCTGTGCTAATGGTCGCAGATTGTTCTAAACTGTGTTGCTCCTTTCGCCAAGTGGAGGACAGTGATGGGGGATCATAGAAATGCAGCATATGGTTGGGCTTTGCGAAGGGCTCAAAGACAGATGGCAGGGAAAGCAATGCTTGTCACTCACTGACATTCTCACCCTCTGCTGATTCCAATAGTTCCCTCACTATGCGCAAGGTGTCTCATTACATAAATAGACAGCATCCAAGAACAATTCATGCATTCAAAGTGTATCAGAAACCGATTCCGGAAGGACGCTATGAAATATTTGCAGCATCTGGGGTGTGGACAAGATCGATTCAAGGACACCAAAATAGAGGAGGACAAGATTATGCTCTTCTTTGATGTGACTGCACTATTTACCTCCATAGATATCTCCCAAGCAAAGGAAACACTAACCTTGCTACTAAACAGAGCAGTGGTGCAGACACCCTCCAACACTAACACCAGCAACACCATCAACCATCAAGCTACTCTATCTGTGTCTGATGATTTACTTCATCTTCAATGACTAGGGAGAGAGACAAATCAATGGAACACCCATGGGATCACTGATATCAGGATTAATAGCAGAAGCTGCAATGTGAAGTCTAGAATGGACAGCCCTTCCCACAATCCAGCCTAAACTTTGGATCCACTATGTGGATGACACCTTTGTCATTACCAAACATGCTAAACTGGAAGAAACGCATCACTCATAAACAGCTTCCTTGCTGGCATAAAGTTCACCAAGGAAGAGGAGAACAACAACTGACTCCCCTTCCTGGACATAATGGTTGAACTCAAGGCGAATGGGAAGCTCCACACCAGCATATACGGGAAGGCCTCCCATACAAACCAAGTACCCAGCTACAACAGCAACCATCCCAACACCCTCGAACAGAGAAACATCAGAATATTGTTCAAGTGAACCGCAACATACTGCAGCATCGCGAGGCTGTGCAAAGCTGAAGAACATCTATACAGTGTCCTCAAAAACAATGGGTCCTCAACAAGCATAGTCTGTCAGTACCTACATGACAGACCACAACAAGAAGACGCAATGGATCCAGATACACTGGGTACCATGCCATACATCAAGGACATGTTGGAAATTACCACCAGACTACTCTGACCTCAAGCTATCATGATAGCCAAAACATTGACAACTACACTAACAACCGACAAGTATAAAGGATCCGATACCCACAACTAACAGAACCAATGGTCTGTACAAAATACCATGTAAAGACTGCCACAAACATTACATAGGGCAAACAGAAAGAAAACTAGCCATCAGAGTACAGGAACAGCAACTAGCCACCAAGAGAGAAGATCAATTATCACTTGTACCCATACACACAGACAATGGAGAACACCAATTCAACTGGGACAATGTATCCATCCCAGGACAGACCAAACAAACTCATACATGGAAATTTCTGGAAGCCTGGCACTCAAGCTGAAATTCCAGTAACAAACATGGAGACTTAGACCCCAACACCAGCCACGAAAAAACAAAAATGGAAGTAATACCATCCACTTCAGCAAACAGGGACACCTAAATAACAAGTGGGTCAGACCACCAACACGTCACCAGAGGCACACTGATGATGGTACCTAGCATGGTGATGAAGTATCCACAAACAAACTTACCCGCTCAGTGAACAAACTGACAACCTAATCCATAACCCAAGCCATAAATCTTCTCAAGAACTTCAATGTTGATATAAGTAATAAATGCAAATTACTATGGATGTTGCAATTTTTGAACAAAAGTGAAAAGGAGAAACTCATTGATAGGGTCAGCGATAGGCCTGGCAGCATCTGTCGAGAGCAAAACAGAGTTAACATTTTGTGTCCAATGACTCTTCATAAAGAATGAAAGGCCATTTTGATCTCAAAATGTTAACTCTGTTTCTCAACTTCAATGTAAGTAATAGTTGGGAATATACCTTCTTACATTGTTAATGAAGCAGTGTGCAGGAAAGGTTTGAAGAATGTGTTTTGTTTGCAAAAATCCTGAGAGATGTACACAATATGGCACTTGTATTCTGAAGATGCTAATACTGAGAATTTTGGTGATTCCATTGTTTTTTTCTAAAACTTCAATGGGGCAGTGGTTGCAGAGAAAATGGTAAAAATGGTCATTATTAATGGCTTGAGGCATCTCTCCAACCCAGAGGGATCAAAGAGCCTTCTCCTGTTCCTATTTCTGATTGTCTTACTTCAACTAAAATTTAATTTATTAGAAAATGGAGGAGATAGCTACCAAGGCTGAATTGAGTGAAATGAAAAGTTTATTGTCTGATGAGCTTGAAAAAAATTCAGTAAAATTGTGACATCAAATACATGCAAATACAGAAATTACGTACACAGAGAATAACAGCAATGTTTAAAAATCCTCACAGTTTTTGAAGTTTTAGACTTTAACAGAAACTGCAGTTGTTTAGTGGTTTATGAGTATCCTCAGAAGATTGGACAATTATTAAGTCATAGAGTCATACAGCACAGAAACAGACCCTTCGGTCCAAATAATCCACATTAACCACAATCACAAGCTAAACTAGTCCCTCTTGCCTGCGCTTGGTCCATGTCCCTCCAAACATTTCATAATCATGTACATATTTCAACATGTTTTAAATGTTGTAACTGTACCCACATCCACCACTACCTCAGGAAGTTCATTCAACACAAAAACCACTCTCTGTATAAAAACGTTGTTGCTTGTTTCTTTAAATTTTTTTTCTCCTCAACATAAAAATAGGTCCCCTTGTCTTGAAATCCCCCACCCTGGGGAAAGACACCTATCTACAGTTGGAACCCCAAAGCCAAATCCCCCTCATTCCTTGTTTAGGTTGCCATATTTCCCATTTGGAAGACCAACCACTTTTTTTGCCCACTGGGGAGGTAGTTGATCGAGTTGATGAACCATTAATTGACAAGCTAAGGTCCTTAGCTGTTGGTCAGTTAAGAAAGTTGCCCATTGACATTCTGACCCAGTACATAGCTGCAGAGATGACAAGAAGGGATTCAGGAGTTGCTCCTCAAGGCAAACTTGTCCCATTATTTCCCCTTCTCACCAACTCTGGGGTTGGGGGAGGAAACCATACCTCATATTTTTTCAGGAGCAAACATTTTTTAAAAGAATTTACAAAACCTTCAGAACATTCAAAGCAAAAGGCCTTTATACCTGACAGCTTCAATTGAGAACTTTGTTTTTTTTTCACAAGGTTATGACATGCTTTGTTTAACAGCCCTCTTAGCTCATAACTACCACTTAAGATCTCCTTGTAAATTTTCCCAAATGTACTGCCTTTAATCTGCACTGATACAATTAGTAAAGTAGAGACCAGCAAATTTATTGTAATGTAATTTACCTTAAAACAAATGCCCTTGAAATGTACTCAAGTGTTTCATTAAATTGTTGACAGACATTTTCCATTGATTTAAATCTTGCTGCATTATGTCACCTTCTCACAGTAAGGTCTAACTCTTTAATACTGTAATTGTATAAAGTTCATACTTTAACATGTCTATATACTCAGCAATAACTTACAGAATTCTACAGCTATGTAACTGTTTCGGGAGACGTCTGTTGTAAAGGCTAGAGGGAGATGTTCTGAAGTTGTCACCTGAAGATTTTCCAATATGAATAAAACTCGTTCTGATTGTGCAGAAATAGGTGGCTCTGAGTTCTGCCACCATCCCTGCACCAACCTGAGCTTCTTCATAAAATAATTGAGTTGCTTACAGATGGCTTCGATGTTCTGTAGACAATTGTCATGGTGAGTCATAGTTTGGGAGATCATGAGCTGAATGCTCAATGGACAGCACCAAACTCATATGCTGTGTGATCCATTTTCTCCAATCCCTCATTCTCCTTTCCCTTGGGAACTATCCTAAGCCAACAGTGTAATGAGTCCAGATGTATTACCCAACGTGAACCAACTTTGGATAAGCTTCTCCATTTAGTCAAAGTCTTCCACATACAGGCACAAGTTAACACTTTCATTTTCTGAATGCTGAGACAAAATCCCAGAATTTCTTTCTGAATAGCGTTGTGAATCTACCTCTGCAGCAGGCCAAGGAGCTAGCTCTCCACCACCTTCTCAAGGATATCTAGTGACAGACACTGTCAATAATGCCCACACTTCATAACGAATAAAATAAATCCTACAACCTGAGGTGTGTAAAACATTGAACATTGGTTAGCTCTGGGCACCACAACAACTGTGGCTGATCGTGTGAAGGTAAAACATACAGAAATGAAATGATGAGGATTTTCTTTTCATACAATGAGTTGCTGTGATCTAGAATATGCTGAATGAAAGGGCGGGGGAGAAAAATCATTGATTACTTTCAAAAGGAAATTGAAAATATACATAGAAATGATAAAATTCAGTGCCATGGGAAAGGAGCAGCAGATGTGGCAGTAAGTGGTGACTCCTTCACAGAACCAGCAGAGAAACAATGGTCAAATAGTCCTCCTCCATGTTGTCTCAGTCCCTGGCTCCCTTCAATCTGCTCACGCATTTGGCAGTGGCACTGCAGGGTGTTTCGGAGCTTCCAATCACCTTCCTGCCACATCAGCTCTACATTGTATTCACCGTGTTTCTTTTTAACCTTGAATGCTCTTCCATCCTGTTCCCTGTTCCCAATTTTAATTTGAATCATATTCATGTCACTCACTGAAGTGTTTCATATTCTCCTCTTCCAGGTTTCTTTTTAATTCAGATCTCAAAACATATGTGCATTGGGACTGTCATGAGAGGGACAGCAGCACTTATGATGATAGAACTATTATAACCACTGTCTGAAAAAAACAAATTGTTCTCTTCTGTACCTTCTCCATGAACTCGACAGCCAAGATGAAGTCAATGCCCAATGGGAGACAGTATTCAAAGAGCAGCTTCTCCAATATTTGGTTCCTCTTTCCTTCAAAGTTTCTTTCCCCCTTGCTCATAATTCTTTGGAAACTTGAAATAAAATTCCTTTTGGCAACAAGTCCTCCCACTACAAAAAATGATGTGCTCTGCAACCCCTCTGTATTTCTGCTCTTAGAGTTGGCATTTGGTAAGCGGTTTGTCACCTAACCCTCTTTGTAAAATGCACCACCTCCCATTTATGTGCATTTTTTTTTGTTCTGGCACCATAGCTGTGCCATCAATGCTTGGCATCACTTACAATTTTCATAGATTAAAACACTGCCAAAAAAACAATCCTCAGATAATTCAAATACTGAGGGGAGTAATGGATCTAATGTTGATCCTTGGGGACTGTTTAGTCCAAAACGCATCCATTAACCAACGTATCTTATTTTCTGTCCTTATCCAAGCTGGCACATTTCTGTTAGCACAATGCTGCTCCACTTTATCTACAGGCTCCCTATGCAGTGCCCTATCGAACATTCTTTGAAAACCCATCTACACATTTACTGCATTTCCTTTATCAAAAAACTCCATTATTTTCTCAAAGAACTCGATTAAATTTGTTAGACTTGACTTGCCTTTTACAATTCATGCAGGCTGCTCTTAATTAATCCTATGGCTTTTTAAACTTAGTGTTAATTATCTCCTCTGCTCTGGCCTTTTGAAGCTTGCTTGTTAATGAAATGGGATAAACCACATAAGGGATGAAATAAAATTGGATAACACTTACATTCTGCATTCATCTGTTTACCCTAGTTTACATTAGAGTTTTCACTTTGGACACAGTCAGCCATTCCGGTGTAAATTGTGGCAAAATCCACACTGTTTTTAAATGTGTTTTTATCCCTGAATTTTGACTCAAGCTTAGTTACATACTGACAGATGCAAAATTTGGCTTTTAGTAGCATAACTACACAGTGTCATTGACTGTAAAATTTGCTTTAAAA
Organism: Chiloscyllium punctatum; assembly: GCF_047496795.1. NCBI lineage: Eukaryota > Metazoa > Chordata > Chondrichthyes > Orectolobiformes > Hemiscylliidae > Chiloscyllium > Chiloscyllium punctatum. The sequence goes on along the minus strand of NC_092779.1, from coordinate 6,489,851 downwards.
ATGTTTTTGATGTATTTACATGTGGTATCTTGAAAAAGTTTGATTAATACCATAAACATGGGTTTGACACATCTCTTTTTTTGAAATCACAGTGCCTATCCATGGTTCAAAGTGTTGGGAGTGACTTGTTTAAAATGTGAAACCAAATTGTGCTTAGATTGGGATACAGTATTAGAAATAACTCAAATTAAAAATAAAACTTTTTAAAAAATTCATGAAGCAAGCGAAAAACTGAAGCTTAATTGTTGAACATCTTGAGTGCAATTAAAAGGAGCTCCCAGTTGTGATTAATTTACCCTGCTGACTTTGTCAGTTTTGTGACTGGACCTGCCCCCAGCACATTGCTTTGAGACACAAGAGATCATGGACATTTGAGTTGTTGTGAATGTGTTTAAGATGTGTGATATGTATCAAGGGATTTGCACTGAAAAACCAACGGAATTGAGCTGAAACTCTTTCAGAGTTGGGTATGCCTAAAGCTGACCTTTGTGGATATGTCTGCAGGTACAGGGTTTGACATTTAACTTAATTAGAAAATGATTCCTTGGAGGGCTCAACTTTCTTATGAATTGCTGCAATCTGAAGCCTAGCTCATTCTGCAGACCTACTTTGAATAATTCACTAACAGTAATTCTGGCATTGATCATAGGCAATAGGACTGAAGACTTGTGCTCCAGAACTTGACACACTCATAGCCAAGCTGTTCCAGAACAGCTACACCACTGGTATCTACCCAGCAATGTGAAAAATTGCCCAGGTATGTCCTATACAAAAAAATGTAGGACAAATCCACCCTAGCCAATTACCACCCCATCAGGCTACTCTCCATCTTCAGTAAAGCCATGGAAGGTGTCATCAACAGTGCTATCAAGCAGCACTTGCTCAACAATAATGTGCTCAGTGATGATCTCCAAGTATCCAACAACAGTGATGTCAGCAAATAGCCAAGCAACTAATCACATTAAAGTATTTCCAGGCAACAAGGAAGTCAAAAGCAATGAAAGGACTTTACGTTTAATTTAAATTTTCAGAGATTAAATAATTATGATTGCCTGAACTTGTATCTTAATCCAAAGATATGTAAGTTGGATTTGCTGTGGAAAAGTTTGATGTTTCATGGATACAAAATTAATTTGTCAGGGGTGGTGAAAGTGTCCACTGGTATGTATGAAGCTAGTACACATTGAAAACGCAATCACACTTCATTATAAAAAAAAATAATGTTTTAAAAGATTTGTAACAGTGAAGTCAACAATGGAAGAGTGAATATTCTCAACAATTCAAAGATTTTTCTTTGATTGTATTCTTATGGGACCTCAACAGTCCAGACTCTGGAGAAGTGTAGGATTACAAACAGCATCTTGGTGAATTCTGCATTATTCTGCATGTGTGCAGTCTGGGGAATTATCGTCAATTTCAGTGGAATTGTTGTCATGGATATCAATAAATATCAGTATCAGTGCTACTGCAAAGTCTATGGGAAAGGACATAGATTGATGCTGCAGTGTAGAGAGTTGTTAGCAATTCAATTGACATTTCAAAACTATCATCTGGGAGAAATCATTTAGTGTTATTGATAATATCTTTTTTATTAAAACTTCCATTTTGAAGATCACAATTCTGTAACTCATTAGAGTAAACCCTTTGAACCATTCCTTCCTAATGCATCAACTCTATGTACGCTTGGCCACAAAGTAGACTACAACCTTGCAATGTGTTTCACTGGGTTATTGCTAAGCAAAGACAATGAGATGGAATGCTATATCAGATGTAAGGGAATCTGATGCCACAGTTTGGCTTCTGTTCTGATCTGTCAGAGGCAAAAGCAGAATATTAATTGTTATATTTGTTTCAATTACATTAGGGCGGCATGGTGACTACTTTGAGCGCCACAGACCCAGCTTTGATTCAAATCTTGAGTGATTGTCCATGTTGAGTTTGCACATTCTCCTCATGCCTGCATTTCCTCCCACAGTTCAAAGATGTGTAAATTAGATGGATTAGCCATGCTAAGTTGGCCATAGTATCTAGGGATGTATAGGCTAAGGGGATTCGCCATGGGAAATGCAGGGGAACAAGGAGAGGGTAGGAAGGTAGGCCTGGAAGGCATGTCTTTTGGTGGGTCAGTACAGACTAAGGGGCCAAATGGCCTGCCTCTTCACTGTATGAATTCTTTGCAATCAGTATGTAAAAGCCAAGAAACCTTCATCTAAGTGCTGATCCTGCCAATGGAAGCCACCTTCAACGGTCAGTAATGCTTGCCTTCTGTCATTTGTTCCACAAACATTAAATGAATGCAAGGTGAATTTCTGCAACAATTATGCACCAGCTACAGGTATGCCTCTTCATTCAACTCCTGACTTTGAATTTGAAACTGAACTCCTTTAACATCAAGAGACATGGTTGTATCACTTCTGCTCCTGAGCTTTCCCTATTTATTGCTTACATATTTTTCCTGCAACACATATTCATCCTGTCATTGTCATGTGCAAAGTTAGACCTAATAACCAGGGTTGGAAATTCCTCAGCTCCCCACTGCCATGAGGGGGCACAGAGAAATTGACGTGAGACATTGTAACTCTCATGAACCACCAGCAGCTCTGACTATTAGCAGTGATAGATTTCATGCTGCCTGCCTTATTTCTCCAGTTGTAGGCTCATACAGCTATACAGCATGGAAACAGACCCTTCGGACCAAGTCATCCATGTTGACCAGATATCCTAACCTAATCTAGCCCCATTTTCCAGCATTTACTCTATGTCGCTCTGAGCCCTTCCTATTCATGTAGCCTTCCAGATGCCTTTTAACTTTTGTAATTGTACCAGCCACCACCATTCCATCTAGCAGCTTATTCCATACATGCACCACCCTCGTCTTTAAAAGTTGCCTCTTACGTCCCTTTTAATTCTTTCCCCTCTCACATTAAACCCATGCCTGCTAGATTGGGACTCTCCTAACCCAGGGATAATACCTTGTCTATTCACTACATCCATGCCCCTCATGATTTTATAAACCTCTATAAGATCATTCCTCAGCCTCCGAAGCTCCAGGGAAAACAGCCCCAATCTATTCAGCCTCTCCCTATAGCTCAAATCCTCCAACCCTGGCAACATCCTTGTAAATCTTTTCTGAACCCTCTCAAGTTTCACAACATATTTCCTCCAGCACAGAGACGAGACTTGAATGCAATATTCCAAAAGTGGCTAAGACACTGTCCTGTGCAGCTGCAACATGACATCCCAACTCTTAAACTCTGACCAATAAAGACCAAGCATACTAAACACCTTCTTCAATATCTTATCTACGTATGACTCCACTTTCAAGGAACTATGTACCTGAACTCAAAAGTCTCTTTGTTCAGCAATACTCCCCAGGACCTTTCCATTAAATGTGTAAGTCCTGCTCTGATTTGCTTAGCCAAAATGCAGCATTTCACATTTATCTAAATTAAACTGCATCTGCCACTCCTCAGCTCATCAGCCCATCTGATCACAGTCCTGTTATACTCTGAGGTAACTTTCTTCGTTGTCCATTATATCTCCAATTTTGGTGTCATTTGCAAACCCACAAACTGTGCATCCATGTGTACATAACAGTTTGCAATGAAAAATTGGACAAAATTACATGCCTTTGAAGCCTGATTTCCAGCCCTAGGTGTCTAGTGCCCTGTCTTGCTATTTCTTGATAGAATCAGTTAGTTAGTGAGTTTTGAGAAGATTTGTAGCTCAGGCTGAGGTTCTAGACCATACGAACCAAATATTGAACTACAGAAGCAAATCATCCCAACACCCACAAACGAAGCCACATCAGAACATTATTTCAATGAGCCAACACACACTGCAGCACAGAGAAACTATGCAGAGCAGAGGAAAATCACCTATACTGTGTATTCAAAAAGGACGAGTACCCAATGAACACAGTCCACTAATTTCTCTGCAACAAACCCAAACAAGCAGACAAAACACGTCCAGAAACCCTAGCACTCTCCCCTACATCAAAGACATCTTGAAAATGATTGCCAGACTACTCAGACCCCTTGGCACCATGGTAGCCCACAAACCCACCAAAACACTAAAACAGGAGTTAATGAACTTGAAAGACCCTATACAGGCAACAAACAAAACTAAAGTCATTTACAAAGTACCTTGCAAGAACTGTAACAAACACTACATTGGACAAACAGGCAGAAGACTAGCCACCAGGATACGTGAAAATCAAGTAGCCACAAAACGACATGACCCTCTCTCACTGGTATCCTCACATACAGATAAGGAAGGACACCACTCCGACTGGGACAACACATCCATCCCACAACAAGCCAAACAGAGGCATGCATGAGAATTCCTAGAAGCCTGACAGTCCCAATGGGAATCTATCAACAAACACATTGACTTAGATTCAATTTACCACCCCCTGAGATAAAGAACAGGAAATGACATCACCATAGGAAATGATATCACCACAAGCAATGACATCACCAACCCAACAAACCTCAAGCATATAACTAAGAAGTGGGCTACACCACTTTCATTCGGAGGCTCGCTGAAGATGTTACCTAGTATGGTGACAAAACGTCTGAAAATGAACCTTACAGCTTAGCGGGCAAACCTATATTCAGAGTCAGTTTGTATGTAGCTACCAGCCCATACCTGAATCTTAAGGGGTTTGCAGTAATGTTGAGTTCAGTGAGACATTGAAACAAAAGGCTATAACATGCCGATGGAGAGATAAGAAAGAACAGTTATATATGTTTTTTTTATTCATTCATGGTGTGTGGGTGTTTCTTTCCATTTAATGTCCATATGTAATTGCCCAGAGAGCAGTTAAGAGTAAACCACATTGCTGTGGTTCTGGGGTCACAGGAAGGTTGGCTGATTTCCTTCCCTAAAGGGCATCCAAATGAATTTTTAGACATGCGACAGGGATTACACTGGTCATTAGTATTCCAGGTTGTTATTACATGCAAATCTTCCCCTCTGTCATGATTAAATTTTAACCCATTTCCCTAGAATGGTCGCCTGCAGTTTGGGATTAACAATCCAGTGAGTAGTTTGTGGTGCGATACTAGATGAGGATGCATCAGCATGTGTGCCACCTTTGCTAATGCCGAAGAATTTACTAAATTCAGTTTCTCAACACAATACTCTTGGTATTATTGTGCTCATCAGTTGATCCACTGTTTTCCCCGACCTTCCTTCAGTCTGCTGAGGAGAGTAATTGCTTTCTTTTATTAGGAAATGTCAAATTATTAGTTCTGCTGTCTGCTGTCCAGACCTGGGGCTAGTTCCACGGCTGTCGCTCCACCACAGTTAAACGAGGACATCAGGCCCTTGAAACGTTACAGACGTGGGGGGGGGGAGGAAGGGAAGTGTAATGCACTGGGGTTATGATCCACTTTGCAGAGCCCTGGTGCTGATCCTGCAGATAAATTTGGAAGAGTCAGGTGAAGGAGCATTTTGAAACAGAGAAAGGTTTATGGCTCCTGACATCTCATTCAATGCTGATGTGTGTGATGTGCCTGCACATGAAGAAATCTCTTCGCAGTAGGAAGTACCCAGCCTGCGATTGAAAGATGAGACTGAGATTGCAGTGCTACTTTCTACTGCTAAAGTCACTCAATGCCTGCAGCATCTTGAATCTGGAGCGAGGATGTGCTGAGCTGTTAATTGACTGTGCAGTTGCTCATTACCTTCTGAATGCCACTTCTTTGTACCTTGTTATGCAGTCATTTTGCAAACCGTGTAGGAGAGAACAGTTAATGTACCGATACATTTTGAGGATTAACAAAAGGCTATTGAGGTTGGTGCTCAAACTGTGGTCCAGAAGCATCCTCCAGATGTCCTGCAATCCGTTGGTGTACAGCCATCATGGCCGAGGCATGTGAGAGGCCAGAGAGAACTGGCATCCCCAGCGCCTGAGTATCATCACCCCACCAGACCAGCTCCCAGGTGTGCCATCCTAGTTGTGTGTACAGGCAACAGGGCTGTCATTTTGCAAACAAGATTTACAGCAAAAGGTGAAGATGTCAGTCTTTCAGACAATAGGGTTGTTCTGTCATTAGACAGTGATGACTGCTGGTGGCTTCACCTGAGGATCACCATGCTTCAGGTGAGGGGAGAGGTTGAGAAGGTGGGCCCTTCATTGTAACCTCAGCTAGAGTGGGAGGTGAACCATGCTGTCAGCATTATTGTGTATGACAAGCCAGTCCATCCAACTGAGCTAACCAAGAGAGCAGAGGCTATGATTTAGCTGCCTGATCGATTTAAATTACCAAAGCAATGGCCAGGCTTCTGTTCTTAATAAGAATTACCCTTTATTCCAAAATAAATTGTAACCACGAGTAAACATTTAAGAACCACCAATGTATGGCTCTAACAGTTAAAACTCTGACCCCTTTTTTGAAATCCTTGCACATATAGTTTTGTTTAATCATAAGTGAACAAATATGAACTGGCTTCATGGATGGAAGGAAGGAATACCTGGGAAACACAGTTCGATGGGACCAATTCACAGGATCCTTTAAGATATTCATTTTACTTTCCAGAACATTTAGTTTTTAGATTTCCTTTCTCCAGGTTTTTTTCAATTCCTCACAGGAAGCATTATTTGACTGATTACACTCAGAACAAAGTCTCTCAGTTACTGGTTAACTAACTTCCAGGTGGAGAATTAATAACTGGCTTTCTCAGGCTTCAGGTATTTTTTACTGCAGAGAGAAAGAGGAAGAGAAAGACACACAAACATAATCTGCCCTTGCGGCAGTCTGAAGGCTGCTCACTATATGTATTCATACCCACCAGCTATTCAGCTGCCCTGGAGCCAGTCAGAGAGCTGTTGTCAAACTGATAACCTTTGCATTCCATGACCAGTCACAATCGCACAAACCAATCAGCTGTTCATTGTGTGTCATGCTTTTGACAAACAGCTTCCCCAACCACTTTGCCAAAGCAGCAATGTAAGCACAACATGCACTGAATTTCAGCAATTTCTTCCATAATGTTTGTATTAAAACAGTCTTCTTTTTCTATTTCCATCCATATATACAAATTTTAAGATAAAATAACATTTTTCTTATGTTCATTAAAAATAACTCTTGCTTGATCATCTAATACCTTCTCTAAGACTTTGCAAAGCACATATTAGTGTAAGCATTCCATGTTCTACATCTGTTCAATGAGTTAACATTTTTCTAGATACATTGCTGAAGAGATAATTCAGAATTATGAAATTTTATCAATAAAATGTCACATTCACAAAAGACTTAATTGGAAGCTAAATCAAAGTCTTGATGTCACAGAATACAATGTGAAAGCTAACCATCTGGCCCATCAATTCCACACCGACCACCCCACCCGCCACCCCCATCCCTGTATTTCCCATGACTAACCCATCTAGTTTGCACATCCTTGGAAACAATGGGAAATTTAGAATGGCCATTCCACCTAACCTACACATCATTGGACTGTGGGAGGAAACTGAGGCATACGGAAGAAATCCACTCAGACACAGGGAGAATACACATACTCCACATTGATTATTGCCCAAGGGTGGGATTGAACCTGGGTCCCTGACACTGTGAGGTAGTAGTACTGACCAGTCAGCTACTATGCCACCCTCGCTCATGATATTCCTGACCCCATGAGCATTTCCTCTACATTTCAAAATGGCATCAATCTGGAAATACCCCACAACCCTTTGATTTTGGGACAATTCATACAGTCTCAAGATGCAATTATCAGAATGACAGATACTAAAATAACATCATAAATTTATGTGCAGGTTGTTCCCAAATTCTTGATGCGCAAATGTGTTGAGTGAGGATAACCCTGGCCATTTGAAAACCTACCCGTCCCTCTATTTTGCCAGCGTGGCTCTATTGGCAGAACTGCAGCTTCGTAATCAGCTCCCACTATGATGGCTCCCTTATCTAGCTGCCTATCCATTCTCACAAGCAGAAAATTCATTCGTAATGAAGGATATACACTTATTGTTATCTCTGACAGTGAATAGCTCTCACCGTCTTGTTGCAGGTGAGAACTAAAACCAGCATTGACTCGGAGGGGTTTCTGCAAGTCTTATCCTCATGTTCCTCATTTCCTCCATGTTTTAAAATAGTATGAATGGAAGGGGCATTTGACCACCTTATATCTTTTTGATCACTGCGTAAAAATGAGTCCTGCATGTCACACTGCTTGCCAACAAATCTGACTCACTGCCCAACAGGGAAGACCTACTCTCTCAGTTTACAGAGCAGCAACAGCCATCACTCAAATCCAAGCATGCTCCATTTGACACTAATTGGTGAGAGGTGGAAATTAATGCAGCAATAAATTTATCTTTACAGCCAATGTTGACAGCTCCCTTCTTACGTTATATAACTATAGCCTGCTCCCACATGAAAAATGGATACATACTTTGATAAAGTCTTCTTTGTCAAGTGGAAATATTTTCTGCAGAAATTCACCCTCACGAACTGAGATTGAAATATTTGATGTATCATCTAATCAAACAGTGGAGACAAATTGCTCTGATCCCAGTTGATATTATTACTGGATAAGATTGAAATCTGGCTTGATAGATCATATTTTGTGGGGTTCTTTTTTTTGTTATTTAATGACATGGTACTCACTGAAGTATAAACATTCGATACTGCACATTTCGTCTTAACAATAAAACAGAAGCTTGGTGATTGAAATGAAAGGATAAGAAAATAATTAAATGGAATAAACCAAACAGTTTATATGTCACACAATTTGAAAGATTTTGAAAAATATACAAGCCCTTCTACTTCAGAGTGCATGGAGAATATAAAATGGAGGCAGAGCTGTTAGAAGGATTGGTTTGCGTCTTCATAACTTCAATCTCCCCCCCCCCATACCACACAGTTCACCTCCTTCACAGCACACACATCATGGCAGCCTTCACCACCTCAGATCACATATGCACCCACTGCCTCCTCGATCTCCACACATATCCTTGTGGGCGGCACGGTGGCACAGTGGTTAGTACTGCTGCCTCACAGCGCCGGAGACCCGGATTCAATTCCCGCCTCAGGTGACTGACTGTGTGGAGTTTGCACGTTCTCCCCGTGTCTGCGTGGGTTTCCTCCGGGTGCTCCGGTTTCCTCCCACAGTCACAAAGATGTGCAGGTTAGGTGAATTGGCCATGCTAAATTGCCTGTAGTGTTAGGTAAGGGGTAAATGTATGGGTGGGTTGCGCTTTGGCGGGTCGGTGTGGACTTGTTGGGCCGAAGGGCCTGTTTCCACACTGTAATGTAATGTAATCTAATCTAATCCTTCATGACCTCTCCAGGTTATCCACGCCACTTCACGAATCCTTGTAGCCACACACCATTCCTGACTTGGAAATAAATTGCATTTCTTTCATTGTCACTGGGTCAATATCCTAGAATTCCTTCTCTAAGTGTACTATGAGGCAATCTGCAGCACACGGACTGCAATAGTCCAGGAAGACAGCTCACCATCACCACGGTGAAGGGCAACTAGACACAGGGAATAAATGTTGAACCAGCCAGTGACACCCCCATCCATCACGTGAATAAAAAATAATTGCATTGTGTAAATGCCTCAGAAATAATACAATCAGAATAATACAATTTTAGAATCATTGGAAAAAAATATTAAATTCAAACTATTCAAGAAAGCTCTAATTTGTAAACAAACTATCATGCACAAAAATCTGACATAAAGGCTTGTAATTTTATAAGTGCCCATTAGAATTATTAGCACGTAAGAAGCCACAAGTATGGAAATACTCAATACTTCTGAGACCGCATGCTGAGGTGTAGCTTTTTAAACCCCAGTCAGGATTCATAATCGAGCAACGATCATAATAAAAGCTTGCAGCTTTGATGAAAGGATTAAAAAATGTAATTTCCATTTCAAACCAGAGTGCCGATCAACCAAAAGAGGGGAACAGCTGCCGAACCATTTCCATGATTCCAATTACAATGCTTTTTCTTTTCAAAACAGCCAGAACTTGTAGTCAAATAACTAAGAATAAAATTATGACAATGCAGGGTATATGTTTTTATATTTCCATTGCTTTATGTTTACATTTTTCTCTCCTGGGAAAAGTACTGCAATGCATGTGGACAATTGCTACTATTCTGGCAATGTAAGAATTAATTTTGAGGACTAATTTCTACGATGAATCACTGCATTAAAAAAGTTTCCATTGCGACACGATGCCTCATCATGATGCTAGTAGAGACAAAAAGCAGTTTACACTGATTCATCAGAATACCAGAATGTCAGCAGCTTTCTACTTTCTTCAAGATGTTTCATATTTTAATAGATTTCCAAATTCCCATTCCATCAGGTAGAAATGACAAGTGCAGAGGGGAAAAAAGAATCTGATTTTATTTCCTCCAATCTAAAGTGGTCAAGCTGGCTTCAGGACAGACTAGACATTCCCAAACCATAAGAATGTCAGAACAGAATAACATGGGCTAAGGAATCAAGAGGAAAAATGCAGTTTCTTAAACAAATCAAGTGTAGCCATTCAAACACTGAAACAAACCTTCACCCCCAAATGAAAACTTGGCACCTCGTAAAGCACCAAAAAAACTGGATGACAAAAATGGCTCCTGTCTTAAATGGATCAAAAGTGTCTGAAATGAAGGAATTCCACAACCATTGGGTTCCAGCGTAACAAGTGCGTCGAACAAACTACCACATATTATAAGCTAACTATCCTCTATCCTATACACACCTCTTATTAAGCAGATATGACTAAGACTCAGAAAATTCATGGGGCTTTTGATCAAGTGGATGTAGAGAGGATGTTTCCCCTTGCTGGAGAATTTAAAACGAGGAATGGTTGTTTAAAAATAAGGGGCCAGCCATTAAATCAGAGATGAAGAGAATTAATTCACAGAGGCTCGTGAGTTATTGGAATGTTTTCTCAAAAGGACATGGAGATGAAGTAGTAGATGTTAATCAGTGAGAAGGTGAAAGTACATTGGGATTGGCAGGAATGTGGAAAAATCAGATCCGTCAAAATCCTATGGAACAGCAGAGCAGGGGTGAGGGGCCGAGCCTGCTGGTAAGTCTTATGCTCATGTGGAAGCTGTTTGATATTCCCTGACTGCAATGAGAAGCATTATGGATCAAGCCAGGAAAATGAAAGTAAAGAAAAGTGACAAGCAGAACAAAGCCACTTTTTGATGTCATTTCTGGCGCAAAATTTCCCGAAGCTGATGTTATTTTAATAGTCCATCAAACTACATGAACTTCACTGTAAATTTGTGAGCAGGTTTATTTAAAGTGGTGACAATATTCTTCCTTGGTTGGCATTATACTATGTTACATAGAATTAGCTTGGGAGCTTATCACAATTGACTTCAAAAGAATTCCTGGGGAGATTTCTTGTCAACCTGGAAGCATTTCAGCTGATTTATTTCCTTACCGTGCTGTTTTACAAGGTACAACTCACTCAAGTAGCCTTAATTCCAGCTGACAGATCTCAACAGGAGCTTAACATGGTGTAAAATCTTATGCACTGGCGGACTCCAAACATCATTTCACCCACTTTGTTGGGATTATATCCCATTTGTGTTGGGCAAGTTGTTTTCATGTGGGTTCATTTGGTCGGACTTGAAGGTGCTCCTTCAAGCAGTATTTATTAACCATATATACACAGTGCTTTCACAGCAGCTGGGCTGACAAGAGCTGCTCAAATTCTAAACTCCTAGATGAGTCCCTCTCTCAGTGCATTATTGATGTCACAACTGCATCGTGACATGCCTCAGATGCTCATCTGTATGTTCATCAAAACAGGCACCTACACATATTTCATGCTGCATACCAGAAATACAATCAACATGCAAGGTGGTGTCCGTTATGGAACCAGAGGTGGCAGCAGAAGAGAAATATGGATAGAAATCCAAGGTTGGGGGGAGGTGGGGTGCACAGTCTAAGGATACAGAGTAGGCCATTTAGGATTTAGGACAGAGACGAGGAGAAATGGCTTCACCTAGAGAGTGGGGAGCTGTTGGAATTCTCTGCCACAGAAAGCAGATGAGGCCAAAACATGAGTGTTTACAAGAAGGAATTTCTTAGGATGAAATGGATCAAAGAGTATGGGGTGAAAGCTGGAAAAGGGAACTGAATTGCCTGACCAGCCATGATCATATGGAATAGTGGAACTGGCTGGAAGGACCAAAAGGCCTACCAAACATTTTCTATGTTTCCATGAAATGCCACTGCTGCAATGCTGAAACAATATGCGTCACATTAAATCTCTGAGATGCATACGTTGCTCTCCCTCCTCTGTTCAATCACCGAATGATACAACAAAGCCTGAATTTTAACGTTCTCATCCTTGGGTTCCACTGCCCTTCCCACCGCTATCTTCTCTTCCCTCCACATAGGACTTCTGTGTTCTTCCAGTTCAGAGTTCTTGATTTCCTCTATTCGCCTACAGCAATTTAGGATCGGAGCTCCATATTTTGTTCCCTAAATGCAGAGGGGATACCTGACAAAGGTCTTTGATGGAATGAACACCTACAAGCCCTGTCCAAACCACCCACCAGCCTGACTTCGAAATATCTTGATGTCACTTCACCGTCGCTAGGTCAAAATCCTGGAACACTCTCCTAATAACATTGTGGGTCAACCTGCAGCACAAGAACTGCAATGGTTCAAGAAGGCAGCTCACCCCCACCTTCTCAAGGGCATCTAGGGACAGGCAATAAATGTTGTCCCAGCCAACGACGCCCATGAATCTCATGAATTATTTATTTCAATATTTCTCGCGGTTATGTTAAGATTTATTCATGCAACATTGCGATGGTGGACAGAGAGGTCCATGCGCAGCAAGAAATTAAAATACAAAGTAACTCTACGCTCTCAGGATCACACAGATCAAACTAAGCATTAGACAGTGTGCACTCGGTTTGAGTTTGATTTGTAGGGGAAACTTCATCTTGAGCAAAGAATGCAGGAACTAAATTGAAGGAACTTCAATGATGCAGTTTTTGAGAGTAGGGTCACCTTAGTTACTGGTGCAGGCTGAGAAAATTAGAAGCTAAGCACTCTAATGACTCAAGAGAGCCTTCAATTGCAGTGTGAGTAGTTTATTAGTGGAGGGATATGTGAGAGTTGTGGGTCTAGCAGAATGGCTCAGACATGAAACATGATTTCAAATGTCAACCCATGTGTGAACTCATGTTCTCACACTAGATAGGATTGCAAAGGAGACAGTAGTCACGGCGAAAGGTGTGAAGGGATCTTCATAAACTGAAATTCTTCATTTTAAAATAAGAAGTAAATCATCTTCATATAGTACACCAAGTGAAATTCAAACATTTTATTTCTACTTTTCAGCAGAATAAATCAAGAGGATCCAAGTTCAGTTTTTGCAAAGAGTCAGATTTATGAAGATATGAAAGGACAATGTTTAACAGCTAACATAGGTTGCTAGCTATGAGGGTTTAAGCAAGAAACATGCGTTAAACACCTAATATTGTAATGGGAAATAATGGAATTTGTTCAAAAAGGAGATACAATGAAGATTCTTTCGCAGCTTGATCAGTTTTGTAACATAGTCATAAAGTCATACAGCACAGAAACAGACCCTTCAGTCCAACTTTCCATGCCTAATATAATCCCAAACTAAACTAGTTCCACCTGCCTACTACTGGCTCATATCCCACCAAACCTTTCCTATTCATCTACTTATCCAAATGACTTTTAAACATTGTAACTGTGCCCTCATCTACCACTTCCTCAGAAAGTTCATTCCACACATGAACCACTTCGTAAATTTCTTGGAATAACACTGCCGAGTTTGACTGATAGAGAAAATGGTTCTCTGATCTGTGCCCAGAGTCAACAATGCATTTACTGAAATAATTCAAATGGTGGCTCACAAACTGTCCACTGTGGTAGCTACTCTGTTCCTCCAACAACAAAATGAAGAGCATCTGGAGAAGACCAAGTCCTGGTAAACAAAAGGATCATCTCAGAGAATCCTGCAAACGGGACCATTGAACTGCTTTAGATTAGAGTAGTCCTGGAAAAGCACAGCAGGTCAGGCAGCATCCGAGGAGCAGGAAAATCGATGTTTCGGGCAAAAACCCTTCATCAGGAATGAGGCAGGGAGCTTCCAGGGTGAAAAGATAAATGAGAGTTGGGGGGGGGGAGGGATGCTGTGGGGAAGGTAGCTAAGAGTACAATAGGTGGATGGAGGTGGGGTTAAAGGTGATAGGTCAGAGAGGAGGGTGGAGCAGATAGGTGGGAATGAAGATTGGCAGGTAGGACAGGTCATGAGGATGGTGCTGAGCTAGAAGGTTGGAACTGGGGTAAGGTGGAGGCAGGGGAAATGAGGAAACTGATGAAGTCCACATTGATGCCCTGGGGTTGAAGTGTTCTGAGACAGAAGATGAGGCGTTCTTCCTCCTGGTGTCGGGCGGTGAGTGAGTGGTGGTGGAGGAGGCCCAGGACCTGCATGTCCTTGGCAGAGTGGGAGGGGGAGTTGAAATGTTGGGCCACGTGGTGGTGGTGGGGTTGATTGGTGCGGGTCTCCCAGAGATGTTCTCTAAAGAGCACTGTGAGAAAGTGTCCAATCTCCCCAGTGTAAAGGAAATCACATTGGGAGCAACGGATACAATAAATGACATGTGTGGAAGTGCAGGTGAAACTTTGGTGGATGTGGAAGGCTCCTTTGAGGCCTCATCTGCCAACTCGGAACTCTTCAACCCCAAGGCATCAATGTGGACTTCACCAGTTTCCTCATTTCCCCTTCCCCCACTTCACCCCAGTTCCAAACTTCCAGGTCAGCACTGTCCCCATGACCTGTCCTACCTGCCTATCTTCCTTTACACCTATCCACTCCACCCACCTCTCTGACCTATCACCTTCACCCCCACTCCCATTCACCCATTGTATTCTTTGCTACCTTCCCTCACCCTCCTCTCTAACCTATCACTTCCATCCCCACCCCCACTCACCTATTGTACTCTATGCTACTTTCTACCCACCCCCACCCTCCTCTCATTTATCTCTCCACCCTTCAGGCACTCTGCCTCTATTCCTGATGATGGGCTTTTGCCTGAAACGTTGATTTTCTGCTCCTCAGATGCTGCCTGAATTGCTGTGCTTTTCCAGCACCACTCTAATCTAGAATCTGGGTTCCAGCATCTGCAGTCCTTGTTTTTACCTCCTTTGAGGCCTTGGATGGAGGTGAGGTGGGGAGGTGTGGACACAGGTTTTACAATTTAGGGTATAGGTTTGCTCGCTGAGCTGTAGGTTTGATATCCAGATGTTTCATTACCTGGCTAGGTAACATCATCAGTGGCGACCTCCAAGTGAAGCGAAGCTGTTGTCTCCTGCTTTCTATTTATAGGTTTGTCCTGGATGGGGTCCTGGGGTTTGTGGTGATGTCATTTCCTGTTCATTTTCTGAGGGGTTGATAGATGGTATCTAGATCTATGCAAACCTACACCCTAAACCTCAACCTGAGCTACAAACCTTCACAAACCTTGCAAAAACCTATGGACACAACACGCTACAACTTGCCTGAAGATGGGAACGGAATGCCATCCTAGAAAGTTCCACCCCCGAGCAACTGTACTTCCTGCATGAATGTTTGAGAAAACAGGTACTGCCAAAATGTCTCCAATACAAACCACCAATAAAAACACCTCAAACCAGAAGTTTAACCGAACAAAATGGCCGCAGAATGCTCCAAGAACTAATCAATGACTCCTACCACAGACTCCAAAAATACAACCGGGAAATTGCGTGCCAAAAACCGTTATTCAAACAAGCAACAAATCAAGATTGGACAGAGGTGGTAGAACGAGCCATAAACACCAAACAACGACAAACACAGATAAAGAAAAATCGGGACCTGAAGAAAAAAACTTGACAAACTCACAAACAAAGACAAAACCGATAACACAGGGTCATGGATCAGACCAGACCCTATCAGACACAGAAAAAGCGGGACTAGTAAAAGGACTACATTTGAATTATCGAGACGCTGACAAGAAGGATTTCCTAGCGGCATTAGAAACACATTGAAGGACAACAAACTCACGGAAGAAACACAACAAACAACCAGACAGATAGTTGCACCTACTCTAAGCCGAAAGAGGGAAGGAAACAAACTGAACACACAAGAAAAGAAAGCCCTAGAAAACCTCAAAAAAGACAAAAACATCGTTATATTACCTGCAGACAAAGGTCGGCTCACAGTTATCCTGAACAGAAGGGACGACATAGAGAAAGCCAATGCACTACTCGCAGACACCAACACCTACCAACAGGTGGCACTAGACCCGACCCCACAACGAGGAAACAAAATTACATATCTCCTAAAAAAATTACACAATTCCGGACAATTAAACAAGACGGAATTCCAGAAAATGAAACCAGACGGGACCAACGCCCCACGATTCTACGGACTACCAAAAATCTATAAACCAGGAGCCCGCCTCAGACCCATAGTCTCACTACCTAGAACACCAACTTACAGACTGGCCAAAGAACTACACGCAAGACTGAAATACCTAGTAGAAAAGTCACAGCACTCCATCCACTCCCCCAAGGAATTCCTAAAAATCATCAAAAAAACCAAAATAAAGGTAGACGAAACAATGATCTCATTCGACGTAACAGAACTGTTCACCTCCAACATCGACCTGGCAAAGGAAACACTTACCACACTTTTAGAAGAGACCATCACACACACCCCAACCACCATCAATCACATCACCAACGAGGACATCATGAAGCTAGTGGACCTGTGCCTCACCACCCACTTCACCTTCAACAACATAATCTACAAACAAACCAGCAGCACACCCATGGGATCTCCGCTATCAGGATTCATAGCAGAAGCAGTAATGCAATGACTAGAACAAACAGCCCTACCAACCATCAAACCAAAAATCTGGGTTCGCTATGTAGATGACACCTTTGTCATCACAAAACAAAAACAAGATAGAAGAGACATTTAACATCATCAACAACACCCTCACAGGCATAAAGTTCACCAAGGAGGAAGGAACCGACAACAAACTCGCATTCCTGGACTTCACAGTCGAAAGAAAGGACAACGGAGAACTACAAACCTGCGTATACAGAAAACCGACAAACACTGACCAAATACTTAACTACACCAGCAACCATCCCAACACACACAAACGAAGCTGTATCCGAACACTATTCCAATGAGCCACCTCACACTACAGCACAGACGAACTTCGGAAAACAGAGTAGAACCACCTATACAATGTATTCAAGAAGAACGGACACTCAAAAAATACAGTCCGCAGATTCCTCAGGAACAAACCACGACAAGCAGACCAAACACAGACAGAAACCCTAACCACCTTACCATACATCAAAGAAGTTTCAGAAATGACAGCCAGACTACTAAGACCCATCAGAATCCTAGTAGCACACAAACCCACCAACACTCTCAAACAAAAACTAACAAACTTAAAAGACCCAGTACAACCCATGGACAAAACCAACGTCATCTACAAAATTCCATGCAAGTACTGCCACAAACACTACGTAGGACAAACAGGAAGAAAGTTAGTCACCAGGATACACAAACAGCAGCTAGCCACAAAAAGACACGACCCTCTCTCCCTCGTAGCCCTACACACGGATGAAAAAAAAAACCCACCATTTCGACTGGGCCAACACATCTATCCTGGGACAGGCTAAGCAAAGACATGCCAGAGAATTCCTAGAGGCCTGGCACTCCAACCACAACGGCATAAACAAACACATAGATCTAGATACCATCTTTCAACCCCTCAAGAAACAAACAGGAAATGACATCACCACAAAGCCCAGGAACCCCATCCAGGACAAACATGTAAATAGAAAGCAGGAGACAACAACTTCGCTTCACTTGGAGGTCGCCACTGATGATGTTACCTAGCCAGGTAATGAAACGTCTGGATATCAAACCTACAACTCAGCGAGCAAACCTACACCCTAAACCTCAACCTGAGCTACAAACCTTCACAAACCTTGCACATTTTACAATTCCTGCAGTTTCAGGGGAAGGTGCCAGGAGGGGAGGATGGGTTGTAGGGGGGCGTGGACCTGACCAGGTAGTCACGGAGGGAACGGTCTTTGCAGAAAGTGGATAGGGTAGGGAGAGAAATATATCCCTGATGGTGGGGTCTCCTAGTTTCTCCCTCCACACATAATACTTTCTTTTTTGTCTGTGTGTAAGTGTCTGTGTGTGCATGTGTTTATGGGGATAATTTAAAAGGTTTAGAGTTTTCACTGGTAAAGTTACATGTCGACAGTTCATTGCTATGTTGCTGTAATCAGAATCTATATATTTGTAGCAAATAGAATAATACTTGTTAAGTACAGAAACTGTCCCATACTTTCTTTTAACCTGATTCTAAAAAAGATGGGGAAACTAGGGAATTTTGTGAACTTTGATAAAATCTTTGAATTTTGTGATGACATGGAGCATACAGGAGCATTATTTCCAGTGTGCTTCCCAAGTGAGACATGACAACATGCAAAAGAGAAAATGTCAGTGTTTTGGCTTTTGGTTCAGAATTGAAAACCGATAGAGATCTCTTCGAGACGGCAAAGTAGAGGGCAGCAGAAAGAAGGTTTGACAAAGATTTATTTGGATGATGGCTGTCACACAACATTGACAGACAATCTGCAACGATGACTGTGGTTAGTGCAAAGCAAACAGTTATGGCCCTCAATCCCCTGGCAGTGTACTCTCAATGCTAACTTAGGAAACCTGGCAGCCAATGTGCAAGCAGCAAGGCCCCTTACCTTGATGCAATAATGACCCAGACAGGTTGTTTTCAGTGATATGTTTTGAGCAATAAATATTAGTCAGGAATCTGCGTCAAACTCACCGGATCATTGCTAGATCATTGCTGGATCATGACTGGGTCATTGCTAGATCATGACTGGACCATTGCTAGATCATGACTGGACCATTGCTAGATCATTACTGGGTCATTGCTAGATCATTACTGGGTAATTGCTGGATCATGATTGGATCATTGCTGGATCATTAGTGGATCAGTGTTGGATTATCACAAGGCAGACAGGACTGGATTCAAAATTGAAATGGCATTACAGAGAGAAATGTTTTGGGTGGAATGAAATTGTTCCAGTAGGACTACATAGTACATTTCACTTTGCTGCAAACTCATGTCTGGACCTTTACCTAATCTTCCCTGAGGAATCATTCCCCACAACTCTCATCTAGTTTTCCTCTGATTTCACAAAAGACCCTCATTCCAGAGTCAAACTGCACTTAGCACGGTGATATAAGTTTTCGGAATCCTTACCCATTTTAATGCTCTGTGATTTGCATACGACAACCTTCCTGTGGGAAAGGACCTGGGAAGTTAGTGAGCGTGACAGCAACATCAGAGCGAAGCAAGGCCATCTGCACTGAACCCACGGTGCAATGTGAACACAGCCAGCGTTGTTTCAGAATCACGACAGACATGTTCTGAAAAGCACACACCTGATCCAAATGTCACGTCATATTCCAAGGAAAGCTGTCATTTCTCCCAGAACACACAGTACAAAACAGAAAATCATCCTTTAGGGCCTGTAAATATGCTTCAGCACCTTAAAAGGAAATGTTTGACAGAATCATTGAAAGTCTTAAAGGCAGTAGTGATTACTTTAAATATTGATTTGTTCTGTTACCATGGAGGTGATAGGGATTCACAAGCCAGTTGACAGACACCCATTGCTATTTCTTGAGGTCCTGCTGAAACAATTGATAATCCAGAGACAGCAATGGGGCCTTCCATAGAGTCCAGGACCCCAGAGCTGTAAATCCCACCCTCTGAGAGCAACAGACAATAGCACAGTAGCAGGTGATGAAGGGCTTTTGCCTGAAATGTCAATTCTTCTGCTCCTCGGATGCTGCCTGACCGACTGTGCTTTTCCAGCACTACACTCACAACAGTAGCAGTTCTGTTGACTAACAGTCCCAATGAGGAATTGTTGGACGCTGCTGGTACCACACTCAATGTGAGGCTGGGGTTCATGACTGGATCATTGCTGGAACATCACAAGATGATTACTGGGTCATTGCTGGATCATTGCAGGCTCATTACATTTTGTCCTGTGTCTAGGTGACATCTTCAGTGCTTTGGAGCATCCTGTGAGGCGCTGCTGTACTGTGTTTTATTTAATTTATTTGGTTCCGTTCCTGCTGCTTCTGGCTCCTGGTTCCAGTAGTTCATTGTTGTGGCTGGTATATTGGGTCTAGATCGATGTGTTTGTTGGTGGATGAGTGCCATTCTTCTCGAAATTCTCTGGCTGTTCTCTGTTTGGCTTGTCCTATATTGTTGTGTTGTCCCAGTTGAATTTGTAGTCCTTGTCATCTGTGTGTGTGGCTACTAGGGATGGCTGGTCATGGCGTTTAGTGGTTAGTTGGTGTTTATGGATGTAGATTGCTAGTTGTCTGCTTGTTTGTCTTATATAGTGTTTCATTCAGTCTTCACATGGAATCCTGTAAATTACGTTAGACTAGCACAAGATGGGTATTGGATCTTTTGTTCTGGTGAGTTGTTGTCTGAGCATGGCTGTCGGTTTATGGAGAAGGTGAGGACTGCAGATGCTGGAGATCAGAGCTGAAAATGTGTTGCTGGAAAAGCGCAGCAGGTCAGGCAGCATCCAAAGAGCAGGAGAATTGACGTTTCGGGCATGAGCCCTTCTTCAGGAATGTCGGTTTATGGGCTGTCATGAATCTGAGTGGTCGGAAAAGTCTGGCTGTTGGTTCTAAATGTTTTTTATGTAAGGTAGCATGGCTAGTGAGTTAGGTCATGGCATGTCCTTGTTGTGTTGTTTGTCCATTAGGTATGTGCAGATGAAGTTGCGGAGATATCCGTTCTTAGCAAAGACTCTGTAGAGGTGTTCTTCCCTTCATAGGTTGGGAGTGCTACATTTTTTGTAGCCCTTTAGAACAGGGTCCTAATGCAGCTTCTCTTGTGCCTGTTCAGGTGGTTGCAGTAGATCCAGACCTGGTTGGTATGTGTGGCTTTCCTGTACACTTTTGTGGTTCATTCACCGTTCTGTGTTCTTTCTGCCATTACATCCAGGAATGGAACTTAATTGTTGGTTTCCTCCTCTCTCGTGATCCCTGTGAGCATGGTGTTGATGACCCAGTGTGTGTTCTCAATCTCTGTTCTTTAAGGATAACAAAAGTGGTGTCCATGTATCTGATCCAGAGTTTGGGTTGGATTTGTAGAAGGGCTGTTTGTTCCAGTCTTTGCATCACTACTTCTGCCATGAGCCAGGAGATGGGGGAGCCCATAATGTCCCAAAGATCTGTTCACATATTTTGTTGTTGAATGTGAAGTGTGTAAGCACTGGTCTATTAGTTTGAGTATGCAAACCTTGTTGATAAATGCCCTGTCATGTCATCTGTTCTGTTTCTGCATGAAGCACTATATAGGCAAACAACTAGCAATCCGCATCCATGAACACCAACTAACCACTAAACACAGTGACCAGCTGCCCCTAGTAGCCACACACACACAGATGGCAAGGTCCACAAATTCAACTGGGACAACACATCGATCGTAGGACAATGTAAACAGAGGACAGCCAGAGAATTTCTAGAAGAATGGCACTCATCCACAGACTTCATCAACAAATACACACACCTAGACCTGATATACAACCACGGCAATGAACTACCAGAACCAGCAACTGGAAGCAGCAAGAACAGAACCAAATAAATTCCAGAAGACACAGCACAGCAGCGCTTCACAGGAGACGCCAAAGCTCTGACAATGTCACCTAGACAGGGGATGAAATGTCTGTAAATCAACTTGCCAGCTCGGCGACCATACCCACGATTACAACAACCAGCACCCAATCTACAACTCTTTCCACAAACCTTGATCATTGCTGAATAACTGGATCATCACAGATTCATGACTGGATCCATGCTGGATCATTACAGAATCATTACTAAATCATTGCTGGATCATCGCATGGTCAATGCTGAATTATTGGATCATCACAGATTTATTACGGGATCATTTTTGGGTCATCATTGGATCTATACTGGATTATTGTTGAATGATCACTGGATCATTTGCTGGATCATCACAGGATCATTAATGGACCATCACAGGATCATTTCTGACTCATTACTAGACTCCAGTGGCAGCAAACAGTTGCAGGGTAGGGTCTGTAGGAAGACAGGTGAGGAGAGAGGTTGACAGCAAGTGGACTAGATACCTCTGTGCCTGCCCTCTCCCGCCTATTCCATTTGCATCATCCCCCCTTTCCTGATGTGTTTTTCTTTATTTGCTAATGGCACTTGGGCATCACTGGCTGGACCAACATATTTTCCCCCCAAAATTTTTGCCCTTGAGAAGGTGGTGGAGTGCTGCCATTCTGAATCACTGCAATCCATGTGCTGCAGGTAGACCCACAATGCCACTGGGGAAGGAATTCCAGGATTTTGACCCAGCAACACTGAAGGAAGAGTGATATATTTCCAAGTCAGGATAGTGAGTGGCTTGGAGGAGATCTTGCAGGTGTTGGTGTTCCCATGTACCTGCTGCCCTTGGCCTTTTAGATGGAAGTGTTCATGCATTTGGAAGGTGTTGTCTGGGAATCTTTGGTGAATTTCTGCTGTGCAACTTATAGACAGTACTCACTGTTGCTACTGAGTGGCGGTGATGTAGGGAGTGGATGTTTGTGGATATAGTGCCAATCAAATGGGCTGCTTTGTCTCGGATGGTACCAAGCTTCTTGAGTGTTGTTGGGGCTGCACTCATCCAGGCAAGTGGAGAGTATTCCTTCACACTCATAACTTGTGCCTTGTCAATATGATCGGGTCCTATAATCAGGCATAGACGAGATTCGAATGAGGTAGTCTCTCGAAACCTGCAATCAAAAATTTTTTCTTAGGACTCCTGCAAAGTTAGCCTCCCATCCATGAGCGGGTGTTCCTTAAGTGGTCATTGAGGTCCTCAGTTGGAGGTGTGACCTGGTTTATTATCCATAAGCTTTTCTGCATGGACTTAGTCAGGGCAGTGGTGCAAGGCCAGAACACTCTCACTCGATTAAATAGCCAGCCACCATCAAACGTAATTTCTGTCTCTTGGAGTCATGAAAATTGGCATATATTCCAACCATTAAGAACACAAAGGAAGTGAGGAAATGTATTAAACACAAATGAAATAGTTAATCTTCCATTTATTATGCATTGGACTCATGCATTATCAATTTATAGTATCAAATTATAGGATTCTTCGAATTCTTGCAGTTAATACTCTGACGACATTGTGGTCAGAAAACGAAAAGAATATCTGTCAGCAAGCTGGCATAAACGAAAACCTGCTACAGAATCCAAAACTGTGAAGAAAGAGGTATAAAAATATTTATCATACATTTAAGAATCAAAGAGTTGGTAAAGCTCTGGGATCTCTGAGAGAATCCATGATTGACAGATAAAAGACCATCACTTTCCTGCTCACAATGGAGGAAGATGTTTGTATGCTGCTGGAGCTCCGGGAGAAAGCACATCAATAGTCTTCAGTGATTAGGTTTGAAAAGAAAAACAAAAATAGCATGACATGAAACTTGTTGTTCCATTAAATGGTGCTGAGTATTTATGGCAAGTAATATTCACGACCAAAGCTTATACTCAAAATTGCATCCCAAATGGTTTTACCAAGTGACAATATATTCGGTTTTTAATTTAGAATTGTACAGGTTTATTACCATGTTTTCATAACTGCAAAACATTTCAACCTAGGTTACTGATTTATCTGGTGAATGTGATTGAAAATAATGAGATCAATTTCTGTCAAGTTTATGTGAAAGTCAACTCCAGCTTTGGTTCAATGATTGCACTGTTGTTACCAAATCAGAAACCTATGGATTGAAACCCATACCACAGGTTTAACCAGATAATCGAGGCTACATTTTGTTGCATAGCTTCCTTTTCCAAGATGCTACTTTGTGAATATGATATTGAATGAGAGGGAACCCTGATGGTGCAGTGGGTAGTGTCACAGTCTCTGAGCCAGTTGGTACAGTTGGTACAAAATTGTCAGAACTTCTGCTATCACTATCCATAGCTCCAGTCTACGGTGTGAACATAGAAGTGTTTGTTGCCACAGCTAAATATCAGGAAAACACAGCAAGGAAACCAGAGTGGATTCTACATGCTGCTTGCTCCAAGTGACCTCTCCATTGTCTACAATCAAACTGCAGCCCAGGCCATGATCCACAGGCAGATTTTGAGTGGGAGCAGCGGCTGAGTAAAAACGAACCCGGAAGACTACGGCTTAGAAAGAGCGGGAGCAGCAGGGGAAGTGACGTCTACCAGAGGGGCCGCCGGGAAGGAAAGCAGTGAGTATAAATACTCACCCTTCGACACCAACGGCCATTTGAGTGGGAGCAGCAGTGAGTATATAAATCAGGAAGGCGGCTAAACCCGAGAGTCTACACCTGTAGTTTCTCCCACCCAGCCTCCTCCTCTAACCTCGAACCTCCTTAACTACACTGGTTTTTTTTTAAGGTAAGGATTTTCTATTTCTTTACCAGTGACTGGTTAAAAAATTACTTTGTTTTTGTGTGTGTATATATATTAATTCTTCAGGGAAAGACTATAGCAGAGAGGTATCAGAAAGTATTCTAACTCAAACTTGTATAAAGTAACTAAGTAATTAATTAACTAAGCAGAGATGGCTGGGCAGGTGATGTACTGTAGCTGTATGATGTGGGAGCTGGCTGATCCCATTGTGAATGGCAGTGACCACATCTGCAGCAAGTGTTGGTTGCTGGAAGAACTCCGGATCAGAGTTGATGATCTGGAATCTGAGCTTCAAACACTGCGGCACATCCGGGAGGGGGAGAGTTACCTGGACGCTTTGTTTCAGGAGGCAGTCACACCTGGGAGACTAAGTAATTCACATTCAGTGATCAGGCTCATCAGAGTGTGAGTGTAAGTCAGGCAGGGAGGAGGAACCTGAGTTCAGGAGTGGAGGACCCTCAGCCCTTGACCTTGTCCAACAGGTATGAGATTCTTGCTCCCTGTTCAGATGAGGAAAAGTGCTCTGGACAGGATGAGCCAACTGACCAAGGCACCATGGTGCAGAAGGCCATTCAAGAGGGGGGAGTTATTAGACAAGTAGTGGTTATAGGGGATTCTATAATTAGGGGGACAGATAGTATCCTTTGCAAGCCGGATCAGGAGTCTCGCATGGTGTGTTGCCTGCCCGGTGCCAGGCTTGAAAGGATATTGGAGCGGGAGGGGGAGGATCCAGTTGCTGTGGTCCACATTGGTACTAACAACATAGGCAAGACTAGGGTGGAGGACCTGTTTGGGGACTACGAGGCACTAGGCAGGAAATTGAAGCACAGGTCCTCAAGGGTCATAATCTCCGGATTACTGCCCGAGCCACGTGCCAATTGGCATAGGGACAAGAAAATTAGGCAAGTAAACATGTGGCTAAGGGATTGGTGTGGGAAAGAGGGATTCCACTTCATGGGGCATTGGCATCAGTTTTGGAACAGGGGGGATCTGTACCGTTGGGACGGTCTCCACCTGAACCGATCAGGTACCAATGTTCTAGTGAAGAGGATAAATAGGGTGGTCAGTAGGACTTTAAACTTCTGAGTTGGGGGGAAGGGAAAGTGAAAGCAACAGGGAGTATGGCGTTAAATGGAAAGACAAGGAGCAGGATAACATGTGTCCAGGTGGATTTAAAATTGAGGCAGACTGGGAATGCAGAAAAAAGCAAGGATAACTTAGGACATCATATGACTTCCAATATCTTTAATGATAAGAAAGTTAGCATTAAGGCACTTTACCTGAATGCTCGTAGCATTCATAACAAAGCAGATGAACTAATGGCACAGATCATAGTGAATGATTATGATGTGGTAGGCATCACAGAGACTTGGTTACAGGGGGGTCAGGACTGGCAGTTAAACCTCAAGGATTTTCAACTTATCGAAAAGACAGAGAGGTCAGTAGAGAGGGTGGGGTTGCCTTGTTAGTTAAGAACAATATTAAGTCTATGGCACTGAATGACATAGAGTCAGATGATGTGGAGTCTGTGTGGGTGGAATTGAGGAACCACAAAGGCAAAAAAACCATAATTGGAGTTGGGTACAGACCTCCTAACAGTGGTCAGGACCAGGGACGCAACATATACCGGGAAATAGAGAAGGCATGTCAGAAAGGCAAGGTCACGGTGATCATGGGAGACTTCAATATGCAGGTGGACTGGGTAAATAATGTTGCCAGTGGATCCAAAGAAAGGGAATTCATGGAATGCTTACAGGATGGCTTTTTGGAACAGCTTGTCATGGAGCCCACAAGGGAGCAGGCTATTCTGGACCTAGTGCTTTGCAATGAACCAGACTTTGCAAAAGATCTTAAAGTAAGGGAACCCTTAGGAAGCAGCGATCATAATATGGTAGAGTTCAGTCTGGAGTTTGAAAGAGAGAAGGCAAAATCGGATGTAATGGTGTTACAGTTAAATAAAGGTAATTATGAGGGCATGAGAGAGGAACTGACAAAAATAGACTGGAAGCAGAGGCTTGCGGGGAAGACAGTAGAGCAAAAATGGCAGGAGTTTGTGGATATAATTGAGGACACTGTACAGAGGTTCATCCCCAAGAAAAGAAAGATTATCCAGGGAGGGATTAGACAGCCATGGCTGACAAAGGAAGTCAGGAAATGTATTAAAGAAAAAGAGAGATCCTATAAAGTGGCCAAGAGCAGTGGGAAATCGGAAGATTGGGAAGGCTACAAAAACAAACAGAGGATAACAAAGAGAGTAATAAGAAAGGAGAGGATCAAATATGAAGGTAGGCTAGCCAGTAATATTGGAAATGATAGTAAAAGTTTCTTTCAATACATAAGAAACAAACGACAGACAAAAGTAGACATTGGGCCACTTCAAACTGATGCTGGAAGCCTAGTGATGGGAGATAAGGAAATAGCAGGAGAACTTAACAAGTACTTTGCGTCAGTTTTCACAGTGGAAGACAGGAGTAATATCCCAACAATTAAAGGGAGTCAGGAGGCTGAGTTGATATGGTTGTCATTACAAAAGAGAGAGTGCTAGAAAAGCTAAAAAGTCTTAAAATTGATAAATCTCCTGGCCCCGATGGGATACATCCTAGAGTTCTGAGAGAGGTGGCTGAGGAAATAGCGGAGGCATTGGTTGAGATCTTTCAAGAGTCACTGGAGTCACGGAAAGTCCCAGATGATTAGACGATCGCGGTTGTAACCCCATTGTTCAAGAAAGGATCAAGACAAAAGATGGAAAATTATAGGCCAATTAGCCTAACCTTGGTTGTTGGTAAAATTCTAGAATCCATCATTAAGGATGAGGTTTCTAAATTCTTGGAAGAGCAGAGTCTGATTAGAACAAGTCAACATGGATTTAGTAAGGGGAGGTCATGCCTGACAAACCTGTTGGTATTCTTTGAAGAAGTGACAAGCAGGTTAGACCAGGGAAACCCAGTGGATGTGGTCTATCTAGACTTCCAAAAGGCCTTTGATAAGGTGCCACACGGGAGGCTGCTGAGCAAGGTGAGGGCCCATGGTGTTCGAGGTGAGCTACTGGGATGGATTGAGGATTGGCTGTCTGACAGAAGGCAGAGAGTTGGGATAAAAGGTTCTTTTTCAGAATGGCAGCCGGTGACGAGCGGTGTCCCGCAGGGTTCAGTGTTGGGGCCACAGCTGTTCGCATTATATATTAATGATCTGGAAGAAGGGACTGGGGAAATTCTAGCAAAGTTTGCAGATGATACGAAGTTAGGTGGACAGACAGGTAGTACTGAGGAAGTGGGGAGGCTGCAGAAGGATCGAGACAGTTTGGGAGAGTGGTCCAGGAAATGGCTGATGGAATTCAACATGAATAAATGCGAGGTCTTGCACTTTGACAAAAAGAATAAAAGCATGGACTACTTTCTAAACGGTGAGAAAATTCATAAAGCCAAAGTACAAAGGGATCTGGGAGTGCTAGTCAAGGATTCTCTAAAGGTCATCATGCAGGTTGAGTCTGTGATTAAGAAAGCGAATGCAATGTTGTCACTTATCTCAAGAGGGTTGGAATATAAAAACACCATTGTGCTACTGAGACTTTATAAAGCTCTGGTTAGGCCTCATTTGGTGTACTGTGTCCAGTTTTGGACCCCACACCTCAGGAAGGACATACTGGCACTGGAGCGTGTCCAGCGGAGATTCACACGGATGATCCCTGGAATGGTAGGTCTAACATATGAGGAACGGCTGAGGATCTTGGGATTGTATTCATTGGAGTTTAGAAGATTAAGGGGAGACTTAATAGAGACGTACAAGATAATACATGGCTTGGAAAGGGTGGATGCTAGGAAATTGTTTCCGTTAGGTGAGGAGACTAGGACCCGTGGACACAGCCTTAGAATTAGAGGGGGTAAATTCAGAACAGAAATGCGGAGACATTTCTTCAGCCAGAGAGTGGTGAGCCTGTGGAATTCATTGCCGCAGAGTGCAGTGGAGGCCGGGACGCTTAATGTCTTCAAGGCAGAGATTGATAGATTCTTGTTGTCTTGGGGAATTAAGGGCTACGGGGAGAATGCGGGTAAGTGGAGTTGAAGTGCCCAGCAGCCATCATTGAATGGCGGAGTGGACTCGATGGGCCGAATGGCCTTACTTCCACTCCTATGTCTTATGGTCTTATGGTCTTATGGTCTTATAGTCACATGGATTCCTCCTCCATAATTGTTGCCAGACCAATACGACCAATCCTGACAGTTCTCCAAGTGGAAACACAAATGTGTATTGCAGGACACACCAACAAAGCATAGGTAGGCTGCAGCTGGGATACTTTGTGCTCTGCAACATCACCCAACCTGCAGACTGGAGCAGGACCACAGCTCCACGATGCTAACTTGTTTTTGTAGCTCTTGCTCACTTAATGCCTACCTGCATGACTTATAAGCTAGGATTTTCAGGGCATCAATGTGTGCCAGCTACCTGAGAGGGTGATGTGTAAACAAGACTTGGCGCAAATTTGCATGTGAGCAGCAGAGATTTAGGTGAAGCTAGGAGTGTGACTAAAAGAAGATTGGAAAAGTCAAGATTGGAGGCACTACATGGGGTGGAAGCCGTTTTATGCTTAACTACTGTAAAGGTATCAAATGATTTGTTTTTACTGATGCATGGGATGGGGGCATCACTGGTTAGCCAGTATTTGTTGCCTAATCCTAATTGCCCTTGTCAAATGAAGCCTTGCTAAATTAGACCATAGTAACGTACAATCTGGGAATCATAGAATCATTCAAGCATAGAAACAGTGAATCATGCAATCATAGAATCATGCAATCATTCATTCAGAGAATCATAGAATCATACAATCATGGAATTATAGAATCATAGAATCATACAATCATACAGTCATAAAATCATAGAATCATACAATCATACACCCATTCACTCATACAATCCCTACAGTGCAGATAGAGATCATTCTAACCATCAAGTCTTCAGCAACCTTCTGAAGAGCATCACACACAGATCGACCACACCTAATCCATTCATTTTACACAAGGTCCTGGCAAGTGTTGCTGAACAAAGAGACCTTAGAGTGCAATTGCACAATTCCTTGAAAGTAGAGTTGCAGGTAGACAAGATAGTGAAGAAAGTGTTTGGTATACTTGCCTTTATTGATCAGTGCATTGAGTATAGGTGTTGGGAGGCCACGTTGTGGCTGTACATTGGTTAGGCCATTTTTAGAATAACGTGTACAGCTCTGGTCTCCCTCCTATAGGGAGAATGCTGTGAAACTTCAAAAGGTTCATAAAAGATTTACAACGAAGTTGCTAGGGTTGGAAGTTGTGAGCTGTAGGGAGAAGCTAAATAGGCATATTAATTTAATAGGGTGACCACTTCACTGAAAACTTATGCTCCATCCACAAAAATGACCCTAAGATTCCAGTTGCTTGCCAGTTCAACACATACCAACATGCCAATACAGTTGGTTCTGATATAACGCAATAGTTCTGTTCTCATGCGATCTCACGTGATAAGATAATCATACAATAGCCGCATCATTTAAACTAACGGGGCTGAAATCATGTTATAGCCAGTACAGGTAAGGAAAGCTTGTGTTCTGCAAATAACGATCTAAATTCCTCATCGTGTTAAAGCCAATTCATGTTGAAAAAACGTGTTATGGAAGAACTAATATATCTCTGTCTCAGGCTTGCTGCAGTGCTCTTATGATTCATTTTCCAGTTGGGGACCCTGCAACCTTCTGAACTCAATATTGAGTTCAATAACTTTCGGACTTGAACTCTCCCATGTCCTAACCCTTACACACTAGGCCTTGTGATCACAATCTGCTATTACACACTACCTATTGTTAGCCACCAACAGTCTCCATTAACAGCTAATCATCCACCTAGCCAGATTATTATCCACTCTTTTGTCTGCCCACCTGCTCTTCTCTCTCTTTAGGCTCTATCGCAACCCATCATTTAATCCTTAACCCTTCCCCCACCCAATTTTCTGTTTAATAACCAACATTTTCCTGGCTACCATCAGTTCTGAGGAAGGCTAATAGGACCCAAAATGTTAACTCTGATTTCTCTCCACAGATACTGCTCGACCTGCTGAGCTTTTCCAGTGATTTCTGTTTTTGTTTCTGAACAGGCTGGAGTGGTTTTCCCTCGGGCATTGGAGGCTGAGGGGTGACCTTATAGAAGTTTATAAAATCAGGAGGGGGATGAATAGAGTGAATAGTCAAGGTATATTCCCCAAAGTAGAATTAGAGGGCATAGGTTTAAGGTGAGAGGGGGAAGATATGAAAGGAACCTAAGAGATATGAAAGGAACCTAAGAACCTAAGAGACAACTTTTTCACAGAGGGTGGTGCGTGCATGGACTGAGCCGCCAGAAGGAGTGGTAGTGGATGGCACAATTACAACATTTAAAAGGCATCTGGGTGGGTTTACGAATAGGAAGGGTTTAGATGGCTATGGGTCAAATGCTGATTAATTTAATAAGACTAGATTAATTTAAGATATCTGGTGGGCCATGCTGAGATGAATGAGTTTCTGTGCTGTACAGCTCTATGACTCAATCCCTGGATGCAACAGGGCAATTTCCCACAGCCAATCCACCTAATCTGCACATCTTTGGACTGAGTCTGTGTGGATCTGGAGTCACGTTTACCAGTCCAGAGAGGTCACTGAGGTACCAGGCATAGAGGGACTGTCTTATGAGGGAAGGTTGAGTAGTTTGGGCCTGTACTCTTTGGAATAAAAAAGAATGAGAAACATACAGGATTCTTTGGAAGCTTGGCAGGATAAATGTGAAAAGGTTGTTACCCCGTGTCAGAAAGGCTAGGACCTGAAGATACTATGCCAGAGTAAGGGGTTGCACATTTAAGACAGAGATGAGGAGAAATTTCTTCTCTCAGAGGAATGTGAATGTGTGGAATTATCTAACACAAAGGGTTGTCAAATCTGGGTCATATTCAAAACTGAGAAAGACAAAATTTTAATTAGGAATGGAACCAAGGGTTCTGAGAAAAAGGCAGGAAAGTGGAATTGAAGATTTTCAGACCAGCCATGGTCTCATTGAACAGTGGAGCAGACTGGATGGGCTGAATGGCCTGACCCTACTCCTCAGCTTTATAGTGAACAGATTTCCAGATGGGGGTTTTGACAACAATCAATGGTAACTTCATTGTCACTGTTACCAATTATTTTTCAATTCTGTATTTATTACTTGAATTTTACTAGCAGTTATT
This sequence comes from Chiloscyllium punctatum, assembly GCF_047496795.1. Taxonomy (NCBI): domain Eukaryota; kingdom Metazoa; phylum Chordata; class Chondrichthyes; order Orectolobiformes; family Hemiscylliidae; genus Chiloscyllium; species Chiloscyllium punctatum. The sequence continues at coordinate 6,458,071 of NC_092779.1, read as the reverse complement.
GTGGGATTTGACCCCATATTGCCTTTTTCTTTGATATCTACCTGGACCTCTGAACCAATGTTGTTATCACCATTGTCTCCCCATACCCTTAAGTAGGAGTAGAGCATTGAATACTGCTCCAACATTCAATAAATCATGACTGATATGACTGAAATGTTATCTCCATATTCTCACCTTGGCTCAATATCCTTTAAGGTCCCCTTGCTTATCAAGTATTGATCCACTTCTGACATATAAATATTCAATGTTCTGTTATTTTCACCACCCTTTGAGAAAGAGTGTTCTTGAGCCTTCATCAAGATCCTGGGGTTAAAATCAAGTTGTTCCAAGATAAAAAATGTGGACAGCTGCTTTTGAAAACCTCATTGAAGAGACCATAAAAGTTCACATTTTGCGACAGTTATTGGAGAATAATGGAGGGAAAAGTTACCTTTTAACCTTTAACATATTCAAAGATTCAATCAGGAAAATGGAACACTTCTGATTTAACTGAGTGAATAACAGCACATGATCTTTGTTTCTGATTTGTAGTTGCCTTTGAGAAATAAAATGTGCAAATTTGGAGGGGATAATTCAGTGATAAATTGGAATATAATTGAACAGCTTCTAATGTACAGCTGCTATGTTGACAGCCGGGAGCAAGAAGCTGGGTGGGGTGGGGAGGTGACAGAGTGTGGGAAACTATTTTTGAATCAGTCATAATGCTCTTGTAGGTTTATTGTTGAGTGGAAAATAATCACTTTGATCTCAGTGGCAAATTTATGTTATCATCAACTGATTGCATTTCCTAGTAAGCAGTTGACATAAAGGCATTGGCAAAGAAAGCAGAAATACTTATTAAGACAGTAAGGAGGGTTTGGATCCCATTAAAATAATAAAATCTTCTGTTTTTTGATTTTCAAAATCAGTTGCTGCATAAACATAAAATTCCAATTTGAAGTGTTTACAAATATCCAGGAAAGCATACCGTCATTGTTTTGTTTCTATCAAATACCAGTCAAACCTCTCAAAACCACCGCTCACATCTGAGTAACTTAGCTTGTCTCCAGATGACTCATGGTACATGCCCAGAAAGTTATACATTGCACACACTGAACAAATGTCACCATGCTATCCAGCAATAACATGGGGAATGTAAAACCGAATAAAGCCCAATGATTGTCATGTGTACAGGACTTTCCATAAGGTTCCTCCACATGGGACTGAGCATGTTCTCAGCAATTATATTACAACGTCAAGGTAACCTGACTGATCCTTGACTGAAATTTCGAAATAAAACCAATTTGTTATTATCTCTGTCCCATCCCCAACCTGCTTATTTTTAATATCTTATGTCTTGTTTCAAATTATTACAGTTTCTTACCTCTTCCTAGCAGAGTAATGGAGGGGTGGAGATTGGGGAATGTGGGTCTGTTAGCTTAGTTGGCTCACCAGCTTGTTAATAATGTAGAGCGATGCCAACAACACAGGTTCAATCCCTGGACCAGCTGAGGTTAACACCTTAGTCCCACCTTACCAACCTTGCCCCTCATCTGAGGTATAGTGACCCTCAGGTTAAATCACTGGCAGTCATCTCTGTCTCTCTCTCATGAGAGACCAGGTCCTCTGTGGCAATAACTTTAATTTTAATATCTCCCACATTTTCCTTGGAAAGATAAACTACCTTTACCTGTACTCCACAACCTCTTACCTCTTTGACAAAGGTTTGCCTTTTGCCCTAACACTTTCTAATATGAATCAGTGTTAATTTTTGTTTGATAATGCTGCTGTGAAGCTATTTTTTACATTTTGCTCCATTAAAGGGGCTGTATTATTGTTGGGTTGTTCCTCAGTGGCATTTTTTTTAGATTAGATTCCCTACAGTGTGGAAACAGGCCATTCAGCCCAACAAGTCCACACCGACCCTCTGAAGAGTAACCCACCCAGACCCATTCCCTTCTGACTAACGCACCTAACACTATGGGCAATTTAGCATAGCCAATTCACCTAATCTGCACATCTTTGGACTGTGGGAGGAAACCGGAGCACCCAGAGAAAACCCACGCAGACACGGGGAGAATGTGCAAACTCCACACGGACAATTGCCCAAGGCTGCAATCGAACTTGGGACCCTGGTGCTGTGAGGCAGCAGTGCTAACCACTGAGTATTCGTTCAGAGGCTGTGCGCATCACTGGTAGGGCCAAAATTTACTGCCCACCCCTAATTGCCCAGAGGACGTTTCAGAGTCAGCCACATAGCTGTGGGTCTGGAGTCACATGTAGACCAGATGAGGAAAGGACATCAGACTTCCTTCCCTATGGGGCATTAGTGGACCAGATGGGCTTATATAAGAATTGACAGCAGTTACATGGTTGCCAATATGATAGCCATTGTTTTATTCCAGATTTCTGTTGAATTCAACTTATTCTACCTCTGTGGTGGTCCCAGTTAAGAGCATCAGTGAACCAGATGGATTTTTCCAACAATCAGTAATGGTTCCATGGCCATCTTAATTCCAGATTTCTTTTTTATTGAACTCAATTTCCACTATCCACCTTGGTGGGATTTGAACCTTGATCCCCAGAATATTATCCAAGTCTCTGAATTAATAGTCAAAAAGTGTGGTGCTGGAAAAGCACAGCTGGCCAGGCAGCATCCGAGGAGCAAGAGAGTTGACATTTGGAGCATAAGCTCTTCATCAGGAATGCACCCCGAAACGTCGACTCTCCTGCTCCTCGGATGCTGCCTGACCTGTTGTGTTTTTCCAGCACCACACTTTTCATCTCTGACTCTCCAACATCTGCAAGCCTCACTTTCTCCTCCTCTCTGAATTAATAGGTTAGCGATAACACCACTACTGTTTAATAGGCCATTGCCTCCCTCTCACATATTCCCATAACCCACTTCTTACACTTGGAAACAGCCTTCAATGGCTGATTGTAAATTCCACAAATCCAATACCGGGCAACCAGTCTCAGAAATCACTTTCATCCTCCCTCCCATCTTCTTTGGCCATACCTTCTATTTCACCTAGCTTACATTGACTGGCAGTCTTGCTTACCTTCTTACATTGCCATGCCAATAACACAGAACTTCTGATGTAAAATAATCTTCCTGCTCTATGTGTCACATCAATGAGTTTCTTAACTTCGAAAGTTCTGAGCCAGAGTGTAAGCAATGTGACAAGAACTGACGTCGGCGAATCTATCCTGCATTGATCAGCACTGCAGGTTTAGTAGACCTTACCTGACCGTCACTAAAGTTCATGTCTTCTCATTGCAACTCACGGTCTTTGTCATTTTGTCATAATTATGCCTAAAATTGATCAGATTTTATCCTTTACATTTTGCAAAAATAAATACAAGGAGGTTTTAAGTCATGTGCAAATCACAGCTAGGGTGTTGTGAGTAAAAACTTTTTCACTCAGCGATCAGTTAGTGTCTGGAATGTGCTGTCTGGAAATCTGATGGAGGCAGGTCCAACTGAGACATTAAGAGGGTATTGGATGGTTATTTTGATAGGAATAATGTGCAAGGATATAATGAAAAGACAGGAGGTTGGCACAAGGCAGTGAAGCTTGGTACCATGGGCCTAATGCCCTCTTTCTGTGCTATAATAATTCTGTGATTTTATGTACTTGGCCTTTGACAAATTTGGTGACTGGGAGAAGTGATGACCCAGTGATGTTATCATTGACTATTAATTCAGAGACCCATAAAATGCTGTGCTCACCTGGATTCAAATCCTGCTCCAGCAGATTGTGGAATTTAAATTCAATAAAATAAATCTGAAATTATGCGTCTAGTGATGATCATGGAAATATTGTCAAATGTTGGGGAAAAAATACCCTCAGGTTCATTAATGCCCTTTCAGGAAGGAATCAATTGTCCTTCCTTGGTCTGTCCTACATGTGACTCCAGTCCCACAGAAACATGGTTGGCTCTTATCTGCTCCCTGGACAATTTCTCAGCAGTAAGAAACACTGGTCTCGTTAATGATGCCCAATCACATTAATTAATAATTTTTAAATCTGAACTGTTGCCACCTGAACTGCTGTTGCATGCCAGGAAAAGAAAACACTCATTCTGACTATGATGGTGGGTTCATACCCATGACCCCAAACAGTTGGTGTGGGATTCTGGGTTGCCAGTTTAGTGACATTACCTTGAGGCCATCTTCCTAGGAGCTCTGTCAGTTTTAAACTACTGCAATCTTCTCCAGGGTAATTAGGGAACGGACAGTAAATGCTGGCCCAGCCAGTGGCACCCAGGTCCTACAGATGAATACAAGTAACGACTTTGTCTCAATTTCTTTCTCCCTGTTAATCATAGCCAGGTTTTTTTTTAAATTCAGCACCAGGGTTTAATATATCTCCTTCTACTCATGCAGTCCACTGCTTAATATGGTTAAGTGACACTTAAAAATAATGAGCCCTGGCACTTTTGTTGCTGAAGTTTCAGATTCTCCTCCCGGAGTTTAGACCTGTTGTATTTTTATTAATTCTTGTCAGATTGCAGCTTCTTACATATTCTTCCATGATGTTGCTGCCTCTTATCAATAGTGCTGGCTTGTGTCTACACATGAAAGGGATGTAAACAAATCACAGATGCATTTCCATGGTGATCTGTCCTCGAGAGCAGAACAAAATCTGTTCGATTTGGAATAAATCATGGCCTGACACTACAGCTGTGACGATTGCAACCTGAGGGCACCATCCCACAAAACACAGCTTATATCATGTACCATGTTTGTGGCCTTTGTTGTGAGTAATACAAACAGACTGTTTCAGGATTTCACTCCCTTTCTGCTTCCTGTCCTGATCTCTCTGCCAATTGTAAGTGATATGCAAACAGAATTGAGTACGGGTTATAAATTGTTTCACTCCAGTGCACTTTGCAAGACAAAGGGATATGGGTGGCTTCTCATAAACAATGTTCATAGACTGCTCAGTGGAAACAAAATCAATGTTTAAATCAGTTTTCCTCACAGCTAGAATATATTATCCAAAAAAAATACAGAGATGAATGGTTTCTCTGAGGACAGCTGACAAATCTTCTCTTTCAGTCTTAAGGCTTTGCTAATTCATTGCTGTTTCACTTGTGAAAACTCAACATTCTTTATTAAAGTGAAATGCATCCAGGAATTTTTCCTTCTTTTGACGGAGGTGGGGGGGGGGATTTTTCATTTTGTGTTCAATATCTTTCAACAACTGCATTGAGTAAATTATGACCCTTATGATTTATTCCATCAGGGAACTACGGAATGTGCCAATGGAAAATTGACACTTGGAAACACAATGTCAATGAAAATGGTTAAAAACCCACACAGCACCAGGTTATAGTCCAAGGAAGTGTTTGGAGGGACATGGGCCGGATGCTGCAGGTGGGACTAGATTGGGTTGGGATATCTGGTCGGAATGGACAGGTTGGACCGAAGAGTCTGTTTCCATGCTGTACATCTCTATGACTCTATAAATGCCACTCTCCCTTCTTGAGCTTGCTTGTCTGCACTCAGTTGTTGAAGGTACTGCCTTTGGATGAGGCATTAAACACTGATGAATGTAAGTGATCCTGCAGCAATACCTAAAAGTGAGCATGAGTCTTATTCCTTATATCCAGGGCAATATTTATTCTTCAATCAATTGCATCAAAATGAAATGATCTGGTCTTTATCCTAATGCTGTTTGTGTGAACTTGCTGTGAGCAATTTGGCTACAGTGTTAGTGCAACAGTGACTGTGTTTGAAAAAGCACGTTGGCTGTAGACCGCTTTGGAATATCCTGAGGTTGTGGAAGTTCTGATTGAAATACATGAAATTCTTACTTTTTAAAAATCTCTCTTTGTGAATATCTTATCTTCAATGGTTCATTTAAGATTTGTTCAATGGCTTACTATGTGATGACAACACAGATGTAGTTTGGAAAAATAATTGAAACAAAAAAACGTAAACAACAGGAGCAGAAGTAGGCCATTCGGCCCTTCGAACCTGCTCCACTATTCAATACGATCATGGCTCTAACTCAGTCCTCTGTTCCCACTTTCTCCCCAAACCCTTTGATTCTTTTCGCCCCGAGATCTATAACTACCTCCTTCTTGAAAACATTCATTGTTTTGGTGTCAACTGTTTTTGTTGGTAGAGAATTCCACAGGCTTCCCACTCTCTGACTGAAGATATTTCTCATCATCTCAGTCCTAAAGGGCTTACCCCATATCCTTAGACTGTGACCCCTGGTCTGGACTGCCCTGCCATTGGGAACATTCTTCCTGCATTTACCCTGTCTAATCCTGTTAAGAGTTTTTTTTTGAGATTTATACAAGGTTCCCTCTAGTACAGAAGATTAATGATTAAGATTAAGATGCCTGTTCTTTAGTGAAGCATCTGCATCTCCTTAAATCTGTTAACAGATGTAAAAGCAAACTTGCTAAGTTTTCTTATGAACTTTTCTGAAGATTTGTTAGAAGTCTTGATGAATATGAACAGATTTATTTGAATATGTTTTCCACTGGCAACCAAGATTAGAACTGGGGATGGAGGTGAACGTTGAATAGGGTGGGGAATGTGTGGTAAGTTTGGTGATCGTGGAGGTGTTAGTAATTGAGGAATTCAGGAGGTGGCTGAGGAGAGTAATATTGATGTGCTTAAGAAGGAGGTAGATAAACACATACGTGAGAAATGGATATGGGGGCATGCTGATGGAGATTAGTAAAAAATGTAGGAGAGAATTCGAGTTAAGCATCAGTCATTGTAATTGAGCAGCTGAATGATCTGACACTGTGCAGTGAACACTTATGCATTTATGCAAAAGGACATTGTGTGGTGCTCTATAAAAATTAAGGTTATTCAAAAGATGTAAAATTCCATACTTAAAGCCATTTTAACTTTTGAATACTTCTAGCTTGCACTAAAGGAAAGTTTTCTGAGTCCAGACCCATAAACTAAAGTGATATAAGTAACTAGAATTCTTGTTCCTGGTGTGGACCAAATGCAGAAATTATTCATTAAATGATCACATTTGCCTTGGAGAAAAATGCCTGTAGTACAACTGATGGAGGAAGAAGACAGATATCTAAACTAAATACTGATTCAATTCGATGGTAGTTATATAGAAATAGATTCCTGGGCTCAGTATATTCATGCTGGAAATAGCATCAAAGAGTCATAGAGCTGTACAACATGGAAACAGACCTCTTAGTCCAACTCGTCCATGCCGACCAGACATCCTAAATTAATCCAGTCTTATTGCCAGTACTTGGCCCATAATCCTCTAAGCCCTTCCTATTCATATACCCCATCCAGATGCCTTTTAAATGTTGCAATTGTACCAGCCTCCACCACTTCCTCTGGCAGCCCATTCCATACACTCACCACCCTCTGTGTGAAAAAGGTATCCGTTTGGTCCCTTTTAAATCTTTCCCCTCTCACCCTAAACCTGTGACATCTAGTTCTGGACACTCCCAATCCAGGGAAAAGACCTAATGCATGTTGAAGTTCATCAGGAATTGCTCAAATTCAATGCAGGATGTGACATATATTCAAATCTTACCCCTTGGTCATTCTAGTAACAGTGTATAAGGGTATGGAGACTGACAACCTAATCAATGAAAGATACACCTCTAGCAACAGATTCTGAAAGGATAAGGATCATTTTTCTGAATAAACATTAAGTGAAATAATGTCATAAAACTGAGCAGATTTGGGACAAATGTGTATCTGGCATTGCTAAGAAGTAATTTGCCATTGAACTGCAACTGAAGTATCAATAAACCATATGGTGCTTGACTGAAGCAGAGGGTCACCCACTACAACCAGGTCAGCAAGGGGAATTGCTTTCACTCTTATTAACACCCCCATCACCCTCCCCCCCCCCCCCCCCCCCCCCCAACTGTTTGCAAAAAATAATTGTATTATTTCTTCAGGGTAAGTAGCTATTACACTTCAATTAAAATGTAGCTCATCCGAAAATGACTAAGGTCTTCTTGAGTTGAACAAAGAGGAGTTTCATTTTCTGCTAATGCTGAGAAAAATAAAATAACAAAAGTGCAACATCAAGTGCAGGCAATGAGTTTAAAACAAAAATGGTACAAATCATGAGAAATAAGGCTTAGCGGTTCTTAAATCTTTAACCAAGCACAGTTGGTTAACAGTCAACTGTATCTGCAGCCATATAGAATGCATAGATTTCTTTGAGTTCTCAGTGAATGATCATTTTCCAAGTTGTTTTTCCCTCATAGAGAGTCCAAGAGAGAGTTTGAGGTTTAGTTAGCATTCATTTATTTTTCCTTATTTTTGCTCTACTGTTCATGAGCTTTTACTAAATCCAGTTCATCATGTTTTCTTAAGCCTAGCTCCAATGTCTTTTTCAAAGGCTAACTGTAAGGAGAGTAGGAGAAAGTGAGGGCTGCACATGCTGGAGACCAGAGTTGAAAAGTGTGGTGCTGGAAAAGCGCAGCAGGCCAGGCAGCATCCGAGGAGCAGGAGAATCGACTTATGCCCGAAATGTCGATTCTCCTGCTCCTCGGATGCTGCCTGGCCTGCTGCGCTTTTCCAGCACCACACTAACTGTAAGGAGAACCTTTTATCTCCCAACTTAAGGAATTATCAAAGCCTGTGAATTAAGACAAGAAATGCAAACTTCTTGTAATTAGTTCAGTAGCCTCATTTTAATGTATTTTGATAAAATGGTAATTTTAGTGTAGACAGTTTGGATTATTCTATTTGGATCTCATAAAGTTTGCCCCATTGTCGTCAAGTTTGATCCATGTCTTTTTCTTTTCAGTCCTTGAAAGATGTAATGACCAGATTAAAACTCAAGAGTTATCATTTACCATGATTGTATCAGGTCAACTGAGCTGTTCACTGTCCATGCACTTAATTAATATATCAACCAGCAAAAGGAAGAGCAGTTGCATGTTCCTCTCCAATCCACACACAATCTTAAATTGCAATTACATCATTGTTCCTTCACTGTCTCAGTTTTGCCAATATGATCAGGGCTGATCTTTTACCTTAATCTTCACTTTCTCTGACTCATTATTCTGTGATACTCTTAGTGCCCTCAAACACCTATCAAACTCTTTACTCAATGTCTGAACACCCACAAATTCACAAAATAATGATGCACAACCTACTGAGTAAAGAAGTTTCTCATCTAAGTTGGAAATTGTTCACCCTTTATCCTGAGAGATTGGTCCTGAGTACTAAACCCTCCAACTATCAGAATGAACAGCCTCTCAGCATCTACCTAGTCAACCTCTCAGAACTTTGCTCATTTATTTTGATCATCTATCGTTCTGTAAACTCAACAGCATACAGGCTTATCCCTATTCACGACCAAATACCCAAGGGTACTCGAATGAACATTTGTTACATTTTGTCAAAGACAGTTTTAGCTAGTGAATGAGAGTCTTACACAAGCTGAAGACAATAATATTACTACTTGAAATATTTTCTTCAGCCTGTAATAGAGACTGTCAACACCTTTCCCTCCAAGTTACATGTTCCTCTCCAATCGATACAACATCCTGATTTATAACTATACTATCGTTCCTTCACTCTTGCTGGGTCACCATATTGGAACTCCTTTCCGAACAGCACTGTGGGTGTGCCAACTCCATGAGGGCTTAAGCAGTTCAAGATGACAGCTCAACACCACCTCCTCTAGCTCAATTACAGATGGGTAATAAATATTAGCCTAGTCAGTGCCCCCACATTCCAGAAATGAATTTTTAAAACATTGAGACAGGGTGCCAAGCTAGGCTGCTTGCACTTAATTTTGAATCATCATAGGATCACAGAATTGTTACAGCCCATTGTGCCTATACTGTCTCCTTAAACAAGTTGAATGATCCAATGGAAATCTCCTGCTTTCTCTCCAAACCCTTTTATACTGTTACTCTCCAAATAATCAACCAATGCACTCTTTAATGTCTCAACTGAACCTGCCTGCACCACATTTCCAGGCCACATACTCCAGATCCTACCTCTGTGTTTTCTCACGTCACCATCGCTACTTTTGTACATCACTTTAAATCTATGCCCTCTTGATCTTTTCCAAGCAGGAACAACATCTTCCCATCTACTCTATCTAGCCTAAGTATGTTTCAAAAACCGTCCTTTAAATTTCCTCTCAGCCATCTTCCCCATGAGCAGGATCATGAAGGTAGAAGATATGTATGTTGCCAAGGATATTTTTCATGATATAGAGGACGGTGGGCTGAATGGCCTTTTGCTCTATCATTCTATGGCAAGTGGAAACCATAACACTATCAGATTTGTAAACCAATCCCAAAAGCAAGAGAAAAGGCTTGAAGTTTACCTAAATATTGATCATAGATATTGTAGAGATACACATCACAACGAGAAATTGTGTTATTTTATTTTGGTCATTACTTAGTTTCTGAATGTCAATAAACCTGCTTGTTAGTGCAATTGTCAGTACAATTATTTTCCTGTTGTTTTGAAAGATATTCAAACTGACAATGTATTTTCCTTTTCTCCTGATGTATTGATTTGCAGAGTCACTCTGGGCACCGTAACTTTAGCAGTTTGGAAGATGTGACAGGCAGCAGATGGTTTATGAGAACTGTATCACCAAGCCAGTTCTTCAGTCCCTGTAAGGTAATGCCTGCAACACCATGAAACCCAAAACTATACCCAGCACGGGATGGAACAGACAGCTCATAGCACCATCTGGTCACCAGGCTCACTTTAAATACTTTCTAATCCACCTGCTCAGAGATGTTATTCCACACTTCAGGAGCAGGCAAGATCAGAACTGGGGCCTCCTGGATGAGAGGTATGGACACTGCCACTGCACCATAAGAGTCCTCCTAGCCTCACTCTACTTTTAATCTGTTACATGGACTCATTTGAGGTCCCAATCATGTGTGGGCCATGCACCAAGAATTGGTGCAACAGTAAATCCATTCACGACAATTGTTTTGAATAAGTTACAAAGGACAGGGTCTGCCCAGCCATGAAGCAGCATTGATCCCTGAATCACGTTCTTCAGGAGACTAATGCATGTTTTGGAGGATGGAGATATTTAATTGTTGATTGTCCATTTGGAACCTGAGTCAGTGCTGCATCGAATGACCTTGCAGTTGTGGTTCAATGTAACAGGGCACAGTGTCCAACTGAAAAGATCAGACACCCATTGTCTGGTGGGTGGAGGTTAGATACATTCTGTTGGTGCTTTACCAGACTAAGCTGGAGCAATGCTCTTGGATGAGTTAATCTAAGAAATTTGTGATTGGTGGAACAATTGGTTTCATTTAACCATTACCTTAGACAAAGTTCACCCCAAGTGTTGTTAATGTTATTGTTATGTTCTTGTTCAATGGGGGAAGACTGGTTCAGGTGGCTGTGCTTCTAAATTTTCTAGACTCATAGAATCCTTACAATGTGGAAACAGGCCATTTGGCCCAACAAGTCCACACCGACCCTCGATCCTCTGAAGAGTAACCCACCCAGATCCATTGCCTGTCCCAATTACTCTACATTTACCCCAAACTAATGTGCCTAATCTACATATCCCTGAAAGCTATGGGCAACTTAACATGGCTAATTCAGCTAACATGCACATCTCTGGACTGTGAGAGGAAACTGGAACACCCGGACGAAACCAATGCAGACACAGGGAGAATATGCAAACTCCACACAGACAGTCACCCAAGAGTAGAATTGAACCTGGGTCCCAGGTGCTGTGAGGCAGCAGTGCTAACCACTGAGCCACCGTGCCACCCTTTTATCACAGGCACTGTAGAGGAATAGTGACTGGTCATCAAAGGAGTCATTTTATTTCTAGTTCACAAAACTGAAGGCATCACAAGTTTCACTGATTCACTTCCAAGCAGTCAACCACTAGGAGACAAATGGATTTGACAGTGTGATTGAAACTGCTGATTATTTGCCTTAATGTCTATATTCATTCATGTTAAAGTTGTTCTGGTCCAGTCCTATCCTTGCTCCTTGTGATGTAGAGACTCCAGGTCAGATTAATGGATTGGGAAAAAGTCAGAGATCAGCAAAGCAGAAAAGCTGCTTTGATCTCAATGATCAGTATAGATCTGTGGGCCAGGTACCTGCTGAGTCACTCCAATCATTTAAATATTAGACTCCCCATTGATATGTGCAAAAAGATGGGAGTTGTGTTTTTAGCTGCAGGCTACTGAGTCATTGTTAATGCTAGCCAGACAGGACCCTAACCCCAGTACTATCAGAATGCTGCATCACATCAACAAGATATGTCTTCAAATAAGGCCTGTCCACCATCTATAAGGGATAAGCTAACAGTCTGATGGAATATTCTGCACGTGCCTGGATGGCAGCAGCTTTCCAGAACAAAGCTTGTATGGGACCTGTTCCATCATCTTGAATGTTCACTCCATTCAACAGCAATGTACAGTAGCAGCAGTATGCACCAGCTACAACCCACCAAGACTCCTCCAGCAGCATCTTCCAAACCAGTGACCATTATCTTGAAAGGATAAGGGCACCAGAAAGGGCATGGAAAACCACCATTTGCAGGTTCTTCTGGAAGCCACTCACCATCCTGACCTGGACAACATCACTGTTCTTTCAGTGTAGCTGCATCAAAATTCTGCAGTGGTTCAAGAAGGTACTCACCACTGCCTTCTCCAGGGCAACTAAGGATAAGCAACAAATGCTATCTGTCCAAGATTGCCTCCAGCCTGTGAACACATTTTTTAAAAAGGTTTCTTATGGATAGTTGTAATTGGGTTATGCCATAGCTATAAACAAATGACACGTTGGTATGGTTTTCCTTCATGACGAACAAAGACTTACAACAAACAAATCATCAACCCATGGCCTTAATCCTGGATTTGCAGTCAATGAGTTCATCCATGGCAGGGCAATGGTTAAACTCAAAAAGTAAGGGAAAATCAAAATGTTCAGGCCAGTTTGTGTTCCAGCAAACTGCTCTTTAATCCACTGTGTCTGCTGCTCATGATCAATCATCCATTACAGCTTTGGATGATTCACAGAGTTATCTCTTGAGAAGCTGACAATAATAACTCAGCAGGTATGTAAGACATAAAAGATGAACTATCTAAGGACTGTACTGAGCTTACAGACAACATATATCACCCATGTTGTAAGCAAATAGTTTGACCCAAAGCATTATTGGAAAGAAGTATGAATGGAAATGTGACTTTTTCTGAAGCTCTGTTTCCCCCAGACTGTCCTCATGATGCTGTCAATGAATGTTTGAAGATAGCAAACAGCCACAAAAGATTCTAATTAACACTGTCAATGAAAATTGTAACTCCACTTCGCATTATAAAAGAACAGAAACTGCTTGAGAAAATTTAAAATATTTAAAATAAAAGCGCAATCTGAAAGAGGTGCATAGCAAATTGATTAGAATTTGAAAGAATATATTAACAATGAAAAGAAAGCCATTCTTCTGAATTTCTGCAGCATCTGATGCTCACTTATCTTCCTTTTACAGAGGTTAAGATTTCTGTTGTGCATCTCCAGAATTTCACCTCTCATTTCAGAGTTCTGCTTTTATACATAGAAGTGTCAATATTTGGAGAACTATCCCTTTGACTTAACAATGTCTCATTATTTTCAGACATTCACAAAACCATAGCTATCAGCATTATTGTGGACTCCTCATCTTGATTGCTGGTTCCTTTTAATCTCTAGGAATGACCCACTAGAAGTGAAGTGACAAAGGTCAAGGAAGCTAATGGCCCTGGGAGATCTCAAAATTGATTCTAGATCCAATTAAATCTCATGGCATCACATGAAACATAGGCAAAGGTGGCCTCCTGTTGATTGCTACCTATCTAGAACTAAGGGCATTGTCTGAGAATTATGGTCAGACCATTCAGGAGAGATGTTTGGAAGCACTTCTCCACACACAGGATGGAAGAGGTTTGGAACTGTCTTCCACAAATCGCAGTTGGTGCAGGATAAGTTGTCAATTTTAAGTTTGCGTTACATAAATTTCTGTTAAGTCCAGGTATTAAGGGAGATGAACTAAAGACAGGTATTCTGAGTCAGACCACAGATCAGCCATGATCTCACTGAATGATAGAACAGCTTGAAGGGCTGAATGGTCTATTCCTGTTCCTATGTTCATGTGTTTCTCTGTTCCAATCCATCTGGAACTGGAATGAATTTGAATCTCAGTGAGGAACTGATTGTAACAATCAACATCTGGATTAGTGGTGCTGGAAGAGCACAGCAGTTCAGGCAGCATCCAACGAGCAGCGAAATCGATGTTTCAGGCAAAAGCCCTTCATCTGGAATAAAGGCAGTGAGCCTGAAGCGTGGAGAGATAAGCTAGAGGAGGGTGGGGGTGGGGAGAGAGTAGCATAGAATACAATGGGTGAGTGGAGGAGGAGATGAAGGTGATAGGTCTGGGAGGGGAGGGTGGAGTGGATAGATGGAAAAGGAGATAGGCAGGTCAGACAAGACCGGACAAATCAAGGGGACAGTGCTGAACTGGAAGTTTGAAGCTAGGATGAGGTGGGGGAAGGGGAAATGAGGAAGCTGTTGAAGTCCACATTGATGTCCTGGGGTTGAAGTGTTCCGAGGCGGAAGATGAGGCGTTCTTCCTCCAGGCGTCTGGTGGTGAGGGAGCGGCGGTGAAGGAGGCCCAGGACCTCCATGTCCTCGGCAGAGTGGGAGGGGGAGTTGAAATGTTGGGCCACGGGGCGGTTTGGTTGATTGGTGCGGGTGTCTCGGAGATGTTCCCTAAAGCGCTTTGCGAGGAGGCGCCCAGTCTCCCCAATGTAGAAGAGGAGACCGCATCGGGAGCAACGGATACAATAAATGATATTAGTGGATGTGCAAGTAAAACTTTGATAGATGTGGAAGGCTCCTTTACAGCCGTGGATAGAGGTGAGGGAGGAGGTGAGGGCACAGGAACAATCAACAGTTAATCCAATATTTTTCCAAACTTCCACTCTCACCAATAATGGCTCATGCTTGGATAAAATGAATGCTTTATTTATGATTATTATAGAATTGTCATTGCTGGATTAAGTAATTTATTTGTCTCTTCTTCTTTGAAAAAATAACTTGTAGTAGCCAGAGACTGAGCATAGATAAAAATAAGGAGAACAAAGGGAATCTCATATTGAAATCTCTGATTGTACGGCTTCCATGTTGGCTTTCCTGAGTTGATTTAATCTTATCCTTTTTTACTGAGATGTGTATCTGGCAGGAGTTAACAATTGGCCTTCAGTATAAGAGAAGCTGCAGGATGACTGCAAAGATAAGTGATGACAGGGGAGAGATAATATTTTGTGTCACTGTCATTGATCATTGGTAACATGGTTAAAAATCACACAACACCAGGTTGTAGTCCAACAGGTTTATTTGGAAGCATTAGCCTTCAGAACACTGCTCCTTCATCAGGTAGCTGTGGAGCAGGATCATAAGATACAGAATTTATAACAAAAGATGCAACTGAAATGATATATTGATCAATTCTAGATTGCTGTTAAGTTTTTCATTTTTAGAATGATTTGCATGTTTCAGTTCATTAATATGTAAATCCCAGAACTTATTTTAAATCACATTCTCGAGATAACTTAAGGTTTTATAAAAAAAGGTGACATCTCAGCTCAGATCCTGCTCCACAACCACCTGATGAAGGAGCGGCACTCCGAAAGCTAGTGCTTCCAAAGAGTCCTGTTGGACTACAACCTGGTGTTGTGTGATTTTTAACCATGTTACCAATGATCAATGACAGCGACACAAAATATTATCTCTCCCCTGTCATCACTTATCTTTGCAGTCATCCTGCAGCTTCTTTTATACTGAAGGCCAATTGTTAACTCCTGCCAGATACACGTCTCAGTAAAAAAGGATAGATTTCATCAACTCACCCCAGTCCAACATCGGTTCCTCCACATCATCGGTAACATGGAATGAACAATTGAGAAGAACAATTAATACTATCTATTTTGCTCATGCATTATATTTAAACTATAGCTACATATTAAACTATGTTCAAATCACTAATGTTTTGGCAGTGATCTGTAACTCCTGCACTCAAAGCTGTCAGAGCTCATCTACCAGATGCACTGCATTACCAAGACTGCTGCGACAGTGACTTCCAAACCCATGGCCTCTACCATTTAGAAGGACAAAAGCTAAAGGTGCATGAGGGCACCATCTCCAAACCAGTCACTGTCCTGGCTTGGAAAGATATTCCTTTATAGACACAGAGGCAAGGTCTTGGAACACTGCTTTGAAGACAACCTCTGTTCTTCAAGAAGATGGTCGTTGTCAGTTTTTTGTTTCATGAGATGATATTTTACATTACAATGATTGAATCTGTTTCTAAAGTATCACCTAGTGTAACTCAAGAGTCTCAGAGTGACACGACAGTCTCTACCACGTCTCTACCACTGGCAGAGAATGTGTGGGATTTGCTGGCCTCAATATTAGATTACTTACATTAGATTAGATTACTTACAGTGTAGAAACAGACCCTTTGGCCCAACAAGTCCACACCAACCCGCCGAAGCGCAACCCACCCAGATCCATTCACCTACATTTACCCCTTCACCTAACACTATGGGCAATTTAGCATGGCCAATTCACCTAACCTGTACTGTGGGAGGAAACCGGAGCAACTGGAGGAAATCCACGCAGACACGGGGAGAATGTGCAAATTGTTCCAACTGTTCTCTGTTCCAATTCACTGATTTGCTCAGTTGCGGCCTTGCAGCAGCGGACGTGTACTGCCTGCAGGATTTCCCTGGGGCAGGCTACTTCGATGTGACCTTCAGAAGCGTGAAGCGTGAAGCGTGAAGCATGAAGCAGTGCGAACAGCTCCTGAAGGTCTTCAAGGAGAAGGAAGGGGAGTCGCTGTTTTCCATCTTGTCGGCGACCCCATTGTGTGTGCTTCCGGCACAGAGGAATCGGGTTGTTACAATCCATATGTACAACCCTTACGTTCCAGCAGCTGATGTCCTGACCTTCCTGGGAAGGTACGTCCAAGTTGAGGGAGAAGCCACTGATGTGATCGACCCCTTTGGGATCTGGACCGGTAAGCGGCAGGTCAGGGTAACTCTGAGGGCCGATGATAGTGGGAACATCCTCCACCCACCCTCGAGCTTCGCAATCGGAGGGAGCAGAGGCTACCTGACATATGCAGGGCAGCCGAAAGTGTGCCGAACCTGCGGGAAGTCGGGACACGTGGCGGCGGATTGCAAAGTGACCATCTGCAGGAACTGCAAACAGGAGGGTCACTTGACTAAGGACTGTCAGGAAGAAAAGAGCTGCAACCTGTGCGGAGAGGCTGGCCACATGTATAAGACCTGCCCAAGACGAGGAGCCGCCACCTACGCACAGATGGCTGGAGGTGGCAACACGAGCCGCGGACCGACAAAGTCCAGCGAGGCACCGCGAATCAGCACAGGAACGGTGTCTGGAGGCACCCAGAAGGAAGGGCAGGCTGTAGTGGAGCAGGCAGCAGACAGCGGGGAGATGCAGCAGCCGACCCAAGCTCCTGCAAGACAGACGGAGGAAATGGAAGAGGAGGGATCAAAGGGGGCAGAGCAGTGGATTATCGTCAAAAACAGGAAGAGGAAACCTCTCGAGGGCCCCAAAGCCACCAAGCGAAGGGGGAAGAGACACCTACAAGATGAGGATATAGGCAGCTCCTCCGATGGTGAGGATGGGCGCAAGAAGGGTCGCCTCCGGAGGAAGAGGCAGAGCGCCGTGGGGAGAAAGGAGGACAGCACCGCCCAAGAAGGAAAAGACGATCCCTCTGAGGGGATGGGTGAAGGCCTCCCCCTACCCGGTGAGAACCAAGGGGTACCCACCGGCCCACAGCTCCAGGGAACTGGGAGCAGCGTCCCAGTGACAGCCCTGCTGTCAGATGGAGAACGGGGCGATGCGGACCCTGGGTCTGACACGATGACACCAGAGCGGGGAAATGACTCCAGTGTGGAGCTGGACAACTACCTCAGCCCTGGGAAGGTCCAGCAGTTTGCCGTCACCACGGGGATGCACGCAGCTACCCCACTGGAGCAAGACCAGAAGAAAATGGACACTGGTAACCCCATAAACTGGTAAAATGGTGTTTAAAATTGCCAGCATAAATGTGCGTAGCATTAAATCGGCTACGCGATGTGTCTCAACGCTGGCCTTCCTGGCCAACGTCAAAGCCGATGTCCTGTTTCTGCAGGAGTGTGGGATACCGCACCTCAGCAGTTACAGGAGATGGTCGAGCTTGTGGGCCCACGGGCCGTCAGTGTGGTCGGGGGGCAACGATAGCCGCGCCTCCGGCCTGGGTATCCTGTTGCGGGGAGGCAACTTCACCATCTCCGAGGTTAAGGAGGTGGTGGGCGGGCGCCTCCTCGTCGCGGATGTTAAATACAGAAACGCTCCCGTGAGACTAATCAACGTGTACGCCCCAGTGGGTAAGAGTGAACGGTTGGCCGTCCTGCAACAGCTTCCACTGTTGCTGGCTACGTCCAGGCCAGTCATTCTGGCTGGAGACTTCAACTGTATTATTGATGCAGATGGACGATCCGGCGGGGGGGACACTAAACCGGACGCTACGTCCAGGGCCCTGATGGAAACGGTCAAAGATGCCAAGCTGCACGACGTTTTCAGCGCCCCTGCAGATGGAGCACAGCGTAGGTGCACCTGGTCATGGGTAGACGGGTCTATCCACTCAAGGATAGATTACCTGTTTGTGTCCCGAACGCTCTCGGTCAGATCCACCGACGTCAAGCCGGTGTTCTTCTCTGACCACTGCCTCCTGCTGGCCGACTGTCACCTACAGGACGAACAGCGGGCGGGCAAGGTAAAGTGGAAACTGAACACTAAGCTGTTGACCCCGGGAAACATCAAAGAGCTCAAGAGGGATTACGCAGGTTGGAGAACCGTGAAGCCCCTCTTTGAGTCTCCAGCAGACTGGTGGGAAACGGTAAAAGGGAACATCAAGAGGTTCTTTATCCTCAAAGGTGTCCAGGAGGCGAGAGAGAGGCGGGGAAAACTGTCCCAGCTCCAGGAAAGTATGCAGAACCTGCTCCTGCTGCAGACGATGGGGGTCGATGTCACGGAGGACCTCAAGGAGGTGAAGGGCCAGCAAGCCTCGCTTTTTGCCTCGGAGGCCTCCAGGATAATCTTCCGGTCCAGGGTCTGCTCGGTGGAGCAGGACGAGACGTGCTCACGTTTCTTCTTCCAGAAGGTGCACAAAGAGAGCTCCGTGCTCAGCAGCCTGAAGAAAGAAGATGGCTCGGTAACGTCATCTCAGGCTGACGTCATGAGGATCAGTAAATCCTTCTACGCCAGCCTGTATGACTCGAAGCCAACCGACAGCGCGGCCTCCCAGTCGTTCCTGTCCTCTATCACGGAGGTCTTAGACGACAGAACACGGGAGTTATGGACCAGCCGCTATCTCTGGACGAGCTGTCCAAGGCCCTCGAGTCCTTTGAAAAGAATAAAACTCCCGGAAGCGACGGCTTACCGGTCGAGATTTATTCCGCTCTTTGGGACTTGATCGGCCAGGACCTGCTGGAGGTATATGTCAGTATGCTTCGGGCAGGTACCATGAGTGAATCCATGAGGAAAGGCATCATCACCCTCGTCTACAAGCGGAAGGGGGAGAGGGAGGAAATTAGAAATTGGAGACCGATCTCACTGTTAAATGCAGACTACAAAATCTTGTCAAAGGTCATCGCCAACCGGGTCAGGTCTGCTCTGGGATCGGTGATCCACCCGGACCAAACCTGTGCTGTACCGGGCAGGAAAATCTCTGAGAGTCTTGCACTCCTCAGGGATACGATCGCCTACGTGCAGGACAGGGGGGTGGACACCTGCCTCATCAGCCTGGACCAGGAGAAAGCCTTTGACAGGATATCGCATACATATATGAGGGATGTCCTCTCCAAAATGGGCTTTGGGGAGGGAATTGGAAATTGGATCAGACTGCTCTACACCAACATTGTCAGTGCAGTCTCAATCAATGGGTGGGAATCAGATAGCTTCCCTGTAAGATCTGGAGTCAGGCAGGGATGCCCCCTCTCACCCGCCTTATTTGTGTGTTGCATAGAGCCATTTGCCGTATCCATCAGGAAGGATGCGAGCCTGAGAGGGGTGACTATTCCTGGCGGCGGGGGCCTGCAGGTTAAGGCCTCTCTGTACATGGATGACGTCGCTGTTTTCTGCTCGGATCCGCTGTCCGTGCACAGACTCGTGTGCATCTGTGACCAGTTCGAACGGGCCTCGGGGGCCAAGGTAAACCAAGGCAAGAGCGAGGCCATGCTCTTCGGGAACTGGGCCGACCAATCCTCTATCCTCTTCACTGTCAGGACTGACCACCTGAAGGTGCTGGGTATTTGGTTCGGGGGGGCTGGGGCGTGCGCCAAGACCTGGGAGGAGCGGATCAGGAAGATGAGACAGAAACTAGGCAGATGGGGGCAACGGTCGCTCTCCATCGCGGGAAAAAACCTGGTCATCAGGTGTGAGGTACTCTCAGTATTGCTATATGTGGCACAGGTCTGGCCTATCCCCAGGACCTGTGCCGCCGCAGTCACCCGGGCCATCTTCCAATTCATTTGGAGATCAAAGATGGACCGGGTCCGAAGAGACTCAATGTACAAAGACCGGTGCAATGGGGGGAAAAAACACGCCCAATGCCACCCTCACCCTGATGGCCACCTTTGTGTGTGGCTGCATCAAGCTGTGCGTGGATCCCCAGTACGCAAACACCAAGTGTCACTACGTACTGAGGTTCTACCTGTCCCCGGTGTTGCGAAGGATGGGCCTGGCCTCGCTGCCGCGGAACGCTCCGAGTAGTTGGACCGTTCCGTATCACCTGTCCTTCATGGAGAAATTTATGAGGAAAAACACCTTTGACCACAAGTCCATCAGGAAGTGGTCAGCACGTAGTGTCCTTGAGACCCTTCGGGAAAAGGAGAGGGCGGATCCTGTTGAGCGGTTCCCCGAGCAGACTGTCAAAGCCATTTGGCAGAATGCCTCATCGCCAGAACTTTCCAACAAGCACCAAGACGTGGCTTGGCTGGTGGTGAGAAGGGCTCTGCCTGTGAGATCCTTCATGCACGCCCGGACTCTCTGCCGCACCGCACGCTGCCCTCGAAGTGGCTGCGGGGGGGACGAGACTGTCACACACCTCCTTCTGGAATGTGCCTATGCAGAGGAAGTCTGGAGAGGAATGCAGTGGTGCTTGTCGAGGTTCGTCCCGAGCAGCGCCATGACGCGGGACTCCGTGCTCTACGGCCTGTTCCCCGGGACTCACACCGAGACGAACATTAACTGCGCCTGAAGGATCATCAACTTGGTGAAGGACGCTCTCTGGGCGGTCCGAAACCTGTTGATCTTCCAGCTGAAGGAGTTGACCCCGACCGAGTGTTGCAGACTGGCACATTCCAAGGTCCAGGACTACGTGTTGAGGGACGCGCTGAAGCTTGGGTCAGCTGCCGCCAAGGCGCGGTGGGGAAAGACCACCGTGTAAGATCGACCTGCCTAAAGAAGAACAGGGGGCCCATGCGGACGTTTTTTTGGGCTCTGCTGATGCCTCAGCCAAATATATGTACAAGACTGAAAAATGCACAGACCTGTATATGACAAGGATAAATTCGAATCTGTGTTTGTAAATGTGGACATATGTATGGCATGATCAAATGTACAGACCATCAAATCATTTTATGAATAAAGTATATTTTGAAATAAAAAAAAGATTTGCTCAGTTTGGGCCAAGCTCATGCTCAACTGCTAAACTCAGCAAACATAGAAGCTGGGGACTCCTGCAAAAACACCTCAGTGTCTGCTCAAGGGAAGGTTCAGAGTTATAGAAACACAAAAACATTGAAAATAGGAGCAGGAGCAGGCCACTCAGCCTCTCGAGCCTGTCCTGCCACTCAATATAATCATGTCTGATCATCCAACTCTGTGCATTATCCTCACTTTCTCCCCAAACCCTTTGATCCCTTTAGTGCTAAGATCCAACAATATGGCAATCCAAGATTGTAACCCGGTACAGGAATAAGACAATAATTGCCAAAACATCCTGATGCTGGCCTGGTCAAACTATAGGTCCTGGCTGAACATGTCTGCTCTGATTATCAGCATGTTTTCATCCCTGGAAGGTTCACAATCAACTGAATCTGGTAACTGCGAGACAAAGTCCATGAGTAGAAAAGGCCCATGATGCATTGCCTTCATTGATTTCGCCCAGGCATCTGACCATCTGAGCAGAGGCAGTCTATCTTAGCTGTTGAAGAAGGCAGCTGCCTGCCAGAACTGTTAATATGATTTCCGCTCTCCATGACAACGTGATGGGTCAGGTCAGCCATCAGAGGGCAACAGCAGAACACTTGGAGATTCACAGGGAGGTCAAACAGGCCTGTGTTCTGACAGCAATATTCTTTGCAATGACTTTACCTTTGTTCCTGCCACATGACTTCATTTCATCAAGAAAGGGTGTCCCCATGCAAGCCAAGAAGAAAAAGCCAGTCATCACATCATTAAGCAGCATTTTTGGAAACAATTTTGTTTTGAAAATGTTGTGTTTCTTACTCCTATTGTACAGCTTTCTTATTCATTTTTTTTAACCTGGTATTGACAGAACCAATCACACAGGACTTAAATAATGACCCTAAGCTTTTCCTCAGTTTACGTTAGGAACCACATTCAGTCACTTGAATTGCTGAATTGAATTTGTCACTGTTCGTGACAAGGGCTTTTTTCAGTGGTTGATGAAACAAGAAAACTAATCAATGAAGCAGTTTTAATAACTAGATCATCTTAAATTAGAAAAAAAATCTAATTTGTTAGATTTCATTGCTAATGTACTCATACATTAAATACTGGAAAAGGAAACAATTAGTTAGTGAAGGAGAACAAACTTAAAACTTAGGAGCATGAGTAGGCCATTCAGCCCCTCTAACCTGCTCTGTCATTTAATACAATCATGGCTGATCTCATCTTGGCCTCAACTCGAATTTACCACCCCTCTCCATAACCCATCAACCCATTACTCGTTAAAAATCTACCTTCTCTGTAAATTTACTCACTGTCCCAGAAACCACTACACTGCAGGGTAGTGAATTCTACAGGTCCATGACCCTTTGAGAGGGTCTCTCTGATTTAAATCTGCTACTCCTTGCCTTGAAACTATGACCTCTGGATATAGGTTGCCCAACAGGGTCAACATCCTCTCAATGATTATTTTTTAATCCCCTTTAGCATATTATACTCCCTCAATTAGATCTCCTCTCATTCTTCAAAAGTCCAGAGAGTATCAGTCTAAACAGGTCAATCTCTCTTCATAAGACCCTTACCTCTGTAAGCAATCTAGTGAACCTTCTCTGAAATGCCTCCAATGTAATTACATCCTTCCTCAAGTAAAGGGGCCAAACTATACACGGTGCTCTAAATGCACCAATGCCTTGTACAATTACAACACTTTCCCAATGGTTTATGCTCCATTCATTTCGCAAAAGGCTAGGAGATGGGGATTGAATGTTGAATTGGGAAGGTTGAAGGACCGAGTCATCACAGTTTGTGCTGTCTGATTCTGGGATAAGTAAATTGCAAACGGCTGGAAATTGCAAATGGAAACTCCTTAAAAACTCAATTTTGGCAAAGATCAGCACATCCTATTGAGGTGTAAGTACAAGGTAAGCACTTATTACATTACAAACAAAAAGTCCTCGCACTGAATAAATTATCAGAAACTTTGTGTCTTGCTCCTATGGAATGACCAACAGTTACCATGAATAGAATGTGGCTATTTTTATTCAGCCTGCAAGTGGAAAGTACTATAGCTCTTGTGATGAAATGAAATTGTCTCTATCTCTGAGTCAGGAAGCATTGGTTCAAGTCCCACCTGCTTGAGAAGTAATTAATGATATCTCTGAACAGACTGGTTTCAAAAAGTGTATAAATGGTGGGAATTAGATTACTTACAGTGTGGAAACAGGCCCTTCGGCCCAACAAGTCCACACCGCCCCGCCGAAGCGTAACCCACCCATACATCTACATTTACCCCTTACCTAACACTATGGGCAATTTAGCATGGCCAATTCACCTGACGTGCACATCTTTGTGACTGTGGGAGGAAACCAGAGCACCCGGAGGAAACCCACGCAGACACAGGGAGAACGTGCAAACTCCACACAGTCAGTCGCCTGAGGCGGGAATTGAACCCGGGTCTCAGGCGCTGTGAGGCAGCAGTGCTAACCACTGTGCCACCGTGCTGCCCAATGATATGGGGAATTCAGTCAGAAGGGTTGGCAAACCCACCAGCAATTAGGAGAAGCTCTAACGTATCTTGCTGAGCTCTGATACAACACAGATAGAGAACATGCAGCCTATCCTGCCTTGTTAACTCACCAAAACAGCCAGACAATTAGCTCCCATCCCTTACCCATCCATACCCACCTGCCACTTGCATTTAAAGTATGCAGAGCATGGCGATGAAAAGCTGAATAATATGTTTGCTGGAAGTATTTCTAACCAGAAATTATGGTGTCATAGAGTCATAGAGCATTGAAACAGACCCTTCAATCCAGCTCACCCATGCCGACCAGACATCCTAATCTGACCTAGTCCCATTTGCCAGCACTTGGCCCATATCCTTCTACACCCTTCCTGTTCATATACCCGTCCAGATGCCTTTTAAATGTTGTAATTGTATCAGCCCCCACCACTTCCTCTGGCAGCTTGTTCCATACATGCAGCACCCTCTGCGTGAAAAATTAGCCCTCAGGTCCCTTTTAAAATGTTTTCTTCTCACCTAAATGTGTGCCCTCTAGTTTTGGAGTCCCTCACTCTAGAAAAATAACTTGTCTCTCTACATAGCACCATGTTATAGTCCAACAGGTTTATTTGGAAGCACTAACTTTCGGGGCACTGCTCCTTCATCAGGTGGTTCTGGAGCTCCCCAAAAGCTGGTGCTTCCAAATAAACCTGTTGGACTATAACCTGGTGTTGTGTGACTTTTAACTTTGTACACCCTAGTCCAACACCAGCATCTCCAAATCTTGTCTATTTACCCTATCCATGCCCCCCATGATTTTATAAACCTCAATAAGGTCACCCGTCTGCCTTCAATACTCAGGGAAAAAAAATGCCCGATTCAATTCAGTCTTTCAGTGCAATCCCAGCAACACCCTTGTAAATCTTTTCAGCACCCTGTCAAGTTTATCAACATCTTTCCCATAGAAGGGTGACCAAAATTGTACACAGTCTTCTTAAAGTAGCTTCCCCAATGTCCTGTGCAGCTGCAACATGACTCCCAACTTCTATGCTCAATGCACTGACCAATAAAGGCAAGCGTGCCAAATACCTTGTTCACTTTTCTGTCTAAATGTGACTCCACTTTCAAGAAACTACACACCTGCACCCCTCGGGCTCTTTGTTAGGCAACACTCCCCAGGACCCTAATGTATACTGTATAACCTGCCCTGGTTTGCTTTAACAAAATGCAACAACTCACATTTATCTAAATAAAAGTCCATCTGCCTCTGATGGTTACTAGCTTTATGGTTTTAGATTCCACTGTCCAAAATTGTGATAAACAATAGGGACTATGTGCACTCAGCATGGAGAATTCAATTCCAGGGGTGCAAATTTGCTCTCTGCTAATGTTAACATCCCCAGGGAGAACATAAATTGACAAAACCTACCCTATCGGTAGGATGCAAAGATTTGATTTGCTTCAAATCGTACTGCAGAAATCTCATTCTATATCATCTAAAACAAAGTTTCTGTGTGAAACAGACATTCATAAATAACTGAGCACGCGTGCTGCTAACAGTCAATACATTGTGTTTTTTCAGTGAATAAAATGACTATTTCCCTGTGCTAGTCTACATTGAACTGATATTCATACCCTTTCATTGTCACACCTACATTGTAACCAACTCCCACAAAAATAAAATTGCAAGTAATAAGATGGATTGAAAAGTGGGTCTGTGTTCCAGCTGTTCATTGAAGTCCCAAAGGGAAATCTATGATTGATTCTCCAGAATATTTGCTCAATCTACCATCGCCTTCTCCTGATTGTCAGAAGTAACTTCAGTCAGGTTGATCCTCTCTGTGTATTTTGATGCATGAGATTGCCAAGTAACAAATGCAACAGATTGCAAGCAAAGGACCTTCATTCTGAACATTTGCTTGATATTTTCTGTTCTCCTGTCAAAAGTGTGGGGGTGTGTATGGGGGTTAGAGAAGGTGGAGTGGGAGGTTCGAAGATTGGTCAGCCGTAATGTTTCGTACATTGTTATTGTGTTGAAAACAAACATCGAATTCCATTTTTCAGAAATTCATTCATATGAGGTGGGTGTCTCTGCCAGCGTTCATTATCTTGGAGAAGATGATGGTGAATTGTTCTTGAACTGCAGCAGTCTCTCTGCTGTAGGTATACCCATGGTACTATCACAAAGTGAGTCCTGTGGTGTTGACCCAGAAATACTGAAGTAACAGTTGCGATATGTTCCAAGTCAGGATGGCATGTGGTAAGTACTGATGTACCTTTGCCTCTGTTTCCCTTGTCCTTTAACAGTTTTTGGAAGGTGCTCTTGCAGGAGTTTGGGTGAGTTACTGCAGTTCATCTTGCAGTAACTCACCCATATGGTACACACAGCAGATTAGTGTGTGTGAAGGGAGTTATGGTGAAGTTGATGGGAACAGTACCAATCAAGCAGGCTGTTCAGTTCTGGATTGTGTTGAGTTTCTTACACATAGATAGAACTGCCAGAGGGTCATGTTACATTGCACTCTTGTGTCTTGTTAATGGCGGATAGACTTTTGGAGTCAGGGTGAAATTTGTATGAGGAGAGATAGGATAGTCAGTTAGAATCAAAATGACTGAAGTTCAGAAGAATGATGGTGGAATCTTATGGGAACCTATAAATTTCTAATAGGACCAGATAGGTTTGATGCAGGAAGGATGTTCCAGATAGTGGGGGAGTCCAGAACCAGGGGGTCATAGTTTAAGATTAAGAGATAAACTTCTTAGGACTGAAATGAGAGAAATTTCTTCACCCAGAGAGTAGTGAGCCTGTGCAATTCATTGACACAGAAAGTGGTTTAAGTCAAAATATTGTTTCCATATTGTTATGAACCAGAGAAAACCCCTCAAAATATATTGAGAAGACAGCCTGGACCCTAAATTTTTCTAATTTTAAAAGCACTTGTAAAGCATTACTTTCCAGGTGAATTTGATATGTCAAATTACTGAATGTTAAGCAAAACACACTTGAATTTTATGATACATAAATATAGACAACATTAAAACAACAGCAAAGAACTGATTTAACTGTAACTCAATCAAAATGCTTAACAGAATTATTTATACTAACTACTACTAATTAACTGTTCCAATATAGTAACATCCCTAAACACATCCTTGGCAAAGACAATTTCAGTAAAACAGATTGTCTCATAACCCATTCTAACAGCAGGAAGAGAACCCCAGGTTTAGCTGTAACAGGGAGAGGAATAAGAGCTTACGCATCCAGCTTCAAAACCCCAGCAACTGCTTAAAGCTAAAACAAAAAATCTTGGAACTGTGGGAGCCTGACCCCACCTATCCAGGCTGCTTCTATTGTTCTAACTTTTTAAAAAAGGCCTCACAAGCAGTTTATTGGTTTTGAGCAGACTGTCTGGCACCTCAGTCTCAGCCTTTCTTCATAAAAATTCCAAGACAGAATATACCTCTGAAAGAATTGTCACAATATGTTATATGTAGATATAGCTCTTGTGGCTAAAGGTAGGGAGGAGGGACTTGGGGGAGGAGCGTTGAGAATGCAAGAGGTGGAAGGAGGTTAAGGTGAGGGTGATAGGCCGGAGAGGGGGTGGGGGCGGAGAGGTCGTTAAGAAGATTGCAGGTCAAGAAGGCGATGCTGAGTCTGAGGGTTGGGACTGAGAAAGGGTGGGGGGAGGGGAAATGAGGAAGCTGGAGAAATCTGTATTCATCCCTTGTGGTTGGAGGGTTCCTAGGCCGAAGATGAGTCGCTCTTGCTCCAGGTGTCGTGTTGCCATGGTCTGGCAATGGAAGAGGCCAAAGACCTGCATGTCGTTGGTGGAGTGGGAAGGGGAATTAAAGTGTTCAGCCATGGGGTGGTTGGGTTGGTTGGTGCGGGTGTCCCAGAGGTGTTCTCTGAAACGTTCCGCAAGTGGGCGGCCTGTCTCCCCAATGTTTCGGAGGCTACATCGGGTGCAGCGGATGCAGTAAATGATGTGTGTGGAGGTGCAGGTGAGCTTCTGATGGATATTGAAGGATCCCTTGGGGCCTTGGAAGGAAGTGAGGGGGGACGTATAGGCGCAAGTTTTGCATTTTTTGCAGTTGCAGGGGAAGGTGCCGGGAGTGGCGGTTGGATTGGTGGAGGGTGTGGATCTGACAAGAGAGTCGCGGAGGGAGTGGTCTTTCTGGAATGCTGATAGGGGAGGGGATGGAAATATATCCTTGGTGGTGGGGTCCGTTTGGAGGTGGCGGAAATGACGAAGGATGATCCGGTGTATCTGGAGGTTGGTGGGGTGGTAGGTGAGGACCAATGGGGTTCTGTCCTGGTGGCGATTGGAGGGGTGGGGTTCAAGGGCGGAGGAGCGGGAAGTGGAGGAGATGCGGTGGAGAGCATCGTCAACCACGTCTGGGGGGGAAATTGCGGTCTTTGAAGAAGGAGGCCATCTGGGTTGTTCGGTATTGGAATTGGTCCTCCTGGGAGCAGATGCAGTGAAGGCGAAGGAATTGGGAATATGGGATGGCGTTTTTACAGGTGGCAGGGTGGGAAGAGGTGTAATCTAGGTAGTTGTGGGAGTCAGTCTGTTTATAGTATACGTCCGTGTTGAGTCGGTCGTCCGAGATAGAGATGGAGAGGTCTAGGAAGGGGAGGGAGGAGTCTGAGACGGTCCAGGTAAATTTGAGGTCGGGGTGGAAGGTGTTGGTAAAGTGAATGAACTATTCAACCTCCTCGTGGGAGCACGAGGCAGCGCCGATACAGTCATCAATGTAGCGGAGGAAAAGGTGGGGGGTGGTGCCAGTGTAGCTGTGGAAGATGGACTGTTCCACATATCCGATGAAGAGGCAGGCATAGCTGGGGCCCATGCATGTGCCCATGGCTACTCCTTTGGTTTGGAGGAAGTGGAAGGATTGGAAGGAGAAGTTGTTAAGAGTGAGGACCAGTTCAGTTAGTCGAAGGAGAGTGTCAGTGGAAGGGAACTGGTTGGTTCGGCGGGAAAGGAAGTAGCAGAGGGCTCTGAGGCCTTCATGATGGGGGAATGGAGGTGTTATAGGGGCTGGATGTCCATGGTGAAGATAAGGCGTTGGGGGCCAGGGAAGCAAAAATCATGGAGGAGGTGGAGGGCGTGGGTGGTGTCCTGAAAGTAGGTGGGGAGTTCTTGGACTAAGGGGGACAGGACTGTGTCAAGGTATGTAGAGATGAGTTCGGTGGGGCAGGAGCAGGCTGCGACAATGGGTCGGCCAGGGCAGTCAGGTTTGTGGATTTTGGGCAGGAGGTAGAAACGGGCGGTACGGGGTTGTGGGACTATGAGGTTAGAGGCGGTTAATCGGAAATCTCCTGAGGTGATGAGGTTCTGGATGGTCTGGGAGATGATGGTTTGGTGGTGGGAGGTGAGGTCATGGTCAAGGGGGCAGTAGGAGGAGGTGTCCGCGAGCTGGCATTTAGCATCAGCAATATAAAGATCGGTGCGCCAAACTTCCACCACGCCTCCTTTGTCTGCCGGTTTGATGGTGAGGTTGGGGTTGGAGCGGAGGGAGTGGAGGGCTGCACGTTCCGAGGGTGAGAGGTTGGAGTGGGTGAGAGGGGTGGAGAGGTTGAGGCGGTCAATGTCACAGTGGCAGTTGGCTATGAAGAGATTGAGGGCGGGTAAGAGGCCAGCACGGGGTGTCCAGGTGGATGGGGTGTGTTGGAGGCAGGAGAAGGGGTCGCCAGAGGGTGGGCGGGAGTCCTGGTTGAAGAAGTACGCGCGGAGGCGAAGGCGGCGGAAGAATTGTTCAACATCTCACCGTGCGTTGAATTCGTTAATCCGGAACCATAGGGGGATGAAGATGATCAGCTCCTGGAGATGTTTCCACCTATAACTGTTTCAAGACATCCCGTACTTCCTCCTCTGTAATCTGGACATTTTGCAAGATGTCACCATCCATTTCCCTACAGTCTATATCTTCCATATCTTTTTTCACAGGAAATACTGATGCAAAATACTCATTTAGTATCTCCCCCATTTTCTGCGGCTCCACACAAAGACCGCCTTGCTGATCTTTGAGGGGTCCTATTCTCTCCCTAGTTACCCTTTTGTCCTTAACGTATTTGTAAAATCTCTTTGGATTCTCCCTAATTCTATTTGCCAAAGCTATTTCATGTCCCCGTTTTGCCCTCCTGATTTCCCTCTTAAGTATATTCCTACTTCCTTTATAATCTTCTAAGGATTCACTCGATCTATCCTGTCTATACCTTACATATGCTTCCTTCTTTTCGTTAACCAAACCCTCAATTTCTTTCGTCATCCAGCATTCCCTATACCTACCAGCCTTCCCTTTCACCCTAACAGGAATATATTTTCACTGGATTCTCGTTATTTCATTTCTGAACGCTTCCCATTTTCCAGCCGTCCCTTTACCTGTGAACATCTGCACCCGATCAACTTTCGAAAGTTCTTGCCTAATACCGTCAAAATTGGCCTTTCTCCAATTTAGAACTTCAACTTTTAGATCTGGTCTATTCTGTTCCATCATTATTTTAAATCTAATAGAATTATGGTCGCTGGCCCCCCAATTGTTCCCCATTGACCCCTCGGTCAACTGCCCTGCCTTATTTCCCAAGAGTAGGTCAAGTTTTGCACCTTCTCTAGTAGGTACATCCACATACTGAATCAGAAAACTTTCTTGTACACACTTAACAAATTCCTCTCCATCTAGACCCTTAACACTATGGCAGTCCCAGTCTATGTTTGGAAAGTTAAAATCCCCTACCATAACCACCCTATTATTCTTACAGATAGCTGAGACCTCCTTACAAGTTTGTTTCTCAATTTCCATCTGACTATTAGGGGGTCTATAATACAATCCCAATAAGGTTATCATCCATTTGTTATTTCTCAGTTACACCCAAATAACTTCCCTGGATGTATTTCCGGGGATATCCTCCGTCAGCACAGCTGTAATGCTATCCCTTATCAAAAACGTCACCCCCCTCCCCTCCACCCCCCCACCCCCCTCTCTTGCCTCCCTTTCTATCCTTCCTGTAGCATTTGTATCCTGGAACATTAAGCTGCCAGTCCTGTCCATCCCTGAGCCATGTTTCTGTAATCGCTATGATATCCCAGTCCCATGTTCCTAATCATGTCCTGAGTTCACCTACCTTCCCTCTTAGGCCTCTTGCATTGAAATAAATGCAGTTTAATTTATTAGTCCTACCTTGTCCCTGTCTGCCCTGACTCTTTGACTTGCTTCTGTTCTCAACTGTACCAGTCTCAGATTGATCTATTTCTTCACTATCTCACTGGGTCCCACCCCCCACCTTACTAGTTTAAATCCTCCCGAGCAGCTCTGGCAAATTTCCCTGCCAGTATATCAGTCCCCTTCCAATTTAGGTGCAATCCGTCCTTCTTGTACAGGTCACTTCTACCCCAACAGAGATTCCAATGATCCAATAGTGTGAATCCTTCTCCCATACACCAGCTCCTCAGCCATGCATTCATCTGCTCTATCCTCCTATTCCTGCCCTCACTAGCTTGTAACAACGGAAGTAATCCAGATATTACTACTCTCAAGGACCTCCTTTTTAAATTTCTGCCTAACTCCCTGTAATCTCCCTTCAGAATCTCAACCTTTTCCCTTCCTATATCATTGGTTCCAATGTGGACAATTACCTCCTGCTGGCCCCTCTCCCCTGTGAGAACATTCTGCATCCTCTCTGAGACATCCTTGATCCTGGCACCAGGGAAACAACACACCATTCTGATTTTTCTCTGCTGGCCACTGAAACGTCTGTCTGTACCTCGGACTAGAGAGTCCCCTAACACTATTTATCTCTTGGAACCCAACATACCCCTCATTGCATTAGAGCCAGTCTCAATACCAGAAACTTGGCTGTTCGTGCTACGTTCCATGAAGAATCCAACCCCCCCTACATTTTCCAAAACAACAAGCCTGTTTGAAATGTTTATATCCACAAAAGACTCCTGCACTAGCTGCTTACCTCTCTTACCTTTCCTAGAGTTAACCCATCTATGTGACTGTATTTGAGACTTTCCCCCTTCCTATAACTGTCATCCTAACATATGGTTGCTGTTGCAAATTCCTCATTGCTTCTAACTGTCTCTCCAACCGATCCATTCGATCTGATAAGATTGACAGAGTTAGTATCTGAGAAATTATGAATGGTGCTGAACAATATGCAATGTTTATAATAGAGAGAAGGTCATTGATGAAGCAGTTGAAAATAGTTGGACCTGAGTTGGTCTCCTGAGGAATCCTGCAGAGATGACTGTGGATGCTGTAAGTCAGAAGCATAAACAGAAATTGCTTGAAAAGCTCAGCAGACCTGGCAGCATCTGAGGAGAGAAATCACAGTTAAAATTTCAGGTCAAGTGACCCTCAGTTTTGAGGAAGGGTCACTTGACCCCAAAACATTAACTATCTTCCTTCATATTTTGTATAAATCTGACTATCAGAGACTTTGCCCTGATGCCATTGACCCCAGTTTTATGAATGCCACACTTGATGCCACACTTGGTCAAGTGCTGCCTTGATGTAGCACTCCCTTGATGCTGTTCTGAAACATCAGCCCAAAATACATGCTGAGGTTTTCTGTTGGATTCAAACTCGTCATATTATAATGTTGTTTGATTCACTTTGAAAATGTCAGGCTCGGGAATGTAATTAGGATGCAAACAAACTCGAATGCAAATTAGACAAATAAGTACTTAAAGACCAAATTTAATCTTGAGCATGTTGTTGAAATCACCAGCTGAGAGCCACTCCTTTCTTCTGTCTGAAGCTGCAGTGTCTGATGGAAACACTTCACTAAATACAGTCCCAATTATGTTATTGGAATCCAACTTTTATTTGACAGGAGATCGCAGCTTGGAAGCTGTAGTTGTTCACTACTATCGCCATCCAGGTGAGCCCAGCACAGATAAGAGAGAGAGAGCAAAAAGCCCAAACAGGTAGGTTTTTAACACTCCTATTCAGCTTTCTTTTATGGGAGCAAAGAGAAGGGGGATAGCCCGTCAAGGCCATTTTTATTTTAATTAATTCACAGAGTCCAAAACCTCACTGGCCATGCCAGCATTTATTGCCCATCCCAGGGGGCAGATAAGGGTCAATCATATTGCTGTGGGTTTGGAGTCTCATGTTGGCCAGACCAGATAATCATGTCGGCAGTTTCCTTTCCTGAAGGACATTAGTGAACCAGAGGGAAATGGGTCTGGATGAGTTACTCTTTGAAGGGTTGGTGTGGACTGGTTGGGCCAAATGGCTAGTTTCCACACTGTAGGGAATCTAATCTAATATTGATCTCCCTCGATTCTTGTCTCTCACTAAATCTTGCATTCTCCAACATTTCTGGTATCTGATTTGTGTCCTCTTTTGTGAAGACAGAGCCAAAGTATGTATGTGTTCTTGGCAATGGTTTCATGGTCATCATTAGACTCACAACTCTAGATTTTACATGAATTCAAATACCACCACCTGCTGTGACAGGATTCGAACCACAGTCCCCAGAACATTTCCTAGGCTTCTAGATTAACAGTCCAGCAATAATACCACTAAGCCATTTCTTTCCCTGAAGCTTCTCTCCTTCATAGATTTGGGGAGAGTTACTTATAGTTTTGACAGTGGATAGGCAATGACAAACATTCAAAGAATGCACGGGAAACTTCAACAACTGTTTTTTTCCTGACTGGCACAAAAGCAAAATAGGTAAGAGGGCCCATTATTGGGCTACAAAGGAAATTAGAGATTGTATCCAAGCGAAGGAAGAAGCATACAGATTGACCAAGAAAAACAACAGGTGTGAGGATTGGGAGCATTTTAAAATTCAGAGAAGAAGTACATGAGATTGATTAAAAGTAAGCTTGCAGGGAACATGAAGACTGACGTGAAGAGTTTCTATAGGTACCTGAAGAGAAAGAGATTAGTGAAGACGAATGTAGGTCCCCTACAGACAGAAACGGAGGAATATATAATAGAAGACAAAGAAATGGATGAGCAACTGAATACATACTTTGGCCCTGTCTTCACAAATCAGATACCAAAAATGTTGGAGAATGCAAGGTTTAATGAAGGACAAGAATTGAAGGAGATTAACTTTAGATTAGATTTCCTACAGTGTGGAAACAGACCATTTGGCCCAACTAGTCTACACCAACCCTACGAAGAATAGCCCACCCAGACCCATTTTCTCTCTGACTAATATACCTAACACTATGGGCAATTTAGCATGGTCAATTCACCTGACCTGCACATCTTTGTGACTGTGGGAGGAAACCCACACTGACACAGGGAGAATGTGCAAACTTCACGCATTCACCCAAGATGGGAATTGAACTGTGCCCTGGAGCTGTGAGGTAGTACTGCTAATCACTGAGCCACGACACCATCTTAGTAGTAGAATGGTTTTTGGGAAAATTGAGAGGATTGAAGGCAAATAAATCCCCCTGACCTGATAATTTACATCCCAGACTACTTAAGGAAGTGGCTCAAGGAATAGTAGATGCAATGCTGGTCATCTTCCAAGAATCTATAGACTCTGGAAAGGCCCCTGTAGATTAGATGGTAGCTAATGTTACTCCGATATTGAAAAGGGAGGTAGAGAGAAACCAGGGAATTATTGACCAGCAAGCTGAACAACAAAAATGGGGAAAATTCTTGAACGCTTTTTCAATGTCTTTATAGGGAGCATTTAAAAAACAGTGGCAGTATCAGACAGAGTCAGTATGGATTTATGATGGGGAAATCAGGCTTGACAAATCTGCTGGAATTCTATGAAGATGTGACTAGTAGAGTTGACAAGGGGGAGCCAGTCATTGTGATATATTTGGACTATCAGAAAGTATTTGACAAAGTCCTGCATCATTGTGCAAGATGTAAGTGCATGGAACTGGGTGAACTTGTATTGAGATGTATAGAAAACTGGTTGGCAGAGATGAAATAAAAAAGTAGGAATTAATTGGTCATTTTTCAAACTGGCAGGCAGTAACTAGTGGGGTGCCACAGGGATCAGCGCTGGGATCCCCATTCTTCACAATATATATTAATGATTTGGATGAGGGAACAAAATGTAATATCTCAAAGTTTGCAGATGATACTAAGTTGGGTGGGAGGGTGAACTATGACGAGGATGCAGAGATCCTTCAGCCTGATCGGGACAGGTTGGGTGAGTGGGCAAATCAATGGCAGATGCAGTTTCATTTGAATAAATGTGAGTTTATTCACTTTGGAAGCAAAAACAAGAAGGCAGGTTCCTACCTGAATGGCTGTAAATTGGGAGAGGGGAGTGTGCAGTGGGACCTGGGTGTCCTTGTGCATCACTCGCTGAGGGTAAGCATGCAGGGGCAGCAGGTGGGAAAGAAGGCAAATGGGATGTTGGCCTTCATTGTGAAAGGGTATGAGTACAGGAGCCAGGATGTGTTGTTACAGTTATACAGGGCCTTGATGAGGCCACACCTAGAATATTGGGTGCGGTTTGTTCTCATTTTCTGAGGGAGGATGCTCTTGCTCTCGGGAGAGTGCAATGAAGGTTTCCCAGGCTGATTCCAGGGATGGCCAGACTGAAGTATATGGAGAGATTGATGAAGTTAGGATTGTTCCTGATGGTGGGGGTGTCCAGAACCAGGGGTCACAGTCTGAGGATTCAGGGTGAACCATTTAGGATGGAGGTGAGGAGACATTTCTTCACCCAAAGAGTGGTGAGCCTGTGGAATTCATTACCACAGGAAGTAGCTGATGTCAAAATATTGAATGTATTCAAGAGGCAGCTAGGTACAGCACTTGGGATCAGAGGTTATGGGGAGAAAACCAGATGAGGCTTTTGAATTGCACCATCAGCCATGATTGTGATGAATGGCAGAGCAGGCTTGAAGGGCCAAATGGCCTCCTCTGTTCCTATAGACCATAGACCATAGAACGTTACAGCACAGTACATGCCCTTCCGCCCTCAATGTTGCACTGACCTGCGAAATTAATCTGATGCCCATCTAACCTACACCATTCCATTATTATCTATATGTATGCTCAATGCCCGTTTAAATGGTCTTAATGTCAGCAAGTCTACTACTGTTGCAAGCAGGTCATTCCATGCCCTACTTTTCTCTGAACAAAGAAAGTACCCCTAATATCTTTCCTATAACTATCACCCCTCAATTTAAAGCTATGTCCCCTCATGTTAACCTTCACCATCCGAGGAAAAAGGCTCTCACTGCACACCCTGTCTAACCCTCTGATTATCTTATAAGTTTCGATTAGGTCACCTCTCAACCTTCTTCTCTCTAATGAAAACAGCCTCAGTTCCCTCAACCTTTCCTTGTAAGTCCTTCATTTCATACCAGGCAACATCCCAGCAAATCTCCTCTGAACTTTTCCAAAGCTTCCACATCCTTCCTATAATGCGGTGACCAGAACTGCACACAATATTCCAAGTGTGGTCTTACCAGTATCTTGTACAGCTGAAGCACAACCTCATGGCTCCAAAACTCAATCCCCCTACCAATAAAGACCTACACACCATATGCCTTCTTAACAACCCTATCAACTTGGCTGGCAACGTTCAGGAATTAATGCACCTAGATACCGAGTTCTCTCTGTTCATCTACACTGCCAAGAATTTTACCATTAGCCCAGTACTCTGCATTCTTGTTACTTCTTCCTAAGTGACCTACTTCACACTTTTCTGCATTAAACTCCATTTGCCACTTTTCAGCCCAGCTCCGCATCTTATCAATGTCCCTCTGTAACCCA
The DNA here is from genome assembly GCF_047496795.1 of Chiloscyllium punctatum. NCBI lineage: Eukaryota > Metazoa > Chordata > Chondrichthyes > Orectolobiformes > Hemiscylliidae > Chiloscyllium > Chiloscyllium punctatum. The sequence goes on along the minus strand of NC_092779.1, from coordinate 6,421,139 downwards.
CAACATCCTTAGGCACTATCCACAACTCTGCCAACCTTAGTGTCAGCTGCAAATTTACTAATCTATCCTTCTATGCCTCCTGATAATTTATAAAAATGACAAACAGCAGTGGCCCCAAGACAGATCCTTGTGGCACACCCTGGTAACTGAGTTCCAGGATGAAGGTGCCCCATCAACCATCACCTTCTGTCTTCTTTCAGCTGGCCAATTTCTGATCTGAGCCGCTAAATCACCTGAAACTCTGTATGTTGTGCAATAGCTTACCATATGGAATCTTATCAACTGCCTTACTGAAGTCCATATACACATCAACCGCTTTACCCTCATCCACCTGTTTCATCACCTTCTCAAATTACTCAAAAAAGGTTTGTGAATCATGACCTACCCTTCACAAAACCATGTTGACTATGCCTAATCAAATTATTCCTTTCCAGATGATTATAAATCCTACGAGTTATAACCTTTTCCAACACCTTACCCACAACCGGAGTAAGGCTCACTGGTCTATAATTACCAGGGTTGTCCCAACTCCCCTTCTTAAATAAGGGAACAACATTTAATGTCCTCCTGACTTCTAGCACTACTCTTGTCGGCAATGATGATGCAAAGTTTGAAACCAAAGGCTCTGCAATCTCCTCCCTGGCTTCTCAGAGAATCTGAGGATAAATCCCATCTGGCCCAGGGGTCTTATCTATTTTCAGATCTTCCAAAATTGCTATAACCTGCTCTTTGGCAACCTCAATCCCATCTAATCTTGTAATCAGTGTCCACATATTCTCACTAAAATTGCCCTGTGAATTCTGACGAAAAGTATTCATTAAGCGCTTCCCCTCTGTCCTCAGATTCCACACACAAGTTTCCACTACTACCTTTGATTGGCCTTAATCCTAATGTAGTCATTCTTTTATTCCTGATATACCTATAGCAGGCCTTAGAATTTTCCTTGATCCTATCCACCAACAATGTCTCATGCCCCCTCCTGGCTCTTCTTAGCCATCTCTTAAGATTATTTCTGGCTAACTTATAACTCTCAAGCCCCCTAACTGAGCCTTCACGCCTCATCCTCACATAAGCCTTGTTCTTCCTCTTGACAGGAGCTTCAACTTCTTTACTAAAACATGGCTCCCTCTCTCGATAACTACCTCCCTACCTGATAGGTATATACTTATCAAGGACCCACAATAGCTGTTCCTTGAATAAGTTCCGCATTTCAAGTGTGTCCATCTCCTGCTGTTTCCATCCCCATTCTATGCATCATAAATCTTGCCTAATCGCATCATAATTTCCTTTCCCCCAATTATACCTTTTTCCCTATAGTATATACCTATTCCTGCCCATTGCTATTGTAAACATAACTGAATTATGGTCACTATCGCCAAAGTGCTCACCTACCTCCAAATCTAACACCTAGCCCAGTTCATTCCACAATACCAAATCCAATATGGAATGGGCCTTATTGACCTGTCTACATACTGAGTCAGAAAACCTTCCTGTGCACATTGAACAAAAACTGAACCATATTATTTAAAGAAAATATCAATTTATTCTTTAACTGTAAACTGTTGTAAGGGAGTTAGTAAAGCATTTAGGTGTGTCAGAGAAACTAACAAGTGCAGTACAGTTAGAAAAACATAAATTACAATTGAGGAAAATTGAGTTAGAAGATAAAGAAAGGGAGAGAGAAAGAGAAAGAGAAAGAGAAAGAGAGAAGGAAGAAAGAGAGAGAGAGAGAGGAAAAAGAAAGGGAGAAAAGGTTCTCAGCTGAGCAAAGAGAGAGAAGAAAAAGAGAGAGCCAGAGAGACAGATAAGAAAGGGAGAGAGTAACTGCCATCGAGAGACTGCCATTCGAGACACTCTCTATTAAAGGTACCTTTCTCATATGAAATATCTTTGTTGCAAAAGACCGATGATGACGCAGGGAAATTTTCAGCCAGAGGAAGACAGACGCTGATGACAACAGATCAAGGCCAAAGTCTCTGCCATCTCCTCCATAGCTTCCCAGAGAATCCTCGGATAAATCCCATCCGGCCCAGGGGACTTATCTACTTTCACACCTTCTAGAATTGATAACATCTCCTCCTTACGAACCTCAATCCTTTCTAGTCTGATCGCCCATATCTCAGTCTTCTCCTCTACAATATTCTCCTTTTCCTAAGTGAAAACTGAAGTGAAATATTCATTCAGCACCTCTCTGATCTCCACAAGGTCCACACACAGCTTCCCACTTCTGTCTTTGACTGGCCCTATTCCTACCCTAATCATCCTTTTATTCCTCACATACCTATAGAAAGCTTTAGGGTTCTCCTTTATTTGATCTGCTTAAGACTGCTCATGTCCCCTCCTTGCTCTTCTTAACTCTCTCTTTAAATCCCTCCTAGCTGATCTGTAACTCTTCACCCCCTCATCGGAACAATCTCGTCTCAATGTCACATAAGCCTCCCTCTTCCTCTTAACAAGAGACACAATTTTTTTGGTAAACAACAGTTCCCTTACCTTATCACTTCCTCCCTGCCCAGCAGGGACATGCAATATCTGTTCCTTAAACCAGTTTCACATTTCAATTGTCCCTATCCCCTGCATTTTGTTACCCCATTCTATGCCTCCTAAGTCTTGCCTAATTGTATTATAATTGCCCTCCCCCTGGAGACCTGGAAATCACTGGCCTAAGACCATCTAAAGTGGAAGAGGAGCATCTGGGAAGGCATCGAGCGCCTTGAGAATTGCTGTCGGCGAATGGAGTGAGCTGCTACATTGATGCCCCATCCACCCCTTCCCACAATACCTCCTGCCCCCAGTGTAACAGAGCCTGCAGTAGATATATCAATCTGTACAGCCACCAATTGACTCACTCGTAGAGTGGAGGACTCATCCTCATCTGTGAGGAACTGTCGATGATCATGACAATGAATGGTTTTCCCTGGACTTCAGACCTGGATCCTGACCCACAAGTAGGGAACTGCTTCATTCAAATAACTCTGAAATTAATGGATTCCATGTTAGAAAACAGTGAAGGTTACAAGCTCAAAGGAATAAACGTATAAACTTAGTTGTGTTGCAGCTAGCAAGAAGTGATTAATTAACCTGTAACACATTTTTGAAAAACAAATGCATGTCCATTATTTACAGCACATTAGGAAAAGAGGGGAGAATCACTTCCGGGTGATAAATATACATTTCAAAGTGAATTTACAAATAATACAAACATTTCACATTAATATGCATAGGATGGTAAATTTTATTCATGTATGTGTGCTCCTAACTCATCGACTGAAAATTGCAACAAATACACCAGGGGTTTTGCAGCACACACTATCAGTATGCAAGGACCCTCACTGGGATTATACATCCATAAAACATTATTTTTTTTGCTGGAATTTTCATCAAAATTTGAAGAATATATTGGCCTTTATGGTGAAAAGAATGTGCATTTATATGGCCCCTTTCTAAGCTCTGGATGTCCCAAATTGCTCCCCAAACAATGACAACCTTTGCAAACTGGAGTCAGTGTTGCTATAAAGAGAATGTGCAATCAAACTGGAAAAAAAACTCTTTTAATGATATAATTTGATCATAACAAAATAAATGTGTCATCAGTAACATTGTATTATACTTTTTTCTCTTTAATGTTCTCTTTTTCCTGCATAAACAGAAACTCATTGTCTATCAGTACAAAACCTCTCAATTATCTACAACAATCTTCCTGCTGTTTCAGAGTCTGCTGTTGTGGAAAGATCAAAGAGCTGGCGCTGAGTGGGATAGAGTGGGATGCATCTGGGAGAAAGATCAGAGAATCTAGGGCTGAGATGAGTTAGAAATCAGAGGCTTTGAGTCAAGATCAGAGAGTTGAGACAGACTGTGAAATGGTAAATATTGAAGTACAGAGCCGCAAGAAATACAACAAGGACTGAGATCAGATGGGCAGGGGAAATATAAAGAGGAACTGGGAAAAACAGCAGCATAATTGTGAAGCAGGAAGGTATATCGGAGTTAAGTGAACCATTGACACTCAAGAGAGTAAGATTGAATCAGTGGAAAAGATTTAAATCAGAGCTTGTTCATTCTTTAATTTCTGACTTCACAAATTTGTGACAGCCTTTTTCATTCTTCCAATCATTTTCTCAGAATTATATACTTCCTCTAAATTCTCGAAAAAAATAAGTTGGCATCTTTCAGAAACCAAAATATTTGATGTAGAAAATTGCTTGTACTCAGTGCAGGAGGCAATATTTGTTTCTCAGGCTGAATGTGAAGGCTTTGATGAGTTTGCAAAATATTTATTTCTGAAACGCTTCCCTGCGGTGAAAAAATTCAAAGAATAAAACACTGAAATTTCCAAAGAGAACAGTTTAAAGGCACAGGTTGAGGAAAGCAGTTTGCTCTAAGTTCGCAATCTTTAATCTTCTGTATCATCCCAATGAGATTTTTTAAATTCTTTGTGCTACACCTGCGTATGCTTTCCTTGTACCATTGATTCTGCTGCTACTTGGATGCTGCCTGAACTGCTGTGCTCTTCCAGCACCACTAATCCAGAATCTGGTTTCCAGCATCTGCAGTCATTGTTTTTACCTTCCTTGTAGGAAGCAATTTGCGACATCCATAGTTTGAGAAAAGGCTATATAAATGCACATTCTTTTTTCCTTTCCACTATTTTGACCAAAATATGTTTCAAATCTGGATGAAAATTCCATTGCAACATTGACTGTGAAGTCTAGATAGAAAGAATGCTAAAGCTGTGTTGAGTAACTTAGTCATTAATGGGAGTGGTCTTGCCAAACCCCAGAACTGACCTGGACTGTAAGAATTGAAGGTTAATCTCCTGGAGATTGCTGTGTGCAAACCTGTAGAAAAAAAAATCACAGGAACATTTAAAAAAAACTTGAATTGCAGGAAAAGCTCAGCAGGTCTGGCAGCAACTGTGGAGAGAAATCACAGTTAACATTTCAGATTGAGTGACCCTTCCTCAGAACCTTTGTTTCTGTTTCTGATTTACAGCATCTTTCACTTTTAAAAAAATTCCAATTTGTAATTTCCTTTCAACATTTCTCTTCAGCAGTTACAAAACGTTACTGAAATAGGGGAAATAAAAGAATTAGATGCTCAACAGTCAACCATCACATGAACAGGTAATGAGTTGCTTTCGAATTATCATAAGAAGTTAGTATATCACAAGGATGGCTATGCTGACCAAGAGATTATGGGGAAAGTTGGCTGATGAAATGTCCAGGAATTTATCTACTCAGAGAGGTGGTATAATATCCTACCTGTTATACCTGATGTCTGCGCTGGATAAAGACTGTGTACCTAAAGTTATTGACTAATTGCCAGGTCCACAGGCCTTTTGATCCTGTCTAACACAACCCTGATTTGATTTGATTTGATTTATTATGATCACATGCACCTAAATAGATGGAAAGTTTTGTTTTGTGAACAGAACAGGCAGATCATAACATACAAAGACGTACAGATCATAAGGTGATTGAACAGAGTGAGGAATACAATGTTACAGCTGCAGAGAAGGTGTAAAAAGAGAATTTAATTAAATTGAATTGAATTGAATTAAATTTATTGTCATGTGTACCAAGGCACAGTGAAAAGTTTTGTCTTGCAAGTAATACAGGCAGATCACATAGTTAAGTAACATAGATAAGTAAATAACAGGTAAACAGCAGCAAAAACAAAAACACAGGTACAGGCAAATGTTAAGAGTTTGTGAGTCCATTCAGTATTCTAACAACAGTAGGGTAGAAATTGTTACAAAACCGGCTGGTGTGTGTGTTTAGGCTTCTGTACCTTCTCTCCGGTAGTAGAGGTTGTAGAAAAACATTGCCAGGGCGGGATGGATCTTTGAGAATGCTGGCGGCCTTTCCTTGACAGCGGGCCTGGTACATGGATTCTATAGATGGGAGGTTGGCCTTTGTGATTGTCCGGGCCGAGTTCACCACTCTCTGTAACCATCTCCGATCTTGAATGGTACAGTTTCCATACCAGGTAGTGATACATCCAGACAGAATGCTCTCAATGGCGCACCTATAAAAGTTGGCAAGGGTATTTACCGTCATGCCAAACTTCCTCAGCTGCCTTTGTAACAAGTGCTTCTACATGAAGAGTCCAAGAAAGCTTGTTGTGCATGACCACTCCCAGGAGCTTGACATTCTCCACTCATTCCACCTCTGTGCTATTAATGTGTTGGGGGGATGGGCATGAGGAACACGCTGCCAAAAGTCAATGATGAGTTCCTTGGTTTTGCTGGCATCAAGAGCTAGGTTGTTCTCAGTGCACCAATTTTCCAGGTCTTCCACCTCCCGTCTGTAGACTGTTTCTTCGCCATCTGAGATTCAACCAACTATGGTGGTGTCATCAGCGAACTTGTAAATGGCATTAGTCTGGTATTTGACGATGCAGTCATGGGTATACAATGAGTACAGTAGGGGGCTGAGTACACACCCCTAGGGGGCTTCAGTGTTGAGGGTTAGCGACGATGAAATATTGTCCTCAATCTTCACTGATTGTGGTCTGTGGGTCAGGAAACCGAGGATCCCACTGCAGAGAGTGGGGCTTAGTCCGAGATCACTAAGTTTAGTAATCAGTCTCGAGGGGATAATAGTGTTGAAGGGTGAACTATAGACAATAAGTCAGATTCTTATTTAGCTATTCTTGGTTTCTGTTCTAGGGAGGAATGAAGGGCAAGTGATATGGCATCTGACGTGGATCTGTTGGTCCATTGGGAAATTGGAATGGGTGAAGAGTAGTGAGGAGGCTGGAGTTGATTAATGCCATGACCAGCCTTTCAAAGCTCCTCATGACCACTGAAGTTAGGGCCATTGGGCGGTAGTCATTGAGACATGCTGCATGAGCCTTCTTAGGCACAGGGATGATGTTGGCCCTCTTGAAACAGGCAGGGACAGTGGCCTGCTGCAGGGAGAGGTTGAAGATGTCTGAGAAGAACTCTGCCAGTTGATCTGCGCATGGTCTCTGTGCACGGCCTGGTACTCTGTCAGGTTCCATTGCTTTTCTTGGATCAACATTAAATTTAAAATTTGAAAGGTTCTTTCAGAAGTCTGATAACAGCAGGACTATGCTGTTTTTGAACGTGTTGGTACGTGTGTTTAAGCTTTTATATCTTCTACCTGTTGGAAGAGGATGCAAGAAATGATAACTGGGCTGGTATGGGTCTTCGATGATGTTGGCTGCCTTTCTGAGGCATCGGGAAGTATAGATTGAGTCAATGGTTGGAAGGTTGGTTTACAGGATGCACTGGGTAGTGTTCATGACTTTCTGTCCTTTCTTAGGGTCTTTAGCTAAGCAGTTGTCATATCAAGCCATGATAGAATGCTTTCTAGGGTGCATCTATAAAAATTCAGCGTCTTTATGGACATGCTGAATTTCCTCACTCTCCTGAGGAAGTAGAGGCATTGCTGCACTTTCTTGGCAGTCGCATCAATCTGGGTGGACCAGGAGCATCAGGATAACAAAGACTTACTGCTTCAGGAGACAGATGAGAAAGTGAGCTGTAGCTGCAAATCTTGTTGCCATCTCCTGGGTCTCTGAGACCACAGAACCTCCGGAGAAATTACACTTGAGGGTCCAGTCAGACAATTTTTATCATACCACACCCAACACAGAAATTGCTGGAGAAACTCAGCAAGTCTGGCAGCATTTGTGGAGAGAGAAAAACAGAGTTAATATTTCAAATCTGACGTGATTTTTCTTCAGAACAGTTGATCACTCTACGATTGGTGTCCTTTAGTTCATCGGGGTGCCAAGCTCCAGAATTGATTCCTTAAACCTCTCCCTCTCATTGTGTTCCTTTAAAACACACTTCGACAAATGATTTGGTCATATATATCTAATATCCCATTACAAGGATTGGCACAAATTTTATTTGATTGGACTCTTGTGAAGTTTCATGAATGGTTTTAATAGGTTAAGGGCACTTTACAATTGCAAGTTGTTGCTGCTTGTGGTACAGCAATAATTCATTTTTACAATTCGTACTTTTAAATTTCTTGTTCACTAAGAGAATGGAGAAACAGATATTTTCCATTTCTAAGCTGTGGAGGTCTCTGACTCCTCTGTCTACAGCAAGTCTACAGCTGAATCAATCTGGGGCTGTTGTCAGGCAGATTTTCCTCAACTCACTGATTTCTGGTGCCACTCTATCTCAAAGTATCGTCCCACTGCTTTGAAAGGTAACGTTGTCTGGAAATAGTGAAAAATGTACACATTTTGGTTTATATAAGTTGCAGGATTATAGGGTTTGGACTATAGGGAGAGGCTAAATAGCCGGGGCTATTTTCTGTGGAGTATCGGAAACTGAGGAGTGACTTGAGGGGTGGGTGGCCTGACCAGAGTAAATGTTGGGAAGATGTTTCCATTGGTAGGAGAAAGTAAGACCTGAAGGCATAACCTAAAGAGAAGACCTTTTTGAATGACGACAAAAAGAAATCTCTTTAACCAGAGAGTGGTGAATCTATGGAATTCACTGTCATAGCAGGCTGTGGAGGTCAGGTCATTGAGTATAGCTAAGAATGAGATATATAGGTCCTTGAGTACCAAGGGGATCAAGGGTTACAGGGAGAAAGGGGAGAATGATGTTGATGAACTTATCAGCCATGATTGAATGGTGGAACAGACTCGATTGACTGAATGGCCTAACAAGGTCTTTTTCCCAGAGTAGGGAAGTCCAAAACTATAAGGCAGAGGTTGACAGTGAGAGGGGAAAGATTTAAAAGGGACCTGAAGGACAACTTTTTCACACAGACGGTGGTGTGGGTATGGAATAAACTGGCAGAGGAAGTGGTGGAGGCTGGTACAATTGCAATATTTAAAAGGCATCTGGATGGGTATATGAATAGGAAGGGTTTTGAGGGATATGGGCCAAATGCTGGCAAATGGGACTGGATTAGGTTAGGATATCTGCTCGGCATATACAGGTTGAACCGAAGGGTCTGTTTCTGTGCTGTACATCTCTATGACTCAAAGATCTCTTGATATTTCAGCCAAAGAGTAATGTCCAACATCAGACTTTGTCCATGAAGGTGAAATATGTTCCTCACAGAAGTTTATTTTTGGATGGTGCATGAGATTGTACTGTTAGTCTCCATGGAGAGATGTGTGCAACATGTATTAAAATAGTCAAGAACATTGTTATAATTCACACGGTGGATGAAATGTCAGTTCCAAAATCTTCACAGTCACAAAGTATATGTTTGCACAATGAATTGCAACATTTCTTCCACCAATCAGTGCCTCAGTTGTTGCTTTTGCTAAAAGGTTTTATTAGGTCAGAAGTCAGCGGTGCTCTGAAAGCTTGTGATTTCAAACAAACCTGCTGGACTATCAGCTGGTGCGGTGTCACGTCTGACTTTGCCCACCCCAGTCCAACACCAGCACCTCCATATCATGGCTTTATCAGGTAACTGAACCCTTTTGACAGTTCTCCGAACAACATTTCTAAATTCTGTGAAGAAGCAATAGAACTCAAAACCAATAAAAAGCCATTTTGGTACCTCATAATTAAGAAATGTTTGAAGCTTTTAGCATTTCTGTAAATTGTTAATTTCTCAGAGTTTATTTACAGAATGGAGACCCTAACTGGACACATGAGGCAGGCCAGATACAGGGGATTGACGAAATATAACAAAGAGACATATACCAAAGAATATAAGGCAGGTTTAAAGAATGCAGAAAAGGGAGTACAGTAAATTCTCGACTGTACTGACCAGATATCACTGATGAAATGCAAATGGACTGCAGGCTCAAAACCATTAGCTATCCTTCTTGTTATGATAGATATTATTTTAAAAAGCCTAACCAAATCCATTTTCCCATGTCATAGCTCACATCGAGCTATTGACTTTGGGCTTGTCTACCGAAAGTAGTTACTAGAAGATTAATCTCTCGATAGGATAGTGATGGGATGATGGTAATATCGGTAATCTAGTGCCTCAAGTGGAAGTTCTACAAATTAGGGTTCAAATCCTGTCACAGCAAATGCTGGGCTCTATTTTCTGAAAAGAATATGCAATTAAACCAGTCTAATGGTGATTAGGCTGTGCATGTAGACATAAGGGTTAGCTCACTGGCTATACAATACCAGGAACAGAATCTTAGCCACTGCCGTCATCAAACTAAAACTTGTGTGATCTGAGTGAATGTCTGCTATGAACAGATGCTAAGTAAGGTTTTTCAGCACCATTTTTATTCCCTTAGCTTATCAAGTCAGCACAGTAATTCCCTTTCTAAACAATAAACTCTTTTCAGAAGTTTTTTTAGGGAGTGACAGTCTTGGCTCAGTTGGGAGAATCTCTTACAGTTAGGCTTATGTGCTTCAGCCCCACTCCGGGAATCTTAAGTACAACATTCCTGGTTGACAATCCAAGGTGGTAACATCTTTCAGACAGACCGTTAGCTGAAACCCACTTGTACAATGTGTTGGTTTTTGAATATCCAGTGGCAATGTTTTGAAGATCTCTTTGGTGCCCTGGACTATTTTTAACCACATAATTGATATTACAAATGTAGGCTATCTAGTCATTATCAAATTATTGTCTGCAGGAACTTAATGTGTACAAATTGGTAAAGACTGTGTGTTTTTAATTTGCTGTATTTTTTATTGTAATCTGTTAATTTTAAAAGAATAATTTTAAAAAACACGGATTGCTGAAGAATTGCTGTAGTTTCTGAAGGCAGATGACCTGACACTCACTGTCAGTGCTGTTTACGCAGCTTCTGGCTCAATAAGTACTGGATGGTTTGCAGATGAGCCATAGCCAAAAGCTGTCTTCAAATGGACATTCAGCTAGCCACAAAGAACTGACTGGTCTGTGGACTAATGACCAATTATCAATGACACAGGCCTTCAACAACTAGCTGCTTCATTGTTAGGGAGATGAACAGCTTGGGCTGTGACCAAGGGACGTTGAAGATTTTTCTGTTCTTTGTATTAAAACCCACTTTAATCCTTAAAATAACACAGTTTATTTCTCCTTCAGCAGTTGCTGGAATCCGTAACATTTAAGTTATAAGCCTGAGAATTTTTCCAAATGAAACAGTTACCTGTGCCTCCTGAGAATATGTGATAGCAACCAGAGAAGAAAGATTGGGAAGCAGCAGGCTAATCAACTCAAGAGGTACGGTGAGGAGGGACCAATACACTGCTTCTTTGTTGTCCCCTCTGCTGTAACACAGATTTTATTTGTGTGTGTGTAATGGGATGGGTGGAGGGCTTATGGTGGTGTTAGAGTTTTAATTAACAGTTACATGCTGATGGTTTATAATTGTTTAACTGAAATAGGATCCTCCTTATTTGTCATACATTATTATTTCAATAAATACAGAAACCACTCAATGCTTTCTTTCACCCTGGTTTTGAAAGACAGCTAAATTGTGAAATTCTGAACAATTTGGTAAAATTCTTACCTCATTTGATAATTCTGTAATTAATGGAGATTGGCTTTCAGTGCTCTGTCCCAGTGATATTCAACACAATGTCCCAGTGACATTCAGTGCTCTGTCCCAGTGACATTCAGTGCTCTATCCCAGTGACATTCAGGGCGCTATCCCAGTAACATTCAGTGTACTATCTCAGTGATATTCAATGTTCTATCCGAATGACATTTAGTGCTCTATCCCAGTGACATTCAGTGTACTATCCCAGAGACATTCAATGTAATATCCCAGTAACATGCAGTGCTTGATCCTCATCACATTGATTGCTCTATCCCAGTGATATTCAGTGCTCTATCCCAGTGACATTCAGTGCTCTATCCCAGTGACATGCAGTGTACTATCCCAGTAACATTCAGTGTACTATCCCAGTGACATTCATTGCTCTATCCTTGTGAAATGCAGTGCTCTATCCCAGTGACATTCAATGCTCTATCCCAGTGACATACAGTGTACTATCCCAGTGACATGCAGTGCTCTATCCCTGTGACGTTCAGTGCTCTATCCCAGTGACATTCAGTGCTCTATCCCAGTCACATTCACTGCTCTATCCTAGTGATATGCAGTGTACTATCCCAGTGACATTCAGTGTACTATCCCAGTGACATTCAGTGTACTATCCCAGTGACATTCAGTGTACTATCCTAATGACATCCAGTGCTCTATCTTAGTGACATGCCGTGTACTATCTCAGTGACATGCCGTGTACTATCTCAGTGACATGCCGTGTACTATCCCAGTGACATTCAGTGCTCTAATCTAGTGACATTCAGTGTACTATCAAAGTGACATTCTGTGTTCTATCCCAGTAATATTCAGTGCTTTATCCCAGTGACATTCAGTGTACTATCCCAGTGACATTCCGTGTACTATCCCAGTGACATGCAGTGCTCTATCCTCGTAACATTCAGTGCTCTATCCCAGTGTCATTCAGTGAACTGTCCTAGTGTCATTCAGTGTACTGTCCTAGTGACATTCAGTGTACTATCCCAGTGATATTCTGTGCTCAATCCTCGTGACATTCAGTGTACTACCCCAGTAACATGCAGTGCTCTATCCCAGTGATATTCAGTGCTCTATCCCAGTGACATTCAGTGTAATATCCCAGTAACATGCAGTGCTCGATCCTCATCACACTGATTGCTCTATCCCAGTGACTTTCAGTGCTCTATCCTTGTGACATTCAGTGCTCTATGCCAGTGACATTCATGATACTATCCCAGTGACATTCAGTGCTGTATCCCAGTGACATTCAGTGTACTATCCCAGTTACATGCAGTGCTCTATCCCAGTGACATTCAGTGCTCTATCCCAGTGACATTCAGTGCTCTATCCCAGTGATATTCTGTGCTCGATCCTAGTGACATTCAGTGTACTACCCCAGTGTCATTCAGTGCTCTATCCCAGTGACATTCAGTGTACTACACCAGTGTCATTCAGTGCTCTATCCCAGTGACATTCATGTAATATCCCAGTAACATGCAGTGCTCGATCCTCATCACATTGATTGCTCTATCCCAGTGACTTTCAGTGCTCTATCCTTGTGACATTCAGTGCTCTATGCCAGTGACATTCATTATACTATCCCAGTGACATTCAGTGCTGTATCCCAGTGACATTCAGTGTACTATCCCAGTTACATGCAGTGCTCTATCCCAGTGACATTCACTGCTCTATCCCAGTTACATGCAGTGTACTATCCCAGTAACATTCAGTGTACTATCCCAGTGACATTCATTGCTCTATCCTTGTGAAATGCAGTCCTCTATCCAAGTGACATTCAATGCTCTATCCCAGTGACATTCAGTGCTCTATCCCAGTGACATGCATTGCTCTATCCCTGTGACGTTCAGTGCTCTATCCCAGTGATATTCAGTGTACTATCCCAGTTACATGCAGTGCTCTATCCCAGTGACATTCAGTGCTCTATCCCAGTCACATTCATTGCTCTATCCTAATGATATGCAGTGTACTATCCCAGTGACATTCATTGCTCTATCCTTGTGAAATGCAGTGAACTATCCTAGTGACATTCAGTGTACCATCCCAGTAACATTCAGTGTAGTATCCCTGAGACATTCAGTGTACTATCCCAGTGACATTCTGTGCTCTATGCCAGTGACGTTCAGTGCATTGTCCCAGTGACATTCAGTGCTCTATCCCAGTGACATACCGTGTACTATCCCAGTGATATTCAGTGCTCTATCCCAGTGACATTTAGTGCTCTATCCCTGTGACATTCAATGCTCTATCCCAGTGACATTCAGTGCACTGTCCCAGTGACATTCAGTGCTCTATCCCAGTGACATACAGTGCTCTATCCCAGTGACATTCAGTGCTCTATCCCAGTGACATTCAGTGTAATATCCAGGAACATGCAGTGCTCTATCCCAGTGACATTCAGTGCTCTATCCCAGTGACATTCAGTGTAATATCCAGGAACATGCAGTGCTCTATCCCAGTGACATTTAGTGCTCTATCCCTGTGACATTCAATGCTCTATCCTCGTGACATGCAGTGTACTATCCCAGTGACATTCAGTGTACTATCCCAGTGACATTCAGTGCACTATCCCAGTTACATGCAGTGCTCTATCCCAGTGACATTCAGTGCTCTATCCCAGTGACATTCAGTGCACTATCCCAGTTACATGCAGTGCTCTATCCCAGTGACATTTAGTGCTCTATCCCTGTGACATTCAATGCTCTATCCTCGTGACATACAGTGTACTATCCCAGTGACATTCAGTGTAATATCCAGGAACATGCAGTGCTCTATCCCAGTGACATTCAGTGCTCTATCCCAGTGACATTCAGTGCTCTATCCCAGTGACATTCAGTGCTCTATCCCAGTGACATTCAGTGTAATATCCAGGAACATGCAGTGCTCTATCCCAGTGACATTCAGTGCTCTATCCTCGTGACATGCAGTGTACTATCCCAGTGACATTCAGTGCTCTACCCCAGTGACATTCCGTGTGCAATCCCAGTGACATTCCGTGCACTATCCCAGTGACATTCAGTGTTCTATCCTAGTGATATTCAGTATACTATCCCAAAGACATTCTGTGTTCTATCCCAGTGACATACAGTGCTCTATCGCAGTGATATTCAATGCTCTATCCTCGTGACATGCAGTGTACTATCCCAGTGACATTCAGTGCTCTACCCCAGTGACATTCCGTGTGCAATCCCAGTGACATTCCGTGCACTATCCCAGTGACATTCAGTGTTCTATCCTAGTGATATTCAGTATACTATCCCAAAGACATTCTGTGTTCTATCCCAGTGACATACAGTGCTCTATCGCAGTGATATTCAGTGTATTATCCCAGAAACATGCAGTGCTCTATCCCAGTGAATTTCAGTCTACCATCCTAGTGACATTCGGTGTCCTATCCTAGTGACATTCAGTGCTCTATCCCCGTGACATTCAGTGCGCTATCCCATTGACATTCAGTACTCTATCCCAGTGACATTCAGTGCACTATCCCAGTGACATTCAGTGCTCTATCCTAGTGACATTCAGTGCTCTAACCCAGTGACATGCAGTGTACTATTCCAGTGACATTCAGTGTACTATCCCAGTGACATTCAGTGCTCTGTCCTAATGACATTCAGTGTCCTGTCCAAATGAGACATTAAAGTTTACCAGTTGCTTTTTTCTATAGAAGCTCTTCTTTGCTGTGTTTGTAATGTTTTTGAAATTGCCCAAGAATGTAAAATTTCTTCCATGATGCAATTTCTTCTGTTGTTCTTTCTGTTATTTTTTTCTGTCGATTGTCCCCATTTGCATCTGATTCACTAATATCCCTGAAGGAATGAAATCTACCAACCTTTCCTGATATCGTCTATATGTGACTCCAGACCCACAGCGATATGGGAAACTCGACTGGATTCTGAAATGGCCAAACTGGTGGGTCAGTTTCAATGGCAGTTAGAGGCAGAATAACAAATACTAACCTTGCCAGTGAGGTCCATACTCCCTACAGGAATGAAAGGCAAATAAATTCTCTGTAACCTTGCCCAGTTCTGGAACCATCAAACTTTAAATCCTTTGACACTGGTCTTTTATTTATCCTTCATCCCGTGATTTCCAGAGTTCAACTCTCAACGGTGGAAGCAATTAAGTTCCTTTTTCACCTCTCTTACCTTTATAAGACTTTCTTAATGCCATCTTTTTGACCAACGCAGTAATCCCCCCTTCTAATAACTTCACCTTTGTCTCTGTGTCAATATCTGTCTGACGACAATAAAACAATTGGTGATATTTCCCTGCATATCCGACATCCTTTCAGTTTGTTCATGCTGTTGTATCACAGTTTCCATATCTTCGAAAGATGGTGACACTTTGCTCGTTCCACTGAAAATTGGAATACCCAGTCAATATCATTTGTAGCACTGGTCAAGCAGTATCTCAGTGATTGTTAGCTATAAAACTTTATAGTCTTTAACTGAGAAACCCTCCCCCACAACAGACACAAGAATTTGGCACAAAACATTACCTCATTAAAATTCGGGAAAATCCATTAAGCTTGCAGTGTCAGCAGGGTACTATGTTCAAAGGCAGCATGTGAAATAGAATTATCATCATAGCATTCCTATCCTCTGATCTCTGCCTTCTCTGATGTAGAGCTCTGCAGAGGATGGTCACATCATTATACAGCAGTTTTAACTCTTTGGCTCAGAGTAAAGTTGATAGATAACCAGGTAATGAGAAAAGGTTTCACCTGTAAGAGCATACTCACACTCAACAGCAACAAGCACACAAATCTGCAATTAGATAGCACTTTAAATATAGTAAAATGCACTAAGGTGTTTTCGCCTGATGACGTTAACTGGTGGGATGCAACCTTTACTCAATGGCCTGGCATGTACTGTCCATTGCTATTTGCCCTGGAGAAGGTGGGGAGCTGCCTTCTTGAATTGCTGCAGGCCTTGGAGTTTAGGTAGGTTAACATTCATAGCAGCTTCCTCATTTCCCCTTCCCCCACCTCATCCTAGTTTCAAACCTTCAACCCCAGGGCATCAATGTGGACTTCAACAGCTTCCTCATTTCCCCTTCCCCCACCTCATCCTAGTTTCAAACACACTGCTGAAATCAAACGCCAACTCGAGGACCCCACCTCGACCATGACCCCACCCCCCCATCACCAAATCATCATCTCCCAGACCATACAGAACCTCATCACCTCAGGAGATCTCCCACCCACAGCTTCCAACCTCATAGTCCGGGAACCCTGCACGGCCCGGTTCTACCTCCTTCCCAAGATCCACAAGCCTGACCACCATGGCCGACCCATTGTCTCAGCATGCTCCTGCCCAACTGAACTCATCTCTACCTACCTCGACACTGTCCTATCCCCCCTAGTCCAGGACCTCCCCACATACGTTCGAGACACCACCCACGCCCTCCACC
Source organism: Chiloscyllium punctatum (assembly GCF_047496795.1). Classification (NCBI taxonomy): domain Eukaryota; kingdom Metazoa; phylum Chordata; class Chondrichthyes; order Orectolobiformes; family Hemiscylliidae; genus Chiloscyllium; species Chiloscyllium punctatum. The sequence goes on along the minus strand of NC_092779.1, from coordinate 6,404,273 downwards.
TCCTCCAAGACTTCCGTTTTCCCGGTCCCCAACGCCTCATTGTCACCATGGATATCCAATCCCTCTACACCTCCATTCGCCATGACCAAGGCCTCTAAGCCCTCCGTTTTTCCCTCTCCAGACGTCCCCAACAGTACCCTTCCACTGACACTCTCATTCGTTTGGCCGAACTGGTCCTCACCCTTAACAATTTCTCCTTTGAATCCTCCCACTTCCTCCAGACCAAAGGCGTAGCCATGGGCACACATATGGGCCCCAGCTATGCCTGTCTCTTTGTCGGCTATGTAGAACAGTTGATCTTCCGTAATTACACTGGCACCACTCCCCACCTCTTCCTCCGCTACATTGATGACTGCATTGGCGCCACCTCGTGCTCCCACGAGGAGGTTGAGCAATTCATCAACTTCACCAACACATTCCACCCTGACCTTAAATTTACCTGGACCATCTCTATAACCTCGCTCCCCTTCCTGGACCTCTCCATCTCCATTAGTGACAACCAACTTGACACTGACATTTTTTACAAATCCACCGACTCCCATAGCTACCTGGATTACACCTCTTCCCACCCTATCTCTTGCAAAAATGCCATCCCGTATTCCCAATTTCTCCGCCTCCGCCGTATCTGCTCCCAGGAGGACCAGTTCCACCATAGAACACACCAGATGGCCTCCTTCTTTAGAGACTGCTATTTCGCTTCCCACGTGGTTAAAGATGCCCTCCAACGCATCTCGTCCACATCCCGCACCTCCGCCCTCAGACCCACCACTCCAACCGTAACAAGGACAGAACGCCCCTGGTGCTCACCTTCCACCCTACAAACCTTTGCATCAACCAAATCATCCACCGACATTTCCGCCACCTCCAAAAAGACCCCACCACCAGGGATATATTACCCTCCCCACCCCTTTCCGCTTTCCGCAAAGACCGTTCCCTCTGTGACTACCTGGTCAGGTCCACACACCCCTACAACCCACCCTCCCATTCTGGCACTTTCCCCTGCCACCACAGGAACTGTAAAACCTGTGCCCACACCTCCTCCCTCACCTCTATCCAAGGCCCTAAAGGAGCCTTCCACATCCATCAAAGTATTACTTGCACATCCACTAATATCATTTATTGTATCCGTTGCTCCCGATGCGGTCGCCTCTACATTGGGGAGACTGGGCGTCTCCTAGCAGGGCGCTTTAGGGAACATCTCCGAGACACCCACACCAATCAACCAAACCGCCCCGTGGCCCAACATTTCAACTCCCCCTCCCACTCTGCCGAGGACATGGAGGTCCTGGGCCTCCTTCACCGCCGCTCCCTCACCACCAGATGCCTGGAGGAAGAATGCCTCATCTTCCGCCTCGGAACACTTCAACCCAGGGCATCAATGTGGACTTCAACAGCTTCCTCATTTCCCCTTCCCCCACCTCATCCTAGTTTCAAACTTCCAGCTCAGCACTGTCTCCTTGACTTGTCCGGACTTGTCCGACCTGCCTATCTCCTTTTCCACCTATCCACTCCACCCTCTCCTCCTTGACCTATCACCTTCATCCCCTCCCCCATTCACCCATTGTACTCTATGCTACTCTCTCCCCACCCCCACCCTCCTCTAGCTTATCTCTCCACGCTTCAGGCTCACTGCCTTTATTCCTGATGAAGAGCTTTTGCCCAAAACGTCGATTTCGCTGCTCGTTGGATGCTGCCTGAACTGCTGTGCTCTTCCAGCACCACTAATCCAGTATTCATAGCACAAATGCCAGACCATAAATATCTCAACAACAGAGAGTCTAACTGTCATGTTATGTTTCACAGCCAGTTTGGGGTCTTCCAGGACATTTGTCAAGCAACTGCAAAGAAACAGTGGCTTAGTTCCAAGTTAGGATGATGCATGACTTGGAGGGAACATTACAAGTGATGGGATTCCTATACAGTAATTCTCCCCCATCGCCCGGTACCCACGGGGGATACGTTCCAAGGTCTCCCGTAGAAGCCTGAAACCACAGGTAGGAGTGAACCCATTCCTTTCAATGGGAATTTACCTTCCTGCCAGCCCCCGGGCCCTGTTCCTAGAAGGTTCCCTCTAATATGTTTGGGCCGTGGTAAACTGCAGGTAACTGAGTGGAAAATGATTCAGTGGATACGGGGTCACCTGTATATCTAGCCCTTGTTCTTCTCGTTGGTTGATATTAGATTTTGAAAGGTGATGTTGAAAGAGCAGGTGATGTTACTGCAGTGCGTTTTGTAGCTGGTACACACTGCTGCTACTGAGTGTCATTGGTGAAGGCACTGAATGTTGAAGGTGGTGTTGAAGTGTCTCAATTGAGAGCTTTGTCCTGGATAATGTTGAGCATGTTGAGTATTGTGGGATATGCCCTCCTCCAGATAAGTAGCGAGTTATCCATTACACTAATGTCTTGTGCCTTGGAAATGATGGACAGGCATTGGGGAGTCAGAATATGACTGACTGGTCACAAAATTCTCAACCTCTGACCTGCTTTTGTAACCACAGTATTTATACAGCTTATCCAGTCCCATTTCTTGTCAATGATAATCCTCAGGATATTGACAGTGGAGAATTCAGTGATAATGATGACATTGAATGTTAAGTGAGATGGTTAGTGATGTGGTACCTTGGAATTATTTCTTTATTAACTGCCACCGCTGTTTTTCCAGATCCATTTGCTCCCCAATTTCCCATATATACACTGGTGGATATTTGACCTCCAGCATGGTAATTGTGCCATAACATGAAAATGAGACCTGGGTAATGTAGTACTGAAGGATTCAATCAATTTTCATTACATCTCCTTGTGTCTATACATATATTGCACGGACAACGTTGGTCCGGGCTCAAGCCGAACACATTGGATATAACTCCCAGCACATTTCCCTCAGTGTGTCATGCTGCAAGAGGATTCAGCAAGATGGAAGCTGAGGAATTTAGCCCATCAGTGTCAATGTGCCATTGTACAGTGGTGACATTATGAATATCTCCCTTAGAGGTATATTGTGAACTGACTGTAGGACATAACACAACAGTTAGACTCTCTGTTGTTGAGATAAATATTGTCTGGCAGTTGTGCTAAGAATGTTAAATACCACTTAGCAGCTCAAACCAGAATATTATCCAAATCTTGCTGCATTTGGACCCGGACTGCTTCAATGTCAGAGTGTGACCAGTGGGCAACAGCCTAAGAGGTTAGGCCCAGCAGAAAATTGGTGAAACAGTTTCTACATGCAAGGCCTGATGAAATTCACAGAGGTAAAGGTTACAACAGGTCAAAAGCCAACAAAAACCATATCGGATCTGTTGTGCATTCTGAACAGATGTGCTCAACCTCAATAGTGAGAATCTCTTTACGACCTGAGACTCATTAAGAGGTTCTCAGCCAGAACAGCAGGGAGAGACTTTCTGTTTTTGTATTCCTCAGTTTTGGCCAAAGTCTTTAAAAAAGCACCACAGAGTATTCATACCATGGAAACAGGCCTAACCTCTGTGACATCCTGCCCTTGACTCCATTGGCTGAAGGCAGAGAACATTCCAGAAGGGCTCAGAAAGGGGTAGGGATGGGAAGGGACACCCGGTGGCCATTCGGTCAGCCAAAACTCAGCTGGTTGATGATTCTGTGCAAGACCTACCTTCGTAGTGTAAGACTGAGTGCCCCGTCGATGGGGAATGGTGATTTAGATCCAGCAGCCCAATTAGGTACACCAGAGTGTGTGGTATCTGTGTTTTTAGACCGTCTGCCTCATTTGGGAAAAGTTAATTTAATTTGTGTAAGAGTTGTGTTTTTTTTAACTTGCAAGGGTTTTAATAAAACTAAGTTTAAGACTCAGTCCATTGTTTGTCTCTACAGTAAGGGCACCTGGGTAAATGCTCCTTGTGAGTAATAAACCATTTGAAGTGTCTGTATAGAAGATTTCACAGGCAACAAGAGGAGTCACAAATGATGCTGAACATGGTGTGATCATCGGCAAACATCTCCACTTCTACTGTAGCGATTGAGGGAAGGTCATGGAAGCAGCTTAAGATGGTTGGGCCTAGGGACTACCCTGAGGAACTCCTGCAGTGATGTCCAGGAGCTGAGATGACTGATCTCTAACAATCACAACCATCTTCGCATATACCAGGTCTGATGCTCCAACCCCCCCCCCCCCCCTCCCCCAGAGTCTCATTGAGTCAGTCAGATGCAGACTCAAGGCCAAAGGCAGCTAATCCACTCCACCTGTGGGACCTACACCCTACCCAGAGCATTAACAACAGAATTCGACATCAAACTACAGGAGTGTATGAAGGGACAGGCAACCAAAGGTAGCCAAAAGGGTTAGCTGTAAAAAGCATCTGCAAAGATGAGAGTGATATCAGAGTGGGGGCAAGGGAGGGTGGTGGTGAGGGTGGGGGGGGTAGGGCAGAGGAGGATTAAAGCAGAGAATTCTAGAGTTTAGTCTGTCAGCAAATGATGGCAGTGTCACTACCTGATGGAGTGATTTAAATCATTGATGGGTCATCATGTCAAATGGTGTTTAATAATCGTGAAGAACCTCGAGATGTTTTACTTTGTACATTAACAGTGCTATATAAATGCAAGTTGTGCATATTTCCATTAAATATGTTGCAACAGATTGAAACAGCAGAGCAGCATAGAGGAGGCAAGTGACAGGGAAGAATATTCGCTGCTGTTAATTCATAGCACACAAATGTTGTGCATATGGGTACGAGGGTTAGTTAGCTGGTAAACAGAACAGAGAAGAACTCACCCAGTGCAACTATCTACCAAGACATTGTAATTGAGCTGAGGTGAGTGTCTATTGTGCAAAAGCAATAAGTGGTGTTATCCACTGCCAACTATTATTGCCCTGGACCAGACATATCATATTGATTTAGTACAAAAAACATCCCATTTTACAGGTTTATTGATGAAGTAATCAGTCATGGTTCAGTTGATACAATCTCTCAAACAGATGCCCAATTCCAGACCCTTGACTCAAATTCCAAAGTTGATTGTCCATGTTGGTGTCACCTTTCTGACAGACACTAAATTGTAACCCATTTTACCCACTTGTTTTGTTTGAAAATATCCCATGGTAATACGTTGAAGATTTCCCTGGCATCCAGACATTACATATTCTTTGATCAATATCACAGAAATAGATTATACTTTAAAAGGTTGATTATCTGGTTATTTTCATATTGCTGTCTGGGAACTGATGTTTCCAAATTAGCTGCCAGCAGGTTCTTTCTTATTATTGGGCAGCACGGTGGTTCATTGGTTAGCAATGCTGCCTCACAGTGCCAGGGGTCCAGGTTTAATCTTAGCCTCAGGCGACAGTGTGGAGTTTACACATTCTCCCCGTGTCTGCATGGGTTTCCTCTGGGTATTCCAATTTCCAACCACAGTTCAAAGATGTGCAGGTTAGGTGGATTGACTATGAGAAATACAAGTTTCCAGGGATAGGGTAGGGGATGGGTGTGGGTGGGATGCTCTTCAAACTGTATGGACTCAATGGGCTAATTGGCCTGCTTCCACACTGGAGGGATCGATGTAACTTGTTAACACCAAGTGCTTCGGGGAAACCTGAGGTTGTGAAAAACATGATAAACATATAATTCCTGCTTACACCTTTGTTTCTGTTCTTCATTCTTGCTTGTTTTATTTCTGCTGTTAATGAAACATTTGTCATTTTTTTATTACTAGAGACATTGTTTTAGCGTAGAAGTTTGAAAGGAGTAGGTACTTAGCAAATTTGCAGAAGAAAATATTGAAATTAGTTCAAAGTATCAGACTACAAGATCATAGAACCAGAAACAGGAGAAGGCCATTCAGCCCCCCGACTCAGCTCCACCATTCAATAGGATTATACCCGATCCAACAATCCTTATATTCACTTTCCCATGATTTCCCATAACCCTTGATTCTGTTACTGATCAAGAATCTATCTATCTTGGCTTTAGTTTCCAGCACCACATTTTTCAACTTTAGTATACAAGACCATGATAAAGAAAGTGAGGTGTTATATCCCTATATTGAACCACATAATTATTCAAAGCCCCATTTGTCTGTTCCATTAGATATCAGGGTTTCCGTGGCTGTGCTTAGAGATGAACAAAGGGGTTTGTCCAATTCCCTGGCCAGTAGGTGCTCTCCTACCAAAGAGTTAATCTGGCCATTCAATCACTTACAGTTTGTTAGCCTTGCTGTGTGCAGTTTGACTTTTGAAATTGGTCACATAATGACAGTGGCTGAATTTCAGAAGCAAAGTATTGCTTGTAACCTGTTTTGGGAACGTGCTGAGGATGTCAAAGAGACCATATATGAATACAAGCTCTTTCTTCTGAATTTAGGACACAGCAGGGAAGCTGCAGCAAGAGTAATTTAACAACAGGATGAAACAGGTCCCTCTGAATGAATGAATTTGGATGAGATAAATAGCCTTTTTGATATATATCTGATGTGATCGTACAACTCCAGAGAGTTGTAGAGTTAGAAAAGGCAATATTTACACTTGATAAACAATGCAGATGTACGCTTTAAGCATTCTCCTGCAAGAATAATCAATGATTGACTAAAATGATTGCTTCATTGTTCGAACAAGCTTTTACCCCTATAGCTGTGTTATAATGAGTTTATTTGAATATTGTCTCAACAAATCTATTCAGGCAGTGAGGTTGGATTGGTCTATTTAACTGATAGAATTTCACTGTAATCTGCTAAAAGTGATCTTCTAAAACTGTCTATAGAGTCACGGAGGAGGTGTCATCATCTCCTACTCACATCAGTGCTTTTCCCAACTATCTCTCATAGGATTGGTTTCCTTTATCCTAAATGACATTTTTTTTAGTAAATCCCAGCCTAATCCTGTTCATTTTTGAGTGTCATAGAGGTGTAAAGCACAGTGAAAGGCTCTTGAGCCCATCAAGTCTGCTCCAGTTAAAAACAATGACCTAACTATTCTAATCCCATTTTCCAGCACTTCCAACCCTGTCGCCTATGCCTTGGCATTGCAAATGCACATCTAAATACTTCTTTAGTGTTAGTCAGTTTCTGCATTGAGTATCTACAAATCACAGCAAGGAAGCCCTGTTGTGCAGCACAGTGGCTCTATTGGTAGCATGGATACTTTATAGCACTGGGGACCTGGGTTCAATTTCATCCTAGAGTGACTGTCTATGTGCTGCTTGCACATTCTCCCTGTGTCTGCATGGGTTTGCTCCCACAATCCAAAGAGGTGTAGGTTAGATGGATTGGCCATGTTAAATTGTCCAGAGTGTGCAGGCTAAATGGATTAGTTATGGGAAATGCAGGGGAATGACCTAGGTGGGGCACCCATTGGTGGGTCAAATGGCCTACTCCATACTGTTGGGATTCTATGATAATACCGGTCTCACAATTAATCTGAATAATCAATATCTCTTGTTAGATTTTCATGGGATGTGCACATCATTGACAAGACCAGAATTTGTTGCCCATCGCTAATAGATGTAGGTGTAAGTGACGGAGGTAGACAGCAATATAGAGTAAACTGGTCAGTAATGATTTTGTTGAATGGCGGAACAGACTTGAGGAGCACTGTTTGAGTTTTGTTTCAGATTTCACAAGTGTTTGCCTTTATTCAAGAACAATGTCAGTACAGACGGAATGAAGGGGGTTGCTCGATAGGCTTCAGGACCTTGATTTAAAGTGATGGTACTCAAGGTCCAATGCTGCAACAGACAACTGTTCCACTATAAGAAAGGTGATAACTTTGGCTGCCCACTGATTCCATGTTTAAACAGTGCTCATGAAGTGCTTAACGTTTTCTATTTCAATGTATGACATGGCCAGCAGTCCCCTGAGAGGGGAGCACAGGCTGCTTTCATTCCAATCTCGCTCGCTGAATGCTGTTTAAGCAAACACTTTCATAATACAGCTGCACTTCACAAAGAATTGATTTTTATCGGATTGTGGAAAAAAACACTATTGTATGTACAGAAGATCAATCATCTGATCATTCCTGTCAAAATTGGATTGGTTCCCAAACATGGCAATTGTCACATGGTTCATTCCATATGATATGCTTATCTGACAATAAAAGGCAGCAACACTTCAGCCCAAGCAGACAGTAATATGTGGCATCGTTTAATCATTGACTGTAGACAAATACGTTCTTCAGATTTGCTTTGAATTATAACAGAAAGCTCGCTGTTTCATGTTGTGAATCAGAAAGGTATCAGCCATAGTGGCAAAACTCTGGACAGAGTCCCCTCCATTGAGTTTGCCTACCATTTCTCCTTTGCTTTCTGATACCAAGGTGTGCCACTCCCTCTCTTCATTATTCCCCTCTCTCCAAATTTGGCCTTTGAAGCTCAAGGATCCATTCTCCATCAAATTGGTCCAGTTCTCTGGACTGAGGCACGTATAACTCTGTGATAGAGTATGCTTGCCATGGCAGGCCAGATGTGACAGTCACAAGATTCAACTGAAATGCCAATCAATGTTAAAAATACCTGGTTAAAATCTGAATCTGGGGCACATGCCAGTGGTCAAGAAAACTGGAGATTACTAAATCGACAACTGGCCTGAGATGTTCCAAACTCCATTTGAGACCCATTGGAAGATACTCAATTTCCAGACCTCTGTCATTCCTGTGATGTCACGGAGATTGCTCCTTTCATGGGCATGTCAACAAAATGATGGCAAAATAGCCACCACAGGAGCAGATCAGAGTGTCTTTAAGACAGGGGTAGTTAGGTTCTTGATGGGTAAGGGAATCAAGGGTTACCAGGTGGAAAGCATGAGAAAGAGGTTGAGAAATACATCAGCCATTTTTGAATAACAGAGCAGGTGCGATGGGCCAAATGGCCTATTTCTGCTCCTTATTCTTTTAGTGTTATGTTTAACCTCTCAGGCCTGATACTGTGTTCTGGTAAAACCTTGACACAGCTGGTCATGAGGGGAGATTTGTTGCTCCCATGAACCATTCCAAGTGCTGGTCAGTTTTCTAGGTTTGGCTGTTTTGCAGATTTCAGTTCCATTGTCTGACCTCCACTAAGGGAGTCTCCTGAGAACTGTTGAAATGGTCTTGAAATGATGTTCCAGCATTTTCCTTTGAAATGACACTGGGAGTCTGGCCCAGCTACAGTGAAGCTCATGATCCTGTTCCCAACAACGAGACCATTCATATAGAGGAGCAGCAAACGTACACCAATTAAACAGGTTTCATCTTTGATCTTTGTGTTACAACATCACACAGGGAAGGAAATCATTTGACTTCCAGCTTCTGCTTTGCCTTTCAAGAAGATTATCAATGCTTTTCTGTACTTCTTTTAATATTCACTCATGGGACGTGGGTATCACTGACTGGGCCAGAAATGATTGTCCGTTCCTAGCTGTCCTTGGGTGAGCTCCCTTCTTGAACTTGTCACAAAGCTGGTCCTTTTTCTAAAAGCTATCCCTTTTCTAAAGGATACTGTGTCCTTGATCTTTTTCAGAGGGGTCATGAATAGTCCGGGCTCCGAAGCGGTTGGCCTTGGTACAGCAATAAAAGGGTATGTGAGGCCTTTCTGTACGTAAACAGATGAGACTTTAGGCCAAAGCTTTTATGTTTTCAGAAGTAACCACTAGCTGAGCAGTTCAGTCCGAGAAACTGAAGTTAAGAATTCAGTAGTGGAGCTGTGTGGAAACAGGCTGCCAGACTCTCTCTCCTTCTGCCTTTCTGACTTCGACCTGTAAACCTCTGTTTCAGTTTTACTCTGGGTTTAAGGGGTTTGTTTATTGAGACAGTTAGGTATTTTCAGAAAAGCATAATTAAGTCTAGTTTGGATAGACTGAGTTCTGTAGGTATTCCTTATTCTGTACTTTGTGTTTCATTCTGTAGTTTTGTGAATAAATTTTTGTTTGTTTTAAAACCTGGTAGTCAATCTAACTAACTTCTTCCGGGTAATTTTCACTGTACACTTACCAAAACAAATAGCAAAGTTATGGTCTGGGCCGCCTGCTTAAGAATGTTTTCAGTGGTCTGGCCTCATTCATAACAAATGAGTTTCCTTGTTGTAGTTACACCCACAATACCATTCAGAAGTGTATTACAGGATTTTGATCCAGTGGCACTGAAGAAACGGTGATATATTTCCAAGTCAGGGTGGTGTGTGGTTTGGAGGAGAACTTGCAGGGGGTGGTGTTCCCATGTGTCTGCTGGCCTTGTCCTTCTAGGTGGAAGTGACCACGAGTTTGCAAGGTGCTGTAGGTGGAGGCTTGATGAAATTTGCAGTGCATCTTGTTGATAGTATGTACTGCTGCTACTGAACGTCAATGATAGATGGACTGAATGAGAATTTGGTACCAGTCAATTGAAATACTTTGCTCTGCATGGTGTTAAGCTTCTTGAGTGTTATAAAAATTACGCTCATCCAGGCAAGTGGGGAGTGTCAATCACCACATGAAAAGAGTAATTGTGTCGACAGAGCTCACTAAGCTAGAGTTGACCAGTGAGCTACTTCCAAGAAAACCATGAATCAAACAAAATTTAAAATAAGGTTCAAGCACCACTTAGTTCCTGCTTCTTCTGACATAAGGACTCTTGGTGTTTCTGTCGACAACATTGCTTTTCTCACATCAGACCAGCAATGGTGGTATGCAATAACATGTACCACTGATAACTAAGGCATGAGATCTTGGTCAATAAAATAACATTGATCAGTTCTGCTAATTTGGGATTGAATTTTGCTCATTGATTCCTTTATAATCCAGTGACTAATTTAATATTGTATCCATGTCAATTTGCCTTCAGACATCTGATCAAAACAAGCATAATACCTAATGCAGTTAATGTCAGTACCCATATTAGCTGTAAGAACTACTGCTGGAGCTTGTTTCAGTGTAAGACCTGATTTTCAGAATTAATTATATCCAACAGTTAAGCATACCTCAGAGCTCTTTGTATTAAATAGGCTTTATGGATGACCCGGACACATCCGTCCAATAATTCTCTCAACAGTGTCTATTGATGGGCATCTTGAATTGTGTAGAGCATCTCTGAAATAATATTGATTGTAGAGGTAGGAAAACAACAGTTAGCACCTGAACATAAATTAATATGGCCCTGAAGGTATTTTGTTAAAGCGTGTATAAGTGTTTTCTAATTCAGAGATTAATATGATCATCAAAGTCAACACATTTAGTGATATTCTCTGAACTGAGTTTAAAATCTGTGAGTGCATTAGGATTTTAAAAAAGAATCAGCTTTAAAGGATTCAAATGTAAATGCACATTAAATCGGTCTAAGCCAAAAAAAGAACGTTTTCCAAATATGGAGCCATCCCTGTTTAGTCTTATTGAGGCTGAAATCATCCAGGACTTGAATTTTTAGTAGAAGCTTCTGGAAAAAAAATCTCAAAATGAGAACAAGTAACTTAATTGTTGTACAAGTGTTGAGTAAATTGTAGATGGACCTTTCTTTTGCAATTTATTCAGTAGAAAACTGATTTGAGTATGTTGAAAACAGGATTTCTTCATATCAATTTTATCTGAAGGAGTATTGCTCATGCATTAATAATTGTAGCTATGCAGTCAGAACTGTCACATACAGACTGAAATGTTCAAGTCACAATGGGTTCTGTGTCGTGTTATCTGACCTTACTCAATCTGGCATGGATTTTATCACAATTGGATGCAGCATCTACGGAAAAAGTTGATTTTTATCCATTGAAACCACATTGGATTCATTTGGGGATGATTAGTGAGGCTGGATTGATCTTGACAGACACATTGTCTGCATTCAAGTGCTTTGTCAACACTCACTGTCAACACTTCTTCAGTGAAATTTAGTCACAGGAGGAGTATCAGGAAACAAGAAATAGTTTCTAGTAAGTGTTGACATCTTCTGGGAAAGAAGAGGTGGAAGCTGGCATCAGAATATTGTGAAAGGGCCTGAAATTCCACGGCCACAAATATTTGGAACAAAATTTGTGCCCATATCAGATGCTCTCGGTTCCATTCCAATGCCCGCAACTTGGGCCAGTCTGGGAAGGTCACTATTATCTACAAGGCAACTTTAGTGATGTGAACCAAACCCAACAATATGGTCAAAGAGGCATCATTATCTTTTGATGGCACAGAAAGGACAATAGCAACACTGCAACTCAACCTCACAGCTGGGAAAGGAATTGTTCCCATCCTTAGAAAATAAACTGACCCCAACTGGGATTGATATGTCCTCTTTCCTGAACCTGGAGCTTGTATTAGATCCATTGATAGGGCTGACACCTGCTCTCAGAGAGACAGATTGGGTTGAATGTTATTTCGAAATCAGAGAAGGTTCACAGTCCATGACCTAGACATTGGGAGATATGAAAAGAGGTATCCCAATGCAACTGACCCCAACCCATGACCCTGCTCCACCAAGCAAAATGTTGGCATAATGCATACTAGGGCTACTCTAAATTGCTAACAGTTAACAATTTGGGCTCCTACATTTCAATGCTGCTTGACTGAGCTGAGCTACTGCTGAAGAGACCTCTCCACTGGGACTGCAAGGCTGGTGCTTTCAGTTGATTGACAATAGGTCAGTGTGCTTTGCTACATTGCCGTAGAGTCCGTTGTGGAAATGATGCCATACCCGTCAGTGCTTACTATCACGACTGTGCTGAAGGTGACAGCAGCTTCAGAGGCACTGTACATACACAGAATAATGCAGGAAGCCAGACGCTGTCACCAGTAATTCTGTGCTTCACAAAAGCATGCTCTGTTGAGCAATGGCAGACTGCAATTAATAGAGATGAAAACACCTTCCACTCTTAAATTGTGAGCCTTGCTTTCAAAGCCCTTGAGAGAGTTAAAAGCTTTTGATTAAGGCAATACTGGGTTTTAACAGGATGCTACTTCCATAATTATTGATAAACACCCTCACCAGCCATTTAATTTGTATTCACAGGCTGCTGAATTTCTCTCTTATAATACAAAATTCACGCATACTGAAAAATATAAAATTTTAAATTTTACTTTATCTTCTATCTTAATACAATCACAATTACTTGTTAGCTGTCAAATAAAAGTCAAAGGGAATGATAAAGTACCACAGAGTCACAGATGTTACGGTGCAGAAGGAGGCCATTTGGCCCATCGCGCCTGCACTGGATCTTCAAATAAGCAACATTACCCAGTGCCAATCTCTTGCTTTTTCACCAGACCCTTGAACACCATTTCTATAGAATTAACCATCCAATGCTATCTCACACGCCTCAGCTAGACCTGTTTCCAATACTTTCCAGGTAGTGTATTAACAGAACCTAACTACTCACTGCATGGAAATATTTTTCTCACTTCCTGTTTTCCTCTTTTGTACCTCACTTCAAATCTACGCCCCATCGTTCTTGTTCCTTTTTTGATCAGCAAAAGCTTCTTCTGGTCTAATTCATCTAACCCGCTCATGATTTTGAAAACCTTGAACAAATCTCCTCCCAATTCTTCCTTCGAAGGAGGATCGCCCCATCCTCTTCAATATCTCCTCTATGAAATGTGATGTCAGGATTGCTGCCTATGTGAATACTTCAGCATGATTGGCTGATTAGTTTGTTTGCTACATCACTGCTACTGGATGTCTGCAGTTCCCTTTAAATTGGAAACAGATTAAAACTGCCATCAGGAAAGGGGAAAAAAACATATTACAGAGATCACTAGCTCTTTATGGGTAATTTCTTCTAAGGTCAGCGGTGAGCATTGTTGGCAAAAGCCAAAATCATGCCAATATTTTGAAATGATTGAAATATATATTTACATTATCAGAGTCCATTCCAAACTCCCAGCAAGAAATGCTATTCATATTATTGTCCTTGGTAGCATTCCAATTGCAATCCTGAAGACTTGTCCACCAGAATTGCGTGTGTCTCTGGTTAAGCAATTCCATTGTCATTTCAACATTCACCTACAAATGCCCAACTATGGAAAATTGTAAGCTCCTTTCCAGCACACATGTTCACCCTGACTTGGAATTATATTGTCATTCCTTCAGTGCTGCAGGGTCACAATCCTGGAACTCCATTGGTGAAAGTTAACTGTAACACAAAGGAAGGTGCTAATGGGTTTGATGGTCAATCATCTCTGACCCAGGAGACCACTGCTAGAGTTCCTCAGGGTAGCTGTTTGTGAATCAACCTGTTCAGAAGATGTTATTACCTCTTGGAATGTGTGGGATGTGAGGTAAGAATATTGAGACTGCATTACAAGAACTTCCTTTGTAAAGTGATAACATTTTTAACCAACCTGTTTAGATATATTATGAACTTGAGCCTACTGGCTCAGAGGAAAGGACACCACCACAGTGACACAGAGCCCTCATGGAATTCTTTAGGGTAGTGCTTAGTCTCAACCATTTTCAGCTGTGTCATTAACCTTTACTATAAAGTCAGCAGTAGGAATGTTTGCTGATAACTACACAGTGTTCAGTATCATTTGTGACTTCTCACATAGTGAAACAGATTGTGTGTGTGTATGTGTGTGTGTATGCAGCAGGAACAGAATAATATCTCGGATTGCTTGGGGAAGTGACAAGTAACATTTGTGCCACACAAGTGAGAATTTAAACATCACTCCTTAGCATTCAATGAAATTAACATTGCTAAATAGCCCCTACCAACATCCTCCAAGAAACCTTTGACCAGAACCTGAACTGGGCCTGCCATATACTGTGGCTAAAAGAGAAAATCGAAGTCTAGATACTCTACCATGAGTAGGGTCACCTCCTGATTTGCCAAAGTCTGTCTACCATTCACAAGGCACAGGTAATGGAATAGTTGCCTGGACGGATACAGTTCCAGCATCCATTCAAAAATCTCAACACCATCCAGGTCAAAGCAACCCCACACCTTCAAACACCATCCAGGTCAAAGCAACCCCACACCTTCAAACACCATCCAGGTCAAAGCAACCCCACACCTTCAAAATTCACACCCTTCACCACTAACATGGAGTGTCAGCGTAGGTCCCATTTAGGATGCACAGCAGCAACTGACTGACGTCCTCAGACAGAATCCATCAAACCCATGATCACTGCCATCCAGAAGGACAAGAGCAGCAGACACATGGGAACACCACCCCCTGCAAGTTGCCCTCCAAGCCACTCACCATCCTGACTTGGAAATATATCACTACTCCTTCATTGTCATTGGGTCAACATCCTGTCACTCATTTCCTAACAACATGGTGGATGTCGCTGTCGTTCAAGAAGGCTGCCGTTCACCATCCTAAAGGGCAATTAACGATGAGCAATAAACACTTGTCCACCCAGCAGCATCCAAATCCCATGAAACAAATGAACATGTTTTATTGCAACTTACTGTGAAATTCTGGTGAAAGTATGAGGCAGTTAATGTGAACTTCAGTCTTCAAATGATGAAGAAAGCAAATGAGCTGTTTGGATATGCAGAGGAACACAAAAGATAAATTTGCAAGTTAATGCAGGACAAGAAACTGCTCGAAGAGTGTTAGCTTGTCAGGTGGAAAGCTTTGTCCTTCAATCCTAGTGTTCCTAAATGATTAAGGGCCATTAAGGATGGGCATAAATTCTGGTCTTGCCAACAGTGCCATGCTCCATGAATAAAGAAACAAAACAAAGTGATAAGAGCCACTGGAGTGGGAGAATCTGTCCAGGGATCTTTTTTGTTGTTCAGCTGTTTCATCAAGATCTACCTGTTGTAGCCAATTATTATGTCAAAACTGAAAAGTAACACAAATGAAATGGAGAACATTTTTGATCCATAATCATGGAATTGAAACATATAAAATTGTTCCTCCTTATTTTAACGATACTTTTTTTTGATGACGTATAATTTTAAACATGTTATACACAATTGTTAAGGTAATGTGGAGCTGAAACAATGGCACAGGCCTGTTGAGCTGATCGTTTCTGTGCTGTTGGCTTGTATTTACAGTTCATTTACTGTTTGATGGTGAGAGGAAAAATCATTTGAAGAATATACAGCAATACAGCTTTTCTTATAAACACTCCTTATGTACAAGGAAATTTGAATATATTCTGGAAAGAAGAGAGAGGTAGGTTGTTGAAGATCTTGCATTGCACTCCTATGTTTTTACACTTGCTCGAAGTGACATGCAGACAATTACAGGGACCCACTCTCTGCAAACTGAAGGAATATCCAGGAGACTTAATTGCAATATCCAGGATGTGGAGGTGCTGGTGTTGGACTGGGGTAGAAAACATCAGAAGTCGTACAACACCAACAGGTTTATTTAGTTAAAAATCACACAACATCAGGTTATAGTCCAACAGGTTTAATTGAAAGCACACTAGCTTTTGGAGCGACGCTCCTTCATCAGGTGATAGTGGAGGGCTCGATCGTAACACAGAATTTATAGCAAAAATTTACAGTGTGATGTAACTGAAATTATACACTGAAAAATTGATTGTCTGTTAAGCCTTTCATCTGTTAGAATACAGTGATAGTTTCACTTCTTTCTTGTGTAAATCACAAAACCCTTTTTTTTAAAAGTTGCATTCTCAGGTTAGCTGTTAACAATGGTGATAGCTAGACAATATGTTGAAGGTGTTAGCCCCCTGTGTTCTCTGTCTATGCCATGATGTTTAGATTGATTCTAATCTAAAAAGTGAGATAACAAAGTTTTACATAAATTCATGCGGTTTTTGAGCTCAGAGTTCTACATGAATGTATGCAGTTTTTGAGCAAAGTGCAATGTAACTCTGCAAGTACAAATTCACCCCACAAAATATATGTGTGCATGTGGGTCTTTGTCTGTCTGTCTGTGTTGTGTCTATCTGGGGTGGGGGTTGTGAGTGTGAGAAAGTGTGTGTGTGTGTGTGTGTGTAGTGAGTGCAGAGTGTCTTAAGTCTGTGAGGGGGTGCATGTGTGAGTGTGGGATTGTGTGTGTGTCTATAAGGATGTGTGTGGGTGTCTGTGTGTGCGTCTGTGTGTATGTGTGTCCATGTGTATGTGTGTATAGGAGTGCCTGTGTGTGTGTGAGAGTGTGTGTGTGTAGGAATATCTTTGTGTGTGTGTGTAGTGCAATGGTGATCACCTGTAATGTGACATGAACCCAAGGTCCCGGTTGAGGCCCTCCCTATGGGTACCGAACCTAGCTATCAGCCTCTGTTCGGCCACTTTCCTCTGCTGCCTGTCCCGAAGTCCACCTTGGTTACCTGAAGGTCCGAGGCTGAATGTCCTGGACCACTGAAGTGTTCCCCAACTGGGAGGGAACCCTCCTGTTTGTTGATTGTTTGCGGTGCCTATTCATCCCTTGTCATAGCCTGTGATCGGTTTCCCTCAGGAGACAGACACATGCTGTAACCGACAGGGGACACTTCGTTGTTCAGTACTTTCCAGGGGATGAAAAATTATGCCATGTTCTTCATGACCTGCAACACATTATCAATGAGGATGAGCACCTCACCAAGACCTTCCCCACACCTCCACGACTTATCTTTAAACAACCGCCAAACCTCAAACAGATCATTGTCCGTAGCAAACTGCCCGGCTCTCAGGACAACTCCATACAATCCTGTCATAGTTGTCACTGCAAGACGTGTCAGATTGTGGACATGGATATTACGTGTGGGAACACCTCCCAACTTGTACATGGCAGGTACTCATGTGACTCAGCCAATGTTGTCTACCTTATACGTTGCAGGCAAGGATGCCCTGAGGCATGGTACATTGGGGAAACCGAGCAAAGGCTACGACAACAGATGAATGGGCACTGCACAACAATCGTGGCCTGGATTAGTGGTGCTGGAAGAGCACAGCAGTTCAGGAAGCATCCAAGGAGTTTCGAAATCGACGTTTCAGGCAAAAGCCCTTCATCAGCCCTTCATCGGGCTTTTACCTGAAACGTCGATTTCGAAACTCCTTGGATGCTTCCTGAACTGCTGTGCTCTTCCAGCACCACTAATCCAGAATCTGGCTTCCAGCATCTGCAGTCATTGTTTTTACCTGCACAACAATCAACAGACAGTGGGGTTCCCTCCCAGTTGGGGAACACTTCAGTGGTCCAGGACATTCAGCCTCGGACCTTCGGGTGACCATCGTCCAAGGTGGACTTCGAGACAGGCAGCAGAGAAAAGTGGCCGAGCAGAGGCTGATAGCTAAGTTCAGCACCCATAGGGAGGGCCTCAACCGGGACCTTGGGTTCATGTCACATTACAGGTGATCACCATTGCACTACACACACACACACACACAGATATTCCTACACACACACACTCTCACTACACATGGACACAGATACACACAGATGCACACACAGACACCCACACACACCCTTATAGACACACACACACTCCCACACTCACACATGCACCCCCTCACAGACTTAAGACACTCTGCACTCACTACACACACACACACACACACACACACACACACTTTCTCACACTCACAACCCCCACCCCAGACAGACACACACACACACACACACACACACACAGACAAAGACCCACATGCACACATATATTTTGTGGGGGGAATTTGTACTTTCAGGGTTACATTGTACTTTGCTCAAAAATTGCATGCATTCATGTAGAACTCTGAGCCCAAAAACTGCATGAATTTATGTAAAACTCCATTATCTTGTTTTTTAGATTAGAATCAATCTAAACATCATGGCATAGACAGAGAACACAGGGGGCCAACACCTTCAACATATTGTCTAGTTATCACCATTGTTAACAGCTAACCCGAGAATGCAACTTTAAATAAAAGGGTTTTGTGATTTACACATGAAAGAAGTGAAACTATCACTGTATTCGAACATATGAAAGGCTTAACAGACAATCAATTTTTCAGTGTATAATTTCAGTTACATCACACTGTATATTTTTACTATAAATTCTGTGTTACGATCGAGCCCTCCACAATCACCTGATGAAGGAGCGTCGCTCCGAAAGCTAGTGTGCTTCCAATTAAACCTGTTGGACTATAACCTGGTGTTGTGTGATTTTTAACTTTGTACACCCCAATCCAACACCAGCATCTCCAAATCAGGTTTATTTAAAATCACAAACTTTCAGAGCGCTGCCCCTCGTCAGGTAGAGACTGGCTTCACTTGACAAATGGGCAGTGTTCCAAAAACTTGTGGTTTAAAATAAATCTGTTAGACTACAACCTGGTATCATGTGCCTTTTGACTTTGAAATATCCAGTGTACAGTTCCTCATTTCTTTCTCTATTGCATGCCTCTGCCAATCAAAGTCATCTCGCTAACCAGTACTCTCTTCCCCTGTAGTTAAGTTATGCTGACTGTTTAAAATTTGGTATTCCTGGTTTGTCCTGAAAAATACAAGATGGAAAAACTCAACATGTTCTTCTTTTCAGCAATATTCAAATATTGACATTCACACCACATACCTCCTGACTGATATTTATAATGAGAACTATAAGCTGCAGAACTAAATGATTGATGGAATCAATTTACATCTTCCTTCTTTACTCACTACCTCTGAAACATTTTACTGATAGAAAGATGTGCAAGGGCTTACCATTCCAGAATGTATGTCATTGGAAGATCGAGACAGGGATAAAGAAACATAATTAATAATGGGGAGAAGTGATTATTTTAATTACCTGGACTGGGAATCGATAAGCAGCAATAGAAATGGACTAGTGGTAACTTTATTTAAACCAAAAGGAATGGGTTAATTTGGTTCTTGGAGCTCTCATTTACTATACTCAGACATGTGGTTTACCTATCTACTTTAATTATTGCCTCCATAGCTTCAAAATGGATTTATTTTTCATTCAGTGCACCACTTTGTTGCTTGCAGGAAACTATAATGTAAGCAAATGGTGGAGGAGACTAGAGGGGCTGAATGGTCGACTCGTAATTCCTAATTTCTTCTGTTAGGGCTGAACTTTTCCAGGGGTTTCAGGGCCATATGTAGATCACAAATATATAGATGGCTAGAATAGCCTAACAGAACAACTCATCGAGAAGTGGTTTCCATATTGTCTGTCTCTACATATTCCATCCAGTGAAGGATGTTGGGTGGAACCTCCACACAAAAGCCCAATGAGAGGCTATGTATAATAGTAACACCATTGGAAGGTGTTGGCACTGCTCAGGAAGGTAGAGGAGACTGGAGATGTTTTGGATATCTGCTGGACATAGTTAACCAAGCAAGATGCAGAGGTGTCAAGGCTATCTGGTTAGAGGGGAGGCCATGGCCACAGAAATGGATGTGGTCGCAGTTGTTTCTGCCTTGTTTACCAGCACGAGGGGGCTGAGAGCAGCTCTGATAGAACTTGGAGCTGCTACTGCTGCCCCATGCAATAATATGGACTCCAGACTCCCGACTCCAGACTACCGACTCTCGACTCCAGGCTACAGGCTCCCGACTCCAGGCTCCCGGCTCCCGACTCCAGACTCCAGGCTCCAGACTCCAGGCTCCAGACTCCAGGCTCCCGACTCCAGGCAACCGACTCTCGACTCCAGGCTCCAGGCTCCCGACTCCAGGCAACTGACTCTCGACTCCAGGCTCCAGGCTCCAGGCTCCCGACTCCAGGCTACCGACTCTCGACTCCAGGCTACCGGCTCCCGACTCCCGACTCCAGGCTACAGGCTCCTGACTCCAGGCTCCCGACTCCCGACTCCAGACTCCAGGCTCC
Source organism: Chiloscyllium punctatum (assembly GCF_047496795.1). NCBI lineage: Eukaryota > Metazoa > Chordata > Chondrichthyes > Orectolobiformes > Hemiscylliidae > Chiloscyllium > Chiloscyllium punctatum. The sequence continues at coordinate 6,383,675 of NC_092779.1, read as the reverse complement.
AGACTCCAAGCTCCAGACTCAAGGCTCCCGACTCCAGGCTACCGGCTACCAACTCCAGGCTCCCAGCTCCAGGCTTCAGACTCCTGGGTCCAGACTCCTGGCTCCAGACTCCTGGCTCCAGGCTCCCGACTCCAGGCTCCCAACATCCGACTCCAGGCTCCTGACTCCCGACTCCAGGCTTCAGACTCCCGACTCCAGACTCCCGGCTCGCGACTCTCCACTCCCGGCTCCAGGCTCCAGGCTTCTGACTCCCGATTCCCAGCTCCAGGCTCCCGACTCTCGACTCCAGGCTCCCGGCTCCAGGCTCCCGACTCCAGACTCCCGACTCCCGGCTCCAGGCTCCAGACTCCAGACTTCAGGCTCCTGACTCCAGGTTCCTGACTCCCGACTCCAAGGTCCAAACTCCAGGCTCCAGGCTCCAGGCTCCCGACTCCAGACTCCCGACTCCCGACTTCCGACTCCCGACTCCAGACTCCAGGCTCCTGACTCCAGACTCCAGGCTCTCGACTCCCGACTCCCGACTCCCAACTCCCGACTCCTGACTCAAGACTCCAGGCTCCAGATCCCAGGTTTCAGGCTCCAGATTCCAGGCTTCAGGCTCCAGAATCCAGACTCCAGACTCCAGGCTCCTGGCTCTAGGCTCCAAACTCCATTCTGCAGACTCCAGATTCAGCAGGAAATTCACATCAGGAAAGTGGTCATTTTTATGGGGAATTGGTCTCTGATTGAAGCATTGCTTGCAGAAACCTGCAGTATATTGTCAATTCCCATTGGAGCATCCCATGAGAAAATCACTCAGAGCTATGACATCATACCAACGAGGATTTCTATTCCATTCCTGCATCTTCAACCAATATCTCCAAACCAGGCACCATGTGACAGGGAAGATTAGCCTTTTGACATTCTCCAATCAATAAAAATCCATGATCCGAATCCTAACCCGAACTTCAAAAAATAGGGGCTATATTTTAACAATAAGGGGTCACCCATTTTAAACAGGGATGAGGAAACCTTTTTTTCCCTCTGGGAGAATTTTGAGTCTTTGAAATTTCTTTTCTAAAAAGGCATTGGATGTAGATGCTTTCAATATTTTTAAGGTAGAGGTAGAGAGATTCTTGATGACCAAGGAGTTAAAGGATTATCGAGGAGGTGCAGGGATGTAGGATTGAGGGTAAAATCAGATCAGCCATAATCTTATTGAATGGTGAATGAGGGTGAAAGGTCCAAGTGGCCGACTGCTGTTCCTCGATCGTTTGTTTTAACTCGAAATCCTATATCAAATCTGTTCCTCTGTTGTACTCAGTTTTGTTCCTCTCTTCTCTTGAAGCTGTTGAATAGAAATTGATCTGGATGGTCTGCTTGTAGCTCTCAGCTCATTTCATCAGACATGTCAGAGTGTGACTGAAGTGTCTAGCCATCATAGCCTATTCGCCATATTCTGTGAGGATGGTGACAAAACGGTGAGACAGGTAGGATGACAAGGTGCACTGTAAGTGAAGAAGTGATACTGGTTGAATGATTACATTCACTCCACAGTTAAACTGGAGAAAGAGGTTCTCTTACAGCGATCTCTCACCTTGTTATAGGGCAAAGTGCTGAACCTTTAAACGGAAGTGGTCACCTCCAGCTCCATTGTCCTGTAACAAGAGCCTGGATTTTTCTAGCTCTCTTTTCTCTACTGGGCATCCTCTTGGCGTAGTGGTGGCAGATAAAATATGTTATGTGACCAGTCTCCTGCCTCCTCACGGCCCCTTCACCCCTATTTCCAACCCACTGCTATAACATGGAGCCTCTTTGGCCTGCTGAGGATCTTAACTAAGAGGTAATGAAGAGCCTCAGTCTCCCTCTGCTGCCAAAAGGCTTTTGGCAAAGACAGTGAGTTAGAGATCAAAGGCCATTTTTAAAATTTCTTATCAAAAAAGGGACAAAGAAATGTGTGAGCCTACCCAGTCATCTGGGAGGATGGAGACTTTACAAAGAACAATACAGCACAGAAACAGGCCCTTCAGCCCTCCAAGCCTCTGCTGACACATCCATACTAAAACTGTCTTCACTTACAGGATCCATATCCCTCTGTTCCCTTCCCAGTTGTGAATTCGTTCAGGTGTTTCTTGAATACTGCTATTGTATCTGCTTCCACCACCTCCTCTAGCAATGTGTTCCAGGTGTTTACTACTCTACTACTCGTTGTGTAAAAATTAGCACACTAAGTCACCCCCACTGACCACTTCATTCTCCTCCCTGCTCGCTCCCCCCCCCATTATTCCTGACTCTCCAACAATTGAGCACCAGAAGCTTGTCATGACAATTACGTCTGGCAGTTTCTGGGCATTAAGATTTGAAAAGTGTGTCTGACTTGAAAAGTCTTTTTCCTGACAGTCCTTCACCAATCTGTTTGAGTTCAGAGCTGAAGTGAACAAACAAAATTAAAAATGAAATGAAGCAAACTTATTGTCAGCATTTAAATTTTACACACCTTAACTTTGCTGATGATCACCCTTCTCCTCCTCTCTGATTACCTTGGCTCGCAATGTTTCCTTTCGCGAGTAAATTATCATTTCAATTTCTCTCTGTCAATTTTTATGTGTCAGACGCTGTTGCAGAATTTTCAAAAAAAGCTTTTCTTATTTCCAGGGTCCACCTCTACTGATGATAGTCAATTCTGCCATTTTCCCTTGAACACAATCCCCACAAAAACGCAAATAATAGCACATGTCATCACCGATGCTCTGCACGAGCTCTAACCTGCTGTTTTATAAGACCAGCAATGGGGTAAGTAAAAGGACTGAGAAGCAAAATCAATAAAGAAAGAAACACTGCATTATATTCTGCTTTTAGGTAACAAAATCAAATACTTGAATAGAGAACTGGAAGGCAAGTATTTAACTGTGGTTTGGCATGCCCTTAGCATTCTGTCAGAAATTAAGTTGTGAAAGCAAGTGTAGTGATGACAACAAGGTCAGCCAGGTGGATCTCGGAGAATATGAGTTCTCTGATTGGGGCTATTATTCTGGTCCAATTCGGGAGCCCAGTCTGGCAGATACAAACAGGAATTCCAGAGGTTCTGTTCACTCTGAGAGCTGGTTCTGAGGGAGCGGGATCAGTGTCAGGGACACTCCGCGTGGAAATAAAAGGAGACTTGGTGACAGGATACCGGCCTTTGGGGAGTTATTGCAGCAAGAATGAATCTTAATTTGATGGATCAACAAATAACAAAAAATGATGCGGAGACAAATCTCCTTCTTGTTTTGTTTACCGAACAGTTCAGAACTGGTTTGAATTCTGAGGAAAGGTCATTTTGCTCGAAATGTTAACTCAAATTTGTCTGCTAGACCTGCTGAGCTTTTCTAGCAATTTCTGATTTAGTTCAGAACTGGTCACTGCCTCTCTGGCTTCCAAATCCTTCCAAAAGCCATTTTTTTGACAAATATACCATTGATACACAGCTACATGGAGGACACAAGTTGAAAGATTTTGTAGCAGGCCAGCAGCTTGAGAAAATGTTTGCCCTGGACCATCCTTCCATGAGAAATTATCCATGTCTATCCACAATGACAGACAGCATGCTGCAGAATGAATTGTGATACTGCATAAAGACTGTATCTGGTCATATTGTCTATTCACCAAAGTGTTATCAGTGTGTTTAAAGACAATGTATCTCCTTACCTTCTTTTGCATGTTAATATGAAAAGCGTTCCCCTTGGTTAAAAGGAAAAGGGAGGATGTTATATTCTGTGGAGGTGTCATAGTAGACAAGTCTGTGCACTAAATACAGTTGCATGACACTAGAGTATGTGACATTTTGGTACAATATACCCATTTCACTTATAGTCACTCTCTCCAGGTAATGGAGTCAGTCAGATATATGTGTGCAATGTATGGTAACATCAGTGTATAACACACCAGACTATGTATAGCTTTACAAACACTTAGTGTTGTAAATAAACTTGAAAATATCTGATTCAACAGAACCTAACGATTTGTGGCATGCTTTATGTATGCTAAGATATTATAAAGCACGAATGGGATCAGTTTCTGCTGCACAGACACAAATTCAGCTGTGTGAGAAAAAGTTGTCTCATGTGCTGTCTCTCTAAATACTTGAAAACTATATGGCATTGACCAAACACTGGAAGGACATATACCTCCAGTAATTGGGCTAAATAATTAAAGACGTTCTTGATGTGACACAGAAGGCTTCGAGTTTTTAATAATATGTAATAAACAGATGGAAAATGACACTTAACTGAAACATAGATGACCTTAGTCTGGGAAATGTTGCTACAGTAATTGCTTTAACCTTAAGAATTACTATGTTAATTTCATTAGCATCTGGAAACCAACCAACCCTTAATGCCACATTGCCCTTTTTGCTTTAATTATTTCGCTCCTGTTGTTTTCCATTGTGATCTAATGACACTAACAGCCTGGGCCGATTGGTTGTTGCTTTTAATGCTTGTCTCCTTTCAATCCCTTGCGCTTGCTGCACAATCTTGAAATGTTTCCCTTTATTCCTGTTTGTTCATCAGTGCTCAGTAATTAGTGCATTTCTATTGACATTCTGCAATTCCACATTTCAAAGTGCACAGTGCTGAATGCTGCAAAACAAAACAATGTCAAGGAACATGAGAGATTACAACAGCAGGGACAACCTTTAAGGAGCGTACTTCCAGATATGTTGGAGTTCAAATGTAATCTGATTGCTGCCAGAACATGAGTTTGAATTGGACATAATAATATCCATTAGGCTGCTATCTGTTCACAATCTGCAAGAGTTTTCCAGCAGTTAAAAACTCCTGTTAAATTGATGAAACTTTCAGGTTAGTTTATTTATATCACAGAATAAGGACATTCGGCACTTGAGTCTCTGATAGCCCTCTATAAAGTAATCCAGTGAGTCGCTCTCTGCTGCTCAATGTCCATATCAATATAAGTTTCTTCCCTTCAAACTCCTCTCTCATGTTCATGTGAAAATTATTCATTGTCTGTGCTTCCATCACATTCATGGGAAGTGCGTTAAAGGTCAGTACCACTTGTTGCATATATTTCTTTCTTCATCACATAAACTCTGCTACACCTTTTACAGTAAAAACCTTAAAACTCTGTTCTCAGTCATTGCACCATTAGCAAAAGGAAACAGGTTTTTTTATCTAGCTTGGTGTCACTATATTAGACTTGATATTGAAAAGAGTCATTTGTCCTCATTTCAAAGTCAATCACTAGACTAGACTAGATTGTCTGCATTCATAGATTCGCAACACAATCTCAGTACTGACTCTGACAATACAGCACTCCCTCAATACTGACCCTCTAACAATGCAGCACTCCCTCAGTGCTGACCCTCCGACAGCACAGCACTCCCTCAATACTGACCCTTCATCAGTGCAGCACTCCCTCAATACTGACCCTACAACAGTGCAGCACTCCCTCAGTGCTGACCCTCCAACAATGTGGCATTCTCTCAGCACTTACCTTCCAACAGAGTACACTCCCTCAGTACTGACCCTCTGACAGTGCAGCACTCCCTCAGCACTAGCCCTCCGACTGTGTAGTACTCCCTCAACACTGACCCTCCAACAGTGCATCACTCCCTCAGTACCAAACCTGTGACAGTGCAGCACTCCACAACACTGACCCTCCAACATTGCAGCACTCCCTCAGTACTGACCCTCCAACAGTGCAGCATGCCCTCAGTACTGGCCCTCAGGCAGTGCAACATTCCCTCAGCACTGACTCTCTGACAGTGCGGCAATCCGTCAGTACTGACTTTCAGACAGTGCTGCATTTCCTCTGTACTGAGTCTCCGACAGAGCAGCACTCCCTCAGTACTGACCCTGTGATAGTGCAGCACTCCATCAGTATTGATCCTCCGACAATGCAGCACTCCCTCTGCACTGACTCTCTGACAGTGTGGCACTCTCTCGGCACATCCCCCTGACAATGCAGCACCCCCTCAGCACTGACTCTCCGACAGTGCAGCACTCCCTCAGTGCTGACCCGCCGACAATGCAGCACTCTCTAAGCACTGACCCTCCAACAGTGCAGCACCTCCTCGTTACAAACCCTGTGACAGTGCAGCACTCCCTCAGCACTGACCCACCAACAGTGCAGCACTCCCTCAGTATTGTCCCTCTGACAGTGTGGCACTCCATCAGCACTGACCCTCCAACAGTGCAGCACTCCCTAAGCACTGACCCAATGACAGTGCAGTAATCCCTCGGTACTGACCCTCTGAGAGTGCAGCTCCCTCATTTTGTCCCATTGTCCCATTTTCCTGCCCTATAAACATCGAAGATTGGTGCAGGGGTAGGCCTTTCAGCCTCTGAAACCTGCTACACCTTTGAACATGATCATGGCTGAGCATCAAGCTCAATACCACAATGCTCCCATCCCCCCGAATATCCCTCAATCACTTTAGCCACAAGAGTAGACAGTTCGTTCATCAAACATGGGGTGGACAATAGAAAAACAGTGTTCCCATTTACAACACACAGACTCCAGGATGTGTTGGTCACAGATAACGTCCATTGTTTACCAGCAGGAAGTTTGAGTAATTCTTCAAGTTGAATGGCATTCATCATGTAAGGACTGTGCCAAACCATCCATCATCCAATGGTCTGGCAGAAAGAGCATTTCAAACTTTGAAGGCAGATTTAAAAAAAATCTTACAGCTTCATCAAATACCGAACAGTCCTGGTTCCTATTCGAGTGTAGGACTGCCCTTCACGCAACTCCAGGGGTAACTCTGACAGACATGCTAATGAGGAGAAGACTCTGTTCCAGGTTAAATCTGATCTCCCCAGACCTAGGGCGGTGGGGGTTGGTGGGGAGGGATTTGCGGTTTAGGGGAAGCAGGATGGTGAAACAACATCAGGAACACCAATGCCAGACACAAGACTCCATTAAGTGAGAGAGACAGTTTACTTCAGGTGATGAAATTTGGTGCCAGAATGGGCCTGCATGGCGAAGAGGCAAGGTCAATGCGAGGTCAGGTTCAGTGGTGTATGAAGTTTGGGTCGGTGTGACGGCGCTGAACAAGCACGAGGACCATGTGAAAGCTGCAGACTCATAAATGGTGCAGGAAAAAAACATGGAGGAAGTGAGGACTGCAGATGCTGGAGACCAGAGTTGAAAAATGGGGTGCTGGAAAAACACAACAGGCCAGGCAGCATCCGAGGAGCAGGAGAATATACGTTTCGGGCATAAGCCCTTCTTTAGGAATGAACTCCTGAAGAAGGGCTTATGCCCGTAACATCGATTCTCCTGCTCCTCGGATGCTGCCTGGCCTCCTGGAGAAAAACGTGCCCAGCTCCTCCACAACCTTTCAAACTGTTCCTGAACCCATGGGCTCTCCCTCTCCAGAAAGCATTGAAGATACCTCGGAATCTGAGATAGATATAGCTGCCTCAATGCCTTTGCCGTCTAAAGAGGTGAATGAATTTCTTCGGAGAAGCAAGAGGCACAAGAGATGAGCTACTGTGTGTTGCACACCGCCCATATCAGAAACAGTGTAAGAGGAACCTGACCCGATGCTAAAACACCACAGGAGCAGCTACAGAAAAAAAGAACCAGCCTCTGTCCTCGGACTCAGAGGGGAGGGATGGAGTGATTGTAACACAATCAGCCAGCTGGATCTCATAGAATATGAGTTCCCTGATTGGAGCTGGTCCAATCAGGGAACCCTGGTTGATAGATATAAACAGGAGTGTCAGAGCTTCTGTTCACTCTGAGAGCTGGCTCAGAGGGAGCTGGAGCAGTGTCAAGGATTCTCCATGTGTAAATAAAGGGGGACTTGGTGACAGGATACTGACCTCGTGCAGTTGTTTCAATAGGTGACAAAATAAAGCAGGTGAAACAAAATGACAGTCAAGACTAAGGCAATGCATGTTGTGTGCCTTTCATATCAACTATCACATTTTATTTCAAAAGCAATATTAAAAATGGGACCGCCTGGGTTATTCCCTGCAGGAAAGGGATTTACCAAGCTCATCAAAAATTGAAGTCAGTCTAACGTTATTTCACGATAGAGAATTGAATTAAAATTCTTTTTTCTCACTCTGCAAGCGACCTTTAATATTACGTACTTCATTAGTTCTGAAACTAAAGCTGAAATTAAGACATAATTGCTGGCACTGGACGTTAATTCAAGACAACAATAACACATTCACTTACCATCGCCCTGTGCACTGGTAATCAATGCAACTGTTGAGGCAGGGAGCTCAAACATCTTGCTGCAATATCAGGTAATGAACGCAAACCTGAACAGATCACTTTAGACCATTTCTACTCTTCAAAGACTATCCTCAATGGATTCTGAAAAGCTTACAGTTTGCAAGCCTGCTGTCAATTCCTTAACTTAGATGCTGAAAAGTAAACGTGGACCAATTAAGCAGCCCATTTGTGATAGCCTTTCCCCCTTTGTTATCTGGAGAACCTTCAGTACTGTAATCACTGCCTTTAAGGCTTCCCTAATTATTTTCAGCCATTTTCTGAGAAACATCCCCGGCAACAAGACCTTAGGAGAGCCTGAGACAAGATCTAGCAGCTCCTGTAAAATGACAAGAAGCAGTGAAATATTTGGTAGAAATCTTTCGCTTAGTTTTAACCTTCAAGTCGAAGCGTGACCTGAGGTCTGACATGTGGAACGATGTGTTCAAATTGTTTTCTTTCACAGTGTCACTTCATGTGTCACGTTATAACTGGAGGCCGAAATAATAAAGGGAACTTTTACCCAGGTTAACTCATTACTGAAGTTTCCTGAAATTAAAGGGGAATGGGACCTGAATATTTTGTTCAGTGAAATTGCATTAGTAGTGAAGAAAATGCTTTATGCATTTGTGATGGCAGATATATTAGATCTAGGGGGTATGCGTGTTATATTAGTTGTCCTCATCCATTCAGAATATGCCATGCAATCAGTCAATATTTGAAATATGTATACAGCAATACTAGACTGATGAAATTACACTTCTACTCAATTTTTTATGGACTGCAGGCAGAGTGGGGGGATTCAAAGAAAATTTTCATCATCCTTTATCATCTTCTACTTGTGAGTTTTGTTTTTGCCTTAGGAATTAAATAAATCAGCAGCAGCAACAAATGCATTTATGAAAAGTCATTAACACAGCAAAACACCCAGAGACACTCAACAGGAGCAATCGCAGACAGAATTTGATACTAAGCTATGTAAAACAATCTTCAGAATGGTCATCAAGGTTTTAACTTAGATTCTCTACAGTGCAGAAGCAGGCCATTCACCCCATTGAGAATGCATCAACCCTCCAAAGAGCATCCCATTCAGACTTACATCACTCCCCCACACCCCACACTTCCCATAGTTAACCTGCATATCCCTGTGCAATCGGCCTGCACATCTATAGGGGGCATGTGTAAACTCCATACCTGAGGCTGGAATCGAACCCAGACCCCTGGTGCTGTGAGGCAGCAGTGCTAACCACTGACCAATGTGTTACCTTTTGGTCACACTGATAGGTTTTAAAAAATGTGCAACAAAAAGAGAAAAGAGGATTTGGGGAGAAAGGTTTAGAAAGAATTAAAATCTTTTGCAGAGACCAACAAGGTTTGAAACAAATTTTAGACTTTGCGTTAATAAATGAAGAATGACACATCATGATTTCACATTTTAAAATCTTTCCAGTAACAAAAGACCAAAGACATAATTGACTAAATACACTTTTCTTGTGGAAGGTACATTTTGAAGTGCAGAAATACAGTCCCTTTTGGTACTATCACATATTACACTCTTCACACAACTGCAGACCTTGGAGTAAATGCTCCATAATTGCTTCAAGCTTACAAAGGTTTTCACCACCCCTACCTCATAACTATGTATTGACATCACATAACCATCTCAAAGGAATTTTCTCAATTTTCAAGGTATCTTAGAACCACCACCAGCAAGGCGTCTTCTAATTCTGCTCCCTTGGACATGCCAGACTTGGTCAACATGACTCCATGGAAGTTTGCATGATGCACCTCTTTAACTAAAGACTGTTGCTCTCTCCTGCATCTGGCCAGTAGTTCAAAACTTATGTAAGTTTTTCACTCAGCTGATGACACAGAACATTTCATTTCTGGAACTCTAGCGAATATGGGCCCAGTTTGCCTGATCTCTCCTCATAGAACAGTCCCACCCTATTGGCAGCATCCTTATTATAGTTCCTTTATGACAATAATATCTCTCTTGAGATAAGGAGACCAAAACATCACAGCACCACAGTTGTAGTCTAATCAAACTCCTGTACAATTGGAGCAACACTTTGTCACCTTACTCAAGTAATTTTGCAATAAAGTCTAACATTCCATTAGCCTTCCAAATAGTTTGCAGCAACAAAATAATAGCTTTCAGTTAAGGACACCTGTGTCCCTTTGAATACCTCCATTTTCCAATCTCTTACTTATTAAGGAATAGTCTGCACATCTATTCCAACCTACCAAACAAGATAACCTCACATTGTTTCACATTATTTTCCATTTGCTATGCTTTTGCACATTCATTTATCTTGTATAAATGTTTACAAACCCACTTTTGCATCTTCCTCACAACACACTTATTTTTGCATCAACTGTAAATATTGCATTTAGTCCCCCTTTGAAAAACATTAACATATCTTATGAATAGCTAAGGTTCCAAGTACAGATCCTTGAGGTACTCTACAAGTCACATTCACGAACAGAAGAATGACCCATTTATTCCCACTCTGTCTTTGCCATCTATCAGATAATCTGCACCAACACATTAATTCTTTTTCCATGTGCTTCAATTTATCTTACTTGCCTTCCGTGGTGGACATTATCAAAAGACTTCTTAAAATCTATGTATATTTTGTACAAATAGAGCGGCCCTGTGGCACAGTGGTTAGCATTGCTGCCTCACAACAGCAGGGTCCCAGGTTCAATTCCAGCCTCAGGCAACTATCTGTGTGTAGTTTGCATGTCTCCCCATGTCTGCGTGGGTTCCCTCCAGGTGCTCCCACAGTCCAAAGATGTGCAGGTCAGGTGAATTGGTCATGCTAAATTGCCCATAGTGTTAGGTGCATTAGTCAGGGGGAAATGGGTCTGGGTGGGTTACTCTTCGGGGGTTGGTGTGGACTTGTTGGGCCGAAGGGCCTATTTCCACACCGTAGGTAATCTAATCTATATCTTCTGCTCTCCTTTACCAATTTTGTTAGTAAGTATACTAGTGACAACAGAGAGATTAACAGATATTGTGCAATACTTCAGGTAGCTAGAGATCAGAAAAAAAATACATAAAAAGCTGGAGAAACTCAGCAGGTCTGGCAGCATTGGTGGAGAGAGAAACAGGATTAATATTTCGAGTCTAATATGACTCATCTTTGAAAACCTTAGATTAGGTGAATGAGGATGGAAATATACCAGAGCTGGTTTGATGATTTAGAAATATTATAGGATAAAAACCCAGCTACAAACCCAGAAATAGTGATGGCTAGAAAGCTGCTCTGATTTACAGAACACATTCAAATGAATGAGACAAGAAATAAGACAGTTGTGCAAGTGGGGTTTTGTGAAAAATTTGGATTAGCCGAACAATTTAGAAAAGATCTGGAGGGTGAGTATTAAATGAAATTTTATAATGGCAACAAGCGTTGCTGCACTTTGTGGTGTTTTAGTGTGGAGGGATTGTGCGGTGTGGAAATTGATTGGTTAATAATTGAATCTGATTATGAATAAAGATAGTGTCTGAATTGTCTGGCAGAGAGTTTCACTCAGAGTCGGAATCAATTGTTCTTTGGCAGAAGAGCTTTTGTGTTATAGGTGAATCACCAGCAGTGTAGAAGTAAATTAAGCATTTGAATGAAAATAAACAAAAAGTAACCTTTCTGTGAATGTGTTTGAAATATTGAATACACCATTTGATGCATTTAAAGTTATCACACATAAACACTTTTTTTAGCCATCAGCTCTGATTGTTGTCAGAATGAAAATCATTCAATGTTGATGTACATTTCGTTCATTATTACTTAGTGTTTATCAATATTTTCTCAGTTTAAATGAAAGAATATCTTTCTATACGTGTTTTCTTCTGAAAATTGCAGACATTAAGTTTGTGAAAATTGACCAGATGTTTCGAAATACTCAAAAAATTTACTGATCTTCTTGGCATTGAGCCATGTTGTTCTTTTACAAAAAGCAAATTCATCTGTATATTAAATTCTAGTATTGAGCTGGTTAGTTTAAGTCAATGAAAAATTGGAATAAAATTAGTTCTATCTGGGATATTAATACTCAACAAATATTTTGGTGGATTATGGTTTTACATGCTTAATTATTTGACGCAACGGCAGTGGAAAATTTGGTTTCAAACACAATCAGTCCACACTGTTGAGTCTTTGACAAATTGTTTGATGTCTGCATTATTTTGTTTAAAGATGGCTGACATCGAAAGGTGTTAATAAAATATCAGTCAACAAGAATTGATATTAACTTAAGAGACTTCATCAGATGCCAGCTGTGTCACAATAGGTAGCACTTTCACTTCTTAAATCAGAAAATTGGAGGTTCATGTCCCAACCCAAGATTAAAGCATCACATCTCAGTTGATGGTGCCCACGGTGTATCAGAGGTAGAATCTTTTTGATGAACATTCAGGTGGACATATGTGTAAACAGGAAAAACCTATTCCCCTTGGTGGAGGGCTCAATGATCAGGATCTTAGATTTAAGATAAGAGGCAGGAGGCTTCGAGGAGAAGTGAGGGAACATTCATTTTTCATCCAAGGGCTGTGGGAATCTGACACTCACTGTCTGTAAAGGTAGTAGAGGTAATAACCCTCATAATATTCAAGAAATATTTAGACATGTCAATGCCAAACTATACAAGGCTATGGGTCAATTGTTGGAAAATAGGATGAGAGCAGTTAGCTGGCTGCTTTTGACCAGCACAGACTTGATGGGCCAAAGTGTCTTTTCCTCTGCTGTGGACCACAATGACTCAATGCTATCCCATCAGTGCATTGCTGGAAAAAAAATGAGTGACCTCACATGAGCAGTCTAGGTCAGTGAATATATATTTAAACAGTATCTCCCAGCGACATACACAGCTCAAAGCACCACATTTCCATCAGTCACCCATTGACAAACTCTAGCAAGCAAGAATCATGTCAAACATACAGAAGCTCCAGCTCATTTGTGCACACTCACATATCTCAAGATCTCTTGCTGAATAATCTGGCACATAGCAGGAGGCAGCAGCACAGTAATGAATGGAGAACCACACTTATATGACAGATGATAGGTAACAGTTTCTGACATAATTGACCTGGACATCAGTTGCCTGTTACGATTGCTGTGACAGAAGTCACCCAGGGTTATGGCAGCTTCCTGCCTCATGTACCTTCTCAAATTCAAATTCACCCTCGTCCAGCTGTTTGGAATTTAAGCTGCTGTACAGCATGAATCATTCAAACTGCTCATTGCTGAATCTAATCCCTGGAGTGTAGAAGATTGAGAGGTGGTCTCATTGAACATATCAGATTCTTAAGGAGCTTGACAGGGTCAATGCTGAGAGGATGCTTCCCCTCAGAGGAAAGTCTAGGACCAGAGGGCACAGTCTCAGGATCAAAGGGAGCCAGGTTAAGACTGAGATGAGAAAGAGTTTATTCTCTCAGAGAATTGGAACTCCTTGCCACTGAGAGCTGAGGGGGGTAAACTCTTTGTGTATTTAAAGTTGAGATAGACAGATTCTTGATCAGTCTGGGAATCAAAGGTTACAGGGAAAGGGCAGGAAAGTGGATATGAAGAACGTTGCAACAGCCAAGATCCTTTTGAATGGTGGAGCAGACTTGAGGGGTCGAATGGTCTACTGCTACTCGTATTTCTTATGGTTTGACTGTCTTATGAAATCATGGATTGCCTGTATTCAATTTCTCCTTCCTTACCCTAATCCTATCCTTGTGTATTTATGCTTTCAGAGGCCCAGCACCTACGGCCTTGGGGGATCAGTTAACTCAGTTGGCTGGATGGTTGGTATATGATGTAGAGTGATGCCAACAGTGTAGGTTCAATTCCCACAGCGGCTGAGGTTATCATGAAGGACTTTCCTTCTCAACCTCTCCCCTTTTCATGAAGTATGATGACAGTCAAACTGAATAGCTAACAGTCATCTCTCTAGTGAGAGAGCAGCCTTATGGTTCGGTAGGACTGTGGTGATATTATGCTGCTTGGCAAACCAATGGTAACCACTAATGAAGATCCACTACCTGCCACCAACTCACATCTCTTCCAACATCGTACTTCCACTAACTCAGCAGCAGGAAAAGGAAATTGGTCACCTCCCCCCATTGAAACGAGAACAGTGCTGTCTTTACATTACACACGTATTGGTGCATGTTTCAAAATTGCAAGGCCCATTGAGTGTGAGATGCTGGCTGACATTAGTGCAATTGGCTTGTTTTGTGTGGAAACAAGAAGCTCATGTTTATGCTCATATGGTCACAGGCACTGCCAGGAATCCTCAGGATCAAATTCCACCCTTCCCCCATCTCCTCATTACTTACATCTTGGGGGTCCAATAGCTTGGAACCTGCAGTTCATAGAATCGAATTTCATGTGTTATTGTAATAATGAAGATGAATTTCTTCCTTCAAAGGGCTGTTAATCGGGGAAATTCTTTACTGCAGTGCATTGTTGAGGATGGATCAGGAAGCATTTTCAAGGCTGAGGCAGACAAATATTAATCAGTGTGGGAATCAAGAGTTTCTGTTCCACAGATGCTGCCAGACCTGATGAGTTATCCCAGCAGTTTCTGTTTTTGTTTCTGATTTCCAGCATCTGGAGTCCTTTTGGTTTTGTGGTCAGAGTTCAAGGGTTATGGGGAAAAGGCAAATAAGTGGAGTTAAGTTTTATCAGAACAGTCGTGATCTCATTGAATGGTGAGCAGATTCGATGGGCTGAATGGTCTATTTCAGCTCCTACATCTTATGACCTTGTCTTATTACTGTTGTGGCCCCAATCTGGCCATTGCTTTCTGGGATCTTCAGTGCAGAAATTGGTGACTATGGGGCCTATGCAAAAACAATGACTATACTTCCATTACCTTTCAAAAACTATAAAATGTTTTGGGTCACTCTGATTCCTGAAAAGTACGATGCAAATATTTTCTTTAATATCGTCTATTTATGTTCTGAGATCATTTTAAAATGTTAATATATATTTTATATTATGGTCTATAAAGTGCATATAAGGAAATTTAATTAATTTCATTAGAAGCATATTTCATTAACCTGAAATGCTTCAGAGTCTACAGTGTGTTGATTAATCATTATCTCCTCCTCATGTGCCCAACATAAAATTCAAGACTGTTGACTGATAATGTCATTGGCATGCACTGTTTAAGCCAAAGTATTAAAAAAATAAATCAAAAGAAAAGCAGAAACAAGTTAAAGAATGTTAAACCTAATGCATTTTGTTAGTCATTGATTTTTAATATAAGATGGCAGTCAATGGTTAAGGTAATTGATGTAGCACTCTAAGAGTTTCAAGTGATATCACCTGCACAGATAATAAGAAGATAGCCTGCATTGACTGAGCTGTTCATTGGCAATGGCTCAAAGAATCTACAAAGTACAGTAATTAACTACATTTCGCGGGACTGCAGTGGTGTCATTTTAATACTGCATTGTTTTATTTTATATTCAACCATGAAATGTGGCCATTGCTGGCTGGGCCAGAATTTATTATCCATTCCCAAATGCTCAGAGTCAAATCCGTCGCTGTGAGTCTGGAGTCACAAGCACACCAGTCCTGATAAGGACGAGTGATTTCTGTCTCGGAAGGACATCAGTAAATTAGTTATGTTTTTGTGATAATCAACACAGCGCCATTAGGCTAGGCTTTTATTCAAAATTTTGTTTTCAAATTGAATTTTTTTTTTTAGATTACTTACAGTGTGGAAACAAGCCCTTCAGCCCAACAAGTCCACACTGACCCGCCACCCACCCAGACCCATTCCCCTATATTTACCCCTGCCCCTAACACTACGGGCAATTTAGCATGGCCAATTCACCTAACCTGTACATTTTTGGACTGTGGGAGGAAACCCGCACAGACACGGGGAGAATGTGCAAACTCCACACAGTCAGTCACCTGAGGCGGGAATTGAACCTGGGTCGCTGGCACTGTAAGGCAGCAGTGCTAACCACTGTGCCACCGTGCCACCCTAATTGGTCATAAGAAATAGGAGGAGAAAGTGAGGACTGGAAAAGCGCAGCAGGTCAGGCAGCATCCAAGGAACAGGAGAATCGACGTTTCGGGCATCAGCCCTTCTTCAGGAAATAGGGTCAGGAGTATGTTATTCAGTCCCTCAAGCCTTCTCCATCCAATTCAGCAGAATCACGGCTGATCTAACATTCCTCACGTCCACTTTCCTGCCCACTCCCTGTAGCTCTCAATTCCACGACTGATCAAGAATCTCTCGATCTCAGCCTTATATAGACACAAGGACTCTGTCCTCACAGCTCTCTGTGGGATCGGGTTCCAAAGACTCACAACCCTCTGAGAGAAGAAATTCACCTAAAACTTTCACAAGAATGTTATGTAGTAAATGCTGAGTGTATCTCAGGAACAGGGTAAGCTCAGGGACAGGGTATACCTCAGGAACAGAGTATACCTCAGGGAAAGGGTGTACCTCAGGGACAGGGTATACGTCAGGAACAGGATGTGCCTCAGGGACAGGGTATACCTCAGGAACAGGATGTGCCTCAGGGACAGGGTATACCTCAGGAATAGGGTAAGCTCAGGGACAGGGTACACCTCAGGAACAGGGTATATGTCAGGGAAAGGGTATACCTCAGGAACAGGGTATACCTCAGGGAAAGGGTGTACCTCAGGGACAGGGTATACCTCAGGAACAGGAGGTGCCTCAGGAAAAGGGTGTACCTCAGTGTCATGGTGCACATCAGGGACAGTGTATACCTCAGGGTCATGGTGTACATCAGGGACAATGTATAACTCAGGGACAGGGTATAGCTCAGGGACAGCGTATACCTCAGGGTCATGGTGTACATCAGGGACAGTGTATAACTCAGGGACAGGGTGTACCTCAGGGACAGGGCGTACCTCAAGGACAAGGTGTATCTCAGGGATAGGGTGTATCTCAGGGATAGAGTATAAATCAGGAACAGGGTGTACCTCAGGAACGGGGTGTATCTCAGAGACAGGGTATACCTCAGGAACAGGGTATACCTCAGGGACAGGGTATACCTCAGGGACAGGGTGTACCTCAGGGACAGGGTGTACATCAGGGACAGGGTGTATCTCAGGCATCGGGTGTACTTCGAGGACAGGGTATGCCTCATGAACAGAGTATATCTCAGGAACAGGTTGAATCTCAGGAACCGGGTAACCTCGGGGACAGGGTATACTTCAGGAACAGGGTATACCTCAGGAACAGGGTGTATGTCAGGAACAGGGTGAATCTCAGGAACCGGGAAATCTCGGGGATAGGGTGCACCTCAGGAACAGGGTGTATCTCAGGGACAGGGTGTACCTCAGGAACAGGCTATATTTCAGGGACAGGGTATACCTCAGGGACAAGGTGTATCTCAGAGACCGGGTATACCTCAGGAACAGGGTATACCTCGGGGACAGGGTGTACCTCAGGGACAGGGTGTTCCTCAAGGACAGGTTATACCTCAGGGGCAGGGTGTACCTGAGGGACAGAGTATACCTCAGGAACAGGCTATACTCACGAACAGGATGTGCCTCACGAACAGGGTATACCTCAGGAAGAGGGTGTATTTCTGATACAGGGTATACCTCAGGTACAGGGTATACCTCAGGGACTAGGTATACCTCAGGGACAGAGTGTATCTCTGGAATAGGATGTATCTCAGTGTTTGGTTCCTTAGCTCACACTCAGTCTGCACTAACAGGGATGTTCACAACCTCTCTGCCTTGCCTTTTATGCATTTCTACATTCAGAACATACAGACTCACAATCGTCCTGTCTTGCCTTCCCTTTTAGCACAGACAGAAAGTCAGGCATATTGTCATGTTTGTCAGCAGTGATCTGTCAAGTGAATGAACATGGTGCTGCACAGCATAGTGCTACATCAGAGTCACATCTGAACATGTGCCAACAGTTCACACAACAAACACTCTGTTCTTCAACCAAATGACCCTCTCTTACAGTCTGAGAGGAAGAATTCTTTATCCAGTCAACAGAGAGCTAAGGTCAGTCACGGTCTACCACCACAATCAGTCAAGAATATCATCCAATCTCTGTTCAGGGGGTTGCTCAAGGTCAAGGTCAGTTGGTGCTTGTTGTGATCAGAGTTCAGGGGTCAAAATCCTCACAGTTCATTGATTGGGTCACGGTCAATGTCAACGGTTAAACACAATTGGTCCAGGGAGCTGCGCAATGTTCAGTCAGGGCTCTCAGCCATCATCAGTTGGTGCTGTCTTTCTAATCCAGCCCAGGGGAGGGTGTGGATCACAATCAGACCTGGGGGTTTGAGCTCTAAATGTTGAGGTAGGATTGGGGATTGCAGGGAGAGCAGTTATCAGGGTTAGTGTTGGTGAAGTTGGGAAAATCAACGATGGAAAAGTATGGTGTCAATCTGCCTTTCACAGACATCGCAAAGTTAGCGACACCCTATGAAGGGCAGCATTTGAATTGCTATGCAGCTGAGGTTTAAACATGATGACAGGATTCCGTGAACATTATTAATGAGGTGAGCCTCGTGTGGGGACTATGTGAGAAAAGTCTCGAAATTGACTCATCCCAAATATGGGAAAATTCAGCCAGCCTATAACTGACTTGAGATGGTCACTGCACTGGCAGGAAAAAGACTTTTCTCTAACTACTTGTCCTCTTCCTTTCAAAAGCCGAATGATTCCAAGTAAATTGCTCCTCGTCTCCGACATTCCAGGGAATACATGCCTCATTTTTATCCATAGTTTGCCAGAAGACAGACACTTGCTCTGTGTTTGCTCTAACAGGTGCTGTCTGGAATTGAAAGTAGGTTTCTATTTCCCTCTTTTTTTTTGCTGATTATCTGTTTTGCAAAGTTTCTGAATCAAACAAACACATGCCACTTTTATCTGAAGCTGACCTCTTCCACCCAGTGGATTGTTTTATTTGTACTTGCTTCTGACTAAATCCTGTTTACTCCCATGCTAACTCCCATGCAATATTCTAATCCTTCAGACTTATGCATTAAAAATCAAAGAATTAAGGGCAATTAGTCTCAATTAGGGCATTTTTTTCTGTCTATACTAATGTTGTGCAAAACAAAGAAGAACTCATCATGTTTGGGCTTCCTGAGAATTTGCAGCAACCTTCTGAATAATTTCTGTTGTTATTTCAACAAGCCAAAAACATTAGTTGGGTAAAGTATTTTAAGCTACCAGTCCAGCTTTCTGTCAAATGCAGAAGTAATACTGCACAAAGCTTTGCAATAATCTCCCCCTCAGCTGTAGATGCACCAGATGGCATTGTGCTATCTTCTGCAAAATAATTATGTGGAAAAAAATATGAAACACCACATTGTATTGCCCTCTAGGGAAACGAAAGAAAGATGTATAAACTTTCCAAGTTTGAAATGCCACTTTTGTTATTTTAGTTGCAATATAAAATTAAAGTTAGTGATAAATGGGTGTGTGTGACTTGTGTAGGTTGTTTGTTAGTTTGGATACAGAGTACACCAACAACATGAGTTCAATTTCCTCACTGGCTGAGGCAATCATGAAGGATTCTCTTCTTTGCCTGGTTAATGTCTACCCTCAGGTTAGAAGCATCACCAGTTTTCTCTTTTGAATGACAAATCAGCTCCATAGTCCATTAGGAGCATAGTGACATTACATTTACACCGCCAGGAGTCTACAATAAGCAGGACACGACAACAATTAAAAGTTAATGTTTAAACAATCACAGGATTTGTTTGGATGCTACAGTGTGGTAGATCCTTGGACTTTGAATAAAGGAAGTGGTACAGTTATGCATGAGTGATCAAATACCGACAAGTAAAATAATAATGATGATTTCAGCACATTCAACTGTCCACATTTAAAATTTATGTGAAGCCTAATCTTACATCTTGAATAGTAATGCATTGCAGTAAAAGCAAATTCACTCGGGAGAGTAATTACAAATTATCCTCTGCTTATACCCTTAGGGAAAATTAAAATAAATTGTGCAGCATTATAAGTGATAAATTATTTCAAAATGCCTGGGGTTCTGCAAACATATGTTTGAGGTTTAATTTATTTGTTAGTTTCATATTAGTATGCACAATACAGAAACTAAGAATGTGGCATTTTTACAATTAAGCAACACAGAAATAGTTCTTTTCTAAATTTCATAAAAACTGTAGAGGATATACAACACATTATTTTTGAAATAAATCACTGATGATACTTAGCTGTTATTCAGGACTGAAGACATTTGATAGTTATGTATAAATGCCACTACACAAAGACAGACTATAAAACCCAACCAGCCTGTATCAATGCTTACCCTCCACATGAGTAAATAGTTAAAGCCACATTTACCTTTCATTTCCATAATGTTTACAAATAAACAAGCTTCTCACAGTTTGGATCTGAAATTTAAACCACATTAAATTTGGCCTCTAATATATTTTTAACACACCAAATATATTTTAAGATCTTTACCAGAAAACCAAATCATTACTGATGTTTTTTTTCTCAATCTATTCATTGGATATAGGTGTTCCTCAGAAGAGCAGCATTCATTGTCCAATATTAATCACCCTCTCAGAGGTGAGCAGTAATCATTGTGTTGTCAGGACACCACCAGGGCTGTTAGAGCGGGTGTTGCAGGACATTGACCCAGCGACCATGAAGGAACAATAATATATTTCCAAACCAGTATGAAACAGAGCTTAGGGAGGAACTTGCAAGTGGTGATGGTGTTCATATTCATCTGTGTTCTTCTCAGTAAATGAGGGTGTGGATTTGAAAGGTACATCAATGGAGACTTGGTGAGTTTCTACCAGTCATCTTATAGATTTTACACATAACAGTCATGGAGCTGTCAACATTTACATTCCTGGATGTGCCAAACTAGTGGGCAGCTTTGTCTTGGATCATGTTCTGTTTCTTGAGTGCTATAAGAACTGCATTTTGAGAGGAAGCTGGAGAGCATTCTATCACATCCCTTACTGTGCCTTGTACAGAGTGGACAGGTTTTATGTAATTGTATTGAAAGCAGTTCAGAGACGGTTCACTAGGCTAATTCCAGAGTTGAAAGGCTTGTCTTATGAAGAAAAATTGAGCAGTTTAGGCCTATATATCCCAAGAGGTTAGAAGAATGAGAGGAAATCTAATTGAGGTATATAAGGTGCTAAAAGGGATTGACAAAGTAGACATAGAAAGAATGTTTCCTCATGTGCGGCAATCTCGAATGAGAGGTCATAGTTTAGGATAAGGGGCAGCAGACTTAAAATGGAAATGAGGAGAAATGACTTCTGTCAAAAGGTTGTGAACCTGTGGAATTTATTATTTGTAGAGTGTGGTGGATGTTGGGACATTGAGTCAATTGAAGGAGGAGACAGACAGATTTTTAATTAGTAATGGGTTGAAGGGCTATGCGGAACAGACAGGAAAGTGGAGTCGAGTCTGAGATGAGATGTACAGACCCCCCAGCAGTGGTCAGGACCAGAGCACAAGATGTACCAGGAAATAGGTAGGGCATGTCAGAAAGGCAAGGTCACGGTGATCATGGGGGACTTCAATATGGAAATGGACTGGGTGAATAATGTTGCAGGTGGATCCAAAGAAAGGGAATTCATGGAATGCTTACAGGATGGCTTTTTGGAACAGCTTGTGCTGAAGCCCACAAGGGAGCAGGCTATTCTGGACTTAGTGCTATGAAATGAATCAGACTTTATAAAATATCTTAAAGTAAGGGAACATTTCGGAGGCGGTGCTCATAATATTGTAGAGTTCAGTCTGCAGTTTGAAAGAGAGAAGGCAAAATCGGATGTAATGATGTTACAGTTAAATAAAGGTAATTACAGGGACATGAGAGAAGAACTGACAAAAATCGACTGGAAGCAGAGTCTAGTGGGGAAGACAGTAGAGCAACAATGGCAGGAGTTTCTGGATGTAATTGAGGACACAGTGCAAAGGTTTATCCCAAAGTAAAGAAAGATTATCCGGGGAGTGGGGTTGGGGGTGGGATAACACAGCCATGGCTGACAAAGGAAGTCAGGAAATATATCATAGAAAAAGAGAGAGCCTGTAAAGTGGCCAAGAGCATTGGGAAATCAGAAGATTGGGAAGACTACAAAAACAAACGGAGGATAACAAAGAGAGAAATAAGGAAGGAGAGGATCAAAATGAAGGTAAGCTAGCTAGTAATATTAGAAATGATTGTAAAAGTTTCTTTCAATACATAAGAAACAAGTGAGAGGGAAAAGTAAAAATTGGGCTGCTCCAAATTGATGCAGAAAGGCTATGCTGGGAGTTAAGGAAATAACTGAAGAACTTAATATGTACTTTGTGTCAATCTTCACAGTGGAAGATATGAGTAATATCTCAACAATTAAGGAGAGTGAGGGGGCAGAGTTGAGTATGGTAGCCACTACAAAAGACTCAGTACTCGAAAAGCTAAAAGGTCGAGAAATTGATAAATCTCCTGGCCCCAGTGGCCTACATCCAAGACTTCTGAGGCAGGTGGCTTAGGAAATAACGGAGATGCTGACTGTGATCTTTCAAAAATCACTGGAGCCAAGGAAAGTCCCAGATGATTGGAAAATTGCTGTTCAAGAAAGGATCAAGACAAACAATGGAAGACGATACGCGAATTAGCCTAACCTCAGTTGTAGATAAAATTCTAGAATGCATCATCAAGGATGAGATTTCTAAATTCTTGGAAGTGCAGGGTCAGATTAGAACAAGTCAGCATGGATTTAGTAAAAGGAGGTCGTATCTGATAAACCTGTTAGAATTCTTTGAAGAGGTAACAAGTAGGTTAGAGCAGGGAAACCCAGTGGATGTAATTTTATCTAGACTTCCAAAAGGCCTTTGATAAGGTGTCTCATACGAGGCTGCTGTGTAAGGTGAGGGCCCATAGTGTTCGAGGTGAGCTACTGACATGGATTGAGGATTGGCTGTCTGACAGAAGGCAGAGAGTTGGGATAAAAGGTACTTTTTTGGAATGACAGTTGGTGACAAGTGATGGATTCTGGGTAATCCAAGATGGAGGATGGGAAAATTTTCTGCTGTAACAGCTGCTCATTTATTGAGGTATTTTAAGTGCTGGAGGTGATTTCCTCAAATTTCAGGAGCAGCATTTCCTGTTTTATATGCTGTTGCGTTGTTATGGAACTTTCGAAAAAAAAAGTTAAAACAATAGCAGTTTTAAAAGGGAGAAGAACAAACAAAGGAAGCACAAGGTGAGGTCAGGGCAGGATAGAGAGAGAAAGAAACTGACACGGCAGTGAACCTGCATAGTTACTGCCTTTGCTGTTTGAATTCATGTATTGCTGGACATGGGAGTGCATTGGGGAAAATTAACAGTGAAATTCACAACTGATCTTGAGGAAACTCTTTAGGTGAAGTTCACAGCACCGAAGCAAATAACTGTATTGTTTTTAAGTGTGACCTACAGAAAGTCTGCAGTAGTGAGTAGAGTGGGTTCTTTCTTGATTATATGTTTTTTGAGATATGTCTCTTGATTAAACTAAAAATATAAGCCATAAGTATTAATTTAACCTGGGGCAGTGTTTTGTAGAGGAATAAGATGATGTTATTTTCTAGGTCTGTAGATTATGAAGGAGCAAAAATGGCCTTTTGTAGAATGATATGTGCTTCCTGTCAGATGTGGGAGTTTAAAGAGAGTTTAAGGGTTACTGTGGATTATATCTGCAATAAATGCTGTTGGTTGTGAATCTTATGAAATCGAATGGATCAGTTGGAGACACAGTTAGAAGCAATGAGAAATTTGCAACAGCAACAGTATGTGATGGATGGCAGTTATAGAAAGGGGGGGAAAGTCTTAATTACCATCACATAGATGGGTTAACTCCAGGAAAGTTAAGAGAGGTAGGCAGCTAGTGCAGGAGCCATTTGTGGCAATACGCATTTCAAACAGGTAAGCTGTTTTGAAAAATGTAGGGGGTGTTGGATTCTCAGGGGAACGTAACATGAACGGTCAAGTTTCTGGTATTGAGACTGGCTCTAATGCAACCAGGGGTACATCGTCTTCCAAGAGATCAATTGTGTTAGGGGATTCTGTAGTCAGAGGTACAGACAGATGTTTCTGTGGCCAGCAGCAAAAAATCAGAACGGTGTGTTGTTTCCCTGGTGCCAGGATCAAGGATGTCTCAGAGAGGGTGCAAAATGTTCTCAAGGGGGTGTCAGGCCAGCTAGAGGTCATTGTCCACATTGGAACCAACGATATAGGAAGGGAAAAGGTTGGGATTCTGAAGGGAGATAACAGACAGTTAGACAGGAATTTAAAAAGGAGGTCCTTGAGAGTAGTAATATCTGGAATCCTCTTGGTGCTACGAGCTAGTGAGGGCAGGAATAGGGGGAGAGAGCAGATGAATGCATGGCTGAGGAGCTGGTGTTGGGGAGAAGGATTCACATTTTTGGCCCATTGGAATCACTTTTGGAGTAGAAGTGACCTGTATAAGTAGGAAGGTTTGCACATAAATTGGAAGAGGACTAATATACTGGCAGGGAGATTTGCTCGAACTGCTCGGGAATATTTAACTTGGTAAGGTGGGGGGGGGGGGGAGATAGCGGTGGGACCCAGGAAGGTAGTGAGGAAAGAGATCTATCTGAGACGGGTACAGTTGAGAACAAAAGCAAGTCAAACCATCAGGGCAGGCAGGGACAAGGTAAGACTAATAACTAAAACTGCATTTATTTCAATGCAAGGGGCCTAACAGGGAAGGCAGATGAACTCAGGGCATGGTGAGGAACATGGGACTGGGATATCATAGCAATTACAGAAACATGGCTCAGGGATGGGCAGGACTGGCAGCTTAATGTTCCAGGATACAAATGCTACAGTAAAGATAGAAAGGGAGGCAAGAGAGGAGGGGGAGTGATGTTTTGATAAGGGATGGCATTACAGCTGTGCTGAGGGAGGATATTCCCGGAAATACATCCAGGAAAGTTATTTGGGTGGAACTGAGAAATAAGAAAGGGATGATCATCTTATTGGGATTGTATTTTAGACCCCCTAATAGTCAGAGGGAAATTGAAAAGCAAACTTGTAAGGAGATCTCAGCTATCCGTAAGAATAATAGGGTGGTTATGGTAGGGGATTTTAACTTTCCAAACATAGGCTGGGACTGCCATAGTGTTAAGGGTTTAGATGAAGAGGAATTTGTTAAGTGTGTACAAGACAATTTTCTGATTCAGTATGTGGATGTACCTACTAGAAAAGGTGCAAAACTTGACCTACTCTCGTGAAATAAGGCAGCGCAGGTGACTGAGGTGCCAGTGGGGAGCACTTTGGGGCCAGTGAGCATAATTCTATTAGATTTAAAATAATGATGGAAAAGGATAGACAAGATCTAAAAGTTGAAGTTTAAATTGGAGAAGGGCCAATTTTGACAGTATTAGGCAAGAACTTTCAAAAGCTGATTGGGGCAGATGTTCACAGGTAAAGGGACGGCTGGAAAATGGGAAGCCTTCAGAAATGAGATAACGAGAATCCAGAGAAAGTATATTCCTGTTAGGGTGAAAGGAAAGGCTGGTAGGTATAGGGAATGCTGGATGACTAAAGAAATTGAGGGTTTGGTTAAGAAAAAGAAGGAAGGATATGTCAGGTATAGACAGGATAGATTGAGTGAATCCTAAGAAGAGTATAAAGAAAGTAGGAGTATACTTAAGAGGGAAATCAGGAGGGCAAAATGGGGACATGAGATAGCTTTGGCAAATAGAATTAGGGAGAATTCAAAGGGTTTTTACAAATATATTAAGGACAAAAGGGCAACTAGGGAGAGAATAGGGCCCCTCAAAGATCAGCACGGTGGCCTTTGTGTGGAGCCACAGAAAATGGGGGAGATACTAAACAAGTATTTTGAATCAGTATTTACTGTGGAAAAGAATATGGAAGATATAGAAAGTAGGGAAATAGATGGTGACACCTTGCTAAATGTCCATATTACAGGGGAGGAAGTGCTGGATGTCTTGAAACGCATAAAAGTGGATAAATCCCCAGGACCTGATCAGGTGTACTCCAGAACTCTGTGGGAAGCTGGGAAAGTGATTACTGGGCCTCTTGCTGAGATATTTGTATCATCGATAGTCACAGGTGAGGTGCTGGAAGACTGGAGATTGGCTAAAGTGGTGGCGCTCTTTAAGAAGGGTGGTAAGGACAAGCCAGGGAACTATAGACCAGTGAGCCTGACGTCGGTGGTGGGCAAGTTGTTGGAGGGAATCCTGAGGGACAGGATGTACATGTATTTGGAAAGGCAAGGACTGATTAGGGATAGTCAACATGGCTTTGTGAGTAGGAAATCATGTCTCACAAACTTGATTGAGTTCTTTGAAGAAGTAACAAAGAGGATTGATGAGGGCAGAGCAGTAGATGCGATCTATATGGACTTCAGTAAGGCATTCGACAAGGTTCCCCATGGGAGATTGGTAGACAAGGTTAGATCTCACAGAATAAAGGGAGAACTCATCATTTGGATACAGAACTGGCTCAAAGATAGAAGACAGAGGATGGTGGTGGAGGGTTGTTTTTCAGACTGGAGGCCTGTGACCAGTGGAGTGCCACTAGGATTGGTGCTGGGTCCTCTACTTTTTGTCATTTACATAAATGATTTGGATGCGAGAATAAGAGATATAGTTAGCAAGTATGCAGATGACACCAAAATTGGAGGTGTAGTGGACAGCGAAGAGGGTTACCTCAGATTACAACAGGATCTTGATCAGATGGGCCAATGGACCGAGAAGTGGCAGATGGAGTTTAATTCAGATAAATACGAGGTGCTGCATTTTGGGAAACCAATATGAGCAGGACTTGTACACTTAATGATAAGGTCCTAGAGAATGTTGTTGAACAAAGAGACCTTGGAGTGCAGGTTCATAGCACCTTGAAAGTGGAGTCGCAGGTAGACAGGATAGTGAAGAAGGGGTTTGGTATGCTTTCTTTTATTCATCAAAGTATTGAGTACAGGAGTTGAGAGGTCATGTTGCGGCTGTACAGGACATTGATTAGGCCACTGTTGGAATATTACATGCAATTCTGGTCTCCTTCCTATCGGAAAGATGTTGTGAAACTTGAAAGTGTTCAGAAAAGATTTACAAGGATGTTGCCAGGGTTGGAGGATTTGTGCTATGGGAAAAGGCTGAACAAGCTGGGGCTGTTTTCCCTGGAACATTGGAGGCTGAGGGGTGACCTTATAGAGGTTTACAAAATCATGAGGGGCATGGATAGGATAAATAGACAAAGTCTTTTCCCTGAGGTCGGTGTGGGCAGAACTAGATCAGATTAGATTAGATTTGATAACTTACAATGTGGAAACAAGCCCTTTGGCTCAACAAGTCCACACTGACCCTCTGAAGAGCAACCCACCCAGACCCATTCCCCTACTTTTACCCCTTCACCTAACACTACGCCAATTTAGTATGGCCAATTCACCTAACCTGCACAGTTTTGGACTGTGGGAGGAAACCGGAGCACCCAGAGTAAACCCACGTAGACACGGGGAGAGTGGGCAAACGCCACACAGACAGTTGCCTGAGGTGGGAATCGAAGCCAGGTCTCTGGCGCTGTGAGGCAGCAGTGCTACTAGAGGGTATATGTTTAGGGTGAGAGGGGAAAGATATAAAAGAGACATAAGGGGCAACTTTTTCACGCAGAGGGTGGTATGTGTATGGAATGAGCTGCCAGAGGAAGTGGTGGAGGCTGGTACAATTGCAACATTTAAAAGGCATTTGGATGGGTATATGAATAGGAAGAGTTTGGAGGGATATGGGCCAGGTGCTGGCAGGTGGGACTAGATATCTGGTCAGCATGATCAGGTTGGACTGAAGAGTCTGTTTCCATGCTGTACATCTCTATGACTCTATGACTCCATGTCCTGCAGGGTTCAGTATCTGGGTTACAGCTGTTAACTTTATGTATTAATGATCTGGATGAAGGGACTGGGGGCATTCAGGCGAAGTTCACTGATGATACAAAATTTGGCAGACAGGCAGGTAGTACTGAGGACGTGCGGAGGCTACAGAAAGATTAGACAGTTGAGGAGAGTGGTCGAGGAAATGGCTGACGAAATTCAATGTGAGCAAATGCGAGGTCTTTCACTTTGGAAAAAATAATATAGACATGGACTATTTTCTAAACAGTGAGAAAATTCATAAAGCCCAAGTACAAAAGGATCTGGGAGTGCTAGTCCAGGATTCTCTTAAGGTTGACTTGCAGGTTGAGTCCATGGGTAAGAAAGCGAATGTAATGTTGTGATTTATCTCCAGAGGGTTGGAACATAAAAGCAGTGATCTGCTTCTGAGACTTTATAAAGCTCTAGTTAGGCCACATTTCGAATACTGTGTCCAATTTTGGGCCTTACACCTCAGGAAGAACATATTGACACAGGAGCGTGTCCAGCGGAGATTCACACATACGATCCCTGGAATGATAGGCCTAATATATGATGAATGGCTGAGGACCCTGGGATTGTATTCATTAGAGTTTAGAATGTTGAGGGGAGATCTAATAGAAACTTGGCGTAGAAAGGGTGGATGCTGGGAATTTGTTTCCAAATGGCGGGGAGATGAGGACTTGTGGGTACTGCCTTAGAATTAGAGGGCGTCAATTTAGAATGGAAATGAGGAGACATTTCTTTAGCCAGAGAGTGGTGGGCCTGTGGAACTCGTTGCAATGGAGCACAGTGGTGGCCGAGACATTATATGTCTTCAAGGCAGAGATTGATAAATTCTTGACCTCACAAGGAATTAAGGGATACAGGGAGAATGCGATTCAGTGGTGTTGAAACACCCATCAGACATGATTAAATGATGGAGTGGACTTGCTGGGCTGAATGGCCTTACTTCCACTCCTATTTCTTATGGTCTCATAGTCTTATGGAGATTAGTCATGATCCTATTGAATGGCTCAAGGGGTTGAATGGCCTACTCTTGCTCCTAGTTCTTATATTCTTATATGTTCAGCAAGTGAGTTACTCGCCATGGAATTCATAGTCTCTGACTTGCCTTTTTCACCACAGTATTTATGTTTCTAGTGAATGATAGCCCCCAAGACTTTGATGTTGGCAGAGTCAGTGATGTTCATGTTGTTGATTGTTTAGATTTTCCCTTCTTAAAGGTGGAATGATCTTCCTGAGGAAATGATGCACGTACAATTGCAGTATTTAAAAGACATTTGAATAAGTACATGAATAGAAAGGATTTGGAGGGATTTAGACTAGCAGCACAGGTGGGCACTAGTTTAATTTGGGGTTATGTTTGGCATGGACTGTCTGGACCAAAGGGTCTGTTTCTGTGCTGTATGACTATGCCTGTAATGTCATTGTTTGACAGCTGTATGGCCCAATGGTACTGCAATTTTCAATGATGGTGTTCCTTCTGCATTCCCAACCATGGGTTAGCTAGCCCTGCAAGCTGGTTAGCTCAGTCTACAGCTAGTTTACAATGTAAAGTAGCACCAAGCATGTGGATTCAATTCCTGCACGAGTTGAAGACTCTCCTTGTCAATCTCTCCCTCTTGCCTGAGGTGTGATGAACCTCAGATTAAACCACCATCAGTTGTTTCTTTCTAATGACAATCCACCCCTATGGTGACTTTACGAACAGCCCATGATTTATGTTCATTTTTAATCAAGGAAACAAGCAAACACTCTTTCAAATTTTATTTTAGCCTCAAATGCTTTTTAATTTGAGAGTCTGTTCCTTGAAGACATGTTTGTCATTTCTGATGCAAATAAGTTTGTACCAACTGCTTCAATGTTCCACCTGATGATCATGGAATATCAGAATGTCCAAAGGTGATGGATGGTGGGACTGCAGTGAGAACATGATTTTTTTTTGATGCTCATGTCTTTCCTTAGGAAGTCTTTTTGAAATAATCGTGTGGAGTGTGCAATATAGATGGCTAGATGGTGGTGGATGGAGTAAAGTTTGAAATGTGGAACATTGAAACTGGAATCAGGAGTAGGCCATTCAGTCCTCTGAGCCTCCTCCATCATTAAATACGATCATGACTGATCATTTAACTCATTGCCATCTTGTCACGTTCTCTTCATAACCCTAATGTCTTTAATATCTAAAAATCTATCTGTCACTTCCATGAAGACTGCACAGCCTTTGGAGACTACACGAGCTATGTGTTTGCCCAAATGCTGTTGTGATCGTGACTGCAGCCACCTTAATTCGAGTGATTAGTGCTCTATCTCTTCCAGTCTTGACTTGAGCCTTGCAAATGGTGAAGAGGCTTTGAGTGGATCAGGTAATGAACCACTCTTTGTGAAGTACTTAGTCTCTGTTTGTTCTTGTAGCGACAGAGAAGCTTCATCCAAACTCGAATCAAAGCCCGTGATATTGATGGTGGGAGGCTCATTGATGGTAGTATCATTGACAGTCAAGTTAGATAATTGAATTATCTTTCGTTTGAAGTTTTAGCTGAAGACAGGAAACCAGTCAAGAATATTCCCTCGGCAAATTTTCTAATATTACCTGCATGAAACGGACAAATTATACCTGATGAATTTAGATAGGGAAATATTACAAATATATACTTTGAAATTTTGTGAATTTATGAAAAACATTAATTTGAATTTATATTGTAGCTTAATTAAATTAAACGTATTGTTCTCATGCACAACCAGAGAAGCAGAAGTTTCTGGAATTAAAGGTTGGGAAATATAGAACATAGAATAATACAGCACAGAACAGACTCTTCGGCCATCAATGTTGCACCAAACTGTGAATTAATCTAAGCTCATCCCCCTACACTATCCCATCATCATCCATGTGCTTACCCAAGGATTGTTTAAGTCTCCCTAATGTGGCTGAGTAAACTACATTGGCAGGCAGGGCATTCCATGCCCTTAAACAGAATTTGCTTTCAGCCTTGTTCTGAACTGTCTTCCCTGGCATTGTCCAAAAGTAAACCAGACAGCTTTTCAAACTGAGGGAAGCCTCCAACCACAAATTTGCATCAACGTTCAGGTAGACTATCTCAGCTGTGTAACGTAGTGTCACAGGGGTCTACAACATGGATAAAGGCCCTTTGGCCCATCGTGTCTGTGCAGGTCAAAGACAAACCTAGGGCGATACTGTGGCTCAGTCGTTAGCATAGCTGCCTCACAGCACCAGGGACCCGGGTTCGATTCCAGCCTCGGGCGACTGTCTGTGTGGAGTTTGCACATTCTCCCCGTGTCTATGTGGGATTCCTGAGTGCTCTGGTTTCCTTTCACAAAAGATGTGCAGGTTAGATGAATTGGCCATGCTAAATCATCCATAGTGTTTAAGGATGTGTAGGTTAGGTTCATTAGTCAGGGGTAAATATAGGGTTGGAGAACAGGTCTGATTGGGTTACCCTTCGGAGGGCAGGTGTGGACTTGTTGGGTCAAATGGTCTGCTTCCACACTGTAGGGATTCTATTCTAAGCCCCGAACTATTCTCATCCCATTTTCCAGCAGCTGACCCAATGCCAACAGATGCTACCAGACCTGTTGAGCTTCTCTAGCACTTTCTATTTTTATTAACTCCACTGCTTGGGCCCAAGCTGTTAAAGGCATGACTGCTACTATCATGGGTTAATTAAAACCAGGAATGTTAAAGACCAGAAATAGATAATCTTGGAGGGCTGTAAGATTAAAGGGAGTTACAGAGAGGGACGGGAAAGATTATAGGATTAGAAGACATGGGTGAGACTCAAAATCAATAGTTTCTTGATTCAGTTATAACTTGCTGTAGGATAGTGAGCAAAGAGGAGGTTGCTGAATGAAGCCTGGCACTAAAGTGGGATTGAATGAATAGTTGAGGCACAAAGATGTGCAAATCAGGTGAACTGGCCATGCTAAATTGCCCGTAGTGTTAGGTAAGGGGTAGATGTAGGGGTATGGGTGGGTTGCGCTTCGGCGGGGCGGTGTGGACTTGTTGGGCCGAAGGGCCTGTTTCCACACTGTAAGTAATCTAATCTAATCTAATATAAATCAAGGATCGAGCCCTCCACAATCACCTGATGAAGGAGCGTCGCTCCGAAAGCTAGTGTGCTTCTAATTAAACCTGTTGGACTATAACCTGGTGTTGTGTGATTTTTAACTTTGTACACCCCAGTCCAACACCGGCATCTCCGAATCATAAATCAAGAATGCCAAGTTCAATCCCTGCTCTATGCTGTGGTACGAGTAGCAGCATTACTGGATTGGGAATTAATAGAAAATAACAAAAGTATCTTTTCCCTGACCACAAAATAGTGACCTCTGCCAGAATTAGAAGCTGACATAGGACAGAACTACATTTGGTGATGAGTTCCAATTATTCCAGCTCCGTTTCAGATTCTTGTATGATTAACAAGGTGGCTTATGGAACAATAACAAAAATGGAAGAAGAATAATGAAGCCATTGAGGAAAAAAAATGAATAGAGAAGGAAAAATATGCTGGAGGAAATCAAATATCAATAATTGCAGAACAAAAACATAATTAGATCTACTAAGTAATGTTGTTTTAAATATTCATGCAGTGTGAGTCTCTGGTCATTGAGAATTAATTGGATCAACAAATCTAACAGTAGGTAATAATGCAGGATATACCAACTATTTATTGATATCTAACTCATCATTGAGATCATACTGAGAAGTTTGTATCTAGTGAAGACAACTTAACCTTTGGAGGTAAATCATTGGGCTGAAGTTAATAAATTTTCTAACAGCATTCACTCAGCTCCATGACTCAAGGATTGTTTATGTATGTAAAGGAAAAGAACATTTAAACGTACAGCAAGAGCAAAAAGAGTGGCCCTTCCTGCGAGAAAATGAGTTAATATTGTTGAGCAACCAATCAGAGATAAGAAAAAAACACATTGATTCGAAAGAAGAAATTAACCTTTTCCTGGTGTGAAGGATGAACTTGTCTTCAAATTCTTCAATCCATCCCAGATGGGCAATTTATTGGACGAATCTAACTGATAATCCGTGTTCCTCACAGGCCAATAACATAGTTAATATGCCTTTGTTTACAGCACTTAGCTCCCACAACAATTCACCTCATTAACCTTTATGGTGCCTTCAAAAATCAGTTGTACCCAATTTAATTGGTGGAGTCATCCATAACATTCTTCCTATTCATTGTCAATCTTTTCACCTTTATGAATTATTCAGAAACTGTTTTACATGAGGACTTCATATTCATACAAAATGGTGGATAGTGAGTGTTTTATTATCACCATAGAATCACGACAGTGTGGAAGAAGGCCATTCAGCCCATTGAGTCTACACCCACCCTCTAAAGGATATCCTACCCAAATCCATTCCCTTACCCAATCGCTGTCACCCGGCTTTTCACTAGGTAACCCACCAGCCTACACATCCCTGGTGCTGTGAGGCAGCAATGCTAACCATTGAGCCACTGTGCCGCCCACACAGACCTGTACCTTGAAGGAGTTATATCAGTGACAACATGACATGTGCCATTCTTGTATAAAGTCATCCACCTCACCTTCACCCACTGTCTCAGTAATTTACAATTACATCAGTAAGCACAAAACCTAGACTATGCAGCTGTGATATTGTGGCCTTGCTAATAGTTAGTATTGTAAATAAATTTGAAGATCTTTGACTCAACAGAACCTGACTTCCTGTGATATATCAACGAGGTAAAAACAATGACTGCAGATGCTGGAAACCAGATTCTAGATTAGTGGTGCTGGAAGAGCACAGCAGTTCAGGCAGCATATACCTGTGATATATGTTATGTGAATTAACATATTGAAAACTACAAACAGCACGATGGTGAAAGAAAATAGTACTAAAAGTGAAATGTGACAATAGGTAGATGCTAATGGATGGAAAAGTAGTAGACTGATGGATGACTGCTTGGAATAAGATGTTTCACAGCATCCATACTGTTACATCTTCATCCTTTAGCAACCACTTATGAGCTGTCAGGTCTAGATTTTAGTCCCTACTTTCTTTCACCGCAATGCTGTTTGTGGTTTTTATATGTTAACCTGCATGACTTCATCCGCTGCAAGAGCTTAATCTCAATTTCTCAGATACCAACTATTTTTCTAAGTTCAATGCGAGGAGTGTATATTTATCCATACATCTTTCTCCAAAGCTACATGAACTGACAACTTTTAGGATGTCAATCCCATTTGCATCATCCATTAGCTGAGGTATATTTCAACAGCCAGGGGATTGTATGACCAAAGGTCTAATAGATTGTCTCTGGTTGGCTGATAATATCGCAGTTGTCAGAATAACTAAACATGACCACAAAGCAAACTTACATCTGTTCACAACGCCAACAAGGAAACATTGTCTTATTTTTAACAGCATCTAATATCAAATCAATATGAGGCAATTAACCTCTTCAGTCAATTTAGTTTTGCCTGCACTATTAAGCCTGATCCTACCAAAATAGAAAAAGTACAGGAGATGCCAACATTGCAATACAAAAGTGATTTACAAAGATGTTTTGCTTTCTATATTTTCTATTTATTCCCGTACATTCCAA
The DNA here is from genome assembly GCF_047496795.1 of Chiloscyllium punctatum. Lineage (NCBI taxonomy): Eukaryota > Metazoa > Chordata > Chondrichthyes > Orectolobiformes > Hemiscylliidae > Chiloscyllium > Chiloscyllium punctatum. The sequence continues at coordinate 6,349,004 of NC_092779.1, read as the reverse complement.
ACTTTGCAATCTCCTCTTTGAATGCTTCTTCAGGATACAGTACTAGGCTATCAATTCCAGACCAAACAGGTCTTTCAAATAAAGATGGACATTGCAGGAGAAACCCAGCAGGTCTGACAGTATCTGTGGAGAGAGAAACAGAGTTAATTTTTGAGTCCAATCACTCTTCCTCCATACTGTTTCACTCTATTAGTCACCCTACAGTGTTGGCACAGAAGTGTTTGGGAATGGATCAGAGAAAAGGCTATCATGACATGGAAGGGAGACTCTTGAAGAGGAAAATTGAAACTGCGTTGGAAGGTTTGTTTATTCTGCTTTATATCATAATCTACAGCATTATATAGCATATAGATTTCAGTCTCCAATCATCATTCAAGTTCTATTGGTGAGTTTCTAGATAATTCAGAAACTAGTTTTTGTTTTTCTTGAGTTTTATCTTGTGTGGCTGGAAGTCTTTCAAAGTGTGTGTGTGTGTGTCAGAGTCTATCTGTCTCAGTGTTGGGACTTGGGGATGGGAGACTCTCTGGGGTCTGTCTGCAACCTGTTGTACACATTGGTGGGAGAGGTGATGGTGCAGTGAGGACATGAACTGAAAGCTGGGCTTTCCACCAGAAAAGCTGAATGCTGCCGGTATCTCTACTATTGTCTGGCACTGATGTTTTTTTCCATGAGGGTTTATTAAATTTGTGACTGATCCTTCCTCTGTTGCATCCACACAGCAAGTTTAACAGAGTGTCTGAGCAGCTAGGGGCTAAATGGAGAGGAGGTAGTAAAAAAGCTGACGAAGATGAATATCTGAACAGTGCAGGATCTAAATATGAAGGCACACAGCTCAGGCTCTTAAAAGTGTATTATTACTTTATCTGTACTTTGACTTACTGAACGTTTACTTTAGATTTTTGTTTCTCTTACTTTGGTTGTTTCTTCAAGATTAAATAACCTTTGTGTTTTCAAACAAATCACTGGTTTCAATTTGGTTTGTTTTTTTTTTCTGGAATTTCTACAACATAGAATTATTTGGTTTAATAAGATCCAAGTTCAATTTTTTTTGTCCTGTTTTGATATGTTCTCATATTTTTAGATGTCTTGAGATTTAAATGATTTTTGTTTAATGAATGTTTATTTGTGTGTTTGTTAATAAAAGTTAAAATTGAGCTACATGAATAGCCCCTTTGCTTTGCTTCAGTTAATGCTCACATCCTAGATCCTTCTTCATTAAGCTTATTTCCCCAATAAGATTCAAAATCCACATCAACATCCTAAAGGCACATAAAGCTGAAAATCATGCAGAGGAAACAATTAAATTTCGATCATAAAGGTGCATGGTGCTACCTTCAGAGCAGAAACCTGCAGTCGAGCTAACTACTTCAGTTCAGAACACGAGTCTACTGGATGCTATTAGTTTCTGCTAGATCTGTGCTACTTTTTAAAACTGCTTAGTAATGAACAGTATATAAAATTCAAGGTATCTGACTCTATGACTTGATTATCTCTGGTGTACGTTATATGGGATAATATGTGATGCTTGATTCCCTTCCTGATTAAACATCTATCTCAGCTTTGAATATATTTAATGACGCAGCCTCGACAGCCCTTTATAGTAAAGAACTCCCCAGGTTCACTAAACTCTGAGAGAAGAAATTCCTCCTTATCTTTGTATTAAATGTGTGACCCCTTATTCTGAGATTATGCTCTCTGGTCTGAGACTCTCACACAAGGAGAAACAACTTTTCAAAATCTACCATAACAATTTTATATGTTTAAATAAGGCTTCCTTTCATTCTTCTAAACTCCACTGAGGACAAACCCAATCTACTCAATCTCTCCTTGAGAAATAGTCATTTCCTCTCAGGATCAGTTTAGTGAACTTTCTCTGCACAGTCTTCTTCTTTAAATACTTTGAGTGATCTAACCTGTGGAGAAAGATCTGCTACCCTGCTCACCCACAGCATGACTGCATAAAAAACACAGAAGCAGGCCTGTGAAGCACAGAGATCAAGCCTGCCAACACACACACACACACACACACACAGAACACACCCACAATGCCCTAGTCTTGGTAAACAGGGTAATATAGAAACCAGACATGGTCAGGCTACTCCCAGGCCAGAGAACACACTTCCCAAACAGCCTTCACAGTTAGCTCCCAGCCCCGAGTAGCACCGAAATCCCAATACCCTAAGGGCAGGCTCATTTCCCATTGAAACCAAACAAAGAGGCAGACTGAGAGGCCCCGGAAGACTTCGCTTGTAGAAGGAACACAATGGGACAGACCTGGATGCCAGGAGAAGGGACATTTGCACAAATTCACGCGGCTGGAAAATACAATGAAGAATCCTCTAGAAGACATTCTCACCTACTCACAGAGATGGCTGGAATCTCCTGTGTCAATTACAAATGAATTGCTACTACCAGACACTTGATTAATTTCCATTCTGTTCATGCTTGTTTTAATTGCTTTACAATTTTCCCCATTGTACTGTACCTGCTTTACAATACATCCCAGTCCAACACCGGCATCTCCAAATCATGCTTTACAATGCTCACCTTTGGGTTATACCCCTATAAAGCCTGCCTGCACCTTCTGTTCGGGGAAGCGCATTCTGGTCATCTATGCAGAGAATCGGTTCTGTCTCAGCCTGGTCAATTTCTCTTCAGCCATACTGCTTTGTTTAATAAACTACTTGTCAATTTCATCATGATCCTCATTTGTGGTCTCTGATTTATTGGGCTGAATTTCTCCGACATAACCCCACAACTGTCTGGGTTGGAGAATTACAGAGGTTTGCTCAGGAAGAAAATAATTCTTTTGCATCTCAGTATTAAGTCAAAGTCCCCTTATTCAATATTCTTCCACAAATAGAAACCTTTTGTCAATGTTGATGTTTCAAATACCCTCAGACTCTTGTATGTTTCAATAAAGATCACCCCTCATTCTTGTAACTTCTGTTTAGTTATTCCCATCGAGTCAACTTCTTTACCACAGAGTGAATCCCTTTTGAACAGCTTCCAATACCAGAACATAATTTCCATAAACTGTACACCTTACTCCAGATATGGCCTAACAATTATCATGTGAACTTGTGTCAAGACTTCCTTTTTGATAAACTCCAAATTTCTGCAATAGAGGCCAAAATTCCATTTGACTTTCCAATTACTTGCTGCACCTACATGTTAATGTATGGGGGGCAAATCCCTAAAAGGTGCTCTACTATTTACGAGTCCCTCTCTCTGTAATTGATGACTTTTCCCTCATTAAACTCCATCCACAAAGTTTTGCACACTTACTTAACCTATCTATTGTCCCTTGTATACTTCTTATGTCCTCCCATCTATTTTGCTATTGCTAGAAAACTCTGTCTCCTCCTCCATGATTTGGACAGTAAGTAATTGAGGGCTGAGTATTGATTCCTGTGGCGATCCACTTTACAGTTTTATGATCTGAAAACAACCCATTAATCCTGAAACGCTGTCTCTTCATGTGTTAACCAATCTTCAATCCAGGCTAATTTATTGCCCCATTACAATGAGTTCCTATGTTGTGCAATATCTTTTCATATGGCACCCTATCAAATACCTTCTGCAAATCCAAAGGCACTATGTCTACTGGTTCACCTTTATCAAATCTTCAAGGAATTTTATATAATTTGTCATATATAATATTCCTTTCACATAACTATGTTGACTCAGATTGATTGCATTAAGTTTATTTCCTAATTGTCCTGCTATTTCTTCCTTAATGATAAACTCCAGCTTTTTTGCGATGACAGATGTTGAGGCTAACTCAGTTTCATGTTTCCGGCTTTCTGTCTCCCTCCCTTCTTGAGCAGGGACACCATATTAGCAGTTTTCCAATTGGCAGGAAACCTTTGGAATCCACTGAGTTCTGGAATGTTGTGACAAAGATCTCCACTATTGCTGCAGTCAGGTGACATGCCTGCCTTTTGCCCCATTAATTTGTAAGATATTTTGTTCCTCATGGTGCAAGATCTTTCCTCCTGCTGGTGCCTTGCTTATTTGTACTCATTAGGATGCTTACCATGAAGACCAATGCAAAAAACTGGTTGAAGTGATCTGCCAGTTTGCTGCTCCACATTAATTCCCCACTTGTACTCTCCATGCTGTTGCATTTTGTTCTGATGTTTTAAACTTCCCTTCAATTCAGAAACGCCTGACTGCTTTGTTGCAGAAGGATCAGGGTATCCTTGTGTATGAATTGCAGAAAACTCCTATGCATGTTCAGCAGATAATAATGAAGGTAAATGGAATTTTGTAATTTATTGTTAAGGGAATACAATTCATAAGTAACGATTTCTACAAGGCATTAGTGAGACCACACCTGGTGTATTGCACACAATTTTGGTCTCCTGACTTGAGGAGGGATGTGGTTGTATTGGAGGTAGTTTAAATCCAGAGATGAGGGATTTGTTTTCTGGAGAAAGACTGAAGATTTTAACCATATAGTCTCTGGAGTTCAGAAGAATGAGAGGAGATCTAATTGAAGTACATAAAATAATAAAAGGGATTGACAAAGCAGGCATGTCGGGCAATCTAAAATGAGAGATCATAATTTTTGGATGGAGGGGGGTAACAGATTCAAAACAGAGATGAAGAGAAATTACTCATTCCAAAGTGTTGTTAATCTGTGGAATTCACTGCCCCAGAATATGGTGGCTACCAGACCATTAAGTATATTTAAGGAGGAGATAGGCAGATTTTGTGAGCAATGGGCTGACGGGTTATAAGGAAAGCTAAGAGTGGAAGCTGAGATGAAATCAGCTACCATCATATTAAATGGCACATTGGCTCAAGAAGCTGAATTGCTTATTCTTACTTAAAGCCGTTCAAGTGCAGTCTATTTCAACGGAACAGCTCTATCTTTGCTGATACTGGTGTCAGTTCCCCATGAATTGGAACTCATTTCTCTCACACCAATCTTTCAGCACACATTTGCCTTGTTGAACTAATTCACGCCAATATACACATGACTCAGGTTGTAACCTGGAGATTATTACAATTGTGCGTCAGATCTTTGAACGTAGTCCTGAGCTGCTGACAATCTCTCAGCAAAACCTCGTTTCTAATATTACCTACGACTTTAGGAGCTTCATGGACCATGACAACTGAATCCTTCCCCTCCCACGCCAAGTTTTTCTTAAGTCCAGAAGCACCATCCTGACCCTTGGTACCAAGTAGGTAACACAGATTCCAGAACATTCAACACTTTGTTCAGTGTTATTTCCCTAACTATACTCCCTTGTTATTGATACATTTCTCTTTCCTACCCTTACTGAAAAGGTGCACTGTATCAGGGCGCTGTGGTCAGTTCACTTTCCTCTTTGCATTCAGTGACCTTGACCACTGGGAGCAAGAACCTCCTACCTGTGGATTAGGGCACTTGCTGGGGCTCTTCCAAACCTAGATTCTGTACCCCATTTGTATGTCATTCATAGTCACCTCCTCCTGTCAATGAATGTGAGCCAAGTTTAATGAAATTAATCTAAAGGATGTAACTGATGTGTTGGAGTGTACACTACCCAGAAACCAGCTCATCAATTCTGAGCTGAAGATCCTCAAACAGCTAAACATTGGTGCACAACTGGTCATCGTGGATCATACAGTAATCTACTAGCTCCCACATTCTACATCTGCAACACATCACCTACACAGCCATCTCTACCTACTTAATCTATTAATTTAAATGTGATTCTGGGTAATCCAAGATGGAGGACGGGAAAAAATTCTGTCTGAAACAGCTGCTCCTTTTTTGAGATATTTTAGGTGCTGGAGGTGATTTCCTCGAATTCCAGGAGCAGCAATTCCTGTTTTATACGCTGTTGCATTGTTTTGGAACTTTGGAAAAAAAATCAAAACAACAGCAGTTTTAAAAGGGAGAAGAACAGACAAAGGAAGCACATGGTGAGGTCATTACAGGAGAGAGAGAGAAACAAATTGACACTGCCTTTGCTGTTTGAATTACATGTATGGAATGAACTGCCAGAGGATGTGGTGGAGGCTGGTACAATTGCAACATTTCAGAGGCATTTGGATGTGTATATGTATAGGAAGGGTTTGGAGGGATATGGGCCGGGTGCTGGCAGGTGGGACTAGATTGGGTTGGGATATCTGGTCGGCATGGACGGGTTGGACCAAAGGGTCTGTTTCCATGCTGTACATTTCTCCGACTCTATGACTCTATTAAAGTGAATTCATACAGCTGCATTCTTCAGCTGTAATACCATCACCTGATTTAAGCAACTTCACTTATCAAAAGGGACATGGAACATAAACCCAGCCATCACCAACCTGCTTTCCTTTGATGTTACCTTTTGGCTCTGTCAGTAGAAACAGGCTGAAGGGAGGCTCTGTTATTGATTTTTATCTTCCACAGTTACAACCCTTCTCACACAGGCAGGCTTTTCTCTTTACGATGTTGCTGTCCCGAAATCTCATGTTGTTGGAGAAGCTGCTGATCCAGATCTATAACTCACTCCTTATGAAGTTACTGTCTCCCCTCCCTCTTATATTGCTTTAACAAAGAACAAAGAAAATTTACAGTCCAGGAACAGGCCCTTCGGCCCTCCAAGCCTGAACCGATCCAAATTCGCTGTCTAACCTTTTGACCAGTTCCTAAGGATCTGTATCCCTCTGCTCCCCACCAACTCATGCATCTGTCCGGACACACCTTAAAAGAATCTTCTGTGCCTCCCTCTACTACCTCTGCTGGCAATGCGTTCCAGGCACCTACCACCTTTTGTGTAAAGTTTAAAAGCACAGAGTCCTCCTCCTTCTGCCTCTCTCTTGTTGTTTTGGGATGTAAAGATGTTTCATGGAGATTTGGACAAATTAAGTAAATGGGTGGGGACCATGGAAGGTGAAATATAATGTACATTGGAGGGAAGTCACTCACTTTTAGTGTGAAGTTACTAACGTCTTTTAGGGAAGGAAAATCCATCCTTACCTGGCCTGACATACAGAAAACCCCAGTCCCATAGAAATGTGGTTGACTCTCAAATACCCTCTGGGCAATTAGGGATGGGCAATAAATACTGAGCAGTGATGCCCTCACCCCATAAATGAATTTTAAAAAACTTTTGATAGCAAATAGAAAGAAGGGCAGAGAATGGTGAGAGGTTCAGAATTGCTGGTGTCCATGGAGACCTAGGTGTGAATGAATGATTGAATGAGTTGGGCATATATATTTTATAGTGAGTCAATCAATAAAATACAGTGAAAGGCTTTTTTCACTGTCACCAGGATGAATAGAATATAGAATATCCTTTATTGTCACATGAACTCAAGTATAGGAGTACAGTGAAAATCTTTCCAATGTTGCCTCTTATAGTATCATCTGAAGTACAAAGCACCTCAGTATAAATCTTAGATACAAAACAGGAATAAATCAGAAAACTAGATTCATAGGACAAGTCAGTTAAGAGGATAGACATCACAGCTAGATAAACAAATTACAGATAAACATTACATTGTAGTAGCTCAGCGCAGGGGTTTCCACACATGGTCTGACCGCCCATGCCAGACCCCAGTCCAACAACTGTCCCTGCACTGCTCCAATTCTCCGGTCTGCTCCACACTGGCTCTCAGACACTCTGAGGTAAACTTTCTCAGGGATTTGTTCCCTGTGCCGACCTCCGCTCCGGGATTCACCTCTGGGGCTCTCAGCCTCCTCCATTCCCCTCCAGGCAGGTCCAAGTCATCAGTTGAAAACAAATGCAGAAAGGAGGGGTAAAAACGAGGAGGAAACAATGTAAAAGAAAGAAAAAGAATGGGCAGAGCAGATGAGCTGTGGCTGGAACTTTTTACTCTGCCACCATCTTGTCAATCTATGTATTGATACAGTGCCATTTTGAATATTATTAATAATAAGTTAAAAAAATAGTAAGATGAAGCTCAAAGAGAGTCCATTAGTCCTGAGCCAACTCATCATCAATGGTGCTTTTGCCGCCATCCTTCCTGCACCACCTCATTGACATCTATATTGGACCCAAGCAATATTGAAGTCGCCATTCTTCAGGTGCCATTTTTTGCCACCAGGCTTATTCTTGCCACCGGAGCCTCACCACTGCCAGTGCCGGACCCACCCGAAAACCCTTGGACCCGAGTCATGAAAAGTTAGTGTGCACTTACAATGAGCATTTCGAAAGGTACATTGGCATTTATGAGAGAGGGATTTTAATGCAGGAGTAATGGTGTCTTGTTGCAAATAAACAGAACCTTTGTGAGACCATCCCTGGATTATAGTCTGTAATTTAGTTTTTTATGTCTAAACACTTCCTATAGAGGGTATACAATGGGGCTTCACGGGATTAATCCCTGGGACAACAGAATTCTTTTATGAAGATGGATTGAGGAAACTGGGCCTGTAATCTCCAGACTTTCAAAGAAGGAGAAGCATTTTCACTGAAATTTCCAAAGTTCAATCTGGGCATGACAAAGGAGAGGTGATGGAACCTTATCCCTGGTTGGTGAGTCCAGTATCAGTAGACACAGTCTCATGAGAAGGGGACAAACTACTGAAGACTAGCAATGATAGGATTTCTATCACTCAGTGGGGTTTGAAGCTTTGGAATTCTCTATCAGAGAGGGCTATGGAAACTCAGACATGAAATATCTTCAAGACAGAGACTGATAGATTTCTGGAGACCAAGACCACAAGAAGTAGGAACAGCAATGGCCCATTTGGCTCCTTGAGCCTGCTCTGCCTTTCAATGGGATCATGGCTGACCAACATTCCTCATGCCCACTTTCCTGCCCTTTCCCCATAACCCCCTGGTTCCCTGACTGATCAAGAATTTATCTATCTATCCTAATCTTAAATATACACAATGACTCTGCCCTGCCAGCTCTCTGTAGCAAGGAGGCCTAAAGACTCACAACCCTTTGAGAGAGGAAATTTGTCCTCATCTCAGTCTTAAATAGATACCCCATAATTCAGGGACAATTCCTTCTGGTCCTAGACTCTCCCATGAGGGGAAGCATTCTCTCAGCACTTGCCCTGTCAAGCTCCTTAAGAATCTTATATTTTTCAATGAGTTCACCTCTCATTCTTCTAAACTCCAGAGAGTAGAATCCCAACCTGTTTGGTCTTTGCTCATAGGACAATCCTTCCTTTCCAATAGATCATTTGCATAAACGTGGGTTCGAAGATGGTTTTGAAGAAAGGCTGCTGGACCTGAAATGTTAATCTGCTTTCTCTCCATAGATGTTGCCAGACCTGTTGAGTTTTACCAGCAATTTCTGATTTTGTATCATCCTCGTGAACTGCTTCCAATGAAACAATATCTTTCCTTAACTCAGAAGAGCAAAACGGCTCACTGTATGTGGAAAAAGTGACATTGAAATAGATCAACATCCATGAATGGCAGCAGACATGATGGGCTGAATGGCCTCCTCCTGCTCCTATTTCTGGGCTTCTTATCTTCCTATCTACTTGGGATGGAGGCAATTGGCTTCTTTCCAGTGTGTACAATATCATATCTTACCCAATTACTTCAAATTGTGTGGAAGGAATGATAACATTCACAATGTAAAGCCATCCTGAACATTGTTTAATCCAACATCTGTCTCAACCTTTGTGCAATTTATTTCAATTTAATTTTGTTTTCAGACCCATAACCTGGAAACAATCATCCCATTAGATTTACTTACTGTGCTGGAGGGAACCAAGCCCCCTCATACACCACAACCCCAGCAAACGATTAAAGCTTTGCATAAGTTCGAGAGCACATAAAACCATCATAAAAACCTCATTAATATCTTTGGCATCAATTCTCCAGTACCATCCAAAAAGTTTTTGTGCATCAAACTGATGGTCAACTAATTTAAGAAAATTACTTTCTTGTTATAGATTTCAGCTTTTCTGCTAAAACCAAATAGCTCGCACTTCCCTGCACATTTGTAATTGTTCAACTGATTTTTCTCATTTGATGATTTTAGATGGAATTGACCAAGAAGAGGCAACAGTTTGAGGTGAGGGTCTGACCTTGTTTAAGGGAAATAATAGTTTTATATATCATTCAGACCTTGGCATGTTTTTGCCAGCAGGGAAGGAAATGTGTTGCCCTGCTCTAGGTGGTAATGATTTGCCATCTGTAAAGACATTACATTTGAGACTGAGAGGTCTAAATCATTGCTTCTGACCTTTGCAAATGGAAGTTCAACTACAGCCCAGAGATAGCTGATAATAGCTAGTTCTCACGAACAAAAAAATTAAACTTGTTTGATCATTTCAATGTATATGAATCCCAGCCAGCAGTGACAGGACAACTTTGGGGATTCCACTGCCTATTTTTTAAAATCACTTCCTTCACATAACAAGATGTGGGGCTACTTGAAGCCTCCTGGCATTTCAAAGCAATAACGGTGCCTGATCTGATCACATCAGGAGCTGTCACAACAAGTACAGTGCAGTTGTGTGGCCAGTTCTTTTCTACTGATGGGATCCCGGGAAAGCATAATAGCTCTGTCAATTTTGCAATTGCAACATATATATATATATATATATATATATATAGATAATATGTGTGTGAGAGAGAGAGAAAGAGAGAGAGAGAGAGAGAGAGAGAGAACTATCTATATAATAATGCTGCACTGAGTCTGATCTCTCAACGTATCCTCAATCCTTTCACTACTCAGGAAGACAGAGCAAGAGACAATAGACAATATGTCCAGGAGTAGGCCATTCTGCCCTTCAAGCCTGCACCACCATTCAATATGATCATGGCCGATCATCCTTAATCAGTATCCTGTTCCTGCCTTATCTCCATAACCCTTGATTCCACTATCCTTGGGAGATCTATCCAACTCTTTCTTAAATGAATCCAGAGACTGGGCCTCCACTGCCCTCTGGGGCAGAGCATTCCACACAGCCACCTCATTTCTGTCCTAAATGGTCTACCCCGTATTTTTAAGCTGTGTCCTCTGGTTTGGCGTTCAGAACATGTTTCCTGCCTCCAGAGTGTCCAATCCTTTAATAATCTTATATGTCTCAATCAGATCCCTTCTCAGTCTTCTAAACTCAAGGGTATACAAGCCCAGTCGCTCCAGTCTTTCAGCGTAAGGTAGTCCCGCCATTCCAGGAATTGACCTCGTGAACCTACGCTGCACTCCCTCAATAGCCAGAATGTCTTTCCTCAAATTTGGAGACCAGAACTGCATACAATACTCCAGGTGTGGTGTCACCAGGGCCCTGTACAGCTGCAGAAGAACCTCTTTGCTTCTATACTCAATCCCTCTTGTTATGAAGGCCAGCATGCTATTAGCCTTCTTCACTACCTGCTGTACCTGCATGCTTACCTTCATTGACTGGTGTACAAGAACACCCAGATCTCTTTGTACTGCCCCTTTACCTAACTTGATTCCATTTAGGTAGTAATCTGCCTTCCTGTTCTTGCCACTAAAGTAGATAACCATACATTTATCTACATTAAACTGCATCTGCCATGCATCTGACCACTCACCTAATCTGTCCACGTCACCCTGTAATCTCCTAATATCCTCCTCGCACTTCACCCTGTCACCCAGCTTAGTATTATCAGCAAATTTGCTAATGTTATTACTAATACCATCTTCTATATCATTAACATATATTGTCAAAAGTTTAAACTGTTGTATAATGAAATACTTTGCTGCTGGTTCAAGTGTTGTGATGCTGGGGGATAATCACCCCGATAGCAAGCCCTGCGAATAACGTAGGGCATAGATAATGATGCACAGAGCAGGGCCAGGCTTTCAGGGTCTTCATGCAGCATGCCAGCTGCTTCAACGACTCACGGTGAAGATATATCTGAGCACCTTAAAGAGAACCATAACAGCGTGAGATATAGCTGAAGTCTCTCACTGGAACTGTACTAATCAGTATAGATAAGATGTTGAAAAAGACATAAAATAGCCAATAACTAGCTGGAAACCAAGTCAATAGTGAATTTGAGAACTTTCCTTTGGGGAAATCCCAGAACAACTTCTTTTTTCTGTGTTCTGTATCACCCAAAACACATTTTCTACCTGCTTCCAAAGAGCTGAAATTTCCTCTTTTGTGAAAGAGTGTTTGGACCCCATTTGACTTGAAATAAACTGCATCATTGCACCACCAAGTATCCTTTGTTCAAAGCTGGCTATGCCTCGTTTCCATTGTTGTCTACTTTCTTTTCATGTAGAAAGTAATTAAATGGACATTAATTGTGAAGAACAATAAAACAAATGTACTTAACTTTTCTTTTGGAGCCTTGTATTCACTTAATTTGCATAATTAAATTGTTTTGCTTTAAAAAAAAAGCACCTTTATTGTCACATCTTTATACAAGTGCAGGGCAATTTTATGGAATTACATTTGTGATGACCAAAGCTCCAATTTGAGAAAGCAATTTTATAAAATTGTTCCTTCTGTCTAATTCAGTACATGGATTCTCGTGAAACGTTTGCAATTACTGAAACGGTCAGGTTTAAATATGGGCATATAGATAATGCTACAAGGTTTATATTCCTCACTCCCACCCCCAATTCTGTAACCGCATCACAGTCTCAAAGGTTCTGATGCTTTTCCCTAGAATTTTTGATGAATTGTTTATTTTCTGAGTGAAGACTTTCTTGCTTGCTGGTTTATATCCAGGTAAGGCTGATCATATCCATCATCAGCGGACCACATCATGTAGCTTTGAAAACGATATTTGTTATCTGATACATTCCATTGAGAAAACATAGGAACATAGGATACAAAAGCAGGAGAGAGAAATCATAGGTTCCAGTGATTCTCGGCCACTTATTTCCTCACCTTTACCCTTCAGAGAGTTTGGGTGATCAGAATTGGCAAACATAGTCACACTGAGGTTGAACTGTTTTTGTGTATGTTCAGCAAAACATCTTAGCTTTTCTGGTCTTTGTTTCTATTTAAAAAATACGCAAGAGCTAGGAAGACATTCAGCTCCTCAAGTCTGCTCTGTTATTTAATACAATCATGGCTGACCTCTCTCAGCCTCTACTCCACTTTCCTGCTCTCTCCCCACAACCCATCAACCCCTTGCTAGTTAAAAATCTCTGTCTCCTTCTTAAATTTACTCAATGTCCCAGAATCCACCACAATCTGGGGAGTGAATTCCACAGGTTCATGATCCTTTAAGAGAAATGATTTCTCCTCATCTATTTAAACCTACCAACCATGATCTTAAAACTATAACCTCCTGTTTAAGATTGCCACACAAAGGGAAACATTGTTTGTATGTTGACTTTGTCAGTCATTTTAACATCTTATAAATCTCAATTAGATAGAGTCAGAGTCATGGAGATGTACAGCACGGAAACTGACCCTGTGGTCCAACTCGTCCAAGCTGACCAGATATCCTGACCTAATCTAGTCTCATTTGTCAGCACTTGGACCGTATCCTCTAAATCCTTCCTATTCATATACCATCCAGATGCCTTTTCAATGTTGTAATTGCACCAACCTCCACCACTTCCTCTGGCAGCTCAGTCCATATATGCACTACCTTCTGCATGAAAAAGTTGCCCCTTATGTCCCTTTTACATCTTTCTCTTCTCACCCTGAGCCAATGCCCTCTGGTTCTGGACTCCCCTACCCCTGGGAAAAGGCCTTGTATTTTTATTCTATCCATGCTCCTCATGATTTTATAAACCTCTATAAGGTCACCTCTAAATCTCCGACGCTGCAGAGAAAACTGTTCCAGCCTATTCAGCCTCTCCCTGTAGCTCAAACCCTCCAACCCTGGCAGCAATCTTGTAAATCTTTTCGGAACCCTTTCAAGCTTCACAATATCCTTCCTACAGGAAGCAGACCAGAACTGCACGCAATATTCCAAAAGTGGCCAAACCAATGTCCTATACAGCCGTAACATGACCTCTCAACTCCTGTACACAATGTTCTGTCCAATAAAGATCATCTCTCATTCTAAACACCAGACATCATAGGGCTAAAGTGCTCAACCTCTCTTCAAAGACAAACTCCTCATCGCTGGAATTAATCTGGTGAATCTGCTCTGAACTGTCCCTAATAGACTACATCCCTCTTTAAGTAAACGAACCAAAATTACATACAGTACTCCAGGTGCAGTCTCACTGTTGCCTTGTACAGTTGCAACAACACTTCCCTAATTTTATACTCTATTCGTTAACAATTAATGCCAAAATTCTATTTGTCTTTCTTATTGTCTGCTGAACCTGGCACCTATATTCCTGTGATTCATGCACGAGGATGTCCAGATTCTTCTGCATGAGAAAGGTGCTGACCATTTGGATAATTGATTGTCTTTCTATTCCTCCAATCAAAATGGATCATCTCATACATATAAGTCTAATTGAAAAAAAATAACAGGAGTGAAAAACAAAAATAAGTCTAATTGATACCTACCCTTCACGATGGTACACTTTACAGCCATTGCTTTGTCAGACGATCACACATAAAATGGTTGTTCATGTTTTTCAACCAGGTCTACTTCACTGCAAGCAGCAATTCCACATACAAATGAGAGTCATAGAACATAGAACATTACAGTGCAGAACAGGCCCTTCGGCCCTCGATGTTGCACTAAACTGTGAGTTAATCTAAGTCCATCCCCCTACACTATCCCATCATCATCATCCATGTGCTTATCCAAGGATTGTTTAAATCTCCCTAATGTGGCTGAGTTAACTACATTGACAGACAGGGCATTCCACGCCCTTACCATGCTCTGAGTAAAGAACCGGCCTCTGACATCTGTCTTAAATGTATCACCCCTCAATTTGTAGCTATGCCCCCCTCGTACAAGCAGACATCATCATCCTAGGAAAAAGACTTTCACTGTGTTACCCTATCTAAACCTCCACTCATCTTGTATGTCTCTATCAAATCCCCTCTTAGCCTTCTTCTCTCCAATGAGAACAGACCCAAGTCTCTCAGCCTTTCCTCATGAGACCTTCATTCCAGACCAGGCAACATCCTGGTAAATTTCCTCTCCATCTTTTCCAGTGTATCCACATTCTTCCTGTAATGGGTCAACAGAACTGTACACAATATTCCAAGTGCGGCCACACGAGAATTTTCCATAGCTGCAGCATAACATTACGGCTCCGAAACTCAATCCCTCTACCAATAAAACCTAACACACCGTAAGCCTTCTTAACGGCACTATCCACCTGGGTGGCAACTTTCAGGGATCTATGTACATGGACTCCAAGATCCCTCTGCACATCCACACTACCAAGAATTTTTCCATTGACCCAGTGTTCTGCCTTCCTGTTATTCTTCCCAAAGTGAATCACCTCGAATTTATCTGCATTGAACTCCATTTGTCACCTCTCAGCCCAATTCTGCAGTTTATCCAAGTCCCTCTGCAACCTGCAACATTCTTCCACATTGTCCATTACTCCACGGAATTTAGTGTCATCTGCAAACTTACTAATCCATCCACTTATGCCTGCGTCTAAGTAATTTATACAAATGAAAAACAGCAATGGTCCCAAAACAGATCCTTATGGCAACTGGACTCCAAGCTGAATATTTTCTGTCAACCACCATTCACTGCCTTCTTAGAGAAACCCAGTTTCTAATCCAAACTGCTAAATCACCCTCAATCCCATGCCTCTGTATTTTCTCCAATGGTCTTGTTTTTATTTCAAAAATATACTTCATTCATAAAATAATTTGATGGTCAGTACAGTTAGTCATGCCAAACATACATGAACATTTACATGCAGAGATCAGAATTTATCATTTTTACATACAGGTCTGTACGTTTATCAATCATATATCCATATAATTAGCTGAGGCATCAGCAGAGCCCAAATGACTGCATGGGCCCCCTGTTCTTCTCAGACAGGCAGATGTTACACGGTGGTCTTTCCCCACCGCGCCTTGGCGGCAGCTGCCCCAAGCTTCAGCGCGTCCCTCAACACGTAGTCCTGGACCTTGGAATGTGCCAGTCTGCAACACTCAGTCGGGGTCAACCCCTTCAGCTGGAAGGTGAACAGGTTTCGGACCGCCCAGAGAGCGTCCTTCACTGAGTTAATGATCCTCCAGGCACAGTTGATGTTTGTCTCGGTGTGCATCCTGGGGAACAGACCGTAGAGCACGGAGTCCCACGTCACGGCGCTACTCGGGACGAACCTCGACAAACACCACTGCATTCCTCTCCAGACTTCTTCTGCATAGGCACATTCCAGAAGGAGGTGTGTGACAGTCTCATCCTCCCGGCAACTGCTTTGAGGGCAGCGTGCGGTGCGGCTGAGAGTCCAGGTGTGCATAAAGGATCTCACAGGCAGAGCCCTTCTCACCACCAGCCAATCCATGTCTTGGTGCTTGTTGGAAAGTTCTGGCAATGAGGCATTCTGCCAAATGGCTTTGACAGTCTCTTCAGGGAACCGCTCAATAGGATCCGCCCTCTCCTTTTCCCGAAGGGTCTCAAGGACACTACGTGCTGTCCACTTCCTGATGGACTTGTGGTTAAAGGTGTTTTTCTTCATAAACTTCTCCACGAAGGATAGGTGATACGGAACGGTCCAACTACTCAGAGTGTTCCGTGGCAGCGAGGATAGGCCCATCCTTCGCAACACCGGGGACAGGTAGAACCTCAGTAGGTAGTGACACTTGTTGTTTGTGTACCGGGGATCCACGTACAGCTTGATGCAGCCACACACAAAGGTGGCCATCAGGGTGAGGGTGGCATTAGGTGTATTTTTCCCCCTGTTGACCAGATCTTTGTACAGCGAGTCCCTTCAGACCCGGTCCATCTCTGACCTCCATATAAATTGGAAGATGGTCCGGAAGACTGCAGCAGCACAGGTTCTGGGAATAGGCCAGACCTGTGCCACATATAACAGCAATGACAGTGCCTCACACCTGATGACCAGGTTTTTTCCCATGATGGAGAGCGACTGTAGCTTTCATCTGCCCAGTTTCTGCCTCACTTTGCTGAAACGCTCCTCCCAAGACTTGGCGCACACCCCACCCCCCCCAAACCAAATACCCAGCACCTTCAGGTGGTCGGTCCTGACGGTGAAGGGGATCAAGGATTGGTCGGCCCAGTTCCCGAAGAGCATGGCCTCGCTCTTGCCTCAGTTTACTTTGGCCCCCGAGGCTCGTTCGAATTGGTCACATATGCACATGAGTCTGCACACGGTTTGGTCAGGGTGAATCACTGACCCCAGAGCAGACCTGACCCGGTTGGCGATGACCTTTGACAGAATTTTGTAATCCGCATTCAATAGTGAGATTGGTCTCCAATTTTTGAGTTCCTCCCTCTCCCCCTTCCGCTTGTAGATGAGGGTGATGATGCCTTTCCTGATGGATTCACTCATGGTACCTGCCAGAAGCATACTGACATACTCCTCCAGCAGGTCCTGGCCAATCAAGTCCCACAGAGTGGAATAGAGCTCGACCGGTAAGCCGTCGCTTCCGGGAGTTTTATTCTTTTCGAAGGACTCGAGGGCCTTCGACAGCTCGTCCAGAGATAGCGGCTGGTCCAGCCTCTCCCGTGTTCTGTCGTCTAAGACCTCCGTGATGGAGGATAGGTACGACTGGGAGGCCGTGCTGTCGGTCGGCTTCGCATCATACAGACTGGCATAGAAGGATTTACTGATCCTCATGACGTCAGTCTGAGATGACATTATCGAGCCATCTTCTTCCTTCAGGCTGCTGAGCACGGAGCTCTCTTTGTGCACCTTCTGGAAGAAGAAACGTGAGCACATCTCGTCCTGCTCCACCGAGCGGACCCTGGACCGGAAGATTATCCTAGAGGCCTCCGAGGCAAAGTGCGAGGCTTGCTGGCCCTTCACCTCCTTGAGGTCCTCCGTGACATCGACCCCCATCGTCTGCAACAGGAGCAGGTTCTGCATACTTTCCTGGAGCTGGGACAGTTTACCCCGCCTCTCTCTTGCCTCATGAACACCTTTGAGGATGAAGAACCTCTTGATGTTCCCTTTTACTGTTTCCCACCAGTCCACTGGGGACTCAAAGAGGGGCTTCATGGTTCTCCAATCTGCGTCGTCCCTCTTGAGCTCCTCAATGTTTCCCGGGGTCAACAGCTTTGTGTTCAGCTTCCACGTTCCCTTACCAGCCCGCTGCTCGTCCTGTAGGTGACAGTCGGCCAGGAGGCAGTGGGCAGAGACGTCATGTACAGGAATGCTCCCCTGAGACTGATTAATGTGTACGCCCCAGTGGGTAAGAGTGAACGGTTGGCCGTCCTGCAGCAGCTTCCACTGTTGCTGGCTACGTCCAGACCAGTCATTCTGGCCGGAGACTTCAACTGTATTATTGATGCAGATGGACGATCCGGCGGGGGGGACAGTAAACTGGACGCCACGTCCAGACCCCTGATGGACACGGTAAAAGATGCCAAGCTGCACGACGTCTTCAGCACCCTTGCAGACGGAGCGCAGTGTAGATACACCTGGTCACGGGCAGACGGGTCTATCTGCTCAAGGATAGATTACCTGCTTGTGTCCCAAATGCTGCTGACGTGTGGTATCTCACACTCCTGCAGAAAGAGGACATCGGCTTTAAAGTTGGCTAGGAAGGCCATCGTAGAAACACATTACGTAGCCGATTTGATGCTACGCACATTGATGCTGGCAATTCGTATCCCTATTTTAACAGTTTACGAGGTTACCAGTGTCCATTTGCTGCTGGTCTTGCCTCTCTGTGGTAGCTGTGTACATCCCCGTGCTGATGGCAAACTGCTGGACCCTCCCAGGGCTGAGGTAGCTGTCCGGCTCCACGCTGGGGCCATTTCCCCGCTCTGGTGTCTTCGGGTCGGGCCCAAGGTCCACACCGTCCAGTTCTCCATCTGACAGTGGGGCTGTCACAGGACCGCTGCTCCCAGCTACCAGGGGAAAGACCACCGTGTAAGATCGGCCTGCCTAAAGAAGAACAGGGGGCCCATGCGGACGTTTTTTGGGCTCTGCTGATGCCTCAGCCAAGTATATGCATAAGATTGAGAAATGCACAGACCTGTATATGACATTGATAAACTCGAATCTGTGTTTGTAAATGTGGACATATGTATGGCATGACCAAATGTACAGACCATCAAATCATTTTATGAATAAAGTATATTTTTGTAATAAAAAAAAGAAGCCAGCATAAAGATCCACCAATAGCAGGTCAGCACAACCAAACAATCCTCCAATGTCCAATCATGATCCAGCGATGGTCTCCAACAGCTCCGACGAGTCGCAACACGATCCCCGTGGTTTCTCCCCCGCCAGCACACGTCCGCTGCATCGAACCTGCAGCACACAAGCAAAATCTTCTCAGGCTGGAAGAAGCAAGTCTTCTTCAGACTAAGTTCACTGAATGTGTGGCCACAGCTTTTATGAAAAAAACAATCAGATACATTCACCAGTTGAGTTAACTTTTGACACTCAGAAGAGGAAGAAATAAACTCTTATTATTTATAAAGGCAACGAAAAAGGAGGAATATTTCAAATGTGAAGATATTCATAATATGCTAACAAATCACAAATCGGTGCGCATAGAAAAAAAACAATGAACTTAAAAAAAAGGAACCACTTAAACAACCAATGAGATGAGATATAATGAAAATTGCAATTTGTGTAAGCTTTAAATAGAAATGGAAAATACTGTTCATGAGGTAATTATTAACTGCTTTGGAGTAACAAATGGTTCACATCTCTGTTTGTTAGAGCTCTGTACCACTGGAGGTTTTCTCATCTCCTGCCTGTGAGTATTGCAGACTAATTGATAGAGATTGATTGCTGTAATTAGTCAAAGTTCCATTACCATTGTGATGACCAGGATGGTAAAAGGCGAACAGAATGGACCCTTTTGTCATCAAGTAATTCTTATGGTCCTGTAAATAAGAAGATAAATTACCTGCTTGTGGGCTCACTGAATAGCCCTCTGCTTGCTGTGGGTCCAAACTCAGATTGTTTTCATTGCAAAGACGGAGGCCGACGGCAACCTGAGAAGATAGGCATAGATAAGGGGATAGTCAGAGGCTTCTTCTCAGGTGTAAAGGTCACCTTACAAAAGGGCACAGCTTCAAACTGAGAGGGGAAAGTTTAGGGGATTAGTGCAGGGAAGATTTTCTACCCCGGCGGTGGTGGGTGCAATAGGGTTAGGGTTAAGTTTAGGGTTATTGCTAGGGTTAGGGTTAGGGCTAGATTTAGGGTTAGGGTTTGGGTTAGGGTTAGGGCTGGGTCTAGGTCTAGTGTTAGGCTAGTGCTAGGTTTAGGGCCAGGATTAGGGTGAGGGCCAAGGGTAATGTTAGGACCAGGATAAGCTTTCAGATTTGGTTTAGGTTTAGGCTTAGGGTTAAGATTAGGTTAAGGATCAGGCTTCAGGTTAGGATCTTAGTGGTGGGTGCCTGGAACTCATTGCCATTGGAGGTAGTGGAAGCAGACACATTTAGCAAAAACACATCTTGATAGACACATGAACATGAGGCAAACAGAGATATAGAAACCTGCTATCCATTTTGGGTTAGGGTTAGGGTTCAGGTTATGGTTAGGGTTAGGGCTTGGTTGGTAAGGGTTAGGTCTAGGTTTAGGGTTAGGACTAGGCTGACGGTTAGAGCTAGGGTTAGGTTTGGGTTATGGTTAAGGTTAGGGTTAGAGCTAGGTTTAGGTTTAAGAGCTACGGCTAGGTTGGTTAGGGTTAGGGTTAGAGTTAGGGTTAAGGCTAGGACTAGGCTGTTGGGTGCATGGAACTCATTGCCATTGGAGGTGGTGGAAGCAGGCACGTTTAGCAAAAACACATCTTGATAGACACATGAACGTGAGGCAAATAGAGATATGGAAACCACGCATGGGCAATAATTAGCGGGTCCAAATCAGGATTAGGAATCAGTGCAGGTTTGGTGGGCCAAAGTTCATATTCTTGTTTTGTTTTAGGAAATTGTTTTAGGAAATTGCACTCTGTCCATTAATGATGACAGATCGGATGGCATGCAGCTACAAGACCACAAGAAACGTGTTCTTTTGATTTGTCCTCCCAATGGATGAAGGTCCACATTACAAGTGTGTAAATAGAAGATCGAATTGGAAGTGATCATTCAGCAGCAGACAGAAGACAAAGTGACACATTTCCTGATTCCAGCAAAGCTCAGTGCCATGGCAGTTCATTGTGTGGTTAAATAATTATTTTACAGTACACTTCTCACAGTATGAGAGTTTTGTTTGGATACTGTAAAATAAACAAAGTGAATAATAAAGAACTTGTGTGAAATCTCTGCAGTGGCTCCCACAGAATAACATTGCATTTAGAGGCATGGAAGGTGTATGGACTAGAGGGTCTTTGAGCTTAAACAGAATAAAGGAAGCAATCAGGTTTGAATTTCCGTATGATTTCTCCAGATCGTAAGCAGTAAATTCCACCAAAAAAAAGAGAAAATGACAGAAACAGGACTTCTGGAGGAAGATCCTGAAAGTCAAAAGAAAGGGCATAACATTGGCTAAGCAACAGGAACACCAGACAAACTGTCAGAATTCCAAGAGAAACAACAGAAAAACTGGAGCAGCATGAAAAATTCTGGAAAATCCAGGAAGGTCAGCAGGAATTCTGGAGGGCTGGAGATGTGATGGAATGCCGTTTTGCTGGTGTTTGCCTGGTTATGTGTGCCTCTAACACTCAAGAAACTTGGCACCATCCAGGAGATAGGCAAGCAGGAGTCTGGAAGAACACAGCAAGCCAGGCAGCATCAGGAGTTGGAGAAGTCAATGTTTCAGGTGTAATCCTTCATCAGGACCATGTCCAGCCTCCTGTCTCCAGCATTCACAGTTTTTTT
This sequence comes from Chiloscyllium punctatum, assembly GCF_047496795.1. Classification (NCBI taxonomy): domain Eukaryota; kingdom Metazoa; phylum Chordata; class Chondrichthyes; order Orectolobiformes; family Hemiscylliidae; genus Chiloscyllium; species Chiloscyllium punctatum. The sequence continues at coordinate 6,327,252 of NC_092779.1, read as the reverse complement.
TTTGTCTGTAACTATCCAGGAGATAGCAGCCTGCTTCATTGACAACACATCCAAAAACATGTACTCTCTCTACCAGCAATGTTCATTTGCAGTATTATGTACCATCTACAGAGTTAAAAAATCACACAACACTAGGTTATAATCCAACAGGTTTATTTGGAAGCACTAGCTTTCAGAGCGCTGCTCCTTCATCAGGTGGTTGTGGAGCATAAGACCATAAGACACAGAATTTAAAGCAAAAGATTACAGTGCCATGCAACTAAAACAACAATCTTTCCTCTTTTAGATTTGGGTTGCAGGTTTTGGTCCATTAATATGTAAATCCCAGAACTTCCTTTAAGCCACATTCTCAAAATAACATAAGGTTTTATAACAAAAGATGATCTTTCAGCTCAGACAATGCATTAAAGGTGTAAGGTTAAAGTCTGTCTTGAGTCAGAGTGGTTCTATTTTCAAAGTAGAATTTATAAAATATTACATGGATTGACTGTCTGCAGATTGTCCATTTTTTGAGCAAAATAGAATGTATCTGCAAGTATAATTCTGCAAATACAAATTCACCCCATAGACTTATATGTGTGTGCGTTATACTCCATCACACTCACACACACACTCTCTCTGATGTTCACTCACACTCACACACACACACACTGTCTCTCTCTCTCTCTCAGGCATGCACACACACATATAAGTCAATGGGGTGAATTTGTATTTGCAGAATTATATTTGCAGATACTTCCAAATAAACCTGTTGGACTATAACCTGGTGTTGTGTGATTTTTAACTTTGTCCACCCCAGTCCAACACCAGCATCTCCACACCATGGGTACCATCTACAGAACTCACTGCAGAAATTCATCAAAGCTCTTGAGACAGTGCCTTCCAAACTTGACCACTTTAATTGATGGGAATATGAGTTATCAGGAGGATTCAATGAGGCTACAAAACCATTTCGACAGGCTTCCAGAGTAGGTAAAAATTTGCAGATCTAATGTGAATGAATGTGAAGTTATCCACTTTGGTTAGAACACGGAATTGAACAGTTGTTGTTAAATGGGAAGAGGTTTGGAATTGTTGATATCCAAATGAACCCAAGTGTTCTTTCTCATGAGCTGTTTTTAACCCCTGATTCTTTTTACAGGTGCTGTCTGATTTGCTGAGAACTTTTTTAGCATGTTTTGTTCATGCTTCATCCTAACATTACCACTAGCATCTTAAAGGACAAAAGTAATAAGATCATGGGAACACCACCACCTACTCCTCCAAGTGACACACCAGCCTGACCTGGAAATGTATCACTGCTCCTTCATTGTTACTGAGTCAAAATGCTGGAAATCCCTGCTTAATAATATTGTGGGTCTACCTACAGCACAAGGACTGCAGCGGTTCAAGAAGGCAGCTCACCCCCACCTTCTCAAGGGCAACTAGGGATGGGCAATAAATGCTGGTCCAGCCATCTCATGAATGAATAAAAGCAAGATCCATCATCATAATAGCCATGGGTTGGACAAACAGAAATCCGACTGCATGCAGATCTGCATATGAAATAAGTGCCTGTGGGATACACAATGCATAACTAATGGAACTCTCTCATGATCTTACTCTCAGTGATGTCAGAAAATTACAATGTAACCAAGATCTTCTTTTGCTACAACTATACTGTGTTAGCGGTAGAGGGTCAGTGAAGCTGGTTAATGTATTATTTTATACAAAAATAAATGATTGAAAGCAGTCTGCAAGTAGTAAAAGTGTTGGTAGATAGAAGGCATGGTAAATGGATGTAGTTTGATCAAGCAGAATGTCACTGGAAAGGTTTCCTGAATTGCTTTCTGTTTAAAAATAGCAAATGCACACAGTACTGAATACTATCAGCATCGTTATGGTGAATGATGGAATTATGCAGTAATAATTAAAGGGAATCTTATCCTTCGTAGTGGGAAGAGAAGCATATGGATTTCTGTAACTCCACCCTCTTGTCCTTGGGACTTCACACACTCAAGACAACTTCATATTTCAATGGGAATATTCCATAATACTCTGGCTGTCAGCCATCACCAGCAAGTCTGCTGATGTATGACAGATAAAGTGTCTATAAAACCCATCACATTCTCTTCATTACTTAAATCACATATCAAATTATAAAGTATTACTCAGTGCCAACACATTCATTCTGTACTCTTCATCATCATGTTCACTTTCCTTAAGTATTAATTTCTGTGCTAAATGCCACGGAGGCAGCTTTTTAAAATATACTTCTCATTCATATCTGAGTTTAAAGAGCCAAAAACATATCTCAAACAACAATGGAAATTCCAGGTCATGGTAGATCTGTTGAAAGATCAGTGACGTGAGATTTGAAGTCACATTTTCTACTGTAAGCTATATGTTTGGAGCACTGTGAAGGAAGGATAAGGTTTCAGATGTGTTTATCTTGGAACAGATCGAATGGTGCTGGCCTTTCTTTCCAGTTTTGAGTTGTTTTTATCAACAAAACAAATAAATAATCTAGTGTAGTTGGCTAGGGTTGAAAAAATACTCGAATAAACACAAGTAAGATGGTCATATTTCCTCTCTCTCAAACAACTAAGACTCTGAACATTACTTGGGTATCAAAAGTACTGACAATTATGACATTGTTTCAGTCTCACACTACCCTGGTAAAGGTCCACTCTATATAGAATAAAGAGAATCGCAAAATGGTGAGAGAACAGGAGACTATTGTTCGAGATAGAAGTGGGTACTGCAGATGCTGGAGATTAGAGTCAAGATTAGAGTGGTGCTGGAAAAGCACAGCAGGTCAGGCAGCATCCGAGGAGCAGGAAAATCAATGTTTCAGGCAAAAGCCTTTCATCAGGAACTAATCAGTCTATCAGACCAGCACCTTCTCTCTAAATGAATGGTTTGCTAAGTCCCATTCCCCCATTTTCTCCTTGTAACTCTGCACTTTCTTCCTTTTCAGATAACAATCTAGTTCCCTCTTGAAAGCCTTGATCTAAGCTTTCAGGCAGTATATTCCATTTTAATTTAGATGTTTTTCTTCAAATCAATTTTGCTCCCTTTGGGTAAATTATCTTAAATTTGTACCCTCTGGTTCTTGAACCTTCCACCAATGGGAGCATGAAGTTGCTCAATGCTCGCTGTTAACATGAATCATTTCTGCATTCTAATGTATTTTTTCCATTTCTAACTTGCAGCACCCAGAAGCAGGAGATAGTGAGGACTGCAGATGCTGGAGATCCTAGTCGAGAGTGTGGTGTTGGAAAAGCACAGTGGGTCAGCCATCATCCTAGGAGCAGGAGAATCGACATTTCAGGCATAAGCACTTCCTGATGAAGGGCTTGAGCCCGAAACATCAATTCTCCTGCTCCTAGGATGCTGCCTGACCCTCTATGCTTTTCCAGCACCACACTCTCAATACCCAGAAACAGGAAGCAACAATCCAGCTGACGCTGAGATAGTATCTTTACAAATTTGATATAACCTCTGTCCTCTTGTTCTCCTTGTCAGTATCATACAGCCAAGAATACTGTCTGCATTATTAACTGTTCTTTCACCCTGTCCTACCACATTTCATGACTTATGCAATACAATATACAACACAATAGAGCACAGAAACAGTCCCTTCAGCCCACTGACCTTGCACTGTGTTTGGGTGGGGCAACCATGCTGAATTGGATGGTGGTGTTGGGGATGTGCACTTTGAGTGGATTGGCCATGATGGGTGCAGGGCTGTAGGGATTGGGTGGGGGCGTGGTTCTCGGTTCTCAGTGGATTCTCTTTGGAGGGCTGGTGCAACCTCGATGGGCCATGTGACCACTTTCTGCACTGTAGGGTATCTATGGTCCCATTCTATGGTATTAGCCTACAGTACACAAAAAAAAAGAAATAAAGAAGATAGGGATTTTACACACCTGCACCCTTAGAAAAAATGAAATGCCATTTCAAAAATACTTTCCATCACATGATATGTGACACACAGATACCAAGAAATGAGACTTGGTGACATTCTTTATACAAGTCTTACATAATCTTTTAACATCTCTTAAAACTTTAATGTATTTCATAATTTAATATACAGGTAAAGGCAACTGCAATAATATTATCTTTACTAGTAATATGAACAATCTTTACATTGGATGGTTGAGTCAATAGACTTGAGTATCTCCTCTAATACTGGTTTAGAAAATATGGAAAAATAGAAACAGGAACCTGCTCCACCAGTCAATATAATAATCGTTGATCATCCAACGCAATACTGCTCCTGCTTTTTCTCCCCACATCCTTTGATCCCTTTAGCCTGAGGAGTGACATCTAACTCCTTGAAAACATTCAATATTTTGACCTTAGCTGCTTTCTCTGGCAAATCACTCCATCTTGTTGCTCACTGGGTGAAGAAATTTATCTTCATTTCAGTCCAAAATGTTACACCCTTTCAAGTATGACCCCTAGTTCTGGCTTCTCCAGGCATTGGGAACGTCCGGTGTTTCCCTGTCCTGTCCTGTGAGAATGTTATTGTTCTCTATGAAATCCATCCACCACACCCATCATTTGTCTGAACTCCAGTGAATATAGAACTAACTGATGATTACTTGGGAAAGTATCACATTGGCTTCTGAACTCCTGACTCATTGTCTTGCAACAAGACTGCACCTAACCTGAAGTCTCTAAAATCAATGGTTATTTTCAAACATTTGGCAACATCTGGAATGGCCAAACCTGGTTAAGCATTCCCTTCAGCTTCTAAAAGGCATTCTGCTGGTCAGACCACTTCTGTCTGTTTCCATAACAACTTCATAAAAGTTACGGCTGAAATTAGGCACAAATTTCTAATCAAACACAAACATCCCTTTGAATCTCATCATATAAGTATTAAGCGTGTGGAATTCTATCTTTGAAATGTAATGGTGACATTTCTAAACCAAACGGCCTGACCTCATCTGTCATAATCCATTTGGTATGGCAAAGACAAATATCTCCTCAGCCATTAAAGGATGTTTCCAGGAGAACCCCCACCCGCCCCCCAGCCCCAGTCCCCAACCCCCAGCCCCCAGACCCCAACCCCCAGCCCCCAACCCCCAGCCCCCAGTCCCCAGCCCCCAGACCCCAATCCCCAGACCCCAATCCCCAGACCCCAGATCCCAACCCCTATCCCCCAACCCCCAACACCAGACCCCAACCCCCAACCCCCAGACCCCAGCCCCCAACCCCCAACCCCAACCCCAACCCCCAACCCCCAACCCCCAGCCCCCAATCCCCAGACCCCAGTCCCCAGCCCCCTTCAATTGATCCATTTTGGGAGGAAAGCACTGTCAACATAATCTTCAAACTGAGGACGTGGACAAGGATGTGTTTTTGTGTCTGTTCTTACCTTTCAGTAGTCTATGTAAAATCTAGTTATTCTATCCAGCTTAGAAACTCACAGCACCTCTCAACTCCAACTGCTTCCACAAGCTTCAGTCAAGGGATTGCCCAGTAATTGTTGAATCTCAGTTTCACCTAAATTTCTTTGTCTACATCAAGGCTGTGTTTGCATCAAGTGTAGTATTATTGTACATCCATGTTTATCACTACAGATTTCCTTAGACCTCCTAAGTAACCAGAACAAATCTTCCCATTCCTCTAAATATAAAAGTACAGTTTAATTGTTTTAGTGTTCCTATTGAGTAATAAAGTTGCAGCAGGTTCATTTGTGAGCAGCCTATTTTTCTTCTACCTCACTCTTTGTGTCTGTCATCCTGCATTACTCTTACCACTGACACATCCGTTCCCCATATCCTCCTCCCTGCAATGGTATCGCTTCTGAATGTTTATGTGACATAACTGAATCTTCTGCCAACTTTACTAATGAACATCCTAACCAATTTGTGTGGACTGCAAATTCTGCTTTTACAGCTTTCTCTTATAATAATAATAATAATAATAATAATAATAATAATACCAGTAATTCATCTCCACCTCAAAATTTTCGAGTCAAATCATGTCTGACCATCCTTTTATTTTTGCACTGCTCTTGTTTTTAATGCTAACTATTGGATTGTAAGATGGTGTGAGAGAGTGGTGACTCTGTACACATTTCCTGTACTCATGTATTTGGGTACACATGACAATAAAATCTAATCAAATCCAGTCTAATCATTTCTGCCTACAGATGCTGCCTGACCTGATGAGTATTTCCAGCATTTTCTGCTTTTATTCTAAAATGATATGGTTGGTTTTCGCCATAAGATATAATTCAGCTTGAGTTTGGTTAAAGTTGCCTCAAAATTTCCCTGAGCTGTAAGTGAAAATGACACACAAAGATTTATTTTATTTCCAAAGTGAGAACAGCTGTGAGAAATCTGCCAATTTACTGCTAGTCACGATATCATTGGACAGTCATTTTCTAACCCCATTTGACATCAGAATGTTTAAAGAGTTATTCGTATCCCCAGGTGGAAATCTAATAAATATCAGAATATCATCACAGGTGTGCTATAAGTGGATCAGAGATGTGTCATAAGGGTTCCTTGAGCCTGGCTCTGCCTGACCTGAGCACGGTGACACAACAGACTTATCTACCCATCGAAGGTATTTTAGCAGGAAAGTGCCCTCATCTTCAACTTCCTGTCTTCTATACAGCAACCACCTATATCAGCCTTCCTGATGAAGGCCTTTTGCCCAAAATGTCAATTCTCCTGCTCCTCAGATGCTGCCTGACCTGCTGTGATTTTCCAGCACCACACTCTTGACTCTGATCTCCAGCATCTGCAGTCTGCACTTTCACCTAGCAATCACCTATATCACAGGCATTGCTGAGGCTGCTCAGCTCCGAATAGACACCCAGCTAAATTCCCAGCTGAGGTCCTGGTACTGCTCCTGATCCTGGCCTACTTCCCATTCTAACACCCAGCCTGATCCCGGCCTAGCTCCCATTCTAGCCCCTGGCCCTGACCCTGGCATAGCTTCCATTCTAACTCCCAGCCCTAATTCAGCCCTAGTTCCCATTCCAACACAAGGCCCTAATCTTGGCCTAGCTTCCATTCTAACTCCCAGCCCTGATCCTGGCCTAGCCTCCTGATCTTTCTACCAAATGTCCTCAGGCTGTCTGATCTCAAAAGGATAATTTAAAACCTAAATATGATTGGTTTAATTTCCTTCCAAGTAATTTTTCATTCTTAAACTCTTCACCATCACCCTCTACTCATCAAGCAAATGTCAATTTTCATTAATTAACTGCCAATGCTACCAGCTCATCCCAGAATTCTGCATAGATGCTCTTCCCAAAGGTTATTTAGAAAGTTACCATTGTAGTAATGGGGTCTTTCCCTGCATCCTTCCTCTTGTAAGTGATTACCTTTCATAGCTGAAGGGATTTTGCCCGAAACATTAATTTTCCTGCTCCTCGGTTGCCGCCTGACCTGCTGTGCTTTTCCAGCACCACTTTAATCTAGATACAAACTAGATCCTAACAGGAGGAGGCCACTCAGCCCTTTGAGACTGCTCTGCCATTCAATAAGATCATGGCTGATCTGATTTTAATCCCAGCTCAAAAACCCTTCTCTTTCGGCCATTGTTGTGTGTACACATTTTAAACTCTCTCCCCAGACAGCTGTGGCATATTCATTTACTAAATATTTTCAAGATTTAACATTGAAAGCCTTTTTGGATGTTCTTGGAGAATGAGGAAATACAAGGATTATACAGGATGGTCAGGTTTAATGTAGAAAATCAGCCGTGAATAGTTGAAGCAAGAACTGAATGGTCAACACTTGTCCCTATTTTGCATATTCTTGTGTGACACGTGACATCAATCTGAAATCATTAAAATGTTGCATCACTAAATTACGCTCAACAGGTTGATATTTTGGTGACACCAGAAAAATTCCCAGTTCTAGGTAGACACAGGGATCAGCTCACTTTTCAATAATTCCAAACTAAAAGCTAGAATAAGTCAGGTGGGTAATTATCATTTTAACATCTGCAGTCTTTGAAATAACTGCATAGAGGCTGGTATCTCGTCACCAAGTTACCCTGATGAAGGATCCCAACCCCAAGCAATGATTATCCTGTTCCTCCAATCTGAGCTGAGCTGAGCTGCTGTGCTTTTTATTATATTATTTCCCCTTTCTCTACATAGGCTCTGACTAGCCAGCTCAAAGCCAGTGCCTGGAGTGAGGAGAATCCTGTTTATATCTGGGCTCCTTGATTGGCCTAGGTTAACAGCCCCCATCAGGGATCACATAGTCAATGAGATCTACCTAACCCTGGTTCCAGTCACTTCAACCCTTTAACTACTATTTGAGGTGAGGATAAGCTCAGCCAATACTTCAGAGCTCCAATTCACTGCTGCATCATTCTGTTTGCAGCTTCAAGCTCAAAATCTGAATGTATAACCAACAATTTTCTTTTCGTATTATAGTTGAATAAATTTTCCCAAAAGGAGGCAAACAATAGGTTTGGTGCAAAAGCACAATACATCATCTTCAACACTTCATCCTTTAAAGTATGAAGGTTCCTCCCTCACCCAGCTCCATGTCGTCTCATCAAAACATTGTACACCACAAGAGAAGTTTGAATCTCACTCTGAATATGACACAAACCCTTCAGTCAGTGGGCTGATCAAAGATTGTAGGCTTGTTGTTGGAAGTAATCCCTCCCTCATTTAAAGCCGTTGATCTCACAAAGAAAGTCATTTCTGATCCTAAAATCCTTCAAGGCTCCTGCTGATCATTGACAGGAGAAAAGTGATGAGATTGATTTATGTCACATCTGTGTCTTTTCATGAAATGTCTTTGTTTTCCTTGATCTCTTTAAAGTACATGATGGCTCAGTAGCGGAGACAACTTTATCGACAGTTCCCATTTCCAAACCTTTGATGAAGCCTAATTCACGAATAATGAGCGGTGCATCTTATAAGGTGAGGTGTACCAACCATTACAAGGATCTATATTGACCCTTCAAGTGAGGCCCTCACTCAACAAGTGGCCTTGATGTGAGAAACAGGAGGAGGCCACTCGGCTCTTCGAGCCTTCTCCCCTATTTAGGAAGATCCTGATCTGACTTTAATCTCAACTCTACACTCCTGTATATCCCCAATAATCTTCCATCCCCTTAGTCAGCAAGAATTTCTTCACCTCTGCTTAAAAAAAATTGAAAAATTCTGCATCCACTGCCTTTTGAGGAAGGGAATTCCAAAGCCCTACAGCTATCTGAGACAAAAATATTTTTCTCTTCTCTGTTTTAAATGGGTGACCATTATTTTTAAATTATATTCCTGGTTCTAGATTCTCCCACAAGAAGAAATATCTTTTCAACATCCTCCTGGTCAGGTGCCCTCAGCATCTTAAATGTTTCAATTAAGTTACATCTAATTCTTCTGGACTCCAGAGGACACAGGCCCAACCTGTCTCGTCTTTCCTCATAAGACACTCTGCTCATCCTAGGTATTATGCTCGTAAACCTTCTCAGAACTGCTTCCGACACATTAACATCCTTCAGTAAGTACAGTGACTAGTGCTGTACACTGTGGTCTCAACAATGCCTATATAACTAAAGTATAACCTCCCTATTCTTGCACTCAAATAAATCATAATATTCTGTCAGCTTTCCTGATCACTTGCTGTACCTTCATTTGAGCCTTCTATGACTCATGCACTCAGACACCCAGGTTCCTCTGTATCTCAGAGCTCTGCAATCTCTCAACATTTCTGTTGAAGCAAGCAAGAAAAAAGCCTAAACCATGAGCCACCTCATGTGTGGAGCTGGGCTTTGAGGGTTACCTGCAGAAACCTATCCACAGTAATGCATCTTCCACTGTGATAGGCTGAGAGCAATGCTTTTTCTCGCTGAGTATTTCAACTATCTAGCTGAATCTTAGGAATGGGAACACTCCTTAGTATTGATCATAGATTCTATAGGACCAGAGGGAATTTGGAATCTCACCAGGAAACTGCCGGCAACCAGAGTAATTGTATTCTATATAACTATCATGGTTTTCACTGACCTTAAACCCTAAGAACTTGACATTAATCCAATGAGGTATCCGAGAACTCCGTGGGAAGCTAGGGAAGTGATTGCTGGGCCTTTTGCTGAGATATTTGTATCATTGATAGTCACAGGTGAGGTTCCAGAAGACTGGAGGTTGGCAAATGTGGTGCCACTGTTTAAGAAGGGCGGTAAGGACAAACTAGGGAACTATAGACCGGGGAGCCTGACCTCAGTGGTGGGCAAGTTGTTGGAGGGAATCCTGAGGGACAAGATGTAAATGTATTTGGAAAAGCAAGGACTGATTAGGGATAGTCAACATGGCTTTGTGTGCGGGAAGTCATGTCTCACAAACTTGATTGAGTTTTTTGAAGAAGTAACAAAGAAGATTGATGAGGGCAGAGCAGTAGATGTGATCTATATGGATTTCAGTAAGGTGTTCAACAAGATTCCCTATGGGAGACTGATTAGTAAGGTTAGAGTTCATGGAATACAGGGAGGACTGGCCATTTGGATACAGTACTGGTTCAAAGATAGAAGACAGAGGGTGGTGGTGGAGGGTTGTTTTTCAGACTGGAGGCCTGTGACCAGTGGAGTGCCACAAGGATTGGTGCTGGGCCCTCTACTTTTTGTCATTTACGTAAATGATTTGGATTCGAGCATAAGAGGTACAGTTAGTAAGTTTGCAGATGACACCAAAATTGGAGGTGTAGTGGACAGCGAAGAGGGTTACCTCAGATTACAACAGGATCTGGACCAGATGGGCCAATGTTCTGAGACGTGGCAGATGGAGTTTAATTCAGATAAATGCAAGGTGCTGCATTTTGGGAAAGCAAATCTTAGCAGTACTTATACACTTAATGGTAAGGTCCTAGGGAGTGTTGCTGAACAAAGAGACCTCGGAGTGCAGGTTCATAGCTCCTTGAAAGTGGAGTCGCAGGGAGATAGGATAGTGAAGAAGGTGTTTGGTATGCTTTCCTCTATTGGTCAGAGTATTGAGTACAGGAGTTGGGAGGTCATGTTGCAGCTGTACAGGACATTCGTTAGGCCACTGTTCGATTATTGTGTGCAATTCTGGTCTCCTTCCTATCAGAAAGATGTTGTGAAACTTGAAAGGGTTTAGAAGAGATTTACAAGAATGTTGCCAGGGTTGGAGTAATTGAACTATGGGGAGAGGCCTAAGAGGCTGGAGCTGTTTTCCCTGGAGTGTCAGAGGCTGAGGGGTGACCTTATAATGGTTTACAAAATTATGAGGGGCATGGATAGGATAAATAGACAAAGTCTTTTCCCTGGGATCGGGGAGTCGAGAACTAAAGGGCATAGGTTTAGGGTAAGAGGGGAAAAATATAAAAGAAACCTAAGGGGCAACTTTTTCATGCAGAGGATGGTATGTGTATGAAATGAGCTGCCAGAGGATGTGGTGGAGGCTGGTACAATTGCAACATTTAAGAGGCATTTGGTTGGGTATATGAATAGGAAGGGTTTGGAGAGGTATGGGCCGGGTGCTGGCAGGTGGGACTAGACTGGGTTGGGATATCTGGTCAGCATGGGCAGGTTGGACCGAAGGGTCTGTTTCCATGCTGTACATCTCTATGACTCTATGACTCTATCTAGGCCCAATGGACATGGCAGATAGGGCCTTGATAATTTGGAAATAATGTTTTAGGTCAGAAGAGAAAGATAGCAATGATGATGATGAATAGGGCAATTTTCTACATTATCACTCAGTGTTCCCAGTAACAAATAATTCAGGCCAAGAGCAGCACTGTCTGATGCAGACAAATTCCTGCTTTCCTCTGATTCTTCCTTAGCAATATGCTAACTTGAGCCAAATTATAGTAATGTTTATGTTTTGAACATACACATCTAAGAAACTGTGCTGGAATTTCTCCAAATACTTTTTACTTAAGTCCTTTTCAGGCAAAATGCACAAGGCACTTTACTTCATTAGATAAAGCTTAACTCAGCGTCCCAGAGGCAACAACCCAGCATTGTATTCTGAGGACATTCGATTTGTCACGCACTATTTCTCATCATTGCTGATGATTGCTATAAAGCTCACATTTGGCCAACATTCATTTCCATCCCCCAGTTTGCTTTGTATTTCTCTTTCCCAAACTCAGCTGAAATTTCAGAGCCCGTAGAATTTGTAAGCAATGACCTTGCTCGCATATTAGTAAGGAACTGGTGGTCACTGCCCAACACTTTTGTCCAAAGGTAGATGCACCAATGCAGACGGAAGTGCAACAAGTAGATATTCTTTTGCCGATGAAACTGAAGGTGAGACCATAGGTGATTTGTCCTGAAAAGGTGTCCTGCATCTGTAGCTGTCAAGTTACTCAACGTGATAACTGGAGGAATGGAAAAGGCAAGCGATCATATAGTCAATGATAAACACCTGAAGACCAATTATAAACTTTCACCGGTATGTCCCTTGTGGGAAAAAATACATTAAAAATTAATAAAAGGTCTGTGGCTCTCCCCAGAGCTTTTAACAAGGGTGAGATTCTGCAGTGCTGTGATGATCGCCCATTACATTGAAGAATTTATACCAGATATGAAACATTCACCCTGTTTCTCTCTCCACAGATGCTGCCAGACTTGTTGAGTTTCTCCACTATTCTGTTTTTGTTTCAGATTTCCAACATCTGCAGTTTTCTGCTTTTATTACATGGAAGAAAGATCTCAGAACCATCAGTGAATGCTTATTTCTTTATGTATTTATTCCTTTTCTTGGGGATTCATTGAATGATGCATCAAAGTTAGAGAAGGTGGTGAAAACATTCAATCTTGGCATTTCAACGACATCATTTGACAATTGGTAGTGAGATCGCTATATGTTTGAGGTTGGGAGAGTTGAAAAACAAGAAATGTAGTAGTGCTTGGTGTACTGTGTCCAATTCTATTCACCACACTCGAGGAAGGAGATGAAATCCACTGAGAGAGTGCAGAGAATATTTAATTCCAGGGCATGAAAATTTTTGCTTTTGTTCATTGAATGGAGAAATTAAAGTTTGTTTTTCATTAGAGAAGAGGAAGTCAAGCTGAGCTTCAATGAGGTATTCAAAATCATAAAGATTCTGTAAGAGTAGAAAACACTTGTTTAGTGAGAGACAGTGTAACAAAAAAAGCTACAAATTTAAACTAACACTCAAAACAATTGGAAGATGTGACTGGGGAATTAATAACAGGGAACTGGGAACAGGAAAATGTCAATTAATTTAAAGCAATATTCAACATCTGTCTTCACAGCGGAGGGCATTATAAACATCACACTGACACCAAGTAAGCAAGATGCTAATAGAAAGAAAGATCTTCCAATAATATCTATCAGAAGGGGTGAAGTATTTGAAAAGCTAAAAGGACTAAAGGGAGATAAGTCTCCAGACCTAATGGTCTTTACCTCAGAGTTTTAAAGGAAGTGGTTGCATAGGGAAATGGTAAATTCTTTTGTGGAAATATTCCAGAACTGACTCGATTCCAGGTTTCCAGCGGATTGGAAAACTGCTAATATGATGCCCCTTTTCAAGAAAGTAGAGAGGTAGAAAGGAAACTATAGGCCAGTTAGCCTGGTGTCTGTCATTCAGAAAATGCTGGAATCCAATATTCAGAAAGAAATAAAAGAATATTTAGAAAAACTTTAACACAATCTAATAACATCAACAAGCCTTTTTGAAGGGAAAATCATGTTTGCAAAATTTGAAATCTTTGGTGATATAATAAGCTGAGACGATAGAGGAGATGGAGTGCATTTGGATTCCCAGAAGGCATTAAATAAGGGGCCACATAAAAGGATATTTCACAACATAGGAACTCACGGTCTTGGGGCTTGGTTAATACACGGAAGACAGACAGTTGGGATTAATGTATTTATTTTTCAGGTTGGAAAGATGTAACTTATGGAATGCCACAAGGATCAGTTCTAGGTCCACAATTGCTTATTGTTGAAAGTAAGACTTTAGAAAGAGTAGAGTGTAATGTATTCAAATTTGCTGATCAGACAGCAATAGTTGGGATATTGTACTGTGATGAGGATAGAAGGAATCTACAAGAGGATACAGATAGATTGAGTGAGGGAGGGGCAAAAACTTGGCAGGACGAGTTTAATTTAAGAACGTTTGAAGGTTATATACTTTGGCATAAAGAATCAAAATGCAAACTTTTTAATGGAGAGAGACACTCCAAAAAAAAGCAGAACAGAGAGATGTGGATGTTTCTAGGTAAATAGAACACGCAAAGTTAATATAAAGGTACAGCAAACAATTAGAATGGTAAAATAAAATTTTGTCCTTTGGCAAGGGGTTTGGAGTTTAAAAAAAAGGAAGTTTTGTTAGAAATGTACAGGATATTGGTGCAGCTGCACTTGGAGTGTTGTGTACATTTTTCACCTTATTTAAGAAAGGATAGCAACTGTTAAATAATCTAGAATTTGCTAAGAATTATGCTGACAATCAATTAAAGATTGTCAGTCTGGGCCACAGTGAGGTATGCGTGCACGTACTGGAAGCAACATTTATTAATACACAGGGTCTTGTCTACTTTTAGCAAAACATGCGATACTTACACTATAGAAGGGAACAAACCCTAACCCCCTCCCATTTATCTCTCAGCCCCCTGAGGTCAGTCTCCCCACCCCACCCCCATTCCTGATGGAGAGTTTATGCCCGAAACATTGACTCTCCTGCTTCTCGGATGCTGCCTGACCGGCTGTGCTTTTTCAGTGCCACACTCTTCGGCTCTGCCTCTCCATAAGGCAATATAAGTGGTCCCACTCCCCTGCAAATGCAGAATCTTGTCTAGCACTATTTTGAGGTTTGCATGAATGTGTTGGCTGGGATAGGTGAGTACCTCGCTTGCTGGGATCAAATGGAGCGAGAGGTTGTTTGACATGATTCACCAGTCAGCATACATACCTGCACTGACTTTCAGATACAATGCTGCTCACCTATATAATAGGCAGAACATAATCTTAGCTTAATGGTACCACCTATTTTTGGCACACATCACTCACATTGCTACTACACAAGTGAGTCATGTGGTGAATGAGTTTTCCAAAGACTGACAAATCATGGCAAGCATAATTTCTTTGCCTGCATCAGGCACCATACTGAGTGTTTGCCAGTCAGGGTCACAATGTGTGGTACGTTTGTTTTCTGAAAACTGCATATATTAATACATGGGGTTCTGGTCTCCACAGACTGAAAGAGTGTGGACGGATACTGCCCTGTATCAACTCAACAACAGACATGATGGTCATTCTCTAGTTCAATCCTTCGGGGAAAGTCTTGGTAAATCTGAGTAAGCCACCTTGTTAACATTTTAACAAAGTCTGACAGTTAACTGTCAGTTATCATCTAACAGGTGCATTTCAATGGTGATGCCACCATCAATCAGAGTTCACTAATCAATCAATCAGTTTGCTCTTTCCATGAGGTATAAAATGTTGACCCCACTCCAAATTTTACATTGATATAAGTTGTAATGAGTGCAAGCTAAACAGTTTCAACAAAATCTGTTTTTTGTTTGCAATGCACAACATAATCCAAAAATAGTGGGAGGTCATTCAGTCCATTGAATAAGTTCCACTGAACAATGAGATTGTGGATGATTTGAGTTTTAACTCCACCATTTCACCTTTACTTCATTTCAGTGGAGACCCCCTACCCAAGGAACATCGATCAGCCTTTGATGTTTTTTAACTTCATCACTTGCCACCAGAAGAGGTGTTTCCTGACATCACCCTGAACGGACAAGCTCTAATTTTAAGGTCATTCCATCTTATTCTACATTTCTTCTCCCAGAAGAAATAGTGTTTTTTCTCTCTCAATTGCCTCATCAACTCCTTCAATTATCTAAAGGGCCTCAGTTAGTTCAATCCTCAATCTTTGAAACGTAAGGGAATATGAGACAGTTTTCTACAACCTTGACTAACACGGGACTTAAAGGCTCTGGAGTACAGGCAAGAAAATGGAGATGAAACCACATCGGTGATGGGATAGAATGATTGAGCAGGCTGAATGACCTACTTCTGCTCCTGTCTTAATAATCAGACACCAGTATCACTCACGTGATCTACACTATGCCCCATTCAAGACTAGTACATCCTTCTTGAGGTTTACTTTTGTTGAAAGTAAAATAAAAATTATCCGATTTATTTGTTTCAGAATTCCTACTGCAGTGGCAGTTCACAAACTGAACTTATGTTATTTCTGATATGCACTTCTCGTTTCTGTTCATTATCCTTCCAAACATCGTTGTGATTGAGCTTTTGATGTTTTGCTTTCTTCTTGGCTTTTTCAAATAAAGAACAGTGGCATCTCTAAATTGCTGTCATGAAATGCTCCTTTGAAAATGTTGCTTGGCCATTGTGCTTACTGCATGCAAATATATCTTAGGGAGCTTGCTATCAAGTGACTCCAGATTGGTAGACAGTGATGTATGAAGACTCTGCAAAGCACAATAAATAAGTGCTCAATGTATACCATTTTCATGTAAAATAAAGGCTTTCAGAGGATGAGATGTGCACAGTAATTTCTTGCATTTCTTTATAGATGTATATATATCAATATGAAAATACAACAATGTCATACCACAGTTAATATAGATGCCAACCTGTAAGTTTAATGCGTTAAGTTTCACTCCAGGGAGTAGATTGCGACTTTGAAGTCAACTTTGAAGTACAAATAGGGAGCAATGTAAAATGGGCTGGTGTCTTGCAATCATTCATTTTAGACTACAACACAAAGTCAAAGGTCTACCCCCCGCAGTTGTAATAACTAATTAAAACTCATGGCTGTGCTTGTTCATCATGTAATTGGCAGCAATTCAAAAGCTTTGCCAACATGTCACTGCTCTCCACGCTTCCACTGCGAATGTATGTGGAGCTTTAGGTTAGAATGAAAATGTAAATGCATCTGAGCACTGAAATTGTAATGTCCAAAATAGATATTTCCTGAGTTTGCTGTCCTTTGTAATTAGGATATGAAGCAGTGCAGAGATTTAGCTGGACCACCTGATACTGCATTCAGTATCACAAGGCAATCAGGAATCCAGATATTTCAAGTTACTCAACAACAAGGGATTTGAGTCTCCAGGGAGTTTGACAGAATGCAGACATATACTTACCACTTTCTATCCAGACTGTCAGGATCATATGCACTGCTCCTGTATCTTAGGCATAGAGACTTGATACATATTCCTGTTCCTACTTGATTGCTAGATGATGAAAAATCAAAATAATATCAACAAAACAGGTGCATTGTGAACAACTATTGAACATTAAAATACTTCATTGTGATGAAAGGATGAAGGAAACTATTCTACCTTGACAAGCCTTTGAGGATCTCCTTCCAATGCTTTTCCCCCATTTTCCCACATTAGCTCCCTAAAGTATTTATCCAGTTCTACTTTGTGATTTACTGTTGAATCATTTTCCACCACCCTTTCAGGCAATGAATTTCAGATCACAACACTTCATTGTGTAAAATAAATGTTTCCTCCTGTTGATTCTGGTCCTTTTACTAATTGCTGTTGAGTGATTACTGTAGTGATTGGAACAAGGTCGGTCAACTGGACCTCATTGGAAATGAGTTCCCTGATTTGGGCAGTTAATCTGATCCAATCAGGGACCCTTGGCTGACAGGTGAGCAGAGGAGTGTCAGGCATCCTTAACACTCTGAGAGTTGACTGTGAAGAGGTTTTACCAGAGTCCTATAAATGAAGGATGATGTGGTGACGGGATTCTTGCTTCTGTGGAGTTTTTTCAATTACTATACACTTTGTCTGCTTATTACCATTTTTCATTGAGCCCATCATCAATAATAGTTGCTGTGATTAGTAGAAAATTGATGACACCAAGAAGATCGATTATGAAGTTAAGAGCTTTCGTGTTAGTGTACAGAACTATTTCTGTGAGTGCACCAAGTAAGATTGAAGGAGAACAGGTCAGTCTGTTTATTTGGCTTTAAACCCAATATGAATAAATTTGAATTTAGATTTTCATGCTTTAAACCTAGTTGTTATAATAGTTGTGACAGTTACTAGCATACAACTTGCAATTTGCAAAATACAAAAGCATGGAGGTTGAATATGCAAACTTTGTGTCAAAAGAGCTATGCTCTGCTCCAAACCTTGAATGCATTGTTTGAACTGAGATGTCACCTTTTGTTATAAAACCTTATGTTATTCTAAGTATCATTTGGAGATGCCGGTGTTGGACTGGGATGTACAAAGCTAAAAATCACACAACACCAGGTTATAGTCTAACAGGTTTAATTGGAAGCACACTAGCTTTTGGAGCGACGCTCCTTCATCAGGTGATAGTGGAGGGCTCAATTGTAATACAGAATTTATAGCAAAAATTTACAGTGTGATGTAAGGCATTTACAAATGAAAGGCTTAACAGACAATCAATTTTTCAATGTATAATTTCAGTTATATCACACTGTAAATTTTTGCTATAAATTCTGTGTTAGGATTGAGCCCTCCACTATCACCTGATGAATGAGTGTCGCTCTGAAAGCTAGTGCTTCCAATTAAACCTGTTGGACTATAACCTGGTGTTGTGTGATTTTTAACTTTGTACAACCCAGTCCAACACTGGCATCTCCAAATGATACTTAGAATAAAATAAGGTTTTATAATTAAACCTGTTGGACTATAACCTGGTGTTGTGTGATTTTTAACGTTATTCTAAGTAGGTGACTTTAAAGATGTTCTGGGATTTACGTATTAATGAACCCATTCTAAAAGGTGAAAGATTTAACAATCAAGGTTTATTCAGTATATCATTTCAGTTGCATGACACTGTAATCTTTTGCTATAAATTCTGTGTCTTATGATCTTAAACATCACAATCACCTGATGAAGGAGCAGTTCTCCGAAGGCTAATGTTTCTAAATAAACCTGTTGGACTATAACCTGGTGATGTGTGATTTTTAACTTGTTCCATAACTATCACCCTGTCAACCTGTCGCCTTTGAGTTGAATGGGACTTTTAAAGCTAAGAACAGCAGTGTTGGACACAATGTGATGACAGATGGAACAATATTATTTTAAGATTGTCTTGGAAACAGCTCTCAGTCTGATTCCTTGTCCAAAATGTGAAAAAGAGAGGAAATTGTTCCCCGCATGGCTTGTATGCTATTCTCACATATTTTGGTATCTAAGAGAGACACATTTCTCTTATACCCGTTAGTTTGTGAATCTCGAAATTTTAAGCAATGTGAAAATGATAGTTCTGGCTTGTTTTAGCTCATTGCAAAGAGAAAGTTTGGATTCATTGTATCAACTGACTTGCAAAATTATAAGATTTTTCATAGTGAGTGAGAGCTCAAGAGTGAAGGAGTTTAATAAATCTATTACCTCCCTCAAAAGGAACAATGGCTGTTACAGGCTGAGAAAATGTTTATGATATCTGGTCAGCATGGACAGGTTGGACCAAAGGATATGTTTCCATGCAGTACATTTCTATGACTCTAAGCACACAAATGAGATTTTCCAGTTCTTTTGGTGACCAGACATCTGTGTTTGCAGAGCACTGCAAAGCTGGGCTCTCAGTACAACCAACACTATACTGTGTGTGTTTTAATTTACAAATACATCTGATTTGAAAGCAATAATTCACAGACATTCTGTCTTGTCCGTATTGTCATATTTCTGTTCGAGTAGAGAACATAATTTGAGTGTGTCTAATAAGATCCTTAAGCTCGTTAACATTCTGGACTATATGAAAAACTGAAGGAAAGGTCTGGCCATGTAATTAACCTGACTGTAAGTAATTCAAATGCTTTTTTTTCTGTTTGTTTTATACCGAATCTACAACAAAAAGGAACTAAAAATCTACAGCAAAAAGAAAAGAATTCAGCTCAGCTAGTCTATGTCAATATCTCACCTCCCATCTTTCCTCAACTCACTCTCTCCGATCACTCCCCTGCTCCATTCTCTCTCATTTACTTGTATGGTTGTTGCTTAAGTTCATCGTTGCTGCGCACTTTATACACTGCTTGTGGTGTCAACTTCCATGTTTTAACCAATCTTAAGAGTTGAATTTCTTACAGCATTTATTCATGACCATGAGCCATGTCTCAGTTGGTGGCGTTCTCATCTCTGAGGCAGAACATTCCAGTTTCAAATCCCATTCCTGAACTTGAGCACAAATATCAAGACTGCCTCTCCAGTGTGGTAACAATGGGCAGCTGCACTGTCAACAGTGTCATCATTCAGATGAAAGGTTAAACTGAGGCTCCATCTGTCTTCTCAGGTGGACATAATGGATCCCACAAAAGTATTCACAAGAAGAGCAGGCCAGTTATTTCTAACTAAAAACCGAAAGAACTGTAAATCAGAAACAAAAACAGAAAGTTCTGGAAAAGCTTAGCAGGTCTGGCAGCATCTGTGGAGAGAAATCAGAGTTAACGAGTGACCCTTCCTCAGAACTGAACTAACTCTAACCCTAACCCCAAACCACCAGTTCAGAGGAAGGGTCACTGGAACGGCAAAATTAGCCCTGATTTCTCTTCACAGATGCTGCCAGACCTGCTGAGCTTTTCCAGCAGTTTCAGTTTATGTTTCAGTTATGTCTAATGCCTGGACTAACACTAATCTCTCAATCAACATTATTAGGTTACATTATTTGGACATTGCAGTTTATTGGAGTTTACAGTGTGTGAGTTAGCTGTTGCATTTCCTGCCTCACGATTGTGAGGAGACTATAAAGAAAGGTCTTACAGTGCTGTGAAACATGTACTGGTGTGGACAAATGCTAATTGAATGTAAGTCCTTATTTATTTGGGTTTTTGATTAGCTTACATTTATGATCTTTAGTCTGGGACATCTATGCAATAATAGTTTATAGAAAACAGATTGAAAGGTTAAAAGAGAATACCCCAGTGCCATCACCCATTTATCTTTAATACTTGGGTAAATAACTGCACATATGCCCCTACATAACTCTGCCAGAACCAAAATTGAGACAAGAGATACTTAATTCAACAAAGTAATTTTAATATTCCAAAAAAAAATGTTTCAAATGGAAGCCTTGTAGTAAAATGTGAGCCAGAGTTTCGAGGTTCCAAAACAATGCCAGGAAGTGTTGGCCACAGAAAGTGTGCGCATAGTGTGAGCAGACAGGTTGTTCATCAGCCTCTAAGCTCTTTGATTCTGTCTAATGGCGGGTCACAAGAATGGGTGATTTTCTTGGTCAGTTAGACTGCAGAAGACAATGGGAAATGATGACAAAACTCTACCCACAAAAGTATGGACAGATCTGATTGAAGTCCATGGTTTCTAATATCTTATTAGAACATGGTACCTCAAGGGAGAGAGGCACACATTGTATTATTCTTTTGAGTTGTGATACAAATCAATCATTAAAACTGCAAATCCATTGGTGAATAATGAATATGAAATGTGAATGGATGATTTGTACTTTATTTGGATTGAAGGAGGCATTTCCTTTGAGGTTGCTAAGATAGCATAGCTAACTAATTCCTCATATCCTGGAAGACATATTCAAGCCTAGAATTGATGTGTGCTGTGGCAATTCCCCTCAGATGAGGACCTTGAAAATGCTAGACCATGGAGAGGTTGGGTTCTGAGCTTCACCAGCACACAGGTCTGTTCCACCCTCCTCCCAAAATGTTACACTGTTCATGATTCAGTATATTGGGGACTCTTTTGAATGGTCTCTGAGCCAACATGTCCCATTTTGGAACAGAATCAACTCAGGAGGCAGGTGTGGAGGCCCCAGTATTTCAGCACATTGTCGATGATTATCCAGCCCATAAGATTCATTTATGGGATCTTTCACGCTAGGTTTAACATGAATTTCTGAGGGGGGTAGTGGGCCATTGAATGGATTGAGATGTTGTTGGGAAGGCTATTTAAAGGCAGAGGGAATGGACTTGATCAGCAAATAACCCTGAAAGCAATTATTTGGAAAGGTAGAGTGGATCCCTGGTGATCCTTCATCATCTGGATTGACTAAGCCCAGCAATACTCCTGACACTATTAGTTACACTCATTGGGAGAGATTCTGAGGCTTCCTGTCTGAGGGAAATGTGGACTCCCCTTTAAAATAAGAGGGAATCACTTCTTTTTCTGTTCCTACCTATCACCCTGATCACCCTAATCCTCTCCCAGACTGAACAATGACAGCACCCAGCTGGGTGACTGTGGCAAAGAGACCTGCCACCCTGCTCACCCACATAAAAAACACAATTGCTCTTCACACACAGCTCCCAGCCCCGAGTAGCACTGCGGTCCCAAAACCCTAAGGGCAGGTTCATTTCCCATCGAATCTGATACCCCATAAGCAAACAAGCAGACTGAGTGGTGCTGAAAGACTTCGCTCACAGAGGGAACACAATGGGACAGATCTCTTTACAATTTTCACCATTGTACTGGAACTGCTTTACAATTATTACCTTTGTGTTGTACCCCTATAAAAATATGTGTATACTTTCTGTTCAGAGAACAACATTTGGCAATCTGTGCAGAGAATCAGTTCTGGGTCAGCCTGGTCAATTTCTCTTCCGCGATATCACTTTGCGTAATAAACCGCTTGTCAATTTCACTACAATCCTCGTTTGTGGTCTCTGATCCATTGGACTCAATTCTCTGACAGTGATCTGACAGGCTCTATAAAAAATGCACTTTAGGACCCTCGGAGATACTTATGACGTTCAATGACCTTATTGGGCAGTATCACAGCAGGTTTTCCAGACAAATAGCAGTCCACAAGTTAGTGTTGCTCCACGCTTTGCTAGACCATGGAGGGTTGGGTTCTGAGCTTCGCCAACTCACAGCTCTGTTCCACCTTTCCGCCGAAATTACATCCCAAAGACAGGGAGTTCACAGTGCCACCTGAAATCACAGCAACTCAAAACCTTAATGGACGGCACGGTGGCTCAGTGGTTAGCACTGTTATCTCACCGCGCCAGGGTACTGGGTTTGATTCCCACCTCAGGCAACTGTCTATATGGAGTTTGCACATTCTCCCCGTGTCTGCGTGGGTTTCCTCCGGGTGCTCTGGTTTCCTCCCACAGTCCAAAGATGTGCACATCAGGTGAATTGGCCACGCTGAATTGCCCATAGTGTTAGGTGCATTAGTTAGGGGTAAATACATGCTAGGAGTTGGGTCTGTGTGAGTTACCTTCAGAGGGTTGGTGTGGACGTGTTGGGCTGAAGGAGCCTGGTTCTATACTGTAGGGAATCTAATCTTCTGTTCCACCTTCACACCCGATCGACCAGAATAAGTAATGCAGTCAGCACTGATCAGTCAGCTGCCTTAAGATCCACTTCCTGATGGACTTGTGGTGAAAGGTGTTTTTCTTCATAAATTTTTCCATGAAGCACAGGCGATATGGAATGGTCCAACTACTCAGAGCGTTCTGTGGCGATGAGGCCAGGCCCATCGTTCGCAATGCTGGGTAACAGGTAAAACCTCAGTATGTAGTGACACTTGGTGTTCGCGTACTGGGGATCTACGCACAGCTTGATGCAGCCACACACAAAGGTGGCCATAAGGGTGAGGGTAACATTTGGTGTGTGCTTTCCCCCATTGCCCAGATCTCTGTACATTGTGTCCCTTCAGACCCAGTCCACCTTTGATATCCACATGAAGTGGAAGAAGGCTCAGGTGACTGCAGCGGAACAGGTTCTGGGAATAGGCCAGACCTGTGCCACGTATAACAACACTGACAGTACCTCACACTTGATGACCAGGTTTTTACCTATGATGGAGAGCGACTGCTGCTCCCATCTGCCCAGTTTCTGCCTCACTTTACTGATACGCTCCTCTCAAGACTTGGTGCACGCCCCAGCCTTTCAGAACCAAATACCCAGCACCTTCAGGTGGTCAGTCCTGACGGTGAAGGGGTTAGAGGATTGGTTGGCCCAGTTACCAAAGAGCATGGCCTTGCTTTTGCCTCGGTTTACCTTGGCTCCTGAGGCCTGTTTGAATTGGTTACAGATGCATGAGTCTGTGCACGGACAGCGGATCCAAGCAGAAGACAACAAAGTCATCCATGTACAGGGAGGCCTTAACCTGTAGGCCCCCACTGCCAGGGATAGTCACCCCTCTCAGGCTCGCATCCTTCCCGATGGACTCGGAAAATGGCTCTATGCAACACACAAACGAGGCAGGAGAGAGAGGGCAGCCCTGCCTGACTCCAGATCTGATCGGGAAGCTATCTGATTCCCACCCATTGATTGAGACTGCACAGAGGGTACCAACATTTTTTTTATTTCAAAAATATACTTTATTCATAAATGATTTGATGGTCTGTACATTGGATCATGCCATACATATGTCCATATTTACAAACACAGATTCGACTTTATCCTTGTCCTTTACAATCCTGTGCATTTTTTCAATCTTGTATATATACATATATTTGGCTGAGGCATCAGCAGAGCCCAAAAAAACGTCTGTATGGGCCCCCTGTTCTTCTTTCGGCAGGCCGATCTTACACGGTGGTCTTTCCCCACCGCGCCTTGGCGGCAGCTGCCCCAAGCTTCAGCGCGTCCCTCAGCACGTAGTCTTGGACCTTGGAATGTGCCAGTCTGCAACACTCGGTCGGGGTCAACTCCTTCAGCTGGAAGATCAACAGGTTTCGGACCGCCCAGAGAGCGTCCTTCACCGAGTTGATGATCCTCCAGGCGCAGTTAATGTTCGTCTCGGTGTGAGTCCCGGGGAACAGGCCGTAGAGCACGGAGTCCCGCGTCACGGCGCTGCTCGGGACGAACCTCGACAAGCACCACTGCATTCCTCTCCAGACTTCCTCTGCATAGGCACATTCCAGAAGGAGGTGTGTGACAGTCTCGTCCCCCCCGCAGCCACTTCGAGGGCAGCGTGCGGTGCGGCAGAGAGTCCGGGCGTGCATAAAGGATCTCACAGGCAGAGCCCTTCTCACCACCAGCCAAGCCACGTCTTGGTGCTTGTTGGAAAGTTCTGGCGATGAGGCATTCTGCCAAATGGCTTTGACAGTCTGCTCAGGGAACCGCTCGACAGGATCCGCCCTCTCCTTTTCCCGAAGGGTCTCAAGGACGCTACGTGCTGACCACTTCCTGATGGACTTGTGGTCAAAGGTGTTTTTCCTCATAAATTTCTCCACGAAGGACAGGTGATACGGAACGGTCCAACTACTCGGAGCGTTCCGCGGCAGCGAGGCCAGGCCCATCCTTCGCAACACCGGGGACAGGTAGAACCTCAGTACGTAGTGACACTTGGTGTTTGCGTACTGGGGATCCACGCACAGCGGTACCAACATTGCCTCAGGTACAGTGCATTCTTACTTACAGCACATATGTAAAAAACAGACAAGTTATCTGTCATAGCAGTGAGATAGAGAAACTGTACAGCAGATGTGACTGGACTATAGCTGCTGGAATCCTCCTCGAGTGTGAAAATGAATGCAGATTTTTCTCTCACCAATAACATTCATTATGATCCAGAATATTAGCTTTCATTCTTCCCCACACTATCATGTTTAAACAGATGGTCAGACTGAGCTGGAATTGAAATATTCTTGCTGAAAGGATCCGATTGGATTTTAGTCATATTTAAATGTCATTCTGAGTTCAGAAAGGACTACTGCAGTGAGCAATGGCTGATGCGTTACTTATCAGCTTGAAAATTGACTGGAAGGATTGAAACGCAGAAGGCTTACTTCATTTAATTTTAAACAGGGATTTTATCGTACCAGTAAAACAACTTTGGAAATAAGGTGATATTTAAATTTAAATATTTTTTCGTGAGGATCCAAATGTTCTGAAACCACTAACTTCTTGTCAAAATGGCAGCGAAAGGATACACAGAGACATTTACAAACTCTGAATGTCCATTTGTTCTGTTTGATCATGAAATATCAGTAAGCTCCTAGATTTCTGAACATTACAGCTCTCCTCCTAACCATTGTGAAACTTGTACCCTGAAGATGTGACAGGCGATTTTGGTTCTTAGAAAATCTTCAGTTTGAGTTTATTTTTGGCAGGTTGTAGTTAATATGATTTGACTGGACATTTTTCAAGAACTCTAGTTTTCTGTGTAAAGTCCCCAATCTCAAAGCCTTGAGCTCTCCGCCCTATTAAATGCCTTCCAATAAGATATGACAGATTGTACGCAAAAGGAACACATTTATGCAATTCTGTTTTCCTGACTGGTCAATGAGATGCAGGACAGGAGAAGCAAATTGATAAGTGGATTAACAAAGCTCTTTTCTGGGTCATGTGACATTCAAATTGATATCATTAGAGCCTTCAGTGAGATTTCCAATAACAGCCTATTGATTGTTGGAGCTGTAGGAATGCAGAGTACATGAGTAGCCTTCTCAGACAGACAACTTAATGTATTTTTACAACCTGAAGGGGTTTGTAAATGAGGTAACTTTTGAAATGTGATTATGTTTGTAAGTAGGAAACATAACAGCCAATTTGCACACAGCATGTTCCCCCAGACAGTAATATTACATGATCAGATAGTGTGATGCCAGTCGAAGGTTAAGTTTTGACATGCTGAAATTAATACTGAACTAGCACTAAAAATAATTTCAGATGTTATATTAAAGTTGTCAGGTTCTGAAAGGGTGAATGTTGAGGAGTGCCTTCAGCATTTCTTGCTGTGTAAAGGTTTGAGGATTCAGAGACAAACTTTTCTGGAAGATCTATAGCAGAGAAACAAAATTAACATTTCGAAGAAGAGATGTATCAAACATGAAAAATTAACTCTGTTCGTCTCAACAGGGATGCTGTCAGACCTGCTGAGTCTTCCCAGTGCTGCACTACTTTTTATTTCACATTTCCAGCATCTTTGGTATTTTATAATTCAAGGGCTTAATTCCCTTTTCTCTGGAATTTGTCCTCTTTCATGACCAGAAAACAAACTTTACAAGGTGAGTATCCAACCACACCATCCCCATAATCTGTCCACCAGCCTATCTTCCTTTCCACCGATCCACTCCACCCTCCTCTCTGACCTATCACCTTTTTCTCACCCCCATCCACCCATTGTCCTCTTTGCTACCTTCCCCCACCCTCCCCCCGACCTATCACCTTCATCCCGTCCCCCATTCACCTATTATACTCTATGCTACTTTCTCCCCACCCCCATCCTCCTCTCACTTATCTCTCCACACTTCAGGCTCTCTGCCTGTATTCCTGATGAAGGCCTTTTGTCCAAAACGCCAGATTTTCCTGCTCCTCGGATGCTGCCTGAACTGCTGTGCTTTTCCAGCACCACTCTAATCCAGAATCTGGTTTCCAGCATCTGCAGTCATTGTTTTTACCTTGTTGATTTTAACCCTACTGCGAATCCTCTTGCAAGGATGCCTGCCTTGAAGAAGTTTTCCTCCTCTCTCTCTACAAGAATCTCAGGAAGTCCCTCTCCCACTGCAACTCCCAGGTCATTTCCTCTGCCCTGAAGCTCTTCAACCATGTCCTGAAACAGACTCGCTACCACAGCCACATTTGCTTCCTCAGTGCCTGCCTCCGTAACCAACTCATCCCACACGGACTCCGGACCACCTTTAAACCAGCAGAGTTCGGATCCAATCAGGACAAACAGTACAGACTACAGATTCAAAAACACCAGCAATGGTTCTCCTTCAAGATCCTCCACTCCACGCTTGCAGCAATGCGCCAGCACCTAACCTCTCTACAGTCAGCAATGCCTCAACTGAGGGCCACCCTCTCTCAGAATTGTAAAGGACCCCTTCTGTACTATATTCTCAGGAGAAGTCATACTCTCAACAAACAGTATTTCAACACCATTTCAAACATCAAAAACTGTAAGTACAACAAACTTTTATCTACCCACCTCCATAACCAGCGCTCCTCAAACATTCCAGTAGATTCCCCTGGCCTCTAAACTGCTCTGATGCCATTAGCCATACGGCTGGTGCAGCCACCATCCCCACGCGGATTGATAACATCACTTTCGTCCCCATCATGGCCGCTTCCACAGCCACTTCCGCCCCTCACAATTCCTCATGCACCACACGTGACATCACTTCCGCCCCTCACATCATCACTGCTGTCACACGCTCAGTGACTTCCGCAGCCCCCCCCCACTGCCATGTTTGCCACCACTTCCGTTCCCACCAACGCCACTCACCTGCACTCTGTTGACACGCCCCCCCACAGATCGCACTGTCACCATCCCCGCCCCCAGAACCCTGAGAGGAACACCACCCCTGCTCATGACTCCACTCCCATTACCACCACCACCACACCCACTCCAGTTACAGGCTCCGCCCCCCACTCCCAGCACCACACCCACACCCGGCCCTAGCCCCCAGCCCTGCCGAGTGTTTACCATTCCACCGACCTCCCCCTCACTGAGGACGAACGATTAGTCCTCAGCAAAGGACTCACCTTCATCCCCCTCCATCCACGCATCAATGAATTTAATACACACCGTGACGTCGAACACTTCTTCCGCTGCCGCCGCCTCCGTGCTTACTTTTACAATCAGGACTCCCGCCCACCTTCCGAGGACCCCTTCGCCCACCTCCAACATACTCCATCCACCTGGACACCCCGTGCTGGCCTATTTCCTGCCCTCAACCTCTTCATTTCCAACTGCCGCTGGGACATTAACTGCCTCAGCCTGTCTATCCCCTCCTCCACTCCAACCTCTCACCCTCACAACACGCAGTCCTCCACTCCCTCTGCTCCAATCCCAACCTGGATTAGTGGTGCTGGAAGAGCACAGCAGTTCAGGCAGCATCCAACGAGCAGCGAAATCGACGTTTCGGGCAAAAGCCCTTCATCAGGAATAAAGGCAGTGAGCCTGAAGCGTGGAGAGATAAGCAAGAGGAGGGTGGGGGTGGGGAGAGAGTAGCATAGAGTTTGAAGAGCTTCAGAGCAGAGGAGTTGCAGTGGGAGAGGGACTCCCTGAGATTCTTGTAGAGAGAGGAGGAAAACTTCCATGCTTCAGGCTCACTGCCTTTATTCCTGATGAAGGGCTTTTGCCCGAAACATCGATTTCGCTGCTCGTTGGATGCTGCCTGAACTGCTGTGCTCTTTTTAGATTAGATTAGATTAGATTACTTACAGTGTGGAAACAGGCCCTTCAGCCCAACAAGTCCACACCGCCCTGCCGAAGCGTAACCCACCCATACCCCTACATCTACATTTACCCCTTACCTAACACTATGGGCAATTTAGCATGGCTAATTCACCTGGCCTGCACATCTTTGGACTGTGGGAGGAAACCGGAGCACCCGGAGGAAACCCACGCAGACACGGGGAGAACGTGCAAACTCCACACAGTCAGTCGCCTGAGGCGGGAATTGAACCCAGGTCTCAGGCGCTGTGAGGCAGCAGTGCTAACCACTGTGCCACCGTGCCGCCCACTCTTCCAGCAACACTAATCCAGTATTTAGCTTTCAGCATCTGCAGTTACTGTTTTTACCTCCAATCCCAACCTCACCATCAAACCAGCAGATAAAGGGGGCGCAGTGGTAGTCTGGCGCACTGACCTCTACACCGCTGAAGCCAAACGCCAACTTGAGGACACCTCCTCCTACCGCCCCCTCAACCATGATCCCACCTCCCATCACCAAACCATCATCTCCCAGACCATACAGAACCTCATCACCTCAGGAGATTTCCCACCCACAGCTTCCAACCTCATAGTCTGGGAATCCCGCACTGCCTGGTTCTACCTCCTTCCCAAGATCCACAAGCCTGACCACCCTGGCCGACCCATTGTCTCAGCATGCTCCTGCCCCACTGATCTCACCTCTACCTACCTCGACACTGCCCTATCCCCCCTGGTCCAGGAACTCCCCACATACGTTCGAGACACCACCCACACCCTCCACCTCCTCCAAGACTTCCGTTTTCCCAGCCCCCAACACCTCATCTTCACCTTGGATATCCAATCCCTCTACACCTCCATCCATGACCAGGGCCTCCAAGCCCTCCGTTTCTTCCTCTCCTGACATCCTCAACCATTCCCTTCCACCGACACTCTCATTCGTTTGGCCGAACTGGTCCTCACCCTTAACAATTTCTCCTTTGAATCCTCCCACTTCCTCCAGACCAAAGGGGTAGCCATCGGCCCCCATATGGGCCCCAGCTATGCCTGTCTCTTTGTCGGCTATGTAGAACAGTCCATCTTCCATAATTACACCGGCACCACTCCCCACCTCTTCCTCCGCTACATTGATGACTGCATTGGTGCCACCTTGTGCTCCCATGAGGGGGTTGAGCAGTTCATCAACTTCACCAACACATTCCACCCTGACCTTAAATTTACCTGGACCATCTCCGACACATCCCTCCCCTTCTTGGACCTCTCCATCTCCATTAATGATGACCGACTTGACACCGACGCTTTTTACAAACCCACCGACTCCCACAGCTACCTGGATTACACCTCTTCCCACCCTACCTCCTGCAACAATGCCATCCCATATTCCCAATTCCTCCGCCTCCGCCGTATCTGCTCCCAGGAGGACCAGTTCCACCATGGAATACACCAGATGGCCTCCTTCTTTAGAGACCGCAATTTCCCACATCCATCAAGGTTTTACCTGCGCATCCACCAATGTCATTTATTGTTTTTGTTGCTCCCAATGCACTCTCCTCTACACCGGGGAGACTGGATGCTTCCTAGCAGAGCGCTTTAGGGAACATCTCCGGGACACCCGCACCAATCAACCACACCGTCCTGTGGCCCAACATTTCAACTCCCCCTCCCACTCTGTCGAGGACATGCAGGTCCTGGGCCTCCTTCACCGCCGTTCCCTCACCACCCGAAGCCTGGAGGAAGAACACCTCATCTTCCGCCTTGGGACACTTCAACTCCAAGACATCAATGTGGACTTCAACAATTTCCTCATTTCCCCTTCCTCTACCTCACCCCAGTTCCAAACTTCCAGCTCAGCACGGTCCCCATGACCTGTTCTACCTGCCTATCTTCTTTTCCACCTATCCACTCCACCCTCCTCTCTGACCTATCATCTTCATCCCCACCCCTACTCACCTATTGTACTCTATGCTAATTTCTCTCCACCCCCACCCTCCCCTCATTTATCTCTCCACCCTACAGGCACTCTGTCTGAATTCCTGATGAAAGGCTTTTGCCTGAAACATCGATTTCGCTGCTCCTTGGATGCTGCCTGAACTGCTGTGCTCTTCCAGCACCACTATTCAGGTATTTTCCAGAATTCTCTTTCATGTCTCTAGTCACAACTGATTAGCTGCATTCCCTTTCAACTGGGATTCTAACTCCCATTTCTAGCTCACAGGCAATTGGACATACCCAATGTTTTTAATTATGCCACATTATCGACATTTTCTTCAGACATTTGCGCGTAAGTTTTTTTTCCCTTACTTTTTTAGCTGCAAGTGATCTCTGCTTTCTCTGCACACAGAGGGTTCTGTTCTCATTCATTTGACATTCGTGTGATCTTTGCAGCAAATGCTGATACTATTTACATAACCAATCTTCTTTTTATTTACAGAATCGTTGATCCAGTAAAACAAATGAATTTCCATTTATGGCACATTTAGAAACAGGAAGGAAAATAAAATGAGCAAGGTACAAATACAGTGCGCAAACGGAGGCTGATATTAAAAAGGAATGTAATTATGAAAATTCCATTTGCATTAATGATCATTATAGTTGCAACAATTATATAATCAATGCCTAAAATGTGTGCGTCTGTGTGTGTGTGAGTGTGTGAGCATGTTTGCATGTCTGTGTTTGTATATTCCTGTGTCTGTGTATATGTGAGCATGCTTGTGTATGTGTTATGTTTCCGTGAGACTTGTGTGTGTGTCTGTGTGTGTGTGTGTGGGTGTCTCTGTGTGGGTGTGACGTAGGGGAGTGGGGGGAAATAAATTTATTATGCTCAGTGGAAGGTTTGACTGAATTTATGTACTTGAAAGGCAGGGTAATTGAGGCAGTGAAGTGCAACAAAGGAATTTTATGGAACAGGCTGCAGTGATATGCTTGTACTGAAAGTTAAAATTTGACTCCACTATTGAAGGAATTTAGACATGAAAAGATGAAGAACAGTGTTGCACAACTGAGCAGGATAGAAAATCTCAGGAATAATGGGGTGAATTCCAGAGCATTGTTAACCCAAACATCTGATGGATTACCCCAGATAGAAACACGACTACATTGCGAAGAGATTATTGATTTTTTTTGCATTAATAGTGTTGCTAAAATGGGTGCAATGCCCACCACAAAATTAACGTTTATACTTTTATCAGTTTGTCTTCAAAATACAATAACTCAGACTACTCAGTTAACACAAGTGATGTGTTCATTGCATTAAAGTTGTAATAAAGCAAACTGATGAAAAATATTCTTCTCTGAAACACAAAATATTATTAAATCAATGTTTAATAAAGTGATGATGATAACGGAAATATAATAAATAAAATGCTATTATAATATATATGGTAAAATTCACACGTAGCTTGATGTATGAAATAAAGATGAAGATTTTTGTCAATTTTCTCAGCCATCTCAAACTGAGGACAGAAGAAGACCAATTGCAGGATAGATCAATGCAGCACAGTATTCCTGCTTCAGCCATGATGTGGTGTGCATTAATAAAGCAGCAAGGTCTTCAATTGAAACCTGATGGCACTTGTCCATGACAATTCACTTCTCAAGACTGGATCTTGGAATTTGTTCAAGGCTGAGTCGGGTGAAGTTCTGATGGTCACAGGAGTGAAGCGCTATGGAGTACAGACAAGAAATTGGTGCTTAATTGGTCCCATATCACAAATGTCCACACCCTCCAACATAAACATAACAATAAGATGGTTTGCAGAAGTTCACCAAGGCTCCTTAAACGACGCCTTCCAAACCCACAAATGCTTCTATCCAGAAGGACAAGGGCAGCATACAAGAAATTGGTGCTAGATTGGCATTATATCCACAATCATCCTTTCACACCACCACCAGCATTGCTCAGTAGCAACAGTGTATAGTATCCACAAGATGCACTGCAGAAATTCACCAAAATTCCTTAGAACCTTTCAAACCCACAACTCCTTCCATTTTGAGGGACAAGGACAGTAGATACTTGGGAACACCACCAGGGATATATTTCCCTCCCCACCCCTTTCTGCCTTCCGCAAAGGCCATTCCCTCCATGACTACCTGGTCAGGTCCACACCCCCTTATGACCCACCCTCCCATTCTGGCACTTTCCCCTGCCACCGCAGAAACTGTAAAACCTGTGCCCTCATCTCCTCCCTCACCTCTATCCAAGGCCCTAAAGGAGCCTTCCACATCCATTAAAGTTTCACCTGCACATCCACTAATATCATTTATTGTATCCGTTGCTCCCGATGCGGTCTCCTCTATACTGGGGAGACTGGGCACCTCCTAGCAGAGCGCTTTAGGGAACATCTCCGAGACACCTGCACCAATCAACCAAACCGCACCGTGGCCCAACATTTCAACTCCCCCTCCCACTCTGCCAAGGACATGGAGGTCCTGGGCCTCCTTCACCGCTGCTCCCTCACCACCAGACGCCTGGAGGAAGAATGCCTCATCTTCCGCCTCGGAACACTTCAACCCCAGGGCATCAATGTGGACTTCAACAGCTTCCTCATTTCCCCTTCCCCCACCTCATCCTAGTTTCAAACTTCCAGCTCAGCACTGTCTCCTTGACTTGTCCGGACTTGTCCTACCTGCCTATCTTCTTTTCCACCTATCCACTCCACCCTCTCCTCCTTGACCTATCACTTTCATCTCCTCCCCCACTCATGCATTGTACTCTATATTACTCTCTCCCCACCCCCACCCTCCTCTAGCTTATCTCTCCACGCTTCAGGCTCACTGCCTTTATTCCTGATGAAGGGCTTTTGCCTGAAACGTTCATTTCGCTGCTCGTTGGATGCTGCCTGAACTGCTGTGCTCTTCCAGCACCACAAATCCAGTACTTGGTTTCCAGCATCGGCAGTCATTGTTTTTACCTACTTGGGAACACCACCCACTGCAAGATCCCCTTCAAGCCACTCAACATCTTGACTTGGAAAAACAATCACCAGTGTTGCTAGGCTAAAATCCTGGAATTCCCACCCAAACAGCATTCTGGGTCTACCTACAGCGTATGGACTGAAGCAGTTCAAGAAGGCAGCTCACACCTCCCTTCTCAAGGACAACTAAGGCAATAAAAGATCTCTCCCCACCCCAGAGGTTCCTAGCCTCATTCCTGATGAAGGGCTTTTGCCCGAAACATTGATTTTCCTGTTCCTCGGATGCTGCCTGACCTGCTGTGCTTTTCCAGCACCACTCTGATCTAGATTCTGATCCTCCAGCATCTGCAGTTCACTTTTGCCCAATAAAAATTGGCCAAGCCAGCAACACCTATATCCCAGGAATGAATTAAATAAAACTTGGAGTTGAGATGACAGTCAGATCATCCACAATCTTACCAAATATTAAAATGGGCTTAAAAAGCCTAATAGCCTGCTCCTGTTCCTATGTCCCTGTGTTCTTAAAAATAAAGATCCTCCCACTGAATGCACTGGATTCTTTGTCCATTCTTCACCTAAGAAAAGTGCTCATGAAAATGAAACTCTCCAGAGGGACTTTTTAATGATTTTTGTTTCGTTTTTCAGATGATTTTCATGATGTAGCTGGATGAAGTAAATATTGTAGATAGGAACACACGACACCAAGTAATCACTGAGATTAATTGGTATCATGAGGGAAGGATACAGCTATACATTGTCTTGATGCCAACCCAGACAGTATGTAAAGGATAAGGTATACAGGGCTATGTGCCCAGCGCTGGGACATGTGCTTAGAATAATTAGGTAGTAGTTTTTGACAGACATAGATTAGATGGGCCAAAGGGCCTTTTACTGTTCTGTAGACCTCAATGACTCCATGTCAAGAGAAATCATCACTCATCACAGCATCGCTATTGAAATTGCTGCAGCCTGTTTCATCCTGGATTATTTCCAAGCCTTTAGTGGTTGATCCACAATCTTTAATTTCCCCTGGTTTATTGATAGTTGGGTGTTGACTCTCCACAGTATCTGGCTCTGAGTTTTGATGGATAGTCTACAGTGTCATATTCTTGATCCCCAGCCAACAAAGTGACAATGACGATTGGAGCCAGTTTACTATTGAGTGCTGGCCTCATTAATTCTCAGAATGAAATGCTAATGAAGGTTACAGACAATTCCCAACCTTTTCCAGGCAGGTCAATGATCAGCACACACTGCAATTTCAACTTGCTCTTTGAACATTTAATGTTGATGGTGTTTCACTGACACTGGGAACAACGACACTTTTTAGAGAATGTAAGAAAAGCCAAAAGTGTTAGAGAAACTCAACAGGTCTGGCAGCATTTCTGGAGAAAGAAGCAAAGTTAATGTTTTGATTAAATTCCCTACAGTATGCAAACAGGCCCTTCGGCCCAATAAGTCCACACCCACCCTTTGAACAGTAACCCACCCTGACCCATTTTGAGTCTGATATCACCCCTCTTCAGAACACTGAAGAGAAAAAGAGTTGATGAGTTTTATACTAAAAGAAAGGAGAAAGTGGAAAAAACAGAGAGGGTTAGAGGGGAGAGAGATTAGAAATCACAGGTAAGCACAGGAGAGCAAAGGGATTGGTGATCGTTGTAAAGATTGGACAGAGCAAAGGTCCAGAGTCAATGCTCCTAGTATCCATAGCTCAACAAAGGTCAGCTTTGGCACAAAACATAGACACCAGAAAGCCACAGGCACTGGAACAGAAAGAAATATCAAAGTGGAGGAGACAGTTCATGGTCTGCACTTGTTGAACCCCATGTTGAGTCTGGAATGCTGTCAAGTGTTTAAGCGAAAATACGATACTGTTTTTTTTGCTTGCATTAAACTTCACCAGAACATTGCAGAAGACTCAGGACAGAAATGTCTGAGTGAGGGAAGGAAGGTGCTTAAAATGGCCAACAACTGCGGGGTTTGGGTCCATCTTGCAGACTGACATAAGTGAGCTGAGGTATCATGAAGCAAGTGCACTCCCAGAGTTAAAAAATGCTATGCTAGAAAAACACAGCAGGCCAGGCAGCATCCGAGGAGCAGGAGAATCGACGTTTCGGGCATAAACCCTTCTTCAGGAATGAGGCTGGTGTGCCAAGCGGGCTGAGATAAAGGGTAAAGGGGAGGGAATTTGGGGGAGGGGTGCTGGTGGAAGGAGGTGAGGGTGAGGGTGATAGGCCGGAGAGGGGGTGGGGGAACGGAGAGGTCGGGAAGAAGATTGCAGGTCAAGAGGGCGCTGCTGAATCCGGGGGTTGGGAATGACATAAGGTGGGGGGAGGGGAAATGAGGAAGCTGGAGAAAACTACATTCATCCCGTGTGGTTGGATGCTCTTCCAGCATTGCAAGTGGATCAGAAACACCAGGAGGTTACCTCTAACAGCAACAGGTTCCCCACTAAATCCTTGTGCAGTCTGTTTAGAACCAGTTTAATTTCCTCCACCATCCCCCCTCCAACAAACCACCTCCCAACACACCCCAACCAACCCCCTCCACCCACCCAATCATTATCACAATCCAACAATGACAGTCTCACCCAGATCACTCTGGGGTCCCTGCCTTGTGATACAAATCCCACTCATGGTCTCTGATGTGCCTCCAATCCTTAAGGAAACATTTGTGGTCTTCACCACAACCACCACCAGGGATGTCCTCAGAATGGTCCATATAACCTCACAGGTAGCCCACACTTAGTTTCCCCTCAGTTTAAACTGGATAAAAGGTTAAATTACTGCACAAAGGTTGATACAAATTAATTAAGTCCAAAGTGATAAGGATATTGGCTAAACTGAAGATACGAAAGTTTAAAGTTAGTATGGATCGCATTTATATGTAAAACTAGAAATGAGATCAATCTCTACTCGTGTTGCTGGCACAGCATGCTTGAAAATTCTCTTTTTGAAGTCAGAAAGTTGTAAGCTGATGTCAGGTTCAGCATCTGTGACACCTCCTGCAGTCAAATAGCTGGAGAGTGGTCCCGCTGAGCAGAACAGGTCCCAGAGAGAGTGGAGGCTTCTAAGTTTCATTTCTCAGTTAGTACATGTCGTGGTTGTTGACAGCTTTGTTCGATGCAACCAATACAGACATGTCCCTTTATTGAGAAGCAGTAACAGAGTCCAAGATATCTCTGTCATGGCATTCAGACAACTCTCCTGAATCTCTTCAATTTTAAACTTAAAATTAACTGCTGCACTAAATTGTTGAATCATGCTTCTATATTGGATATTGGTAGAGCCCAGGTCTGAAGTACAGACCCAACCATTCTCCTTCAGTTCAGGGAATTAACTTCTTTTCAACAGTTTCAGCCATTGGCCTGTTAAAAACAGCAAGTGCTGGAGAAACTCAGCAGGTTTGGCAGCATGTGCAGAGAGAGAAACTGACTTATGTCTTCAAGTCTGGTGACTGTTCAGAACAACTGAAGAAATTCTGAAGCAGGGTCACGGGAACTCGAAAAGTTAACTCTGTTTCTATCTCTGCAGATGCTGCCAGACGTGTTGAGTTTCTCCAGCACTTTCTGTGGTTTTGTTTCCAATCTTCAGCTACTGTAGTTCTTTGTTTTATTTAAACTTTGGAAGACTCTCATTCTGTCAGTGTTGGTTTCTTTCTGTAAGATAGAGTCGCTATTCAACGTCCAGAGAAGCCTTTGTCCATGACTTTCTGTCTAGCTTAGAAATTTTAAACCCAATTTCAAAAGTTCGCTGAAAGTGTCCCCTTGAGATTCCGACAGCTTGGTGTCAAGAGCAGCTGAATCCGTAAAGCTAGTCATGTCACTTCCCAGAGCCACTTTGTGTGATTGTTTAAAGACAGAGACAATTTCCTTGTGAAACGTATCTTGCCGATGTCATTGTGATACCTATGAAACAGGCATTCTGCTTCAGACACCTCCCGTCAATTAGGTAACCTGTGGCTCCTAAACTGTCTTAAAACATCTCCTTTTGTGAAATTCAACATGACATTCAGGAAGTTTGATCACGAGCACCCACCCTGTACAAACCTCACCTCCAGGCTGAAATCCAGGTCAGGGATTTGTAACATGCATGGCCTTCAGTTTTTCAGAAACGTTATAAGCCGAATGGGGTAAATAATTGATTCCCTTTACATCCCAGAGGTTGGTTGCAGCAGTTTGAATTTTTAAATGGACAGCCTTTTTCAATTCAGAATGTATTCGACAAAGTGCAAAGTTATATGAAGAAATAATCAAAATAGATCACCTGAGTTGCCAAAAATAAGCAGTTACTTTGGTTATAAACTCACCCAAATAAAGTATAATTTTATTTTTAATGGTGTAACCTAAGGCATACATGAGAGCCATGCAGAGTAGAGCAAGTAGGGATTGAGGAGTTGGCTGCAATCTCATCCCCATGAACACTGAATTCTACATTCTAAGATTCTTCTGGTCATCTGGAAGATTCACTAGTGCCTGGGTCAATGATGTCTCCGTGTGGCTGCAGGGCATTCTGAAGGGGGGGAAAGGGAACAGCGGGCAGCCACTTATGTGAGTACCAACAACACTCCTTAGAAAATAAAGTTAAAAATCACACAACACCAGGTTATAGTCCAACAGGTTTAGTTAGAAGCACTAGCTTTCGGAGCCCCACTCCTTCATCAGGCATCTCTAAATCATAGAAAATAAATGAGGTCCTACAGCAGATGTCCAGAGGGCTACTTTGAAAAGAAAGAATGCCAAGGTTGTAATCTCTGGATTACATCCAGTGCCACAGTGTGCTGAAAATAGCAATAGACAGGTCAGA
The DNA here is from genome assembly GCF_047496795.1 of Chiloscyllium punctatum. NCBI lineage: Eukaryota > Metazoa > Chordata > Chondrichthyes > Orectolobiformes > Hemiscylliidae > Chiloscyllium > Chiloscyllium punctatum. The sequence goes on along the minus strand of NC_092779.1, from coordinate 6,288,526 downwards.
TATACACATGGCTAAAGGGATAGAGTAGGAGAGAGAACTTTAGGTCTTTGGATCATTGGAATGATTTTTGGGGTGGTGGGATCTGTTCAAGCGAGACGGACTGCACCTGTATGGGGGTGGGTCCAATATCCTTGATGCAAGCTTTCCTCTTACTGGCTGTAAACTGGTTTGGCAGGGAGTCGATGTAAAATCAAGAACAAAGTCCAATCAGGTCCAAGCAGGACAATCCAATAAGTGGAGGATACATGGGCATGATAAGGCACATGGGAGATCCAGAAAACTAACTCGTATCAATTTTAACTCAGGTTGCCTGAATGGTGAGGCAAATGAATTTACAGCAACACGTGGGAATATGATACAGTTACAATGAGACATGGCTGAAGGAAGGACAGGACTGCAGCTCCACATTCCAGGCAGTTACAGGACAAAAGGTGGGGAATGTAAGAGAGTTGGGACATTGCGTTATTGATAAAGGAAACCATTACGGCATTGATGAGGGAGGATATTCCAGAAGGTTCTATAAATAATGTAGATATGCTGGTGTTGGACTGGGTGGACAAGGTCAGAAGTCGCACAACACCAGGTTATAGTCCAACAGGTTTATTTGAAATCTCAAGCTTTCAGAGCGCTGCTCCTTTGTCAGGCTCACCTCCAATAGGTTGTGATTTCACAGAAACCTGTTGGACCACAACCTGGTGTTGTGTGACTTCTGACCTCACTCTTCAAATGAGCCATCTGGGTCGATCTTACAAATCCAAAAGGGATGATTGCTTTGCTGGGATTATACTACAGCCCTCTTGCTAGTCAGAGGGAGAGGGAGAAGTAAACGTGTAAGCAAATTACAGAGAGGTGTGAGAGGAACAGGGTAATAGTTGTAGGGGACTTCAACTTTCCTAACATTAACTGGGATCGTCTTGTGTGATAGGATCAGACAAGGTAGAATTTTTAAAGAGAGATTTTTGTGCCAAGACGTAGATAGTCCAACTAGAGATGGGGCAGTACTGAATCTAATCCGAGGGAATGAAGCTGGTCATTCAGTGGTCCAGAGGGCAAGCATTCTGTAAATAGTGACCACAACTCTGTAAGTTTCAAAATAATTATTGAAATGTATAAGGGTAGTACAAACATTTAGTGTCTAAAGTGGGTGAAGGATAATTTCAATATCATTAGACAGGATCTGGCAAATATGGAGTGGGAACAGTTACTTGCAGGTCGGTCTACAATATAAAAAGAGAATTCAGGGTGAACGTGGTCCTGTAAGAGTAAAGGGCAAGGGCAGTAAGTCCAGGGAACCCTGAATACCAAGGTATTGAGAGTTTTGTAAACAAAATGAAGGAAATAAATGTCCGGTACAGTACATTAAAAAACAGGAGAGGCCCTTCAAAAGTATAAAGAATGTAGGGAGTTGCTTAAAAAGGGAATTAGCAGGACAAAGAGGGGCTGTGAAATATCTTTGGTAGATGGGATTGAGAAAAACCCCAAGGCTTTATATAAGAATATTACGCATAAGAGGATTATCAGGTAAAGTGTGGGACCTATTAGAGTCTGAAGGAGCAACCCATGGGTGGAGCCAGTGACGTGGGTGAGGTCTTAGATGGATATTTTTCACCCATATTCATAGTGGAGAAAGACATTGTTACTGGGATTTCAGTTGGGATGGTGAGGTTCTAAAATTAACATTGATAAGGTAAGGTATGAAATGTCTTAATGGGCATATAGATGCACAAATCACCACATCCTGATGAGATGTATCCCAGGATGCTTTGGGAGGCAAGGAAAGAGATTTCTGGGGCCCTCGCTGGACACAGGTGAAGAGCCAGCTGACTGGAGGATACCGAATGTTGTTCCTTTGTTCAAGAAGGGCAGCACAGATAGGCCAGGTAATTACAGAGCAGTTAGTCTGATGTTAAGGAGGGAAATTATTGGAAAATATTCAGAGGGATAGGACTAGGATCAATACTTAGAAAGACGGGGATGAATTAGGGATAGTCATTCCAGATTTGTTGGAGGGAGATCCTGTCTGATGAATTTAGTTGAGTTTTTCTTTGAAAAGGTGACTAGATATATTAATACAGTTTTACATGGACTTCAAAGTTAGACCTTTGTTGACGTCTCACATGGAAGGTAAGAACTCATAGAATCCAAGGCAAATTGTCAAACTAGATCCAAAATGGACTTGCAAATAGGAAGCAGAGAGTGATGGCAGAGGGTTAGTTTTGTAATTGGAAGCCTGTGATCAGTGATGTACCATAGGTCTCAGTGCTGGAACACTTGTTGTTTGTTATACACATTAATAACTTGAATGTATTTGTTGAAGTTAGAATTAGTAAGTTAGAGTAGATCATGAGAATCTCTTCTCCATAGCAGACATGACTAAAACCAGGTGACATAAGTTTAGGGTGAGGAGTAAGTGGTTTTGAAGCGATGTGAGTAAAAATGTTTTTCACCCAGAGGATGGTAGCAATATGGAACATACTGCCTAAGATAGTGATAGAGGTAATTAGGTGCACCACATTTCAGAAACATCTGGATGAGTACATAAAATGCCAGGGCAGAGTAGGCTATGGGCCAAGTGCAGGCAAATACGATTACAGTCGTTTGATGTTTGTTCCTTGTCGTAGACATGGTGGGCTAAAGGGTCCCTTTCTATGCTGCATGGCTCAAATAATTTTATTGTAACTGTAAGCCGGTTCTTCTGAAGACAATCTCTTATAAACTATAATCATTCCGATTGCAAAGATGTCTCAGGCACCAAACTTTCTTCTACTTTAATTCTTCTACCTTTGTGAGGTATTCCAATATACCTTGAATACAAGCTTGACTTAATAATAAAGAACTATTGAGAGAGAGCAATTGTTTTTATTCCACCTGTCACATCTTCTTGATATTACATGCTCTCTGAAAACAGGCAAGTTTATAATCATAGCTTTTCATAACATGGGGTTCTGTTCATGTGATAGCTGGTGATCAGGATACAATAAGGACAAGTAATGGATGTAGGTTTGCTTGCTGAGTTGGAAGGTTCATTTCCAGACGTTTCGTCACCCTACTAGGTAACACCTTCAGTGGGCCTCAGGCAAAGTACAGTGTATGATTCCTGCTTTCTATTTATATGTTTGTGTTTCTTTGGGTAAGTGATGTAATTTCCTGTGGTGATATCATTTCTGGTGGTGATGTCACTTCTGGTTCTTTTTCTCAGGAGGTGGTAGATGGCGCCTCACTCAATGTGTTTGTTGATAGAGTTCCGGTTAGAATGCCATGCTTCTAGGAATTCTCATACATGTCTCTGTTTGGCTTGTCCTAAGATCAACTAGTCACAAAATGACATGACTCTCTCTCACTAGTACCCTTCCATACAGATAAGGAAGGACACTACTTCGACTGAAATAACACATCCATCCTGGGACAAGCCAATCAAAGACATGAACGAGAATTCCCAGAAGCATGGCATTCCAACAGGAACTCTATCAACAAACACATTGAGTTCAACCCCCATCTACCACCCCCTGAGAAAAAGAATGGGAAATGACATCACCACAGGAAATGACCACCCAAAGAAACCCAAACATATAAATAGACAACAGGAATTATCAGCAGTGCTTTGCCTGGAGGACCACTGAAGATGTTACCTCGTAAGGGGAAAGAAATGTCTGGAAATGAACCTTCTAACTTAGTGAGTAAACCTGTATCTCCACAAGATCAACGGTAGATTTGAAATTTGAAAGGACCATTCAGAAGTGTAATAATAGCAAGAAAGAAACTGTTCTTCAACCTGTTGGTGCATGCACTTAAGCTTTTGTATCTTTTGCCAAATGGAAGATGTCAGTAGAGATGGTAACTGGGGTGGGGGGGGGATCTTTGATGTTAACTGCCTTTCCACAGCATCGCGAGGTGTAGATGCAGTCAATGGATGGAAGGCTGGGTTGCATGATGGTCAGGGCTGTGTTCACAACTCTCTGTAGTTTCTTATGGTGCTGGACAGACCAGTTGCCATACTAAGCTGTGATGCATCCAGATAGAATGCTGTCTATGGTACATCTGTAAAAGTTGAAGGTTGTTCTGAGGAAGAAGAGACAGTATTCTTATAAGTCAGTAAACTTGCGCTGCCATTTGAAAATACAGTGACTTCTTTAAAGCTGTTTTCCTTCAAGTTGAAGTCTCAGCTATTAAATCAAATGATGGAATTAAAGATTAATAGTCCATATATTACAATGTTGTGTCAGTAAATATATTCCATATAACAATACAAATGATTGTTATTTCAGCAAATGCTATAGTATATGACAGCTACAGAACAATGTCATCTTCATCACTGTTCAATTCAAAGATATCTTGCTTGTAAACAGGAATAATAGAATTATAGGGCTTGTTTGTAAAGCCTTAAAGAGGAGGCTGATGTGTGAGAGATTGTAAGGGAAGTCAATTGCAGGCTTGATGTCTGAGGCATTCTATTTGAGATTGAGAAAATTGCATAAATGATCACGTGATGAACTTGGCCCATAAAGAGAGAGCTGCAGGGTTTCTGAATGTGAAGTTCACTCTTACAGCAAGGGTTCATTATTGAAAAATTGATACTGAAGTGGAAGAAAATTACATGGCTAGGAATGTGAAGGATTGAGGGTGTGTGAGGAAAGAGTTAGTGCAACAAAACAAGTAAATCGGCAATAAAGATTTGTTGGCCTTTTCTGTAAGCTCCCACACTGCAGACCTTGAGACTTTTAGAATATAAGTAGCAGGCAGAAAAAGGAGATTATTCAGCCCCTTTATTCTTCTCTGTTATTCATGGCTGATATTGTATCACAACTCTACCTCCCTGCATTATCCACATATCAATTAATTCTGTGATGGTTCAAATCTTTTTCCACAAAGATTAATGTTCAAGCAATGGAGACTTTTTTTATTTCTGTCATCTCATGAATACACACATGAGTAAAGTCCAAAATTATAAATCATGAACTGTGATTAATTTTTAAAATATGAAATATGCATCGGTTCATATGTAGAATAAGGCTGCTCTCTCATTTGACGGAGAGGTGACTGGTAGTGAGTTTAACCTAAGGGTCACCACACCTCAGGTGAGGGTTAATGGTTGAGAAGGAGAGTCCTTCATGGTAACCTCATCTAGTGCAGGAATTGAACCCACACTACTTGCATCACTGTGCATCATAGAGTATATCATTGAAATTAATCATGCTAAGTAAAAACAATGCTGTTCTCCTATTCAGATGGAACTATTAAATTATCCTTTGTGACCTGGCCAATATTTATCATGCAACTGACATAAGTAAAAATCAATTATATGCTAATCATTAAATTTCTGTTTGTGGGAGCTTGCTTTGCATAAATTGGAGATCATGTTTTCTACACTACAATGGCCACTATGTGTCAAAAGGACTGCTGTCAACACAAAGTGCTATTCTGTGGACATGTACTGTGTGATATAAAATCATGGTGTTATTTTCTTTCTCATAATGAATAGAGGCTTATATGCTAGTTTTCTTTTGTCTCTCTGTCCCTGTGTGTTAGCTCAAGAGCATCAAACCTGTTTTAAGTACAAGCTGGGCAACATGATACATTAGTCACTGATAAACCCCATGCCAGCAGGAAAAGAACTGCACAAACAACTACTTTAAGATTGAAGTGTAGATCTTGAAAACGTCGGCAGAAATAGATGCCCCCGAGTAAGTAATGCGTTGTTTATATAAACTGAAAGAAAATGAAGGGGAGAAATTTATATCTCTGTTGAAGGAGTTGAGACTATGTAATAATTTGTAATTACCTTCATTAATCTTCAGGGAAAAGTGACAATACACTATTTAACTCCCAGAGAATGAAATTAACTCCTGAGATATTGAGTGTCTGTTCCTGTTATCAGTACTGCTAATTTAACAAAAATTACATTCAGCACCTTTTATCGTGCAATTGTTTTTGTGAGGGCCATGTGTAGCTGTGTGTCAGATCTTGTTGCAAAAATAAGTCTGCATTAAATGTGCAAGACAGGAGCCCAGGAAAGGATTTAAATTGAGGCCCAATAACCAGGAGAAAGTGAAGACTGCAGATGCTGAAGATCAGAGCTGAAAATATTTTGCTGGAAAAGCGCAGCAGGTCAGGCAGCATCCAACGAACAGGAGAATCGACATTTCGGGCATAAGCCCTTCTTCAGGATAAACAGGAGCCAGGACTTGGGAAATTTGATGTGTATGGATCTGGGGTGGAGCAGATGGCACAAGCAAGGAGCAGCACAAGGTCTCATGATTTCTATCCCTAACTCCTTCATTACCGTGACAACAATGCTCCCAATAGGAGTAGTGTTACAACACAGGGTAAACGCTCCTGCTTAATTTAAAACCAGCAACACAGAAAAGATTTGTCATGTGCAGTAATCCTTGAAAATTCAAGAGGTCAAGAACTATTTAAAATGACAATTAACAACTTTATTTCTTAAAGTATAATTGAGAATAATTAACTAATAACTATTTACAACTCCTTCCTCTAACCTATCTTTTTAACTTCCCTTCTATAATACTAATCTGATAAAACCCCGATTAAGACTTGCCAAAAATTCAAGTTTTCAAAACCAGCCAGCCATTGAATCTTCTATTTGGATCTTTCGGTGTCTTATTTTCTTCTTCTTATGGATTATATTTCACAGGTCATGGATCGATAAAGGTACCTTTAAAAGAGCTACTTTTCGGGCAGTCTCCACATGCTGGTAGCGTGGCATTTCTCCTTCGAACTGTTTACTTTCTCTGGTCTTACACCCACAAAACATTGGACTGTGTCAATGGCTTTTAAGATTGGCAATATATTAAATTCAAACTTGATTGGAGTTCAGTATTTTTCTGAATATAATTTAAATGGATTGGCCTAATTCAAATCTGTTTTGTTATTTCCAGGCAATCCAGCTAATCCAGCTTTTAACCAAATGTTAGATTGTTACCTTATTCAGAACACTTGGTACTGTCAGGTAGTTCTGCGAGCTTTTAACTCTCTTAAAGGTACAGTACACCCACATCTTCATAACAGCAGTTACAAACAGCAGAAATGACACATACCTTTATTCTTGTTCAGATTGACTGTAAATTCAGAAGGGATTAAGGGATGCACTTAGTGTTGCTTTTCACTGAACCTAACTCACTGGGTTAAGAACACATTGGATTGTCCAGTAAGTTTGGTAATTATTGCAATGCAAAAAGCCCTCTAACTTAATGGAGATTCATGTGAAAGCACAAATCTATTTCTGCATATCATCGACTGTTGTTGAAGATTTTAAAATACCATTTTGAAATCTTTTTTGGGGGGGAAGAACTTTTACACCCAAAGAGTTTTGAATCTGTGGAATTCCCTGCCCAGTGAAGCAATTGAGGCTACTTCCTTGAATGTTTTCAAGGAAAAGATAAACAGATTTTTGAACAGAAAACCACTTCAGGATTATGGTGAAAGGGCGAGTAAGTGGAGCTGAGGCCACAAATAGATCAGCTGTAATTTTATTGAGTGACGGAGCAGGGTCAAAGGTCAGATGGCCTACTCCCGCCCCTAATTCTTATGTTCTTCTGTAAATGTTAATTTACTATCACTTATTGTCCCTTTTTGTTTCTTTCTCCCTTATTTAATTGTGGATACATGTGAAGTTATCCACTTTGACAGGAGGAACCAATATGCAGAGTATTTCTTAAATGCTGATGGAGATAGGCAAATGTTAATGTTCATAGGGAACTGGGTCTTCTTGTTCATAAGCACTGAAGCCTATCATTCAGTTGCAACAGGCAATTCAAAAGGCAAACAATATGTTAAGCCTTAATCACAAGAGGATCTGAATACAGGAATAGAGACTTCTTGCTTCAGTTGTACAGAATCTTGATAAAGGGGTAAATATAGGGGAATGGGTCTGGGTGAGGGTTGCGCTTCGGCGGGTCGGTGTGGACTTGTTGGGCCGAAGGGCCTGTTTCACACTGTAGGGAATCTAATCTAATAACTACATTTAGAGTTTTGTGCACAGTTACAGGCCTCTGACTTGAAGAAGGATGTAAAATTGCATCTCTCCCTATATTTCTTGTTGATTCTTTAATGTGTTCTTTGAAGTCCAGCTCTTGATAAAGGTTTGCATCAATTTCCCTTGGATGTCTTGATGTGACTTTGTGTGAAATTCCATTTGATAATGATTCCACAACACGTTGTTAAAGCCACAATAATAACAAGGCGTATTTACATTGCTTCAGACATGAGAACCTCATCATAAGGATGAGCTACAGAGTTCTCAGTGACATAGTATCTCAGTTTGATGCTGATTCACATGGAGTCAACAATGAAACAATGGCTGTCCACGCTACTCCTGCAAAAATACCATTCACCACTGAAAAAATCAATTTGGATCTCAAAAGGATGGAGTCTTTTATTCTGTATATCATTTCAAAGCACCAATTCATAATAGAATTTCTTGTTACAAGAAACAATAAAAAAAATCCATAAAACAAAATTTATTATTGATGAAAAAACTTTTTTTTTGCATTCCAGGAGTTGCGTGACTCGTGCTAACCCCAGGTAGGTGGACAACAGGAGCAAGGTCAATATTTCATTTATTATCATTTCCCAGGTTACAAATAAATGCAAGTGCCAAATCAAACAGCAAGTGGAAAATAACAAAGAACTAATCTTCTTCTCTTATAGATTATAGTCTCCCACAGATGAAAAACATTGAAAAAGGAAATTTAGGTCAGAAATTCTGAATTATTTCACTTGAGCTCTGTCAAAAGCAAATGAATAAATAATACTCGAAATTAAAATTGAAAGAAATTGCCTTGGTTGTAGTGATTATTACATCCATCACTAAAGATATAAAGATTGATATTTCCTTCATCTGTTATTCTGTCTATTTTCCCATAAACAATCTATCTCAAAATCTAGCTGACAGGTTTTCATGTAACATGGCCCTCAGCTTCCTTGTCCTAATGAACCATAGAGCTGCTCTCCCTTTAGACACCTTGGGGTAGCACATGACCTCAGATGAGAAGAGAGGTAGAGTGTCCTTTAGAGTAATCTCTGCCAGTGCAGGAATTGAACTCACACTGTTAGTATCAATGATTACTGTTCAGCCAACTGAGCTAACCATTTCCTTACAAATGCCTTTTCTTCATCAAAAGAAGAGCTGATTGGATTATGGTAAAGATGTGTTCCAGGAACTGAACTTTGGAATTTTTTGACAAATCCACTAATATTGGAAAAAGAGAGTACATTGAATTTTTTTTAATGCTGTATAGTTGCAGTCATAGAGTCATAAAGTCATACAGCATGGAAACAGATTCTTGGCCCAACTAGTCCATGCCGACCATGTTCCCAAATTAAACTAGTCTGACACGCCTGCGTTTGGCTATATCCCTCCAAACCTTTCCTATTCTTGTACTTAAGTAAATATCTTTTAAACATTGTAACTGTGCTCATGTTCATCACTTCCTCTGGCAGTTCGTTCCATATATTAACCATTCTCTGTAAAAAAAAAGTTGTCCCTCGTGTCCTTTTTAAACCTTTCTCCTCTTACGGGTAATTTTATTTCAAATTGATTATTACAGAATATTATGGATTGTCTCCATTATTGGTGTTGAATTTAGCATAGTTGTTGAAATGTGTGCAGAGTTTTCAGAGCAGGGTTTTAAATACGGATTAGCCTGAAACCTCCTCGATGTTGTGAAAATCCTGAAAAGATTTTAATTTTTAAGCTTCATAATTACAAGACATCAACAAGCAGGAAACAGGAAGGACAGTGTAATTGAAATAACATTGAGTTAACACAGCATGATGGAGCTTGATTGGCTGACCTTTGTCACTTCATATCGAACAATACATTATTGCTCTTGTGTTGAAAAGTAACAATTCTTGATTATTTGGAGGAGAAGTCCAATTGCTTAATTTTCACATAAATTGAAACCATCAATTATTTGCTTTTCGAAGTGAAAAGTGGGATATCTTCTTTTTTATTTTAAGCCAACTGAGATTTCCAAATGAGATTGCAACAAAACCCCGGAGTACTATTAGAAAACATGAATTAATGTCATAATGCAACTGGATTATCCAATACTATTTCATATAATTTCACTTATCCTTTCAAGTCTTAATTACTTGGCATTAATAATGTAACAAAACACTGTGATAAACAGCAAAAAAGAGAAGGAACTGCTTTAGGAAATACATCATTAAACTTGAAAGGGGTGGAAAAGTACTTACAAGGATTTTGCTAAGGTTGGATGGTTTGAGCTATAGGGAGACACTGAATAGGCTGGGGCTGTGTCAGAGGCTGAGGGGTGACCTTATAGAGGTTTATAAAATCATGAGGGGCATGGATAGGGTTAATAGCCAAGGTCTATTCTCTGGATAGGGGAGTCGAACACTAGTGGGCATAGGTTTAAGATGAGAGGAGAAAGATATTAAAGGGACTTAAAGGGCAACTTTTTCACTTTTTGCGTGTATGGAATGAGCTGCCAGAGGAAGTGGTAGAGGCTGGTACAAATACAACATTTAAAAGGCATCTGGATAGGTATAAGAATATGAAGGGTAGGGGCCAAGTGCTGGCAAATGGGATTAGATTAGGTTAGGATATTTGGTCGGCAAGGATGAGTTAGATTGAAGGGACTATTTCTGTGCTGTACATCTTTATGACTCTATGAGATAGAGACAGTCACAGACGCTTTTCATAACCCTGACAATCCATGGACAGGAAGTGTGTCTGGTTTCACATGTTGAAGCGCCAAGTTTTGGAACTCAAGCACCAGCTACAATCACTGATAATCATTTATTATACAGAGAACTAGATGAATAAAACATCCAGCGAGATGTACACTCTGCAGGTTAGGACCAGGCAAGCCAATAGGGAATAGATGGCCACCAGGAAGTCCAAGAGAAACAGGCAGGTAGTGATTGGATCACCAGACATTCCTCTCGTCAACCAGTTTTCTTTCTGGGTATCAGTGAGGGTGAAAAAGGTTCCCGAAGAAGTGCAGAAAGAGACAAGTTCATGGTACCACAGGTGCCTGGCTGCACAGAGTGAGAGCAAGAAGAATGGAAGATCAGTGCTGATTCGGGATCAGGCAAGATTTTGTGTATCCATTAATGGTTCTCTAGGATGGTTTGTTGCCTCCATCTTGCTAAGGCCAATGATTTCACAGAACAGCTGTGTTACAGACATCAAGTGAAAAAAAATCTCTGGCAGCTAATTTATGGGGAAATCCTGAAGTCTAATGGAAACACATCAATAGTAAAAGGGTAGTAAAAGATGGAGTAGGGCTGATTAGGGACCAAAAAGTAGATGCTTGCAAGAGGCATGACTGAGGCATAAATAAAGAACTTGCATTTGTCTTTCTCAAGGGAGTAGATACTAATCAGGGCATTGCAACCGAGGAAGAAGTTTCCAAATGATACCACGCAGAACAACTTTACAGGAATGATTTCAGGATGAGACATGTTAGTTATGAAGAAAGGTTTTACAAGTTGGGACTGTTTCCTTGGAGAGAAGAAGGTTCGGAGGAGATTGATCAAAAATTTTAAAATCATGGGGCATCTGTTCAGGGTGGATAAAGAGAAGCTGTTCCTACCCATAAAATTTTCATGAACCAGCAAACACAACTTGAAAGTGTTTTTCCAAAGAAGCAAATACAAGAAAAACAAATCACCCAACATGTAGTTATGGTCTGGAATATACTGCCTGGAAATAGGTTCAATTGCTATACTCAGGAGGGATTTAAATGGTTATTTGGAAAGATACAAGGTGCAGATTTATGAGGGAAAGAGTGGAGGTTATGGAAATATGGTGAATCGAATGGACTCCCTCTGCACCGCAGCACCTCAGTAATTCTGGGAAAACATTGAAGATGCTTATTACCTTATTTGTTAGCTACATTAAATGGATTTCTATAATCAGAAAATTGACAAAACAAAGGGAAGGAATCACTATCACACAAAAAAACATCTTGCTATCATGCTGCAGCTACCAGCTGTAAAAGTGAGAGAGTGCATGCCATATTTTCTGCTCATCTTAATCAATAAAGGTCATAGGTGACAGAGGATCAATCAATTCTGCTGGTGTAGGGTTTCAGCTTGTAGTTGATAGCTGACACAGCTGTGCCAATGGCACAAATGTGATACACCAATCCTTTAGATTGGCATCAGTCTGGTTATGGTGTCAAATCCATTACAACCACTTCTGTAACAAATATATATCATCAATTTTACTATGTCAAAATCCATCAACATAAAATTCACAATAAACAGATTCTATTCTCGGGATCCTGGTATTGACTGTTAGTTTTGTGATGAATTTTATTCTGGTACCTTGGCAAAGAGCATTTAAGGAGCAGGAGAATCGACGTTTCAGGCATGAGCCTTTCTTCAGGAATCATCAGGCAGCATCCAAAGAGCAGGAGAATCAAAGTTTCGGGCATGAGTCCTTCTTCAGGAATGCAGGAGAATCGATGTTTCGGGCATGAGCCCTTCTTCAGGACCTCGACTGTTCTTCATCCACAGAAGAATCCATACACTAAACAAACAGTTCTTCCTAGCCATATCGGAAACTGCTGCGCTCTTCCAGCAACACATTTTCAGCTCTGATCTCCAGCATCTGCAGTCCTCACTTTCTCCTTGGTAAAAAGACCTCTCTGACGGTCAGTATATTTGGCAAATGGGCAATTAGAAGTTCTCTCACTGGTGCAGAACATGGATTTATTTATCAGGGAAAGCTTGGCCAGGAAGGGATTATATTATTTTGCACCTCTCTACACATTTCACCTCTTCCTAATGCTGTCCATGTTCAGTGCCAACTCTGTCGTTCTCTCTGATATATTGCACTACAAAAAGAGATAATGCTGGTGTATTCATAGCTGTTGGTAAGTGAATTGCACAGAATCCTTGAAATCAGAATAAAGTCCTTTACCACTCTACAGACTATGATAGACATTCATAATATATGTAAGTATTATTTGGAAATATGGATTCTACAGTAGAGGCGAATGGAGTTTTGATTTTGAATTCTGTGAAGGTGATTTGAAGGATATTAGACTGGAGAGAGTTCAGAAAAGATTTGCCAGATATTACTGGGTTTGAGGTATAAAAATAGATTGAAAAGAGGGAATTTTTTTCATTGGAGGGTAGGAGGTTGAGGGTGACGTTAACAAGGTTTATAAAATCATGAAGGGCATAGATAAGGTGAAAGACAATGTTCTTTCCTGAGGGTGAGGGAGTTCAAAACTAGAGGGCATATTTTTAAGGTGAGAGGAGAAAGATTTAAAAAGGACTTGAGAGCTCTCTTTTTTATGCAGAGAATGGTTCACATGTGGAATAAATTTCCAGAGAAAGTGATGGACCGAAGGGTCTGTAAGTACTTCTGTAACAGAAAATACTGTTACAACATTTAAAAGATATTTGAATAAGTTTATGAATAGGGGAGGTTTAGAGGGATATGGACCAAATGCAAGCAGGTGGCACAGTGGTTAGCACTGCTGCCTCACAGCGCCAGAGACCCAGGTTCAATTCCCGCCTCAGGCAAGTGACTGTGTGGAGTTTGCACGTTCTCCCCGTGTCTGCATGGGTTTCCTCCGGGTGCTCCGGTTTCCTCCCACAGTCCAAAGATGTGCAGGTCAGGTGAATTGGCCATGCTAAATTGCCCATAGTGTTAGGTAAGGGGTAGATGTAGGGGTATGGGTGGGTCGCGCTTCGGCGGGGCGGTGTGGACTTGTTGGGCCAAAGGGCCTGTTTCCACACTGTAAGTAATCTAATCTAATCTAAAGGTGGCAAGAGTTTAGTTTGGGGACAGAGTCGGCATGGACTAATGGACTGAAGGGTCTGTTTCCATGCTGTATGAACCTAACTTCTTTCTCGCAGCCGGTTAAAACAACCTTTTTTTCCCGAAGAAATCATGTGACATAGATAACCAAACAGATCGGAGAGATGCTAAATGAATATTTCTCATAAGTTTGCACTCAGGAAAAGGAGAATATTGTGGAGGAGAAGAATGAGATACAAGATATTAGACTACAAAGGATCGAGGTTAGTAAGGAAAATTCTAGAAGGAGTGAAAGTGGACAAGTCCCCTGGGCAGGATGAGATTTATCCGAGGATTTTCTGGGAAGCTAGGGAGGAGATGGCAGAGCTTTTGGCATTGATATTTGAGTCATCATTGTCTACAGGTTTAGTACTAGAGGACTGGAAGATTACAAATGTTCAAGAAGGGAAGTAGAGATGACCCTGGTAATTATAGACCAGTGAGCAGGTTTTGGAAAGGATGATAAGAGATTGGATTTATAATCATCTGGCAAGCAACAATTTGATTTCAGATAGTCAACATGGTTTCGTCAAGGGCAGGTCATGTCCCACAAACCTCATTGAGTATTTTGAGGTGACTAAGCATGTGGATGAGGGTAGGGCAGTTGACGTGGTATACATGGACTTCAGTAAAGCCTTTGATAAGGTTCCACATGGTAGGCTGTTGGAGAAAATGCACAGGCATGGGATTGAGGGTGGTTTAGCAGTTTGGATTAAAAACTGGCTTTCTGAAAGAAGGCAGGGAGTGGTGGTTGATGGAAAATATTCAGCCTGGAGTCCGGTTACTAATGATGTGGTAACAAAGGATCTGTTTTGGGAGCACTGCTGTTTGTCATTTTTATAAATGACTTGGATGCAGGCATAGGTGGATGGGTTAATAGGTTTGCGGATGACACTAAGGTTGGTGGAGTGGTGGACAGCGTGGATGAATGTTGCAGGTTGCAGGGAGACTTGGATAAACTGCAGAATTGGGCTGAGAGGTGGCAAATGGAGTTCAATGCAGATAAATGTGAGGTGTTTCATAGCCTCAGAGAGTCAGAGATGTACAGCATGGAAACAGACGCTTCGGTCCAACTCGTCCATGCCGACCAGATATCCCAACCCAATCTAGTCACATCTGCCAGCACAAGGCCCATATCCCTCCAAATACTTCCTATTCATATATCCATTCAGATGCCTTTTAAATGTTGCAATTGTATTAGCCTCCATTACTTCCCTTGGCAGCTTATTCCACCCTCTGTGTGAAAAAGTTGCCTCTTAGGTCTCTTTTATATCTTTGCCCTCTCACCCAAAACCTATGCCCTCTAGTTCCGAACTCCCAGGGAAAATACTTTGTCTATTTATCCTATCCATGCACCTCATGATTTTATAAACCTCTATACGGTCACTCCTCAGCCTCCGACACTCTAGGGAAAACAGCCCTAGCTTATTCAACCTCTCCTTATAGCTCAAATACTCCAACTCTGGCAACATCCTTGTAAATCTTTTCTGAGCCCTTTCAAGTTTCACAACATCTTTCTGAGAGGAAAGAGACTAGAATTGTACACAATATTCCAACAGTCCAATAATTCCAATAATCAACGTCCTGTACAGCCGCAACATGACTTCACAACTCCTGTACTCAATTCTCTGACCAACAAAAGAAAGCATACCTAATGCCTTCTTCACTATCCTATCTACCTGCGACTCCACTTTCAAGGACCTGCACTCCAAGTCCTCTTTGTTCAGCAGCACTCCTGAGAACCTTACCATTAAGAGTATAAGTCCTGCTAAGATTTGCTTTGCCAAAATGCAGCACTTCGCATTTATCAGAATTAAACTCCATCTGCCACTTCTCAGCCCATTGGCTCATCTGATCAAGATCCCATTGTAATCTGAGGTAACCCTCTTCGCTGTCCACTACACCTCCAATTTTGGTTAAAAATCACACAACACCAGGTTATAGTCCAACAGGTTTAATTGGAGGCACTAGCTTTCAGAGTGCTGCTTCTTTCATCAGGTGGTAGTGGAGGACACAATTGTAAGACACAAAACACAAAATTTATAGCAAAAGTTTACAGTGTGATGTAACTGAAATTATACATTGAAAAATACCTTGATTGTCTGTTGCGTCTCTCATCTGTTAGATTGACCATGATAGTTTCACTTCTTTCATGTATAAATCACAAAACATTTTTTTAGAAGTTGCATTCTCTGGTTAACTGTAACAATTGGTGTCAGCTAGACAATATATTGAAGCAAGACATTGTCTAGCTAACACCAATTGTTACAGTTAACTTGAGAATGCAACTTTAAAAAAAAGTTTTGTGATTTACACATGAAAGAAGTGAAACTATCATGGTATTCGATCAGATGAAAGACTCACCAGATAATCAAGGTATTTTTCAATGTATAATTTCAATTATATCACACTGTAAACTTTTGCTATAAATTCTGTGCCTTACAATTGTGTCCTCCGTTACCACCTGATGAAGGAGCAACGCTCCGAAAGCTAGTGTGCTTCCAATTAAACCTGTTGGACTATAACCTGGTGTGGTGTGATTTTTAACTTTGTACACCCCAGTCCAAATCACGGCATCTCCAAATCATGACTACTATCAACTCCAGTTTTGGCGTCATCTGCAAACTTACTAACTGTACCTCTTATGCTCACATCCAAATCATTTATGTAAATGACAAAAAGTAGAGGGCCCAACACCAATCCTAGTGGCACTCCACTGGTCACAGGCCTCCAGTCTGAAAAACAACCCTCCACCACCACCTTTGAGCCAATTCTGTATCCAAATGGTAAATTCTCCCTGTATTCCATGAGATCTAACTTTGGTCAGCAGTCTCTCATGGGGAACCTTGTCGAATGCCTTACTGAAGTCCACATAAATTACATCTATCACTCTGCCTTGATTCTTGGTAGTGTGGATGTGCAGAGGGATCTTGGAGTCCATGGACATAGATCCCTGAAAGTTGCCACCCAGATTGATACTGCTGTTAAGAAGGCATACGGTGTGTTAGGTTTTATTGTTTGAGGAATTGAAAATTCCAGATCCGTAATGTCATGTTGCAACTATACAAAATGCTAGTGTGGCCGCACTTGGAATATTGTGTACAGTTCTGGTCGCCCCATTACAGAAAGGATGTGGAAGCATTGGAAAAGGTGCAATGGAGATTTACCAGGATGTTGCCTGGTCTGGAGGGAAGGTCTTATGAGTAAAAGCTGAGAGACTTGAGTCTGTTCTCATTGGAAAGAAGAAATTTAAGAAGGAATTTGATAGAGACATACAAGATGATCAGAGGATTAGATGGGATAGACAGTGAAAGTCTTTTTCCTAGGATGATGATGTCAGCTTGTTTGAGGGGGCATAACTACAAATTGAGGGGTGATAGATTTAAGACAAATGTCAGAGGCAGGTTCTTTACACAGAGTGGTAAGGGCGTGGAATGCCCTGCCTGCTAATGTAGTTAACTCAGACTGATGGGCAGAGGGGGTAGGGTGGCCATGTTGGTAAGGGATGATATTCAGTCCCTTGCACGGGGGGGACCTAGAATCAGGGGATGTAGAGTCAGTGTGGATAGAGCTGAGAAATTCTAAGGGTAAAAAGACCCTCTTGGGAATTATCTACAGGCCCCCAAACAGTAGTCTGGATGTCGGATGTAAGTTGAATCAGGAGCTGAAATTGGCCTGTCGCAAAGATGATACTACAGTTGTTATGGGGGATTTCAACATGCAGGTAGACTGGGAGAATCAGGATGATATTGGACCTCAAGAAAGAGACTTTGTGGAGTGCCTCTGAGATGGATTCTTAGAACAGCTGGTGCTGGAGCCTACCAGGGAGAAGGCAATTCTGGATCTGGTATTGCGCAACGAACCAGAATTGATCAGGGACCTCAAAGTGAAGGAGCCATTGGGAAGTAGTGACCATAATACAATAAGCTTCAATCTGCAATTTGAGAGGGAGAGGGTACAATCGGAAGTGACAATATCTCTGTTGAATAAAGGGAACTATGGAGCTATGATGGAGGAACTGGCCAAAGTTCAATGGTGCAATACCTTAGCAGGGATGACAGTGGAGGAACAATGGTGGATATTTTTGTGTATAATGCAGAAGATGCAGGATCAGTTCATTCCAAAAAGGACGAAAGATCCTAGGAGGAGGCATGGGTGGCCATGGCTGACGAGGGAAGTTAAGAAACATATAAAGTTAAAAGAGAAAAAGTATAACATAGCAAAGATAAATGGGAAAACAGAGGACTGGGAAGCTTTTAAAGAACAACAGAGGATTACTAAGAAGGAAATACGCAGAGAAAAAATGAGGTACCAAGGTAAACTGGCCAAAAATATAAAGGAGGATAGTAAAAGCTTTTTTAGGTCTGTGAAAGGCAAACAAATGGTTAAGACTAAAATTGGGTCCTTGAAGACAGAACCAGGGGAATATATTACGGGGAACAAAGAAATGGCAGAAGAATTGAATTGGTACTTCAGATCTGTGTTCACTGGGGAAGACACCAACAATCTCCCTGAGGGAACAGTGGCTGAAGGACCTGAACTTAAGCGAATTTATATTTGCCAGGAATTGGTGTTGGAGTGACTGTTAGGTCTGAAGGTTGATAAGTCCCCAGGGCCTGATGGTCTACATCCCAGGGTACCGAAGGAGGTGGCTCGAGAAATCGTGGATGCATTGGTGATTATTTTCCAGAGTTCAATAGATTCGGGATCAGTTCCTGCGGATTGGACGGTGGCTAATGTTGTACCACTTTAAGAAAGGTGGGAGAGAGAAAGCAGGAAATTATAGACCAGTTAGTCTGACCTCAGTGGTGGGAAAGATGCTGGAGTCTATTATAAAGGATGAAATTATGACACATCTGGATATTAGTAGCAGGATAGGTCAGAGTCAGCATGGATTTATGAAGGGGAAATCATGCTTGACTAATCTTCTTGAATTTTTTGAGGATGTAACTCTGATGATGGACGAGGGAGATCTAGTAAATGAAGTGTACCTGGACTTTCAGTAAGTTTTTGCTAAAGTCCCACATAGGAGGTTAGTGAGCAAAATTAGGACGCATGATATTGGTGGCAAAATACTAACTTGGATTGAAGGTTGGTTGGCTGACAGGAAACAAAGACTAGTGATAAACGGCTCCATTTCGGAATGGGGTGGGGTACCAGAGGGGTCAGTGCTGGGACCGCAGCTTTTTACAATATATATTAATGATATAGAAGATGGTATTAGTAATAACATTAGCAAATTTGCTGATGATACTAAGCTGGGTGGCAGGGTGAAATGTGAGGAGGATGTTAGGAGATTACAGGGTGACCTGGACAGGTTAGGTGAGTGGTCAGATGCATGGCAGGTGCAGTTTAATGTAGATAAATGTATGGTTATCCACTTTGGTGGCAAGAACAGGAAGGCAGATTACTACCTAAATGGAATCAATTTCGGTAAAGGGGCAGTACAAAGAGATCTGGGTGTTCTTGTACACCAGTCAATGAAGGTAAGCATGCAGGTACAGCAGGTAGTGAAGAAGGCTAATAGCATGCTGGCCTTCATAACAAGAGGGATGGAGTATAGAAGCAAAGAGGTTCTTCTGCAGCTGTACAGGGCCCTGGTGAGTCCACACCTGGAGTACTGTGTGCAGTTCAGGTCTCCAAATTTGAGGAAAGACATTCTGGCTATTGAGGGAGTGCAACGTAGGTTCACAAGGTCAATTCCTTGACTGGCAGGACTACCTTACGCTGAGAGACTGGAGTGACTGGGCTTGTATTCCCTTGAGTTTAGAAGACTGAGAAGGGATCTGATTGAGACGTATTAAAGGATTATTAAAGGATTGGAAACTCTGGAGGCAGGAAACATATTTCCGCTGATAGGTAAGTGCCGAACCAGAGGACACAGCTTAAAAATACAGGATAGACCGTTTAGGACAGAGATGAGGAGGAACTTCTTCACCCAGAGAGTGGTGGCTGTGTGGAATGCTCTGCCCCAGAGGGCAGTGGAGGCCCAGTTTCAGAAAGAGTTGGATAGAGCTCTCAAGGATAGTGGAATCAAGGGTTATGGAGATAAGACAGGAACAGGATACTAATTAAGGATGAACAGCCATGACCATATTGAATGGTGGTGCAGGCTCGAAGGGCAGAATGGCCTACTCCTGCATCTATTGTCTATTAGGGAGATTTAAACACTCCTTGGATAAGCACATGGATGATGAAGGGATAGTGTCGGGGCATGAGCTTAGATTAGTTCACATTTCGGTGCAATGTTGAGAGCCGAAGAGCCTGTTCTGCGCTGTTTTGTTCTATGTTCTGTGTTCTAGAAGTGAATTGGTAAGACAGCTGTTGATGTGTTGGCTGAGTTGAGCTTTTCTCCACCAGAGAAAGGGAAACCATGGAGATGTGGAAACAGGAGTCCATATCAAGATCCTGTTGTAATCTGAGGTAACCTTCTTCGCTGTCCACTACACCTCCAATTTTGGTGTCATCAGCAAACTTACTAACTATACCTATTTCAGCAGATATGCCAATTAGCGGCCTAGAAGTAGTCACTGTAACTGGAAAAAAACTGGTATCATTTTCTTAGAGTCGGTGAGAAAAGTCAGTGAGATAGCTACTGCTGTGTGCACAGAGGGAGACTGTTACACAGGGAATCATCTCTGTTGAATGTGAAGAATTTCAAGAAAAAAAAAATTGCTCATGACCTCATCAGTTGAGTAAGAAATTAAATAGTAATGAGATCAATGATTCTTCAATGGGGTTGAGTATCACTAAAGGACATTGTTGGGAAACAGAACTGAATCTTTCATTTTGCTATTTATAATAAGATCTTTCCAAATTGTCTTAAGTTGATTTGTTTATTGATATTTTTCCCTTCTTCATCTATACTAATGTTTGATCTTTTCTTGTTTCAAAAGTTCCATTGGTAGGTTCTTTCGAATATGTTTACTGACCGATCACAATAGTGTAATGAAATGTACCTGATATATAAATGTGAAAGGTGGTATTTGAATTCAAAATAGGATAAATAGATTTTGGTTTGTTCTTTGAAGGTAAGTTTTGTGTTGAACTAGTCAGAAAGTTGTTAGCACAATGACCCAAGTTCGTCAGTTCCAAGAAAATGTGCGATTTCAGACTAGTGCATGGAATAATTCTATTAGTGCTATTTGATATGTTTATATTGTTCAGTTCATGTCTGGAAAAGGAAAACCATTAAGGTCATTACTTTAGGTTTGATTACATTGCAGAAGTTTCAAAAGTTCTGTTCCAAAGAATGTGGAGTTTAGTTCAGAAAGTGGAACCGCTTCTTCTAGTGGGACAGAAAATAAATGCCAGCAGGCAGTAACACCACATCCCACAATGGAAGAAAACAAAAACAACACTTGTGCCCAGCACCAAGAGTGTATACCTGCTGTTGGTGCCATTTTAGTGACAAAGTGAAGTCTAGGCCACAATCAAGTGAACTGGGATCATATTGAATGGCAGAACAATATTGAGGGCTGAATGGCCTTCTCCTGCTCCTACTTTGTACATTCATACAGTCTTAGGAAGGGTGTGATCACAAATTCTCAATTGTTATTTCAGCACCAGCCATTACACCAACATAACTTTGACCACATTATGAGACTTGGTTATTGAAAATGTTACACTTAATTATGTTTACCTACTTTGATTAAAATAGTATCAAGAATAATATTAGCACCATTAGGTATTTTTAGTATTGCCTTACAAACATGGTTAATCATTGCAACAAATCTGACATCTGGTGTCTGTTAATGGCACACAATACAACCTCACAGTGATTCTTAAAAAAAATACATTGCTTGCTCTGATGCTTTGAGTTGAACAGAGGGGACAGGTTTTAGATGGTAGGTTCAAGGGATTTTACAGTAGCTGAATTCCCTGTGTAATATTTCAGTTTAAGTTGTTGATACACTAACAGGAGGAGGTTATGAGGGAAAAGGAAAAGCAAATTGGTATCTGCACTGTATTAAATTCTCCCCAAATGTTTCAATACCTGACATATAAACTGTAACATCAACATGGACAGCGTTCCTTACCTTTAAATTCATATCGAATTGTGGAATTTTACCAGATAGAAGGAAGTCATTTGAGCCATCGTGTCAGTATTGCCTCCTGCAAGAGTTGCCCAGCTAGTCCCATTCTCCAGCCCTGTCTCCAAAGCCCTCTAACTCCATCACTTTCAAATCTATATCCAGCTCTCTTTTGAAACCTCCTATGGAATCCATCCCAACCATTCTTCCAGGCAGTGCATTCCAAATCCTAACAACTCTGAATTAAGAAGTTTCTCTTCATCTCACTCCTAGCTCTCTTGCTAACAACTTTGAAATTGTGACCCCTAGTTACTGACATACCGA
This sequence comes from Chiloscyllium punctatum, assembly GCF_047496795.1. NCBI lineage: Eukaryota > Metazoa > Chordata > Chondrichthyes > Orectolobiformes > Hemiscylliidae > Chiloscyllium > Chiloscyllium punctatum. Next base: position 6,266,365 of record NC_092779.1, on the reverse strand, counting down.
CTGGTAGAAACAAAATATTCTTCTTTGCCCTGTCAAAATTGTTCATAATTATGAACACCTCAATAAGGTCACCTCTTAGTCTTCTCTGTTCCAAGAAGAATAAGGCCAATCTTTCTAATCTTTCCTTGTATCTAAAATCCCTCATTCCTGGTAACATTCTGGTGAATTTCCTTTGAATTCTCTGCAGGGCTTTAGCATCCTTCCTTTAATAAGCTGCCCATAACCGAACACAACATTCAAAGTGTGGTCAGATCAATGATTTGTGGAGGTGTAGCAATATTCCTTTGCTTTTATACTCTACGCCTCTAAGTATAGATCCAAGGATCCCGTAAGCCTTTTTAACAACATCTTTAATAAAGACACAGGAAATGGCAGTTTTGGGAAGTACGACTGTACAGTTTGCTGAAATACAATGGGGAGAAAGCGAGGACTGCAGATGCAGGATTTCAGAGTCGGGAGTGTGGTGTGCTGGAAAAGCACAGCTGGTCAGGCGACATCCGAGTAACAGGAGAATTGACGTTTCAGGCATAAGCCCTTCATCCACCCTTCCTGATGAAGGGCTTTTACCCGAAATATCGATGCTCCTGCTCCTTGGATGCTGCCTGACCTGCTGTGCTTTTCCAGCACACCACACTCTCGACTTTGAAATACAGCAAGCTTGTTTCTGAATTCAGTCAGTCAAAGAGGAAACCAGGGATAATCAGACACAAAGATCAATGCAGGAATTATACTTCAAAATAAAGGGTGGGTTTGGGTTGAGTAGGAGGTTAAACTGTCTGTAAATGTGAATCCAAAACGAAGTACAGAGGAACCTCGATTATCCGATGACACAGGCAGGGAGTATTTTGTTTGAATAATCGAATATTTGGATAATCTAATGCTGGATAACATAGTTCAGCCAAGCACTGGGACCTTGCAATCTTATTTGGTTAATCTGAAATTCGGATAATCGAATGCTGGATAATCGAGGTTCCTCTATATACTCTTAACCCTATTATCATCACATATAAACTGAGAGAATGCCTGAATTCCAATGGAATGAGGGATCAGGTTATGGAAATATTAATTAAGAATTAATTAGCTGTAAATTGAATGTATAAATATGAGGAGCTGGTAATCAGTGGTTTATAAGTTTTATGGAGGGTGTTTAACTGAAACAAAACTCTCACATAGAAGTGTAAATTGAACTCTGTTTAATTACAGATATCCTCTCGACTCTAACTCAATCCATCCACTTCTTATTTAAAAAGGGAAGTCAGGAGATAGTGGGAAGGATTGACCTGATCTAAGGAGATGGCTCAGCATTTTCAATGCTTTAACAAGACTTTGACCCTTGCCATTACTAAACATTTTGGATTTAACTTGTGGGTTATCCTGAATCTTGCACAGAGATAAATAAGAACAGAGAACTTCAAATGCTGGAAATGTGAAACCAAAACTGAAAGTGCGGTGAACACAAAGTGTGAGAGAAGCTCAGCAGGTCTCACATCCTTAGACAGAGAAACAGAATTAATGTTCAGAGTCTCGTTTGACTCTTTCTGAGAACAGACAAAGAATCACTGGACTTAAAATATTAACTTTGTCTCTCTCTTTCCATAGATGCTGCCGGATTAGCTTAGCTTCTCCAGCACATTTTGTTTTTGTTAAAAACAGTTAATACATGCATAATGAAACTTAATGGCCTGATTGATCTGTATCTGGCACTCCATTTTGAAGTACATGAGACCAGTCTGTGTGGAGAGACCCAGCATAAAGCCACAGGAGAGGGACAGTCCAGGAGGTAATGGCTGCCTGATCATACCACCCAGGACACAGGCTGCTGGCTCAGGTAGTCATTGCTGGGCTGGGCTGCTTCAGCTGAGAACTGGCCCTAACTCTTGATGGGGGCAACTCACCTTATTAGTGAATGCAAAGATGCATCACGCAACACCAAACCCAGCCCAGATCATGCATACATGACTTCTGCTGCTTCCTCGTCTATTCAGTTGAAATAAGTCATCTCCAGAAGCATCATCTAGCCCATTCATCAAACTTGTGCTAAATTCCCTTTGTCTGCATTGATCCAAACAACAGAGCCGGTTTATTGAGCGTACCAGTACATCCAGATATTTTAAAATATTAAATATATTTTAGCATGCAAAGAAAGAAAAGCTGATATATCAACCTGGGGAAGTTCCTAAAATCAGGATATCCAAAAGTCATCTGCAGCTAATGAAGTCCTTTGAAATGTACTTCAGAGTACAGTAGAGGGTTAACTGTTCCTTTATTGTAAGAATAGATACTAAGCATGTGCACAACAGCCACAAAGAGGCAAAATGTTAAAGTGAAAGGATGGAATTTTAGGTGGGACCACCCAGATGGTAGTGAGTGTATGGGAGGGTAGTTAAGGCAAGAAACCTCACAACCTTTAAAAGGTACTGAGATGAGTACTTGAAATGTCACAACATTGAAGGCTATGGACACGGTGTAGGAAAGTGGGGACTTGTATGCTTGGTGGTACAGACTTAATGGGCTGAAGGATCTTTTCTCTTCTACATGATCCTATGAATGATGTTATTGTGGTATTAAGTGAATGGAACCGAATACTGAATCTGTTGGGTTCCAGGAAGATACCTTCTCTTCCCAGTCTTTGTATAGTTAAATTCGATAAACCCTCTTCATGTCTACTAAGATCTGAGTCAGAAGTCACACAACACCAGGTTAGTGTCCAACCGGTTTATTGGAGATCACAAGCTTTTAGATCGCTGCTCCTTCATCAGGTGAAATGAGAGAAAGGAACGCACAGACATAGAATTGGTAGGCAGAGAGATCAAGGAAGGAGCAGTGCTCTGAAAGCTTGTGATTTCAAATAAACTTGTTGGACTGTAACCTGGGATTGTGTGATTTCTGATTTAGTCCATCCCAGTCTAACACTGGCACCTCCACATCATGGCTACCACAAAGATCTGATCTTAGTACAAGGCAGGAAACAACAATAAATAGCAAGCTTCCACAAAGAGCAGTGTGATAATATCTAAATAACGCAACATAAATCAGGGTTAATATGAAACGCTGGACTGGCTTATGGGGGTCAGCAAAAAAAAATGTCATTTTATTGTCTCTTCGTCTTCGAAACGACAGGGCTGTGGGCGATGTGATGAGGGGTAATGATGCACAAGACATCAAAACCTTGCAAGAGAGACTGAATGTAGCAGCAGGCCATTCCCATTCTCACATTTTCATAAGTTTGTAATATTTGGTTCTCACGGGATGTTAGACTGTATATAGATTTGTTCTTCTTGTGAGTTGCTTATCATTCTCTAACATATTGCATGCTTTCTTCTCTTTCTCTTAAATTACAATAGCTCTCAAATCAATCCTTACTATTACATTCCAACTGGGAAAACAATTGATTCTTGTTTCACAGAGAAAAAAAAACAATTTCAAACACCTTTCCTCAGAAGGCTTTTTTATTGTGTAGGTATGGCCTCAGTTCCAGCTCCCTGTGCTACATTGCAAAGTGAAGTGCAAGTGCTATTTTAAAATGTATTCCACAGTAGATTTGAATGTGCATTTAAAGCTTGTTAATTGGTGGTGGGGATCACAGACCTTAAAATTAATGCTGGCTTCATGACTTGCCGTCACGTCAGAGAGAGCCTTGGGAGCAGCCTGTCTGTGATAGTGTGTGCGAGCTGGAAAAGAGGTTGAAGCTGCAGCCATTAGGAACTGAGGCACTAACTTTGCCAGCAACTGAATAATTGTGGATGAATATCTGAAGTTTGCTTTTGAAAGCAATTTAAGTGGTCCAAAGTCAAATGCTAATATAAACCTCACATTTTTCTCAATTGGTTCAGCTTGAAGGAGCTGAAATTTTAATCAACCATCTGTAGCAAAAGTCCCCAAACTCATCTCTAATCAGTGATGTACAGACAAGACAGATCCTCACAGCTCTCAGGCATGTACGTAGTATAAATTTTGTAAAGCTCTGAGCTTTGGTTTCTGCTGATGAAAAAATATATAGATTGAGACAAAATTAATCAGACATTTGTTCTGATTGCAAAACAGATTCATAATTAAAGACATGGCTTCTGTTGCATAACCTCTAGCAACTGCAGCTTCCTACGGTATAGAGAAATAGGGAGTGATTTTCTAGGCCCTCTCCGTCATTTTGATTGCAGCCTTCTCTCGTGTAAAAAATACACAATGATCTGTAAAATCACTTGGGGAGGCAGTGATGTTCATTTTCATTTTACAACACAGATTTGCAAAACTGGTAATTCTACTGAAAACAGAAAAGAAGGCCATTATCGGCTTTATTACCATGTTGCATTTGCCAAATAATTAATTTGCATTCTATAGTACGGTGTACATATAGATTTGAAGGGATATATTCATTTTAACTAAATGTGATAAATTAAAATTCAAGCTCAGCAGCACAAGGGGGAGATAGGGGTAGAGATGTGACTGAATTAATAATCCAAAGGTTGGAGCTAATACTCCAGGGGCATGAGTTCTATTCAATTAACAACAAAATCAGAAAGCTATTAAACTATTATTGATTAAATACATAAATTGCTGGAAAAACTCAGCAAGTCTGGCAATATCTGTGGAAACAGAAACTGTGTGAATGTTTTGAGTATCGTATTTTCTCTTCATCTGAATTACTTGTCTTCAAAATATTAACTCTATTTCTCTGCCCAGGCTTCTCCAACATTCTCTGTTTGTTTCAAATTCCCAGCTTCATGAATATTTTGTCTTTATTGATTTAAAAAACAAGCATCATCTGGTTCACGCCTGCTACTGTCTTTACTAATCTGGGTTACACATGACTCACAGCAATGTGGTTGACTCTGAACTGCCCCTGAATGGCCCTAACAAACCTTTCAGTTCAAGGGCAATTACAGACAGGCATCCAAAGCTGAACGTATTGATGACATCCACATCCCAGGAGAGAATAAATGTAAATGCACTATTATCTTATCGAACTAATATTTCTTTCAGAGGAGAATCCAGGCCGAATGGAAGGTCAGTCCCAAATTGAATCCATCCTACTAGGCAGCTGGCCTGAGGCTGTATTTTACTGTTCATAGCCTCATGTCTTCCGAAGCAAGTTTCTGATGAGATTCCTGCCCTAGCGCTAAGATTACTATTCCTACCTATAGCTGCACATAAATCCATTGCTGTGGCTAAAACACACCACTCCTTCATCTATTATGATTAGATTACAGACAGTGTGGAAACAGGCCCTTCAGCCCAACAAGTCCACACGGACCCTCTGAAGAGCAACCCTCCCAGACCCATTCCCCAATACTTACCCCTTCACCTAACACTACGGGCAATTTAGCATGGCCAATTCACCTAACCTGTACGTTTTTGGACAGTGAGAGGAAACCAGAGCACCCAGAGGAAAGCCAGGCAGACACGGGGAGAATGTGCAAACTCCACACAGACAGTTGCCTGAGGCGGGAATTGAACCCAGGTCTCTGGCGCTGTGAGGCAGCAGTGTGAAGCACTGTGCCACCCCAAATTAATATGCATGAGTTTCCCTGGGGGGCTTGAACGACCAACCTTACAGTTAAACTAACCGATTGTACCACAGAGACTCCGACTCCTGAAACCTGATTGTTGTAGTATGTTCCTAGCTGACCTCCCACACTCAACTCCATAAACGTGAGGTCGTCTAAAGCTCTGTATTCTGTGTCCTAGCTCTCACTCAAGTCCCTTTTCCCCATTACCTTTGTCTGCACTGATCTACAATAGCTCCTGGCTAAGCAATAATTAAGGTCTTGCCCCCACCACCCCATCTCTGGAATGTCTTTCCTCTCTGAGAGCTCCTGAGATATCCCAGACCCTATCATCCTGGCCTCTTGAGCATCCCCTTCCACCTTTGACAACGTCAAATTTCAATGACCTAAACACAGGGATCCCCTTCCAAAGTATTACTGTCTCTGTTCATCTCACATACTTTCACTAAAACTCTCCTTAAATCCTACCTCTTTGATCATTAAGCTTTTTGATTAACAGAGCTTACACCTCTATGCGGGGCTCAGGATACTGTTGATAAACATAGAAACCTAGTAAATAAAAGCAGGAGTAAGCCATTCAGCCCTTCAAGCCTGCCCCATCAGTCAAGATGATCACAGCTGATCTGTCAGCTCAGTTCCCTTGGTGCTGCTTTCTCCCTTTACTGTCTTTAGTCATAAGAACTATATCTAAATCCTACTGAAATACATTAAATGTTTTGGCCTTGTACTTATTCTGTGCCAGAGAATTTCACTCTCTGGGTAAAGACATTTTTCTTCATCTCAGTCCTAAATGCCCTCCACTATACCCTTAGACTGTGACCCACTGGTTCTGGACTCATTAGAACATCCTTCCTGCCTTTCCCTTGTCCATTCCTGTTTCAGTTTTATAGGTTTCTATGAGATCCCCCTGTTTCTCCAAAACTCTGGAGAAAATAATTCTAACAATCCAATTTCTCTTCTTGTGTCTGTCTTATCCCAGGAATTGACTGAATGATAACCCTCATGAGAAGCATTTTGAGGATAGTTCATCTTGTTAAATGTGCTATAGAGAGAAGAACTGTTGTTCATTTTCTGTTGTAGGAGTAGCCTTTTGGTTAACTGCCCTAGTTAAGACAATCTTCAATACCAACGTCACCGAAATGGATAACCAGGGTAATGCTATACTCCCTGTCAGGATCAGCCTTCATAAGGGTTTTTCATTGCAGATTGAGAGTTTGTGATTTTTCATTTGTTAACTCTCAGTGGTGGAGGTTAACACAAAGACTGAGAACTTTTTCAGAGTCTTAGCTCTTGGCTCTCGCATGTCTAACGTGTTCCCTCTGAACAGTGTTCTCCACTGAGAGCACAATTGGACCTCTTACAGTAACATCGCTCCATCTGGACAGATGACAAACATCAGCAATGGTTACAAGATGAAAGGAGTCAGAGGTGAAAGAATTATTTGATTTTCTCAGCTTGTGCTGGGCATTTACTCAAAGAAAAGAATGATCTGTATTTCAGTAGTGTCCTCAGAGTATCACAACATTTTTTGCAGTCAATGAAGTACTTTGAAGTGGACAAGGTAATTTTGGAGTCAAATGACCTATTTATTCACAGATCTTGGGGGGGCTGCTCGTGTTTGAATGGGCATCCTCCAGTATTATTGGGTAAGCAGAAAGATGGTGAGCTGTCCATCCACTTTATTCACATGAACTCACAGCTGGCAGAGTATGGGTGGTGATGGTGAACCGCCAGAGAGGTTACCTCCTGGGGTACACCAACTAAAGTCTACACCTGATATTTATTTCAATGAGGATAAAATTGAGTTAGATATAAAATCAGCATCACATCACATCCAATTTTTTAGTAGACAATGTGGATTGCAGATGCTAGAAGCTAGAATCAATAGATATGAGGCTGGAAAAGCACAGCATCCGAGGAGGCAAGAAAGGCAATGTTTCCAGCCAAAACCCTTCATCAGGATTTGGGATGGAGGGGGGACCCCAGAAGGATAAAGGTGGGGCAAGGGGAAGGGTAGGTGGGATGGTGATTGATGGATGCAGTTAGGGGGCTATTGGGATTAGTCAATGGGAAGGGTGGAGTGGATTGTTGATTAGGAAGATGGACAAGTTAGGCTAGGTTAGGGAAATGAGGGGGAGGCGTGGGGCTGTATGTAGACAATAGACAAAAGACAATAGGTGCAGGATTCGAGCCAGCACCACCATTCATTATGATCATGGCTGATCATCCATAACTAGTATCCTGTTCCTGCCTTTTCCACATAATCCTTGATTCCACTATCTATATGACCTCTGTCCATCTCTTTCTTAAACGTATCAAGAGACTTGGCCTCCACTGCCTTCTGGGGCAGAGTATTCCACACACCCACCACTCTCTGGGTGAAGAAAGTTCTCCTCAACTCTGTTCGAAAAGGCCTACCCCTTATTTTTAAACTGTGTCCTCTGGTTCGGGACTCACCTATAAGCGGAAACATGCTTCCAGAGTATCCAATCCTTTAATAATCTTATGCATCTCAAGCATACCAATCTTAGACCTCTCATCCTTCTAAACTCAAGTGTTTACAAGCTCAGTCGCTCCAACCTTTCAACATATGATAGTCCTGCCATTCCGGGAATTGACCTTGTGAACCTATGCTGCACTCCCTCAATAGCCAGAATGTCCTTCATCAAATTGAGACCAAAACTACACACAATACTCCAGATGGAGTCTCACTATGGCCCTGTACAGCTGCAGAAGGACCTCTTTGCTCCTATACTCAATTCCTCTTGTCATGAAAGCCAGCATGCTATTAGTTTTCTTCACTGCCTGCTCTACCTGCATGCTTGCTTTCTTTGACTGATGTACAAGAACACCTGGATCTCATTGTACTGCCCCTTTACCTAACTTGACTCCATCTAGGTCATAATCTGCCTTCCTGTTTTTGCCACCAAAGTGGATAACCACACATTTATCCAAATTAAACTGCATCTGCCATGCATTCGTCCACTCACCTAGCCTGTCCAAGTCTCCTTGTATTCTCATAACATCCTCCTCACATTTTATCCTGCCACCTGACTTTGAGTCAACAGCAAATTTACTAATGTTACTTCTAATGCCTTCATCTATATCATTAATGTATATTATGAACAGCTGCGGTCCCAGCACCGAACTTTGCGGTACCCACTGGTCACCGCCTGCCATTTCGAAAGGGACCCATTTATCATTACACTTTGCTTCCTGTCAGCCAGCCAATTTTCAATCCAAGTCAGTATTTTGCCCCCAATACCATGTGCCCTAATTTTGCTCACAAATCTCCTATGTAGGACTTTATCAAAGGCTTTCTGAAAGTCCAGGTATGCTACATCCACTGGCTCTCCCTTGTCCATTTTCATAGTTACATCCTCAAAAAATTCCAGAAGGTTAGTCAAGAACAATTTCCCCTTCATTAATCCATGCTGACTCTGACCTACCCTGTTACTGCTATCCAAATGAGTCATAGCTCATCTATATAATTGACTCCAGCATCTTTCCCACCATTGATGTCAGGCTAACCGGTCTATAATTACCTGTTTTATCTCTCCTTCCCTTTTTGAAAAGTGGGACAACATTAGCCACCCTCCAATCCACAGAAACCGATCCTGAATTGATAGAGCATTGGAAAATAATTACCAATGCATCCACTATTTCTAGAGCCACCTCCTTACGTACCCTGGGATGCAGTCCATCTGATCCCAGGGACTTATCAGCCTTCAGACCTAACAGTTTATCCAACAGCACTTCCTGACTAATATAAATTCCCTTCAGTTCATCCATTAACCTAGGTCCTTGCTTGTGTCTTCCTCAGTGAAGACAGCTCCAAAGTACCTATTCAACTCTTCTGCCATTTCCTTGTTCCCCATAATAAATTCACCCGTTTCTGTCTTCAAGGACTCAATTTTAGTCTTAACCTTTTTTTGTTCTTTTCACATACCTAAAAAAGTTTTTACTATCCTCCTTTATATTTTTGGCCAGTTTGCCTTTGTACCTCATTATTTCCTCTGCATATTGCCTTTTTAGCTATCCTCTGTTGCTCTTTAAAAGTGAGATAAGGCTGCATTGTCCGTCTCACCTACTGGCTTCACTCTTCCCACTGACCAATCCCAATAACCCCCTACTTGCATCCATTAATCACCGTCCCACCCCACTCCCTCTATATCCTTTTGGGCTCCCTTCCCACTCCCAGTCCCGATGAAGAGTTTTGGCTGGAAACAATGTCTTTTCTGCACCTCGGATGCAGTCTGACCTGCTGTTTTCCTTTCCAGCCTCACACCTATTGACATCCTATTTGTTCCTTGACTGACAGGCTCATGTAAAACTGCTCTCATACTTAAAGTGAAGGCATTTGGAGGGAATGTTTATTCACTGTTATTCCATCCTGGGCCACCATGTTAATTGACATCACCTCCATAGTCGACAATGGTACAACCATTTTATATTCTGGTATATTTTTCATCTCAGAGTCATTTATTTGCGAGATAAATATCTCTGTCCTTTCTATTGCCAGCTCCATCTATCAGCCTGTACACAATGCTCACAGCAGGGCACTAAAGTACAGATATGGTCATGTAGCGATTACAACACTGGTCCAGTCAACCAGCCAACCACCTTTAACAGCAGAAAGATGCAAACTCAAGTTGTTTTTTTTTAAATCTGGCACAGATTTAAGTTTCACAGGAGTTCCTGTCCCTCTCTGCAAACAGCAACATTTGACAGAAAAACTGCCTCTGGATTAGCAAGCTGTCTCACAGCTGGGCTAGGAGGTGGGGTCAATTTGCTGGATCCCACACCATCCCCCACACATCCACCCTGGAGAAAAAAATCCCAACACCAGGAGCTGCTTCCCATTTAAATGGCTGGGTATTTTCTCAGAGGAGAAAGTGAGGACTGCAGATGCTGGAGATCAGAGCTGAAAATGTGTTGCTTGAAAAGTGCAGCAGGTCAGGCAGCATCCAAGGAGCAAAAGAATTGATGTTTCGGGCATCACCCGAAGAAGGGCTGATGCCCGAAACGTCGATTCTCCTGTTCCTTGGCTGCTGCCTGACCTGCTGCGCTTTTCCAGCAACACATTTTCAGCTGGGTATTTTCTCATTCCAGCTAAAGGCAGTGTCACTTCTGGGGAGGAGATACAATGAGGTTTCTCCTTAACTGGAGCATTAGACCTAACCTGCTCTGTCCCACCTCCCACTTGCCATCAACCCACCCCACCATAGCCCTGTCTCAGACCCAATAATCAATGTTGGGAGAGAGTCCAGTCCCCAGTGAAGGTCATCGTTGGTTAAGATGGAAAGGTAAGTTAGATGGAGGGTGGGTTTTTCCAGGGTCAGTATGGCAGGCATTGGCGAGGGAGTGAGATGAAGGAGTGTTCCATTAGAGTACACAGGATAAGGGGTGGGAGGGCAAATTTAGAGTTAAGAAGCAGATTTCAGATGGCAGCTGGGGAGGGGAGAGCTCTCTGGGAAGAGTACATGAGGAAGGAGGGGTTGGTGAACTTGCACAAGATACTTGTTAGAACCCAGCTGCAGTATTGTGCACAGTTGTGGGCTCAATATTATCGAAAAGGTGCAAATGTATTGGGGAAAGAGAGTGCAGAGTGCTTTATGAGAATAGTTTCAGGAATAAATTCAATTGAATTGAATTCAGTTTTATTGTCAGATATAATGAAATGAGTATAGTCATAAGTTTATACATCACCAGCTACAGTGCCATCTTAGGTATAAAGGTATGGAGATACAACTTCTTTAGTTACAAGATCTTGGAATATAGAGAAATAAAAGTCCAGATTAGTGGTCTTCCAAACCAGATCACACTAGCGTCTGGCCTCTGACCACATCAGGCTGCACCTTAAGGATCATGAGGTGAGGAGATCACACTAGTATTGCCTCAAAACCAACTGACCACTCTGAGGCCATGCCAGGCTGAGAGACCGCCATGCCAGGAGACCGCTTTGGGGGCCCACCATGCCAGCTATGAGGATAGATTGAAGAAGTTGGGGCTGTTCTCACAAGAAAGGAAAAACTGAGAGGTGATTTGATTAAGGCTTTCAAAATCATGAGTGGGCTGGAAAGAGTAGTTAGGGCGAGGCTATTTCCACTTGTAAAAGAAATAAGACAAAGAAGGCATAGATGTAAAGTGATGTGCAAATGAAGCAATGGTGATGTGAGTCAACACTCCTTTCCCCCAGTGAGCGGTTCGAGTCTGGAAAGTGGTGCATAGTAACATGGCGGAAGCAGCTTCAGTTGAGGAATACAAGAGGAACTTTGGACATTGGAGCTGTACTAGTTCTATTAGTTAGAGTCAATGGGCTGAATGGCTTCTTTCTACACTTGGTAATTCTGGGAAGAAGAACATCCTCTCCTGATCGTAGCCTCAGGAGTGAGAGCTAGAGGATTTCAACCTTTCTCCATCCTTCACTCACCGAGTCAAAAACTGTGAAGGGGTCAGGGCGGATCGGTAGAGGTCACAAAAGGTGAGTATTAACAACCTCCTCATCTCAGTCCTTCATGCACCTTCCAATCTATCTTCAGGGAATATAAACCTTTTGTCCAAGAACCAAAATCTAGGAATCTAGAATGTTATTTTCTCCAGTGACGGCATTCACCTTTTGGGGCATGGTTTGTATTGCTGCTCATTATATTAAAAGCTGCCCGAGGATATTGTGACAATGAACAAATTCCACAGCAGTATATTGCAACTATCTGTTACACATAAGCATTCGATTACAATTGAACAGCATGTGATGCTTCATGTGGCCCTTGTTTTGATAAGAGTATGAGACAAGTCATAGTGTCATAGGGTCATAGAGTCATAGAGATGGAAATAGACCCTTCGGTCCAACTTGTCCACACTGACCATATCTCGGAAATAAATACCAATCAAGTCCACCATGCTTTGAATGCCTATTAATGTCATGGCTGTAACAGAACTTTCATAATGCAGAGAGTGATCAATATTGTTTGCAAACACTCTGACCCCAATGGATTTACAACTCCAGTCAGAGTCATAGGGTCATAGAGATGTACAGCATGGAAACAGACCCTTCTGTCCAACTTGTCCACGCCAACCATATTTCCCAACCTAATCTAATCCCAACTGCCAGCACCCGGCCCATATCCCTCCAAACTCTTCCTATTCATATACCTATCCAGATTTTTAAAAATGTTACAATTGTACCAGCCTCCACCACTTCCTCTGGCAGCTCATTCCATACTCGTACCACCCTCTGCATGAAAACGTTGCCCCTTAGGTCTCTTTTATATCTTTCCCCTCCCTCTCAACCTAAACCTATGTCCTCTAGTTCTGGACTCCCCAACCCCAGGGAAAAGACTTTGTCTATTTATACTATCCATGCCCCTCATGATTTTATAAACCTCTATAAGGTCACCCCTCAGCTACCAACGCTCCAGGGAAAACAGCCCCAGCCTGTTCAGCCTCTCCCTATAGCTCAAATTCTCCAACCCTGGCACCATCCTTGGAAAGCTTTTCTGAACCCTTTCAAGTTTCACAACATCTCATATAACTGTAGGACTATTGTAAAAATGGTTCACAAATGGTCAGAAAATTTGTGTTTCTTACATAGTCTAGGTCAATAAGTCAGTCGAGTCTCATGTCAGGGTAGCTAACAGTTAACTATCCTCTGAAGCAACCACTTAACGGTTACAGATGATGGGTTATTTTCACAACCACTTCAGAATGGTAATAAATACCCAAATTCTTAAAATGATAGCAAGGAAATTATTAGAAATGTGGTGCTCCAACATTTTCAAACACTATAAAATGCAAAGGTCTCAATGTCTGCACGACATTGCTTGGATCTGAAGTTGAACATGTTCCAAGCTTCACTTTGGCCTTTCCAATGTACCTTCAAGTAATAAAAATACCGTACCTTTCATGCTGAGTGCTGGTTCAACAAATTGAGAGAGTTTAACTGTGTTTTGGATGTACGTTTGCTCGCTGAGCTGCAAGGTTCATTTCCAGATGTTTTGTTACCTTGCTAGGTAACATCTTCAGTAGGCCTCACGCGAAGCAATGCTGAAAATTCCTGCTTTCTATTTATATATTTGGGTTTCTTTGGGTTGGTGATGTCATTTCCTGTGGTGATGTTATTTCTGGTGGTGAAGTCACTTCTTGTTCCTTTTCTCAAGGGGTGGTAGATGAGGTCTAACTCGATGTGTTTGTTGATAGAGTTCCAGTTGGAATGCCTTGCTTCTAGGAATTCTCATGCATGTCTTTGTTTGGCTTGTCCTAGGATGGATGTATTGTCCCAGTCAAAGTGGTGTCCTTCCTCATCTGTATGTGAGGGTACTCGTGAGAGAGGTTCATGTCTTTTTGTGGCTAGTTGGTGTTCATGTATCCTGATGGCTGGTTTTCTACCTGTTTGTCCAATGTAGTGTCTGTTACAGTCCTTGCACGGTATTTTGTAGATGACGTTAGTTTTGCTTGTTGTCTGTATAGGGTCTTTCAAGTTCATGAGCTGCCATCTTAGTGTGTTGGTGGGTTTGTGGGCTACCATGATGGCAAGAGGTCTGGAGTAGTCTGGCAGTCATTTTTGAGATGTCTTTGATGTAGGGGAGAGTGGCTAGGGTTTCTGGACGTGTTCTGTCTTCTTTTTGGGTTTGTTGCTGAGAAATCGGCAGACTGTGTTCATTGAGTACCCATGCTTTTTGAATACACTGTACAGATGATTTTCCTCTGCTCTGTGTAGTTCCTCTGTGCTGCAGTGTGTGTTGGCTCGTTGAAATAATGTTCTGATGCAGCTTTGTTTGTGGGTGTTGAGATGACTGCTTCTGTAGTTCAATATTTGGTCTCTATGTGTTGTTTTTCTGTCGACGCTGGTTTGAAGTTCCCCATTGGCTGTTTGCTCTATTGTATGTTTATTTTGTCAGCATCTGATACAGCTTAGGTGCCAATTGTGCCAAATCTGTCCTGGGCATTTCAAATGGTGCAAGTTACTTTATAAGGAGAAACATTTCCATCAGTCAATTGGGTTCTGCAGAGAATTCATTTCACAGTCAGCAATGTTGCTCATGCATAGAGATAGAGGAGTGTGTTAGTGCAGTGTCTAAAGCAGAATTATATTTTGTAACTAATCTTCCAGGAAAAACTTCATGTTTGTTAAATACACAAGGTAGAATTACATGAATGGCATTAAGGTAATTATTGAATGAATCAGAAAAAAGTGTTAAGTCAAATTCATTGCTCCCCCACCCTCTCAAAGCCAAATGGTTAGACTCTAAAATCTTGTTAGCACTTTTAATTACTGCACCCTGAGAACATGGCTTCCTGGCCTGATTGATGAAATACTCAGTGTCAAAAAGTAACTCAAGGCTACAGGAAGCAGCTACATGGGTGATATATAGCTTATCATTTGAAGGTTTATCATTTAGGTTTTAAATTAGTTAGATCAATAGTACAAAGGTCCAGAGACGAATGACCTTACAGTAATTGAGTTGAAGGGCAATCTAAGGTTTAGTTTAAAGGGGTAAGTCATGGAGGGAGAGTTCAGGACTAGGTGTATTCCTCCTAACCCATGCAGCATGGAAGTGAGACCCCATTACAGTGCCCAGGACCAATGGGCAGCACGGTGGCACAGTGGTTAGCACTGCTGCCTCACAGCGCCAGAGGCCTGGGTTCAATTCCCGACTCAGGCAACTGACTGTGTGGAGTTTACACATTCTCCCCGTGTCTGCGTGGGTTTCCTCCGGGTGCTCCGGTTTCCAGAAGACCATAAGACATAGGAGTGGAAGTAAGGCCATTTGGCCCATGGAGTCCACTCTGCCATTCAATCATGGCTGATGGGCTTTTCATCTCCACTTACCCGCATTCTCCCCGTAGTCCTTAATTTCTCGAGCCAACAAGAATCTATCAATCTCTGCCTTGAAGACATTTAGCATCGCGGCCTCCATTGCACTCTGTGGTAATGAATTCCACAGGCCCACCACTCTCTGGCTGAAGAAATGTCTCCGCATTTGACTCTGAATTGACCCCCTCTAATTCTAAGGCTGTGTCCATGGGTCCTAGTCTCTTCACCTAATGGAAACAATTTCCTAGCGTCCACCCTTTCCAAGCATGTATTATCTTGTACATCTCTATTAAGTCTCCCCTTAATCTTCTAAACTCCAATGAATACAATCCCAGGATCCTCAGCCGTTCCTCATATGTTAGACCAACCATTCCAGGGATCATCCGTGTGAATCTCCGCTGGACATGCTCCAGTGCCAGTATGTCCTTCCTGAGGCGTGGGGACCAAAACTGGACACAGTACTCCAAATGGGGCCTAACCAGAGCTTTATAAAGTCTCAGTAGCACAATGGTGCTTTTATATTCCAACCCTCTTGAGATAAGTGACAACATTGCAATCGTTTTCTTAATCACGGACTCAACCTGCATGTTGACCTTTAGAAAATCCTCAACTAGCACTCCCAGATCCCATTGTACTTTGGCTTTACGAATTTTCTCACCGTTTAGAAAGTAGTCTGTGCTTTTATTCTTTTTGCCAAAGTGCAAGACCTCGCATTTGTTCACGTTGAATTCCATCAGCCATTTTCTGGACCACTCTCCCAAACTGTCTAGATCCTTCTGCAGCCTCCCCACTTCCTCAGTACTACCTGCCTGTCCATCTAACTTCATATCATCGGCAAACTTCGCTAGAATGCCCTCAGTCCCTTCATCCAGATCATTAATATATAATGCGAACAGCTGTGGCCCCAACACTGAACCCTGCGGGACACCACTCATCACCAGCTGCCATTCCGAAAAAGAACCTTTTATGCCAACTCTTGCCTTCTGTCAGACAGCCAATCCTCAATCCATCCCAGTAGCTCACCTTGAACACCATGGGCCCTCACCTTGTTCAGCAGCCTCCAGTGTGACACCTTATCAAAGGCCTTTTGGAAGTGTAGATAGACCACATCCACTGGGTTTCCCTGGTCTAACCTACTTGTCACCTCTTCAAAGAATTCCAACAAGTTTGTCAGGCATGACCTCCCCTTACTAAATCCATGTTGAGTTGTTCTAATCAGACTCTGCTCTTCTAAGAATTTAAAAACCTCTTACTTAATGATGGATTCTAGAATTTTACCAAGAATGTTTCCTCCCACAGTCAAGATTTGCAGGTCAGGTGAATTAGCCATGCTAAATTGCCCGTAGTGTTAGGTTTAGGGGTATGGGTGGGTCGTGCTTCGAAGGGTCGGTGTGGACTTGTTGGGCCGAAGGGCCTGTTTCCACACTGTGTAAGTAATCTAATTTTTAAGATAATTGCTTTATGTTGTCAGTCATGTTTCAGATTTCAAACTCAGTTAAAACACAACTTCTGACTCTTCTGCCTCATTTCAGAACACCAGATTTCCTGAAAATAACCAAAAATATGGCTTATTACTGACTAGAGTAACAGGGCATGCAGTTCCTTCAATGTAGGCCTGTATGTACATACTCTCACACCAGACATACACACTTATGGATAATCACGCACTCAGACACTCATTCACACTTACACATGCGGAAATGTACACATGCACTTAGATGCACAAGTGAAAATAAACATTTATGCAGATACACACACTTACAGAATGCCCATGAACACACACAAAATTCCACAGATGAACACATCCATCCACACACCTACACTAATACACAAATGCACACATACACAATTAAATACTTGAAATGTGCTAAACTCACTTACACTTACTTGGATATACACAAATAGATGTGCACACTTAGGCACATACATTACACAAATGTGCAGCACAAATGTAAACTCATTGGCCCACGTTTACACCAACGTACACACAGATACTTGCAAGTACATTCGCACATCCGAAGCATTCACACAATTATCCAAACACAGAGTTTCTAATTTCTAATTACCTAGTGCCTTTTTTGAATTCTTATGTTAGATGAAAATAAATCATCATGAACAGTTCCACCTATTAAGGAGACTTCATTATTGTTTTGCAATTTAATTGACTATTACGCATTTAATTCAGAGTTTAATTATATCAATTACTGTGCATAATATGAAAGAAACAGTAAAAAATAACAGCAGTTTGTGCATAGAAAATGTGAAAGTATAATGGGCAGGATCTTGCTGAAGTAGGGTTACTTGCAGTATGGGTAGTAAATGGTTCTCTTGCACTCTCCAATCAATTTATTTTTACAAATTGCATGCGAGAAGTAGGAGCTGATAATCACTAGAAGAGAGCAGTGGAGCACTCAGTGAGAAACAGTGACAACAACCCAACATGGATACTCCATCCATGAGATCTTGAGATTGTCAAACGGAAAGAAATTAAAGGAATCAGGGAGAGAAGGAGAATTTTTTGTGATTATTCGTGGGATGTAAGCATTGCTGGCAAGATAAGCATTTACAGCCCATCTTGATTTGCCTTTGCAAATGTAATTGTAAATGGTCTTCTTGAACTGTTAAATGCCTTGGAATGTACAGATACCTGAAACGTTATGAAAGAGAGATCCAAGTTTTTGATCCCGTACAGTGAAGGAATGGCAACGCATGTCCAAGTCTGGAAAGTCAGTGGTTTGCAGGGGAACTTGCAAGGAGTGGTGTTCCCATGTATCTGCTACCCTTGTCCTTCTAGATGAAAGTGGTTGTGGGTTTGGAAGGTGCTGTCTAAGGAACCTTGTTGGTGAGTTGCTGTTGTGCATCTTTTTGATGGCCCACACATAGCCAATAAAGAAAGGATCTGAAAATTTGGATAAAGACTAATAAAGAAAGCAAAAATAGGATAAGTGAAAACATTTACTATTTTTCAAATGACCAACAATTCATTGTGTGCAGAACTTAGGTTGAGCAGTGTAAACTGTTGTCTTTCAGAGACAAATTGATTGGCATTATGGATGTAAATTTGCTTGCTGAGCTAGAAGGTTTGTTTTCGGATGTTTCATCGCCATACTAGGTATCATCAGAGAGTCCCTGGTGAAGAATTGATAGTATGGCCGACTTTTCATTTATGTGTTTAGGTTTCCTTGGATTGGTGATATCAGTTCCAGTGGTGATGTCATTTCCTGTTCTTTTTCTCTGGAGGTAGTAAATGTGATCCAGGTCAATGTGTTCATTGACAGAGTTACAGTTGGAGTGCCATGCTTCTAGGAATTCTTGTGCATGTCTCTGTTTGGCTTGTCCTAGGATGGGTGTGTTGTCCCAGTCGAAATGGTATACTTCCTTATCTGTATGTAAAGGTACTGATGAGAGTGGGTCATGTCTTCTTGTGGCTCGTTGATGTTCATATATCCTGGTGGCTAGTGTTCTGCCTGTTTGTCCAATGTAGTGTTTGTTACAGTTCTTGCAACATATTTTGTAAATGACATTAGTTTTGTTTGTTGTCTGTATAGAGTCTTTCAAGTTCATTAGCTGCTATTTTCGTGTAATGGTGGGTTTGTGGGCTGCCATGGTGCCAAGAGATCTGAATAGTCTGGCAGTCATTTCCGAGATGACTTTGATGTAGGGGAGAGTGGCTAGGGTTTCTGGACATGTTTTGACTGCTTGTTTGGGTTTGTTGCTGAGACATCGGTAGACTGTGTTCATTGGGTAGCTGTTATTTTGAATACACTGTATAGGTGATTTTCCTCTGCTCTGCATAGTTTGTCTGTGCTGCAGTGAGTGGTGGCTCATTGAAATAATGTTCGGATGTGTCTTCATTTGTGGGTGGTTGGGGTGATTGCTTCTGTAGTTCATTAATTGGTCCATATGTGTTGTTTTCCTGTAGATGCTGGTTTGAAGTTTCCCATTGACTGTTTGCTCCATTGTGACATCGAGGAATAGCAGTTTGATGTTGCTTTCCTCCTCTTTAGTGAATTTCATGCCAGTAAGGGTATTATTCAGGGTCTTGAAGGTTGCCTCTAATTTGTTTTGTTCCGTGTTGACAAAGATGTCATCCACATAGCAGTCCCAAAGTTTGGGTTGGATAATTGGTAGATCTGTTTGTTCGAGTCTCTACATTACTGCCCCTGCTAAGAACCCTGATATTGGAGATCCCATGGGTGTTCCATTGATTTGTCCGTAGGTTTTGTTGTTGAAGCTGAAGTGGGTGATAAGACATAGGTCCACTAACTTGATAATATTGTCCTTTCTGATGAAGTTGGTGGTGTTTGGTGTATGTGCCTTTGGTTCTTCTAATAGCGTAGTCAATGTTTTTTAGCCAGGTTGATGTTGATGGATGTGAACAGAGCTGTTACATCAAAGGAGACCATTATTTCATCCTCTTCTATCTTAGTGTCTTTGGTCTTCAAGAATTCTTGGGTGGAGTGGTATGAGTCTACTACAAAGTGTTTCAATCTTTGGTGTAGCTCCTTTACAAATCTGTAAGTTGGTGTTCCAGGTAGCGAGACTATGGGTCTGAGGGGGACTCCTGGTTTGTGACTTTTGGGGAACCTGTAGAAGCGTGGTGTATTGGATCCGCCTGGTTTCATTTTTTGGAAGTCAGTCTTATTTATTTCTCAAGATTTCTGAAGTTTTTTTGAGCAGACACAAACCAGAAGCACCTCTCGCAGAGACACACGTGAGAATTCCTAGAAGCACGACACTCCAACTAGAACTCTATCAACAAATTTTGAGTGGGAGCAGCGGCCGAGGAAAAACGAACCCGGGAGACTACAGCTAAGGTAAGACAGTTTGTTTCAAAATTACTTACCTGTAGCGGGCAGCGGTTTTTTTTTCTCTCTTCACAAAAAGAGCGGGAGCAGCAGAGGAAGTGACGGTAAACAGAGGGGCAGCCGGGAAGGAGAACGGTGAGTATAAATACTCCCCCTTTAATCACCAACGGTCATTTGAGTGGGAGCAGCGGCCGAGGAAAAACGAACCCGGGAGACTACAGCTAAGGTAAGACAGTTTGTTTCAAAATTACTTACCTGTAGCGGGCAGCGGAAGTGAGGTTGGAGCGCATAGCTGGGCGGGAAGGCAAGTGATTAGTATTTGAGTGGGTGTGTTCTAGACCCCAGGTCCTACTTCCGTAGGGCCTCCCTCCCACCCTCCTCCTCTAACCTAACTTTAAAGTCCACAGGTTATTGACTCAGTGTTCTTGTTTTTGGAGACAGTGTACAGTCATGGCAGCGCAGGCGGTGGAATGTTCCTCCTGCAGGATGTTTGAGGTAGGGGTGACCACCGATACTCCTGCCGACTTCGTGTGCAGGAAATGCAGTCAGATCCTGATCCTCACCGAACGAGTTAGGGAACTGGAACTGGAGCTGGATGAGCTGAGGATTATTCGAGAGGCTGAGAGGGTGATCGATAGAAGCTACAGGGACATAGTTACGCCAGAGAACAGAGGTAGCTGGGTAACAGTTAGAGGTGGGAAGGGGAAGAAACAGGCAGTGCAGGGTTCCCCTGTGGTCGTTCCCCTAAAAAATAAGTATGCAGCTTTGGAAACTGTTGGGGGGGACAGCCTTGCAGGTGTAAGCTGCAGTGAAGGGGTCTGTGCTCTGAGATTCAGAAGGGAAAGGGGGAGAAGAGGAGAGCGCTAGTTATAGGGGACTCTCTAGTTAGAGGGACGGACAGGCGGTTCTGTGGACATGGGCGAGACTCTCGGATGGTTTGTTGCCTCCCAGGTGCTAGGGTCCGAGACGTCTCGGACCGTGTCTTCAGAATCCTTAAGGGGGAGGGTGTGCAGCCAGAAGTCGTGGTACACATTGGCACCAACGACATAGGTAGGAAGAGGGGTGGGGAGGTCATTCAAGAGCTCAAGGAGTTAGGCTGGAAGCTAAAAGCTAGGACAGACAGAGTCGTCATCTCTGGGTTGTTGCCGGTGCCACGTGACAGAGAGGCAAAGAATAGGGAGAGAGTGCAGTTGAACACGTGGCTGCAAGGATGGTGTAGGAGGGAGGGCTTCAGATATTTGGACAATTGGACTGCATTCTGGGGAAGGTGGGACCTGTATAAACAGGACGGGTTGCACCTGAACCAGAAGGGCACCAATATCCTGGGGGGTAGGTTTGCTAGCACTCTTCGGGGGGGTTTAAACTAATTTGGCAGGGGGATGGGATCCGGACTTGTAGTCCAGCAAGTAAGCTAGCTGTGTGTCAGGATGTCCAAGACTGTAGGGAGGCTGTGGAGAAGGTAGCACTGACAGGGACTACTTGCGGACACAGAGATGGTCTCAAGTGCGTATACTTCAATGCAAGGAGTATCAGAAATAAGGTGGGTGAACTTAAGGCGTGGATCGGTACCTGGGACTACGATGTTGTGGCCATCACGGAAACATGGATAGATGAGGGACAGGAATGGCTGTTGGAGGTTCCTGGTTACAGATGTTTCAGTAAGATTAGGGAGGGTGGTAAAAAAGGAGGGGGGGGTGGCATTGCTAATTAGAAATGGTATAACGGCTGCAGAAAGGAAGTTTGAGGGGGATCTGCCTCTGGAGGTAGTATGGGCTGAAGTCAGAAATAGGAAAGGTGCAGTCACCTTGTTGGGTGTTTATTATAGGCCCCCCAATAGCAGCAGAGATGTGGAGAAACAGATTGGGAAACAGATTTTGGAAAGGTGCAGAAGCCACAGGGTCGTAGTCATGGGCGACTTCAACTTCCCAAATATTGATTGGAAGCTCTTTAGATCAAGTAGATTGGATGGGGCGGTGTTTGTGCAGTGTGTCCAGGAAGCTTTTCTAACGCAGTATGTAGATTGTCCAACCAGAGGGGAGGCCATATTGGATTTGGTACTCGGTAACGAACCGGGACAAGTGGTGGGCTTGTTAGTGGGTGAACATTTTGGTGATGGCGACCACAATTCTGTGACTTTCACCTTGGTTATGGAGAGAGATAGGTGCGCACAACAAGGAAGTTTTTACAATTGGGGGAAGGGAAATTACGATGCTGTAAGACAGGATCTGAGGAGCATACGTTGGGAGCATAGGCTGTCAGGGAAGGATGTGGTGGAAATGTGGGACTTTTTCAAGGAGCAGATACGACGTGTCCTTGATATGTATGTACCGATCAGGCAGGAAAGAAATGGTCATGTGAGGGAGCCTTGGTTGACGAGGGAGGTTGAATGTCGAGTAAAGAGGAAGAAGGAGGCTTACATAAGGTTGAGGAAACAAGGTTCAGACAGAGCAGTGGAGGGATACAGGATAGCCAGAAGGGACCTGAAGAAAGGGATTAGGAGAGCTAAGAGAGGGCATGAAAAATCCCTGGCGGATAGGATCAAGGATAACCCCAAGGCATTCTATGCGTATGTGAGAAACCTGAGAATGACGAGAACGAGGGTAGGTCCGATCAAGGACACTGGTGGGAGACTGTGTATTGAGTCGGAAGAGATAGGAGAGGTCTTGAACAAGTACTTCTCTTCAGTATTTACGAACGAGAGGGACCGTATTGTTGAAGAGGAGAGTGTGAAACGGACTGATAAGCTAGAAGAGATACCTGTTAGGAAGGAAGATGTGTTGGACATTTTGAACAACTTGAGGATAGACAAGTCCCCCGGGCCTGACGGGATATATCCTAGGATTATGTGGGAAGCAAGAGAGGAAATTGCAGTACCATTGGCAATGATCTTCTCGTCTTCACTGGCAACTGGGGTGGTACCAGGGGACTGGAGAGTAGCGAATGTTGTGCCCCTGTTCAAAAAAGGGAATAGGGATAACCCCGGGAATTACAGGCCAGTTAGTCTTACTTCTGTGGTAGGCAAAGTAATGGAAAGGGTACTGAGGGATAGGATTTACGAGTATCTGGAAAGACACTGCTTGATTAGGGACAGCCAGCACGGATTTGTGAAGGGTAGGTCTTGCCTTACAAGTCTTATTGAATTCTTCGAGGAGGTGACCAAGCATGTGGATGAGGGTAGAGCAGTGGATGTAGTGTACATGGATTTTAGTCAGGCATTTGATAAGGTTCCCCATGGTAGGCTTATGCGGAAAGTCAGGAGGCAAGGGATAGAGGGAAATTTGGCCAATTGGATAGAAAACTGGCTAACCGGTCGAAGTCAGAGAGTGGTGGTAGATGGTAAATATTCAGCATGGAGTCCAGTTACAAGTGGAGTTCCGCAGGGATCAGTTCTGGGTCCTCTGCTGTTTGTAATTTTTATTAATGACTTAGATGAGGGAGTCGAAGGGTGGGTCAGTAAATTTGCAGATGATACAAAGATAGGTGGAGTTGTGGACAGTGAGGAGGGCTGTTGTCGGCTGCAGAGGGACTTAGATATGATGCAGAGCTGGGCTGAGGAGTGGCAGATGGAGTTCAACCCTGCCAAGTGTGAGGTTGTCCATTTTGGAAGAACAAATAAGAATGCGGAATACAGGGTTAATGGTAGGGTTCTTGGTCAGGTGGAGGAACAGAGGCATCTTGGGGTCTATGTACATAGATCTTTGAAGGTTGCCACTCAGGTGGATAGAGTTTGTAAGAAGGCCTATGGAGTATTATCGTTCATTAGCAGAGGGATTGAATTCAAGAGTCGTGAGGTGATGTTGCAGCTGTACAGGACTTTGGTTAGGCCACATTTGGAGTACTGTGTGCAGTTCTGGTCGCCTCACTTTAGGAAAGATGTGGAAGCTTTGGAGAGGGTGCAGAGAAGATTTACCAGGATGTTGCCTGGAATGGAGAGTAGGTCGTATGAGGATAGGTTGAGAGTTCTCGGCCTTTTCTCGTTGGAACGGCGAAGGATGAGGGGTGACTTGATAGAGGTTTATAAGATGATCAGAGGAATAGATAGAGTAGACAGTCAGAAACTTTTTCTCCGGGTACAACAGAGTGTTACAAGGGGACATAAATTTAAGGTGAAGGGTGGAAGGTATAGGGGAGATGTCAGGGGTGGGTTCTTTACCCAGAGAGTGGTGGGGGCATGGAATGCGCTGCCTGAGGGAGTGGTAGAGTCAGATTCATTGGCGACCTTTAAGCGGCATTTGGATAGGTACATGGATGGGTGCTTAATCTAGGATAGAAGTTCGGCACAACATCGTGGGCCGAAGGGCCTGTTCTGTGCTGTATTGTTCTATGTTCTATGTTCTAAATACATTGACTTGGATCTCCTGAGAAAAATAATAGGAAATGACATCACCACAGAAACTGGCATCACCAACCCACGGAAACCTAAACACACAAATAAAAAACAGGCCATACCACCAGTCCTTCACTGGACGCTCACTGATGATGTTACCTAGTATGGTGATGAAACGTCTGAAATCTAACCTTCCAGCTCAGTGAGCAAACTTACAGCCAGAACCTCAACCTGTGCTACAAATCTTCTCAAAACTCACTGATTGGCATTATATTAACTGTTACCATTTTGCTAAAAAAACAGCTTACACTTTTCATTTCTAACCTTGTCATTCTGCAATGAGGTTAATGAATAATTAGTATCTACCTTCAGAAAGCTATTTAAAAGATGTGGAGGGTTGGTGCTAGATGCTATTTGTGTGAACCAAACATTGGATACTGTAAGTCAGCCAGAAATTTATGGAACTCCATTACTTCCGGCATACCCCAGTCTCCTGAATTTGCTGATCAATTTCCATATTCATAATTGTGTACATTATTTTTCCAGGAAGATCCAAACCTGATTCACAGAAATTTATAAGTAAAACAGAAAGTCACAAAAAATATCAAATGTCATTCATTTTTATATTTCTCTGAGATGCAAGGATCTTGAACAATGCCAGTATTTCTTGCCTTTCCTATTTGCCTTTAAGAAGCTGCTTTCTTGTACCATTATGTGGTCCAGGTACACCTTCAGTGCTGATATGAAGACGTTTTCAAGGTTTTGACCCAGCAATGGTGAAGGACTGGGAACATAGTTCTGAGTCAGGCTAGTGTGTGGCTTGGAAGGGAACGTGCAGTATGCTGTTCCTGTGTGGCTGCTGCCCTTCTCTTTCAGACAGTAGACATAAAGTTGGAAAGTGCTATGAAAGAAGTCAGAGTGAATTACTGTATTTCAGGCATGCCACTGTCATTGGAGGAAGTGAATGCTTAAGATGGGGCAAGGGGCTGATGATCAAGCAAGACGATTTGTACTTGCTGGTGCCTTATGGGTAGCTGGTAGGTTTTGAGCAATTAGGAGGTGAAAAGTTCAGCACAGACTGATTAGTTTCTGACTTGCTCTTGGAAGCACAGAATTAATATGGATATTCCAGATAAGATTCTGGGCAATATTAACTCCCTGGGTATTGATACTCAGTGACTCAACAATGTTAAATCATTAAAGGGGAAGCACGTCCATTGGATCTTCTTGTTAATAGTCTATGCTTGGCATTCCTGTGTCATGAATGTTACTTATGATTTATCAACACAAGTCGAAATGTTGTTACGTTCTAGCTGCATGTGGGCCTGTCCTTTTTCCATATCTAAGTTCTCTGATGTTAGTACATAATAAAACAACAATTGTCTATCTGTTAGGAGAAAGTGAGGACTGCAGATGCTGGAGATCAGAGCTGAAAAATGTGTTGCTGGAAAAGCGCAGCAGGTCAGGCATAAGGCATAAGCCTGAAGAAGGGCTTATGCCCGAAACGTCGATTCTCCTGCTCCTTGGATGCTGCCTGACCTGCTGCGCTTTTCGAGCAACACATTTTTCAGCAATTGTCTATCTGTATCTGTAATTGGTCAAGAAAGGGAACATCCTACTTACATCGATGAATTTAATAAAATTTTGTGATGAACAAAAGGGAAGGGTAAAATCGAATTCCTAGTTAAGTAATTAGTATGGCACACAGTGACAAACTTGAAGTGAGTTTCTGACAGGCTTCTCTTTGTATTATCTTTCTTAATCCCTTTTCTTGCACATCATTGTTTCTTTTCCTTCTTTTATGTGTTCCTGTTATTGATCTCTGCCATTTCTCAAACCTCATCTTCTCAGCAGTGACCTTGGATTAGTTTGAGATTCACCTGAGAAAAGGGAATCAGCATTTTGCCATTGGCACACCATTATACTTGGGTGAATATTGTTTCCAGTTGTTATCCCTGAAGCTTATAAAACAGAGCTCTGTAATCTGAAGAAAAGGCACTCAGGGTTGAATTGAGTATAGCTTGTTAATTCTGTTGCTTTTCGTATGAACCTGGGGTGTAAAAGTGAATGATTACACTCCCCCTGAAGCTTGCAAGATATCTTCCTTCTCTGTTTGACATCAGTAATGATGCACTTCCTTTGCATACTTGCCAGAAGTCAGTGGTTCATGCTGACAATCAGTACTTTGTTGGACTGGCCAGCCTGTTAAAGGTTAAGGGGCAGAATGGTGGCTCAGTGGTTAACACTGCTGCCTCATGATACCAGGGACCCAGATTTGAATACCCCCTTGGGTGATTATCTGTGTGGAGCTTGTACATTCTCCCTGTGTCAACATGGGTGTCCTCCGGGTGCTCTGGTTTCATCACATAGTCAAAGGATTTGCAGGTTAGGATGGATTGGCCATGGGAAATTGCCCCTAGTGCCTAACAATGTGCAGGCCAGGTGGGCTATCCATGTGAAATGTCGGGTTATAGAGTAGTATGTTCTTCAGAGAGTTGGTGTGGACTCCCTGAACTGAATGGTCTGCTGTAGCGATTAAATGTTGGACACATAGTTCCTCATCTTTAGTCTTACCTCTTGATGATTCTAAAAGCTGAAAGGCTTCTATCTCTCTTTGAAAGCTCTCCTAGAATTATTGATAGTGGTCAATGTTTCTGTATACAATGGGACTAACTGTCAAACTGCTTGGTTGGGAGAATTCTTTATCCCGAGATCTCCAACTTTTTGATTCATTCTTCTTTCCTCCTGAACAGAAAACCAACATTCATGTGCATCCTGCTTCTCCATTGCTGTATTTTCTCCGTTCCTCCACACAACAGAATTATCTTTGCCCCTCTCTCTGTCTCAAGAAACAGTTGTTCCCTTTGTTTGAGTTATTGTGTTGCATTGTCAATTGATCTCAGTAAGCTTCTGTCTGAGTTTCTCTTGCATGGCAACAAGACCACACGGCCGCATCTCCAAGCTGTGGTACTTTCAGAATTCCCAATTTTACCTTAAGTATTGCTAAAACAAATCACTTCTTAAACTTGAAAGATGTGTTGATGTTCTGTCTGCCTTCAAAGAGCTGTGTCTTGTGCGTTAACAAATGGAGTTTCGAGGACAGTCAGGTGCACAGCAATGAGAACCTGACTGACATTCCGAAATTGGGCGTTGGCATCATTCTTCACACTTTCAAGGAATATTCAGCAAACCATTGACCAATTGCAGCAGGAAAGCAAATGGTGTACACTGCAATGGGAGTTATGGGCTGGCTGGGTAAAGTTAATGCCTCGTGTATTGTGAGGAGGCATGTTGTTTGAGATGATCTGACAGTCTTTGGGATGTATGGGCTACAAATTCGGGCAGCACACTGGCATTGAAATTCATTTGCCTCATTATTCAATGTGATAAATAGTGAACTCTGTCACAAAGCCATCTCCCACCATCATGTTTGCACCTTTTAACAATTAAATATTCCCTTATAGGTTTCCATGATTTCTTCCCCAGGGTACGCCTCCAGTAACTTCGTTTGTTAAGTTTTCAAAACTCATGAGATTTTTTATTTGTAGATCTATTTCTTTTTGAAGTGAAATCCAGCTCTTTGAGAATTTTTGTGAAGAATTTAAAAATCGTTGGTCAGCTTTTTCTGCTTGTCAAAGTCAGTTTTTGTATAATTCAGCTCTGAGTTCACATGACTAAGGAGAATACAGACTGCGATCATCTCTGCCCAGACACCCCCACTTCAATCACAAAATCAGTCATATTCCCCCTGCCCCCAGTCATGTTTCTTCTTTGTGATTTCATGCAAATGGAAAACATTGAGATATAAAATGTATTGAAACTCACCAGAGAGTCTCTCGCATTCAATATCATTGCAATGGAACTGACATTCAGTTTTTCTATGCTTTTTGTCCTTCCTAATATTAAAGAAAAATTCTCCTGATAATTTATTTATTTATGAAGGCAAGATACTTTTAAGTTTCCATTTCTACAAAATATTTGAAGCAACATCATTTCATCAGGGAGTGTAAGTAAGAGAATTCTGTCTAGGTAGCTGGTCAATTGATCTTTATCAGATTTAGTCCAATACCATACTGTGGCTTTGCTAATCCCTGCCCAAGAGAAAATGCTGCACAGATGTGCCAGCTCAAGTTGAAGAACCATTCCAATTTGCCCTGACAAGTACATCAGCTCAGCACAGAATCCTGTATCATTGTTGTATTGTCAGTCTGATTCTGAAGAATGGGAATAGACTTGTGTGTTGTTAGTCATCTCAAGTACTTTGATGTTTTTCAGCTTTACACCAATCCTATATGTCTCATAATGCCTCGGTGTGAAGTCAATGGATATTAGGAAGATGAGGGGGGAAACCTGATTGAAACTTCCAGAATACTAAGAGGCCTGGATAGAGTGGACAAGGAGAAGATGTTTCCATAAGTGGGAAAGACTAGGACCCAAAGGCACAAATGCAGAGTGAAGAGATGACCTTTTAGAACTGAGATGAGGAAGAATTTCTTCAGCCAAAGGGTGATGACTAAGTGGGACTCATTGCTGCAAAAGGCTTAATGCCAAAGGATTGAGTCTATTTAAGACCGAGATAGATAGGTTCTTGATTAGTAAGGGGATCAAGGACTATGGGGAGAAGGTGGATTGAGAAACATATCAGCCATGATCAAATGGTGAAGCAGATTGAATGGGTTGAATGACCTAATTCTGCTCCTATATCTTGTCATCTTATGTCTATAATATTTCAGCTTTCTAGCATAATGAAAGATTTGCTATCTCAAAAGCAAATGACAAAGTTTTTGTTCATTTGATACTGGTGGGAACTTGCTTTGAGCAATATGTTGACAGAAGAATGACAATATTGAAATTGTTCAGTTCCACAGCAAGGATTAAAAAAAAAGCACATCCTATGAATGGGGAGAGATTGTAGAAAGGTCTGGGTGTCCAAGTGCATGAATCACACGATATTAGTATGCACGTGCAGCAATAACTTCGGAAAGCTAATAGAATTATTATCGTTTATCGTAAAAAGAATTGAAGACAAAAGTAGGGAGGCTATGCCTCCATTACACAATGAGTGAGGCAACCTCTGGAGTATTGCTAACAGCATTGTTCATCTGATTTAAGTCAATGAAGCCATTCAACAAAGGCTGATTGGAATGGGAGGATTGTCTTTTGATGAAAGGTTAGTAGGCTAAATGTTTCTAATCAAACTTTTCAGAGTTTATTGCTTGCACATTGTGCAGCAGGTAGGACTTGAACTCAGACCTCCTGGCCCAGGCAAAAGAAGAGTAGGATAGTACTGGGGACTGAATCATAGAAAACCCTGAAGAGTCTTGACTATATGAGAGAATTTTGCATAAGCGGAACCCATTTAGAAGTAAGGGACCATCTACTAATATAGAGTTACAGAGAAAATGTTTCTTTCAGAAGACAGTGTGTCATTGGAATTCTATTCCTGAAAGACTGTGGAAGTGGGATATCTGGTTATTTTTAAGACAGCGGTTGATTCTTAATTAGGAAGCGGATTCTCGGGTGTAAATGGGAATGTAGAAGAATCAGATCGACCAAGATCTTGTTAAGTGATGCAGTAGGCTTTGGGGTGAGGGGCTGAGCAGTCCACTCATGTTCTGCATGCTCCTATGTCACATTTCAAAGTGGAACCAGATTTGGTGAAAAATATATTTTGTTAGGAAGCATTGTGGGATCAGGGCAGCATCTCTGCCTCTGAGATAGAAGATCCAGATTTTTGTCCCACTCCGGGACTTGATGGCCACTGAAGCTGTGTTCACAGGTTAACTTTCAAACCCTTTTGTGATGCCTTTGAGTGGGAGACTCTGCTGGTCAGCCATACATGACGTGGAATGAAACCCACCAAGGTAGCAACCTTTTTGGGTAAAAAAGCCATGGAAGTGGAAGGATAATGCTCCTCTAGAAAGTAGCAGACAAAATGAAATTATAAAATCACTTTGTAAACACATGAAAAGTGAAAATAATGGTTAAAATCCAGGTTGCAATGTCACGGCTTATAAAATTATGGATGAGCAATGTATAACCATCCTGACCTAGAATTATATTGCCTGCGATGGGGTCACTGTGTCAAAGACCTGAAACTCCAATCATAATGACATTGTGGGTCTACCTACTGCACATGGACTGCAGTGTTTGAAGAAGGCAGCTCATCCCCACCTTCTCAAGGGGCAAGACAGGAAAATATAGGGATTGGAAAATAGGCTTAATGGAAAGGCAATAAATGATGTATTTGAACAGATATACTTAACAGGTTTAAAATGATAAGTTATGAGCATACAGGTGTTACTAGGTAGATCAATATTATAGAAAAATTGCAAATTTTAGGCACTTAGGATATACAAATGAAAGGACGCTTGTGGTATAAGCAGTAATGTCTCTATCTCCAAGCTGGGACAATAAATGCTGGCCCAGCCGGTGATACCCACATCCCATGAATTAAATAAGAGAGAGAAATATCCAATGTATTCTTTCATTATTTATTATATATGATGGGAATGAAAGCATAGAATTGTTGGAGCCCAGATAGACCAATTATTATGAGAATTGTGGGAAGTAGTCTTTTCCATTGGTTAAGCCACCTAGATCTGAATGGCAGTTTCCTGAAGTAATTGAGGTCATTGAGGTGATGTCAAAGACGAGATTTTGCCCATAATGTCACAATCCTCAAAAATGCCATGCATGCTGTTGACCTTCACAATAGCTAATGCAAACCCTTATTCATGAAGGAGGCAAGGATCAATGGGGGAACAGATGATCAATTTACTAAATACAAATTGTACTTTAACCCCTAAAATACAAGAAAATCATTTTTGTACTGTTAGAAATATATTGGATTCATCAAGGACAGCACACATGGATTTCTTTTAAATACTTGCCATATTTGACAAATCCAATAGAATTTCTTGAAAAAGTGACTGATTGGAGAGAGGAAAGAAAAGAAGTAAATGCTATTTTTATTGATTTTCAGCAGGAATGTAATAAGGAATCACACAAGAGACTTGTTATAAAAGTTGAACAAAACATGGAGCAAAGGTATAATATTGGTTGACAGATAGCAAAAGAAATTGTATTTCAGAATGGGGAGAACTGTGAAAGGATGTGTCCCATAATTGCTCAGGGTAACCACATATGATTCAAAAATTAGTAAATGAAGCACACTCTCAAAACTTGCTGAGGAAACAATGGTTAGAATTTTCAAACAGTGAGGGAAAACATACAGACCTTCGGAAGGCACGACAAGATTACAGAGTGGCAGGTGTTTGTAGATATAGATTAATGTGAAGAGATGCAAAGTAAGAAATGTTGAGAATGGGAATATGGACTTTAATGGCAATATATCAAAACAGAGAAACTGTAGAGTTTCAAAAAGATAGGTTGTGAAAGTGCAACTGTTATTAGGCATATTAGTATCATAGGAACACAACGTATTGGGCACCTAGAATATAAAAATAAAAGGATGCTTGTGGGACATGGTAGAGTGATTGCATCCCTAACTTGAACCCAACAGACCCCATGTTCAAGTCTCACCTGTGCTAGAAGTGTATATATAAGTGAAGTAGTTGTGATAAGTTTATGCTCCGTGTTGGCCAACACAGAATTAGGCACTATATGTAGATTTTGTGTACAACATTTTGGAAAGAACATTGGGATAGATTTGACATTTTAAAACGAGGTGGTAATGTTGACATGGTGACTGGAACAGCTTTTTCTGTTCTCCACTCACATTTTGTTTTCAGTATTAGGAAGTGTTAGGGCAGCGGAGATCAAATTGAAATTAAAGCTGGAAAGGTTGGAAACACTCAACAGGCCGGGCAGCCTCTTCCAATTCCTAGCCACCCGACACTTGGAGGAAGACATCTCATCTTCTGCCTTGGGACCCTCCAACCACACGGCATCAACATTGACTTCACCAGTTTCCTCATCTCCCCTCCCCCCCCCACCTCTTCCCAGATCCAATCCCCCAACTCAACACCACGCTCTTGTACTGTCCTACCTGTCCATCTTCCTCCCACCTATTACACTCCACCCTCCACTCTGAACTATCACCATCATCCCTTACCTCCATCTACTTATTGTCTTCTAAACTACCTTCCCTTCATACACCCCCCCACCCCATTTATGTCTCAGCCCTCTTCCCCCCCAACATTCCTGATGAAGGACTTACACTGGAAGCGTCGATTCTCCTGTTCCTCGGAAGCTGCGTGACCTGCTGTGCTTTTCCAGCACCGCACTTTTCAATAGCATCTGTGGAGTGGAAACCAAATGCAATGGGCAAAATTTCCAATATCCTGTGAAAGTAGGACTGGAGGTAGGGGAATCAGAAAAAATGCAGGAAAATCTCATCAAGTTGGATTAACAACACGCTCTCACCTCAATAGGATTCTGCAGGAGACACATCAGTGGCAGATTTGTTTATCTACTCACGACTGTAGATAGCTAATGAAGCTCTAGACAGCTACTCAACAGGTCAGGAACCTAATAGTGGTTGCCTCCCAAAGACAAGTCAAGTAGCCATTGGAGCTTGGTACTTCAAT
This sequence comes from Chiloscyllium punctatum, assembly GCF_047496795.1. Lineage (NCBI taxonomy): Eukaryota > Metazoa > Chordata > Chondrichthyes > Orectolobiformes > Hemiscylliidae > Chiloscyllium > Chiloscyllium punctatum. The sequence continues at coordinate 6,233,357 of NC_092779.1, read as the reverse complement.
CATTGGGAAGGACACCAGACTAATAACTGACACCAACCTCTATGCTGCACATAACTCTAGCCTTCTCTTTGCCAATGACCCTAACCCTTAAATTTCTCTGCACCTTGCTTTATTCTTTCATGGGATGTGGGTGTTATTGGCAAGACTCGGATTTATTGCCTATCCCTAATTGCCTTTGTACTGAGGGGCTGGCTTTGCCATTTCAGAGGCCAGTTAAGACTTACCCACATAGATGTGGGTCTGAAGTCACCTCTAGGCCAGACTAGGTAAAGACAACAGATTTCCTTCTCTAAAAGACATTTTTTTTCACAAACACAGATCATAGTTCTGATGTGATACAAAGCTCAATGGGAATGTGAGGAAGATGTGAAGCACCTTCAGGAACATTTGGACATGTTTAGTGAATGGGAAAGAACATGGTAGATGGAGTATGATGTGGAAAGATGAAATTCGCTATCGCTGAGAGCTATGGTATCTCCCTTTGAGTGTGTTGAAGGTAGAGATTGATAGATTTCTGATTGTAGCAATAGTGTACAGGGTTATGGGGATGTGTGGGTAAATGGCAATGAAGTGTTTAATTATCCACAATCACATAGAATAGCAGGACAGGCTGGCTGGGCTGAATGGCCTGCTGTTGCTGGAACAATCACTTTCATCAAGCTATTCAGAGATGCTATGACACTGTTCTGGAGCAGGTGGGACTTGAATCCAGCTCTCCTGGTTCAGAGATAGGGGCACTACTATCAGACAAAACAGCCTCACACCTGTTCAAATGTTGTTATGGCACCTTACCCATACAGTTAGTTCTTCTATAATGTGATGATTGCACCCATGTACAACTCTGCATTATAGAAACGTCCCGCTTTAGAAACAGTGCTTAAAGTGTTGGCAATGTAAGTGCACTACAGCAAACATATGTTTTAAATGTTTGTGCTTTAGAAACAGTTTCCCTGGTTCATCAATCGTCTTACAATGAATTTTATATGCGTGTTATAGCAGAACGACCTGTACTAGCTTTCATCTCCAGAATTATTATCCATAGACCATTAGCCTGGGTCTCTGAATGGGGAGCCCAGTGACACTGTCACTGCACCACTGCTTCATGTGAAAACCGAAAGAACTGCAGATGCTGTCAATCAGAAACAAAAACAGAAGTTGCTGGAAAAGCTCAGCAGGTCTGGCAGCATCTGTGGAAAGAAATCAGACTTCTGAGAAAGGGTCACTCAATCCGAAACAATAACACTATCTCGTGACCTGTTTATGAGTGATATTTCTTACATCGCCTCCCAACCCAAAATCCCATCAATATATGACTCCCATTGTTCTCAGGCAGGGGTGAATACATAAATACTTAGGTAAGATTTTGGAAACTGGGCCTTGCAGGTTTATGTGATTTAAGTTGCCATCAACTCCTCATCCACCCACCTTGACCAACATTCAGCCCCCCTCTGTTCACTCCAGGGATTTTGGTGTAAAACAGATTCATCACCCTAAAAATTCCATGACATTGCACCTGAATTGCAGCCATTTGGTGAGTGCCAAAGCACCCAATGTGATGGGATAATGTATCTATTCAGAGCCACCACATTGCTCCAGATGTGAAAAGAGACATTCACAGTGTGCCTGGTACAGGCATGGCCTGCTGTTGGCCTGTTCACCTCCTTGCTGCTGCCTTTTACAAATGTTTCTCCACTTTGTACAAAGCCCTGAACCCATAGGAATAGAAGGTCCATTTGTGGTCCATCCAATTGTAAAAGGGTAACTAGGGAGAGAATAGGGCCCCTCAAAGGTCAGCAGGCGGCCTTTGTGTGGAAAAGGATATGGAAGGTATAGAATGTAATGAAATAGATGGTGACATCTTGAAAAATGTCCATATTACAGAGGAGGAAGTGCTGGATGCCTTGAAATACATAAAAGTAGATAAATCCCCAGGACCTGATCAGGTGTACCCTAGAATCCTTTGGGAAGCTGGGGAAGTGATTGCTGGGCCTCTTGCAGAGATATTTGTATCATCGATAGTCACAGGTGAGGTGCCGGAAGACTGGAGGTTGGCTAACGTGGTGCCACTGTTTATGAAATGTGGTAAGGATTGGCCAGGGAACCATAGACTGGTGAGCCTGACATGGGTGGGGGGCAAGTTGTTGGAGGGAATCCTGAGAGATAGGATGTACATACATTTGGAAAGGCAAGGACTGATTTGGGATAGTCAACATGGCTTTGTGCATGGGAAACCATGTCTCACAAACTTGATTGAACCTTTTAAAGAAGTAACAAACAAGATTGAGGGTAGAGCAGTAGATGTGATCCAAATGGACTTCAGTGAGGCATTTGACAAGATCCCCATGGGACACTGGTTAGCAAGGTTAGATCTCATGGAATACAGGGAGAACTCACCATTTGGATACAGAACTGGCTCAAAGGTAGAAGACAGAGGGTGGTGGTGAAGGGCTGTTTTTCAGGCTGGGGACCTGTGCTGGGTCCACCAGTTTTCAACATTTATATACATTTGATTAGATTCCTACAGCATGGAAACAGGCCCTTAGGCCCAACAAGTCCACACCTACCCTCCAAAGAATAACCCACCCCCCTCTGACTAATGCACCTAACAACTCTGGACAATTTAGCATGGCCAATTCACCTGACCGTACATCTTTGGACTGTGGGAAGAAACCAGAGTACCCGGAGGAAACCCACACAGACACAGGGAGAATGTGCAAACTCCACTTCGCCTGAGGCTGAAATTGAACCTGGTGATTTGGATGTGAGCATAAGAGGTATAGTTAGTAAGTTTGCAGATGACACCAAAATTGGAGGGTACTTCAGATTACAACAGGCTCTTGATCAGATGGGCCAATGGACTGAGAAGTGGCAGATGGAATTTAATTTAGATAAATGTCAGTTGCTGCATTTTGGGAAAGCAAATCTTAGCAGGACTTATACACTTAATGGTAAGGTCCTCAGGAGTGTTGCTGAACAAAGAGACTTTGGAGTTCAGATTCATAGCTCCTTGATAATGGAGTTGCAGGGAGATAGGATAGTGATGAAGGCGTTTGGTATGCTTTCCTTTATTGGTCAGAGTATTGAGTACATTAGCTTGGAGGTCATGTTGCAGCTGTACAGGACATTGGTTAGGCCACTGTTGGAGTATGGCATGCAATTCTGGTCTCCTTCCTATCGGAAAGACGTTGTGAAACTTTAAAGGGTTCAGAGAAGATTCACAAGCATGTTGCCAGGGTTGGAGGATCTGAGCTACAGGGAGAGGCTGAACAGGCTGGATCTGTTTTCCCTGGAGTATCGAAGGCTGAGGGGTGACCTTATGGAGGTTTATAAAATCTTAAGGGGCATGGATAGGATAAACAGACAAAGTCTTTTCCCTGGGGTGGGGGAGTCCAGAACTAGAGGCATAGGTTGAGGATGAGAGGGGAAAGATATAAAAGAGAGCTAAGGGGCAACTTTTTCATGAAGACGGTGGTACGTGTATGGAATGAGCTGCCAGAGGAATTGGTGGAGGCTGGTACAATTGCAACATTTAAAAGGCTTCTGGATGGGTATATGAATAGGAAGGGTTTGGAGGGATATGGGCCAGGTGCTGGCAGGTGGGACTAGATTGGGTTGGGATATCTGGTCAGCATGGACGGGTTGGACTGAAGGGTCTGTTTCCATGCTGTACATCTCTATGACTCTATAAAAGGACACAGCCTGAGGCATATTCTTGAAAGAAAAGCAAAATACAGTAGATGCCATAAATCTGAAACAAAAACAGATAATGCTTGAAAAATTCAGCAGGTCTGACAGCATCTGTAGAGAGACACAGAGAGAGAGAGAGAGAGAGAAACAGGGTTAACATTTCAAATACAATAGGTTATTTAAATGTACTCGCCTCAATGTAATGCAGTGTTCCATGAGATATCTTGAGAGTAACAGTAAGTGAATCATTGCAAATTTCACTGAAATGTGAAAAAATGCAAAGGCTTAATTGGAATGTTATCAAACACAAGACAACTGTGTCATTAGTCTGATCTTAATAAAATGAGCGGAATGATTAAGATTCTCCTCCGTATCTCCTTTTACAGCAGGTGAGCAGGAATCTTTCTTTGTGTTAATGTTTTTCTTATGAAAGTAAACATAGCGACACAGAACTATACATCCTCTGATAAAAGCTTCTCTCAATCTCGAAATGCAGCTGCTGAAATCCCCCTGGGTGTTATTGTCTTTCAATTAATAAGTTAATTCAGCTTTTAATATTGACACAAATGGCTTCGCCTCTATGCACAAGTCTTTCAATCTCCATCTTAGCTTTTTCCAATTTGTTCAGTTAAAAATCTGAGGAAAATCAAATTTTGCAGTTTAAGAGACATATTATATTCTGTTTGTCACCTCTGTGTATGTCAATGTTGGAGAGAGATCTTAGTCTGCTTTTCCTTACTAAACTCGGTGAAAAGGGAGTAAAGAGAATTCAGAGCTGGGCTGTCCTGTCAATCCTGTCCTGTCCTGAACTACAGGTAGAGATCAAGAATTTCTATCTCTCAGTGAGGAAACTGCTGGTATTTGAGGATGAAATCACAAGAAAATGTTTCAAATACTCACCAGCTCAGGCATAATATGTGGAAAGAGAAACAGAATGATTGTGCTGAAGTTCCTACTGGGTGTTGGGACCCTGTGTTGGGACTGTATGGGGTATCCGAGCTGACATGTTTTATCCTGGACCCTCCATACAAGCTCCAAAGTAATAGCTTCCTAACTAGCTAACTCCATGTTCACTAAGCTGAGTAGGGTGGTCCATTTCCCAAGGTGGGAATGCCCAAGCAGAAGCCCCTGGTAGTGATGGCTGGTCAGTAGCAGTGTACTGGGGTGGGGGATTTTGAAAGGCAGGTTCACCTGGACACGATGGAGGTGTTCTTGCTTTTCTTGGAGGATAAAGAATCCACAGTTTCTGGGATAAGTATTGGCCAGGAGCTGAATCATTCCTCTTCTCTTCATCTGAAACATGCCATAGGATCTGAGAGGGCAGACTGGGTCTTGTTTAAATGTCATAACTGAGAACCTACATCTCCACAGCGCGCTGTCAATGTCACACCGGACTATCTGACGTGGGCTTTACTTCCAGCAGGGTGCCTCAACCAATGTGGCAATACTTATTTTATCCCTTGAAACATGACACACTAGATATGGATAATGAAATTATGAACAGTATTAAACAGTTAGTTATTATATACAGACATTGCATTTGGGATAGGCACCTTAGTGTCTTGGATATATTTAAGACAAGAGATTACACAGAGCAGCATGCTTTCAATAGCCTGCCATGCTTCAGGTCTTCCCAAGTAAAATGGAGCCTGTGATCTTTATACCAACTCACCAATCTCTGAACTCAGAGATGAGCATTCTCCCTACTGGGAGTGGTCAATTACTACACAAGAGGCACCATTAGATTTGAGCATCCTTCATTGACAACTTGGCCAGGACTATGATATTTAACCAACTGTCCAGCTAACTGGGCTAACCAACCCCCTAAGGTGTCCAGAAACAGGAGAAGCACGAGTGCCCATAGTTTCTTCCAGCCATGTTGAGTTTAACCAAACCAGCAGCCCACCGAATTAAATCCCTTTCCATCTCCAAGCTTCCCACCAGACCGAAGAAAACAATGCACCTGCAGAATTTCTTTGGGAAAGAGGTGCGGAGGATCCAGGAAAACTATTGTCAGACTCCCAAGAAATAACAACCAATAACTTTCCTATAATTACATATGTGGACTCAAAACATACTATGCCACCTGGCAGGAATGTCTTGACTTTATATTTCATTATTTTTGACTCCTTTGTCGTATGAAACAACAGAAACACTCTCACAGTAACATCAGTGCGCTCAGTCAGCATAAGCCACATGATCCAGCTGACAAATTCCCGTGTTATTCATTACCCCAAATCAGATAAAACTATTTTGACTTCTTATTACAGGGGCTCTCCCCTCATATAAGATTTTCCTCCTAATTTCTTACTTCTAAGTGATGCTTCCTATGTGACAGATGGATCAGAGGGATTGAGGAAACTGAGATTAATTCCAGGGGAGCCTCTGATGCCTGAGCTGACATTTCTCTCCCTGAAGCTGCTGTCCCTGTAGGACCCAGCCCCCAGCTGCACTTTCTTTACACAGGCAACTATGCCAAGCCCTGGCATGAATCTCCCTTGTGTGCTGGCACCAGATGGGACCAAGAAGAGAAGGTACATCAGTGTGTCATCTTCCTGAAAGAGAGCGGCATTCTGTTACGTTTCCTTGCCGCCCACTGGTACTCAGCATGGTGCCTTTTGAACTGATGACTGGTGAGCAAACAGCTTGAATATTTTCAGTCAGGTTCTAACACCCCAAGTGATGAAACATTGTCTCATAAACAACCTGTAGGAACAGCCAAAGCTGCCATTTAGTGTAATTGCTTTTATTCACTAGTGGAATGTGAGTGTCACCAGCCGGGCCAGGATTTATTGCCCATCCCTAGTTACCCTTGAGAAGATGGTGGTGATTTATTCTCTTGAACCACTGCTGTCTATGTGCTGAAGGTAAATCCACAATGGCTGAAAGGAGGACATTTTAGGATTTTAACCGCGCGACACTGAAGAAACGGGTGATATATTCCCAAGTCAGGATGGTGAGTAGCTTGGTGGGGAACTTGAAAGTGGTTGTGTTCCCATTTATCTGCTGCCCTTGTCCTTCCAGATGGAAATCGTCATGCGTTTGGAAGGTGCTGTCAAAGGATCTTTGGTGAATTACTGCAGTGTATCTTGTAGATGATATATACTGCTGCTACTGAGTAGCGATGGTGGAGGGAGGAGATATTTGTGGATGTGGTCCCAATCAAGCAGGCTGCTTTGTCCTGAATGGTGTCAAGTTTCTTGAGTATTGGGGCTGTACCCATCCAGACAAGTGGGGAGTATTCCACCACACTCCTGATTTGTGCTTTGTAGATGGTGGACAGGTTTTGGGGGAGGGGGTCAGGGAATAAGTTAGCTGCTGCAGTTTTCCTAGCCTCTGGCCTGATCTTGTAGCCACTGTGTTTATGTGACAAGTCCGGTTGAGTTTCTAGTTAATGGTAACCCCCAGGAAGTCGATAGGTACTCAGTGGTGAGAACACCATTGAATGTCAAAGGTGTTGGTTACATTCTCTCTTATTGGTGATGGTCATTGCCTGGCATTTGTGTGTTACTTGCCATCATCTGCATCTGTGAAAGACCTGGGCATTTTTCTTCATTCTGAAGGGATGATATAAAATCCTGTAATTGTTGCTGATCACGTTTTCAAATTTTCTGATCCAACAGCAGTCCAAATTAAACCAGGTTTAAAGTTGAACACTATCAAAGTCTTTTTGAAACTTTCATTCTCCACCATTTTGTTTGAAGATATAATGGATATATTTTTTACTATATCTGTGACATCAATTATTTGTTGAGTAAATATATTATATCATTGTATTTTCTTTATTAACTCAGAAAGACAGCTTATTTTTCACTTGTTAGTTGTTCAAAGTTTAGGAGAAGATTTGTAGCTCGGGTGCTCGTTGTTGTGGTTCTGTTCGCCGAGCTGGGAATTTGTGTTGCAGACATTTCGTCCCCTGTCTAGGTGACATCCTCAGTGCTTGGGAGCCTCCTGTGAAGCGCTTCTGTGATCTTTCCTCTGGCATTTGTAGTGGTTTGAATCTGTTGCTTCCGGTTGTCAGTTCCAGCTGTCCGTTGCATTGGCCGGTATATTGGGTCCAGATCGATGTGTTTATTGATTGAATCTGTGGATGAGTGCCATGTCTCTAGGAATTCCCTGGCTGTTCTCTGTTTGGCTTGTCCTATAATAGTAGTGTTGTCCCAGTCAAATTCATGTTGCTTGTCATCTGCGTGTGTGGCTACTAAGGATAGCTGGTCGTGTTGTTTCGTGGCTAATTGGTGTTCATGGATACGGATCATTAGCTGTCTTTCTGTTTGTCCTATGTAGTGTTTTGTGCAGTCCTTGCATGGGATTTTGTACACTACATTGGTTTTGCTCATGCTGGATAACGGGTCCTTCGTTCTGGTGAGTTGTTGGCTGAGAGTGGCTGTTGGTTTGTGTGCTGTTATGAGTCCTAGTGGTCGCAGTAGTCTGGCTGTCAGTTCGGAAATGCTCCTGATGTATGGTAGTGTGGCTAGTCCTTTGGGTTGCAGCATGTCCTCGTTCCGTTGTCTTTCCCTTAGGCATCTGTTGATGAAATTGCACGGGTATACGTTTTTGGCGAATACATTGTATAAGTGTTCTTCTTCCTCTTTTTGTAGTTCTGGTGTACTGCAGTGTGTTGTGGCCCTTTTGAATAGTGTCTTGTTGCAACTTCTTTTGTGTGTGTTGGGGTGGTTGCTTTCGTGGTTCAGGATTTGGTCTGTGTGTGTGGCTTTCCTGTATACCTTTGTGGTGAATTCTCCGTTCGGTGTTCTCTGTCCCATCACGTCTAGGAATGGGAGTTGGTTGTCCTTTTCTTCCTCTCTAGTGAATTGGATACCCACGCAATTTCATCAACAGATGCCTAAGGGAAAGACAACGGAACGAGGACATGCCACAACCCAAAGGACTAGCCACACTACCATACATCAAGAGCATTTCCGAACTGACAGCCAGACTACTGCGACCACTAGGACTCATAACAGCACACAAACCAACAGCCACTCTCAGACAACAACTCACCAGAACGAAGGACCCAATACCCAGCATGATCAAAACCAATGTAGTGTACAAAATCCCATGCAAGGACTGCACAAAACACTGCATAGGACAAACAGGAAGACAGCTAACGATCCGCATCTGTGAACACCAGCTAGCCACGAAACAACACGACCAGCTATCCTTAGTAGCCACACACGCAGATGACAAGCAACATGAATTTGACTGGGACAACACTACTATTATAGGACAAGCCAAACAGAGAACAGCCAGGGAATTCCTAGAGGCATGGCACTCATCCACAGATTCAATCAATAAGCACATCGACCTGGACCCAGTATACCGACCACTGCAACGGACAGCTGGAACTGACAACCGGAAGCAACAGATTCAAACCACTACAAATGCCGGAGGAAACATCACAGAAGCGCTTCACAGGAGGCACCCAAGCACTGAGGATGTCACCTAGACAGGGGACGAAACGTCTGCAACACAAATTCCCAGCTCGGTGAACAGAACCACAACTTGTTAATTGTAGCGGTTCAGATATTTTTAGAAATATTTTATTTTATCACAAAGAAAACTCCACTTTTTCTTTCATCTATAGTTTTGCTGGAGTGTGTAATACAGTCAGTCAGTCAGTCAGGGAGACAGCAAGAAACCCTCCCTCTCGATAGAATGTTCGGTCACCTGTGGGGTGAGGGAGGGGTGCTGGGTGGGTGGTGCAGTTGGGGGGGGGGCTATAGATTTAAGGTTTGGAGGAAATGTGAGGAAAACCTTTTACCCAGAGGGTGGTGGGAATCTGAAACTCACTGCCGAGAAAGGTGATAGAGGCAGAAGCTTCATAACATTGAAGAAGCATCCAGGTGTATAGTTGCAATTCCAAAGCATATCAGGTTATGGACCATGGGATGGACTAGTTAGGTGGCTGTTTTTGATTGGCCATGGATGCGATGGGTGAAAGGGCCTTTCTCTGTGCTGTCTATCTCTGACTATTTTGTCTCAATCATCAGTTTTCAATTTTAACTCAAAATCTTTCCTCAGTTATATACAAGGTATTGCTCATTTCCATTTAGGAAATTTTTAAGTTGGTAACTATAATTAATTTAATTTGAATATCAATTAATTTCTGAAATATGATGTTGAATTGAGCAGTAACTCAATGCCCAGATAGCATTTAACAATATTTTAGAACTCAGGAAGAATAAACAGACAGGGTAAATGGAGGATGACTGCGGAATTCTGGGGTACAGGAAAATGGTTCATGTTTTGCTGCATAAGTCACAACAAATTCTGCAGGTGCAGCATGTCATTTATTTTCTCGTTCATGGGACGTGGGTGTCAGTGGCTGGACACCATTTATTGTCCATCCCTTGGGAAGGTGGTGGTGAGCTGCCTTCTTGAATCACTTTACCTTTCTACAATTTGACATAATTGTATCCACAATGCCGTTAGGGAAGGAGTTCCAGGATTTTGACCCAGCGACAGTGAAGGAACGGTGATATATTTCCAAGTCAGGATGGTGTGTGGCTTGGATGGGAAGATGTAGGTGATGATGCTCTCATGTAAGTGCGACCATTATCCTTCTAGATGGAAGTGGTCACAGGTCTAGAAGGTGCTGTCTAAGGAGACTTGGTGAATTTCTGCAGTATAAATATAGAAAGGTTTTGCTGAAACTATACAAGACAACAGCTGGAGTACTGTGAGCAGTGTTGGGCCCCTTAACTGAGCCCAGATATACTGCCATTGGAGACAATTTAGATAAGGTCCAGTAGGCTGGATGCCATGTCTAGTGGGATTGTTTTATAAGGAGAGGTTGAGTAGGATGAGCCTGTATTCATATGGAAAACGCAGGAAAGTGGAATCAGAGTTGAGGTTTACTAAATCGACCATGATCTCATTGACGTGTAGAGGAGACGCAAAGGGCTGAATGGCCTACTTCTGTTCCGATGATTATGATCTTAGTTTGGACAGTATTGGTGCTATCAAGCAACTCTTGGTAATGAACATTGATTTCTCACGCTCAATGTTTCTATAAGCACTGTTCAGATTCACCAATTGTGTGTGTGCGTGTGAAAGAGAGAGAGTGAGACTGTGTATGACTGTGCATGTGGCAGGGATGGGGTGACTGTGGGTGGTGGTGTGGTACATGGTAATCACCAGGAGTTTTTCTTGCCCATGTATAACTGATTGTCATGAGACTTCACGATGTCCAGAGTCAACATTGAGAGTTCCCAGTGAACTCCCACCCAACTGTATTCCACAGTGCAACCTCTGCTTGGTCTGTCCTGATGGTGGGACAGGACATATCCAAGGAAGATGATGGTAGTATAATAAAACAAAGAACTGTAGATGGTGGCAAACTGATACAACAGAAAATGCTGGAGAAACTTAGCAGGTCTGGCAGTAGCTGTGGAAAGAGAACAGAGACAATATTTCAAGTCCAATGACACCTCACCATCCTTTGCTCACCATGATCTATCTGAAATAACGCCCCAGAGGCTGGTATCCCATCACCAAGTCCCCCTTTAGTTACACATGGAGAGTCCTAGACACTGATCCAGCTCCCTCTGAGCCAGCTCTCAGAGTGAACAGAATCTCTGACACTCCTGTATATTTCTGTCACCCTGGACTCCCTTTTTGGACCAGATTTACAGCCCCAATCAGGGAACTCATATTCAATGAGGTCCACCGGGCTGACTTCATTACAATCACTACATTATTCACCCCCAACTTAAAAATATTCAATGACTCCATCTCCAGTGCATTCTGAAGCAGGGAGTTTCAAAGTCACGCAATCCCCTGTGAGAAAATATTTTTCTTTATCTGCTCTGTCTGTTTTTGTCTGTTGTAATCCTTGTTAGCAAATGGATTCAAGGGGTTATTAGGGGTAGATGGGAAAGTAGGATTCAAACCACAAACAGATCATCCATTGAATGGTGAAACAGGTTCTCGGGGCCAAATGGCCTACTCCTGCTCCTAATTCACATGCTCATAACTCTGGAAGTAAGATCCAGGAACAGTGAGGTCCAGCTCAAATACACGCCTACTTTGGAATCAGGTGCTTCATTCAGGTGGGTACTATTGATGAAATGAATGTTTGAAGAGTATTATAAACATAGGAATTAGCATTAGGTATGAAGACGAACAGATGATCTTTCAATAAGTCAAGAATGATAAACTCACGGAAAATCTTCTCAACTATCTCTAACCTTGGATTTGGACCAAGATTACTAAACACAGGTTCACAATGAACAAATCTTCCGTTTGAATAGAGATTAGAACTGTTTTTCCCCAGAAGTCTATGGAATAGACTGCCAGCAAAAACAATTAATGCCATATTGATTGTTTCCTTTAAATAGAGCTGGGTCAATATTGAGTTAAGATAGGATTGATGGCTAGAAAGATATGTTGAGACAGCGATGATAAAATATCTTGTGAAACATGATGGCTCTTGTTTTATAGCAACACAGAAATGTCACCTCTGAACTGTGAATTGTCAAAGTTTAATAATGCAAGTTGTAATATCAGATCCTGGAGCTTCTGTTGATGACCTAAAGGGTCGGGGAGTTTTATATTCACTCAGTTGTTAGCTGTTAGTCATTTCCTTTAGCTAAGGAGGCGATGGAAAAGCTAAACTGTAAATGATCTGAGAAATTAATGTTTCTGATGAATGGCCTTTTCTTCTTTTATCCTGTTGTCAATTTAACCTTTTCTTATCCTCTTAACTATTAGTCTGACTGCCATCGCAGGGAAACTTCTATCTCTGAGGGTCAGACACATTTGCACTGTTGGAGCTCACAAAACCATGACACCAAGTTTCTTTCTATGTATTCACAGGAAATGTAAAGCCATCTTTTATTGCCCATCCTTCAGTACTAACACTAAAATTAGAAAATTATGTTTTCATTTTCAATCAATTCATAGGATGTAAGTGTCATTGGCTCGTCCAGTATTTCTCACTTATCCTTACTTACCCAGAGCCAACCACATCACTGTGGGTCTGGAGTTACATGTAGGCCAGATCAGCTGGAGATGGCAATTTCCTACCCTACCTGACATTTATGAACAAAATACCATTTTGTTTTCCCTGACAGTCAATTCATGGTCATCATTAGACTCTTAACTCCAATTATTTTATGTACTGAATGTAAAATCTGCCATGGTGGAATTTGAACCCAGATCCTCAGAACATGATATGGGTCTCTGAATTACCAGCCTACTGATAATACCACGAGGCCATCATTTCAAATATATTATGTATAATAATAATTGCTTTTTGCTTTAATATGTAGCTCTATAAAAGCTGATCTCATTCAGATGTGGTTGAAGGTTATGGATGTAAGTCAGTCGATCCTGCATACATTAAGGTGTTGACTATCAACAGGTCTCAACCACTGAACCCAAGCTGTTAGCTGAAATTTACTTTTTAATACCTTGAAACTGATGAGAAGTTGGAGGCCAGTTGACAGGAGGTTGGAGTCTATGGAGGAAGACACCATGACCCAATGTATCAGCAGCAGATGTAGGAAAGCAGAGTGAGAGAGCAAGAGAGGTAAATGATGGGACACTTTTGAGATTCAGAGTTCGGCTTAAGTTCAAATGAGGTGTGACAAACAGTATTTCTGAGCCTCTCACAGTGGTCTTGGTGGAAATGATAGTGAATGGTGAAATTGTGATGGGGCCCACAAACAGCATCAAAATAGTTAATAAGGTGAAGATATGGAAAGTAAAAGTTGGATGTCAGAATACTGCCTGCATAGTAAAGACTTACAATTGTGTCATGTCGTTCATGGACTTCAGCACGTTTCAAATGGCTTCATAGCCAGTGATCTATTTGTGGTATCTAATTGCTCATACAATGTAAGTAATGCAGCAGTCAGTTTGCTCATGGCAAGCTTCCTCAAAGGGTAAGATATTAATGACCAGATAACCTGTGTTAGGGAGGTTAATTTAAATCCTTTTTAACAGCATATTCCAACCCTGTGTTGTTTACCATCTAGAAAGTCAAGCTCAGTAAATATATGGGAACATCCCCACCTGAAAGTTCTCCTCCAACACAGCACCCTGAATTAGAACTGTATCTCTTTTCCTTCATTGTTGGTGAGTGAAAATCCTGGAACTCTGTCTCTTTCAGCTCTGTGGGTCTACCTACACCCCATGAGCTACAGCAGTTCAAGAAGCAACTCATTACCACCTCCCCAAAGGCAACTAAGAAACATCATTCAGACCAGAAGTAGCATGATATGTTCTTATTGTTCAGAGTCTAGGATTGATTAACAACATAGGTGATGCCTGTTTTTCTTCTGTCTTTCAAATATTGTTACATTGAGATGTGACTCAGAGGAATGATGTCACATGGTCACACTGAGCAATAAAAGTTGAGTTTCTGAGGTTCCAAGTCTTATTCTTAATTTAGGAGGTGACTAATTTCATCTTAGAAAAGTGGTTTGAATTAACTTTTAGGATTGTCTTAAAGTAAAAGTCGTCAGTCAGGTGCCACCTCTGTAACTCGATTCCTGATGATGATACAAATGCCCATCTTTATTCCTCAATCCTAGAGTTTACCATTTTGTTGTGTGCACATCCTTTTAGATTCTGAGAAGTTAGATAACCAATGTTGCATCCTTTTTTCAATAACGATTTTGATTTTATTGACACATGGATTTTATAGTAAGAATTCAATAAAATACAGTGAAAAGCTTTCATTTGTCACTATGAAATGAATTCAATAAAATACAGTGAAAAGCTTTCATTTGTCACTATTTTGAATTATTTAAGAATAAGGAAAAAAAAGATATAGGTTGAAGAGAGTCCATCAGCTAGTTGATGCCAGCTCATCACCGTCAATGATGCCTGAGCTGCCAGCCCTCTACCACCACTTCATCGCTGTCTACACTGGACACAACCAATATTGATGATGCCAATCTTTTAGTGCTGAGTTGATACACCTCTGTCACCACCTTGCTCCACCTCTGCCAAACCAATGAATGTCAGAGTCACCTCTCTTGTCCTGGGGCCACCTCATCGATGTTACCGTGATGCCCTTCTGGGCAACCAGTGCCAACTATTGTAAAACCATTCACTTGATATTCCAAAGATTACCAAGCATTTATACTCAATCCAATATCTAGCAAAATATCTGGCTATCCTTTTGGAATTATAAATGTTTCGTTAGTGAGTTTTGAGAAGTTTTGTAGCTCGGGTTGAGCTTCTGGATGTAGATTTGCACATTGAGCGGGGAGGTTCGTTTTCAGACGTTCTGTCACCATTTTAGGTAACATCTTCAATGAGTCTCCAGATGAAGTAAGATGTTTCGTCTTACAATGTTAGTTGATTGACCAAGTCAGGTAGCAATCCAAAACAGTCTTAAAATGCAAGATTCTTGTATTACAATAAGCATCCCCATATTTAGCACAAGCTGCTAAGTTTAAGTTTTTGATTTATTTCTTTAAAGCTGATTAGATCCCATTGAATATAATTAAAACAGACATAATTGCATATTCCAACAATGCTACCTCTTTGAATGATTTAAGTCCAGTCGTACACATAGCTGCCCAAAGTAATTGTCTCACAGGCAGACATTCACACAAACTGTGTAAAAAGATATCGAAGGGAAAATCAGAATGTTTTACTTCTATCCAGTGTAGTAGTATATTAACAGTGCTATCAAAATCTTGCAAAGTATGGACAATAAGTTTTGGCCTAACCAATTGTCCCACATTCTACGGCAAGATAAGAATTAAACAATGGTCAGATTAGCAGGAATCCCATCCTTTTTTGGAGAAATTTTACTTCCACATGAGACAATAGATGGGTCCCTGCTTTATCAACTCATTCAAGGGAACCATGCACCATTTCCTCAGTAATACATCAGCTTAGAGTTTTGTGTGCAACTCTCGAGAATAAAGCGTGAGTCCACGCCCTCTGAATTTGAGGTAGGTGTGCTCTTCGGTGAACCCTGGCTGACAGTACAGCAGCACAGAGGCACTGGAGAGACTGAAAGAGTGAGAGTTGAGTTGCAATATTTAATTAAGGTTTATTATAATGAGGAACAATACACAGAATCAAGGAGGAATTAGCACATTAAAAAATACATACAATATTTAAGATAACCTGTTCCAAAACAGTAAATACTTTTTAAAGGCTCTTTTTTAATAAGGTTGAGTCATAAATCATTATGGAAAACAAACACAGGATAATTTAACCTCACGGAGACCCAATTAGCCCACAGTTTGAACAGCTGCCCAGAAAAATAAAACAAAAACAGTGATCATTTTTAGGCATTATTCCATTTTGTCTTGACATTTGTTCCCAGAATATGGCACAAAAAATGAATTTAATGATCATTATTCCTAAAACATGTTAAACATCTTCTTGTTGTGAGGGGAATCGAATGTAAGAGTAGGGAGTTTGTGCATCAGTTATACAGGGCATTGGTGAGATCACATCTGGAGTACTGTGTACAGCGTTGGTCATTGTGTTTACAGTAAGATGTTAATGCTTTGGAAGCTATTCAGAGAAGGTTTATTAGACTAATACCTGGAATGATAGGGTTGTCTTATGAGGAAAGACCGGATCGGCTGGGCTTGTATCCTCTGGAGGTTAGAAGAGTCAGATATGACTTAAGAGAAGCGATAAGATCCTGAGGGGACTTGACCAGGTGAATATTGAAAGGGATGTTTCCTCTTGTGGGAGAATCTCGAACAGGGGCCATTGTTTAAAATTTAGGGATCACCCACTTAAGACATAAATAAGAAAACTTTTTTTTTCTCTCATTGCGTTTTGAATCTTTGGAATTTCTTCCTCAAAAGGCTGTGGATCCAGAATCTTTCAATATTTTAAAAGCGGAGGAAGATAGATTTTTGATGACTGAGGGAATGAAAGATAATTGGGGATATGTAGGAATGTGGGGTTGGAGGTAAAATCATGATCTTAATGAATGGCAGAGGAGGCTCAAAAGGCTGGTTGGCCTACTCCTGTTCCTTATTCATTTGTTTAGGAACGTTTCTCCCATATTGAACCTGGAATTAAAATCCCTAGGTTTTGAATGAATTCTGATGCAAAGAGAGGTTATTCCTTTCCACAGTTAAAACTGGCTGATTCAGAAATGAATCTGATCATGTCAGAACTGAGACTTGACTCTGAGTGGAGGCAATAGTCCAGTGGTGTTATCACTGGACTATTGATGCAGAAAATCACCCAATGTTCTGGGGACTCGGGTTTGAATCCTGCCATGGCAGATGGTGAAAATTGAATTCAATTAAAACACAAAAACAACTGGAATTATGAGTGTAATGATGACTATGAATTGATTGTTGGGAAAAACCCATCTGGTTCAGTTATGTCCTTTAGGGTAGGAAACTGCCATTCTTACCTGGTCTGGCCTACACATGACTCCAGATCCATAGCAATGAGATTGAATCTTAAATGCCCTCTGGGCAATGAGGGATGGCCAGTAAGTGTTGCTTAGCCAGAGATGCCCTCATCACATGAATGAATAAAGGCAAAGAAAAATATGTCAACAACTTTGATGTCAACAACAAATAAGCCTACTCAGAGCAAAACCTAACTAGATATGGGTCAATCAATTATGTGCTGAAATGAAGTGGCTGTTTAACAATGTTCCCCAGCCAACTCTATATTATGGTCTGCCTGTCAGGCTCCAAGGTAAAGTAAATGGGACAATAATAACATCGAAACTCTCTAACGGCCAGCTATAAATTTTAAGTAAAACAATGAAAAATAAAACGACTTGTGGATAAATATTAGTTGGGGCTGAAGATCCATTAACATTCCATTTTCATCTGGGTGAAATATGTAACTTCGAATTTAGTACTGAAACCACAGTTTTGCTGATGGATCAATCCCCTTTGAGCCCCACTATCATTCTTTTCATCCCTACAGATGAAGTGTAACAGTGAGACTGCGATGTTACCTTTTACTGGTCGAGATTCAGATTGATCTGTAGTTTATTTTCTGTATTTGTACTTTGAACACTCATTTTTTTTACCTTGAGAACAAAGTGAGGAGGCAGAGCCTGTCATGAATGCGGGATGTTGTGACATTGGGATTTGATTGAAGTGTCTTTTTGCATGAGTTGTTTTACATAAAGCATAAGCAGCAATAAATCTGTACCTATGCATGAAAAATATAAATCTTGTCCCATCTTAACTCCATCTTTTCTGATCAAACAATGATCTCACAGGCCAATTGTATCATATTCAGGATTCTTGCAAAACAGTGTTCTCCACTGGGATTAGCTTTTTATAAAACAGGACTCAAGTCAGTCTCATCCTGTTGTAAGATTAATTGAATGAGACTTCCTTCTCTCCTCAGTTTATTCAAAGCTTTTTTTTTCATACCAACCATTTATTTTCTTTGTTATAGTGAAAGGCAAAGTGATGGATAATAATAGTCAAAAAGATGGAAGCACCGAGTGAATGAAAGCAGTACAGCCTGCAGCGTCATCACTCATGCAAGACTGAAAAAAATCCTTTATTAAAAATACATTGCCTATGACCTGTGCCAGATTTGACGTACAATTGCTTCAAGCTGCCAAAATGTTATGAACTGGAATCAGAATTCCATTAGTTAGCATTTAAATCCCCTTCTTCAACATCAATAAGAAAAAAGAAATAAAAAACAATCTGTTATTTACTTCCTTTAAAACCCATCATGTTTCCTTACAATTTAATAAACTACTTATCTCTGTCACTAATGATCATTTCTGACACAGTCAGGTGTCTGCAGCAAGACAGATTAGCATTAAAATGAGCTTCAACTATGTTTCCTCAGAATCTTGATTGAGAATTGAGGAGTGATTTACAATGTGGACTCCTTTAGGGGCTGAATGTATAATCAGAGACATCGGTGGTGCTGGTGGAGGGAGTTGAGATCTCATGACTAACAAGAATGAGCTATTATTGACCTAGAAGCAGTGGGTAGGGGATAATTTATCATCGATCTCCTCTCTCATTGATGTGAAGCTGAGATATTACCAGCCATACCTGACGAAGGTGATAGAAATTGTTAATATGCAAGTTAGTGACCTCTGCCATACATTGGCATTTTTTGGGTTTGAACTGAGTGGAATGTGGGTTTACTTCATGCATTAACACATGGAGTCTCACTGACATTCATCTGGGGAACTGATAGCAGCAACATCCAATGAGCATTGACCTTTGTGATTTACAGTTTGCTAATGACTACAGCATCGTTGTCCATTCTCAATCTCGTCAATTCTTTATACAAAGTGCTTGGCCTGTTCTTGATTCCTGCTGAAACAAAACACATCAATTAACCCAGCACCTGATTAACCATTCCACCTCCCGGCTAGGTTGAAGGAGGGACGCTGGAATATGCTGAGCACTTTCCCAACTTGGAAGTCACCCTTCCCAAAATACCACGATTGATGAGGAGATCCAACACTGTTTCAGCTGCTCCAGCTCAGCCTTCTACATGACATGCCTGTTTGTGTTTGCCAAACAGGAATCTCTGCAATTCAACACAACGTACAAAGTGCATAAAGCTAGCACACAGGAGGTAGTCAGGACAGCTAAAGGAATGTTGGCCCTTAATTCAAGAGGTTGGAGTATCAGAGTAGGGAAGCTTTACTACAAATATACAAGGTGCTAGTGAGACTACATGTGGAATATCGTGAGCAGTTTTGTTCTGCTTATTTAAGGAACAATATTATTTCATTGGATAAGCTCAGCTGGTATCTGTGGAGAGAAATCAGCATAAATGCATTGGGTTCTGTTCTGGTAAATGCTGACTGGACCCGAAACATTAACTCTGACTTCTCTCTGCAGATGTTGCCAAACCTACTGAGCTTTTCCAGCAATTTCTGTTTTTGTTTTTGATTTCCAGCATCCACAGTTCTTTCAGTATTTATCATTTCATTGGAGGCAGTTCAGAGAAAGCTCACTAGGATGACTTCCAGTATGGAAGTCTTATAAGTGAAGACTGAACTGATTAGGACTCTACTCATTGGAGTGTAGAAGAATGAGAGGTGATCTCCCTGTTGCACAGAAGGGAAGGAGGGAAAGAGGGAGAGTGTTAGTTATTGGGGACTCGATAGTTAGAGGCTCAGGTTTGTAGGGAACGAATGAGACTCACGGTTGGTGTGTTGCCTCCCAAGTGCCAGGGTCAGTGATGTCTTGGATCATATCTTTAGGGTCCTGAAGGGGGAGGGTGACCAGCCTCAAGTCATTGTCCATGTAGGTACCAATGACATAGGTAGAAAGAGGGATAGAGATGTAAGGCAGGATTTCAGGGAGCTAGGGTGGAAGCTGAGAGCTAGAACATACAGAGTTGTTACATCTGGTTTGTTGCCCGTGCCATGTGATAGCGAGGCAAGGAATAGGGAGAGATATCAGCTGAACACGTGGCTGCCAAGGATGGTGCAGAAAGGAGGGTTTCAGGTACTTGGATAATTGGGGCTCATTCTGGGGATGGTGGGACTTGTACAAAGAGGACGGTCTTCACTTGAACCAGAAGAGTACTAATATTCTGGTTAGGAAATTTGCTGGTGCTATTCGGATGGATTTAAACTAGCTCAGCAGGGGGATGGGAACCTCAGGTGTAGTTGCAGTGCACAGGAGGATGAGAGTAGGAAGGACAGGGACAGGATTTCAGGGTCACAGGAATGTGATGGCAGATGGTGAAGTGGTTTGAAGTGTGTCTACTTCAATGCCAGAAGTATCTGAAATAAGTTAGGTGAGCTTGCAGCATGGATAGGTACCTGGGACTTCGATGTTATAGCCATTTCGGAGACATGGATAGAGCAGGGTGAGGAATAGATGTTGCAGGTTCCAGGGTTTAGATCTTTCATTAAGAACAGGCAAGGCGTTAAAAGAGGGGGAGGCGTGGCCTTGTTAGTCAATGACAGTATAACGATGGCTGAGAGGACTCGTCTACTGAGGTAGTATGGGCTGGGGTTAAAAACAGGAGATGAGAGGTCACACTGCTTGGAGTCTTTTACAGGCCTCCGCAGAGTTCCAGGGAGGTGAAAGAGAGGATTAGCAAAGTTTTTCTGGGTAGGAGTGAAAGGAACAGGGTGGTCATTATGGGGGACTTTAACTTCCCCAACATTGACTGGAAATGCTATAACTCTAGTACGTTGGATGGATCAGTTTTTGTCCAAGGGTTTCCAGGAGGGTTTCCTGACACACTATGTCAAAGGGCAGACAAGAGGGGAGGCCATACTGGATCTGGTGCTTCGTAATGAACCAGGCCAGGTGTTTGATTTAGTTGTAGGTGAGCACTTTGGAGAGAGTGAGCATAATTCAGTTACGTTTAGTTTAGCGATGGAAAGGGATAGGTACATGCTACAGGTCAAGAGTTATCGATGGGGCAAGAGCAATTATAATGCAATTAGGCAAGAATTAGGATGCATAGAATGGGGCAGCAAAATGCAGGGGATGGAGACAATGGGAATGTGGAGCTGGTTTAAGGGACAGATATTGCATGTCCTTGTTAGGTATGTCCCTGTCAGGCAGGGAGGAAGTGATAAGGCAAGGGAGCCGGATGTTTACAACAGAAATTACATCTCTTGTTAAGAAGAAGAAGGAGGTTTATGTGATGATGAGAGAAGATGGTTCAGATGAGGCAATGGAGAGTTACAGATTAGTTAGGAAGGATTTAAGGAGAGAGTTAAGAAGAGCAGAGAGGACACAAGCAGTCTTTAGCAAATAGAATAAAAGAGAACCCTAAAGCTTTCTAAAGGTATGTGAGGAATAAAAGGATGATTAGGGTAGGAATAGGGCCAGTCAAAGACAGAAGTGGGAAGTTGAGTGTAGACCCTGTGGAGATTGGAGAGGTGCTAAACAAACATCTCTATGACTATTACTGGAATTGTAAATCCACTGGGGTCAGAGTGTTTGCAAGCAATATTGGTCAGTGTCTGCATTATGAAAGTCCTGTTACAGCCATGATGTTAATAGGCATCCAAAGCATGGTGGACTTGATTGGTATTTATCTCCGAGATGAACCTTACCATTGTTTTCAGCTGCTCATCTGTCATTGACACATCTTTGTAAGTTCCTCCAATTGCCTCACTTTGAAGGTGAATTGAGAGATCTCAATACATTATTAAACCCTAATAAGTGATCCTGTATCTTAGATTCCTCTGCTCTCTCCCTTCTTCTGAGGACAGAAAAATTCTGAGTCACTGCATTTTGTCGACACAGGAACTTGGACATTTTTCTGGAGGTTGGATACAGTTGTGATGCCTGAGTAATTAGATTCTAGAATAGTCTGTGACCCAGTTATAGTGAACTACTTCTGGGTGACACAGGGTAGACATTCTGCTTGTGCGTAATATTTCAAAACAGATAATGATGTATTAAAACACAAGATGAAAACATGTATTGAAATTCTTATTACAGGTCAGGTTTTCTCCTTTCTAAACTGCACAAACATTATAAATTACAAATTTACTCAGATTTAGTTCTGAATCAATCAATCTCTCTAATTGACTCCAAGCGAACAGCTTTAACCTGACATCTTGGAAAAATAAGAACACAAGGACAAAATGATGAGGAGCAAGGGTATGATATTCAGGAATTCAAACATTTTCCACTATTTGATCTGTTAATGGCTGATCTTTTCTCTCAATCTCACCTACCCATATTATCCCAATAATCACAAAGTCTATTGGCCGCAAACTTAAAGATATCAATCACTGTCTTCTGAACTCTACCATGGAGGGATTTGAACCTACATCCCCAGTATATTGGCCTGGAGCGTCTGCGATTACGAGCCACATGACTTTACCATTACACTACTAACTTCCTTATTGAATTGTGGACATGAAACCAGGTGCAGCAAATGAAAACAGACCATCAGCACAGAAGCAGTCAGTTCCATGTCTCCAGTAATAATTATGTAAAAGTCTGTGTAATTTCTTTCTGTCAGTCTGTTTTACATTTCAGAGATTTTGATGATTTGAGCTCAGGGAGTTTTCAGGTAATTTATATTAATGTAAGGTTATTTCAGCCTGCAAGGGGATACATGTTACACTCAATCAGTCGAAGGATTTTGCTGCTTCTCCTGTGTCACATTAGACTGAGAGATTGAGATTCATTAACGCAGTCCAGACAAGATCTGTGGTAGGTCATAAGGGATTGCATCCTGTATCTGAACTAACTGTGGGGGATGCTCAGAAAAATCTAGGACAGGGAAGTAGCTTGTTGAGTAGATCAATGAGCCAATCATTATTCACAGAGAGCTGCAAGACAATCAGTCAAATTAATGGTTTCTGGAGTGATCTGGAGCAATCTCTGCCATGGGGACATGGAAGAGAAACCAAGTAGAAAGCAGGGGCATAACAATCATCATATTTTTACCCAAATTTCCTCCTTTTTCACCAGGATATTTCCAGGGTTGTCAGGACATTGAAGAAGGTGAATTTTGATCTCCATCTTTGACTTCCAACCTTGATCACTGTTTCCAAGCTCATTCTGCACAATTACAGCTTCTCCAGCTGTATGCCTCCTTCAGATTATTGCTACTTCCCCACGGCCAGGAAATTCCAGATTAGTAACTGGGTAGAGATGTGCTAGGAAAACCCTAACACATCAGGCTTAAAGGGAGTGTCAAGGAGTGGACAAAACAGCCACTGACAATGACAACGACTTATTTTATTAAGCTTTAATCACAACCATGACCCACAAACATGTTTTTTGCTCAGTACCTTTTTTGTTCCATTTATCATATTAATGATACTGGTCTGATAATCAATTGCTCATCAGGGATTATTTACTCTATAGGTTAGTTTCTTCAAAACAGTAAAACACTTATTAAGTCACAAAGCACACAATATAGCAAACCAATTAATCTCTGTGTGAACAATAGCATGGCAGACTAATTGGCGAACAAGGGCAGCAGATGCATGGAACACCACCTAAAAATTCTATCCAAGCCCCTCACCACCTTGATTTGGAAATTTTTGCTGTTCTTTCAGCGTCACTGAGTCAAAAATCTGGAATTTGCTCCCTAACATATTGTGTGTACCGACACCAATACTGGACTGAACTGGACTTTATCGGTTCAAGATAACAGCTTACATTCTCATGGACAATTAGGGTTGGGTAATAATTGATGGCCCAGCCTGTCATGTCCGAGTTCTGTCCATAAATTTTTTAAAAATCCAATTTTCTTTATCAACCTGAAACACTCTTTGGTTACAGATCCCTTTATTTAATGACCCCACCTAGAAAATGGGCTGAGCTTGATGGAAGAGTTAGAATGGTGCTGAAGCTAATTTCTGACTGACAACATTCAGTGATAGAAAGATGCAGAGATGCTGAATCCGAGAGAATATCTGGTTTGCATCAAACCTTTGTGATGTCTGATGCTGGTATGGTTGGTTTGTTTGACCCTCAGTCCTCTAGTCTAATGTAGTAACTTTACGTTGCTATAAATATTTCATATAAAATCTACAGCAATCAGTTTTCTTTCCAATCTCCAATTCATTATCTTACTTATTTGGAAAGAAATTCTGTAATTGATCAAAGCTCCATGTCCAGGGTCTTAGTGACATTGTCAGCAAGATAGATTTGCAACTAATGCATTTGCAAGGCACTTCAATGATTGGAAAGTGTAACCTTTGCTTGTTCTTTATTTAATTCCACTTTCTTTTTGTCTGCAATTTCTTGTAATGACATTGACATAATTCACAGCAATTGCAAATTTCATCATAAGTACAGATAGCAACAAAGTAAAATAAGTGACACTATTTTTGCTAAATGGTGTTCATTTTATTCAAATGCATTTATATTTTGAGCTCAGAAATCCAGCTATTTTCTTACCACTCTTCCTTGTTCTTTTAGGTGATATTTCCTGAAATTGTAAAAGTAGAAAGATCATCTACTCCTTCAGTGGAGGTGATAGCTTAATGGTATTATCACTAGATTATTAATCCAGGTAAAGTTCTGGGGGCTAGGGTTTGAACCCTGGCTTGGCAGATAGAATCTGAATTCAATTTTAAAAAAAGTCTGGAGTTAAGAGTCAACTGACGAAAATTGTTGACGAGAAACAATCCAGCTCCCTGGAGTTGCAAGAAGGAAATCAGCCATCCTTACCTGGTCTGGCCTACATGTAACTCAAGGTCTATAGCAATGTGGTTGATCTAAATGATTAAGGATGGGAAATAAATACTGACTGTGCCAGCAAAACCCACATCCCACAAATGAATCAATTTTTAGAAACTCCTGTCGAGAGTGAAGATCAGTATTATTTGATCCTAACAATCATATAAACTTCCAATACTTTTGAATGCTAATCTGCCATCATGAAGAGAGATTTACATCAAGTTACCTTGAATCTACTGTACAAAAGGACATAATTGGTTCAAGTTGATGTTCATTTCACACAAACCTTTCCTGTCCCTCCTGAGCTAATCCTGACATTCCGATCCGTGAGATCCTTCTATCTTTTTCTCCCTCAGTCCCCTTAAAGGCATCCATACTTCTGCATCTCAACCATTCCCTAAAGGAGTGTGATCCATGTTCTAACAACTCTCTGGGTACGGGACTTTCTCCAGAGCTCCCCATTGGATTTATTTGATATGATCAAGTGACATTAAGTGAAATTATAATTAAGTGATATTCGTATTTCTAAACTTTAATTTTTGATGCTGCCAGGATTCCAAACAATTTCTGTAAATAATCCTTTCAAGGATTCAATGAGTTCAACTCTACAGCCTTTTCCTTTCTAGAGAAAACAGTCCCTTTTCATTCAATCTCTCTCTAATTTTGCATGGGGGGAATGGTATGTGTATGTTCACCTTTAGCGCCCGCCCTCCTTCATATAAAGGTAAGAGAGTCCTGCGGTAATCTTACTTATTTCTCTGACCACAGACAGCTTCATTCAAAACAAAATTGTTGAAGTTATTACCTGGATCAAGCTCTTTGGTAGGTAATTTAGCCTGAAATAATTGCCTTTTATTCGTTCACAGGACAGTGACAGCATTTATTGGCCATCCCTAATTGTCGCTGCGGAAAATGTGTTGCTGGAAAAGCGCAGCAGGTCAGGCAGCATCCGAGGATCAGGAGAATCGACGTTTCGGGCATGAGCCCTTCTTCAGGAAGGGCTCATGCCCGAAACGCCGATTCTCCTGCTCCTTGGATGCTGCCTGACCTGCTGCGCTTTTCCAGCAACACATTTTCAGATCTGATCTCCAGCATCTGCAGTCCTCACTTTCCCCATCCCTAATTGTCCCAGAGGGCTGTTAAGAATCAACCACATTGCTGTGGGTCTGGAGTCATATGTAAGCCAGACCAGATAAGATTTCACCATGACAGATTTCCTACCCGAAAGAACATTAATGGATCAGATGGGATTCCACAACAATTGACATTCATGGTTACAATTAGGCCAGATGTTTTTTTTATTGAATTTAGGTATCATTATCTGTTCTGGTAGAGTTTGTCCATGCCCCCCCACCCTCCCCCAACCCCCCCCCCCCCCCCCCCCCACCCCCAAAGCATTGCAGGGAATCCCTGATTTATGATCCAGTGACATTAAATGGTCTTATGATGAGGGCACAGCCAATCTCGTGTCCCTATTATCCAACAATGGGCTGAACAGATGCAAGAAAGTTGAGGCTGTGGTATCTTCAGAATCACAAGATCCCCACTTCTGTCCCAGCACCCAAACAAAATTTCCTTTTCAAAGAGATGGCAAAGAAGTTCCAGGAACAAGAGACTCCCAGGTTGACCATCTTCCATTATGCGCTGAGCTCTGGATCATCAGATGTGTTGAGGCCAATGTTTGAGTTATGGTCAGCAATGGATGTTAATTTGAGGTTAGCATCATTTTACTTTCCCATTGGAGGACACTGTGAACTTTGTGACTGAAAGTTTACTTCATACAATCCTTTAGCCTTTCTTATCCCTAATATCCTTTTCCTATGATGGGGGTCATGTTAGAAAGTGTGGCCTATAACTGAAAACAGAATATCATATTCAGTTTGCAGAGGTCATGTCAGGGTGGCTCAGGGTTAACTGTCCACTGCTTTCATCAGCACTGTGAAAAAATTGGAGATGTTGCCCTCATTGCACGAAGACATAAGGAATCACCTGATCTGAATGCAAAGTGTGAACTTAGCTGGGGAGAACCCCACATCCTTATGACAATACCCAGCCTTTCTCATTGGACATTGTTTACATGGCATGTGAGCCTTTCTCCTTTGTGTTGTGTCTTGCTCTTGGTCAGCTTCCAATACTCCAAATGCAACTGCTCAATTTGGGAGTTCACTGGAGAGAAGCCAGAAGGCCTTAATACTGGCTGGCAGTTTGGACTGATTTAAGCTGCTCCATTATGTTTGGCCACTCATCATTTTGCTGAGGACATTTGGAGCTTTGAGTTTACAGCTGCTGATTTCTCCACTATGAATATGGCAAATAATGCAAAAGAGAGAATGAGGAAATTATTTTGCTGAGACTGAGCACCGAGAGGTTGCACCTGCCAGTTCCAAAGAGAATGCTGATGGTTCATGTTGCATTGTTTCAAAGACATAGTTACACTGTCAGTTTAATTGTCTAGTTGGATGGTATTGCAATGTAGAACATTGAGATAAATAATAAATTGGGAAATTGATTTGAAATATCTCACTGAGGAGATCTTTACAAGTACTCATGTTATCTTTATAAACACAGCAATAGAAAGCAGGTTGTTGTGTATAATTGATATCTCAAAAGAGGCTTGAAATTCTTTGCAGAATTGAGAGGCTTTGTCTTTGGTGGTGATGATAACATAAGAGTGGATTCAGTTTTCTGTAAACAACATGTACATTGCATTAAGTAAAAGAAACAATGTATGTTTAACATGCACATACTTTATTTAGGTATGTCCTTATTTCAAACAAATGGATGGTTGGTGTTTGGAGTGTCAGAGCAAACCTTAACCCCTGTGTGGATACAAGTAGACAGAAGATCAGCTGATGTTTGTATTATGAATGCATATCAAAATAAAAGCCACTCAAGTGGCGAGAAAACACATGCAATAGTAACAACAATGCCTTGCATTGGCATAACACCTTACAGCTAGCAAAATTTCACAGGGCAATTTGCAGAAGTGTCATCAAATAAAATTTCCAAGACACTACATTTTTTAAAAAATAAAGCTTCAGGGATTATTATGAATAGTTCATTTGAGGATTACTGATTAGCTCCTTTGAAAAAAAAGCATAGGGATCAAGAAACGTCAGCGCTAAGACTTCAGCACAAGCGTTAGATTGCGTCCATGAATGACCTTTAGTTTAGTTTGAAGAGCATCTCAATCAACTGATGAGAGACCAACGTTTAAAGAGTTTGCTCAGCTGCTTCGGTCAGGAGTTCAGATCTCACTATTCCTGTCTACAAAGTCTGTTCAACAACACATTATGAAATCATTTAAGAGTTGACATAAAGAAACCTGTGCAGCCAGGATAACCCCCAGTTGTGGAGCGATGCATGTCTGTTTAAGTTAGCGGTAGATGATCAGAAAGAGCCCAATGCACAAGACATGCCACTAGATAAAGCTTGATTCTCAGGTACATCACTCTACAGGATATTGTGAACTTGGGCTTTAATATCCAATAGCCTCTGTTATCCAGAATTACTAAGTTGAAAGAGATAGATCCTGTTGGGCTCTGAGAATCTCAATGTCAAGACTCACCAATCTCAGAATCGTACAGAATGGATGAGACTCTTCTTGTATGTGGGTCTAAAAGGAGTCCCCTATGTACACTTTCAAAAAACCTCAGATTCGGTAAATTTCCCACAAACCAGAATAGGTTATAACTGCACCCACTTTGCAAAACATTTTGTAGAGTTTATATGGAATTGTTATAAGATCATAAGTTAAGGAGTCATAGGAGTAAAACATGCAGTTTTTCAAGCCTGGTCCATCATTCGATGAGATCATAGCTGACTTTCATCTTCAATACCATTTTCCCACAGCATCCTCATAGCCCTTGATGTTTCTTTTCATCTGTAGAAATGCTTCAAGATCAGTCTTGAAAGTATCTGAATACTTAGTTTCTACAGCCATCCAGGTAAGGGGATTGACTACTGTCCACAGTGAGAAAATCTTGGATCATTTCATTCCTAAATGGGTGACCTCTTATTCTGAGTATGTGTTCCCTGGTTCAAAATGACATTATCTCCTCGCATTTGGGAAAACATCCTTCCCAAACCCACCTTGTTGTTCCCTGTCAAAATTTTGGATATTCATATGAGATCAACTCTCATTTTTCTGAACCCCAGGGAATATAGGCCCAGTCTAATGAGCCTTACCTCATCAAACAATGATTCTACTCAAATAATTAATTTGGTGAGTCTTCATTGGAATTCTTTAATGACAAGCATGGACTGGATCTTAACTTTATTTCAGCTAAATCTCAGTTACATTGAGATTTTGAAGGGTTTTTTTTGCTGTGGGGCTTTCTCACCATGTCTTACCCAACTCATCTCAGTAATTACCTCCTGCCCTGATGGAGTCCCTTTTGTTCAATTTCTGCCCACTCTTCCTAGAGCAATTGTCACTACTGAGATATTCTGGAATTCACAAGCATTCCTTGTACCTGCACCATCATGAAAAGTGTATTGTGCCCCTAGACAGGCTCTATCAGCTGCCCTGCATGGTAAGTGCCACTATCTTCTTTCTGATACCTCCCCCTCCCTCTGTCTCTGATACTGTACCCACTGTGTCCACTTCCCACCAAGGCTCATGCTCTCCCACTCTCACTGTTACCTACAACATCCTCATCTCCCCCCACACTCACCATCCCCACAACCCTGCATGCTCTTGTGCTGCCTACTCACTCACTCAGGACACCTCTCCCTCACCACCCCCCCGCCCCCCCCCCCCAGCACCGACATTAACAGCTGAGCCACCCACTTCCATCTCCAGGAGGGAAACAGCCCCCAGTGGGGCAGGAAGAGCCCAGAAGTATGGTTGCCCCCTGAGTGATGGCTATTCCCCTTAATTTCACTGATAATCACTGACAACAGGACAGGTTTTCGGGCTTTGTGTCTGTGCTCACTGACAAGGCAAGACAGAAGTGATGCAGAAACATAGAAGATAGAAGCAGCAGGAGGCCATTCGGCCCTTCGAGCCTGCTCCGCCACTTGTCACAATCATGGCTGATTGTCCAACTCAATAGCCTAATCCTGCTTTCTCCCCATAACCTTCGATTCCATTCACCCCAGGTGCTATATCTAGCCACCTCTTGAATACATTCAATGTTTCGGCATCGACTCCTTCTTGTGGTAATGGATTCCACAGGCTCACCACTCTCTGGGTAAAGAAATGTCTCCTCATCTCCTTCCTAAATGGTTCACCCTGAATCCTTCAACTGTGGCCTCTGGTTCTGGATACACCCATCATCAGGAACATCCTCCCTGCATCTGCCCTGTCTAGTCTTGTTAGAATTTTATAAGCCTGTCTAAGATACCTCACTCATTTGTCTGAACTCCAGTGAAAACAATCCTAACCTTATCAACCTCTTCACATACATCAGTCTCACCAGCCCCAGAATCAGCCTGGGAAACCTTCACTGCACTCCCTCGAGAGCAAGAAAATCCTTCTTCAGAAAAGGAGAACAAACTGCACCCAATATTCTACATATGGTCTCACCAAGGACCTGTATAACTGTAACAACAGATGCCTGCACAATGAAGGCCAACATCCCATTTGCCTTCGTTACCACCTGCTGCCCCTGCATGCTTACCTTCAGCAACTGGTGCACAAGGACACCCAGGTCCCACTGCACACTCCCCTCTCCCAATTTATAGCCATTCAGGTAGTAATCTGCCTTCTTGTTTTTGCTTCCAAAGTGAATAACCTCACATTTATTCACATTATAATTCATCTGCCATTGATTTTCCAATCTATCCAGATCATGCTACTCAATGTTGCCATTCTTTAATAGGGGTCTTCTTGCTACATCCTTGTACCATTTTCTGCAGAGATGATGTTAGGCTCAGAGGTCTGCAGTTCCCCATTTTCTTTCTCTGCTTTCTTACATAGTGATGTTTTCTAATTTGCAAGGACCAATTCAGAGCTCAGAATTTGAAGAGATGACCTCCAATACATATATTATCAATGCAGTCACCTCCTTCAGCACTCTGGGATGTTATTGATCCGATCCAGGGGTTTATCTACTTATATTCCCTTAATTTCTCAAGTACCTACTTCCTTCACAAATATTTCTAGCATGCAGATCCTCCAAGTTTACTCTTATTTTTTGATAGTCATTACTTTCAGGAGGTTTTTACACTGACTTCCATGAAGAGACAAAAAGCATAAGATTTTTATTCCTGCCATTTTTAAATTACTCGTTTTTAAGTTCTCCTGACTCTGTTGGTAATGGACCTTAATTTGTCTTTGTGAATATTTCCCCTTTTATGTACCTATGGAAACTTTTACAATCTTGAGAAACTGTTTTAACCCAATTCTAAAAAATAAATGAATCTCCAACCTTTCACTTAATCAAACTGAAATTCAAAAATCCATTTGTCTCTACTTTAGAAGCCAAGTTCCTAAATTAAGGTAATCATGCCTTTCAGCCTTTTTCACGGTTTCTTAATCTTTCCTTCAGGCCTCTTTTGCAGAATTGTAAAAACCTCCTAATTCTCTGACTTACCATTTTTGGGTGGCAGCTTTATTTACCTTTTCCTCAGACCCAACACATCTGCATATAGAAGGGAAAGTTTTGATTGTTGGGCACAATAATGCCAGCCAATGCTGACAACTTCACAGTCTTGCAAATGTTTATTTCCACTGTGAAACTGATCATAGTCAAAGTAAGATTGATGTGTAAGATGATGAAATGAAAACTGAATTCTACAATTGAAAAGATATTGCATTGTGAGACGCTCGAGCACAATTTTCCCAATGATTGGAATACTGAGCCAAAAAAATTGAAAAATCTGTTGGCATCTTGATATTTGGCTGGTATTAGATTCAAGATTTGATACTGTTACACCTTTTAAAGGACCTCCACTGTACACCTGTGAGGATTTGTTGTTGAGAAACATAAGGCTTTGAAAATAATCCTTTGGATTCCCTGCAGATAGCTATACAATTTATACATGTGTCTGTTAGAGACAGCAATAAATAATGGCTCCCTATTTCCATGGGGATCTTGTCATGATCTTGCATTGTCCTGTTGACAGGACAGCCAGAGGAACAGCATCACTGGCAGTTTAGCTGATATTTCATCAATATTATTCCAGGAGATTGGAACAGCTCCCGATGGAATCTCAATGCCTTTGAGCAATAGAGAACAACACAGCATTACAACTCAGCAGAAATAACTTGCATTTATATAGGAACAGTAATGTAGTGAAACATCCCAAGGCATTCGGCAGCAGCAATAGGAAGCAACATTTGACTCACATGATGCAATTGGAGTGAGTGAGGACAATCATGTCAGTCTTAACATCAGAGAGGTGAACAGTTGGAGAGATTTAGCAAGGAAATTCCAGAATGTACCTGTGTAAGAGTCCTGAGGTATGTTACAAGAATGTTATAATTAGAAAGTCCCTCATTGTTGGAGGCACTGTGTGTAGCTGTTTTGCAGATTTCATAGATAACTGTGAATATGCCTGAGTGGGGAACAAAGTCTGCAGACTGTAATGCTGGCTGTGAAACCAACCCACAGAATCCCAGAAGGATTGTAGTCCAGTCCATTATGGCTGCATTGGATCTTAATTACTCCTGTAGTTTTTTTTAATTTCCCTTCACACTATTTGTGTCCAAGTAATTACCTAATGCCCCTCTTGAATGCTTCAATCGAACTGCCTCCCCTTGCAGGCAGTACATTCTGTGCTGTAACTTTTTGCTGAGTGAAAATGCTTTTCCTCATATCAACTTTACATTGATGCCCTTTTATTCTTGTTCCTTTAACAAACAGGAACAACTTCTCCTTGTCTACTCTATTCAGCACGCTCATTATTTGAACAAATCTCCTCTCAGCCTTCTTCTCTCTAAGTTTGGTCCCACACTTCTGCAGTACCCGTCCCTGTCTGATTCATTAGAGTTTTTTTTTAGGAAATCTCAACCAGAGTGGGTAGCGGGTCACCAGTAGAAGTGTGATATTTGGACTTCCAAAAGGCATTCAACAAGGTACCTCACATAAGGTTAAGGCATAAGACCTTGCAGTGTTGGACATGGAGGGGGATGTGTCTAGTTGAGTTTGTGGTTAATATTAACCCCCAAAGTTGCTGTTAGTAGAGATTCAGTGATGATAACACCATCGAATGTTAAGGAGCACTGATTAGATTGACTCTTATTGGAGACGGTCATTGTCTGGCATTTGTGTGGCATGAATGTCACTTACCATTCTTAGAATCCCTACAGTGTGGAAGCAGGCTATTCAGCTCATCATAGTTTCATAGTAATACAAGCAGGAAGAGGCCATTTGGCCTGCTGACTCTGCTCCGTAATTCATTAAGATCATGGTTGATCTACCCATCATCTCTGCTCCTCCTACCTGCATTATCCCCATAACCCTTAATTTCCCTACCATTGCAAAAACCCATCCAATTGCGTCTTGAATATATTGAATGAAGCTGACTCTTCTGCTTCCGTGGGCAGAGAATTCCATAGATTCATTACTCTCTGGGAAAGCAGTTTCTCCTCATCGCTGTCTTAAATCTACTCCCCCTAATCTTGAGCCATATCTCCTAGTCCTAGTCTCACCCACCAGCAGATACACCTTCCTGCCTTCGCTTATCTATCCCTTTCATAATTTCATGTTTCTATAAGATCCCCCTCTCAGTCTCCTAAATTCTAGTAACTATAGTCCTAGGCAGCTCAACCTCTCTTCATAGGGTAACCCCCTCATCTCCAGAATCAATCCGGTGAACCTCCAAAGGCACCGCCTCCAAAGCCAGTATATCCTACCTCAAGTAAGGAGACCAGAACTGCACACAATACTCTGGGTGCGGCCTCACCAACACCTTATACAATTGCAGCACAACCTCCGTGCTCTTAAATTCAATCCCCCATCAATGAAATCCAATATTCCATATGACTTCCTGATTACCTGTTGCACCTGCAAATCAACTTTTAGCGATTCATCTATGAACATTCCTAAGTCGCTCTGCGCAACAGCATGCTGCAATCTTTCAACATTTAAATAACACTCTGACCTACTATTCTTACCTCCAAAGTGGATAACCTCACATTTACCAACAATATACTCTGTCTGTCAGACCCTTGCCCACTCACTTAACCTGTCTAAATCTCTCTGCAGACCCTCCACATCCTCTTCACAGTTTGCTTTTCCACTCAATTTAGTGTCATCAGCAAACGTGGGTACATTATACTTGGTCTCCTGTTCCAAATCATGTATACATCATGAATAGATACGGACCCAACACTGACTCCTGTGAGACCCTGCTCACCACTGACCTCCAACCAGAGAAACATCCATTTATCTCAACTTTCTGCTTTCTATTGGTTAACCAGTCCTCTATTCATGCTGGTACATTCCCTGCAACTCCGTGCATTCTCATCTTATGGATGAGTCTTTTATGTGGCATTTTATTGAACACCTTCTGAAATCCAACTATACAATATTCACCTGTTCCGCTCCATCCACCACGCTTATTACATTCTCAAAGAACTCCAGTAAGCTTGTCAAACACAAACTTCCCTTCCAGAATCCATGCTGCATCTGCCTGATGGAACCCTTTCCTTCCAGATGTCTCACTATTTCTTCTTTAATGGAAGCCTCCAGCATTTTCCCGACAATGGACGTTAAGCTAACTGGCCTGTAGTTACTGGCCTTTTGCCTACACGCTTTTTTAAACAGCAGTGTGACATTTGCTGTCTTCCAGTCCACCAGGACCTGCCTGGTGTCCAGTGAATTTTGGCAAACTACCATTAAGGTATCTACTTTAACTGATGCCATTTCTTTCAGCACCCTGGGATGCATTTCATCAGGACCAGTGATTTATCTACCTTTAAATCCTCAAGTTTGCTCAACATTACCCCTTTAGTGTTAATAATTGAATTGAGGTCCTCAGTTCCCACCATATCCTTAACATCATTCTTTGGCATTTTAGACACATCTTCCACTATGAAGATTGACACAAAATTGTTATTCAAGGCCTTGGTTGGTTCAGCATTACCCAATATTAATTCCCCTTTCTCATCCTGCATGGGACCTATGTCCATTTTAGCCATCCTTTTCCATTTTATATATTTATAAAATCTTTTCCTAACTGTTTTTATAATCTGTACTATTTTGCATTAATAATCTATCTTTCTTTTCTTTATTGCTTGCTTTGTGGTTCTTTGTTGCTTTTAAAAGTTTTCCTAATCTTTCTGTTTCCCACTCCTCTTGGTTACTTTGTAAGACTGACCTTTTAATTGGATGCCTTCCTTTATTTTCTTGGTTATCCAAGGCTGACTGTTCCTACCCTTGCTATCCTTGTTTTTGACTGGAATATACTTTCCTTGAACATTGTGAAGAATCTCTTTAAAAGTCCTCCAGCGTTCCTCAACTGTTCAACAATATAACTTGTGTTCCCAGTCTAATGTAGCCAACTCCTTCCTCATCCCATTATAGTCTCCGTTGTTTAAGGATAATACCCTGGTTTTAGATGATATTATTTCACCCTCCATTTGTATCTGACATCTGATCGTACTGTGTTCACTCTTTCCAAGAGGATCCTTAACTACACTAATTTTACTGTCTCATTACACAGGACCAGATCTACAATTGCACCATCTTGTCTTCCTGACTGAACCACAGGGTAGGTTTGGGGCTGTATCTGTCAAAACCATCCCTGCCATAATCAGCAGAAACCCCAGAACATGCCAGCTCCAGCCAAACTAATGAAAATAAAATGATGGCTGTCCATTGGTCCTGGTGAAGGAAGGGTGTACAGGGGGAGTGCAGGGCAGCTTCAAATTAAAGTGACTCATCATCAAGCCTTGAGGGAGTTAGGTCGCAGCCCAGCTGAATGATCACAAGCAGACTAAGGACAATCTTGAGTTGTTTCTTTCTTACAACTCTGCACTTTTGAGGTTGTGAGGAATACAATTCATACGTTCCATCTCTTTTTCCAACCCCGCCCTCTCCCTGTGAAATCCTGCCACAATTTCTGCCATTTGCTTGTTACTGTTTGTGACCGACTGACTTACACCGCCTCTGCCTAGATTTATAATTCTCATCCTCATTTCTAATTCTCGCTTACCCGCCCCTATTTCTGTCGTTATCTCTAGTCTATGCTTTTCCAATGCTAGCGTATTGCCTGTTGCATTTGCTGTTGGTGGACTTGACCACTTAGTTGGTTAAGTTTTATGATATTCCCTCCTTACAACTCCAA
Source organism: Chiloscyllium punctatum (assembly GCF_047496795.1). NCBI lineage: Eukaryota > Metazoa > Chordata > Chondrichthyes > Orectolobiformes > Hemiscylliidae > Chiloscyllium > Chiloscyllium punctatum. Next base: position 6,197,355 of record NC_092779.1, on the reverse strand, counting down.
ATATCTCCAACCCCTCTTCAAGATGCTTCTTAAAAGATACATTTTTGACCAAACCCTTTAGTCAGATGCTTTTTTGAAAATTCATTGATGAGATGTAGGTGTTATTGCTCAGGCCAACATTCATTGACCATCCTTAATTTTTTTCCTGAATTGAATAACTTGCGCAGTTGCTTCAGAATTATTCACATTGCTGTGGGTTTGGATTTACATGTCAGTTGGGCCAGGCAAAGATTGTAAAATTTACTCCCTAAAGAACATGAGGGAACCAGATGACCTAATGCGGTCACTATTACTGAGTATCGACTCCAACCACATTCAAAGTTCACCAGCAGCCATGCTGGGATGATCTGCAGCAGTTCAAGAAGGCAACTCACTGGCCCTTCTCAGGGGCAGTGAGGGATGGACAATAAATACTAGCTTAGTCAGTGGAGCTAACATCTCAGAAGTGAATTAAAAAGAACCACATACACCCATCAGAGCATTAACCTGGCCACTGAATTACTAATTTCAGTAGCATTATGACAATACCATCTCCCCATGTGTGGCATAGGGTCAAATATTATCTCAAAATGCTTTTGTGAAATGCCTTCAAATGTTTTCTTAAAATCCCAGCAGTCTGGAAAGAGGCCATTTGGCCCAATAAGTTCACACCAACCCTCTGAAAAGTAACCCACCCAGACCCATTCCCCTACCCTACATTTCCCTTAACTAATGCACCTAGCCTACAAATTGCTGGACACTACAGGGTAATTTAGCAAGGCCAATTCACTGAACCTGTTTGGACTTTGGGAGGAAAAAGCACCCAGAAGAAGCCCACATAGCCACAGGGAGAATGTACAAACTCCACACAGTCACCTGAAGCTGGAATCAAACCTGGGTCCCCGGCTCTGTGAGGCAGCAGTGCTAACCACTGAGCCACCGTTCCATTTTCCTTCAGTATAACTGCCATGAATGTGCTAATCTTGTAAATAGGAGATTAAAAATGAAAAAAAAAACACTTTGCTAATTCACCAATTAATGGGATATAAATTGCCTTAAAGTCTGCTTTGAAAAAGGTCTGAACTTGATCCAAGCATGTGAAATATTGATAGGACAATATTTCACAACATGATTTCTAACCTGAGTACATTATCTCTAAGTCCCCATTGCAGGAAAGGAAGCTGCCACCTCACAATGACACTGGAAATGTGAAATCAAGCTGTTCATAATTATTCAACTGAGTAGTCAAGCAATGATGGATTCAGCATCATCAGGAGCACCGCATAGATCCACAATTTACCTTCTGAGACAGAGAAGAACCTGTATTAATTAGGTGACTTGGAGGAGCACAGACCTGATCTCCTGAAAGCTCACATATTAGGAAGAGAAAATAGATGGGGAGAAAATCTAAACTTGGCATCCATATTTTCCAAATAATGATAAGATGTACCAGCTGATGTACATTCAGCCCTTCAAGTCTGCTCTACCATTCAATAAGATGATGGCTGATCTGATAATCCTCAATTCCATTTTCTTGTCATTCCCTGCAATGACCCAGGATTCCCTTACTGATTAATAAAACTGGCTGAGCCTTGAATACACTGAATGACTCAACCACCCTCTTCGGTAAGGAATTCTGAACATTCATTGCCAACTGGAAGAAGAAATTGCTCCTCATCCCTGTGTTAAATGAGCAACTCCTTATTCCAAGATTATGTCCTTTGGTCCTTGACTCGCCCATGAGGGGAAAACACCCTCTGCACAGGTTTGCAATGCTGAGTGATGTCAACAGAATGTCATCAATTCCTGTACCAGCTGAGGTCACCATGAAGGAGTCTCCTTCTCAACCTTTCCCCTTCCCCAAGGTGTGGTGACCCTCAGGTTAAACCACCACCAGTCATCTCTCTCTGATGAGAGAGCATCCCTACGGTGTAGTTGGGCTGTGGCCATTTTATTTTTCTACCCTGTCAAACATTCTAAGAATGTTATATTTGAAATTTGTATGTGATTAACCAGGCAAAGAAAACTTGGGAAATATTTCCCAGTTTTTCATATTCCATTTTAAGAAATGATATGTATATCCCTCGAAGATCCATTTCTTACCATACTTGCACATTTTCATGTTGTGGTGTTCTGTATTTGGTAACTCCAAGAATGGCACAATGTGATTTGTGTTGGATCATATTAATTCATAAAATCCAAAAGAACTGCAGATGCTGGAAACCAGAAACAAAAACAGAAATTGCTGGAAAAGCTCAGCAGGTCTGGCAACATCTGTGGAGAGAAATCAGAGTTAACGTTTCGAGTCCAATTCTGAGGGAGGGTCAGTGGACCTGAAGCATTAACTTTGACTGAAGAAACCTACTGCCAGAAGACCCGCTCAGCTTTTCCAGCAATTTCTGTTTTTGTTTCATTTTAATTCAGGCCTGTTTCAGTAGGAAATTCAGGTTCAGGTTTGACTCCCCATTGAGGATTCCTCCTGATAATAAGTACGGCTCATTGATTCATCATCTAAGAACGACGTGACCACGCAGTATTCAGCTTTTTGGAATACTAATACACTTTGCTGCAGCAATCACCCTCTAAGCTCATGACCGTATGTTGTAACTTCAATAATGAAACCTGACATTCAGTGAAGATATGGTTACTGCTATGTATTTTCAAGAGCAACAGGGTATGAACATTCACAAACCATTGCAGCCACTGTAATCACCAATGTGTAATTTAATAAATATGTTTGTCAGCAGTCTAACATTTTATGAACTCTTCATAAATTTCTTTGTTGCATTTTTCCACAATGCAAAGAAAACAGATTCAAATTTGCCTTTATTGCTCTGAAATGTCTTTTTTTTTCTGAGTTAATCAGAAGTAATTTCAGTGGTTAGCACCCTCAGAGAAGTGAAGATACCATGCCATTTCAACCCGTTAAATATCTTAACACCATTCAAGGTCATTTATCATTTTATGCTTTATAACTTATTGAACAACAAAATGGCATGATGGAAATGCAGAGATGTCTGGGGTATTGATAAGGCTTAAAGCAGTGAAAATTATATTTCCATCATAATGTAAACCTAATTTCCATGGTATCTGAGTAAATGCTAATCTGAAATGATTAAGAAAATATTAAATACAGCAGTTTTAACATTTGATTTATTTCTTCCTAATCCACAAAAGCTGACATTGTTTCTCAAGTATCCTGAAAGAGGTTTGAAATGAATTTGAAAACAGGGTATTATTACAAAAAAAAATGTGGCTTTAGTTCTATAATTCAAATACCTTTTCCAACAGTAACTCTGAGGAGGATTTTACGTTTCATTTAACAGCCAGTTAAAAATAACTGCTTCAGGACGTGGAAGTGGGGGTGGGAGATGTTGTAGGTAATAGTGAGAGTGGGAGAGCATGAGCCTTGGTGGGAGGTGGGTACAGTGTCAGAGACAGAGGGAGGGGGAGGTATCAGAGAGAAGATGGTGGCACTCACCCTGGGGGAGTGGAGAAGGTCATTGACCTTCAGCCTACAGCACTGGGCATTCTGCCCGATGTGGAGACTGCTTTAATCTCGGGTGCTGTCCTTATAGCAGACTTGCATGGGACTGGTGACATGGAACTGTGGGAAACCGACTTCATTCTCAGGATCACTCCATCCGTCAACATCCCTGACTACAAAAATAGGGGAACAGACTAGAACTGGCACCAGAGCTGCCTGTTAATTTCAGGACATCCTGCTGCTAGAGCATTGCTGTGGCACATAGGAAGATAGAGATGGAACCAGATGAGGCAAGTGCCAGGTGTCAGTATCTGAACTAGGGGGGAGCACTGAGATGAGATGTAGGAGGCAGTCTTGCAGTAATGTACTCCTTCTGAGAGATGTTGGAGGGTCATTCACATGGGAAATCTGTTTGACCATCAAGACAGTGGATTGTCCAATTATACCTGCAAGGTGCCAAAGAGAAGGTGGTATTGTAGCCAAGGGTTGTAAGTTGGAAGATACTGACAGTGTGGTTACTGGGAGGGTTCTTGCAGAGTGAAGTCAGGGCCTTTCTCTGGTGATGGGACATGGATATGTCAGCATTCTGGCAGGAGTGTTCCAATTCTTCTCCTGCAACGGCCAGGAGTGAGATTACTTACAGTGTGGAAACAGGCCCTTCGGCCCAACAAGTCCACACCGACCAGCAGAAGCGTAACTCACCACAGACCCATTCCCCTACATTTATCCCTTCATCTAACACTACGGGCAATTTAGCATGGCCAATTCACTTAACCTGCACATTTTTGGACTGTGGGAGGAAACCGGAGCACCCGGAGGAAACCCACGCAGACATGGGGAGAATGTGCAAACTCCACACAGAGTCGCCTGAGGCGGGAATTGAACCCAGGTCTCTGGCTCTGTGAGGCAGCAATGCTAACCACTGTGCCACCGTGCCGCCCACATAGAGTCTGTCTCTATGGAAACTGAGGAGTCCTCCCTCTGCCCATACAAGGCTTTTCTACCCTTCTGTGGACTGTCTTCTCCAGGAAAGAGAGAAAGGAAAGCACTGAGTGAAATGAAAGTAGCTGTTAGTGTTGGTGCAGGTGAGAGAAAGGTATGAGCTGCTCTGAACGAGGTGAAGAAACAACACAGAGGGCATGCAAAGTTAGAAGAAGGGAGCGCGAGCAGCAAGTAAGGGAAAGTTTTTCAAGAAGCAGAGAGAGTAAAAGAGCAGTAATGTTGATGGGAGGCATGGGAATCACCAAGACAGATTGAACTAGAGATAGCAGGAGATGGAGGAGTGCAGAAGTTCATTGACCTTCTCATAAATTGATGGACATTCTGCTGGACAGGTGAGATTGAACCTGAGGAAGGGGGCAATCTAGGACCAGACTGGCAGCACCTCGTTCATTTCCGTATTGTCAAAACTCCATTATGCAAGGAAGCTCCTTCAGTGCTGCTGGAGATTTCTTGTTCACTACCTGGAAATGTGTTGCATCTTTATTCACTGGCTGTTTGCAGTGTTGTACTTGTTGAATAAATCATTACCCATCACTTATGGGAATTTGCTTGCAAGTATCTTTATTTGAAAGTTTTGAGGAAGGGTGAGGATCACAGATGGTGTGAACATAAGTCAGATTTTATTGAAGGTACTCAACTTAGACTGGTCCTTCTGCTGACACTGATATCTCATGTCCAAAGAAATCTTTCAATTCATACTCAGATCCCTAGGTGGGCAATTCTATATGCTCCTACTGACAGACAAGGAGTCTACATTTAGCAAAAGAGATAACTCTATTTGTGTTTACTGTTCACTGGGCTTCTTTCAGGCATATTTGAACAAAGCAAGGGTTGAATACACTATAATTTAATTTTAAGACTAAAGCAAGCACAACTGTTCAATTGTCACCCTAGTCCTGCTTTCCCCTTCCCCTCACTTCACCTTGCCTGTTGGCAACATTTTTGCTAATTCAGGGAAAGTAGCTCAGCCAACATTTCTTGTTCATCCTTAATTGCCCTGAAAAGGGGCCACGAAGCCCATTTTGGATCCAATTTGGCAAATTGTACTGCATTCCAAGAGCTCTTGCATTCTTAATGAGTCTCCCATTTGATACCTTGTCGAACCCCTAAAGTCCATGTAGACTGCATCAGATAATCATCTGGTCACTTTGAAAACCTCAATCACACCTGTCAGGCATGATCTCTCTGATAAAGTTACATTGATCATTCTTGATTAATCCTCTCCTCTTCAAGTGATCAATTCTGTCTGTTGTTTTTCTTTCCAACAGTTTCCCAATTATTGATATTAGAATCAATGGTTTATAGTTCATTGATTTATACCCTTGATTAATGGTACCACGTTGGTTATCCTCCAACTCTCACATCTCTCTTGTGCCCAGTGAGGGTTTGAAAATTAATTTCAGAGACCCTGCAAACTCTTTCAGTAGTGGTCACACTAGCCTCGGATACACTACATCTCAACCTGGAGGTTTATCCGACTTCAGATGATTGCTCTCTTCTCCCTCTCAGTACTAATTTGTTCAAGTATATCAAAATCCCCCTCCAATATTATCCATCTCTGTGGTGAATACAGCTACATATTCATTTAAAATTACACCGATGCCTTCCAGCTCTACACAGATTGTCATTTTGGTCTTTCATATGGTCTACCCTGCCCTATCCCTGCTTATTTTCGTGCCCCTAATATACTTTAAAAAAACTTTGAATTTTCCTATGTTTATTTTAGCTGGCAGAGACTGTCACACCCTTTCTCCATCCTTTGTTATCTTAATTTATTTTTTTAAGTGATCCTTTGCACTTTCTATACTCCTCTAGGGCTTCTGCTGCTTAGCCCCTCATACTGACAAACGTGTTCCATTTTTCTTGATTTAATCCTGTAAAATTCTCAATTTCCAGTGTTCTCTATATCTGTTGGCCCACCCTTTCACCCTTAAGGGAACATATTAGCCCTGTACTTGCACTGTTACCCGTTGGAATGTCTTTTGCTGCTGTGATGTAGAATTTCCTACAAGTAATGGTTTCGAGTCCACTTTGGCCAGATCCTGTCTTAACATCTTACAGTTGGCCTTCCCAAATTTATGACACTTATTTCCAGTCTATTTTTGACATTTTGCATCGCTATCTTAAATGCTACTGAATTATGGTCATTGTCACCACAATGCTCCCCTGTTGATATTAAAATCACTCATCTATTTTTTTTTCATGAGTTTGAGTCAAGTACCAAACCACCCTTTTGTACAATTTCTATGTACTAGCTTAAAAAGCCTTCCTGAATTCCACCCTCCCTAAATGTTTCATATTTTGTCGGTTCTAGTTAATACTGAGAAAGTTGAAGTCCCCTCCTATTATTACCTCATTATTTTTACACCTGAGATTTGCCCATGTTTTTGCCCTTCCATTGAAGAGATCTATAGTACACTCTCAACAATATGATTGCCCTTTTTGAGTTTAAGTTCTATCCATATGGCCTCAACTGGAGAATCAATTCAGATCTCATCACTCCTTATTATAATAATTGACTCTTTGATCAATATTGTGATTCCACCTTCTCTTTTACATTCCCCTCCATCTCACCTGATGATTCCACATGTTGCTCTGCCAGGCCTATCCCTCCTTCAACCATGTCTTTGTAAAAAATATATTTCATCTTTACATATGAATCAACACCCTCAAGTCATCTGCCTCACTTACAACACTCTTTGCATTGAAATCAATGTCATCCAGCCCTTGCCATGCTGCCTAGAGTCTCACCTTAACTGTACACATGGTCTACCTAGCAGACTGATGTGGTTTTTATTCTATATTTGCCTGTGCATCACTCTTCCTTTGCTCTGCATCTCATTCCCTTGCCAAATTAAGTTGAACCTGCTCCAAAACGACCAGCAGATGCCTCCCATGAGGATGTTGATCCCGTTTCAGTTCAGGTGCAACCTTCTGGATTTGTACAGGTCCCACCTTCCTCAGAAGCTGACTGAGTGATCCAGGAATCTGAAGCCCTTCTTCTGCACAACTCTTCTGCTCTATCAATTGGTCCCTACACTCACTAGCACGTGGCACTGGGAGAAATCCAAGATTGCAGATTTTGCGGTCCTGCTTTTCTGTCATCAATCTCCCTAATTTTTTGTTTCAAGACTTCATCCTTCTTTCTACCAATGATGTTAGTACTAATGTGACCCATGACCTTGGACTCTTCGCCATTCCAATTGAGCAAGCCCTTAACATTTCCTCTCTATATCTTTGAAAGACTGTCTAATTGCCCCAATATCCAGATAATCTTTCTAAATTGCTATAGTGACCATATTAGCTACCATGCACTTTGAGACAGCCCAGGGGAGTAAAAAGCTTAAAGAATTGTCTGTATTTTTCTTTCTTTAAATTTGATAAAACACCCACAATGATGAATAGAGAACATTAGCTTGAATGAACAGTCCAACTGTTGGTATCTGCTTTGGGTCAGTGATAAACTCTTGGAAGATTTCCAGTGTTGATTCAGTGAAAGTTAAAACTCACGCAGAATTTGATCCATATACAAAAATGATCTTGGTCTATTATAACTTCACAAAATAAAAATAATAACTGTTCATAATCCTTATGTTGAGGAAATGAGAAAGAATGCAGGAGTGTAAGTCAATAAATTAAGATCTATCCCTTCAGTTTCAAAGTAGCATCAGTACTTTCTGAAGGACAAACTGATTTAGATTTAGTCAGCTTAATTATATTGCAACAAAATTACAATTTCAATGCTGAGTTGCCCAAGGCAAATACGTCTGTATTCTGAAAACTAAGCTACAGCCCTATATTAACCCATAGTTCAGTTCTAAGTCACATCTCCAACATCAACAGGACACAATTCAATGATCCATAGTCAAAGTCAAAATATATTAAGATACAGGAGCATCTGTAGGTCATTTAGCCCATTAAGTATGTTCTGCCATTCAATAAAATCACAGCTGATCTGATAAACTTGAACTCCACTTTCCTGCCTTTTCCTTATAAATCTCAATCCCCTTACTGATTAAAAATGTATCTCAACCTTGAATATAATTAACAAACCAGCCGCAATAGCCCTATGTGGTCAAGCACTCCAAAGATTCATAACCCTCCGAGGAAGAAATTCCTCTTCACCTCTGTTTTTAATGGGCTAGCCTTTATGCTGAGATTATCATCATAGAATCCCAAAAGTGTGGAAACAGGCCATTTGACCCAACATGTCCACACCAAGCCTCCGAAGAGTGACCCACCCAGACCCATTTCCCTACCCTATTACTCTACATTTCCCTCTGACTAATGTACCTAATGTACACATCCCTTAACACAATGGGCAAGTTAGCATGGCCAATTCACCTAACCTGGGCATCTTTGATTGTGGGAGGAATTTTGAGCACTACAAGGAAATCCATGCAGACACGGGGAGAATGTGCAAACTCCACTCAGACAGTTGCCCGAGGCTGGAATCAAACTTGGATCCCTAGTACTGTGAGGCAGCAGTGCTAACCACTGAGCCACCACGCTGTCCTGTTATGCCCTGTTGTCCTCAACTTTCCACCTCCGCTCAGTCAATTGTACTGAGAAACCAGAAACCAAAAGAACTGCGGCTGCTGGAAATCAGAAACAAAAATGGAAATTGCTGGAAAAGCTCAGCAGATCTGGCAATCAGTGGAGAGAAATCAGAATTAATGTTTCAGATCTAATTCTGAGTAAGGGTCACTGGTCTCAAAGCATTATCCATTTCTCTCCACAGATGTTGCCAGACCTGCTGAGCTTTTCCAGCAATTTCTGTCCCCTGAGAAACATACATTTCAGAAAGATTTCCTTTCATTCTTCTGAACTCCAATGAGTAATGGTCCAAACTCTCCCAATAAGACAGTCTCTCCATACTCGGGATCAACCTACTCTGGACTGCTTCCAAGCCAGTCTCTCTCTTTTGAAATAAAGGAATACAAACTGGTCCAGAGTATTTCAGCTGGGATCTGAATAGAACCTTGTATAGTTTTACCAATGATGTGGAGGTGTCAGTGTTGGACTGGGGTGGACAAATTTAAAAATCACAATGACATGTTATAGTCCAACAGGTATATTTGAAAGTACAAGCTTTCAGAGCACTGCTCTTTCATCTAGTGGACTAGCCAGTGGACTAGCTACCTGACAAAGGAGCAGTGATCCAAAAGCTAAGGCTTCCAAATAAACCTGTTGGACGATAACCTGGTGTTGTGTGATTTTTAACTTCGTTTTAGCAAAACTTTCCCAGTTTATGCTCTGTACTGAAAGCCAGAGAAAGAGTACACTTCCCATCAGCTGATTATAAATGAAGATCAGAGCCGGTGCTGATTGTCCTGATGAGTTGGTTTGGGACAAGCCCTCAATGCTGCTGATCTTTCCCTGTGCTATTTCTTCTACAGCCTTAGCACTTCCCTGGTGGAAAGTGAAGGAAAATCAATCCATTATTTCTGTGAGGTTTATATCTTTCACTGTCAGTGAGATGTGTAATATTTTTGCCTTGTGTCAGTTTGGAAATATATTGGTCAGTAAATCAGCGATATTCTGCCAATGGGTGAACTACTATTTCAACTATGTTGCAGTAAACATCAAAACTTTACCCTAAGCTGAAGGTTATCAATAAGCGATGTCACTATATATCCACAAATGCTTTTGAAAAATTGCACCAACATGAAGGACAGTTCCATTTGTCTAAGTTACACTTGCATCTCGGTATCTAAACAAGAACGTCTTTTTTTCCTGGAGAGAGTAAAACAAAGTTCAGGGAAGTGGTGACAGGACAGAGGGGTCTGCCATTTCAGTAGAGATTGAGTAGAGTGAGTTTCAATTCTCTGGGATTTGGGAGAATGAGCAATCCTCTAATCATAAAATGTAATATTTGTAAAGGGTTTGACTGGAATCATATCAGAGTGTCTGACAGCTTTCTATTCACAGACTGGCTGCTGCGTTTCCTACATTACTGCAATGATTACACATACTCATTGCCTTCACAGCTTTTGTGATATCCTGAGGTCAGGAAAAGTTGGAAAAGTTTTTCTTTCTGAGACTGTTGTGCTGGAACATTCTCTGTGGGGTCAGGCCTGCTGCTGTTGCTCTCCAATGACACAATAATGCAGCACAGAGGAGGATGTGATTACACTAGAGAGGGTACAGCGGGGATTCACCAAGGTGTTACCCAGGATGGAACACCTCAGCGATGAAGAGAGGCTGGATAAACTCCGTCTGTTTTCTTTCGAGCAGAGAAGTTTGAGAGGGGACCTGGTAGAGAATTTTAGAATTGGTTTTATTGTCACCTGTACTCAAGTACAACAGTTTACAACATTGCCCCTTATGGTGCAGTCCCAGGTACCAAGTACCCAGGTACAGGCCTTAAATACAAAATAGAGAAATAAAAAAACGTTACATTGCATTATAGTGATTCATAGTATTAGTTAGAAAATAAGAAATAAAGTTAAGAGGATGAACATTACAGTCAGATAAACGATGATGGATACACATTACGTTAGATCACATGTGGCCTGACCAGACTCCCAAGCCCCTGACTGCCCACACCAGACCCCAGTCGAACAACAGTCCCTGCTCCACTCCCGCACTTAGCTCCAGGCCTCCAGCTTACTCCACTCTAGTACAGCTAGTCTTGGGTTTGCAGAGGAGGAAGGATGGATTCGGGAGGTGGATTGGGAGGTTTTATAAACTTTGAGTTTAGAGCCTGAATGTGAAGTTACTTTTATGACATTCGCACTGGGCACAGCTGCCTGGCGATTCTTGGTGGTGAGTTCTGGGTCAGTGGGCAGATCATTACAGGAGCACATCAGCAACAGAGCTGACAGAGGGGTGTAAGATCATGAGGAGCATGGACATAGTGAATTGTTGAAAGGGGGTATTATTTTAAAGTGAACAGTAAGAGGTTAAGAGGGGATTTCAGGAAGAAAAATGTTTTCACCCAGAGGGTAGCAGGACTCTGAAATGCATAGTTGAGGCAGGTAACCTGACTGCTTTTAAAAAGTTTTTGATGAATGCTTGAAGTACCATAACAGTCAAGGCTATGAGTCTAGTGGGGGATAGTGGGACACGTGTAGATAATGGCATATTTTGTAGGTACAGACTTGATTGGCCAAAGAGTTCCTTCTGCACTGTATGATTCTATTTGCAGTATCTCAAACCTTTACTGTATCATCACGAATGAGCTATGTTCAGTCTTAAACGGCAAGCCTTTGGAATTCCATTTACATTATGCAATTACATGATCTCCCATCACTGGTAAAATGCTGATCCAGCGTTGTTCAGATCCTAATAAGGATTATGGATTTCCTGCCACAAGATGTTTGCTTTAACAGAGGTACTAACCCATTTCATGTAATCGCATTAACCACTCTATTAAAGTCATGGGCTGATTATGTCACGTAAACACATTGAGCTCTTCCACGATTACCCTTCATTGAGATCCTCATTCTGTATTGGTTCTGTGATCTTTTCCAAATTAATCTTCCAATGGCAATGGAAGTAAAAATCAGACTAATGGCTGAAAAAAAACAGCAGGTTAACTGACAAAGCCTGGTGTGCACAAATAGGTACTGGAAGCGAAATTTTCTACGCATTGAATTGACTGCTGAGTATTGGTACTGGCTACATCTCAACCCAGCATGGCATCAGCATGGACCTCTGGTCTCAAGGTGATTCCTCAAAGTGCGGTCCCACTATGACTGGATGCTTAAGAAAGACTGTGATGTTTGAACTTTCAGCTTTATTTCTTTATTTTCTACTTAAAACTAAGAAGGTCTGCAATGTGTAACTTTAACCTCATTTCGCAAGTTTATGTTTTAATTTAATCCCTGTAACATTTAACTTTGTTCTTTCTTTCTACCTTGCCTTTAAGATTCTGTACCTAGATATGTGTACCTAAGTTGGTGCCTTGTGTGGCAACATGACACACTTTTCACTGTACTCCTGTACGTGAATATACATGTCACTAAAATTAAATAAATTGTGGGTGCTGAATACATGTGTGGGCAGTATCAACCATCTCAGTGATTGTGCAGAAAACAAAACTGTTAGTGACTTCTAACATGTAATTGATTGCTATAACTTACCCACAAATTTCCTAATGATCTGAAACAGTATTATTTTTGATTTTAAAATCTCAAGTTTGGTGAAGGCACCATGTGTGTCCTTATAGACATCTTATTCAAAATTTACATGTTTAAGAATGTTAACTTTAGAAAATGGTGGAAGCTGGTACAACTACAATATTTAAAAGACAGCTTGACAGGTATATGAATAGAAAGGATTTAGAGGGATATGGGATAAATGCTGGCAAATGAGACTAGATTAATTTAGGATATCTGATCAGCATCATTGAGTTGAACTGAAGGGTTTGTTTCTATGCTGTACAGCTCTATGACTCCAAATAACCCTTAGGTTCAAAGTTAGACCTACAGCAATATGATTGACTCCTAACTGCCCTCTGGGAGATTAGGGTTGGCAATTGTGACAATGCTGCTCCTTTAACAAGGATATGTTGTCATTGTTTGTTTTCAAGAGGGGCTGTAAAAGGCAGAGGTTCCGATTTGTCTTTTAAGTTTTCTTTAAAAACACTTGTCTAATTAAATGGAGTGGAGGGCTTTTGCCCGAAACGTCGATTTCGAAGCTACTTGGATGCTGCCTGAACTGCTGTGCTCTTCCAGCACCACTAATCCAGAATCTGGTTTCCAGCATCTGCAGTCATTGTTTTTACCTAATTAAATGGAGTGGCCAGTTTTCCCTGTTCAGGGGTTATTTTTATTGCAGGTTTGGTTTGTTGTTTTAGCAAGCAGTCTGTTGGAAGCTGCTGCTCAGAGAAAGCTGCTGGGAGAAAAAGGTTCCCTGATTCAGCAAATATTTCTGACTGACTCTCTCTCTCTAACATTGCTCCTGTAAGAACCTTACATTTTTTGCCAAGGGGTGTGCTTATGGGAATGTTGCAAGAAAGTGGAACAACGCTTTTGTTCAACTGTGGTGATACAATGTCGGTTGGGTTTACAAATAGGTGTTATTCTAAATTCTATTTTCTTTTGCTTGCTTTCATTCATGGTGTGTAAATTAATTCTATTTTATTTGAAGCCAAGTGGTGTGACCAGCTGCATCACTCCTGGAATATCCACCTCACATCTACCTAATACAAGTGAGAAGGTTCGGGTCGAGGCTAACTTCTTGAAGGGGTCCGGCCTAGTCCATAACACTATAAATACTGGCCAACCAGTCATTAGCACATCTCTTCAAGGAATTTTAAGAAAATGGTTTATTGTTCAGAAATGGGAGTATCTGATGAAGAAACAGACAATAGACCTGAAGTTAATCCAATGCTAACAATGTTAAAAATCACACACCAGGTTATAGTCCAACAGGTTTATTTGGAAGCACTAGCTTTTGGAGCGCTGCTTCTTCATCAGGTGGTTGTGTGCTACAACCTGCTGGACTATGACCTGGTGTTGTGTAATTTTTAACTTTGACCACCCCAGTCCAATACCAGCTCCTCCACGTTAATTACAGTATGATAAAATTTATTAAACATGAAAGGTTTGTACAATTTTGAGTTAGAACATAGAATACAGTGCAGAACAGGGCCTTCAGCCCTCGATGTTGTGCCGACCTGTGAGCTATTCTCAGTTCGTCCCCCTACACTATCCCATCATCATCCATGTGTTTATCCAAGGATTATTTAAATCTCCCTAATGTGGCTGAGTTAACTACATTGGCAGGTAGGGCATTCCACGCCCTTACCACTCCGTGAGTAAAGAACCTGCCTCTGACATCTGTCTTAAATCTATCACCCCTCAATTTGTAGTTATGCGCCCTCGTACAAGGTGACGTCGTCATCCTCGGGAAAAGATTTTCACTGTCTACCCTTCCTGATCCTCTGAATTAAGGGGTTAAAGTTAACAAAATAAAAGTGGTCATTAAGATTAATTTGTTTAAGGACTGGAGATATGATATCGACAACCAGTTAAATAAAAGGACAACTCATTCCTTAGTTTGCCAAAAGGTTCGCAATTAAAAAGTGGTTAATTCTGATTTCTCTCTCTGAACAGCCATGTGTTTTATAAGGAAACAAGAAATAGGAGCAGGCATGGATCCTTCAAGCTAGCTCCCACATTTAACAAGGTCACAGCTCATCTGCCCAAGGCCACAACTCCTTGTGTGCGTCAGCATCTGACAGCCCTTAATTCTGATATCTATTATCACCCTCTCAAATACTTTCAATAATCTCACTTTCACAAGCATCCGAGTTAAGAATCCCTAGCTGAACCACTACCGTTTGAGAGAAGAAATGTCTTTGCTTCTCAGTTTTAAATGCGTTCCCAATCCTCTAAGTGTGAGACTCCCGTATTGGTGGGAGCATCTTCTCAATATCCACCATCTCAACATCCACCATCTCAACTCCCTCAGAACCTTGTCTGTTTCAGTAAAGACCATCCTGAATCTTCTAAACTCTAATAGATGAAGGCCTAACATGTTGAGCTGTTCACAGGGAGTTAATCCTTTCATTCCAAGAACCAATTTGGTGAAAGTATTTTGGCCAGCCTCCAATTCCAGTATATCTTTTCCTTAAACATGAGGACCAAAACTGTACACAACAGTTCAAATGCAGCCTCACCAACACCAAGTACAGCTGTAACACAATTTCCCTATTTTTTAAACATAAACTCCATAGCAATTAAGGCCAAAAATTCAATTTGACTTCATTACTTGCTGCTAACATTTTGTCTTCCTGCACAAGAATACTCAGATCCCTTTGTGCTGCACTTTTTTTTTGAAGCATCTCTCTATTTAAATAAGACTCTGGCATTTGATTCTTCTGACCAAAGTGCATGACTTCACATTTTCTAACATTAAATTCCATCTAACAAGCTTTTTGCCCACACACTCAAACTACCTTTATACCGTGATACCGTTACACCTTTCAATATCCCTTATGTCCTCATCACAATATGCATCCACACTTATTTTTGTATCATTAGCAAATTTGGATACATTAAACACTGTCCTCTTCTCTAATTTATTAACATTGACAGTAAATAATTGAGATCCATGTGGAACTCCTCTCGTTGTACCTTTTCACCCTTAAAAAGAGAATCATTAATATCATTATAAGCATTAATATCATTCTAATATCATTGTAAACATGTGTAGAATTGAGGGAGATTCTCTGGTTTCAGTTTACTGGAGTGTTTGTTGATAATTTATTTGCAACTTGGAACTCATGTACAATTTGCAGCTCACTAAGAAAGGTCAGCCAATGTCAGTTTGTCAGGTTTTCATCACATCCAGATTAAAAGTTAAATTTATCATTCACTTCATGATATAAAGATGAGGCTTTGTCTTGGTTTAGATGAACACACAAAACTTGGAAGTCATGTTCCTGATTAATTTCTGCAAATCAAAATCTACAGAGGTCCTCACAGAACCTTGCGGTAAAACAAAGCAACCAACAAATTAGCTTGGACATATTGAGAAAGTTCCAAAGAAAAGAGACTGGGGTACTTACTATAATGAGATATTAAATGAAAACTTCAATTAACATCTGGATTACTCCCAGTGCTATGAGCTAGTGAGGGCAGGAGTAGGAGGATAGAGCAGATGAATACATGGCTGAGGAGCTGGTGTATGGGAGAAGGATTCACATTTTTGGATCATTGGAATCCCTTTTGGCATAGAAGTGACCTGTCCAAGAAGGACGGATTGCACCTAAATTGGAAGGGGACTAATATACTGGCAGGGAAATTTGCTAGAACTGCTTGGGAGGATTTAAACTAGTAAGGTGAGGGGGTGGGACCCAGGGAGATAGTGAGGAAAGAGATTGATCAGAGATGGGTACAGCTGAGAACAGAAGTGAGTCAAACAGTCAGGGCAGGCAGGGACAAGGTAGGATTAATAAATTAAACTGTATTTATTTCAATGCAAGGGCCTAACAGGGAAGGCAGATGAACTCAGGGTATGGTGAGGAACATGGGACTGGGATATCATAGCAATTACAGAAACATGGCTCAGGGATGGGCAGAACTGGCAGCTTAATGTTCCTGGATACAAATGCTACAGGAAAGATAGAAAGGGAGGCAAGAGAGGAGGGGGAGTGGCATTTTTGATATGGGATAGCATTACAGCTGTGCTGAGGGAGGATATTCCTGGAAATACGTCCAGGGAAGTTATTTGGGTGTAACTGAGAAATAAGAAAGGGATGATCACTTTATTGAAATTGTATTATAGACCCCCTAATAGTCAGAGGGAAATTGAGAAACAAACTTGTAAGGAGATCTCAGCTCTCTGTAAGAATAATAGGGTAGTTATGGTAGGGGATTTTAACTTTCCAAACATCGACTGGGACTGCCATAGTGTTAAAGGTTTAGATGGAGAGGAATTTCTTAAGTGTGTACAAGACAATTTTCTGATTCAGTATGTGGATGTATCTACTAGAGAAAGTGCCAAACTTGACCTTCTCTTGGGAAATAAGGTAGGGCAGGTGACTGAGTGTCAGTGGGGGAGCACTTTGGGGCCAGCGACCATAATTCTATTCATTTTAAACTAATGATGGAAAAGGATAGACCAGAGCTAAAAGTTGAAGTTCTAAATTGGAGTAAGGCCAATTTTGACGGTATTAGGCAAGAACTTTCGAAAGCTGATCGGAGATAGATGTTCGCAGGTAAAGGGACGGCTGGAAAATGGGAAGCCTTCAGAAATGAGATAACAAGAATCCAGAGAAAGTTCCTGTCAGGGTGAAAGGAAAGGCTGGTAGGTATAGGGAATGATGGATAACTAAAGAAATTGAGGGTTTGGTTAAGAAAAAGAAGGAAGCATATGTCAGGTATAAACAGAATAGATCAAGTGAATCTTAGAAGAGTATAAAGAAAGTAGGAGTATACTTAAGAGGGAAATCAGGAGGGCAAAACGGGACATAAGATAGCTTTGGCAAATAGAATTAAGGAGAATCCAAAGGGCTTTTATAAATATATTAAGGACAAAAGGATAACTAGGGAGAGAATAGAGCCCCTCAACGATCAGCAAAGTGGCCTTTATGTGGAGCCACAGAAAATGGGGGAGATACTAAATGAATATTTTGCATCAGTATTTACTGTGGAAAAACATATGGAAGATATAGACTGTAGGGAAATAGATGGTCACATCTTGCAAAATGTTCAGATTACAGATGACGAAGTGCTGGATGTCTTGAAACGGTGAAAGGTAGATTAATCCCCAGGACGTGATCAGGTATACCCGAGAACTCTGTGGGAAGCTAGAGAAGTGATTGCTGGGCCTCTTCCTGAGATATTTGTGTCATCGATAGTCACAGGTGAGGTGCAGGAAGACTGGAGGTTGGCAAACGTGGCGCCACTGTTTAAGAAGGGCAGTTAAGACAAGCCAGGGAACTATAGACCAGTGAGCCTGACCTTGGTGGTGGACAATTTATTGGAGGAAATCCTGAGGGACAGGATGTACATGTATTTGGAAAGGCAAGGACTGATTAGGGATAGTCAATATAGCTTTGTCCGTGGGAAATCATATCTCACAAACTTGATTGAGTTTTTTGAGGAAGCAACAAAGAGGATTGATGAGGGCAGAGCAGTAGATGTGATCTATATGGACTTCAGTAAGGCGTTCGACAAGGTTCCCCATGGGAGACTGGTCAGCAAGGTTAGATCTCATGGAATACAGGGAGAACTAGCCATTTGGATACAGAACTGGCTCAAAGGTAGAAGACAGAGGGTGGTGGTGGAGAATTGTTTTTCAGACTGGAGGCCTGTGACCAGTGGAGTGCCACAAGGATTGGTGCTGGGCCCTCTACTTTTTGTCATTTACAAATGGAGTGGCAAATGGAGTTTAATTCAAATAAATGTGATGTGCTGCATTTTGGGAAAGCAAATCTTAGCAGGACTTATACATTTAATGGTAAGGTTCTAAGGAGTGTTGCTGAACAAATGGCATGTTCATAGCTCCTTGAAAGTGGAGTCGCAGGTAGATAGGAAAGTGAAGAAGGCATTTGATATGCTTTCCTTTATTGGTCAGAGTATTGAGTACAGGAGTTGGAAGGTCATGTTGCGGCTATACAGGACATTGGTTAGGCCACTGTTGGAATATTGCATGCAATTCTGGTCTCCTTCCTATCGGAAAGATGTTGTGAAACTTGAAAGGGTTCAAAAAAGATTTACTCGGATGTTGCCAGGGTTGGAGGATTTGAGCTACAGGGAGAGGTTGAACAGGCTGGGGCTGTTTTCCCTGGAGCGTTGGAGGCTGAAGGGTGACCTTATAGAGGTTTACAAAATAATGAGAGGCATGGATAGGATAAATAGACAAAGTCTTTTCCCTGGGGTCGGGGAGTCCAGAACTAGAGGGCATAGGTTTAGGGTGAGAGGGGAAAGATATAAAGAGACATAAGGGGCAAGTTTTTCACGCAGAGGTTTGGTATGTGTATGGAATAAGCTGCCAGAGGATGTGGTGGAGGCTGGTACAATTGCAATATTTAAGAGGCATTTGGATGGGTATATGAATAGGAAGGGTTTGGAGGGATATGGGCCAGGTGCTGGCAGGTGGAACTAGATTGGGTTGGGATATCTGGTTGGCATGGACGGGTTGGACCGAAGTGTCTGTTTCCATGTTGTTCATCTCTGACTCTATAACTCTTTGACCTGTGACATGATAACCCTCAGGTTAAACCATCACGAGTCATCTCTCTCTAATGAGAATGTAGCCATATTGTTCAATAGGACCATTGTAACCTTACCTTACAAGGTAAGTAACTTTAAGAAATCTTAACATGAAAGAGAATTCTTGAGGGAAATAAAAAGTAAATCTAAATGCTTATATTTTTCGGTACAAAGTACAATTTCAAGTTAATTTTATTTGCTTTCTTTATTTTATGCCACATATAATACATTTGCATTTTTATTTAAGAATGCAAACTCTTGCAGCATAGATTTTTAGTTAGATCACTAAGTATTCATATTTTTCTTTCAATGTTAACATTCTCTCACCATATTTTATTCCTCTCCATGGGATGTGGACATTGCTGGCTGGGTCAGTGCTTATTTTCTATCCCTAATACTGTCAAGAAGATCCTGTTGAGCCTTCTTGAACTCTACAGTTTTTGGAATGTAGCCATTGTGCTGTAACACAAGGAGTTTGAGGATTTCAACTCAGAGACATTGAAGAAATGGTGCTATATCTCCAGGTCAGGATGGTGATTGACTTAGAGGAGAATTTGCAGGGTTTTGTGCCCCCACACATCTGCTATGCTTTTCCTTCCAAGTGATAGAATTGTGCATTTGGAAGGTGCTGTTAAAGGATACTCAATGAATTCCAGCAGCTCATGCTGTAGATGGTACACATGCTGCCACTGAGCATTGGTGATGCAAGAGTGAATGTTGAAGGTAGTGGATGGTGTAACCATTAAGCTGCTGATTTGTTCTGAATGGTGTCAAGCTTCTTGAGTGTTGTAGAAGCTGCACCCATCCAAGCAAGTGAGGAGTATTCCAACACACTCCTGACATGTGCCTTGTAGATGACAGAATTTAGTGACTCAGGTAGTATGTTACTTGCCTCGGTATCTTCCTTGCTGTTGTAGCTGTGGTACTTATACAACTAGTTCAGTCAAGTTTCTGCTAAAGGTAACCCCTGGGATGTTGATAGTTGGGAATTCAGTGATGATAATGCTGTTAAACATCATGGATGATAACTAGACTTTCTCTTATTGGAGATGGTCATTACCTGGTACTGTGTGCTATGAGTGTTCCTTACAACCTATCCGACCAAGTCTGGATGTTATCTGGTAAAACACAAACTTCTTCAGTATCTGAGGAGTCGTGAATACTGAAAATTTTGCAACCAGCAAACATCCCCATTTCTGACCTTATGATGGAGGGAAGGTCATTGATGAAGCAATCAAAAAGCTAGTTAGATCTAGGATACTCCCCTGATGAACACCTGCAGAGATATCCTGACTTACCTCTAACCACAACCACCTTCCCATTTGCATGGGCTCCCATTCACTTCAGTTTTGCTCGAACCTTTTGAGGTTCACTTGGAGGTTACCACTGATGATGTTACCTAGCCAGGTAATGAAATGTCTGGATATCAAACCTACAGCTCAGCGAGCAAACCTACACCCTAAACCTCAACCTAAGCTACAAACCTTCACAAACCTTGCAGAAACTTTTGATGCTACATTCAGTCAAATGCAGCATTGTCATCAAAATCAGCCACATTATCTTCATAACTGTTCTCTTTTTAATTACAATGCAAATTGGATACTGCTCCAAATCTACTTCCTACCTTTTCTGCTGAATATTGACAACTGGACAATTTTGCTGCTGTGAAATCCAAATAATGTAAATTAATGTGCTCATAGCTGACCTGATCTAGTTCTTTATCATTCTTGACGGAAATAGGACAGTCATCACATCAATCAGGAATATCCCCAATGTAATCCAAATAGAGAAATCAAAAGTTTTCAAGTCTGAACATGTATAACTTATTTATTTCATGTGAACATGATTTTTGCCGATATTGCCAATGAAAGATGTTTAGAACAGCAACAATGGTGCCTTGTGTTCAGTTATCTTTTTAGGAATTTGTGAAGTACCTCTCTATTTCAAAGGCACAATATAAACACAAGCTTTTGTTGTTGATCTGACATAAAATCAACAAGGAAATCTTAATGGTTAATTGATTAATTATTATGGATTTATTTAATTATAACCAGATTTGGTGATGAACTACTTACCATGCTTCAAAAAAATAGACTCATTAATTGGCACACGAGTTAAATGTTTCATTACAAATATTATTTAATAGCTTTGATTAGAAAAGAATGCACTAAACAATAACTAACACTTACCCCTGGTTGCTAGTTTTCAGAGGGTAGCAACAGGTAGCAACATCACCAAGCCCTTTTTATTGACACATGGACAGCCCTTGACTTTAGTACTGCCTCGCTCAGAGTCAGCTACCAGCGTTGAAGTATCACTGACACTCGCCTTTTTATCTGTCAGCCAGGGATCCCTGATTGGAACACATTAACAGTCCAATCAGGGAACTCATGTTCTATGAGATCCAGCTGGCTGACCTCATTACAATCACAAAACAGTTCATGGAAAAAGATTGACTCCTACAATTATGAAAGGGCCCACCATCAGGAGGAGATGTTGGCACAGGTGGGGATATAGACCTAAGGCTGAAGGGGCAGTCAGAACAGATTGCTGGACAGCGAAAGCAGACCAAGTCCTTGCAGTGGGGTTGGGCACTCAACAACCACAGCCAATACTACCTTCAGGTACAGAGACCGTATCCAGTGCAATGCCTTCCCTTCTCAATAGACATTAAACTAGTCTCCCAGTGAGAGCCCGACAAGGGTAAGGATCTTTCAGGAAGAGATTCAGTCTTATGTAGAATGGTAGAGACCTGCGTTGCAATACTATGGCTTTAAAAGATGCATTTTGTCCTGATGTTTTTATGAAGAAAGACTGAGACACAGGAGATGAGCAGTCTGCTCAAAGCCAATAAAGTATACAGCTTGTGAAGCCTTGAGTTTCTTTTTGGAAAGTTGGAACAATCGAAGAAGTGTGAGTTCAGGCTCTCATTGTCCAGGTTTTTCATTTCAGTTTTCAGGTATTTGCTGAGATTTTGAAGCTGGATGTGGAAGCTCTTATTACAGCTAAAAGCGGGGGTTCTCTTTGTGCTGCTAGAATTGCTTATGAGACAATCCGTTTTACTGAATTTGCCTTTGCCAAGGGTGGGTTTGGAGGATATTAATATAGTGGAAGAATTAATTAGTAATAATTAATATATATATATATATATATATATATATATATGCATTTTGATAGTGTTACGGCTATGTTAGTTCTTTTCTTTATTTTGTCCGTATTTTAATTGCAGTATAAAAATAAATTGTGTTTTGCTTAAAGTCAAATACAGAGGAACCTTGATTATCCGAACGTGATGAGCAGGCATTATTTTGTTCAGATAATTGATTATTTGGTTAATTGGTTCAATGTCTCTCCTCTGGGGCTCGGAGTTCTCTGAAGTTTCCTTCTTCCTCACCCTGCCTGCCTTGCTCCCTCTCTCTGTCCCCAGGTTTGTTTCTGAGCAGACACACACACTGCGTGTAAGGGACCTGCAGCATTGCTGAAGCCCCCACCCCACTTCATCAGCTCAATGAGGTTGACACAGCGGGCACTTGCTCAGTCCACTCCCCAGCAGCAGCACACTGTGTGTGAACCCCTGATTCCCCCCCCACCCACCCCCCATCTGACACCACCCCCAACCCCGCGTCAATCCAACCCTCCCAACCTCATTCAATCCCAACACCGACCCCCCAACACTGTCTAACCCCACCACCGTTCAACCCATCAACCCCACCCCCATCTGACCTCCCAACCCTGTCCCCGTCCGACCCTCCACTCCTGGCCCCATCTGGCCCCTCCCAACCCCGCCCCCATTTGAGCCCCTCCAGCACTGTCCAACTCCATAGAACATAGAACATAGAAGAATAAAGCGTAGTACAGGCCCTTTGGCCCTCGATGTTACGCCGATCCAAGCCCACCTAACCTACACTAACCCACTATCCTCCATATGCCTATCCAATGCCCGTTTAAATGCCCATAGAGAGGGAGAGTCCACCACTGCTACTGGCAGGGCATTCCATGAACTCACGACTCGCTGAGTAAAGAATCTATCCCTAACATCTGTCCTATACCTACCACCCCTTAATTTAAAGCTATGCCCCCTCGTAATAGCTGACTCCATATGTGGAAAAAGGTTCTCATGGTCAACCTTATCTAAACCCCTTATCATCTTGTACACCTCTATCTAGTCACCCCTAAACCTTCTTTTCTCCAATGAAAACAGCCCCAAGTGCCTCAGTCTTTCCTCATACGATCTTCCTATCATCCCAGGCAACATCCTGGTAAACCTCTTCTGCACCCGTTGCAGTGCCTCCACATCCTTCCTATAGTATGGCGACCAAAACTGCACACAATACTCCAGATGCGGCCGCACCAGAGTCTTATACAACTGCAACATGACCTCAGGACTCCGGATCTCAATTCCTCTACCAATAAAAGCCAGTACGCCATATGCCTTCTTCAGCACACTATTTACCTGGGTGGCAACTTTCAAAGATCTGTGTACATGGACACCAAGATCTCTCTGCTCATCCACACTACCAAGTATCCGATCATTAGCCCAGTACCTCACCTTTTTGTTACTCTTACCAAAGTGAATCACCTCTCACTTAGCTACATTGAACTCCATTTGCCACCTTTCTGCCCAGCTCTGCAGCTTATCTATATCCCGTTGTAACCTGACACATCCTTCCTCACTGTCAACAACTCCACCGACTTTAGTATCATCTGCAAACTTGCTCACCCAACCTTCTAGCCCCTCCTCCAGGTCATTTATAAAAATGACAAACAGCAATGGTCCCAAAACAGATCCTTTTGGAAACACAACTAGTAACTGCACTCCAAGATGAACCTTTATCATCAACGTCTTCTTCCAGCCAGCTAATTCCTAATCCAAACCTCCAACTCACCCACAATGCCATACCTCTGTATTTTTTGCAGTAGCCTACCATGGGGAACCTTATCAAACGCCTTACTAAAATCCATATACACCACATTTACTGCTTTCCCCTCGTCCACCTCCTTAGTCACCTTCTCAAAGAATTCAATAAGGTTTGTGAGGCACGACCTGCCCTTCACAAAACCATGCTGACTATCCATTACAATTCTCTCTAAGACTTTTCCCACAACAGAAGTGAGACTCACCGGCCTATAGTTACTAGGGTTATCCCTACTCCCCTTCTTGAACAAGGGAACCACATTTGCTAGCCTCCAGTCTTCTGGCACTATTCCTGTAGACAACGAGGACATAAAAATCAAGGCCAATGGCTCTGCAATCTCCTCCCTTGCTTCCCAGAGAATCCTAGGATAAATGCCATCAGGCCCAGGGGACTTATCTATTTTCACCCTTTCCAGAATTTCCAACACCTCTTCCCTACATACCTCAAAGCCGTCCATTCTAATTAATTGTGACTCAGTATTCACATTGGCAACAATGTCCTGTTCCTGAGTGAATACTGACGAAAAGTATTCATTCAGTATCTCCCCAATCTCTTCAGCCTCCACACGCAACTTCCCACTACTATCCTTGACTGGACCTATTCCTACCCTAGTCATTCTTTTATTCCTGACATACGTATAGAAAGCCTTTGGGTTTTCCCTAATCCTACCAACTAAGGACTTTTCATGTCCCCTCCTTGCTGCTCTTCGCTCTCTCTTCAGAACCTTCCTGGCTACCTTATAACACTCAATCACCCCAATTGAACCTTCACGCCTCATCTTTACATAGGCTGCCCTCTTCCATTTAACAAGGGATTCCAATTCCTTATTAAACCACGGCTCCCTCACACAACCCTTTCCTCCCTGCCTGACAGGTACATACTTATTTAGGACACTCAATAGTTGCTCCTTGAACAAGCTCCACATATCAATTGTGCCCTTCCCTTGAAGCCTACTTTTCCAAGCCACGCATCCTAAGTCATGCCTCACCGCATCATAATTTCCCTGCCCCCAGCTATAACTCTTGGCCTGCAGTGCACACTTATCCCTCTCCATCACTAGAGTAAAAGTCACCGAATTGTGGTCACTGTCCCCAAAGTGCTCACCTACCTCTAATTCTAACACCTGGCCTGGTTCGTTACCCAGAACCAAATCCAGTATGGCCTCACGTCTTGTTGGCCTGTCTACATATTGTGTCAGGAAACCCTCCTGCATACATTGGACAAACACCGACCCATCGAACGAACTTGAGCTATAGCTTTCCCAATCAATATCAGGAAAGTTAAAGTCCCCCATAACAACCACCCTATTACTTTCACTCTTCTCCTGAATCATCCTCGCAATCCTTTCTTCTACGTTTCTAGGACTATTAGGAGGCCTGTAAAAGACTCCTAACAGGGTGAACTCACCTTTCCTATTCCTAACCTCAGCCCAAACTACCTCAGATGGCGAGTCTTCATCCATCGTCCTTTCCACCGCTGTAATACTATCTTTGACAAGCAATGCCACACCTCCCCCTCTTTTATCCCCACCTCTGACCCTACTAAAGCATTTAAACCCTGGAACCTGCAACAGCCAATCCTGTCCCTGTTCTACCCATGTCTCCGTAATAGCTACAACATTGAAATCCCAGGTACCAACCCACGCTGCAAGTTCACCTACCTTATTTCGTATACTTCTTGCATTGAAGTATACACATTTCAAGCCATTTTCCTGTTCACAGGCACCCTCCTTTGAGATTGATGCCATGTTCCTAACCTCCCTACACTCCAGGTCCTGCACCCTAAAGCTACAGTCTAGGTTCCCATGCCCCTGCAGAGTTAGTTTAAACCCTCCCAAAGAGCACTAGCAAACCTCCCCCCAAGGATACTGGTGCCCCTCAGGTTCAGGTGTAGACCATCCTGTTTATAGAGGTCCCATCTTCCCCAGAAAAAAACCCCAGTTATCCAGATACCGGAATCCCTTCTTCCTGCACCATCCCTGTAGCCACACATTTAACTGTTCTCTCTCCCTATTCCTCGACTCTCTATCATGTGGCATGGGTAACAAACCAGAGACAACAACTCTGTTTGTTCTAACTCTGAGCTTCCAACCTAGCTCCCTGAAAGCCTACCTAACATTCTCAGCCCTCCTCCTACCTATGTCATTGGTGCCAATGTGGACCACGACTTCGGGCTGCTTCCCCTCCACCATAAGGACCTGGAAAACACGATCAGAGACATCACGTACCCTTGCACCTGGGAGGCAACATACCAAATGTGAGGTTCTCTCGCCCCCACAAAACCGCCTATCTGTGCCCCGAACTATCGAGTCCCCAATTACTATTGCTCTGCTCTTCTCCACCCTTCCCTTCTGAGTAGCGGGGACAGGCTCCGTGCCAGAGGCCTGAGCCCCGTCACTTACCCCTGGTAAGTCGATCCCCCCACAAGTATCCAAAATGGTATACTTGTTCTTGAGGGGAACAGCCTCAGGGGGTCCCTGCACTGGCTGCTTCCTCCCAGTCCCCCTCACTGTCACCCATCTGTCTGCAATCTTTGGAGTTACTACTTCCCTAAAGGTCCGATCTATGACCCCCTCTGCCTCCCGAATGATCCTAAGTTCATCCAACTCCAGCTCCAGTTCCCTAACACGGTCTTGGAGGAGCTGGAGATGGGTGCACTTCCTGCAAGTGTAATCAGCAGGGACGTCCATGGCATCCCTCACCTCAAACATGTTGCAAGAGGAACTTTGCATTGCCTTCACTGCCATCCCTCTAAAAGCAACCTTTAAAAAAAAAACTGGGTCTAAACAATAGAACAAGCAAAATGCAGCACTTACCTACTTACCACAACGGGTCTTATTATTAGGTTAGAGGAGGAGGGCGGGTGGGAGGCTCTACCCCTGTAGTGCCTCGGGTTCCTCTCCTGTGTGCTTTTATAGGAAAAAAGAACCTACCCAGGTAAGCTTACACTACACCTGCTTCCTGTTCCCGGCTGCCCCTCTGGTCTTCGTCACTTCCCCCTTCTGCTCCCGCTCTTTCTGTGAAGAGAAATAAAAACACCGCTGCCCGCTACCGGTAAGTAATTTTAAAACAAACTGTCTTACCTTAGCTGCTGCTCACACTCAACGCCCCGTCTAACGCCCCAACACTGCCCCCGTCCCAATATCCCCAACCCTGCTCCCCTGTCTGACCCCCAACACTGCCCCCGTCCGACCCACCAACCCTGTCGCCCCACCCAATACCCCCAACCCTGCTCCCCTGTCTGACCCCCAACTCTGCCCTCCCCCCCTGCCATCTGACCCCCCTTTCTGTTAAGAAAATTAGTTTACCAGATTACTTCCTTTCATGACAATCCAATGTTTTATGGTCACTGTTTCTGATATCAGTTTTTATTGCAAATTTAGTTAATAGAAGTAAAATTCCCTCATTGCTGCGCTTGGATTTGAACGGATACCTCTTCATCATTATTTTAGGTCTTGGGATTACTAAATCCAACAGCATAGCCACAGTGCTACCATACTCAATTGTCTACTTCGTTCATCCAACTAACTCCTCAATCTATTGTTCCATGTACCCCTTATTTCCCAGAAGTAAGAACTAGTAAATCTTGAGAATGGCACATACTGGTCCAACTTATGCATTTCAGAATGGGGAACCAGTCCAACTAATACATTCATTTCAAACATTACTGTGTTTTATTACCAGTTCCTGAAATTACGTTGTCATTTTTCAGTTTATAATCTCCCTCAAAACTCAAGCAAGTTCAGGCTCAATACTGAAGGGTTAGACATTTGTAGAGGGTAAGTATAGATGGGCATTTCTCAGACTGGAGATGAATTGAAAGTGGTGTTCTCCAGGGATCA
Organism: Chiloscyllium punctatum; assembly: GCF_047496795.1. Classification (NCBI taxonomy): domain Eukaryota; kingdom Metazoa; phylum Chordata; class Chondrichthyes; order Orectolobiformes; family Hemiscylliidae; genus Chiloscyllium; species Chiloscyllium punctatum. The sequence goes on along the minus strand of NC_092779.1, from coordinate 6,169,458 downwards.
GTATTTGGACATTTGCTTTTTCTGATTTATATAAATGATCTGGAGGGAGATGTTGAGGACAAAGTTTCTAAAATTGTAGATGATTCTAAGCAAGGGAGAATAGTGAGTTTTGAGGATGATACTGAGTTACTTCAGAGGGACATTGACAATTTGGCCAAATGGGCAGACGCCTGGTGGATGAATTTCAATGCAGAGAAATGTGAGATAATGCATTTTGGTCGAAGAAACATGGAGAGCCAATACAGACTCAATGCTCCAACCTTGAGGACAGTACAGGAGCAGACAGACCTCAGGGATGAGGTACACGATTCTGTGAAGGAGGCCAGGCAATTGTTAAGACGCATCCACAAATATTTAGACCAAGAATCATTATGATTTGTCCTATGTGAGTGATCTTGTATACTCTGTTACCTTGCAACGGTTACAATGAGCTGAAAATAAAAGCCATGGGTGTTCAAGGCTACATCAACTCAAAATGGATCTGGCAATTGTGTGAGGTTGCTTTGTTACTTTCAAACAACTCACGGCAAGCTTTCTAATGTCTGTTGATAACAATATTACAAAAGGTATATTGCTTCAAACTTGCTAACCTTCAAAAATTGACACCAAGCATAGTTTCTGCCTTTTCAGTTCATCTTTTCTCTGTAATTCCTAAACTTTAATATTTCATTGGAGAGATTTTGTTCTTCTGAAGTTAATACAACATTGTCAGGACTATTGTATTGTCTTTTCTATTCACCATGAAAAAATGGCCAAGGATTAAAATCGAATGTTCTGTACTTTAAATAAAATGGTAGTAGCATCATAAAAGCTACTCTGAACACAAATAAAATAATGGTGCAACAATATACAAGGACATAAGGTCATGCTTTTCCTCTTCATTAAAGGTTCACAAAATAACTTTGCAAAACTAATTCTTTAAAACATAAAAGAAAACTAAAGGCTTGCATTTCCATAACTATTTTCACTATCCTCATATATGCCAAAACGTTTTAAACAAATCTTGAAGTTGTTCTGAAAAGTTCAAATTACCAATTTCAGATCAGCGATGCGGCCTTTGTGTGGACACGCAGAAAATGGGAAGATACTAAATGAGTATTTTGCATCAGCATTTACTGTGGAAAAGGATATGGAAGATATAGACTGTAGGGAAATAGATGATGACATCTTGCAAAATGTCCAGATTACAGACGAGGAAGTGCTGGATATCTTGAAACGTATAAAAGTGGATAAATCCCCAGGACCTGATTAGGTGTACCCTAGTACTCTGTGGGAAGCTAGAGAAGTGATTGCTGGGCCTCTTGCTGAGATATTTGAATCATTGATAGTCACAGGTGAGGTGCAGGAAGACTGGAGGTTGGCAAATGTGGTGCCACTGTTTAAGAAGGGCGGTAAAGACAAGTCAGGGAACTATAGACCAGTGAACCTGACCTTGGTGGTGGGCAAGTTGTTGGAGGGAATCCTGAGGGACAGGATGTACATGTATTTGGAGAGGCAATGACTGTTTAGTGATAGTCAACATGGCTTTGTGCGTGGGAAATCATGTCTCACAAACTTGATTGAGTTTTTTGAGGAAGCAACAAAGAGGATTGATGAGGGCAGAGCAGTAGATGTGATCTATATGGACTTCAGTAAGGCATTCGACAAGGTTCCCCATGGGAGAATGATTAGCAAGGTTAGATCTCATGGAATACAGGGAGAACTAGCCATTTGGATACAGAACTAGCTCAAAGGTAGAAGACAGAGGGCGGTGGTGGAGGGTGGTGGTTTTTCAGACTGGAGGCCTGTGACCAGTGGAGTGTCACAAGGATTGGTGCTGGGCCCTCTACTTTTTATCATTTACATAAATGATTTGGATACGAGCATAAGAGGTACAGTTAGTAAGTTTGCAGATGATACCAAAATTGGAGATGTAGTGGACAGTGAAGAGGGTTACCTAAAATTACAACAGGGTCTTGACCAGATGGGACAATGCACTGGGAAGTGGCAGGTGGAGTTTAATTCAGATAAATGCGAGGTGCTGCATTTTGGGAAAGCAAATCTTAGCAGGACTTATACACTTAATGGTAAGGTCCTTAGGAGTGTCGCTGAACAAAGAGACCTTGGAGTGCAGGTTCATAGCTCCTTGAAAGTGGAGTCGCAGGTAGATAGGATAGTGAAGAAGGCATTTGATATGCTTTCCTTTACTGGTCAGAGTATTGAGTACAGGAGTTGGGAGGTCATGTTGCGGCTGTACAGGACATTGGTTAGGCCACTGTTGGAATATTGCATGTAATTCTGGTCTCCGTCCTATCGGAAATATGTTGTGAAACTTGAAAGGGTTCAGAAAAGATTTACAAGGATGTTGCCAGGGTTGGAGGATTTGAGCTATAGGGAGAGGCTGAACAGGCTGGGGCTGTTTTCCTTGGAGTGTCAGAGGCTGAGAGGTGACCTTATAGAGGTTTACAAAATTATGAGGGGCATGGATCGGGTAAATAGGCAAAGTCTTTTCCCTGGGGTCGGGGAGTCCAGAACTAGAGGGCATAGGTTAGGGTGAGAGGGAAAAGATATAAAAGAGACCTAAGGGGCAACTTTTTCACGCAGAGAGTGATACGTGTATGGAATGAGCTGCCAGAGGATGTGGTGGAGGCTGGTACAATTGCAACATTTAAGAGGCATTTGGATGGGTATATGAATAGGAAGGGTTTGGAGGGATATGGGCCGGGTGCTGGCAGGTGAGACTAGATTGAGTTGGGATATCTGGTCAGCATGGACGGGTTGGACCAAAGGGTCTGTTTCCATGCTGTACATCTCTATGGCTCTAACATAGAAAGTATGGTGATCAATTTGTTTACAGCAAACCTACTACACAGGAAAGTGTTATTGACAAGATCATCTTTCTAGTGACAGAGAAAACATTTTTATTTCTGATTTTTGATGGTCGAAAATCTCATATTCAGACTTTCCAGTGAAGAATTAGCTGTGTTAATGTCTGCTATCACTAGTTGTCAGGATCTGGCAACTAGTATTATCACCTCAGGCAAGATTTGGCCTAATACTAAAAATAGCTTTCAATGTGAAGGAATAAACCTCAGAAAGTCAACTGGGATAAACAAATATACCACAATCGAGTAAAATAGTGTATGAAGCCAATCTTGAGCCATTGTATGTGAGCTCAGAAAGGGCTGAACTAGAATGCAACAGGAAAGGATATATTTGCTAAGTAGGATGTTAGGAGATATTGGCTCACATATTCTGACTAGGGTCAGAAACCCTATTCTGATCAATGATAATTAACTAATTTTGGCAATAATAACTTTAAAGCCTTTCTAACAAGAAAATAAGAGCGAGGAACAGGAGTAGATCATTTAACTTATTGAGCCTGCGTCACTATTTAAGACCATTATGACTGATTTGGTTGTTATTTCAGCTTTGTGTCCCTGCCTGCAATTGAGAAGAACAACCTTACTCCATTCAAGGGGGATCTCCTTTACTTAAACTGTGCCGTCTGGTTTGAATTTCCCCTGAATGAGAAAGCCCCTCAGTTACCTCAAAATATAAAACCATCCATCATCCTTCTATACTCTAACGAATATGCGTTCAGTCTGTCCAAACCTTTCCTTATCCGATAACCCCTTCATCCCAGGAACTTTGATTGTTTGAGACTAGAGAAACAAAATGTTTTTACACACGTTTGCGAAGTTCCCACTTTATCATTTCAACACCAAAAAGTTAACTAAAAATATCATTTACCATGATCTTAATGTGCCGAGAGCTCTTACGGCTTCAGTGGCAGATACTCCACTCTATCTGATAAATATCCTGCTCCTTTACTATTCTTATTAAAGTTAAGAGTGTTACAATAAATAAGGGTTTTTTTTATTGTTATTGAAGGAATTTGGTCTGGTTTGCTTTTACCCCAGGCAGCAGTCATTAAAAGGCAAATTTGGAGTTTTAATTTGTGTATTTTAAATGTTATCCTTACTTATTTGGTGTTGGCTGAGTGGTATATTGGTTAGACAATGATTCCAGAGACCCGAGTATTGTTCTGGGAATGTGGATTTGAATCTCACTATGGCTGCTGCTGCAATTTGAATGCAATAAAAAACACTCCACCTCAGATTCTAATGATGACCATGAATCAATTGTCGATTATCAGAAAAACACATCCAGGTGTCTAATGTCATTTAGGAAAGGAAATCTGCCGTCCTTACTGGGCCTGGTCTCCGAAATAGCCACACACGCATTTGCATCAACATTTTGGAAGGAAAACAGTAACATAACCGTGGGCCAACCCAGAACACATAGACTGCAACAACTCACAACCACCTTCTCAAGGACAGCTAGCAACATGCACTAAATGCTGATCCAGCCAGTGACACCCATGTGTCAGGATTGAATAAAAATAAATTCTTTGAGCACACGCATACAAACACATAAAGAAAGAGAAAACATACAAAGACTGAAATATCATGAGTGGAGTTGAAACATAGCCAGGAAAATACAGGTCTGTATTATCAGTCTGTAATCACTGGAGCAAAGTCAGCCAGGTGGGCCTCATAGAACATGAGTTCCCTGATTGGGGCTGTTAATCGGATCCAATCCGAGAGCCCTGGCTGATAGATATAAACAGGAGTGTAGGGGGTTCTGCCCACTGGCAGAGCTGGCTCCATGCTAGCTGGGTCAGTGTCATGTACTATGCACATGTAAATAAAGGGTGACTTGGTGATAGAATACTAACCTTTGTAGAGTTATTTCAGGGTCCAAATCGTAAAACCAAATGGGTTCGGATTATTATTGCAAATCACCTGTCCGTCCTTTACTGGCTTCTTTGTTGGCTGCGAAGGCTTCCTTATTGTCTTTGGGTTTGAGAATTATTTCTTCTGAAGATTTCAAACGTGGATTTCTTGATCTTTCAGCAGTGAATTGCAAATAGCTGCATAGAGAAAGTGGGGAGATAATAACTGATGCAGCTAGCTTCTGGATGTTTCAGTATTTCCCTCTGTTTCAATCCTCGCACAAGGTTTCTGGTAAACTGTAACTTGACCAGAGGGCTATTGCTATGCAGAGCCCTCCTGAACTCAGAGAAATTGGTGCCAATTTGTCTGGACTCAATGTCTCCAAAAAGCTAGCATTGTTTCATTTTCATCAGTTAGCATCACTCCAAGCTGCAAACAACTTGTTGTGCATTCTTCCCTTTTGAAGTAATCTCTTTTATTCAAATTTTCAGATTATAGATCGGAATTCTCAAAGCTCTTGTCTCTTATACCATTTAGTGGCATATATAACATATAGACATATGCTATTTATGTCACAAAATATATATGCTATATATATTATACAAATGCAATATTTTCCTTTTACATTCAATAATGAACCTGTAATCAAAGACTTCACCAATGGTTTGGGTGCACATAAATGTTACGAAAGTGGTGAAAGTAAATTTTGAAGACCATTTACAAATAATTATCAAGGTAACTTCTGTCCCTTTAATTTTGCTAACATATTTGCAAAGAAAGACTTTTATGAAAAGAAATCTCTTCACTGTTATCGAGTCAGAGTCATACAGCATGGAAATAGATCCTTTGGCATAATCCCAAATTAAACTAGTCTCACCTGCCTCTTCTTGGCCCATACCCTCCAAACCTTTCCTATTCATGTACTTATCCAAATGTCTTTTAAATGTTTTAATTGTACATGCATCCATCACTTCCTCAGGAAGTTCATTCCACACGTAAACCACCCTCTGCGTAAAAAACTTGTCCCTTGTGCCTTTTTTAAATCACTCCCCTCTCACTTTAAAAATATACCCCCTGGTTTTGAAATCCCAATCCTAGGGAAAAGACAACTCCCATTAACTCTATCTATAACCTCATTATTTTATAAACTTCTATCTCAACCTCCTACACTCCAGTGAAAAAATGTCCCAGCCGATCCAGCCTTTCTTTATAACTCAATCCTTCCACACCTGGCAATATCCTGGTAGATCTCTTCTGACTTGATAAAATCCTTCCTATAACTTGCTGACAAGAACTGGTCACAGTATTCCAGAAGAGGCCTCACCAATGTCCTGTACAACCCCAATATGACGTTCCAACTCCTATACTCAAAGGACTGAACAATGAAGGCAGGCGTGCCAAGTGCCTTTTCAACCACCCTGTCGATATGAGATGCAAACTTCAAAGAATTATGTACCTGCACCTCTAGGTCCCTCTATTTTACAACACTGCCCAAGGCCCTACCATTAATTTTGAAAGCTGTACCCTTGTATGTTGTACCAAAATGCAATACCTTGCATTCATCCAGATTTCTCAAGCAACATTTTAGTTATTAAGCCCAGCAAGACTGTGAACCACTAATGAGCTGACAAGGGATAAACTTCTAAAAGTACTGGAGGCCATTGTTGGGAATTAAAGCAAATAAAATCATCTTGTCATTATCAACATCAGTTCCCTGCAAAATTACTATTTCATGAAGCTCTAAATGTTTGTCATTCCTCTGTGACTGTGGACTGAATAAGAAGCTGTGAAACTAAACAATATCAAGATACTGAATGTAACATAACGGCACTGTTAAAGCACCAATTTGCTGTATTTGTAATACACAAATTGCTTCACTCCAGTGCTATGAGCTGATTTATGATATATGCATCTTACTATAATGATGCCTCATAAATTGTCATTTACCCCTGTTACAGCCTTCTTTGTCATAGCTTCTGTAGTGTTTCATCATCTGATTTAAAATAACCGTTCTGGTCTGGGGGACTTTGCATTTTCTCAGGTGTTTCTGATTTTGTGAGGGTCATTGTTAGTCACAACTGAACTTACTACTGATGGTGATCTTATATTAACCACACTGAAGGACAATAAACAATACAATCGACACAGATTTCAGACCTTGAGTAATAAGCAAATGTTTAACACATACAGTGAATAGTAAAGTGTCATGGCCGATGCTGATTGCTCTTATGATTTATTACAAAACTCACCAAACTTACCTAAGGTCTGGTCAAATGATGTGAGTCAACTCTCCACGCAGTGTTGGGTTGAGAGTTCTCCAGGATCCAGCTGAAATGTCCCCTGTCGTGTCTCCTGTGGTCAGTGTCTTCATAGTCAAACCCGTTCCTGGGGGGATGTGACTCACTTCAGTCCTGGTTGTGGAGAGACAGGGAGAGATTGGGAGCTATTCCAACATCCCCACCTTGTAGCTGTCTGTCTCTGTGTTTCCTCCTTTCTGCCACCATTTGACCCCTTTCTTTTCTGAGTCTGCCACAGTTATACTTTGACTGTTCTACTCAGGCTGAGAAGACAAAAAAAAGCCTCAATTTGTCCTCTGGGCAGAAGGTTTTGTTTGAATGCAAACCGTTTCCCCACCCATCAGCTAGCCAGCATTGTGGGACAATGGGAACTCCTGATCTTGAATACTGTCAATGTGTGAACTTCCTTGTGACGGACTCTATTATCTCCTTGATTAGATCACATCTTTTTTTTCCCATGAGACCATAAGAAATAGGAACAGGAGTCACCCTGCACTGTCATTCAATAGGATCATGGCTGATCTGACAATCCTCACATCTATTTTCCTTTATTTTACTCCTAAATCTTGATTCCCCTACTGAACACGAATCTATTTATTTCAGTCTTAAATATACACAAGGACTTTGGCCCCACAGCTCTCTGTGACTGGGAGTTCCAAACACTGACAACCTGCTGAGAGAAGAAATTCCTCCTCATCTCCATCTTAAATGGGTGCCCCTTTATTCTGAGACTGTGCTCTCTTGTCCTCGACTCCCCCACGAGGGGGAACATCCTCTCAGCATTTACACTGGCAAGCCCCTAAAGAATCCAATACATTTTCATGAAATCACCTGTCATTGTTCTACACTCCAGTGAATAGAGTCCCATCCTGTTTAGCCTTTGCTCATAAGACAATCCCTCCATCCCAGGGACATCATGGTGAGCCTTCTCTGAACTACCTCCAATGAAATGAGACCTTTCCTTAACAAAAAGGGGACCAAAGCTGCTCACAGTACCTCAGAATCCCTAGCCAATTTGGAGAACCGATAATGTGATCAATGTCTCTTATGGGTAGGGTTGGGTTTGGTTTAGTATTTGAAAAGTTTGCTTCTTTCTGATTGACGGACCAAAAACCTGTCATTTAAATAACATCTCTCTTCTCAAAACTTGGGTATTCCTGAGCGAGAAGCCATGGAATAAACTGGTAACCCTTCAATATTTTAAATTGATAATCAGATATAAAGTCCAGAAGCTCCTCAGCAACAGCATACTTGTATGCTTCAACACTCTCCTGTGAGGAACATTTTCTTTGATGATGAGTCACGTTTTCATCATCATATGCTTTCATTTTTTGAACCCACTTCATCCATCTACTCCTGGGATTTAGATTCTCATATTTGTAACTTCTATCTGTCACTTTGTGAATCGATAGAGAGACAAAGCATTTTGACAGCAAGAGGTTTGCAAAGGAACTCTCAATAGGAATGTGTTTTACCTGCACATACCAATTTCCCCCAATCTCACACATGAGATAACAGCTTAAAGGAGAACAGCATAAATTGATAGCCAAGGTAGAGATTCAAATAACTGATATGCAACGATGTTTGAAAATCAATCAGTTACAAATGATATGTGTTGTTGTTTATTTCTGTCTTGTTTTAATGTTGTAGCTCACGGCCTTAACATAAGATCAAGGAACAGCCTTGAAGGATTTACTGTGATGGGTACTGTAGCTTTAAAATGATGAATATTCTTCTGCTGATTAAATTCTCTAACAATGAACATGAGCTTTGGTCTGTATCTTTTTTTCTCATAATGCCATAGTTTGAACAATAATATTCAAAGGATGAGGTTGTAAGTTTGCTTGCTGAGCTGGGAGATTTGTTCTCATGCATTTTATCATCATACTAGGCTACACCATCAGTGAGCCTCCGATAAAGCGCTGGTGTACTGTCCCACTTGCTATTTGTGTGTCTTGATCTGTTGTGGTGCGTGATATCACTTACGGTTCTGTTTCTGAGAGGTTGGTAAATGGGGTCCAAATCAATGTGTTTGTTAATGAGGAATTCCCATGTGTGTCTTTGGTTAGCCTGTCCCAGAATGGATGTATTGTCCCACAACTCACAAACACATAGATAACAATACTGGCATAAAGTTCACCAAAGACAAAGAGAACAACAACAGATTCCCCTTCCAAGACATCACAGTAGAATGAAAAGCCAATGGAAAGCTGCAGACCAGCATTTACAGGAAAAGTCATACATACTGACCACATACTCAGCTACAGGAACAATCATCCCAAAACCCACAAATGGAGCTGCATCAGGACATTATTTTAAAAAGCCACAACAAACTGCAGCACCAGGAACTAAGAGAAACCAAGGAAAAACAACTATACAATGTATTCAGGAACAATAGGTACCCGAAAAGCGCAGTCTGCCAATTCCTACGCACCACGCCCAGAGACTCTAGCCCCACTACCACACATTAAAGACATCTTAGAGATAACAACCAGACCCCTTGGCATCATGGTAGCCCACAAACCTACCACCGCACTGAAACATCTCCTGATAAATTTAAAGGATCCCGTACCAACAACCAGCAGAACAAACATCATATACAAAATACCCAGCAAGGACTGCAATAACCATTACAGATTAAATTCCTCACAGTATGGAAACAGGCCCTTTAGCCCAACGAGTCCACACAAATCCTCTGAAGAGTTACCCACCCAGACCCTATGTTTACCCCGATTAATGCCCCTAACACTATGAGCAATTTAGCATGGCCAATTCACCTGACCTGAACGTCTTTGGATTGTGGGAGGAAACCCGAGCACCCGGAGAAAACCCACGCAGACACGGGGAGAATGTGCAAACTCCACACAGACAGTCACCCGAGGGTGGAATCAAACCCAGGTCCCTGGCGCTGTGAGGCAGCTGTGCTAACCACTGAGCCACCGTACTGCCCAAATTGGAAAAACTGGCAGGAAACTAGCTACCAGGATACATGAGCATCAACTAACCACAAAAAGGCATGGCCAACTATCACTAGTATCCATATACACAGACAAGGAAGGACACCAGTTTGACTGGAACAATACATCCATCCTGGGGCAGGCTAAACAAAGACAAGCACGGGAATTCTTAGAGGTCTGACATTCAAACCATAACTCCATCAACAATAACATTGATTTGGACTTCATTTAACAACCTCTCAGAAAAAAGAACAGGAAATGATATCACCCACCACAACAGACCAAGACACATAAATAGCGAACGAGACAGAACACCAGCGCTTCATCAGAAAGCTCACTGATGATGTTACATAACATGGTGATGAAACATCTGAGAACAAATCTCCCAGCTCAGTGAACAAACTTACAAACTGATCCACTACCTGAGCTACAAATCCTCTCCAAAATCACAATATTCAAAGCAAGAATAAAAAAGAAGCAAAAATAAAAACAAATTTATAGCATAATGATTTCTTTTTAACTGCTCTGTTATTGGATTGCATGAATAATGAGTCTCAATGATGAACCAATATGATGCAGTTTACAGGTTAATGCTCATGTTCGTTTAAAAAGATGAACTCCTTTCAAATTAGAATTACTTTCATTTATTCAATATAAATGAATAATATTTTCAGTGCCCCCATGAGTTCCTTACAAAAGAACAAGAACCAAGATTGTAGCTCACCTGAGCAAATCGCCAGTAAAGCTGACCAGATTTTTTCAGTCTTTTACTGGGTAAAATAAAATCAGTTTTTAAAATATTTGGTGTACTTACAGCAAACTGTGCATTTTACTCTCTTGTTAGCAATTTCTGATTCTCAAATTTCTTCCTTTTGCTACCGTTACTGTATGCCAAGAAATTGAATTGACAATGAGAAAGTAAATTGAAATGGAAATTAAAATGAATTAAAATTAAAGGACAAGCCATGCATACATCACACTTTTTTTTTTGCTTTAACAATGTTATACTCTTTGATTATGAGTGCTCTGTGGTTAGCAAGTTGAGTGCTATCAGAGATGAAAATTAAATATATTTCTCTCCTGGCCTATTGTTAAACCTAACAACCATAAGAATGTAAGGATTAGAAATAAGCCATCTATCTCATTGAACTGACTCTGCTATTCAATGAGTTAAGGTGATCTTGTCATGGCTGATCTCCACTTTACTGTCTTTTCCTCACATCCCACCACCACAGCCTCCCAGTGCACCCCCATTAATCCTTTACTTCCAAAAAGTAATGGCTTCTGAGAGAAGTTCATCTCTATCAGAAATGGAACACCTCTTCTTCTCAAACTGTGCTCCCCAGTTCAAGATTCTTCCATGAAGGGCTTGCCAGCATAAAAAGGCTTCATGTCATCATCATGGATTAGAATCTATACAGTGAGGAAGCAGACCATTCAGCCCATCAAGTCCACACCAAGCCTCTGAAGAGCATCCCACCAGACCCACTGCTCTATCCTATCCCTGGGACCCTGCATTTCCCATGGCTGTTCCACCTAACCTATACATTCCTGGACACTATGGTCAATCCATCTAGTCTGTGCACCTTTGGACTCTGGGAGGAAACCAGAGCACCTAAAGGAAACCCATGCAGACATGGGGAGAATATGCAAACTCCATATAGACATTTCCCCGAGGCTGGAATCAAACCTGGGTCCCAGGTACTGTGAGGCAGCAGTGCTAACCATTGAGCCACTGTGCGACCCTAAAAGTCTTTGGTTGGATATGTAGAAGAGTTGCATCATACCAATGGCTCACATAGTAAAGCTTCATCTCTATTACCAAGAATGTACCAGTCAGAAACTCTGTAGGTTTTATCAGTTTCTCTCACATTTCTCAAGTTAACTGGTTGACAAAGTGGACCCCAGGAAATTGGTCTGGCCTAGATACCAGAATGTGTTGAAGAAGTGCTAGTGCAGTGTTCTCAAGACATGATATATCAACTTTAAGATGGACAAGCATGTGTCACAACAGAATTTATGTGTTCCATTCATTTTGCCTAGAATCAATATGTTTGCATGTGAGGGGGTGTATTTTCCTACCCTCATTACAACTGTCCGAATTAAGTAATTTCCAGCAGCAAACATTTTGTGAGTTTTAAAATAAAGAAGTTTATTTCTTATCACACACTTACCCCAAAAGTTTCAAAGGCAATGTCTTACTCACTCATTTCGTACACAGGATCACACACACAAAGATTAAATACAGATGTAGTCCAAATGATATAATTACAATTTAAGAATGTTCCAATCTCTTATGTGGCAGGATTGCAGTTTCCTGGAGAAGTTGATACTTTAATTGAAATGGAAGTCTTGAAAAGCAGGGAACTTTCATTGAGCTCCAAGGCTTCTTGCAGTCAAATGTCCAAGAGATATCTTCTCATGTGAAGTTGAAACCTAATGGGAAGAATCCTTAATCCACTTTCGATATCTTTTTATTCCTTACTTTGGCTACTCAGCTAATTGATGAATCCCTGCCTACAGACCAGCTTCTGTTGTTCTGTAAAAGCAAGCATGGCTATCTGAACGCATGGCCTTTTATAAGCCCCAAGTCTTTTACCAAATAAGTTGTGTGTAGGTTGTTTGCACTTCCTGTGTTGTGACTTTGACATTGAGAATTTGACATAAACAGGGAATGTGAATGACACTGTAATTAGCAATTTTTTGAATTAGTTTCAGGAGGGACCATTCATTCTGTATCAGTCAGAAAGGTTCTTTTTGACCCTTTCAGGGACTATAAAATGGTTTGTATCTGGGGGATAAAAAATCAACTGATTCTCGATCAAGTCAGGTGCAAATTTATGGTTCTCTGAAATAAATGGACTAAGTTCTTGAAACTAAACTGAGTAAATGAAGTTCTTTACAGAGATCTCCACCAGACATTTTATGAGACTATGAACTTTCTTTATCTATAAGAGATAATGTGACTATTTTAAAATGAATAATGAAATGCAATAATGAGTACCCACCTTTTCCAGGATGTCAGACTGATGATATACTGATATTTAACAGCTCAGCTTAATCTAAGAATTAGTTTGAAACTGTCCAAGGAATCTGTCCTTTACTTGACCTATAAGCTTCTTAATTTTCTTCTTACTGTTCTTCCATGTTTTAAATAGCTTTAAAATCTGCAGAATACTAACTGTTTTAATCAAATTTAATGGTTCACATTCCTCATCCAAAGCAAATTCTTGCTGTTGTCCTTCATCTAGTTTGGGAACAGGAGAAGACCAGTTAGCCAGTTTAGCCTGTGCTACTGATCAAGGCTGATTTCGAGTGCATCTGAATCCGATCTAACTTCCCTGGTTTCATACCATTGCCAAAGAAAAATGATTTGATCTCAGATTTAAGGTGGCGGACTGTTGATCAGTCAACACTTCCCAGATCTTCAGTTTTGTAAAGATTGGCCTTTTATAAATCTGACAGTAGAATTAAATTACGGTGCAGCCATTCAATTGACAAGTTAGGTTAAGCTTAGTGATACTAGGATAAGGCCTGGCCAGATATATCTTCACAAGAAAGCATATTACAGAGCTATCATTACTGCCAGGAATCCAAATCCAGAACACACTTACCCTGGCTCCCATACCAACATGTTGTGGAAGGGTACAGCTGTTGATGTTGACCCCGATTTTTTTTTTAACAGGATTCCAACAGAGTGGAAGCAGATGATTCGGCCCATCAAGAATGCACTGCCCCTCCAAAGATCAGCCCACACAGACCCACACCCCCCTGCCCTATCCCTGTAACCCTGAATATCCCATAGCTAAGTTTTGGAAGTTGCGGGCCAATTTAGCATGGCCAATCCACCCAACCCAATCCAAATGTCTGGATTTTTGGATGGACAGCAAGTCATTGGAGTAGCATTAATCTTGAGTTCCTGCAGAATCCACAATGCAGCTGACTCTGTGGGTTCTGTCCGGGAAATAGAACTTTTAGATGGACAATTCCCTTGCTTCAGGAACCTTTCTAAATATTCAGTTACAGTTGGAACACTTAATAGAATCATAGAATCCACACAGTGTGGAGAGAGGCCATTCGGCCCATCGGCTCTACACCAACCATCCAAAGAGCATCCCACCCTAACCCCGTAACCTTATATTTTACATAATTAACCCACTTAGCCTGCACACTACAAGGCAATTTAGCATGGCCAATCCATCTAACCCCTTTATCTTTGGACTGTGGGAGGAAACTGGAGCAGCTGGAGGAAACCCATGCAGTCACGGTGAGAATGTGCAAACAGATAGCCATCTGAGGATTCAATTGAACCTGGGTCCCTGGAGCTGTGAGGCAGCAGTGCTAACCACTGAGCTACTGTGTTGCCCAAGTGGTAGACTCTGACTCATGTAAGCTTTGTGGCTTCCCAGTAAAGGTTAGCAGATTAAATGCATACTGTAACTCTTGGGTAGCTGTTAAACTGACTCCGCAAATAATCACCACTGAGCTCCCATTCCAAAGTGTTGCAAAATCTCTAATATTCCCACTCCCTATTTGTTGGGCCCAGTACACATCCCTAACCCAACACATATCCCCATCTGACTGACCCTGGCAGTACCAACACCATTTATCTGGCCCCTACAGGTCTGGCCCTATCCAATCCAATACTGCTGCACTCAACTGCTGGATGGGCAACCTACCTGCCCTGTTCTCCCACCCTGAGGTTGTCAATCCTTGGTCTGACCGGACTCTGCTGGACACAATGCCCTCCAAAGCTGGTCTCACTCCACAGTCCTCCCAACCTGAACCCCTGACCTATCCAAGTAACTCATCCACTATCCAGCACAGACTCCTGGCACACTATCCCTTTCACCCTTCTGGTACACTACCTATCTAATTCACTGGCACACCACCCACGTTATCCCCCTGAGAGCCAAACAACCTTACACACTTGCACACTTACTCTTTCATAATGGCTGGCAGCTCTGTGGATATTTCAATCATAGAATGCAGCAAAAGCTGTGAAAGAGAACTGGTTTCTTTAGTGGGAATTCCATTTTCTCTACTAGATTTGTGCTTCATGTCAAAAGGCCCCATTCTGGAATCTCAACTGTTCTACATTTCTAAAAACAAGTGGGTATATCTTAATCTTATCAGGATAGGACAGCCGGTTTCTGACATCAACAAGAATATCTGTGTCTGCGCTAGTCTCCCCACTACAGGATCATTCACTCCTTATCTATTCGAGAAGCTGTTACAAATTACCCTTACAGCTTTATCTATTAACTTTCCTTATCTTGGAAATGTATTCCAGTACCATGAATCAAGGCTTGTGGGTTGGACTAATTGAAGATTGAGTTACATTTCCACTTAATGTTTTTATATAGTTATGGGGCTCACTCATTTAATTTGTGAATCCTTTATATTCTTGCGCACAGAGGTGCAAATGTGATCATTTAAAGGAAATAACTTCGGTTGAGCCTGTGTGGGATTATTGAGTTGAATCCCAAACCATGCAGTTTACAAGGAACTTGGCAACTGATGTGCTCCCTCAGACAGATTATATCTGGAAAAATATGCGACACATCTGTTCCTTGCATCGATCATTTCTTAAACCATTCTACCATGATATGTGACATTTAGCATCCACTAAAACTTTAAACATTCATCATTTAAATCTAGTCATGACTTGTTGGTATCTTTAATATCAGTTTTGCTAACATTGCAAAAGTTTGGAGTTTCAGCACTTTATTTATGATCTCTTTACAATGGCAAAGATCTATAAAGTAATTGGCACTGGGGGGCAATTCCTTCTCTGTATCTTTCCTTTCACATACCTGGGTGGTATATTAGCATCAACTAACTCAATAACACTCTTGCTTAGTTCAACAACCCTGGCCCAATCAATTTTAATGGTCCCAAAGACTTCCTCAAGATATGCTGTCAATATCCATACACCCAGATAGTTAAGACAAAAGCCAATCCTCCTAAAATCTATCAAATAAAGATAAAATACTGTGGAATCTGAAACAAGCACAGAGAATGCTGAAGAAACTCTGTTCTGAAGAATTGCAATAGCAGACTCAAAATGTTAACTCTGTTTCTCTCTCCACAGGTGCTGTCAGACCTGCTGAGTTTCTCCAGCATTCTCTGTGTTTGTTTTGATAATATTTACCTCGTCTTTGAAGCGTTCTCCAGTTAATATCAACAAAAGTTCCATCTTCTTAACGTCTTCGACATTGGGTTGACTTTGACTGTTCTTTTCTGGAGAATCACTTGGAATTTGAAGAAAGCTGGAGATGACGACCATTTATGTCTTGTCCTTCAGTGCATAAACTAACCTGCTGTAGTCAAACTGCAAGACAAAGGGGTTCTTTGGAACAAGAGGAGGCCTGTTACAGCACAAGTGAAGAGAGATAGAATATCCCCCCTCCTTTCCCACATTATGTTTGACCACAACAGCACTTTTTTTTAAGATTGCATATTTGTCAAATCAGTGAGTGTTTAATGTTTAACTGCTGTGGTTTTAAATGATGTAACACAAACAGGTTTTCTTATAAGTTTTTGAAAGAAAAGAGAATATTATTTCCTGTACGTAACATTGAATCTAAATGGCAATACTAAGAAAACTCTGGCCCTCATATACAGGTGCATACACGAGTTCAGGAATATTAGTAACAGCAAAGTGGGAGAATAGATTGAGTAGGTTTAAAATCCAATAGAAGTCAATGATATATGGATCCAGCAGATTGACAACTTGGATGATTTCAGACTAAGCTCAATGATCTTTCTAGATTTTGCACTGAGACAATTTAAAAAGGTTCCCACATGATTTACACTTTTGTAAGGGTCCTGGAGCTGCTGGGCTGATTGTGAAAACACTGCCTGAGGTGTGTGACTGGTCAAATAACAGACAGGGCTCAAGTCTGCAAGAATGGATGGAAAGTGAATGCATATTCACTCAGAATCCTATCTGTTTTGCTTTATTCTTCATCTACGGCCTGAAGAGTGGTAGTTTCTTAAAATCCAAAAGAAGGTTAATTGAGTTAACACATAATACCATCTCACCTCCTGACCAGTTACCCAAAGACGGTCGTAGTAGGTGCATCCCAAGTTGATACATGCTGTAAACATGAATAGATTAGGCTAGGGGAATTACTCTCTCTGCTAGGGTTCAGGTGCCAAAGTAATTACATCTAATGGCTTGTTCCACACCCAGTACTCAGGATTTATGGACATTGTGCGAATGATTTGGGAGATTTATGTTCCTCAAAGTTACATGTGTGTGATTGGTACTTATGGAGTCTAATGCTATTGTTACTGGCTTCAGACTGTGTCAAGTATAAATGAACTACCATCTTAAAAGCTGCATTCTCAAATGTTATGTACAGTCTTATAAAACTCAAATAGTGGTTTTAGCCCAACAAACAAAGATTACAAAGTTGTAAAATTTGAAAGAAATCATGTTTTTACAGTGTGATGAATCACTGTCAAGGCTGACATTCAACTTAATGATAATTTGATAACAAGCAGTTACTGATATAATTCCTCATTCATGCTTGCTACTTGCTTTTCTGCTGCTTTTTGCATTAAAGCAAAACATGCTACACTTTATTATTTAGTAACCACGGGGTTGTAACCACAGGATTAATTATGAGCACAGTTTTAAATCTAACACCAATTATGGATTGTTTCTTACTCACAAAAGATTTAATGGATTTGATTATAATTAGTCAGTGAGCCAACCATTGTGAGTCCATACAGCAGAGAAAAGTCCTTTTTTAAATTTAACAAGAATATTTGCAACATTCGCTGTATGTGACCTTGTTGAAGCTACAATGATTATTTTAAAGAAATTCCAAATGTCACATTATCATTTATGATGAATGAGACACCTGCCTTCCTTCCATATTTTGAAAATTATTGTTCCTACCTTCCGGTCAATGACGATATGAGTACAATTTCCTGAACAAGACAGAGACCAAGTGATTAATTTTATTGTTGGTCAGGGGACCAGAGAATAGGAATTCCTCTGGTGAGCAACTATAGAGACATTTTAATTGCATCCATGAAGACTTCCTCCGGTATTTTAATAAAATCGTAAACACATTCTATACATAGCAATTAATGGGACTTTTACCTTCTCTGGGATATATCACAGCATTGCAATTAACTCAGAAGCTGCTTATTCTGTTCACGGGAAAGACCCAAAGGATGTTATCATTTAAAAGGCTGTTTATTTTTCATTTTCAGGGGTGCTACTAGTCTTGCTTTTCTTTTTTTCAATTTATCATCTCTGATGTCCCGATAATTTGGCTGTCATTCAGAATTTTCCACGCTCACTACCACAGGGGGTGTTCCCAGGCCATGTCTGAGAAACAGAGCCAAGCTACAAACAGGGAGGGATACAATTCACCGAAATGTGCTGCAAATTACCCTGAATAGCCTTTCAGTCTCAAAATGACTGGCAAGTTATACCAAGAGAAGGTCTCTTCAGCAGTCTGATGGCTAACATCTATCACATGGCTGATAACAAAACCGGATACTTGTTCTACAGATTCTGAAAGGATATTTCTGGAGAACAGTTAAAGAGAATCATACAATCCCTATAATGCAGAGAGAAGCCATTCAGCCCATTGAACCCGCACTGACTCTCCAAAGAGCTTTTATGGCCTCCACGTTATCTTCAAAACCCACATTTCCCATGGCTAACCCATATGGCCTGCATATCCCTGAACACCATGGGCAATTTAGTATGGCCAATCCACCCTAAGCTGCACACCTTTGGACTGTGGGAGGAAACTGGAGCACCCTCAGGAGACACACACAGACATGGGGAGAATGTGCAAACTTCATACAGGGAGCCACCCAGTACTAGAATTGAACCTGGGTCCCTGGTGCTGGGCTACCCAGTATTGTGAAATGGAGTAGTTACATGGACAACATGTCATGACTGGAAGGATGGAGGCAATGCCTTTGCCCATTCACTGCTGGGTTGTTCTGCTTACTGTGCGGTTTGTGAAAAATACTTAGTATAGAGAAAGGCCTGAAACCAGACATTAGATTAGATTCTCTCCAGTGTGGAAACAGGCCCTTTGGTCCAACAAGTCCACACCGACCCTCCGAAGAGTAACCCGCCCACATCCATTTCCCTCTGATTAGTGCACCTAACAGTATGGGCAATTAAGCGTGGCCAATTCACCCTAACCTGCACATCTTTGGATTGTGGGAGGAAACCGGAGCACCCGGAGGAAACCCATGCAGACACTGGGAGAATGTGCAATCTCCACACAGACAGTTGCCCAAAGCTGGAATCGACTCTGGCACTGTGAGGCAGCAGTGCTAACCACTGAGCCGCCATGTTCAGTGGATTAATGCCAAACTAGTAACCAGGCAAATGGGGTCTCTTGAATCGATAGCTCACACAATACTTACCATTGGGTCAATGTTTGGAATGTTGTAGATGAAGTAATCTCGAACCTGATTCAAGCAGGGTGGGGGCACCTTTCCTTCACTGGCTCACCATGAAAATCTAAAAATCAATCCCCTCTCTGGGAGTGAAGATCTTCACACTGAATCTTCACACTGAAACATCGATTTCGCTGCTCGTTGGATGCTGCCTGAACTGCTGTGCTCTTCCAGCACCACTAATCCAGTATTTAGTTTTCAGCATCTGCAGTCATTGTTTTTACCTACTTAAATAGATTAAATAATCTGAATTGGATAAACCATAAAAGTCTTGCAAGGACTCAACTCTGGTTTGGTAAACATAGAAACACAGAAGCGAGGAGCAAGAGGAAGCCATTTGGCCCTTTGGGACTGCGCTGCTATCTATGTTGATCATTGCTGATCATTTATATCAAAATAATATCAACAGTGCTTTCTCTCCATAGCCCTTCAATGCCTGTAGAATCTAAAAAAAAATCAATTGCTTTCTTGATTATATTTAGTGAGCTGTACACTAAAGACCTTCTGTGGTCAAGAATTCCACAAGTTAACCACCTTCTGAGTGAAGAAATATTTCCTCATCTCAGTCCTAAAGGGTCTATCCCATATTTTGAGAATCTGGTTCTAGACTCCTTGACCAGAGGAAGAGGTCTCCGTCCTCCCTACATTTAGTCTGTCCAGCCCTGTTGGAATGTTAATCAGATTTTGCTTTTGCTGGTGCCACGTTAAGTTGGTTTAATTCAAACTGTAGCTTTCTATACACTTGAGAGCCCCTATTCACCTTCACTTACATTTTCTGGTCTTACTTTGAATCTTTTTCGAAGAGGAGAAAATGTATTCTCCACAAGAGTAGTTTTATTTGCAACATCTTAAACACGGTGAGGGATTTTTATGTGCAATAGGTAGAAGTCTAGACAAAAGAATAATTTCCGAATCAGCATGTATTCATACCTGTAGAAATTTTGCTGTGAAGAAGTGATTCATTTTGGCAGAGGGCCCTATGCAATTATATTCAACAAGAATCTTACTTTTCATTGTCACCTTCTAATTCTATTCATAGACTCAAAGGAGCGGCCAATCCATGTTGGTTCACTTCCAGTCACTATTGCAATATACCACACTGGTGTCATGGGTACAAAATATGAAGAATATGAGAAAGGTTATACTCCAGGGATAAACATTTCACTGTTGATCTTCACAAGGTTGTAAACATTAGGAGCTGGAGTAGACAATTTGGTTCATTGACCATTCAAACAAGGAACAAGAGTAGGTGACAGGGAGACAGTTCCACCATTCAGTAAGATCCTGATGTGGAGGAGCTGGTGTTGAAGTGGGGTGGACAAAGTTAAAAATCACACCACACCAGGTTATACTCCCGCAAGTTTATTTGGAAGCACAAATAAACTTGTTGAAATATAACCTGGTGCTGTGTGATTTTTAACGCAGTAAGATCATGGCTGATTTGACACTGCCTCATCAGTCAACAAGAGAATGACTGAAAGTAACAAATGCTGGAGATCACAGTGGGTCAGGCAGCATCCAGGGAGAGAGAGCAAGTTAACATCGAGACTTGAAACATTGACTTGCTCTCTATCCCTGGATGCTGCCTGACCTGCTGTGATCTCCAGCATTTGTTACTTTCAGTTCAGATTCCAGCATCTGCAGGAATTTGCTCTGACAAAGAGCATTGTTGATAGGAATCCTGCCAGATGACTGGAGGATAGTAAATGTTGCTCCCTTGTTCAAGGAGGGCAGTCGAGACAGCCCTGGAAATTATAGACCAGTGAGCCTTACATCAGTTGTGGGAAAAGTGTTGGAAAGGATTATAAGAGATAGGATTTATAATCATCTAGAGAGGAATAAGTTGATTAGGGACAGTCAACAAGGTTTTGTGAAGGATAGGTTGTGCCTCATAAACCTTATTGAGTTCTTTGAGAAGATGACCAAACAGGTGGATGAGAGTGAAGTGGTTGATGTGGTGTATATGGATTTCAGTAAGGCCTTTGATAAGGTTTCCCACTGTAGGCTACTACACAAAATACGGAGGCATGGGATTGAAGGTGATTTGACGGTTTGGATCAGAAATTGGCTAGCTGAAAGAAGACAGAGGATGCTGGTTGATGGGAAATGCTCATCCTGGAGTTCAGTTACTAGTGGTGTACCACAAGGATCTGTTTTGGGGCCACTGCAGTTTGTCATTTTTATAAACGACCTGAATGAGGGCGTAGAAGGATGGGTGAATAAATTTGCGGATGACACTTAGGTCGGTGGAGTTGTGGACAGTGATGAAGGATGCTGTATGTTAGAGAGGGGCATAGATAAGCTGCAGAGCTGGGCTGAGAAGTGGAAAATGGAGTTTAATGTGGGAAAGTATGAGGTGATTCACTTTGGAAGAAGTAACAGAAATGCAGAGTACTGGGCTAATGCTAAGATTCTTGGTAGTGTAGATGAGCAGAAATCTCAGTGTCCATGTACATAGATCTCTGAAAGTTGCCACCCAGGTTGATGGAGTTGTTAAGAAGGCATACAGTGTGTTAGCTTTTATTGGTAGAGGGATTGAGTTTTGCAACCACGAGGCCATGCTGCAGCTGTACAAAATTCTAGTGTTGCCATACTTGGAGTATTGCATACCGTTCTGGTTACTGCATTATAGGAAAGATGTGGAAGCTTTGGAAAGGGTTCAGAGGACATTTACGAGGAGGTTGCCTGGTATGGAGGGAAAGTCTTATGAGGAAAGGCTGAGGGACTGGGGTTTGTTTTCATTAGAGAGAAGAAGGTTGAGAGGTGGCTTAATTGAGACATGTAAGATAATCAGAGGGTTAGATAGTTTGGACAATGATGGTGATGGCTAGCATGAGGGAACATTGCTTTAAATTCAGGGGTGATAGATATAGAACCGATGTCAGAGATTGTTTCTTTACTTGGAGAGTAGTAAGGGGGTGGAACACACTGCCTGCAACTGTAGTAGACTCGCCAACTTTAAGGGCATTTAAGTGGTCATTGGAGAGGTATATAGACAAGAATGGAATGGTATAGGTTAGATGGTCTTCAGATTGACTTCATATGTCGGCACAACATTGAGGGCCGAAGGACGTGTGCTGACTGTAATGTTCTAGGATCTATGTTCTATGTTCTAAAGAGAAATGCTGACCTGACTGTGGCTTTAGGTCCACTTTCCTGTCTGTCCCTCATGACCCTTGACTCTATTAGCCACAGGACCACAGCCTTTTATAAAGGTGCAGAAGGAGACAATTTGGCCCATTGTGGCGACACCAGCTTATTAAATGTGTGCCACTATCCAGTGTTAACCTCTTGCTTTATACCAATATCCTTGCACATTATCTTTAAACAAATAATCCTTTCTCAAATGCCTCAATTGAACCCTCTTCCTCACATTGCCAGATAGCACATTCCACACCTGAACTACTCTCTGAGTGGAAAGATTTTTCCTTCATCACCCTTACTTCTTTTGCAGGTCAATTATGTATCAAAACATTGTCTCAGCTATCCATGGATATATTCAATGGCCTCTAATGTTCACTGTCAAAAACAATCTCCAAAACCCAACCATTCTCTGCAAGAGGAACTTTCTCTTCACCTCAATTTTTATTTTGCAGATCTTTCATTTTTAAACTGCATCCCTGCATCCCCCCCCCCCCTCCCCCAAGCGAATTCCAGTGTTCATCTCTGGGGGAAACGTTCTTTGAACATCTACCCTTCCAAGGCTCCTCAGAATGTCGCAGTGTTTCCATTTAACCATTTCCCATTCTTTTAAACTACATTTAGTTTCGGCCCAAAGTGTTCCAATATTTCTTCATAAGAGGAGTCTATGACTCTGATCCATCATCCCAAGAGCGAGCTTAGTGAACCTTTGCAGAAATGTTTCCAATACAGAAATATCCTACCGCATTAAACAGTCCAAAACAGGATATTATGATCAGGCTTAGATTTTTAGGATTTTATATTGTCATATGTACTTGATGCCACTATTTAAGAAAAGTGGTGATAACAAGTCATGGGAACCATAGACCGGTGAGCCTGATGTCAGTAGTGGACAAGTTGTTGGATGGAATGCTGAGGAAGAGGATTTACATTTATTTAGAAAGGCAAGGACTTATTATGGATAGTCAACTTGGCTTTATGCATGGGAAATCATGTCTCAATACCTTGATTGAGTTTTTTTGAAGGAGTAACAAAAAAGGGTTGATGAGGGCAGAGCAGTAGACGTGATCTGGACACTGGTTAGAAAGATTTGATCTCATGGAACACTGGGAGAACTAGCCATTTAGATACAGAACTGGCTCGAAGGTAGAAGACAGAGGGTGGTGGTGGACGGTTGCTTTTCAGACTGGAGGCCTGTGACCAGTGGAGTGCTGGGTCTACTACTTTTCATCATTTATATAAATGATTTGGATGTGTTCATGGGAGGTACAGTTAGTAAGTTTGCAGATTACTGCAAAATTGGTGGCATAGTGGACAGTGATGAAGGTTATCTCAGAGTACAACAGGATCTTGATCAGATGGGTCAATGGGCTGAGAAGTGGCAGATGGAGTCTAATTTAGGTAAATGTGAGGTGCTGCATTTTGGAAAAGCATATCAGAGCAGGAGTTATACACTTAATGGTAAGGTCCTGAGGAGTGTTGCTGAACAAAGAGACCTTGGAGTGCAGGTTCATAGCTCCTTGAAAGTAGAGTCACAGGTAGATAAGATAGTGAAGAAGGCGTTTGGTATACTTTCCTTTATTGAGTACAGGAGTTGGGAGGTCATATTGCAGCTATACAGGACATTGGTTAGGCCACTGTTGGAATATTGTGTGCAATTCTGGTCTCCTTTCTATTAGAAAGATGTTGTGAAACTTGAAAGTGTTCAGAAAAGATTTACAAGGATGTTGCTAGGGTTGGAGGATTTGAGCTACGGGGAGAGGCTGAACAGGCTGGGGCTGTTTTCCCTGGTGTGTCGGAGGCTGAGGGGTGACCTTATAGAGGTTTATAAAATCATGAGAGGTATGGATAGGGTAAATTTACACTTTATTTTTCTCTGGGGTAGCAGAGTCCATAACTAGAGGACATAGGTTTTTGCTAAGAAGGGAAAGATATAAAAGGGACGTAAGGGGCAACTTTTTCACACAGATAGTGGTACGTGTATGGAATGAGCTGCCAGAGGAAGTCGTAGATGCTGGTACAATTGCAACATTTAAAAGGCACCTGGATAGGTATATGAATAGGAAGGATTTAGAGGGATATGGATCAAGTGCTGGCAAATGAGGCTAGATTAGGTTGAGATATTTGGTCAACATGGGAGAGTTGGACCAAAGGGTCTGTTTCCATGCTGTACATCCCCATGACTCAATGACTCTACAGAAATAAAGGTGTACATTAAAAATTGTACAAAGTTAGCACTCTGTGGTGCCATCTTAGTATATCAAAAAACAAGATTGGAACCAGAAGCAGAAATAAAAGATGCAGACAAAAGAAAAAGAAACATGCAGATCACTCCCTGCGTTGGCCATGAGTCATTACCGCCAGGAAAACAAAGCCACGGGGTCTGTTCCACAGTCAGGAAAAGCTCAGGGCCATGGAGTCCTTGCACGCTGCCCCAGTCAGAGGGCTACGGCCTACACCATCAGGTACCAAGGGCTAGCCACAGCCTCGAACCATACAGCAACTGGAACCGTATCACTATTGATTGGCATCACCTGACCATCGCTGTGAGTACAGGCTGGGCCAATCTCAGCAATGCAGCCATTGCTGAAGCTGTTGCTTCTCAACCTGTGCTCAAACCTGACACTGGGATCACCACTGCTGACACTTTGGAATGGAGATCACTGCCACACTGCAGATACTCTGGGGTGGAGATAACTCCCACAATTCAGATACTCTGGGGTGGAGATAACTCCCACAATGCAGATACTCTGGGATGGAAATCATTCCCACACTGCAGATACTCTGGGATGGAGATCACTGCCACACTGCAGATACTCTGGGAAGGAGATAACTCCCACAATGCAGATACTCTGGGATGGAGATCACTCCCACACTGCAGATACTCTGGGATGGAGATAACTCCCACACTGCAGATACTCTGGGATGGATATCACTGTCACACTGCAGATACTCTGGGATGGATATCACTCCCACACTGCAGATACTCTGGGATGGAGATCACTCCCACACTGCAGATACTCTGGGATGGTTATCACTCCCACACTGCAGATACTCTGGGATGGTTATCACTCCCACACTGCAGATACTCTGGGATGGAGATAACTCCCACACTGCAGATACTCTGGGATGGATATCACTGTCACACTGCAGATACTCTGGGATGGTTATCACTCCCACATTGCAGATACTCTGGGATGGAGATCACTCCCACACTGCAGATACTCTGGGATGGAGATCACTCCCACACTGCAGATACTCTAGGATGGGGATAACTCCCACACTGCAGATACTCTGGGATGGAGATCACTCCCACACTGCAGATACTCTGGGATGGAGATCACTCCCACACTGCAGATACTCTGTGATGGAAATCACTCCCACACTGCAGATACTCTGGGATGGAGATCACTGCCACACTGCAGATACTCTGGGATGGATATCACTCCCACATGGCAGATACTCTGGGATGGAGATCACTCCCACACTGCAGATACTCTGGGATGGAGATCACTCCCACACTGCAGATACTCTGGGATGGATATCACTCCCACACTGCAGATACTCTGGGATGGAGATCACTCCCACATTCTGACACTTACCGATGGCTTTTATAATTATAGCAGAGCCCTTAATATTTTTATAATTTATCTCACAATCCGACAATCTTTTCTGTGGCCCTTCTATCTAATCTATCCCTATAACTTTGCTGTCTCTTTCTAACCTCCTCAGCACCTGCGTTCACACTAATACCAAAAAGATGAAATGCTGGAGAAACTCAGCAGGTCTCGCTGCATCTGCAAAAGAAAGCAGAGTTCATGTTTTGAGTCCAGTGACCTGACTTCAGAACTAGACTTGATACATTAACTCTGCTTTCCCTCCACAGATGCTGCCAGACTCTGCGAGTTTCTCCAAGACTATCTGATTTTGTTTCAGAAATCCAGCATTTATAGTTCTTTGTTTTATTCTATTTTCCTATCTATTATCCTATTGTCAGCAAATTTAGCTACAATACAGTAATTCCATCATCTGAGTCATTAACATTGACCATAGACAGTTGAGCCTCCAGCAATGATCCTTCTTGCACTTTTAGTTCCAGTTTGACAACTTGTAAATAAGCCATTCATTCCCATTCTCTGCTTTCTGTAAGTTGGCCTTTTTTTATCCACACTAATGTATCACCCTCAACAAAATGAACTCTTATTTTACACAGTAACCTCTTAAGCTGCTTTTTGTCGAATATCTATTTTCTATCCAAAAACATTACATCAACTGGTTCCCCTTTATTTCTCCTGCTTCCTACATCATCAAAGAATTTTAACAAATTTGTCAAACACAATTTCCCTTTCACAAATTCATGTTGCTTGACTTGGTAATATGATGATTTTCTAAAGACCTGAGACCGCCTCCTTAATGCCTGAATTTTCCCAATTATAGATTGAGACTAACTTACCTGTAGCTTCTGACTTTCTGTCTCTGTCTTTCTCGAATGGAATCACAGAGGTCTATAGGACAGGAAGAGATCTTTCTGTCCATCCCACCTGCACCTGTCATACAGTCATAGAGTCATAGAGATGTACAGCATGGAAACAGACACTTCGGTCCAACCCGTCCATGCTGACCAGATATCCCAACCCAATCTAGTCCAACCTGCCAGCACCCAGCCCATATCCTGCCAAACCCTTCCTATTGATATACCCATCCAAATGCCTCTTAAATGTTGCAATTGTACCAGCCTCCACCCCATTCTCTGGCAGCTCATTCCATACACATACCACCCACTGCGTGAAAAAGTTGCCCCTTAGGTCTCTTTTATATCTTTCCCCTCTCACCTTAAACTTATGCCCTCTAGTTCTGGACTCCCCAACCCCAGGAAAAAGACTTTGTCTATTTATCCTATCCACGCTCCTCATAATTTTGTAAACCTCTATAAGGTCACCCATCAGCCTTCGACGCTCCAGGGAAAACAGCCCCAGCCTGTTCGGCCTCTCCCTGTAGCTCAGATCCTCCAACCCTGGCAACATCCTTGTAAATCTTTTCTGAATCCTTTCAAGTTTCACAACATCTTTCCGATAGGAAGGAGACCAGAATTGCACACTATATTCCAACAGTGGCCTAACTAATGTCCTGTACAACCGCAACATGACCTCCCAACTCCTGTACTCAATACTCTGACCAATAAAGGAAAGCATACCAAATGCCTTCTTCACTATCCTGTCTACTTGTGACTCCACTTTCAAGGAGCTATGAACCTGCACTCCAAGGTCTCTTTGTTCAGCAACACTCCCTAGGACCTTACCATTAAGTGTACAAGTCCTGCTAAGATTTGCTTTCTCAAAATGCAGCCCCAGCCTGTTCAGCCTCTCCCTGTAGCTCAGATCCTCCAACCCTGGCAACATCCTTGTCTCCTATTATTAATTCTCTGGTGTCAGCCTTTAAGAGAACAAGTAATACTCACCTTAGGTATTCATTTCCTTTTTATGCACATGTTGAAGCTTTTAATGCCTTTCCATCTTTCTTGCTAGTTTTATTTAATGCTTTGATTTCTCTCTTTTTTTTGCCATCCTTTGCTGGTATTCCTGTTTTTTTCTCTGACCTTCCATTAATGTGAGCAGCATTGTGCATCTTTTTGTTCAAAATGATGTGATCCTTAACTTCTTTAGTTAGCTATGGATAGTTCATTTTTATTGTAGAGTCTTTCTTTCTGCATGGAATATATCTTTGTTGAGATTTATGAATCATCTCATTAAATGTCTGCCACTGCCTGCCTCCTGTCATTAAAGTTCAGCAAAGGCAACTCTGTCCTCAAACCCTTACAATTGCCCTTATTTTAGTTTAAGACACAAGTTTCCGATTCACATTTCACATCCTTAAAACTGAATTTGAAATTGTTACCTGATACCCAAGGGATTTTTTCTTTTGAGGTCATTTTCACTTCATTTATTCATGAGATGTGGGCATTGCTGGCTGGGCTAGCATTTATCGTCCATCCATAATAACCTTGAGAATGTGACAGTGAGACACCTTCTTGAACTGCTACATTCCTTAGAGTGTAGGCACACCCACATTGTTGTAAATTAATTCTGTCTCTTGCACTTTGGAGTTACTAAGACTTTACTTATTTAGGATTATCCATGTCCATTGACACATGAGGCAGTCAAAGAATGTGCCTGTATCCATTTCAATAGGTAGTGTTTCCTGGAACAGATCTTTAGTCTGTTGCCAGGACCTTTAATATAAACCTACCAAGAGCAGCTGGCCAGGTGATTGACATGCTCGCTGTGTTCTGTTGCGATGATCTTCTAAGTTAATGGTCAACTTGTTTACTAGGTGCTATGAATGTCAGTGTCAGAGGAAGTGGATGTTTGACCTTATTTGCTGATATACTTTTATTTTTGTGAGCTCGGTCCATTCCTGTCATGTCCTTATAGAGGTCCATGTGGGTAAGTAATAACCTGATTTAAATTACTCAAACTAATCAATAATGTCACCTATCTAATTCTCAGCAAGACAGGTACACAATCCTTTATCCAAAATTCCGAAATTAGTAAAGCTCCAAAATCAAATTTTTTTCGTGGAGTGTGAAGCGTCATTTTGGAGTGCGAACAGGTGACCTACTCGAACCATGTCACTCAGATGTGATGTGGTGGCGTGGCCCAGCACTAACAGGCATCAATTGTGTCTCAACGCTCGTACTATTCACAGGTGCATCTGTCGTAAGGTAATTTTTAAAAAAAATTTCATTATGAAAATGTCATTTATTCCAAAATCTGAAAAGATCAGAATTTCAAAACACAACTGGCCCAAAGGATTTCGGATAAAGGATTGTGTATCTGTACTAATTTAAACCCAATAATGAGACTGGCAACTGAAAAAAAAACACCTTCTACAGGTTGTTCTGCTATAATGAATGCTTCATTGTAACGTGATTGACAAATTGGGGACACTGGTTCTAAAGCACAAACTTTTAAAACGTGTGTTGGCTGTAACACAATTACATCACCAATACTTTAAGTGTTGTTTCTAAACTGTGATTTTTCTATAACACAAGAACACAAACATAGAAGAACTACCTGTATTTATAAAGAACGGTCAAGACAAAATGTCATTAGAAATTTCATAGGAACATTTATAAAGCAAACTTTGGGGGTGGGGGAAAGTTGATTAGCTCGGTTGGCTGGGGAGATTACTTTAAGATGCACAGCAACACCAACAGTGTTCGGTTCAATTCCTATACCATCCGAGGTTATCAGGAATGATTATCCTGCTCAACCTCTCCCCTCTCTTGAGGTTTGGTGACGCTCGGGTCAAACCACCACCAGCTATAGGAACAGGAGTAGGCCATTCAGCCCCTTAAGCCGCTTTCATTATTCAGTCAAATCATGGCTATTTGTGGCCTAACACTATGTACCTGCCTTTGACTCATATCCCTTCATAGCTTTGTTTCACAAAGCAAAATTTTACATGAAACACATGTGGGGATATTAGGGCAGGTGCCAAATGCTTGATTAAGGACTCAAATTTAAAGCAATGTCTGAAAGGAAAGGGCTTAGAGACGTCAGTGCCTGAAGGTTTCAGCCCACAAAGCTAATAAAACCACGGATGCTCAAGAGAACAGAATTAGCTGAACACAGTTATCTCAGAGGATTGTGGGTTTGGAGCAGATGAACAAAGATAGCGAGTGGCAAGTTCATGGATGGAACTGTAAAGAAGGATGAGAATATGAAGATTAAGAAGACGATATACATCAGCAAGTCCTGCTGTGATGGACAGGAATCAGAGCTGGAGGTTTTGGGAAGCCAACAAAATATATGGGATTACATTTGGAAGACATTTTAGAACACTTCATGTGGTATTTACATAATGTATGTAGTTTCTGTTGCTACAAGTCAAGTAACCATTTTTATGCACTAGATATCACAGTCCACAGATAGAAGACTGGACATTTATGATTAATTTATTTTTTGCGTTGTATGTCCACCTTCAAGTTTATTTCCAAGCCATTCATCATCCTGACTTGAAAACATACCACTGTTCCTTCAGTGTTGCTAAGTCAACAGCCTGGAACTCCATCCCTAATGACATTGTGGGCCGACCAACAGCACATGGATTGCAGGTAACTCAAGAAGTCAACTTGCCCCATCTTCTTAAGGGGCAACTAGAGATGGGCAGGGGCCAGCAATCAGTGGATTATGAAATTCAGGAAATAGTCAATTCCAAAGTGTTTCGACATTTGATTTATAGATTGTTAACTTCAATTCTGTCTGACAGTAAGAGTGGGGACATTCTAATGTTTTCAGTTGGTCACTCAGAACAGTTTGAGGGGACTGAACAGTCAATTTTAGAAATTAGAACAAGGCAGTTAGGGGAGAAGGTTGCTACCTTTGGGCTGTTAGTCTGTCAGGTATTTAGGAACAGGGAGAAGAAAAGTGAAGCTGCAGCAGACTCCAAGCCATAACACTCTGAAGAAGCCAGAAAACTAGAGGGTGCAGTCCGGTGTACAAGATAAGGGCTAAGAATTTGGCAGTTGATTGGGCTTGGAAAAAGCAATAAGCCATCAATAGTGACATGGAACTGAGACCAAGGGTGAAGGAAGTCCACAAGCATATTTGTTTAATGCATTGAGCAAGCCTTGTGCTCAGAGAAACAGAGGAGCAGTACCAAGTTGATGAAACGAGCTACCTTTGAAAAGCAGAAACTGTATTATGAATAGATACCGGGATATAGTTTTAACATTCCAGGGCATTGTGGACCCAGGAAAGAAGGATGAAAATCAAAATCTGAGCGGTCCGTGAGGTACGCTGTGGTGGAGTGGATTTGGAGGAATTTCCAAAGCTAGATCTTCAAATAGAAGAAGGAAAAATACTTTGTAAAGTTTAATGAAGTTTGATAACCTACAATATCACTAACATTTAGGGGTTTGCACAGCAACCTGTGAGATCTGGGTTGGCCACATTTGCTATTTGATGGTTCTTTGGTATTTGACCAATCACCCATATTTTCTTCATGTTAATTTTAAAAATTCATTCACAGGAGAAGGCTATCGCTGGCCAGGACAGCATTTATTGCTCGTTCCAACTTGCCCAATTAGCTATTGAGAGTCAACCACATTGTTGGCCTAGAACTCCCTCCTGGGGCCTAGGGTCACATGTAGCTAGATCAGGTAAGGATGGCAATTTCCTTCCCTAAAGGACAGTAGTGAACAAGATGGATTTATCCAACAATCGATATTGGTTTCGTAGTCACCATTAGACTCTTAATTCCAGATTTTTATTGAATTCCAAACTTCACCATCTGCTGCGGTGGGATTTAAACTTGGGTATCCAGGACTATTCTGGATATCTGAATGTAAGTAGATCAGTGAGTTGTTTTTAACTTTTATATTTGGCCAGAGAATATTTTGTAGTTGTTTGTTCAGAACAGCAGAATCTTGTAGATTTCTTCCTCTTGTAATTACCTGAAATCTCACATTTCGCTTAAAGAAGTGACAGGTACCAAACCAGATTGCAGTGGTCTGATCTTGGGTCATAACACATTTGATCTTCTGTAATACTGTCGTAGTTGGTCAGGAAAGTGATGTTAGAGGAGAAAGTGAGGACTGCAGATGCTGGAGATCAGAGCTGAAAATGTGTTGCTGGAAAAGTGCAGCAGGTCAGGCAGCATCCAAGGAGCAGGAGAATCGACGTTTCGGGCATCAGCCCTTCTTCATTCCTGAAACGTTGATGCCCGAAACGTTGATTCTCCTGTTCCTTGGATGCTGCCTGACCTGCTGCGCTTTTCCAGCAACACATTTTCAGCAGGAAAGTGATGTTAGCCAGGTTAGCAGGAATATTAGGAATAGGAATAAGTCATTCATATCCCTGACTCAATTCCATCATTCAATTAGATCACAGACCTTCTGCACCTTATGTGCATTGCATTCCATTTGCAGCAACACAGTGATCTTTCTACCTCAGTCTTATAAGTTACAATTCTATAGTGATTCATAGACCTCTGGGAGACAAGTTTCTAAATTTCTTTTCTCCTTCACGTGGAGAAGTGATTATTGATTTTGCTTCTGAATGCTGGGGTTTTAAATTTACAACGTTACCTGTTTATTCCAGACGCCCCCTCACAAGCCTGTGGTTTTTCTGTCTCCACTCTAATGTTAAGAGTATTTTGTGATTGGCAAGTAGGATGACAACTCATGATGAGAGATTGCTCCCTGGGTCAATAGAGTTTCACAAAGAGTCTTCGATTGTAAGAGCAACAGTAACCTAAAACGTTTACATGGACCCATGATCAGCAATACCGTCAAAACATCAAGGCCTATTTGCCGATGGATGTCTAATGCAGATGGGAGTGAGCTTGTTTCCAATGTTTTTTCATAGAAAAAGACTTTGCTGGATTTGCATTGATAAATGAGAAATCAATCTAGACAGAGAGCTACCCAAGAAATCTGAACTTTGCTCCACAATAATCAGTACATTCAACAGAAAAGCAATGGATAAAGCAGGGAAAAATGATCTCTGGCCCATGATACAGAAGCAGCTCTATTCAAGGTCAGGATATTGATTCGTACTGACATCAAAACTCCACAAAGCATCATAAAATGTATTTGTGTCCATGCTCTACAACCAGAGAACCAGGATATCTAATTGTACAGACTTATTTTTCAGGTACAAAGCCACTAGATTACAAGCTTCCAGATATCAAACATTCCTGAAGAGCTGGCTAACTTGTCAAATTTACAGCAGTGATAAATAGAAGTTAGATTGAACCGAATTTCACTGAGCTTATGCCTACTGGAAAAATAAGTGGGTTTGGGTGGGGATAATACAGAGAATAGTCTGTGAGCCTGACACAACTTGGCAAAGCAGAAGTGAGTAGAGAGAGGACTATGAAGGGAATGTATAAAACCAATTTAAGAATGGAATTAAACTGACTAGATTCACGATTGATAGCCATAAATCCATCAATTTTTACAACATGTACAATCCCAACTTTGACACCTGGGTTGTAACAAAAACAGAAATTGTTGGTCAAATTCAGCATGTCTGGCAGCATGAGTGGAGAGAGAAACAGAGTTAAAGTTTCAGGCCTAGTGACCACAACCTGTTGGCTTTCACTATCATTTCTGTTTTTATCCAACATGTTTATTTGGAAGTACAAGCTTTCGGAGTGCTGTTCCTTCATCAGGTCGACAAGTGAGGAAGCAGCAGTGCTCTGGAAACTTCTACTTCCAAATAAACCTGTCGGACTATAACCTGGTGTTGTGTGATTTTTAACTTTGGCACCACTACATTGTATCGGTTTTTAATTCAGATTTCCTGCATCCATAGATCTTTGTTTTATTAACTTGATGAATGGATTGTACCTCTCTTCCAATAACCCAATTTCCAAACACTCAGTTTTATTCTGCCATGTTACTACTGATAATGCCTGTGACTGTTATTGTTGAAGCAATTCAAAACCATCTCAATGCCTGCTCTCTTCTCCGTAATCTTGTCCCAACTTCTGTGCTAAATGTTTGTTATCCCTCTGCAATACGCAATGATCTCTATCAATAAATCTGAGTGGCAAAACATACTTTGCTTAAAGAGCTTTCTTGCTCACGACTTCATGCCTCACTCTCTAACTAGTAGGTTTTCATTTACTGTATAAAAACATGCAATGGTAAAACTTCATAAAAACACAGTTGTCAAATTCCTAAAACATGAGACCTCATTGTAACCGAGTTGTGGATAAAAGATCCCATCAGAAGTGGGCAAAATGGGGGAGAAGTGAGATGAGAGGTATATGGAGACTTAGGGAGATGTGGTTGGGTTCTTGGCTGGGAAGAAGCTCAGAGCAGAGCTCTGGAAGACAGGGTCAAAGAAGGACTGCACAAAAATTACAGGAAAAGCTCAGCAAGTCTGTCAGTATCTCTGGAGAGAAATCAGAGTTAAAGTTTCAGATCGAATGACCCTTCCTCAAACCTCAGAGAAGAACCTGGGTCCAGGGAGGCCAGGAATGAGGCCAAGGTGGGGATTGGATCAGGTAATAAGGATATTACTCATTTGGGAGCCATGAGAACCCTACACTCTAAGTCATGTCACTGCATATTATACCCTGTCCCAATGGATTCAACATTCATGTTGACAAATCTCTCCACCTCTGTTCCAAAAGAAACAATCTTTGTGAACCAATGAATGTGTTAAATGTTTTTATATCTTTCATCATCTCATTTTCTCTTTGCCTCATCTAGAATGGAACAGAAGAATGCATTGATAGAGTGAGATGAAGTGGGTGGAAAAATGTGCAAGCACTGATCCATTGGACTGAATGGCCCCATTCTGTACTGTTGGCTCGATGGAACTGTATGGAATATTCCAAGTCTAGCCTGGGGCTTGTAATGTTCTGTCCCTGCTAATACCTTATTGAATCCACATCATTAGACTGTTGTGGATTTATTTTTTTCTGCAGAATGGCAGATCCAAAACTGTGCAGAGAACCTAAGATTGCATTTGCCTCTTTGTACTAGGATGGCAGTCTGCCCTGATGATAAACCTGACTTTTAGTTTCGTCTGATAGCTGATGCTGCTACTGGTCCTTCAAGGTGGCACTGTGGTTCAGTGGTTAGTACTGCTGCCTCATAGCACCAGGGGCCTGTGTTTGATTCCAGCCTCGGGTGACTGTCTGTGTGGAGTTTGCACATTCGCCCTGTGTCTGTGTGGGTTTTCTCCACGTGATCCAGTTTCCTCCCACAGTCCAAAGATGTGCAGATTAGACTGGTTTGGCCATGCCCATCGGGTCCAGGGATGTGCAGGCTAGGTGGATTACCCATGGCAAATGTGGAGTTATGGGGATGGGTCTAGATGGGATGCTCCTCAGAGGGTCAGTGTGGACTCGATAGGCCGAATGACCTGCCTCTACATTGTAGAGATTCCATGATTCTAGACTTGGCGTGTCCATTTACATTCATCTCGACAAGTCTCCCGATTCTTTACTTTTCCCATGACCAACCTGTTTCGCCTCCCTTGCTTTAATAACTTTTTTGTCCTTTGATGCCCTCTGTCTTCCATCTTAAGGTTAATGCATTTCAAGCATGTCATGTGGGTTTGTACAAGCCATAATTTAAACTTCTAAATTTCTTCTAATCTTGTGTACTTGCCTGGCTTAATTGAAAGATTGTTTTTAAAAATCTGCTCACATCTCATCTACTGAATTCTTTTTATATATCTAATTGGCCACCTCTTCAAAAATCTCTGTTAACTTTGTCAAACATGATTAGCTTTGAACAAATCAATGCTGGCTACCCATGATTAATCTATGCATTTCTAAATGCTCGTTAATTTTCCTTGACTTATGGATTCTAAGCATTTGAGTGCAAGTGATGTTTGACTAACTGGTTTATTGCACTTTATCCTTTTTTACATTTTTGAATAAAACTGATCCATTGGACATTTTGATTTCTTTCGTCTTCCAGCACAATTTGTATATCTGAGCCAGATTCAAGAGTGTTTGTTACCTTACCTTGTGTTTTTTTTGTCAATAGAGCAGATACTGTCAAGAGTTAGTCATTAGGTTCAGCTTGAGATCTGTGCTCATATGTTTCCAAACATATTCCTTTTCAATAATTCTCTTTGATGATTCTTCTGCATCTTTTTTCTGGTCTCCCTTCTGCCATTATTAGTAAAACTGATGCAAAATATTTATTGAATATTTTAGCCATTCCTTGTTCCTACCTAAATCCCTTTCAACTTTTAGTGATGTTACTCAATTTTAATATTGTTACCGCTTATATGCTCACAAAATTTCTCACTATTTGTCTTTCAAACATCAGCCATCATTTCCCTTTCAGCCTGTTGTTGTGATTGCTGCATTGAGGGAAAATGGTTAAAAATAAATTTGAACTTCCAGTTAACAGCTGAAATGACGTGACAAGCTTGCACTTGTAACTGTAACAAAAGCCAAAAACAGTTGCTTGGCAGTGTAGGACCAGATTGCTTTGAAAAGAGAACTGAGTTGCTGAAGCTGTTTGTCTTGCACTCATCAGGACAAATCCAACAACACCAAATTTCAAACAATTACAACAAAGTGTACAACAGGAGAAAAGGAAACTGTTTGTTTGGAAAAAAGTGCAGCGACAAGCATCCATTCCCTCCACTACCAATGCTCAGTAGCAGCAGTGTGTACTATCCAGAAGATGCACAGCAGAAATTCACCAACGATCCTTAGACAGCATCTTCCAAATCCACCACCACGTTCATCTTAAAGGTCAGGGGCAGAAGATACATCATCACCTGCAGATTCCCCTCCAAGCCACTCACATCCTAAGTTGGAAGTATATCGCTGTTCCTTCATTGTTGCTGGGTCAAGAAGCTGAAACACCCTCCCTAAGGGCATTATGAGTCAAGGTGAAGCAGTGGTTCAGGAAGACAGTTCACTACTTCATTTTGAAGGACAACGAGGATGGGCAATAAATGGGCCCAACAAACCAGACCGACAATGCCAATGTCCAGCCAATCAATAAAAAGATAAATTGGCTGAGGCAGAGGAACAGCAGTAGGCCATTCAGCCCTTCAAGCCTGTTACATCATTTATGTAGATCATGATGATCATCTGTATCAGTGCCACTTTCCTACACTGTCTCCATATACCTTGATATCAGCAGTCTCCAGAGGACGGTCAATTTCTGAGTTAAACTTGTTCAATGTCTGAGCTCCAGCAGCTCTCAGGGGTTGAGAA
Organism: Chiloscyllium punctatum; assembly: GCF_047496795.1. Taxonomy (NCBI): domain Eukaryota; kingdom Metazoa; phylum Chordata; class Chondrichthyes; order Orectolobiformes; family Hemiscylliidae; genus Chiloscyllium; species Chiloscyllium punctatum. The sequence goes on along the minus strand of NC_092779.1, from coordinate 6,132,189 downwards.
TTCCAAAGGTCCACCATTCATTGAATGTAGAAATTTCATCTCATTTTAGTGTTACATGACCTTAACCTTGTCATGAGATTTTGTCCTTCAGCTTGTCTTATTATCATATTCATTAATTTTTTTTATTATTGTAGCTATTAGCACAGACTCAGGATTATTGAGAAAGTGTTGTCCAACTGGAGAATCTTATTGAAACTGTTCTGAGCTTTTGCAAGGGCATGTTTACATTCTGTGCTCCACCTATTACAAACAACTGAAGGAGTCTGTTTCCTTTTCTCCACAGATACTGGCAGACCTGCTGAGTTTGGCTGGTGTTTTCTGTATTTGTTTCAGATTTGCAGCATTTTGCCTTTATTGAAGGATTTTATTAGAAAATCAGTGAAACGTAGGTACAGACCAGACATTGCACCAGCACTGAATTTCAAATCTAACTTGTTTGATTTCGTGGTAGGCCAAATGTTGCTGCTCGTTGGATGCTGCCTGAACTGCTGTGCTCTTCCAGCACCACTATCGCAGTCATTGTTTTTACCAAATGTCTTTTTGAACTGATCGCAGTGGCCGGTAGGTAGCCTGGAAAAAAAAGTATCTCAAAAGTCTGAGCAACGTGCAAAGATGTCTATTGCACACTGCTCTGATCCCATGGCAGTGGAGCAGCATTATCTAACAAGTCAGGTTGATCAGAATAGACCTGTAGTGTTAATTGCTCTTCTCTCCGCAAATAATTCTAGACTTGATGAGAATTTCCAGCATCTTTTGTTTGCATTTTTAACTTTATAGGGTTTCCATTGCAACATTGTGTGACAGAACCTGAATGTGACAAATGCATTGATATAGCAACAGAGAATACATTCTTAATGCGGAGATGCAACGATATTTCCAGACCTTTTTTAAAGCTGGTTGAACATCAATATAGTCAGCAGGCAAGCAAATTCTTCATGCAGTATAAATTTATTGCTCAGAATATATAGTATATGTCTATCATTAGGAAAGAACAGCATTACATCTTGGGTAGAGAGAAAATGCACTTTATAGCGTGTCAACTTTGTATGCATTAACTCAAAATAAAGCAAAGAATAATTTAGTTTAATTTGTTATGCTGTCTCAGGGGAGTTACAGGGAGCAGTAGGTGGATCACATTTCACTGCATCAGTTTTGTCAGCATTCGTGGTGTGAAGCAGCAATGAGTACGTGTGTGTAAAGTAAGCTTCGGTGCTGGGCAAACCACTTTCACAGATCTTATTTCACCAATGTCCCCCGGGGAACACATCTGGGGAATCCTTGACACCAATTGGCTGCTTGAGTAGACTCCATAAGATGTTGTTAAGCAGCTCCCAAAGAGGAGTATTGATCTGAAGGTAATTGTGGGATATTCACAGTGAGGAATGCTATCATTTCTGAGAATAGCTCTCCTCTTGCAGTAAGCCAGTGGTTTGTACCTGTCTGTATCTGATATGTTTCTGTGAATGAAGGGAAATGTTTGCTGCATTGTCCAGAGATTAATAGGGAGGTGTGCTCTAACATAGCAGGTATGTTTCATTCAGTCAATGCATGCCTTTGATATGATGGTGTTAATTGTTGTGCTGATCAAGCCAGAGCTTTTAAACTCAAATAGAAAACTGTTCAAGGTTATCCAACAGCTATTCGTCTGATGTTGATTTTAAATAAGACTTTCACAGTGAATATATGCTCCTCTCACTATACTGACAGTGTAATGTGATTCAGGTTGAGGGCACATTATTTTGTCTCTGTCTGGCCTCCGATTTTCTGCTGCTCTGTGTACTTGGGGATAGCAAATACTGTACCAGTTCCTTCGCTGCATTACTCCTGTGCTTCTCCGACAGTCACTGGAAGCTTGTCCAATTCACAGACGGGAGCAGCTTGTATAACCTTACATTGAGTGATAGTTTCAGGCTGCAGCGCTCTTGAAAAGAATTTAAGATCTGGAGCAATATATTTGTACCAGTAATGGGAAGCAGGAATAATGTAGCTTTATCCAGATCTCACTATCTAGTTGAGCATTAGAGGTGAAATGTAATTTACCTTTCTGAAGGCATCTTACAGCTTTATGTAAAGACTGCTGAAAAGTCAACACATCTTCATTTGTTCATCACATCTGTCATTCTCATGTTCTTATGTGAAAGCTCTATTATTTTGTTACAAAGTTCTGCATGTTGCAGGATCTTAGAAAATGAATCTATTATTGTCCAAACAATACTGTATCTTTTTTCAGAGAAATATTGGATTATGCCAGGCTCAAATATACAATATGCATCAAGTAATGTGCAGAACCTTCCCAGGCAATGAAACAAATGCAGAAAGGAAGTATTGCTGAGTCTTTCCCCTTTGCCAAGATTCATTGCTTTAAAACTTGAATGTGCGGCCAAGTCCCTGTGTTTAATATTAGAGCTGCTGGAGGAACAATGTTTTAATGCACAAACTGAGTGCATCACTAGATGACAAGACAGGTGTCCATTGCTCGTACATTGAGTTCCTGTTTTTACCAAGGTTCAGAGATAATGATCAGAGAGCAGGTCTTTCAAGACTGTCTTACAGACCTCACAGTGGCTGACATTTGAACTGAATTGTTAAAAAGAGAGGTCACATCTCAATAATGATTCAGGGCTCACCTCTGCAGGAAGGGTGTAGTGTGTCATTGGGAAAAGGACACACTATAAGCCGGGGACAAATGCAAACAGAGGAATTTCACATGGGTCAATTCAGTTGTTCTGCAGAACATGCTGTATTCATGCTGCTGAAAGAGTTAAACGATCTTTTTCCTTTTTTAAATATTTCCTTGATATTTTGATAAATAAATTGCTGGAAAACGGTTTTCTTGCGCTAATGAAGAATAGATCTCTCATTCCTTTACTTCAATTTTAATAAGTTAAATACTGTTGTTAACAAAAGAAAGTGACTTTTGCAGAGGGGAAGTAATGGAAAGTGCAGGAATTATCAGCAAGCATCAGATTATAGGATACGTTCTTGAAACAGGCTAAGATCAAATTGCAGACAGATTCAACTGGTTCTCCAGCAATACCTGAGAGGGACATTGATGAGCTCTGTCTCATACAGATCAAGACACAGTGTGAGTGTTTTGCACCATTTGCTCATTTACACTCATCAAGCCATTGAAACAGAAAGCCCTGATCTGTGACTGGGACATTCAGTGCACTTGCATCCTCATACCTTATTCAGTCAGGGCATAAATAGGTCATGACCTCTCCCATAGGTTAATGGCCAAAACTCACAGGCCCCAGTCTCCTTTGCTTTTATGAGAATCGACGTGCTCTTTTGCGCAGTAAGTTTATACTGCTGAGCTGCAAGATGCTTTATTCCCGGACCATGATCTACTTCTTAGGGAGCAGACAACACAGGCTGTTCGATTATCACCAGCTTCTTGGCAATTTTTGAGATTCCAGGAAAACAGAACTCCCTGAAAAGTCTGCTCTTTCAAGTGAAGATCCATAGTTATTTGGCAACATCTCGTTTTTAAAAAATCAGCCTTGTTTTTGTGGACTCTCCCTAAATCTGTTAACTCTTCCAACCCTACAGGGTGCCAAGATTTCCAGGCTTCTCAATTCTGATCGCTTGTGCATTTCTAATTAGTCAGTTCTTCCATAACGTGATAGTCGCCTTCTTGTGCAACCCTGCATTATAGATAAATTGTGCTGTGGCAATGATGCTTAAAGTATTGGCACTCCAATTGCATTACAGCTAACACACATTTTAAAAGTTCACGCTGTACAAACAGTGACCCCAATTCATTAATCGTGTTACAGTGAACTTGTGTTGAAGAATCGCGCGTTATGACAGAATAACCTCTATAATGATTCCTGTTGCATTCCTGTCGAAAACTCCTTCACCTTTCCATGTCTCTCTCTCCTCTTTTGGAACTACCAATCTGACAAACGTTTGGTGATGAGTTTTACTATATCATTAAGTAACTTTGTGTCAAAGTTTGCTAGCTAGCCTTCAATTGAAGCAATTGAGATATTTCACCATTTGAAAGGTGCTATATAAAAGCAAGTTATTGTTTTATTAGCTGAGGCTGATGACACCGATATTCCAGATGGCAGGTTCGATCTCTCCCTCTCTGCCATGTGAGATTATTGGATTACAAATGAATTTACCAAATGTTCGAATCCAATTTTGTTTGAAACTAACACTTGACTTTACGAGATCAAAGCAAATAACTGCAAATAAAAACAGAAAACATGAAGAAAAAAAAATCAACAGGTCTAGCATCTGTGAGAGGGGAGCGGAGTTAATGTTTTAGTTTGATTGTGTCTCTCCTCTGGAACCCTAAAGGTTTATTAGATGCCCTTCTAACAGTCAATGGGAAAATTGAGAAATAGGGCACAGTGTAGAAAAGATTCCAAGGTTGTGGAAAAATTCTGTCAAGTTATAAAAACAATAGCTCACTTACAGAAAAAGGTTGAGACCTTGAGGTTAACAGTGGGAAGTGCATGTGAATCGCAGAATTGTACTGTTTGGGCATCTCCAGGAGATAAGAGCCTTGGAGCCTGAAGATAAAAGATATTTGAACAAAGATCTTTGAGAAGAACATTGTGTAACGCAGTGATGCTCAGATACCAAAGTACCTGATTGAATAAAGAATGTCTGTGCCAAATTCAGGGCTGAAGTTAACGGGCACGTGGCAAATGTTACAACCAGATGAGACATGGGTAACTTTTTTCTTCAAAGTTTGTGAGAGGATTTGTAGCTCGGGTGCTCGTTGTTGTGGTTCTGTTCGCCAAGCTGGGAATTTGTGTTGCAGACGTTTTGTCCCCTGTCCAGGTGACATCCTCAGTGCTTGGGAGCCTCCTGTGAAGCGCTTCTGTGATGTTTCCTCTGGCATTTATAGTGGTTTGTATCTGCCGCTTCTGGTTGTCAGTTCCAGCTGTCCGTTGCAGTGGTCGGTATATTGGGTCCAGGGCGATGTGCTAATTGATTGAATCTGTGGATGAGTGCCATGCCTCTAGGAATTCCCTGACTGTTCTCTGTTTGGCTTGTCCTATAATAGTAGCGTTGTCCCAGTCGAATTCATGTTGCTTGTCATCTGCGTGTGTGGCTACTAAGGATAGCTGGTCGTGTCGTTTCGTGGCTAGTTGGTGTTCATGGATACGGATCATTAGCTGTCTTCCTGTTTGTCCTATGTAGTGTTTTGTGCAGTCCTTGCATGGAATTTTGTACATGACATTGGTTTTGCTCATGCTGGGTATCAGGTCCTTCATTCTGGTGAGTTGTTGTCTGAGAGTGGCTGTTGGTTTGTGAGCTGTTATGAGTCCTAGTGGTCGCAGTAGTCTGGCTGTCAGTTTGGAAATGCTCTTGATGTATGGTAGTGTGGCTAGTCCTTTGGGTTGTGGCATGTCCTCATTCTGTTGTCTTTCCCTTAGGCATCTGTTGATGAAATTGCGTGGGAATCCATTTTTGGCAAATACATTGTATAGATGTTCTTCTTCCTCTTTTTGCAGTTCTGGTGTGCTGCAGTGTGTTGTGGCCCTTTTGAATAGTGTCTTGATGCAACTTATTTTGTGTGTGTTGGGGTGGTTGCTTTCGTAGTTTAGGACTTGGTCTGTGTGTGTGGCTTTCCTGTAAACCTTTGTGGTGAATTCTCCGTTCGGTGTTCTCTGTACCATCACGTCTAGGAATGGGAGTTGGTTGTCCTTTTCTTCCTCTCTAGTGAATCGGATTCCTGTGAGTGTGGCGTTGATGATCCGGTGTGTGTGCTCTATTTCTGTGTTTTTAATGATTACAAAGGTGTCATCCACATATCTGACCCAGAGTTTGGGTTGAATTTGCGGTTAGACTGTTTGTTCTGATCTTTGCAAAGAACTGCAGCAGAAACTGAAACACCTGATTAGCGGATCCTGACACTCTATACAATCGACACAGGAATTCTTGGACATCATCAGAAATATACACATAAACAAGGAAGAAACCATAGTCTCATTCGATGGAATGGCACTGTTCACCTCTATTGTCAAAACCCTAGCCAGAGAAACAATAGTCAACCTGCTGGACATACAGAACAGACAACAGGACGGTGAACCTATCAACAAAGACTGCATACTCAAACTACTGGACCTGTGCCTCACAACACACTGCACATTCAACAACAAAATGTATGAACAAATCAGCGGCACACCCATGGGCTCACCCATCTCTGGACTCATAGCAGAAGCAGTAATGCAAAGATTAGAACAAACAGTCTTACCGCAAAGTCAACCCAAACTCTGGGTCAGATATGTGGATGACACCCTTGTAATCATTAAAAACACAGAAATAGAGCACACACATCGGATCATCAACGCCACACTCACAGGAATCCGATTCACTAGAGAGGAAGAAAAGGACAACCAACTCCCATTCCTAGACGTGATGGTACAGAGAACACCGAACGGAGAATTCACCACAAAGGGACACAGGAAAGCCACACACACAGACCAAGTCCTGAACTATGAAAGCAACAACCCCAACACACACAAAATAAGTTGCATCAAGACACTAATCAAAAGGACCACATCACACTGCAGTACACCAGAACTGCAAAAAAAGGAAGCAGAACACCTATACAATGTATTCGCCATAACGGATACCCCCCCCCCCCCCCCAATTTCATCAACAGATGCCTAAGGGAAAGACAACGGAACGAGGACATGCCACAACCCAAAGGACTAGCCACACTACCATACATCAGGAGCATTTCTGAACTGACAGCCAGACTACTGCGACCACTGGGACTCATAACAGCACACAAACCAATAGCCCTCTCAGACAACAACTCACCTGAATGAAGGACCCCATACCCAGCATGAGCAAAACCAATGTAGTGTACAAAATCCCATGCAAGGACTGCACAAAACACTACATAGGACAAACAGGAAGACAGCTAATGATCCGTATCCATGAACACCAACTAACCACGAAACGACACGACCAGCTATCCTTAGTAGCCACTTACGCAGATGACAAGCAACATGAATTCGACTGGGACAACACTACTATAGGACAAGCCAAACAGAGAACAGTCAGGGAATTCCTAGAGGCATGGCACTCATCCACAGATTCAATCAATAAGCACATCGACCTGGACCCAATACAGCAACCACTGCAACAGACAGCTGGAACTGACAACCGGAAGCAGCAGATTCAAACCACTATAAATGCTGGAGGAAACATCACAGAAGCACTTCACAGGAGGCTCCCAAGCACTGAGGATGTCACCTAGACAGGGGACGAAACATCTGCAACACAAATTCCCAGCTCAGCGAACAGAACCACAATAACTTTTTTTCTATTTTCCTCCTCCCCATTTGACAACAACAGGTAGTTGAAATTAAAAAAATGATATTGGATCATCAGCTCAGCAAAGACTTGTCTGTGTGCCCTGTAATTAAATAAATTAAACAACCAGGTTTCTTAAGCACGTAAGAAGCTGGTTTAATTTCTGAAATGCAAATGTTACATATAAATATGACTTGCTTCCCACGAACATGCTCATGTGATAAACTTTGATAAATCAGTGGTTTGACCTCACCTGGAGTATTGTGGGCAATCCTGGGTGTCATGCTATCAAAAGAATGGGAATGTGTTGGAGTGAGAGCAGAAGAGGTTTATGAGGATGAATTCAGAGATGAACAGTTTTGGTTGTGAGGATAGATTGGAGAAATTGAGACTGTTTGCTTGGAGACAAGGTGATGAAGGGGTAACTTGATGAAAGTTTTCACATTCATGAGGGGTCTGAACAGAGTAGAAAGGGAGGAGAGGATTGGCTGACTGGCAGAAAGCAGAGAGTAGAGATTAAGGGGTCTTTTTCAGGATGGCAACCAGTGACTAGTGGAGTTCTGCAGGGTCAGTGTTGGGACCATAACTATTTAGTTTATATATTAATGATTTAGACAAAGCAACTGAGGGCATTGTTGCTAAGTTTTCAGATGACACAAAGATAAGTGAAGGGACAAGTACTGTTGAGGTAACATGGAGATGCAGAGGATTTGGACAGGTTAGGGGATTGGGCAAATAAGTGGCAGATGGAATACAATGTGGGAACATTGGTGTTTATGCATTTTGTCAGGAAGTGTAGAGGCATAGATTATTTTCTAAACAGGAAAGGTTCAGAAATCCGAAGCACAAAGTTTAGGATTCTCTTAAGCTTAACATGCAGCTTCAGTTGGCGGTTAGGAAGTCAAAGTCATTTCAGGAGGGCTAGAATAGAAGAGCAGAGATGTACTGCTGAGGCTGTGTAAGGCTCTGGTCAGACCACATCTGGAATATTGTCAGCAGTTTTGGGCCTCATATTTAAGGAAAAATGTGCCAGTGTTGGGGAATAGAGGAGGTTTACAGGAATGATACTGGAGATGAAGGGCTTGTTATACAGTAGAAGACAACTCTGGAGGTGTAACCTGATGGAGTTTAAAAGGATGAGAGGGGATCTAATTGAAACTTACAGGATACTGAGAGGCCTGGATAGAGTGGAAGTGGAGAAGATGTTTCCACTGGTAGGAGAGACTAGGACCCAGGGGCCCAGCCTCAGAGTGAAGAGATGACTGTTTAGATTATATTAGATTAGATTTCCTACAGTGTGGAAGGACGCCCTTTGGCCCAATAAGTCCACACCGACCTCCGAAGAGTAACCCACCCAGACCCATTTCCCTCTGACTAATGCACCTAACACTATGGGCAATTTAGCATGGCCAATTCACCTGACCCGCACATCTTCGAAAAGAACTGGGAAATATCTTCAGCCAGAGGGTGGCGAATCTGTGAAACTTATTATCACACAAGGCTCTGGAGGTCAAGTCATTGAGTGTATTTAATACAGGGATAGATAGAGAGATAGATAGATTTTTGATTAGAAGGGGCATCAAGGGTTAGGGGGAGAAGGCAGGAGAATGGGATTAAGAAACATTTTAACTATGATCGACTGAATGACTTAATTCAGCTCCTATATCATATGGTCCAACAGTGTCACCAGCAAAGAGATCGAGATTAAGAGGACACAGCTTTGTAGCATTTTGCGAAGGAAGTAAACGCGAGATGAGAAAAAAGCTTTTTCACTTGGCATGTGGTAAGGGTCTGGAATGGACTGCCAGGGAGGGTGGTGGAGGCAGGTGCCACTGAGGCATTTACAAAGGCATGACTTAAATAGAAACAACTTGCAGGGTTCCACAGAGATGGCAGGAGATTGGCACTAAATGGAAATACTTGACGTGCTGGTGCTGACATGATAAACTGAATGCTCTCCTCCTGCATCATAACAATTTTGTGATTCTGAGAGCGATACATGTGTATTCAGATCACAAACATGCAGAAAAAGGTAGAAATTTACAAAGTATCAGAGACTATTTGGCCAAGTTAAAAATGCAGGTGAAATAAAGGAAAGTCAATTTAAAAACAGACATTAGTTATTTGGATGATTGGTTCCAGGTTGAAGGAGTTGCTTTGTAAAGGTGACTGGTACGTCCCCTTCCCCTTCAGTTGCTCTTCCGGACTTGAAATCTTTCTTAAAATGATATGTTTGGAGCAAGGAAGTTTTTCATTCAGAAACAGGTCTCACAGGTCTTACAAAAAAAATTAAAACCTGAAGGGATTAACTAATATCATGTGAAAAACTCCTCTCAGGTGAGCCCAATTGGGACATAACGTTAGTGTCCCTACCCATGGACTGGGAGGCCATGTGTAATAACATCTCTGAACAGGATGATTAGGAAAAATAGGTTAAATAAAACATAAATAAAGGCCCCGCCCATCAGATCTGTTCCTGTGAGGAGCTAACCAGCGTTCTCTGTCTATCTTCTGAATTCTAACTAGAGGGGGTATAGTGCTGCAGTGATTGTTCTTACTATTAACAACATGAAGCCAAAGCAGTATTATGTTCCTAATCACAAGTTGAGCTTGGTGTGCCTATCTTTTCATTCACTCAGGAGAAATGGGCATCACTGGCTGAGCTGTCATTTATTGCAGGTCCCTAGTTGCCCTGGAGAAGGTGGTGGGGGCTGCTTCTCGAAACACAGCAATCCGTCCATGTGCTGAAGGTAGACCCACAATGCCCTTGGGAAGGGAATTCCAGAATTTTGATTCAATGACAGTGAAAGAATGATGATATATTTCCAGGTCAGGACGGAGAGTGACTTGGAGGGAACCTGCAGGTGCTGGTGTTCTATGTATTTGCTGACCTTATCCTCTCAAACGGAGTTGCTGTCTGAGGATCTTTGGTGAATTTCTGATTGATATGACTCAGAAAAATTGGTGACAATGCAAGTATCTAAGGAATTCCAGATGGTTCCAGCAAAAGCCAAAATATACTGACTGCTGGCAGTGTTGGTATTCAACATTACAATAATGAAATGGCAGAGTGGACTCAATGGAACAAATGGCCTAATACTGATTCTATGTCTTATGGATTTATTAAGATGTTTCAGAGAAAGGTCTCACTGTAATCATATGTTTGCCTCTGCTCAAACTGAAATTCCTGCAAAAGGTTTTATCACATGACCTTTTGCTCTTTTGGTCATTCATTCCAAAGAATATAGAGACACTTCCCACGTTCCCTTTCACCATTGCTTCATAGACCAAGGTGGTTATTTCTAATGCTCTAGCCATTATACCTGAATGATCCATCCTCCATTTCAATGTACTTAGAAGAAGTTATTTACATGCTCAGGGTATCATTGTCTCTGCAGGGATCTCTGTAGACATTGAATATGACCTCAGCATGCACAAATGTGCAGTTACTTTCAGGCTGTGTTCTTTGTTTAGCCAAAGCATCTTTTCGAAAAATTCCGTAAATATGAACAATTTAATATTCTTTATACTGGATCATCATAATATTAGTTAATTGAATAAAAGCAAGTACAAATGACAGCTTCCCACTGCCATCCATTTATTGAGGATGTCTGAAATATAGAAACAAATTCCAAGACACAAGACAAGGAGGGAAGGAAGGAGAGAGAGAGAAGGAGAAAGCTTTGAGAATGAAAAGACCAAAGTTGTGAGAAAAACCATGTTCGCAGATAAAGGGACGGCTGGAAAATGGGAAGCCTTCAGAAATGAGATAACAAGAATCCAGAGAAAGTATATTCCTCTCAGGGTGAAAGAGAAGGCTGGTAAGTATAGGAAATGCTGGATGACTGAAAAAATTGAGGGTTTGGTTAAGAAAAAGAAGAAAGCATATGTTAGGTATAGACAGGATGGATCGAGTGAATCCTTAGAAGAGTATAAAGGCAGTAGGAGTATACTGAAGAGGGAAATCAGGAGGGCAAAACGGGGACATGAGATAGCTTTGGCAAATAGAATTAAGGAGAATCCAAAGGGTTTTTACAAATAAATTAAGGACAAAAGGGTAACTAGGGAGAGAATAGGTCCCCTCAAAGATCAGCAAGGCGGCCTTTGTGTGGAGCCACAGAAAATGGAGGAGATACTAAATGAATATTTTGCATCAGTATTTACTGTGGAAAAGGATATGGAAGATATAGACTGTAGGGAAATAGATGATGACATCTTGCAAAATGTCCAGATTACAGAGGAGGAAGTGCTGGATGTCTTGACACCGTTAAAGGAGGATAAATCCCCAGGACCTGATCAGGTGTACCCGAGAACTCTGTGGGAAGCCAGAGAAGTGATTGCTGGGTCTCTTGCTGAGGTATTTGTATCATCAGTAGTCACAGGTGAGGTGCTGGAAGACTGGAGGTTGGCAAACGTGGTGCCACTGTTTAAGAAGGGCGGTAAAGACAAGCCAGGGAACTACAGACCAGTGAGCCTGACCTCAGTGGGGGGCAAGTTGTTGGAGGGAACCCTGAGGGACAGGATGTACATGTATTTGGAAAGGCAAGGACTGATTCGGGATAGTCAACATGGCTTTGTGCGTGGGAAATCATGTCTCACAAACTAGATTGAGTTTTTTGAAGAAGTAACAAAGAAGATTGATGAGGGCAGAGCAGTAGATGTGATCTATTTGGACTTCAGTAAGGCGTTCAACAAGGTTCCCCATGGGAGATTGGTTAGCAAGGTTAGATCTCATAGAATACAGGGAGAACTAACCATTTGGATACAGAACTGGCTCAAAGGTAGAAGACAGAGGGTGGTGGTGAGGGTTGTTTTTCAGACTGGAGGCCTGTGACCAGTGGAGTGCCACAAGGATCGGTGCTGGGTCCTCTACTTTTTGTCATTTACATAAATGATTTGGATGCGAGCATAAGAGGTGCAGTTAGTAAGTTTGCAGATGACACCAAAATTGGAGGTGTAGTGGACAACGAAGAGGGTTACCTCAGATTACAACAGGATCTTGACCAGATGGGCCAATGGGCTGAGAAGTGGCAGATGGAGTTTAATTCAGATAAATGCGAGGTGCTGCATTTTGGGAAAACAAATCTTAGCAGGACTTATACACTTAATAGTAAGGTCCTAGGGAGTGTTGCTGAACAAAGAGACCTTGGAGTGCAGGTTCATAGCTCCTTGAAAGTGGAATCACAGGTAGATAGGATAGTGAAGAAGGCATTTAGTATGCTTTTCTTTATTGGTCAGAGTATTGAGTACAGGAGTTGGAAGGTCATGTTGCAGCTATACAGGATGTTGTGAAACTTGAAAGGGTTCAGAAAACAAATACAAGGATGTTGCCAGGGTTGGAGGATCTGAGCTACTGAGAGAGGCTGAACAGGCTGGGGCTGTTTTCCCTGGAGCATCGGAGGCTGATGGGTGACCTTATAGAGGTTTACAAAATTATGAGGGGCATGGATATGATAAATAGACAAAGTCCTTTCCCTGGGGTTGGGGAGTCCAGAACTAGAGGCGATAGGTTTAGGGTGAGAGGGGAAAGATATAAAAGAGACCTAAGGGGCAACATTTTCACGCAGAGGGTGGTACGTGTATGGAATGAGCTGCCAGAGGATGTGGTGGAGGCTGGTACAATTGCAACATTTAAGAGGCATTTGGATGGGTATATGAATAGGAAGGGTTTGGAGGAATATGGGCCGGGTGATGGGAGGTGGGACTTGATTAGGGTGGGATATCTGATCGGCATGGACGGGTTGGACCGAAGGGTCTGTTTCCATGTTGTACATCTCTATGATTCTATCTGCTCTACTGTCTATTTTTCGGGTAGTATAAACTATGTTAAACTAAAAACCACTGCCTGAACTCATTCTGATAGTTTATCTGAAATAAAATTGGGCTGACTTTGTCTCAATAAAGGTGATTCACAGTGAAACTGCTGCCAATTCTGTTCCTGCTCTAATGACAGAGTAAACCTCCCCTAAAATCTGACACCTGATCACGGAAAAACATCAGACCTAGGAGCAGGAATAGACCATCTCGCCCTTTGAGCCTGCTCCGCCATTCAATAAGGTCATGGCTGTTCTTTTCACGGCCTCAGCTCCACTTCCCCATCCTCTCACTGTAACCATTAATTCCTTCACATTTCAAAAAATTATCTCTCTTAGCTTTAAAAGCATTTACTGAGGAAACCTAAACGACTTCCCTGGGCAGGGAATTCCACAGATTCACAACCCTTGGGGTGAAGAAGTTCCTTCTTAATTCAGCCCTAAATCTGCTCCCCCTAATTTTGAGGCTATGGCCTTTTGCCTAGCTTCACCTGCCAGTGGAAATATACTCTCTACTTCTATCTTATCTATTCCTTTCATAATTTTATATGTTGCTATAAGATCCCCTGCCCCATTCTTTTAAATTCCTATGACTATAGTCCTAGTCTAATTCTGAGCATTCATCAGTCAGATATTTGTAAATCAGGGATGTCTTGTATGAGAAATCAAGCTAGAAATTTAGAAACAGACAGATTAAGTGTTCCTACAGAAATATAAAAAGGAAAAGAGGAAAACATTAACCCTATAGAAAGTTAATCTGGGAATTGTCAATGAAAAATACTGAGATGACACATAATTAAACGAGTCTTTTTTTCATTGGCCCTCACAATTGAGGATATAAGTAGCATCCCAGGAACATTCCCAGAAACCAGGAAACTGAAACTCAGAAAAATTATCATCACTAGGGGAACAGGACTGAACAAGACATTGGACCTGTAGGCTTCATTCTGGATTTAAAAAGAAGTGGACAGCAAAATATTGATGTGTTGGTTCTAATTCTAAGCTTTGTGCTATAACACATGCACAAGGTGGCTGAGATAGAGTAGGCTCGGGGGCGGGGAGTTTGGCAGTTGGTGGTATCATGGCTCAGTGTGGTCCAGAGCATGGCAGCAGTTGGAGGGGCCTGGATCAGAACTCTGATGGTCAGAGGTTGAACCCAACACAGTGATGGGGGAGGTCCTTCAGCACATGAGGTGGCAGCGAGAGCAGCCTAATGTCTCCTGGAGAGTGGGCCAAAGGGTGGGGAAGGGGAGATCAAACTCTTGTAGGTCGTGCACACCCAGCGTGACTAAGCTGTTGAAATTTTAACCTTATTTATTAATGTTTCTACTTAATACTAACAAGGACTGTAATATTTCACTTTTAATTTGTTTCTTTATTTTTCTACTTTGTCCTAAGACTTTGTACCTTGGTACTTGTTGCACCTCAGATTTTGTACCTTGGTACCTATTGCACCTCAGATGACGCTAGAAATAGTGACATTGTCTGCTTATCACTATTCTACTGTATCCTTGTACCTGACAGTAAAACCTAATTCTAATTCTAATTTTCTAAAATTTCCTAAATTTGGAGAAATTTCTGTCCGATTGAAAGATAGCAAATGTAACTCCTTAATTCAAAGTGGAAGAGAGACAGAAAGCAAGAAACCACAGGTCAGTTAATTAAAGATCTGTCATAGGAAACATATTGGAAACTACTCTTAAAGATATTTATAGCAGGAAACTTAGAAAAGTTTCAGGGAACCAGACAATCAACTTGGTTTTGTGAAATAAAAATCATATTTAGCCAATTTATTCAAGTTATTTAAGGAAGCAACATGTGCTGTGGATGAAGGCTAACTAGTGTACGTAGGTACTAAGATTTCAGAAGGCATTTGATAAGGTGTCGCATTAATGGTTACTGCAGAATATGGTGTAGGAGGTAATATTTTAATGTGGGTAGAAGATTGGCTGGATAACACAAAGCAGAAAGTAGGCATAGATGAGTCATTTTCCTGGCTGGCAAGATACAAGAAGTTGTGTGCCACAGGTATCACGGCTGGCTCTCAACTTTTGACAATTTATATAAATGACTCAGATGAATGGACTGAATTATGGTTGCTGGATTTACAGATGACACAAAGATAAGTGGGAAAGTAAGTTGTAAAGTGGACATATGTAGGCTGCAGAGAGATACATCTACATGTCGTTTAAGTGAGTGGGCAATGATCTGGCAAAAGGAATATTATGTGGGAAAATGTAAAATTTGTCACTTTGGCAGGATGAATAAAAAGAGAAGCATATTATCTAAATGATGAGAGATCGCACAGCTCTGAGAAACAGAGGGACTTGGGTTTGCGAATTGGAAAGTAGGCAGCTACAGCAGCAATTAGGGAAGCTATTGGAATGTTGCTGTTTATTGTGAGATTTATATAACATAGTGAATACAAGTATGAACAGCTTCAAAAACAGCTTCTTCCCCACAGTTATCAGTCATTTGATTTGACCTCTTTAACATTAATGTTGATCTAATTGAAACTTACAGGATACTGAAAGGCCTGGATAGAATGGACATCAGGAAGATGTTTCCATGAGCAGGAGAGACTAAAATCAGGAGGTATAGCCTTAGAGTAAAGGGAAGACCCTTTAGAACTGAAAACCTTCTTCAGCCAGAGAGTGGTGAATCTATGGAATTCATTGCCTCAGAAGGCTGTGGAGACTAGGTCACTGAGTGTACTTAAGATGGAGATTGATAGGTACTTGATTGTTAAGGGGATCAAAGGTTAAGGGGAGAAGGCGGGTAAATGGGGTGGAGAAACTTATCCTCCATGATTGAATGGTCGAGCAGAGTCGATGGGCCAAATGACCTAATTTCTGCTCCATTGCCTTATGTTTTTATATGGACTCTCTCTGCACCTTCTCTGTGGCTGTAACATTGTATCCTGCACTCTGTTCTGTTACCCTGATGCACTTGTACAGTACAACCTGCCTGTAAAGCATGTAAGACAACACTTTACACTGTGCCTTGGTACACATGACAGTAATAAAATCAAAGCAAATCAAATCAATTGGATATAAAAGTCAGGAAGTTATTGTTCAATTATAAAGGTCATATTTGAGACCACATCTGGAGTCCTAAGCATGGTACTGTTCTCTTTGTTAAACAAAGGATGTAAAAGCACTAGAAACAATTTAGACATGGTTTACTTGGCACACATCTGGAATGGGCAAGTTATTTTATCAGGAAAGGTTGGTCAATCTCAGCTTTAATACACTGGATTTAAAGAGTAAGAGGTGACTTGATTGAAACATGTAAGATGCTGTGGGCTCTCAACAAGATGGATGTGAAAAGTTTATTTTCTCTTGTGAGAGGAACTAAAACTAAGGGTCACTGTTTAAGAATCATGGCTCATCCATTTAAAACAGATGAAGAGAAATCTCTCCAGGAATCTTTTGAATGCTCTTCCTTTAAAGGTGTTGAAAGCAGAGACTTTGCATGTCATTAAGGCAAAGGTAGTTTTATTCTTGATGGGAGCGGTGAAAAAATTAAGAAAGCAGACTGAAATATGAAATAATTAGACCAGACTTGGCTTGGAGGGTTGGGTTGAAGTTATCTTGCAGGTTGGGTTGGGGATGTGATTGGAGGGTTGGGTTGGAGGAGTGGTTGGGGTTTGGGTTGGAGGTGTGTTTGGGAGTTTGGTTGGAGATGTGATTGAGGGGTTGGGTTTGTGCTGTGATTGGGGGTTGGGTTGGAGGTTTGGGTTGGAGGGTTGGGTTGGAGCTTTTGACTGGAGATGTGGCTGGGAATGCTGCTGCTGAAGGAGGGCTTTCAAATGATGAAAGTTTTGTTTGGGTAAGCATAACAAAAACCTTTTTGGTTTAATACTTCTCCATCATGAATCTAAATGCTTTACTGCTGCCATTGACTGACTCATCTCTCTCCTTCTCACTGGGTGTGAGATGTCTACATGTACACGCTCTGAGGCTGTTTCTGCTTCGCCTGCCTCACCCCTTAGGGTAACCATTCTCCCTGGTCTCGTACGTCGCTGCTTCCTTCTTATTCCACTATAAGACTCCATCACATGACCATATGAACTAGTACAGGTACTTCTTCTAGAACGTGATAGTTGCGTTCTTAAATAACCCCGCATTATGGAAAAATCACGCTTTAGAAACAGTGCTTAAAATGTTGCCAATGTAATCACTGTGACCATCAACACCCGTTTTTAAAGTTCGTGCTTTAGAAACATTGACGAACTAGGGACAATCACGTTGCAGCGAATTCACATTAATGAAACACACGTCTAGCAGAACGACCTATATGTATAAAATAGTAACAGAAGTAGGCCATTGGCTTCTCAAGCTTGCTTTGGCAGTTCACAAGATTGGGTCTGATCAGCTCTACATTTCTGCCAACCCTCAATAACCTTTCACCTCCTTTATAACTGAGAATGTATCCAACTCAGCCTTAAATATAATCATACATTTTGCTTTCACCACCTTCTAAGGCAGAGTTGTAAAATCGCATGAACCTTGGGAGAAAAAAGTTAATCTTGTTATCTCTGTCGTAAATAGGTGATCCTTTAACTCTGAACAGTGAGCCCTGGTTGTAGATTCTCCCCAGGTGGATACATCCTGTCTACATCTATGCTGTCATAACTCCTCAGGATCTGATATCATTCCTTCAGTGCTGTAACACTCTTAACTCTGCTCTCTCTCCACAGAGGTGAAAGTGAGGACTGCAGATGCTAGAGATTAGAGTCGAGAGTGTGGTGCTGGAAAAGCACAGCAGGTCAGGCAGCATCTGAGGAGCAGGAGAATCGACGTTTTGGGCAAAAGCCCTTCATCAGGAATCATTCTGAAGAAGGGTTTTTGCCCTAAACATTGATTCTTCTGCTCCTCGGATGCCCTCTCTCCACAGCTGCTGCCAGACCCGCTGCATTTTTTCGTGCAATTTCTGATTTTGTAATATTCATTGTTTACACTTAAATACTACAGGTAACTGAATATAATATCAAGTCTATCAATGTAAGCCCTGCTTTTTATCTGTTTCTTGGGAGGAAGAATTTTGCACCCAGGTTAGGGGAGAAGAGGATGCTAGATCAACAGGAAGACAGAATAATACATCAGGACAGAAGCCTGTGAAGAAAGATGTCTTCCTGCCACCTTGGAGGTTTCTGATATGTGACTGAATGTGAAAACCACGCTGCTTGACAACAGCATGGTAACAGAGCCAGTGAAGGAGCAAATCATTGGTTATTTTTACAGAGGCTTTCAGATAGGTCCAGGAGTTGAAACTAGGGAACAGAGATTCCCAGTCATGTTACTGAAAAGGGAACAGGAGCTGAGAAATATTGACGGGAGTGGTCAGCCGCTGTGTACAGCAATGTTGTTGAAGTGGGTGGAGCAGAGAGAGTAAATAAAGTTCAGCAGGAATGAGCTGAACGTTGAACAAACCGGACAGATACCTCAAAGGCATAACAATGAGTGGGTTTCTCCCAGGTGTAGTTTATGCAGAATACAAGGGATAAGAGGTGTTAAAAATGTTCACTATAAGGTACAAGGGGTCTCCTGCCCGCTAGCAGCTGCCATTGTAGGTCTCTGTTTTAGACTGTTTTTTTATTTATTCACTTATTGCATGTCCCTGGTTATCATGGGGAAAGTGGTGAGGAACTACCTTTCTGCACTGCTGCAGTTCATGGTGCTGGAGGGGTCACTAGCCCCCAGATGTTAGTGAGCAGAATTTGTCGAGTCATTAGGGCTGTTTTTGCTGCTGAAGTTTCCAGTGCCTAGGTTGATATCAAATGGTCCACCCAGGTTCATTTCTTTGTTGAGGCTTCACAGCGATTGATACAACTGAGTGGCTTGTCAGGCCATTTCTGAGGGCAGGTGAGTGCCAGCTATATATTGGTGACGGTCTGAAGACCCAGGTAAGGATGGTAGCTTCCTTCCCTCAGACAGTGTTAGTAAACCAGATGGAATTTTTCAACAATCCACAGTGATGACCATTAGACTCTTAATTCCAGACATTTACTGAATTCAATCTCTTCCAACTGCCATGAAATTGTGCTCCCAAAACCTTACCCAAGTTTCTGGATTAACTGTCTCATGATAATACCGCAGGGTCCTGCCTCTGTTTGAGTAGACCATTACCTCACTTCAAATATCACTCATAACTTTTCCAGTGTCAGATGTGTTCTTTGCCAGTTGTCAGCCCGCATACCATTGGCTGTTATCCTGACTCCCTCAGTAAGTCTCCCTTTCATCTTCCACTGCCGGCCCCCACAATAATATCCCCTGCTTTGCACCTTGATATCATCATTTCCTCTTTGCTGACAATACTTCACCCTTACACCTCAATGTAAAAGTATCTGGTTTATCTGTACTTAGAATAAGAACAATGAATGCTCACCATGATCCTACACCAGGTTGCCTTTTCCTTAACCTCTGTTTTTATTAATCATGGTTGTTCACGGCACTTGAAAGCCATTTATTCAAACTGAGGACTTAAAGTAAATCCTGAGATTCAAGAAAAGTGCTGTTGAGTATTGTGCACATCTTTTAGAATAATTGCCAGGAAGGAACAAGGTGGAGATTGCAGATAAATAGCCTGTCTATTTCAATACAATGTACTTTCCACAGCTATCACATCACGCAATGCCTAACTGTCTTCAATCTACTTACATACACTCTGAAAGGTAATTGAAATAAAGCGTAACACTGCAAAGGTTACCCCAGTATAAATGGTCTGGATCATTTGCAATACAAAGTTAAATTCTGCCCGTTTCACTGCAAACTACAACAGAGGAGCAAAATTTCACGTCATAATGTCCTACAATATGAATATATTGAGCTACAATTCTCTCCACTTAAATCTGACTTCAATTCAAAGAGCAGATTAAATTCATTACAAACAAATGAAAAAAAATACTCTTGAGGTAATTGCTTACTGGGGGGACAATTGCACATTTGCTACAGCAATTTCAGGTTTTTGCTGAGCTCACACACTTCTTTCCCACTGAGAACAGTAGCACGCTCTGGAAATTGTGAGCAGTTCAAGTGACTCCAGTGAAAATAGATAGCTCCTGTTGTGTGCCTGAGTCCCACACACTGCAGGTGAAGAAGGTGCCAAGCTGTCCTGCTGAGCAGCATCTGCCTAGTCCTCCTTCATACCACAGCTTGCTCCTCTATACCTCTGTCCTTTGACTCACCCAAAGTGCTAATTAAATCGGATAGGTGTATAGTTAGTGAGCAGTTGACAGGGGATCACTGGGACATACTATCTACAGAATGCAATGCAGCAATTCACCAAGGCGTTTTAATGGGAAAAATTCATGGAGGACAAGGGGCAGTGCGCACTTGAAACAATGTCAGCTATCATCGCCCCTCAAGGCCACACTCACTTTGATTTAGACATATTTCACTGCTTGTTAATTATCACTGGCTTAGACTCTCTCCATACAGTGCAGTGAGAGAAGTTGCACCACATCGACTACAGTGGTTTAAGAAGGCAGCTCTCCACCACCAACAACTTTTCAAGGACAGATAATGTGAGAACTTTTCCAATGACCTCCATCACCTGAAAAAAATGGAAAGAAAATTAGTCAGGTCTACTGCTCATGTGTTGGGGGGAAGGGTAGGTGGGAACTGTGGGAAGAGGGGCTGGGTCAGGCTTTCCTGTTCTTGTCACTGTGTCAATTGATTCACTGAGCTACTGTCGATGGAGGGACCATGGCCATTTGCGATGGAAGTAAAGGGCCCAGCAGTGACTGGACAATCTAACAAAGGCTCCACAGACCCATTTGAAATGAACCAGAGACATTGTGGTTCAAGGCAGAGATTGTTTTTCTCAGAGATGGAGAAAACTTTGGATTTCTGTTGCAAGGAGACAGCACCATTTTAACCCTATTGCCCCTCTCAGCAACAAAGAAGTGGCCAAATAACATGATCAAGGTTTGTGCATCTCCTGTTTAGGTAAATAGGGAGCTTGCTCTGTCCTTGAATGATGTACCATTTCAGGAATCTGCTATCAGCCTCCTATTCTCCCAGACTAAGAAGGACTCCTCAATTGGTGAAACATTGGCTGAGTGGTTAGCACTGCTGCCTGACAACACCAAGGACTTGTGTTCAGTTCCAGCTTCAGGTGATTGTCTGTGTGGAGATTCACATTCTCTCCGTGTCTGTGTGTGTTTCCTCTGGGTGCTCTGGTTTCCTCCCACAATCCAAAGGTGTGCAGGTTAGATGGATTGCCCATGCTAAATCACCCCAAAATGTTCAGGGATGTGTAGGTTAGGTGCATGAGTCAGGGGTAAATATGGGGGAATAGGTCTGGGTACTCTTTGGAGGGTCAGTATGGACTTGTTGGGCCCAAGGGCCTGTTTCTACATTATAGGGATTCTGTGAACAGGAATCGCCTCTCTTCTGCTAAGGGAGCTGTTTTGAGACAACTCCAACAATCCCCACCATCCGATCCCTTGAAGGGAGCAGCTGTGGATCTGGTAAGTGAACTCAAATCAAGATTACATTCTGGATTTAGATAACTGCATAGTTCTGGCAAGAAAAGATTTTGCTTTTAAGCAAGTTGGATCTTTAGTCTGCATCTTTGGACTGTGACTCCACAATAATGAATAAGCCATTGAAGGAGAGGAGACCTAGAAACCATATGCTCATTCCTGTCAGTTTTACATTTCAATTAAAGTTCAAGATTCACAACAAGATGAATCTGCAGCAAGAACAGATGATCATGATTTAACATGGTTCATTCCTTTTTCGCTACCCCCTGCTTTTTTTTTACCATAGTTGTTAACAGCACTTGAAGGCGATTTATTAAATGTTCAAACAGCTCAACATGGAAATAGTGTGCTGGGGTACTGAACACATATCTAGTACTGACAGTTTGCTAATATTACATTTGACCATTCCAATCCCTGACATTTCAACAGCTCCTCGTGAGTGTGTGTAACACCCCAGCAGCTCGTTCACTCTGTCTTTCAGCCTGTGAGCCTGTGTGTTGGTACATTGATGGGTATCATCCTATTAACTTTTGTTGGAGGTATTTATCATGAGAAATACTTTAAGAAATCAGTGGACAAGTATTCTAAGTATACAGTTTCAGTTGGTGATTATGCCAAATTAAAACTAAAATGTAAACATCAGTGTTCAATAAGAAGCCAGCTGTTGAAAATGCTTTGTGTGGTTGTACAGGGAGGAAGTAGTGTCATATTTACTTCAGAGAGTTTGGAGACAAGAGCAGACCCCTTCACAACCGTGGAGGCGTACCACCAGCTGTGCCTTAGCAAGACACTCCAAATATGGTATTAAGAAACAAAAACAGAAATTGCTGGAACAGCTCAGCAAGTCTGGCCGGATCTGTGGAGAGAAATTACAGTTAATGTTTCAGGTCGAGTGACCCTTCCTCAGAACTGAGGAAGTTCATATGGGAGTTCTGAGGAAGGGTCACTTGACCTGAAACATTGACTCTGATTTCTCTCCACAGATCCTGCCAGACTTGCTGAGCTTTGCCAGCAATTTCTGATTTTGTTTCTGATTTCTAGTGTCTACAGTTCTTTGGTTTTTGTATGGTGTTAAGAAACCTGGTTAAACAGCAAAATTGCCTCTCTGGCCAACATGGCCAGTATTGAGATGCTAGTCATTCAAATTAGCTCTGCTAGACAGGATGTGTTGTTTGTGTACTAACAGCAAATTCTCACATTCTTGGACCATGACCTTGCAGGCTTTGGCAATGTAAATGAGTACCTAAAAACTATTTAAAGATTACTAGATCTACTGAATCAATGCCCTTTCAGGCACTGATTCTATAATCCTGTCACCCATTTGGTGAAAAGAGTTCACCTCAATGCTCCTCTTAACCTATGACTTCTCACCATATTGCAATATATCTGGTTATTGAGCCCTTCACTTTTGGAAATAAAACAGTACCTTCCAGCCTATCATGCACTTCATAATCTTGTACATCTCAATCAGGTCTCCTCTTAAACTCTTTAGAGTCTTGTAAGTACAGATTTCTCAAGAAATGTAATATTGAGATGTTCTTTCTAACACATTCAAAAGTAAAAATTGGTTTCTCTCTGAACTGATGTAGTGAGTTTTCTTTTCAGAAATGGGAGAGATCAGCTGAGAAGCTTGTTTATGTCTATCTATCTTCCCACTCAGCTTGTTCTTAGCAGACTTTCCTCCATCTGAACCAAATCAAACAAGAGCCTCTCCAAACCAGTCACCCCCAGTATGATCTACAGCCAAGCAAACAGTCATCAGCAAACAGTTGACTTCTAGGAAGAAATGTTAAAGAAGAACAGCGTGCATAGTGAACTTTCAGTGATCTCTTCTAAAGAAATCATCCCAGCTTTGTCCACAAAATTTGAATCAAATTGCTTTCCAAGAAGGCATTGGTAAGTTTTCATGTTTTCATCAGTGCATTGAGTTTAGGGTTGAGAGGTCATGTCATGGTTGTACAGAATATTGGTTAGGCCACTTTTGGAATGCTGCATTCAGTTCTGATTTCCCTGTGACAGAAAATATGTTGTTAAACTTAAAAGGGTTCAGAAAAGATTCACAAGGATGTTGGAGGATTTGAGCTACAGGGAGAGGCTATTTTCCCTGGAGCATCGGAGGTTAAGGGCGATCTTATAGAAGTTTATAAAATCATGAGGGGCGTGGATATGGTGAATAATCAAGGCCTTTTCTCTAGAGTAGGAGAGTTCCAAACTAGAGGGCTTGGGGGAAGGTGAGAGGGGAAAGATTTAAAATGGAACTTAGTGGCAACTTTTTCATGCAGTGAGTGGTACGTGTGGAATGAGCTGCTGGAGAAGGTTGTGGAGGCGGTACAATTACAACATTTAAAAGATCATCTGGATGGGTACATGAATAGGAAGGGTTTGGAGGGATTTAGGCCAAATATTGGCTAATAGGACTAGATTAATTTAGAATATCTGGTTGGCATGGAAAAGTTGGACCGAAAATTTTGTTTCTGTGTTGTACATCTCTATGACTCTATAATCCTTCAAAACATAAGTCCTCCAGGAATATTAAATACAATGCTTCTTTCTAATAATATCTAGGTAGACCAAGCAGACATCCCTTTACCTTGCTTTTGTTTGCTTTTATTTGATTAAGAATACGCTGTAAGATTCAATCTGCTGCTCTTTGCCCAGTTTACAAACCATAACCTTTTTGTTCCAAGTGCACTGTTTGCTGATGCTCCACATACAATATCAACACACAGTAAAATGCCTTCCCACCTGAGGATACAAAGCTTAAAAACTGGGGACCATGTGCAGATGTTGTGCAATGCAGGACATGTGTTCTATGCTGATTGGTCAGATTTTATTTTCTTTTTATCTCTGTACTTGCTCCTATAGTGTCTCCTTTGTTCATTACCAATGCAAATTGAAGTATTACATCAAAGCAATCAGATGTATGCTTTGTACTTCCCAATAGATTAGTCTCTGGGTTATACAAGTTTTGAAAGAAGCACTGATGAAGGAAAATCTCTTTGATACTGTGCCAACAATAAACATGCCCCTGAAAGATCATCTGAGCAAATTTGCTGCAGATTTCAGTACACTTCAACAGACTGGCATTAGATCATGTATCCAACTGTTAATGTTTTTTAAGGTAACAGATTAGGGTGGAGGTGATGAGCCAGTGGTATAATCTAAAGACCCAGTTAATATTTTGGGGACTCAGGTTCGAATCCCACCATGACAGATGGTGGAATTTGAATTAGTTAATAATCCGGAATTAAGTGTCTAACGATGACCATGAATTCATTGTTGAATGTTGGAAAAACTCAACTGGTTCACTAATGCCCTTTAGGGAAGGAAACTGCCATCCTTACCTGGTCTGGCCGACATGAGACTCCAGACCCACAGCAATGTGGTTGGCTCTTAACTGCCCTCTGGGATGGGCAATATAAACTGGCCCAGTGTGCAATGCCCTCACCCTGTGAATGAATAAAGAAACAGAGCCACATCTGGCACAAAAAAAGATGGTTGTAGTTGTTGTGTATCAGACATCTCAACTCCAAGTAATTTCCGCAGGGGTTGCTCAGATATATGTTCTAATTTAGAAGTGCCATGGCAAATCTTTGTTCTTGGCCCAACCACATTCTGCTGCTCCCATCTCTGACCTGAAGTGGGGATGTTCACTGATGATTGCATAGTGTTCAGCAACTATTTGCAACTCCTCAGATACTGAAGCATTCCATGTTCAAATGCAGCAAGACCTTGATAATATGCAGATTTTGGCTGACAAGTAACATTGAGCCATACAAGTACTTGACAATGGCCATCAAGTGCTTGACAAGAGAGAATTGTACCATATTTGTTTGACATTCAATGGCATTGACACATTAACATTCTGAAATGTAACTGACCACTACAGAGTACGAACCTGAAAAAAATTAACAGTGGGGCTAATCTCTGTTTGGTTTTCCACTCAGTAAATGAGGCAAGTTCTAATTTCTCCACTGAGAGACAACATTCGTGCAATGTATCTCCATTTTCACAAAGTCTTCCGGGAAAAAAAACATGATAGACTAACAAAGGATTTCAGAAAATACTGATGGGGACAGATTGTATTGTTGGCCGACTCTAATCCAGAAGGCAAAGAGTGCAAGCAAAGAGAATTCTTGAAAGTGTGAGAAGTGGGAAGGATGTTCCACAAGGATCAGTGCTGGGATCATTGCTGTTTACTCTTTACATTAACCTTTTAGTCTTTAAAATAAAAAAAACACAATGTTTAATTTGATGCATAACTGTAAATTTTGGGATATATTTAAAACTGAAGAGAACTGTAATAAATCACAGAAGGACATTAATAAACATAAGCCAAGATTATTCATTGTAACATTTGCTCGAGACAACAGCCAGGTAATAACAGCCACAGAAAGAAAACTATCTAAACATTCCCCCTTGGTAGTCAATGGTGTTACCATCACTGAATCCTAGTCATTGGCTACCATTGACCAGAAACTGAACTGGACCAGCCACAAACAAGAACAGGCCAGTGGCTAGAAATCCTGCAGTGAATATCTCATCTTCTGACTTTCCAAGTCCTGTGCACCATCGACAAGGCACACATCAGGAATATTATCTAATACTCCCCATTTGCCTGGATGGGTGCAGCTTCAACAACATATAAGAAGCTTGATCCCTTTCCAGTACAAAGCAGTGCTTGAATGGAACCACATTCACAAACGTTCACCTTCCCTACCACTGGTGTTCAGTAGCAGCAGTAAGTACTATCTATGATATGCATTGTAGAAATTCACCAAAGCTCCTTAAACAGCATCTTCCAAACCCACAACCTGTACCAGCTAAAGGTACATGGGCAGCAGATGTATGAGAACCCCTCCACCAAGTCACCCACCATCCTGACTTGGAAATATAACACCATCCCTTCAGTGTTATTGGATCATAATCCTTTGACTCACTTGATAACACCTTAAGGACTACAGTGGTTCAAGAAGGCAGCTCACCACTACATTCTCCAGGGCAAATAGGGATGAGTAATCCAATGCCCACATTTCTTGAAGAATTAAATAAAAGCTGGTACCTGGCTCAAAGGTAGAAGGCAGAGGGTGGTGGTGGAGGGTTGTTTTTCAAACTGGAGGCCTGTGATCAGTGGAGCACCACAAGAATTGGTGCTGGGTCCTCTACTTTTTGTCATTTACAGAAATGATTTGGATGGGAGCATAAAAGGTACAGTTAGCAAGTTTGCAGATGATACCAAAATTGAGGTGTAGTGGACAGCGAAGAGGGTTACCTCAGATTACAACAGAATCTTGACCAGATGGACCAATGGGCTGAGAAGTGGAAGATGGAGTTTAATTCAGCTAAATGTGAGGTGCTGCATTTTGGGAAAACAACTCTTAGCAGGACGTATACACTTAATAGTAAGGTCCTAGGGAGTGTTGCTGAACAAAGAGACCTTGGAATGCAGATTCATAGCTCCTTGAAAGTGGAGTCAAAGGTAGATAGGGTAGTGAAGATGATGTTCGGTATGCTTTCCTTTATTGATCAGAGTATTGAGTACAGGAGTTGGGAGGTCATATTGTGGCTGTACAGGACATTGGTTAGGCTACTATTGGAATATTGCATGCAATTCTGGTCTCCTTCCTGTTGGAAAGATGTTGTGAAACTTTGAAAGAGTTCAGAAAAGATTTACAAGGATGTTGCCAGGTTTGGAGGATTTGAGCTATTTGAGGAGAGGCTGAATAGGCTGGGGCTGTTTTCCCTGGAGTGTCAGAGGCTGAGAGGTGACCTTATAGAGGTTTAAAAAATTATGAGGGGCATGGGTAGGGTAAATAGGCAAAGTCTTTTCCCTGGGGTGGGGGAGTCCAGAACTAGAGGGGATAGGTTTAGGGTGAGAGGGGAAAGATATAAAACAAACCTATGGAGCAACTTTTTCACACATGGGGTGGTACATGTATGGAATGAGCTGCCAGAAGAAGTGGTGGAGGCTGGTACAATTGCAACGTTTAAGAGGCATTTGGATGGGTATATGAATAGGAAGGGTTTGGAGGAATATGAGCCTCGTGCTGGCAGTTGGGACTAGATTGGGTTGGAATATCTGGTCGGCACGGACAGGTTGTACTGAAGGATCTGTTTCCATGCTGTACATCTCTGTGACTCTATGACTCTATGGTGGAGATTTGATTAGGGTAATGCCCTTGATTTGATATACATGAATTGCAAAAAACATTTAAGAAGCTACCAAGCAACAGATATATGAAAAGAAATCACATGAAATGACATGAACAACAGGGACACAATATAAAATTGGCTGACCAACAGGAACTGATCTCCAGGATTCTCTGCATTTGAGGCTATGTGCGGATGTGGGCCTGTTCAGTGATGACTGACTCATTGTTTATATCATTGAGACATCTCACCAGCTTGGCAGCCAATCAGCTTTGTGCGAGATGTCCTACAGTTTCTGAATGATTCTGGGTCTGAAAAACCATCAATTAAGGCCCCACCTTCAGGCAATCAATGGTGAGGTGATTTTCCCCGGGATTGTGGGTAGGGCAGGTCTGGTAGGTCAGAGGCAAGGCCAGGGCTTGGCTTTCGGAGGCTATCCTCTTACATCACATCCATGCCTCTGTTTGCCCCAGAAAGGGGTAAATAGGGTTTTCTCCACCAACTCGGTAGACAGTAGCCCTAGTTCCCAGTCTTGTCTGGTTTACTGTGAAAGTAGGTAATGAGGAATGTAGTGAGTTGAGGCCCTTCAGTAGTAATCCTGAGATACATCTCACCCTGTCCTGATAATTTATCAATATTAAGGATGGTGGAGAACTTAAAGATGACACAGCTATGTTTGTAGCATGGACAGACTGTGTCAAATGAAACTTATTGCAGAGAAATGTGGAGTGATATATTTTGATATGAAGAACATAGGACACATATAAAAGAAAGGGTATTATTCTAAAGGCAGTAAGGAGCATAGGGACCTGGCAAAATGAGTCCATAATTTATTGAACAGGGAATGCCAAAGACATAGGGATTAGTAACCTTCATATCATCTTGGACTTTATCAATCGGGACATAAAAAGTGAAAAAACAAATGAGTTATGTTTTTTTCATCAACCTGTTCAGAGGTGTTATGACACATGTCTGGAGGTAGTGGGACTTGAACCTGGGTCTCCTCTCTGAGAGATAGGGATACACCTTACTACATCACAAGAGCCCAAGGAGTCACGTTAAACTCGTACAAAACACTGGTTCATCATAATCTAGAGTATCATGTCCAGTTCGACTCTCTTGGACAGATGTGAAGGAGTTAGAGAAAGTGTGGGGAAAAATAAATCCTTCCAGGAATGAGGAATGCCAGTAACATGGATAGACTGGGAAAGTTGGGACTACTTTTCCTTGTATGACAAAAGGTCCAGAGGAGATTTGATAGAGATGCTCAAAATGACAAGGACACCACGCAGAGGAGATGGGGGAGGTGATTGTTCCTGTGGGTATAAGGGTCAAGAATCAGGGGCACAGATATACAGCAATTTGTTTGATATTTGTAACTCTTTTTTTAAAATATATGTATGAGATATCCCCTGCTCATGCACATAGTTCCATCTGCTGACATTGAGAAGCAAGTAGAACTGTGTGGGTTTACATATCAGAAAAAGATTGACAGGATGGGTCACTCATTCCCGAAATAAAAGGCTGAGGGTGAACCCAACAGAGGTCTTTCAAATGACAAAGTGTTTTAATTTAATGGATACAGGGAGAATATTTTCTGTTGTGGTGAAGGGCAAAACCAGAGGCCATTAGTACAAAATCATGACCCAGAAATCCAATTTGGAAATCAGAAGTAGCTGTCTCAGCCAGAGAGTGATGAGAATCTGGAACGTGATACCACAAAGCTGTGGGTCAAGATAATGCATAGAGGCATTTAAGGGGAAGCTGGATAAATGGAAGAGGGAGAAGGGAATACATCTTGTACTTAACATGGGCGGTTTAAGAAGTAGGAACAGGAATAAGCAATTCAGCCTCTTAAACCTGCTACATCATTTAATACCAACATGGCTGAGCTTACCTTGGCTTTAACTTCACTTTTCTGCCCATTCCCCTTAAAACTTTCCTAATTAAAGATCCACTCATCTCCTCCTTAAAATTACAGTTTGGGGCAGTCAATTTGACAGACTGACAGAAGTAATTCCTCCATATTTCTGGTTTAAATCAGACACCATTAGGATTAGATGGAGCAGGTTAGAATGGAGCAGCAGAGGAGAGTTGGCTGAATTGCCTGTTTTTGAACCATGTACCCCATGTATTCATTGTAAAAGATTTTTGTCAGGTCTTTCTCTAAATCCTTCACATCTGTCCAATAGAGTCGAACTGGACACGATACTCTAGATTATGATGAACCAGTGTTTTGTACAAGTTTAACGTGACTCCTTGGGCTCTTGTGATGTAGTAAGATGTATCCCTATCTCTCAGAGAGGAGGCCCAGGTTCAAGTCCCACTACCTCCAGACACGTGTCATAACATCTCTGAACAGGTTGATGAAAAAAAACACAACTCATTTGTTTTTCCACTTTTTATGTCCCTATTGATAAAGTCCAAGATGATATGAAGGTTACTAATCTCTATGTCTTAGGCATTCCCTGTTCAATAATGTGTGATTATGCACACATGCTGAAAGACTCTGAAGTTAAAGTTTCTCTTTGTGCTTTTTTTTAATACTGCTCCATGCTTTACCATCAGAATTCATAGATAGCGATTCTAGCAAAACTATGAAACTGTTGAAAATAACTTGACTGAAACAAATATGTTAACATTGCTGGATCGTGGGATTTGCGGCCTACGCCTATGAATCACTGGGTTCAGGTCTGTGACACAGAAGCAAGGTGTAAGTCATCATTTCTCCATATCCAGTGAACTTCATCTAAGAAAAGATACACTGGCATTGGAGACAGACCAGGAAGGTTCTCTACACTAATACCAGGTAAAGAGGGATTGGCTGATGAGGAGACTTGGAGTAGATTGCGTCTGCACTCATTGAAGTTTAGAAGAATGAGTGGTGACCTTATTCAATCATGCAAAATTCTTAGGGAACTCGACAGAGTAAATGAGGAGGGTTTACTCCTCTGTGTGTGTGTAGGACCAGAGGGAATAATCTCTGAGTAAGAGATTAACAAAAAACAAAGGTGAGCAGATTGCTTAAGAGACATCTTGACAGATATATGAATACACACTGAATAGAGGAATACAGACCATATAAAGGCAACTGATTTTTAGTTTAGAAAGGATTCATGCGTCAGCACAGTCTTGATGGGCTGAAGGGCCTGTTCCTGTGCTGTATTATTCTTTGTTCTTTGGATGCTGGAAATCTAAAATGAGAACACAAATTATTGGAGAAACTCAACAGATCTATCAGCATCTGTGGAGAGAAAGCAGATGAAAAATTTTGGGTCCACTGATCCTTTTTCAGAAGAGATTGTCCAGTTAGGTCAGAGATAAGTAGGAATTTCTTCTCTCAGATGACAGTGAATCTGTGGAATTCTTTACTGCCTAGTGGTGGGGGCTGGTTTGTTAAGTATATTCAAGGTTGAGCCGGACAGATTTTTAAAAGGGTTATGGGGAAAAGACAGGAAAGGGGGTTAAGGATTATCAGATCAGCCATGATCTCATTTCAGGATGGAGCAATGGATTGAATGGCCAACTTAAAAGTTTGTATATCTGAATGTCTATCCTGGGCTTCCTGTGAATGCAATTCACCACTCAAACCACAGAATCACCATCTCATATCAACACACCTCCACAGCAAGTTGTAAACTTGTAAGCTCATTTTGAACCATCAGTTGGCCTTTCATTCAAGATTAGGAAACAGACACTTGCAAATATTTCATGATGAAGCTGGAAGTGAGGGTATCTAAATTAAAGGTGCTGTAGAAATTCAAGTTGGTGTCACTATATGTCCAAGGCAGCCCCAACAGAGGGTCAAATTCTGACTTTGGAAATTCTGCTATGATTTGATTTGGTGACTTTGATATGGTTTCCACATTGTCTGAGTCCTGATGAAATGTATTTGGACTTGAAGTCTGTTTTTTTTCTCTCTGGGTGCTGTCAGTCCTGTAGAGTTTCTCTAGCACTCTCAGCTTTTATTGCTTTGATTGATGTGGCAGTGTTTACGATCGCAAAAGCTAATTTCCACGACTTTCAGATCTCATCCAGTGAGTATCAATCAGGCAGTGTTTCTTTCTCTCATCTTTCCTAAACTCATCAGTCCCTGTTTCAAGTTCATATGGGCATTGTCATACAGATTGTCATTAGGCAGAATAGTTAGATTAACGATTGTGTTCATATATAATACCCAAAACAGTTACGTGAATACGGCAAGCAATCTGATAGAAATAGCATAGACAAAGTGTTCAAATCCACATCGGTCCTCCATTTGAATCAGCAGTTCCTAAGATAAAAAATAATCAAGATAAAAACAGACACATGCCACATTTCTCCCCATCCCAGCTGCCACTAATACAATGCTGCAAAATCAGAGGGTTCCTTATTCCATACCGGCAGCTATTGACATTAAAATAAATTAAGTTTACAACACAGAAGCCTGCTATTCAGCCTAATTCCACCATAGGTTAAAAATCAGTTCCAAACACATTCAATCACCTAGTTCCCACACCCAGTCCAATTCTCTCATCAATTTATCCAATCTCATATTGAGCCTTGTCAAAGATTCCACTTCCTCTCATAGCCCAGATTATAAGGGGTTCCTGTGGCGCAGTGGTGGTGCTGAGATAGCAAAACCCAAGCTTAAACCCCACCTGCACCAGAGGTATGTCATAACATCTCTGAACAAGTTCAATATGAAATAGTTACAGCTCTGCACAGAAGATAATCTTTCCCCGCATTTCATTTAATCTTGCGATGAGAGTAGATCATTTTTAACCATACAAATTATAACAACCAATCTGCTTCTTATCTACATTCGGTTCATATTATTAACATTTTTTTATCATATTGGCCCATAATCTAATGAAAAGTGGCATGAATTTCAAGTTTTAATTTGCACATTTATGTTTCCTTTCAGCAGCCAGAATTTGAATCTTTCCAGAGCTTAAATACTTTGCTGAAATGTGGAGCCAAATACATCAGTCTCTAACTAAGGACTTACTAAAGTTATATAAATGCTTGTTTTTACCTCTTGATTTTTACATTCAATATTTCTTGTGGTAAATCCTGAAATTCTTTTATATTTATTAAACCTTCTCAACCGTACATGTTGTCTTTCACATTCACAAAATCCTATCCTGATAAATCACTCTCCTTTCCCACAACACTTGGTTCAGTCCTGTGTAAGATATAATTTCAGCCACATCTTTTTGAACAAAATGTATCATCACCTAGCTACTGGCGTTCAATTCCATCTATCTCTTCTTGACATTTTTTTCTCTATCTTTTCATTATTCTTTTGTAGCTTCCTTTGACTTTCTAAGAAATTGATAGCATTTGTAATTCTTCAATCCTCTCTAGTCCTAATCAAATGATGTTGTATACATAGGCTGGTAACTGATTGAGGTAGAACATCCTAACTTAATTCCAGGCAGCCTCTCTATATTCCAACTATCAGCTCAACCTTCTCAGTAATTAGTATTCTGGTTTGCTTTCCTTTCCCTAATGATATTTCTCTTAATCTTTATAACTAACATCCAGTGTGGCACCTGGTTAAAGACGTTTTTAAAGTACATTGGGTGGAACTTTAAAGGCCCTGAATGATACGGCTATGTCAAGATTTGTGGCAGATATTGGCAGCAACTCTCTGCCTTCTTTATGCATCTGACAAACAGTAAGACATGTTTCTTACAAGGTAGCAGTGAGTTGCCAGTTCAATGGCATTCTAGCTTGTTGAGCACCTTATGAACACCATAGCTGACCTTATTAATGTTCAGCTTTCAATCTTACCAAAAACATTGAAAAAGCAAGAAGACAAGAATTCTCCAGATGGAATGCGCTGGATTCTGTTTGCTGCTTTCACCAACAGACCTCGATATTGGATACTAGAAACCAACATCTCAGGGCAGGTTCTATGGGCAAAGGTCACATGTACCCCTCTATCCACAGATATTCGCATCTGACATCTACCAGCCTCTAAGAGCCCTTATATCATATCTCCAATCCACCTACAGGACACTCTGCCCCTCAATGCTGCCCCCGGTAACTCTCACTGTAACGCTGCAGCAAGGACACTGTGTGCTCAGGGACACACGCCTGCTCATTCATTCCTGAGTAAGTGGGCAGCACAGAGGGTATGCAGGGTTAGTGGTGTCGGGTGTTGGGGGAGGGTGAGAGTGAGGGGAGGGGAGGATGTTGTAGATAATAGTGAGAGTGGGAGAGCATGAGCCTTGGTGGGAGGTGGGTACAGTATCAGAGACAGAGGGAGGGGGAGGTAGCAGAGAGAAGATGGTGGCACTCACCCTGGGGGAGTGGAGAAGGTCATTGACCTCCAGCTTACAGCGTTGGGCATTCCCCCAGATGCTGAAACAGCACTGACTCAGGGGAGGGGGGTAACTCCAGAGCAGGTTGGGCAGGGTCTGGTGTCGGTGCCTCCCCCCTGTTGGGCAGGGTCTGGTGTTGG
Organism: Chiloscyllium punctatum; assembly: GCF_047496795.1. NCBI lineage: Eukaryota > Metazoa > Chordata > Chondrichthyes > Orectolobiformes > Hemiscylliidae > Chiloscyllium > Chiloscyllium punctatum. The sequence continues at coordinate 6,097,997 of NC_092779.1, read as the reverse complement.
TGCCCCTCCCGTGCTGGTCCAGGGAGAAGAGAAAGTCCCACTTCAGCACCACCCCAACCAGCAGGAGCTCCAGGTCCTTGACCTCACAGTGGGATGGTGACTCCCCTCGTCTGAAATGTCCATGGGCAAAGGTCAGGGACCATGCAGGGCAGCTCCAGACCCACAACAACCTGTCCAGGGGGTATAACCAGACCTACACAATCTGTCCCGGGGTGGGTATAACACACTTTTAAAGATGGCACCAATGCCAGGGCTGTCTGTCAGTTCTGAGATATGCCGGGGTAAGTTGTTAATGTGGTGGGGGGTTTGTTAAAAGATGAGAAAATCCACTGTCTCTTGCAGTGAAAAGCCATTTTGACACAGTTATAAAAACATAAGATTCAGCCTGTTATATCACTGCTTTTCACTCACCTGCCTGCAAGTTACCCGCTCAAAGAATTTAATGGGTTTCTTGAAGTACGATTGTTCTTTCTAGACTTCACACTAGCTACTACATATATTTTCTCTTCCCTTAGATGTCCAATAAATTAATCCTTTATTAAACACACTAAAATGTTTCCTAATTCAACAAACTGAACTGTAATTTGAACGGTATTGTTGTGTCACTGTTGTGTTTAAATGATTCTTCTCACCAATCCTCTGACTTACATTCAAATTCAAAAGAGCTGTAAGAAAACATAACTGTGACCTTTGCGTAAGGAGCAGTTCAGTGCGATTCCAATTATTTTGTGTAGTTTGCCCATGCCTAATTGTCACCCCATCCCTATTATCACCAACTTATTTTATTCAGCTGTTTTGAAACTCAAACCGACATTAACAGTTTTGTAAGAAACTCGATTTCACATTTCTATGATGCTTGGGGGTGGGGGTGAAATGAGACCTTTCTCATCTCAAGTTTTGCTTGAAGCCTATTAACTCAATACTAGTGTCCTCCAATTCTGAGTTCACATTCCAAGTTAAGTGGTCTGTCAGAGCACGGGTATGATTAATAGCTTCCACAGAAAAGAACACAAACTAAATGGCTTTGGCTCCCTCAATGACATAGTTGGCAACTGCACTGTCTGGTATGGAATAAGTTGCACTGACCAACACGAATTCAAATCTGATGTGACTGGTCAATCACACCAGCGTTTGTACTTAGGATTCTGAAATTGCCTTCTGTCATTTTCTTTGGGATGTTGACAGTGGCATAAACAAGATGAATCAAATATCCCCAAGTGATAACCCAGTGTTTCTTAGTTAGGCAAAAGACAGTGTTGAAGAAATACAGTGCTGAATATGGGTGCAATGCCCTAACCATCAAACAACCAGCAGTCACAAAAACGCCAACAACTTGTACTGATATGGTGCTAAATTGTCTATTCGTCATGAATGTACAAACCATATCGCAAGAATTGGTGCAGCTATAATGTGGGCTCTTTCTCAGCAGGTACGTACCTAAAGTATTAATAGGAAGACTGAATGGGCTGCTCTTATGTCCCAGGTATAGAATCATGGGACTTCTACATCACATCCTGTCCAAGGCTAAGTAACAATGGTCAGCAGGTTAAAATACTCCTCCTTAAAGGTACATGCACATCTTAACATAGTATTACACTTTTAACATTGTCAGATGTCCCAAAGGCCTTGATGGGACCACTGATGAAGCAAACATTGACCCTGAAGCAGGTGTACGGGTACTGGGGCAGGTGAGCAAGTGTTTGGTCCGATCGATAGATTTTAAGGAGACCACAGAGAATAGAGAGAGAGAGAGAGAGAGAGGGCTGAACAGGCCAAAAATTTAAAGAGGGAATCCCAGAGTTTAGGCTGAAAACATGGCCACCAATTGTGGAATGATTAAAACTGGGTAAAGTCTGAGAGGCCAGAAATGGGAAGGTACTGAGATTGCAGAGGATTGGTGGACTGGAGGCATTTGTAGAGATAGGGAATGTCATGGAGAGATTTGAAACAAGGATGAGGCTTTTAAAGTTGAGTTAAATGGAGTCAATGGACCTAATATTGCTCCTGGATGTTCTTGGGCATTGTCTAGACTCTGTATCAGAAGCCTAATCTCCTCATTGTTAATTTCAAATAATGAAAAATAAAACTGATTCATTGCTCTTGTGTAATCCTTCCTGCTCAATTACCCTAAATGTACAGTTGTCAATATGTCTGGGATAACAATAGAGAATTGTACACTGAATGTCCAGGTGAAAAGCAAAGACTTAACGAAGCAAAAGCGATCAGAAAATTCAAATCATTAAAAATATTTTAAAGGACATTCTTATTTAGCTGTTGCTTATCCAGCTGGTCTTGTTATAGAAAAAGGCAAAGGAACATGTTCTGTCAGAAGCTTCAAATTTTTGAAAGGGAATCATCTATTTGTGGAAAGAAATATTTAAACTACCTAATTTAAACAGATGTAATTTGTGGTTACACTCATGTATTTACAAGGTAATTGCTAAGAATAATGAAAATTGAATTCCATGTCACAAATCAATCGTGCACATGCACACACAAAGGTGCACAAACTTGAAAACACTTCCAACAACGGAGGTAAAACCCTTCACTTCACGGCTTTACTTTTGATTTACAGCATAATGCTGCAATAACTAAGTTTCTCCTGTGAATCTATGCATGCCTCTTGAGATAAAGATACTTTTTTTTCTGAAAATTGTGTCATGTAAGTTAGATTATATTAAATCAGAAGAGGATGAGACCATTCGGCCCCTCAAACCTGCTCTGCCATTCAATAGGATCATGGCTGATTCGCCAATCCTCAGGTTCACTTTCCAGCCCTTTCCCCGTAACCATTGACTATCCCACTAATCAAAAATTGTTTGGAAACTACCTTGGACTGACTTTCGAACACCCTCCATGAGTATGAAAGGTTTTAAATTTTCCAGGAATATTGCTGTAATTTTTGAAGGCTTTGTTTTTGCCTTGCTGCATCTGCTTGTTTATAAAGTCCGCACTCTGTATGTCTGCTGGGCTAAATTGCCTGAGTTTCATTCATCTTGATTATATGGGAAGTCAAAGTCCCTAGCTACCTGCGTGGGCAGCTGCAAAATTGTGCAGTGTCAGGAAGTGTTTTGTTTTATCAATTATTTGTTTATCATTTGTTTCCCCTGGCAGTCAAATGGCTGGTCATTAAATTCACTGGCAGTTTACTGGCTATCTGTCCAGGAGATTATCTAGTCTTCGCCATTCGAACGGTGAGCTGTTTATTGTGTGAGACTTGCTTTCCATTCAAGAGTGAAGTATTGCAATATTTGTTTTCTGGATGCTGCTTGTCTGCCTGTCCTCATGTTGGACAAATCTGCCACTGTATTGGTTAGTTCAGATTTTCCTGGTGATATTATGCTTGACAGTTCAGGATACTTGATTTATTTCTTTTTAGTACAATTGCAACATTTTCAAGCTGTTTTTGATTTTTTTTATGGCAACGCTATCTGTTCTTGACATTTGATTTTCCTGCCAGCTCTGTGACATTCTGACCATGATGATTGATTTCCCTAGCAGCGTAGAAGCTATTCATTCCTGATATTTAAATTTCTTTCTGACACAGTGACTATTTATTCATGGTATCATGTCCCTCTGCGTGTCTTGCTGACGCTGGTCCAGTGACTGTGCATCGATGGTGTCAGGCTGTTTGACAAGCAAGCTGATGTACTAGGTGGAAGAAAGTGAGGACTGCAGATGCCGGAGCTCAGAGTTGAGAGTGTGTTGCTGGAAAAGCACAGCCGGTCAGGGAGCAACCGAGGAGCAGGGGAATCAACATTTTGAGCGTAAGTTCTTCATCAGAAGCTCTTCACTAGGTGTACTGGTAGGGAAAAACCCCATGGTTGTGGTATCTCTGGCAATACAATTGGACCTTTGATCAAAATTTATCATTTGCCTATAGATGGTCTGCTTCAGTTTTTGCAACGAAAGGTTACTGTTTTCTACAGTGCTTTCCACCTTATGTCAGATTCTCTCATCAATTTACAGCTGGTTGAAGACATATGAATGGAGATGTTGAGGAATTTCTTCAGCCAGAGGGTTGTGACTTTGTGAAAGTCATTGCCACAGAAAACTATGGAAACCAAGTCACTGAGTGCATTTAAGACAGAGATAGATAGGTTATTGGGTCAAGGATTACAGGATGAAGGCAGGACAATGGGGTTGAGAAACATATCAGCTGTGATCGAATGACGGAGCAGACTCGATGGATTGAATGGCTTAATCCTGAGCTCGTATCTTGTGGTTATGGCTCATGACATAGGAACAGGACATAAACCATTCAACCCCATGTTTACTATTCAAGAATATCATGGCTGATATATCAAATTCCATATACCCAAGTACCCTCAAAATCAGCCTAATTCCCCATCAAACAAGAATCTACATCCACATGAAAAATATCCGATGAATTTGCTTCCTCTGCCTTCTGAGGCTGAGAGTTCCAATGTTGCACAACCCATTGATGAAAACAAAAACTCTCCTCACTTCTGTCCTGAAAGGTAATCTATCATTTTCAAACACTGTCTCCTCATTCCGGACTGACTCAGAAGAGGAAACATCATTCCCACATCCACCTTGTCAAGACTATTCAGGATCTGATACATGTCAATCAAATCCTCCTTCTCTTTCCTAAACTGTAATGGAAACAAGCCACGCCTGTCCAAGCCATCCTTTTCAAACAACTCACTATGTGTTGGTAGTAATCCAGTAAACCTCCTCTTGATTGTCTTCAAAGCATTTACATCTGTCATTATACAGGGAGACCAAACTTCATATAGAATTTGAGTTGTGATCTCACCAATAATCGATACAACTGAGGGATAAATCCCTTACTTTGATGTTCAATTCCTATTATAATGAAGGACAGCATCCCATTAGCCTTCTTGATTACATGCTGAACCTGCAGACCAACTTTTTGTGACTCACATACTACAACAATCAGATCCCTGTACATCTTAGAATTCCACAGTTGTTCTCCATTTTTGTGTTTTTATTCTTCCTGTCAAAGTCAACAACTTCACACTTTCCCACCTCATTCTCTATCTGCAGTCAATTGACCTATTTATGTCTGTATGCAAGATCCCTATGTCTTCTCCACAACAAATGCTCCTATCTATATGACATCTGCAAATGTAGATACCGTGCCTTTGCTCACTCACTTAAGTCACTGATATAAATCGCAAAAAGCTGACAGCCCAGCACTGACTCCTGTAAGCCTGCAATTGTCACATCCTGTCAATCAGATCCATTTATGCATACACACAGTTTCCTGCCAGATGGCCATGCTAATGTGTCACCTTGAAACTGTGAGTTCCAATTACTTTTAATGGTTTTTGATTTGGTACCTGATCAAATTCCTTCTGGAAATCCAAGTGCAGTACATCAAGTGTTTGGCCTTTATTCCAAGACAATGTGCTCCTTTAATCAACTCTAATAAGAAGAACAAAAACTAATAAGTTGATTTCTTTTTCACCAAACCATGCTGACCCCTCCTGATTATTTTGGTTTTGTTTTGGTGCTCATTTCTAATCTCATGAATGATGGATTCAAATATTGGCGCCAACACAGTGAGTGAACTGACTAACAGCTTCCTATTTTCTGTCTCGTTCCCTCTTGAATGATACGATATTTGCTACTTTTCAGACTGATGGAATCTTCCTGAAACTAAAACATTTGGAAAGTTAGTAGCAATGCTCCTATGACTACTTTAACCACCTCTTTTAAGACTCCAGGATGAAGTCTATCTGATCTAGGAGATTTGTCGTCCTGCAACTCCATCAGTTTGCTTAATACCACCTCTAGACTTAATGCCACACTTTTGAATTATAAGCCAATTATTGTAATGCAAGAAAAGCTTTAATCAACCTACACACAGCAATCTTCCCAAACAGCAATGATCTAGTGATCAGATAATCTCTTTCTCTGAAACTGATAAGTAATGACCAGGATAGCAGAACTCTCTCCAATGAAATGTTTATTTTTATCAGACACTAATTGAAGTAATTACAATGTGTTGGTTTTCTAGTATCCATGAAAGTATGTTTTATTTCAATAGTGACATTGTCAATAAACTGGTATCTTCATTTTCTGTTAGTATGCCTCTTAAGTATACCTTGTGAATAGAAGTGAATTGGCATCGAGGGTGAAGGACAAAGGATAGTGACTGCAGAGTATCAGTTGGTGCTATATTGGCATTGGGGTGTTCTAAAGAGTCATGGGGTCATTTGGGTGCATATGTGATAAAAGAAGCCATTGGAGACAGGATGTTTTGATTGGGATGTTTTAGTGACTGGAATGGGAATTGGTACACACAGTTTCCTGCCAGTGTATGGTGGTGTATGGATTGGCAAAGCATTTTTGAGGGATGACAGTGGTACTGTGGTACAATGACGTGGATTGACACAGTTTGACATGGATGGAGCATGGAGATGAAGGGGCAGTGATGAACTGAGAACAGGAGGTATGCTTTATAGTTTAATACAAAGAAAATTACAGAATAGGAACAGGCCCTCGGCCCTCCAAGCCTGTGCCGATCCAGATTGTCTATCTAAACCTGCTGCCTATTTTCTAAGGGTCTATATCCCTCTGCTCCCCACCCATTCTTGTATCTGTCTAGATCCATCTTAGATGACGCTATCATGCCTACCTCTACCACCTCCACTGACAACATGTTCCAGGTACCCACTACCCTCTGTGTAAAGAACTTTCCATGCATATCTCCCTTAAACTTTTTCCCTCTCACTTTAAACTCATGACTCCTAGTAACTGAGACCCCACTCTGGGAAAAAGCTTCTTTTTACCCACCCTATCTATACCTCTCATGATTTTGTCTCAATCAGGTTGCCCTCTACCTCTGAGTTTCTAATGAAAATAATCCTCTCTTCATAGCTAGCACCCTCCATACCAGGCAACCTCCTGGTGAACCTCCTCTGCACCCTTTCCAAAGCATCTACATGCTTTTGGTAATGTGACGACCAGAACTGTATGCAGTACTCCAAATGTGTCCGAACCTCCTCTGCACCCTTTCCAAAGCATCTACATGCTTTTGGTAATGTGACGACCAGAACTGTATGCAGTACTCCAAATGTGTCCGAACCAACTAACTTACATGACACAACTGTAGCATGACCTGTCAACTGTTGTACTCAATGCCCTGCTGCCCTGTCCAATGAAGGAAAGCATGCCATATGCCTTTTTGACCACTCTATCGACCACCTTCAGGGTACAATGGATCTTAACAGCCAGATCCCTCTGTACATCAGGGCTTTTCCATTTACCATATAGTTCGCTCTAGAATTGGATCTTCCAAACTGCATCACCTCGCATTTGCCCGGATTGAACTCATCTGCCATTTCTCCAGCCAACACTCCAATCTATCTATCTATACTCTGCTGCATTCTCTGGCAATTCCCTTCCCTGTCTGCAGTGTGAAAGGAAGCACTTTCACTCAAGGTGTGATAGATATTTGGAACTCTCTTCCACAAATGGCACTGGATGTTGGATCAGTTGTTACTTTTAAACCTAAGGTTTTCTTTGTTGAGCAAAGGTATTCAGAGATCAAGGTCAGAGGCAGGAATACAGAGTTAGGCCACAGATCAGCCATGATCTCGTTGAATGGTAGGATAGGCTAGTGGGGCTGAATGGCCGACTCCTGTTCCTGTGTAAAATGTAATAACAGTTTTCATTTACATATGTGCAATTGTTCAGGAAGCAAAAGATATGACCAAAAAAATTTGCTCAATTTATTATCATTTCTGGAATTCCATTTAATACTATCTCTTTTTGGAAATTTACAGAAATGTATTTGTGTATCTGTTGTAAATGATTAAATGCTGTTAAATTTTAAAATTGCTGATTGTGGAAATGTACCTACTTGATCTACATCTCTTTATAATTCTTTCTGAAACAAATATGGGAAATGCTTGAGACACAGAAATCACTGAAGTGTTACATTGTAAGAGGCCATTCAGCTCTTTGTGTCTGCCCCAGCTCTCCGAGTGAATATCATACCTTGGTTCTGTTCCGCTGTCTTTTGGCCAATTCTTGCACATTGTTTAAATAGTAACAATCATCCACTGCCCTGTCAAAAACCTCAGTTGAACATACCTCAATCATATTTTGACAGTGTGTTTTCAAGATGTGACCCACTCATGTGAAAAAAGTTATATTTCACATCTTATTTGCATCATTTGCAAATCAATTTTTACCAGTGCCTCTCATTCTTTAAAATTTTGTGAGCAGGAACACTTTCTCTCTATCTGCACCAACTAACCAACCAACCCCTCCTGATTTTGAAAGCTTCTTTTAGAGAGTTGAAAAATTATCCCAGAAGTGCTGAACATGTAATACTCGTCTCTGAATCTGAAACCTAATGCCCTATATCTCTGATTAGTGATAATCACCCTTGAATTGGTAGTCCATGCCCACCAACCTCCAGATTTCTGGCTATGACCTCTGATCCCAGTTGCTTTAAAAATAAGTAACATAGTTAAGTTAAAGCCCTTCCTTGTTGAAGGAAGAAAAGCCATGCTCTTTTTTAGTAGCAGCAGCTGCTAGGTTTTGGTAAGTTTTCATTCACTAACACACTAGAAAGCTTGAGTACATTTAAAAGGCGTTTGATTGTGTGTGAGTGTGTGCAGGAATTGTGGAAAGGAGTAGGTGGTTGAGGGATGTGTGTGGGGTGGCTCAATGACTCAGACATTTTGGGAGCATCAGTTCGGAAGTTTAAACTTGGCATGCAATGTCAGCAATATCTCTGCTTTCGGACTTCCAAGGTGCTGCAGGAAGTCTGTCCCAGAATCAGCTCTTGTCGTTGAATACAACTCACAAGTGTGTCCCAGTCACACATCCAAGAATTGCTGAAAACCTGCCTTCCTCTGTGACAACATCCCCCAGGCTGGTGCAGACCACTACAGGACTTTGTACCTGAACGCTGTCCCCTTTGACCTTGTTTTCCAGGCAGACCCAGAAAACATCAACCAGATAGAATGTGGTAAATAATTTTACATTTGCAATCGAGATTGCATTGTTGGTTGTTCCACCGGGATTAGAAGCAGCATGTAAGAATAAATAGAAAGTGGTGCGGTATTGAATGCCTAGATTGGAATGATATTTGGATAAGCCATGTGGAATTGATTGCTGTAGGAAAAGAGTGTGTATTCTGACAGCCTTAGGGAAAATACAAGGGAAATAATTTGTCTTATGAAAAAATATTAAACTAGAATAAAGTTAATACATTTGATGGGTTGTTCCTATGTGTAGTGAGAATGTGTAATCCTGTGAGATCCACATTGGTATTTCTGCATTTCCATTAATTTCATAGCGAATGAAATATTTGATGAGGCTTACTGTTTCCCTGATGCTGCCCTTTATTCATGGTGATGGCAATATTACTTTTACACAGTGATGGCTCTTGAAACTGTTGATGGTAATACAGGATTATGCAATAAGCAATATTCAAAGTGATAACTAATCTAGCAGTAGCATTCATGTATTTATGGCTAACTCAGTTGGCTGGGTGACTGATTTGTAATACAGGTCTGTGTCAACAGTGAGGGTTCAATACCTACACCAGCTGACATTACCATGAACGACTCTCCCCTTACCTAAAGCATGTTGGCCTTCAGGTTAAAGCATCATTAGTGGTGCCTCTCTAACAAGAGACGTACCTCACCATAAATTAAATTTGCGACATTGGTGGGAAACTCTGGCACTTTGGATTGTTCCTTTTCCTCAAAATTCTCTGGAAAATGTTTTTAAAATATTTAAAAATCTTGGACTAAAGGACACAGTGGATTTGAGATATATTATTTTAACCTCTCAGACCTGTGCATGCTCAGAAAATGAAAGACTCTCTCTCTCTCAATCTCTTTCTCTCTGTGTCTCTTTCTCTTTCTCTCTCTCTCTCTCTCTCTCTCTGTCTCTCAGCCACAAAGTTCTGACTGAAGCCATTCTGACTCAGTCCCATTGAGCATATCACTAACTTGCTGATTGCTGAACAGTGGTTGTCAATGATTGGACAATTTCTCCTGGAAAAGCCATTAAATAAACACATTTTATTTGAGAATGAGGTAAGTATGTTGAGGCCAATGATCATCACTTAGTATCTGATTCCATAGTTAGATATTGTTATGGATCAGGTCAGACCCCTTCAAAACATTTCACGAAGCAAGCTCAGCCCCTAACTTTTCTTATTGTTTTCAGCAGATGTATAATGGATATTCCAGGAGTGATGCAGTTAATCAAAATCCCTCAGTTTCAAATAAAACAGAATTTATTTACAGAGTACCAAATTATAAACACAAACAAAAAAACAACAGAATACAGAATAACTTAATCTATTCGAAAACCCACAGACTATCCCAACTTAATGATGCTGTTCCAAATGCCTGCAACAGTCCCCCTAAATATCCACTTGGCAAAAAGTAAAAATCAGACACAGGTTCTTACAGGAGAGAAAGATGGCAGAGAGATTAAACATGGAATCTCCTTCCACTGTCACTGTTTCTTTGGGTTCCCCAGCAGTCTCTCTGAGTTTCTAGCTAAGACCTGACCAACATCAGCAGAACAGCCAGACTGCTAAAACTAAAACAAACCAGAGAAAAGCTGAACTGGGAGAACAGTCACTCCCCTTTCATTGTATCAGTGATTTTGTTCTTGAACAAAACTTAAAAGCTTCTTCAACTGGATAAACCCAGACATATTGGAACCTCTGCCTTTACAACCCCTCAAAAAAAACACGAGGACAGTATAACCTTATTAAAGGAACTTCACTGTGATGTTGGATTGATGAAAGTCTCTTTCTCACCTTCTCCTGACATCCTTTATCTTGGTCAGTATAAAAAAAATAATACACTCCCAAAAACTCAATGAGATTTTTGTAATACAGGTTGGTCTGCTATAATACATGTTGCGTTAATACAAATTCACTGTAGTGTGGTTGACATATTGGGCACTGTTTCTATAGCGCAAACATTGGTTGCAATGTGAGTCCAGACGCATTAGTTTAAACAGTGCTGCTATTACACAATTTTCTTTTAACACATGATTGCACAAGAATGGAGCTACTGCATTATAGCAGAACTGACTGCATATATAAACACATATATATTAAAAACTGACTGTATGTATAAATATTCAAATCTCCAGACAGATACTATTCTCAGAGTTGTGTGAAATGGTCAGGTAGCTAGAATTTCAATGTTAAATTATTGGAACATAATTAGTTTGCAATCTGTGTCTTTCACGTAACGGTTCAAAGCTGATTGTTCGTCCTGTATAAGGACACATGTGAAAGAAGGCTGAGTGTGAGAACTTACATATGCAACAAGACAAGGCTGAGAGTCCAATAAGTAAAATTGCCAGGGTGTTCAGTCTCCTGTGTGGGAGTAGGTGATCAATTGGTTTTTTTTTAAGTTGTCTATGGAGCAGGTGAGAGGGGCTTTAAAAATGACAGCAACCTATTTGTATCTGCAACAGAAATTGGAAGATTGACTTCCACTTGCTCGAAGTTTTCACGAAAGTTTTGATATTCCTTTGTGCTTCTTCTGATCCACTTTGTCAGCAAATGATGTCATGTGGAGGAGTGCTATTTGGCTAATTTGTTATCCGTCCCATGGACTAATCCAGCTATTTGGCTAATTTGTTATCCGTCCCATGGACTAATCCAGCTATTTGGCTAATTTGTTATCCGTCCCATGGATTAATCCAGCTATTTGGCTAATTTGTTATCCGTCCCATGGATTAATCCAGCTATTTGGCTAATTTGTTATCCGTCCCATGGATTAATCCAGCTATTTGGCTAATTTGTTATCCGTCCCATGGATTAATCCAGCTATTTGGCTAATTTGTTATCCGTCCCATGGATTAATCCAGCTATTTGGCTAATTTGTTATCCGTCCCATGGACTAATCCAGCTATTTGGCTAATTTGTTATCCGTCCCATGGACTAATCCAGCTATTTGGCTAATTTGTTATCCGTCCCATGGATTAATCCAGCTATTTGGCTAATTTGTTATCCGTCCCATGGATTAATCCAGCTATTTGGCTAATTTGTTATCCGTCCCATGGATTAATCCAGCTATTTGGCTAATTTGTTATCCGTCCCATGGACTAATCCAGCTATTTGGCTAATTTGTTATCCGTCCCATGGACTAATCCAGCTATTTGGCTAATTTGTTATCCGTCCCATGGATTAATCCAGCTATTTGGCTAATTTGTTATCCGTCCCATGGATTAATCCAGCTATTTGGCTAATTTGTTATCCGTCCCATGGATTAATCCAGCTATTTGGCTAATTTGTTATCCGTCCCATGGATTAATCCAGCTATTTGAAGTTGATTTTTCACAAAAAACAATTTCAAGTTAAGGCACTTGATTAATGTGTCAATTTCCCTTGTTTGCCAAAAAAAACATTGCATCAACGCAGATGCAGTAAAGGTCAGAGCTCCCTAATTTCAAACATTGATTAAAGACCTGAAAAATTATGTAACAACAAAGTTATCACTGGCTGAGCTGAGACAGTTTGGTGCCATCAAGTCTTACCCCCGATTCTCCATTTAATCTTTTATTGAACCTTGCTCCACTACTCCTGTGAAATGCATTTTTTTTTGTGATAAAGGAACTCTACAAGGATGGAGCTCGATTATAGAGGTTTTTTTTATTGTCTTGTTTTTTGAAGTTCCATTTATCGAGAATAAATGATGTTCAGCATGACTTCAATTTCAAAAATGCCAAAAAGATTATGGGGGCTATTTTCAAATGATTAGATGTGAAGATGCTTCAGGTAATTTCCCAGTGTTAACCCTGTTTCCGCTCCTGTGAAATACTTGAAAACATTTCCAGCTTTCCTTCAGTTTTTCACATTGCTCATGGGTGATATTGAGTCCGCCATCATTAGAAACTGTGTATAGTCATGGGGCATCAGTTTATTTACATCTTTGTTAAAGTATTAAACTGCACCTACCTGCTGTGTCAGGGCTGGCAGTGATATCCCAGAGCTGAACGTCACTGAGTATAGATAACACTGTGGGTGAAGTTAGAACATGCTGGAATACATGGACATGAATGCATAAAGAAGAAAGTTTTGTCATTAGTAATGTTAACTGTCAGATCAAATACTTAGTTCTAGTACTGTATGGTTTATCCATAATTACCTTGTATAGTAGCATCTAAGTTCAATGTGTAATAAACAGTGAGGTTGAGAAGTCTAAGCCCGAAGACAATCGTTGACCACACCTTAACTGATCTGTGAAGATCCCAAATTCATTGTGTGAGGCTATCAAACCATAGAATAGACTATCCATGTGGAGTTCCTATTTAAATTCTTTCATGCAAGGTCAGAGTTACTAGCAAGGCCAGAAGGTGGGGGTGAGCTGCCTTCTTGAATCACCACAGTCCATGTGGTGTAGGTCGACCCACAATGCCCTTAGGGAGGGCGTTCCAGGATTTTCATCCAGGGACACTAAAGGAATGGCGATATATTTCAAGTCAGGATGGTGAGTGGCTTGAAGGGGAATGTGCAAGGGGTGGTGTTCCCATGTATCTGCTGTCCTTGTCCTTGTTATGCCTGTTGAAAGGTGATGGCTGTGAACGTTCTCAAACTGCTGAAGTCCATGTAATGCAAATGTGCCCACTGTGCTATGAAGGATTTTGACCCAGTGGCAATGAAAGAGCAATGATCTATTTCCAACTCAGAATTGTACGTGGCTTGGAGCTGAATTTGGATGTGGTGGTGCCCCCAAGTGGCTGCCGCCCTTGTCCTTGTAAATGACCTCATGGGTGCAGAAGGTGCCACAGTGAATCTTGTCGATGGTACTTAGAGTAATCACTGTGTGTTGGAAGTGAAGGTGATCAATACTCACAGTGCTGAAAATGATGCCAATCCAGCAGGCTGTTTTGTATTGGCTATTGTCAAGCTTTTTATGTGTCGTTGGAGCTGAACTCATCCAGACGACTGGAGAGCATTCCACCACACAGTTCTGAGGAAAGGTTACCAGACCCAAACATTAACTCTGATTTCTCTTCACAGATGCTGCCAGACCAACTGAGCTTTTCCAGCCAATTCTGCTTTTGATTCAATCACACTCCTGACTTGTTACTTGGCGGACAGCCTGCTGGGAATCAGGAAGTGAACAACTTTCTGAGGAATTCCCAGCCCCTGCCAAGTTTTCTCATCCACTGTATTTTCTTGCTTCACTCAATTCATTTTCTGGTTCATGTTAACTCCCAGGATGTTAATTCTGGGGATTCACTGATGATAATGCTATTAAATGTCGAAGGATGGTGGCTAGATTCTCTCTTTTTCAAGATTCTTATTGCCTGACACTTGCATGTTGTCCAGAATTTGTTGCACTTGGATATGGACTGCTTCAGTTTGTGAGGTGTAATGGAATGACGCTGCACATTCTGCATTGTCTTCTGATCTAATGACAAAGGAAGATCATTGATGAAGCAGCTGAAGATGGTTGCACCTGGGACACCATCTTGCAGAACTTTGCAGAGATGTCCTGGAGCTGAGATTACTGACCTCTAACAATCACAACCATTTTTCTATTTGACAGATATGACCCCAAGTGGAGAAATTTCCCCCGATTCCCATTATCTCTACTTTTGTCCAGCTTTACAAAGTGGTGCGCCTGGTTAAATGCAAGGGTTGACCACATTATGAAAGATGTGAAGCATGGAGTTGGTTTATGCTAGCCGCGTCAGGAACAATGATCACTGTTTGAAAGTTAGAAGTCATCTATTTAGCAGAGAGATGAGAGATTGTTTTTCTCTTAGAGGGTCTTGAGTATTTGGAACTCTCTTCCTCGAAAGCTGGTGAAAGCACGTTGCTTGAAAACCTTTGATGTGGAGGTCGATAGATTCTTGATGATCAAAGGGTGAAAGGTTATCAACAGCGGGTGGAGATGTGAAGCAATCAGATCAGTCGTGATCTTATTGAACAGGATGTGGGACAAACATTATTTGCTCACAGTTAGTGAAGCTGATAGCAGAGATTGAATAATTTTATGTCCATATTATGTTCAAAACAAATCACACTCCCACAAGTTTTTGCAGGAGTTTGAAAACCATCAAGTTGCAAACCTCAGAAGGTACTGGTCTCGGTATGTTAACTTTGTTTTTCACTCTCTACAATTGCAGCCAGACCTGCTGAGTTCACCCAGCACTTTATGTTTTTGTTTCAGATCTGCAGTGTCTGGAGTTCTTGTTGTATTTAAGTTGCAAACTGTCCCTGTTTACAAAACTGGTCAAAGCCATGGGCTGAATTCATCACCATGGTGACTGTACCTAGTTATGGCACTGCACAGAGGCTCTGTAAATTAAACTGCATGTTGTTGCTAGGCACCAGAACACGATATGGCGCTTTTTAAATGTTCTTGAACACTAAATTCACTAAGAAACTGATGACTGCGTCCCAATGTAATTCAGAAATGGTTCAGTATAGTTTCCTTAAAAGTTACTTTCAAGTATTTCGTATTGGATTTCTCATAGCCAGTGATTCGGAAAGACTAACGATAAAATGAAACATTTGGTGAGGAACTATTTTCAGCAAAAATTGCAATAAGTTTCCATTTTTAAAATACATCAAGCAACATATAGGTAATGTCAGATTAAAACAACAAGAATTATACTTCCATATTTTTTTCCATTACAAGGAGAGACTGAATAGGCTAAGTGCAGCTAAATGGGATTAACATAGATTGGTGTTTGTTGGTCAGTATAGATATGGTGGGCTGATGGACTTGTTTCTATGCTCTATGACACTAAAACTTTGCCCAGTTATTTGAAATGTAACTTGAGCCGAAATATTAATTTCATGAAACTCACAATTTTGGTCTCAATTTGCACCCAGGTTTCTAATTACACCCCTTGTACTTGATAATTATGGTAATTATAATTATCTTGGGTCTAATAACTAGAACTCAAACTAAATATTCTGAGGTTATGGGTTTGAATCCACAATGGAAGGAAACCTGCCATCCTTGCCTGGTCTGGCCTCAATGTGATTCCAGACCCGAGCAATGTCATTGACTTTAATTGCAATCTGAGCCACTGAGCTCCTGATCTCATGGCAGCATTGGTTCAAAAAGAAGTGAGGTGAGAGTGACAGCCCCTGGCCATGCCATCCAGACCACATTTGACCAAGTATGGCATCAAGGAGTCTCAGCAAGACTGGAGTTATAGAGTCATAGAGATGTACAGCATGGAAACAGACTCTTCGGTCCAACCGGTCCAGGCTGACCAGATATCCCAACCCAATCTAGTCCCACCTGCCAGCAGCCGGCCCATATCCCTCCAAACCCTTCCTATTCATTTACCCATCCAAATGCCTTTTGAATGTTGCAATTTTACTGGCCTCCACCACATCCTCTTGCAGCTCATTCCATACACATACCACCCTCTGCATGAAAATATTGCCCCTTAGGTCTCTTTTATATCCTTCCCCTCTCACCCTAAACATATACCCTCTAGTTCAGGACTCCCTGACCACAGGAAAAAGACTTTGTCTACTTATCCTGTCCATGCCCCTCATAATTTTGTAAACCTCTATAAGGTCACCCCTCAGCCTCTAACACTCCAGGGAAAACAGCCCCAGCCTGTTCAGCCTCTACCTGTAGCTCAGATCCTCCAACCCTGGCAACAAACTTGTAATTCTTTTCTGAAAACTTTCAAGTTTCACAACATCCTGTACACCCGCAGCATGACCTTCCAACTCCTGTACTCAATACTCTGACCAATAAAGAAAAGCATACCAAATGCCTTCTTCACTATCCTATCTACCTGTGATTCCACTTTCAAGGAGCTATGAACCTGCACTCCAAGGTCTCTTTGTTCAGCAACACTCCCTAGGACCTTACCATTAAGTATATAAGTCCTGCTAAGATTTGCTTTCCCAAAATGCAGCACCTCACATTTATCTGAATTAAACTCCATCTGCCACTTCTCAGCCCATTGGCCCAACTTGTCCAGATCCTGTTGTAATCTGAGGCTACCCTCTTCACTGTCCACTACACCTCCAATTTTGGTGTCATCTGCAAACTTACTAACTGTACCTCTTATGCTCGCATCCAAATCATTTATGTAAATGACAAAAAGTAGAGGACCCAGCACCGATCCTTGTGGCACTCCACTGGTCATAGGCCTCCAGTCTGAAAAACAACCCTCCACCACCACCCTCTGTCTTCTATTTTTGAGCCAGTTCTGTATCCAAATGGCTAGTTCTCCCTGTATTCCATGAGATCTAACCTTGCTAACCAGTCGCCCATGGGGAACCTTGTCGAACGCCTTACTGAAGTCCATATAGATCGCATCTACTGCTCTGCCCTCATCAATCTTCTTTGTTACTTCTTCAAAAAATTCAATCAAGTTTGTGAGACATGATTTCCCACGCACAAAGCCATGTTGACTATCCCGAATCAGTCCTTGCCTTTCCAAATACATGTACATCCTGTCCCTCAGGATTCCCTCCAACAACTTGCCCCCACTGAGGTCAGGCTCACTGGTCTATAGTTCTCTGGCTTAGGTCAGGCTCACTGGTCTATAGTTCTCTGGCTTGTCTTTACCGCCCATCTTAAACAGTGGCACCACGTTTGCCAACCTCCAGTCTTCTGGCACCTCACCTGTGACTATCGATGACACAAATACCTCAGCAAGAGGCCCAGCAATCACTTCTCTCGCTTCCCACAGAGTTCTCGGGTGCACCTGATCAGGTCCTGGGGATTAATCTACCTTTCACTGTTTCAAGACATCCAGCACTTCCTCCTCTGTAATCTGGACATTTTGCAAGATGTCATCATCTATTTCCCTACAGTCTATATCTTCCATATCCTTTTCCACAGTAAATACTGAAGCAAAATATTCATTTAGTATCTCCCCCATTTGCTGTGGCTCTACAAAGGCTGCCTTGCTGATCTTTGAGGGGCCCTATTCTCTCCCTAGTTACCTTTTTGTCCTTAATATATTTGTAAAAACCCTTTGGATTCTCCTTAATTCTATTTACCAAAGCTATCTTATGTCCCCATTTTGCCATCCTGATTTTCCTCTTAAGTATACTCCTACTTTTTTTATACTCTAAGGATTCACTCGATCTATCCTGTCTATACCTGACATATGCTTCCTTCTTTTTCTTAACCAAACCCTCAATTTCTTTAGTCATCCAGCATTCCCTATATCTACCAGCCTTCCCTTTCACCCTGACAGGAATCAATGGCATTTGTGGGAAATCTCATCACTGGCTAGAGTCATCAGGGCAATAGGAAGATGGTTGTGGTTGTCGGACATTAATCTGCTCAACTCCAGGAGATCACTGGAAGAACGATGATATATTTCCAAGTCAGGACAGTGAGTGGCTTTGAGATAAACGTGTCGACCATGGAGTTCTCGTGCATCTGCTGGCTTTCATCATCTTGGTGGTACAGAATGTGGGATGAGTCTTGATATAGATGGTACACACAGCTGCCCTTGTATAGAAATTGTTGGCAGGAGTTCATGTGGCTCAGTCCCCGGGTACAGAACCCTTGGCTCTGACTCCTCCAAGTGTTGGCCTGTCTCCAAGCCCATGGACTGAGGTTCGTCAGTTGCCCCTAACTCATAGATCAGAGCAGGACACATCTCAGGGCGCTTGCTGTGTTAGAGCTCACTCACTTGGCAGTGCCTGGATGCTGACTGCAACTCTGCTTTACCTTGACGTTTTGTGGCTTTCAGCCTCATTCAGAATTTACAGACCCACAGTTCTCCTGTGTAGCCTTGCCTTTTAGTGCAGACACAAAGGTAGACTGCCTGTCCAGTTTTCCTGCAGTGATCAACGAAGAGGTTAAACATTTGCTGGCTTTGTGCTACATCGATGTAACATATTCAGTATGTGCCAGCTGCTTATGTGGCAAATGCACTGAAACTGCTTCAACCAAATGGCCATCTCTCAAAATCTAATGGGACCATTTCTTTGTCAGGTTAAGGTGGACTATTATCGGTGTGGGATCCGAGAATCAAAGAATCCCTACAGTGCAGAAAGAGGTCATTCTGCCCATCACGTCTGCACTGAACCTCCAAAGAGCATCCCATCCAGAACTAGTCCCCTACCCTATCTGTAACCCCACATTTACCAAGGCTAACCTGCACATTCCTGGACACCACAGAGGAATTTAGCATGGCCATTCCATCTAACCTGAACATAGAGTCATAGATTTATACAGAGCACTGAAACAGACTCTTCGGTCCAACTCATCCATGCTGACCAGGTTTCCCAAACTAAGCTACAACTTTGGAGTAGAATCAATGATTCTAAATCACTTGCATCAGGGCCTGCCACAGTCAGTTAAGGGCATCATCTGATCTCAGTCCATGGGCTTGGAGACAATCAGGCCGACACTTGGGACAGTCAGGGCCAAGGCTCTGTACCATTACAGTCCAGTGCCTGGGTCACATGAACTCCTGCCATCAGTGTCACATGGTGGCAGTATCACCTCAAAAGTACAGCATTAAGCAGCAAATTTGTATTCTAAGTGAGTCAAAGATGTGCCATAATGATGTGACGAGGCTGGTGACCATGGAGCATACCCTGAGATCTGGGTCAAGCAGGAGGTTGGAAGAGTAAGCAGTAGGTAGAAGTTGTCAGGGTGCCTGCACTACCATGAATTGTCATAGCTTAGTTTCTCTCTACTACTTGAGAAAATACCAAACTACACGTAAGTGAGGTGAGATTAGATTATAATGAATGTTAGTGCATGCAAGTAGGTCATTCGCTGCTCACAAGCAAGATTCTCACCTTGCTGGCAAAATCTATGGGGGATGGTCTTTTTCTTCTTAATTTTGAGAATTGGGATCTCCGCTGTCAGGATTCATAGCAGAAGCGATAATGCAAAGACTAGAACAGACAGCCCTACCAACCATCAAACCAAAAATCTGGGTCCGCTATGTAGATGACACCTTTGTCATCACAAAACAAAACAAGATAGAAGAGACATTTAATATCATCAACAGCACCCTCACAGGCATAAGGTTCACCAAGGAGGAAGAAACCTTCAACAAACTTGCATTCCTGGATGTGACAGTCAAAAGAACGGTCAATGGAGAACTACAAATCTGTGTGTACAGAAAACCGACAAACACTGACCAAATACTTAACTACACCAGCAACCATCCCAACACACACAAACGAAGCTGTATCTGAACACTATTCCAATGAGCCACTTCACACTGCAGCACAGACAAACTTCGGAAAACAGAGGAGAACCACCTATACAACATATTCAAGATGAACGGATATGCAAAAAATACAGTCCGCAGATTCCTCAAGAACAAACCACGACAAGCAGACCAAACACAGACAGAAACCCTAACCACCTTACCATACATCAAAGAAGTTTTAGAAATGACAGCCAGACTACTAACACCCCTCAGAATCCTAGTAGCACACAAACCCACCAACACTCTCAAACCAAAACTAACAAACTTAAAAGACCCAGTACAACCCATGGACAAAACCAACATCATCTACAAAATTCCATGCAAGGACTGTCACAAACACTACGTAGGACAAACAGGAAGCAAGTTAGTCACCAGGATACATGCACACCAACTAGCCACAAAAAGACACGACCCTCTCTCCCTCAGAGCCCTACACACGGTAGAAAAAACCCCACCATTTCGAATGGGACAACACATCTATCCTGGGACAGGCTAAGCAAAGACATGCCAGAGAATTCCTAGAGGCCTGGCACTCCAACCACAACGCCATAAACAGACACATAGATCTAGATACCATCTATCAACCTCTCAGAAAATGAACAGGAAATGACATCACCACAAACCCCAGGAACCTCATCCAGGAGAAAGGTATAAATAGAAAGCAGGAGACAACAGCTTCGCTTTACTTGGAGGTCACCACTAATGATGTTACCTAGCCAGGTAATGAAACATCTGGATATCAAACCTACAGCTCAGTGAGCAAACCTACACCCTAAATTTTGAGAATCTGATTTTCCAATTTTGCCATATTGTCCCAGTAGGCTGTCATGACTTTCAGAGGGTGGGAGGGTTTTACCCATTGGATCAAAAGCACAGATACAGGCCAAACTGGAAATTAAGTTAAACCATTGTTGAGACTTCACACAAGCCATGTCCCACTTCACAAACATCTCCCTTTACTCTGTCCACATGATTCCTCATGCATACAACAGTCTTTACTAAATGCTTCAACACTAACCGCAACAATCACTCCATCAAGCAGGGAATTCCAGATTCTCACTATTCTTTATGTAAAAACATCATTCCTAAATTACTTAGTGAATTTATTCATAACTATCTGCTATTTACAGCTCCTTGTTATTGGGTGTTCACAAGGAAAGCAGTTTCTCTACACTCACTCTTGGCTCCTTCCGCAAAATGCATTTTCTCCTTCTCACCTTGCTGGGGTGATGGGATTAAGTGCCTCTTGCTCCTTTCATAACTTATTGCATTTTCAAATTATGTAGTTTTATTTAGTGAGAGAACAGGAGGGTTGTTACTTTTAGACTGTTCTATTACTTCTCTATTGGACTTCACAAAGAACAGATTACCTCTTCAAAGGAATTACTTTATTGCAGCATTTTCCAGTGATACTATAGAAATGTTGTGTGAGAAAGTGTCACTTCAGTTCATTTAACTCACGTTTACACCTCTGGTTGGTTAGTTTACTTTTAGAGACTGTTTTAATTGTGACATTTTAAAATTACAGACACCTGCTGATATTATATTTATCTTTAACAACCTTGTAGGTCATTGTACTTTCTACATTGGAAAGTTATCATAGAGGTTGAGACATTGTCATTTGTTGTCAAGTCTGATCCCTGGCAACTTCATTCACAGCTCCTTTGTAACTCAGTCCCATTTTGGATTGATTAATGTGCAAAGGTTAAACAGGTCAGGACCCTACCACGAGAATTCAGGAGAATGAGAGCTGATCTCTTTGAAGCATATTGAATTCTTAAGCGGCTTGACAGAGTCAATGCTGAGAGGATGTTTCCCCTCACAGGAGAGTCTAGGACCAGAGGGCACAGATACATATTAAAGGCAGTGGGGGTGGGGGGGAAGTCTCCAAATTAAGACTGAGATGAGGACGAAATTCTTCTCTTAGGGGGTTGCAAGTCTTTGCAGTTCCTTGATACAGAGAGGTGTGGAGCAGGGTCCTTGGTATAGTGAAGGCTGAGATTGATAGATTCTTGATCTGTCAGGGAATCAAGGGTTATGGGAAAAGGGCAAGGGGATGGGTGTAGGTTTGTCGGATCAGCCATGATCCTTTTGAGTGACAGAGCCAGTTCAAGGAGCTGAATTGCCCCATCCAGCTCCTATTACATATGGTCTTATGATTCCAGATTCAGTCTGATCAATTTAACTTCCCAAGATTTGATATCCGAAAATTCTTGGGAAAGGCTTTCTCTGTGTTGGTCGCTGTTGGCGCCATGCCTTGAATTGACCCTTTACACTAGGAAAACTTCCCAACCTTCCCCGCCATTGTATTCCTGGCATAAGTACCCAATTGCTAACCTTGCCTGCATCTTTGTCCCGCCCTACATTTTAAATGTGGCAGACAGCGAGGATTGCTTTTGGAATTATTGTGATTATCTTGTCCTGTTGCACAGCAGTGGATCATGAGGCATATAATTTTAGATCCATCCTGTGTTTCTTCAGTTGCAGATCACATGATCAAATGCACGATTACAATATTTAACCAAATGTGATCGAGTGACATTTTCATTAGCTTCATCTTCAATGTTTTCCCATTAGCTTTGTTACACAGATAGGTTCATGTTCATTTCTGGTTAACCATTCTTCAGGAGATTCAGGTGCATGAATTACTTTTTACTTTCACACAAACCATTAGTTCTGGTTATTTTTCTTTAAGATATGTCAGATAGTAAAGATTGTTCTGAGACTCTGTGCTGGTGAATAAACAATCTACAAATGAGAAAAACAATGTTGCTGGCATCTCATGCTGATTAAATCAGAACAATCGATTGGAATATGTGCGTTCCACTTGCTCTGATTAATACCTACTCCTTGTTCCTATCTTGGTCTGCAAATCCTTGGCATTCAGCTAATATAATCTCTCATACATTAACTAGTTAGAGGCAAGTGATTAACTCTCCCTTATTTCAAAGTTTTGTTTTCCCTTTGTCTTATTATTTACAGAGAAAAGCTCTGTGATACTCAACTGTGTTTCTGCTATAAATATTTAAACATAAACATCAAGGAGTTGTTGAATGCCAAATAAAATACTGACAACTGGATATTGTAACTGAATTACATCAGGTAACATTATCACTGTAAGATAACATTTGGCAACTTGTGACAGAAGAACTATAGAATCTCTTTCTATTTAAAGGCAATTTTAACCTTTCCCACCAGTCAGTTAACTGACAACATTGGAGCCAATGTCAAGTTTACACTCATTTGATTTTCCTTTTCATTAAAGTCAATCAGTAACATTGGCTGGAAGCAAAATCAGCGCTCCAGCCTATCCCATTTGGGTCCCACCTCCAGAGTTAGGAAGGAATTATCCTCAAAATTTCAAGAGTTCACACTGGGTTATACAAATAACCTGATTAAAATGGAATAAAGTTAAAATGAGTTAATATGGTAAGAACAGTCACCGGACTCAAGACATAAACTCTCAACAGGAATAGTCGGTAGGTAGTGTTCAGGCACTTTAGTTTGGCTGCTTCTGATCACCAGACCTGCCACACCCTTCTTTTGAAAATCTATTTATTTATTAACATCACAATTCACCTTCTATTCTTTTAAAATTTCTGGTGGGAGGAAGGATATTTTTGGAAGCATGTGCAGTGGAGAAGGTGGCTGTGGTCTGTTCCTCGTGATGATTGTGACAATTCCTGGTGGGCCCTGGGAATGGTGGTCTGCTTTGACATATGAGCGGTGTGGTGAGTGCAGCTTGGGATTCCAATCGCCCAGAATTCCTTCAGACAGCTTCGGCAGTGTCTTTCGACCCGCGATTACAAAGGTCTGGCACCTCGGCAGCTTCGAAGCCATCTGTCGGTGTCAGAATGGAGAATGAGATACCTGTCTCTTACACAGCCTTGGGAACCCATGAGCCATGAATTAAACAAAGACAAACTCTGTCTTAATTTTTTTTAATGTATGATTTCTGTTATTAATATAGGCACTTGAGTATGACGACTTAAACATTTTTCACTGTATTTTCTGTAAAAATACATGTGATAATAAATTACTATTCTATTCTCTTCACAGGTGCTCCAAGACCTGCTGAGTTTCTTCAGTGCATTCTGTTTTTGGTTTCTTTCAGATCTCTAGCATCTACAGTTTTTTGTTTATATTAACATCGAAAGGATTTGGGGACATAGATGGTGATCTGCAATTATATTTGTGTTCCAGGTCTCTAATTGTCTCTGTTCTGTTAACGTTTCTAGAATCACTCCTGTGATTTTTGGCTGACTGAGTCTAACATGGATTTCAATCAGTCCTTAGAACTAAGTCCACTTGCTTCCATTACCTCAAGTTGGAGCTGGTTGGATGCTAAGTAATCAATTGATTTGACAGCGAACCAAGAATGTAATGTGACACCGTTAGATGGAAAAGAAATCAAAAGTGGACTTGCTAAAGATACAATTGTTGGACAAACTTAGATTGTTTTTTGTTGGAGCATTGGAGGCTCTGGGACAACTTGATAGAAGTTTCTAAAATTCTGAGAGTCATGGATATGGTGGATGATTGGAGTCTTTCTCCCAGGGTAGAAATGCCTAATACTAAGATGCATAAGTTAAGGCGAGAGGGGTTAATGTTTAAAGAAGCTGTGCAAGGAACATGTTTTACAGTGTGGTAGCTGCCTGGAACATGCAGCCTGCAGAGGTGGTAGAAATGATAACCATGTTTAAGAGGCATTTAACCAGAGACATGAACCAACAGAGAATAGAGGGATGTGGACCATGTGCAGGCTTGAGGGGATTAGTTTAGAATGGCATCATGGTCAGTAAAGGAATGGTGGCTGAAAAGCCTTTTCCTGTACTGTTCTATGTTCAATTTCCTAATGTCCAAAATACAACATATTAAAAATTGCTGTGCACTTGTGGTGCAGTGGTAAATTCCCTATCTCTGACCCAAGAGGCCTGGTTTCAAGTCCTACCTTATCCAGTGAGGTATCATAAAATCTCTCAATGAGTTAATTGGAAAATAAATATTAAATATTAATATCCTCCGTCAAGCAACAAGGTTGCATGTAAAAAAAAAATCAATCGACCTGATTGAAAATGCTAGATCTTAATGAATAGGCCACACAGGAAATGTTTGATGTTGTGTAAACTGCTGAACTCTGAGGTGTATGCTCATTTTCACTGACCAGCCTTACTTAAACGTTCTGTAAGAACCTTAGCTGATGCTTAGAAATGAATTCTCTGGATGTGGACATCTTGACAAAACTGGCACGTCCTGTCCTTGGAACATTTTAAGTGAGCTTCTTATAGGAGAGCAATTTATTGCCACATACATTTCTACAAAACCATGCAGGTGAGAAGCCATAAATTAATGACAGAAATCATAAATAATAATAAGAAAAGGTAAAAGATTATCTCAGTTCAATTATGGGTCCTGGGTTTGGGATACATCCAGCCACACCAAGGTGAGACCTCCACGCCGAGCCACTGGAATACCCGGAAGCCATGAAGAAGACCACCAGATTAGGCCAAGAAGCTCTCCTCCTCTCTCCACAAGAATCTCAGTGAGTCTCTCTCTCACTGCAACCCCCAGGTCATCTCCTCTGTCCTGAAGCTCCATTCCTGATGAAGGGCTTTTGCCCGAAACATCGATTTTCCTGCTCCACGGATGCTGCCTGACCTGCTGTGCTTTTCCAGCACCACTCTGATCTAGACTCTGGTTCCCAGCATCTGCAGTCCTCACTTTTGCTCAGACCACCCCTGCTGGACAGAGCCAGCACACTGGTAGACCACAACACTGATAGACTGCCAGACCAGGAGACCGGCGCACCGAGAGACCGGCGCACCGAGAGACCGGCACACCGAGAGACTGGCAGAGACTGGCACACAGAGAGACTGGCACACAGAGAGATCAGCACACCGAGACACTGACACACCGAGAGACCGATAAACCAAGAGACCAGCACACTGAGCAACCGGAACACAGAGAGACCGGCACACAGAGAGACCGGCACACAGAGAGACCGGCACACAGAGAGACCGGCACACAGAGAGACCGGCACACAGAGAGAGCAGAACACGAGAGACTGGCTCGTCTTGTGCTAGGCCTCTCACACCATTCCAGGCCACTGGAAGCCAGTCACTGCCAGGAGAAGACGCCTTCTGCCAAAGTCATTAAAAGAAGGTAAAATACCAGAATAAGTGAATACAAAAAAAAAGCACAGGAAGAAGAAAAAGGTTGATGGAGTGGCCGGACTCAGGCTCCTGGGCTGAGGAGCCTATACACTGCACTGCATCTTGAGCCATTTGTTGACGAATGTCAAATTCTTCTGTAACATGCTTCTATTTTCTTCATACTGGACAAAACAAACAATTAAGGTGGCATGGTGGCTCGGTGGTTAGCACTGCTGCCTCACAGTGCCAGGGACCCGATTTAATTCCAGTCGCAGGCAATTGACTGTGTGGAGTTTGCATGTTCTCCCCGTGACTGCATGGTTTTCCTCTGGGTGCTCCGGTTTCCTCCCACAGTCCAAAGTTGTGCAGATTAGGTGGATTGGCTGTGTTAAATTGTCCATAGTGTTAAGTGCATTAGTCAGAGGGAGTTGGGTCTGGGTGGATGACTCTTCAGTGGGTCAGTGTGGACTTGTTGGGCTGAAGGGCCTGTTTCCATACTGTAGGGAATCTAACTTAATTATCAGGAAAACAAAGAACTGCCAAAGCTGAAGATCGGAAGAAAAAGGGAAATTGATGGAAAAATTCAGCAGGTCTGGCAGCATCAGTGGAGAGAAAAACAGAGTGAATGTTTCGAGTTGAGTGCGACTCTTCATAAGACTTATAGCTTCCACATTTAGTGAATTCTGGGAGGCTGACTATCACGATTGTGGAAAATAATGGCCCAAAAGCCATGAGGCTGTTGATGGCTAAACATAGCTGAGCAATAGAAACAGAATTTTCTGGAAAACCTCAGCAGGTCTGGCTGCATCGGTGAAGAGAAATCAGAGTTAACGCTTCAGTTCATAGAACATCGAACATTACAGTGCAGTACATCCCTTCGGACCTCAATATTGTGCCAACCTGTGGAACCAATCTGAAGCCAGCTATCTTACATTTTAGCATTACCATCCAGATGTCTATCCAATGACCATTTAAATACTCCTAAAGTTGGCGAGTCTACTACAGTTGCAGGCAGTGCTTTCCACACCCTTACCATTCTCTGAGTAAAGAAACTACCTCTTACATCAGTTCTATATCTATCACTCCTCAGTTTAAAGCTATGTCCCCTCATGCTAGCCATCACCATCTGAGGAAAAAGGCTCTCATCACCACCTTATCTAACCCTCTGATTAGATGTCTCAATTGAGTCACCTCTCAATCTTCTTCTCTCTAAAAATACCAGCCAGTAGTTATCAATTGCCCACTACCATCAATGGCCCACTATGATCAATTATCCACTACAGTCAATTACTGACTACCATCAATTGCCCACTACCATCAATTTCTCACTACCATCAATTACTCACTACCATCAATTACCCACTACCACCAATGACAATAGACAATAGACAATAGGTGCAGGAGTAGGCCATTCTGCCCTTTGAGCCTGCACCATCATTCAATATGATCATGGTTGATCATCTTTCATCAATATCCTGTTCCTGCCTTATCTCCATAACCCTTGATTCCACTATCCTTGAGAGCTCTTTTCCAACTCTTTCTTATATGAATCCAGAGACTGGGCCTCCACTGCCCTCTGGGGCAGAGCATTCCACACAGTCACCACTCTCTGGGTGAAGAAGTTTCTCCTCATCTCTGTCCTAAATGGTCTACCCCATATTTTTAAGCTGTGTCCTCTGGTTCGGCACTCACCCATCAGCGGAAACATGTTTCCTGCCTCCAGAGTGTCTAATCCTTTAATAATCTTATATGTCTCAATCATATCCCCTCTCAGTCTTCTAAACTCAAGGGTATACAAGCCCAGTCGCTCCAGCCTTTCAGCGTAAGGTAGTTCCGCCTTTCCAGGAATTGACCTTGTGAACCTACGCTGCACTCCCTCAATAGCAAGAATGTCTTTCCTCAAATTTGGAGACCAGAACTACACACAGTTCTCGAGGTGTGGTTTCACCAGGGTCCTGTACAGCTGCAGAAGAACCTCTTTGCTTCTATACTCAATCCCTCTTGTTATGAAGGCCAGCATACTATTAGCCTTCTTCACTACCTGCTGTACCTGCATGCTTACCTTCATTGACTGGTGTACAAGAACACCCAGATCTCTCTGTACTGCCTCTTTACCTAAATTGATTCCATTTAGGTAGTGATCCGCCTTCCTGTTCTTGCCACCAAAGTGGATAACCATACATTTATCCACATTAAACTGCATCTGACCATTCACCTAACCTGTCCAGGTCACCCTGTAATCTCCTAACATCCTCCTCACACTTCACCCTGCCACCCAGCTTCGTATCATCAGCAAAATTACCCACTACCATCAATTACCCACTACCGTCAGTTGCCCACTACCGTCAGTTGCCCACTACCGACAATTACCTACTACCATCAATTACCCACTACCATCAATTACCCACTATCATCAGTTCTGAGGAAGATTCACTTGACCCAAAACGCTCACTCTGATTTCTCGTCACAGATGCAGTCAGACCTTCTGAGCTTTTCCGGCAACTTCTGTTTCTAATTTACAGCATCTGCAGTTTTTGGTTTCTACAAAGCTAAGCAATGTTGTGCTACGCGGTACAACAACCTGACTTCTGGAGTCAATGATCAGTCTAACCCTGCAATTAGTTTCACAGCCTTCACCTACCATGGAATGTCCCAATGGAGGGCCAGTGAGGGGTCGGAAAAGGGATAGGGATCAAAGAGGCTGAGAGATGGAATTGCAAGCCTGTTTGGGAAAAGAAATTTGGCAAACATTTTGGCAGGAGTTCTTCAGAACTTTATACAAGGTCAGATGAGGTACGTAGGAGTTGTTTGATCATGTTTATGGGCAATCTGTTGATACTCTGAGCTATGCAACTTCCAACTGTCACATTATCACATGACCAGCGAGGATACAACACAGCTGACATTAAAAGCATACCTGAATATTCATTAAAACTTACTTCAGCAGCAAACAACTATGTAGAATACTTCCAAAAGCAGCAAACAGCTGTTAGTATGGGGAGGAAGGGTTCGAAAGAGATTTGTCTTCCAAAAAATAACATACTTGCATACAATGACATTAATAACTGATATGCATTAAGTGTAGGTTCCGGAAAGGGAAAAGCTTTCATCAATTTGAATTTTTAAGTCTCATGACAGGATCTGATTTTGATTACTTAACCATAACACCATAAGAAACAGAAGCAGGAGTAAGCCTTTCGGCCCCTCGAGCCTGCTCCAACATTCAGTGCGATCATGGCTGATCCACAATTTCTCACACTCTTTTTCCTGTCTTTGTCCCCATAACCCTTGATTCCCCAACTGATCAAGAATCTCTCTATATCAGTCTTAACTATGCACGAGTTCTGCCCCTACAGCTCTCTGTGACAAGGAGTTCCAAAGACTCACAACCCTCAGAGAAGAAGTTCCTCCTCATCTCTGTCTTAAATTAGCGCCCCTTTATTCTGAGACTATACCCTCTGGTTCAAGACTCTCCCATGAGAGTCTCAACATTTACCCTGTCAAGGCCCCTAAGAATCCAATGCTGGAATCTGATAGATTATATTCTCATGTTCTGTGCTTGAAGATAGCTCCAACCTGCAGCATGGCAATCTCCAATGCAGGTAGAACAAGGATACAAATCCATAACCATATAAACCAGAATGCACCTCTCTCTCTCTCTCTCTTACAGCCTGCCACTGGCAGGTGTTCGAAAGATTTTTGATTGGATACTCAACCTGTTTGGCCACGCTAACGAACACATCTTCCTTGGCCATCGAGTCCTGACATGAGATTTGAACCTGAAACTTCTGGCTCAGAAGCAGAGACACTAGTCATTGCGTCATTAGACCTTCCCATTGATTGATATAACCTTGTTAGTGTTGTATCAAGTGACTGCAACAAGTGCAGTCAAGATGCCAAGAAGACAAAAGACCATGGTCTTTTATTCCCCTCATCTTCCCTCGTCTCTCATTGATTTGTGCAATAAATAGTGTTAGCGGCATTGAATGGAGACAATTAAGCTAAGGTACAGAGAGACACTGAAATAGTCTGTAAACATGAATGAGAATTCTGTTATCAACATGCTGCAGCATCAAGAGCCAAGGGACGAAACAAAGACAATATCATTGTGAGACTGAATGTGGGTTCACACCTTCTGGCAGGGAGAAGAACTGTCACCCATTTATCATTGTTACTCCACCAACTGCTGTCCTGACTTGTAGAGCTCCACATTACAATCGTACGGCGTATTTATCAATTGGATAATAATGTTTCTGCTCTACATCTTCATTGTAGCCTGTCACCCACATCATTCCAATGTTCGAAGTTTTGTTTTTTAGAAAAAAGTTAGCAACTTATAGCATCCTCACAATCAATAAACACTTTCAAGTTATTTATTAGTTTAAAACAGCAACATTACAGGATTTTCTTGTTTCATTTAAAATAGCTGTTTATTCAGAGAAAGGTTTACTTTATAAATGAAACCCTAACCACAGAAACGGAAACTTAATAAACCGTGCCTTTAGAGATGTAAAAATAATTTCAGATAGTAATTTAACAAGATTTAATTCTGTTAGAAGCAAACTAACAATCTGAAATAGTTTTTCTTTGTGCATGAAAAATAAAAGTCGAGTACCTTTGAAACATTTGAAAGGCAGTGACAAGGCTTTCAATCTTGAGAAAGAACTATTACAGATCCTCTTTCCTTATTCAACCCTCACTGCTGTACTCCATCAAAGCTGAAGTGTAATTTTCACTTGCCTCTTGCTCTAATTTAACTGTTTATTGTCAATACCAGCATCCTCAATCAGCAGAGATACCAGCATTGCTCACATCTCAGATACATTGAAAGCGATGGGAGTGATTGTGGCAATATTCTGCTCAGGATATTAAGATACCATCATTCATCACAAAGACAACTATCGGTCTTTTCAAACTGGCTCAACACTGGAAGAATTGGAACGAAAGGTGTGAAGCGCTGAAGGGAAACTTTATAGCCCGATACAGAAAGGAATGTTTAGTATTCCCACGATGTTCTTCATGACCTCAGGATGTTCCAAAGAATTTTACACCGAATGAATTATCTTTATGCAATAGTCACCGTGGTGATATGAAAATGCAGCGCTCAAATTACACACAGCAAGCTCAGACAAAACAACACAGTGATAGCAAGCATTTTCTGTTTACAATTATGTTAATTGAGGAATAAACATTGGCAAGGGCACTCAGGAGAAGTGTGTGTGTGTGTGTGTGTGTACGCACTCATAGATAGAATTGTAGAATTTCCACAGTGCAGAAAGAGGCCATTTAACCCATCGAGTAACATCAACATTCCAAAGACCACCCCATCTCAGGCCAGCCCCTCATCCTATCCCCATAGTCGTGAATTTACCAAGGCTGACCTACTTACCAATACATCCCTGAACACAATGGGCATTTTAGCATGGCCAACCCACATAACTTGCACACCTTTAGACTGTGGGATGAAACCAGAGCACCCCAAGTAGATGCGGGAAGAACATGTGACATCCACACATACAGTCACCCGAGACTGGAATTGAACCTGGGTCCCTGGTGCTGTGAGATAGCAGTGCTAAAGACTGAACCATCTTGTCAACATTAGCTCTGTCAATTGTCCAAAATTATATTTGTTTATTGGTTTTCAATGAGTCAATTCCAAATTTCTCTTATTAAATACTTAACTAATAGTTCCTGTGTTCCAACTGTATTCTAATTGCCTGTACTGTAATCTCCTTGCAACCAAAGTTGAGTTAGAATTCTTTCTCCCTTTCTACAGTTTTTAATCCTCTTTTGGGATTTTACTGAACAGGATTCTCTGCCTATTTACCATACCTAGTCTCGACTTTCAGTCTGAAGATCGATTTTTACTTACGTGTGTTAGCTATTTTATTCTTTCTGCTTTCATGGGATATAGACAAGTGGATTCAGGAAACATTTATGGCTCACCCCAAATGGTCCTTCAACTGAATGGCTGATGAGGCATTAACGGGGGCATTTAAGAGGCATTCCCATTGCTGTGGATCTGGAGTCGTTTATCAGGTAGGAATGGGGATTTCCTGAATGAACCAGACAGGTGTTTACAAGTACCAATGGTAGTTTAGTGGTCACCATTAGTCAGTCTGACTTTACAGTTACAGGTTTATGAATTGCATTCAAATTCCACCAGACATCATCTTAGAATGAAGCACCTGTCTCCAGGTCATTCACATGGATCTCTACATTACTGGGAGAAAGTGAAGATTGCAGATGCTGGAGTAATGCCTCTTCATTACTGGTCCAGTGACTTCACAGATGCATCATCATCTCCTCCAATACTGACACAGTTATATTGAAATATTGAGTTACAGCTCCATATTTATTTGCAGAGACAGTGGGAAGTCATTTAACATCTTGAGTCCTCCAGAATACATTTAAAAATGGGAAAGAAGTACCCACGATCACATCTTATTTTCCATGACAGTACATTACAGTATCTCCCAATAGTTATGGTCCCAGCTGACGTTATTACTGGACAAGTCAACTCCAGACTGAAATCTGGCTTGATAGATCAAATCATGCTTTCTCTTAAAAAAAAACAAGATGGTCTCTCACTGAAACATGGACACAATACTACAGATCTGTTAAACAATAAAAAAAAAAGAGAAATATTCTATAAAATAAAATACAATAAACCAAGCTATTTGCACATAACACAATTTGACATGTTCTGAAAAATCTCAGTAAATATAAGAATATTCTATCTATCCCATCAACATCCCTTTACAGTACTCACACATAAAAGAGAATTCCTTTCTCTGTGATATCTACAGATTTGCTGAACTGTTGCTTTGAATTCCTGGTTTTGAGAATCAAATAACTTCTTCTTTAAATATCTGTACATTGAGTTTAGACTTTTTCAGCTTATGACTTCAAGGTTTTAACCAAACAATGTTAGTCTTGAACTTTCAAACTAAAACATTGAGATAACCCTATAATAACTTCTCGGAAGTAGGTCTTTATTCCAAGAAAATAGTTTAATACATTTAACCTCCACTAGCACATATAAAAAAAGCTTTCAGGTTAAAAGTATGTCTTCCAGGCATTAAAAAAACTTAACCTCTGATCCTTCAAACCAAAAGAATGTTTATGCTCGTCAATGTTTAACCTGTCTGTGCCTAAAACTCTCCCACTGCAAACTAATTCCATCAGCATTCTAGGAAACATTTCTGTCATATTGGTTTTAAAGAAGGAAAAGGTACCAAAAATATTACCAAATTCATCATTAAACCACCTCAGACACACAGACCAAAACACATATGCCACTAGTTCAAACTTCGAATGCTAAAATAAATAATAGTAAAATATACTTGTATTTATATATTTTAATATTATCACACAATTTTAATGCAAGAATGCAAGCCTAAATTATAAACTCTACTTTTTTTTTGTCCACAGATATTGCTGGATCTGCTGAGTATTTCTAACTTTTTTTACACATGGAACAAAAAAAAACAAAGAACTGAGGATGCTGGAAATTGGAAACAAAATCAGAAATGACTGAAAATACTCAGCAGGTCTGGCAGCAATTGTGGAGAGAAAGCAGAGTTAACATTTTAGGTCCAGTGACCCTTCCTCAGAACTCTGATTTCTCGCCACATTTTCAGACTTTATTGGTTCAAAAATTCTATCATGATCCTTGTACCCTATTCAAAGAAAAGTTGTGAATGGGCACTGAATACAGGATGCAAAGGCAACAAATATTTTTCATTGGGTAATACCTTGTCCCTTCCTATCTTGGTAACCTCCCCTTTCAACCTCCTGAGCTAACAAATAATAAACAGTATAACAAATAATCAAAAAATAAAGGCTGTCCTGTTTGAAGTAGAAGTAAACAAATGTTTTCTTTCAGGAAATCCTGAGTTGATAGAAATGTCTTCCCCAGAGAATGGTGGAGGCAGGAACATAAGAATATTTTTTAAGTCAGGGATAAATAGCTTCTTGACTAATAAGTGATTTGAAGGGTATTGGGATAGGCAGCAATGTGATTCTTGTCACTGTCAGATCAGGCATAATAATATTGAATGATGGAACAGCATTGAGTGACCTAGATGTGCTCCTAATATTTCTGATTTTGTTTGGAGGCCATGCCTTCAGTAGTTTAGGCATAAACTTTATACTCTCTTCTTTGAACCTATCTGTCTCTCTTCCTTTCTATCTCATCCATTTTAATGTGGAACTTTAATTTATAACCATCCTGATTTGTCCTGATACCTCCTGAGGTGACTCGGTGATGCATTCTGCTTAATTAAATTCCTCTCATATGTCTTGGGAATGTTTTGCTACCTTAGAAGTGTTTGTAAACAGGACATGGTCTTGTTATTCAGGTTAAAGAAAATGTTTTCTTCTATAATTTATGTTTTTCCCTCTCATGCTGATTTCTGTCCTAACCCTTCATGCTCGCAAGGAGGTGATTTCTGATTGGACACACACAGCAGGACATTTCCATTCACCTGACCTTTTGGTCACTCTTCAGATTCACCCATTAACAGTCAGTGGGCATGAAATGTTGTCACTGGTCGACTGAGAGTTGGCACATTCACTGTTCAGTTTGATCCCACTTTGGACGTTCCACAAACACCATACCAACAAGGTCAGCTGGGTAAGGTTCAAATCAGTTAGGAACTTGGCTCAGACAGATGAAAGATGTTGCTGCCATTTTTGATGGATTGTGTTCATTGTGGACAGAACTGCATGGAATAAAGCTCTCCGAATTTTGAAACATTTCTACTGCTCCACTGCAGGGTAATTCCACTGTTTAATCAGTAGTATACCTTCCATTCATTCAGCAGATCTGTTTTTTTTTGCTGAAATATTGGAGGTACAGCAGTGATTCTGAAAGATTATTAAAACTGATTATTTCTCCCCAGCGTCATCAGTATTCACATCGAATTCCTTATCACATAAGCACATAAAAACGTAAGAACCAGGAGCAGGAGTAGACCATCTGGCCCTTCGAGCCTGCTCCACCATGCAAGAAGATCATGGCTGATCTTTTCATGGCCTCAGCTCCACTTACCCACCCTCTCACTACAACCCTTCATGACAATAGACAATAGACAATAGACAATAGATGCAGGAGTAGGCCATTCAGCCCTTCGAGCCTGCACCGCCATTCAATATGATCATGGCTGATCATTCCCAATCAGTATCCTGTTCCAGCCTTATCTCCATACCCCTTGACTCCACTATCTTTAAGAGCTCTATCCAATTCTTTCTTAAATGAATCCAGAGACTGGGCCTCCACTGCCCTCTGGGGCAGAGCATTCCACACAGGCCTTTAATGTTCAAAAAAATTATCTATCTTAGCTTTAAAAAGTTACTGAATCAGAGTCATAGAGTCTTAGAGATGTACAGCACAGAAACAGACCCTTTGGTCCAACTCGTCCATACTGGACTGATATCCTAACCCAATCTAGTCCCATTTGCCAGCACTTGGTTCATATCCCTCTAAACCCTTCCTTGTCATATACTCATCCAGATGCCTTTTTTAAAATGCTGTCATTGTACCAACCTCCACCACTTCCTCTGGCTATTCATTCCATACACACACCACCCTCTGTGTGAAACAGTTGCCCCTTACGTCCCATTTATATCTTTCCTCTCTCACCTTAAACCAAACCCTCTAGTTCTGGACTCCCCTGTACTGGACTATCTATGCCCCTCATGATTTTATAAACCTCCATAAGGTCACCCCTCAGCCTCCAATGCTCATGGGGAAACAACCGGAGCCTCTTCAATCTATCCCTATAGCTCAAACCCTCAAAACCTGGCAATGTCCTTGTAAATCTTTTTTGAACCCATTTCAGGTTTCACAAAATCCTTCCTATTGGAAGGACATCAGAATTGCTCACAATACTCCAAAAGTGACCTAACCGATGTTTTGTACAGCCACAACATGACTTCCAAACTCCTATATTTGATGCTCTGACCAATAAAGGAAAGCATACCATATCTCTGTGTTAACTACTTCACTGGGCAGGGGACTCCACAGATTCACAACCCTCTGGGTGAAGAAGTACCTTCTCAATTCAGTCCTAAATCTGCTCTCCCTAACTTTGAAGCCGTGCCCTCCTGTCCTAGTTTCACCACCAGTGGGAAACATCCTCTCTACTCCTATCCAGTCGATTTCCTTCATAATTTTATATGCTTCTCTAAGATCCTCCCCCCACATTCTTCTAAATTCCAATGAGTATAAACCCAGTCTGCTCAGTTTCCCCTCATAAACCAACCCCCTCAACTCCAGAATCAATCTAGTAAACTTCCTCTATTGCATGACAATGTAATAGAATTGCTTAAGTCTGTAAAATATTAATTTATTAGCTGACCTCAGGTTATGTTTGTTTTGGAAGGTTGCTACTCAACCTGTGTGAGTGTGCCTGTTCACAGGTAGTGTACCTGGGGTGAAACTGAGCTTAGTGTTGCCTGGTTATAGAGTTCTAACATTCCTTCACCTTCCAAAAAGTTATCTACACACTCATCTGATAGACAGCACACATGGGCCCCTAACGTGCAGCAGATCCATACAGAGCAGGTATTCATCTGTAAGAAAGACTGATTTTATAACTTTGTTGCCATGTGGATATCCAATCATATCCTTTACTGAAACTCGCATTCTTGAATATACATTATACACCATGAAAGAGCTTCTGCTATTAAAGTTGATCTGACTCTACCTGAATCTCTGTCACATGCCTATGCTGGTGGGTAAGTTTTGAATCACATCTCTGTTCTGGAATCAGCTAAAAGGAGAAACACATGATGCCCTTGTAGTTTTCTTTACCCTCGTCCACATAAAAGAGTTAGGTTCCTGTTAAAACAGATACCTTCAAGTTTATTAACAACATTAACTGTTTTGTATTATATCACCATAGCCTTATCAGACCATAGAGGCTGCTCTCTCATTAGAGAAAAGTGACTGGTGGTGATTTAACCTGAGGGCTACCAGATCTCAGGCGTGGGAAGAGTTAGAGCACGAGAGTTCTTCAATGGTAACCACAAACTGGTAATGGGAATTACACAGATCTGTAAACCAACAATCCAGACAACTGAGCCAAATCTTTTGCATTAACCTTTTGCAGTTTAGCTCTTCACTTACTGATATTATTACACAGTCCATCTATCGAGCTGACTGACTACACGGTGACACAGTGGTTAGCACTGCTGCTTCACAGCGCTAGAGACTCGGGTTCAATTCCCGCCTCAGGAACTGTCTGTGTGGAGTTTGCACATTCTCACCGTGTCTGCGTGGGTTTCCTCCAGGTGGTCTGGTTTCCTCCCCCAGTCCAAAAATGTGCAGGTTAGGTGAATTGGCCCAAGTGTTAGGTGAAGGGGTAAATGTAGGGGAATAGGTCTGGGTGGGTTGCTCTTCGGAGGGTCGGTGTGGACTTGTTGGGCCGAAGGGCCTGTTTCCACACTGTAAGTAATCTAAAAAAAATCTAGTCTGCACTGACTCTATGACACAGACATGACTAAAGGTGAGGTGACTACACTCATATTGGTACATCACAAGTCATAATATCATGTAACAGCCTCAAAGTTATAACGAGAGGTGTTCAAAACTAATAGAATGCTGCCATCCAGTCAAAAAGATCTTCAGCCTGTCAGTCTAATGAGTATTGTGGGATATGAACTTCACTGTCAGTGTAATGTCAGGTGTGTACAACATATGACCTAATCAGTGAATCATTATCAAACATTGTATCCCTCTGGCTGATCACAAAAAGCTAGGCACTGGTGGAACCAAAAAACAAACACTTATAAAAACGTACATCTCATTGTCCAACATTAAAGAAGATACTGCAATTGGACAACATTAAATGGAGAATACTGTGTGTGCAAATAACTTTGTTGACTACTAATTCAGAATTGAAAGTCAGGATCACTCGCACATACATGGGGCCAGTTCTTCATGGACAGAAAATAACGTGTGCATGTGCTGCTCCTGTTTCAACTCAACGTAATAGGGGCTTCATTTTTCAGGGCAATGCCTTAACCAATCAGAGTCAATCTGCCTGATTTAAAATTTAAACAAACCCTGATAGTTCATGTTCAATCATCATTAATTGGTGCACTCTTCCTGTCAATCAGCCAACCACCTGCCCTCTCTTCTCATGCAGTGTCAATGTTAGCATCTCTTCCTGATGATTGCAAGACAAAAAACTTCAGCAAGATGTCTTTTTGCAGCAACATTTAAGACTTCTTTCTTTCTCACTGTTGTTTCATTTGCATTTCTTCTTTGTGCTTTGATTCTCCACTCTTCATCTCCCTCATTGTATCTGGCCTCCTTGGCACTTTATTTTTGCTGATCTCAAGCTGAGTGTGCATTTTCTCCCTCTGTTTCACTCTGCAGATCTCAGATTATGGATTAGTGGTGCTGGAAAACCACAGCAGTTCAGGCAGCATCCGAGGAGCAGTAAAATCGACGTTTCGGGCAAAAGCCCTTCAAAGATCTCAGATTAATTGAAATGATATAAAAACAAAAGGAACAGGAACAGGAATAGGTCATTTGTCCTGTTAAGATGGCTTTACCACTTAAAGGACCAATGGTGGAACCTTTTCTTCAACTCTCCTTTCCCACCAAACCCCCATATGCCTCATTTAATTTGTGTCCAAAAATCTACCAATGTCTTCATTCGAGTACATATTAACCAAGCATCCACAGTTCTCTGGGGTAGAGAATTCTAAAGGCTTGTATTCCCCTCTTCTCGTCTCAGTCTGAAATTATTGAGCTTTTACCTTGAGTTCTGGATTCTCCACTACCTAGGGAAAACAACATCTTCACCTCTACTATACCAATTTCACCAAGAAGGTGATAGATTTTACCTGGATCACCTCTGATTTATCTAATCTCTAGCGAATGTAGGCCCATTCTACCCAATCTCACCTCCTGGGATAACCTGTTAATTTTAGGAATCAAATCAGTGGAAGTGGTAAGAGTTGGTAGAAGTGTTTTCTCTCAGTATTTTACATTGACCACAAGCTAAATTGTTTATTGTAACTATGCTTGAATACTGCGTTAACTGCCAAAATCAGAGTAAAATTTAATTATGTTCTCCCACACTCAATTTTGCTTCTAGCTAGTTCCTCCCGTAATATGTCATCTGAAACTAATGCAATGATAGTGATTTGTTGACAGTTCAGTAATGAACCCTTTTAGGCCATTGTAACAAAAATAGTATTTCACTCAAATTGTATTGAATGGACCAAGTACAACATAGCTGATATTTCACCTCAACATAATGAATATATGTGGTTACAAATGCCAAGTTTGTACTTGATTCCACTGATAGGTAACACATCAATTAAGTTCAAGTGTGAAACAAAAATGAGCACCCATGGGACACATAATCCAAGTTGTTGCTGACCTCAGGAAATCACCATGTTATAGATGTGAATGGGAAATTTTTCATTTCACTGCAAGCTCTCAAGTGTTGAATTTCCATCATATGTTCACATGGTAAATGGCAGTTCTTATCAAATGTTTAAATTAATGCTGAGCACTTTCTCATTCACAGTATCACTGGCTGCGCCAGCATTTATTGTTCAGCCTGGTTTGGCCTCAGAAATGTGGTGCTGAGCTGCCTTGCTTGGAGTGTAGTGATTCCTACTGTGTGGTTAGGAAGGCAGTTCAGGATTTTGATCCACCAAAATGGCAATATATTTCCATGTCAGGGTGAGTGATTTGGAGGGAACTTGCAGGTGGTGATGTTCATTGTATCTGCGACCCATTGTCCTTCTAGATGGTAGTGGCCACAAAATCGAAAGGTGCTGTGTAACAATCTTTTGTGAAGTTCTGTTGTACATCTTATAGATGGCACACCACAGCTGCTGCTGACCATCAATGTAGAAAGAACCTTTTTTGTAAGTCACTAGGGGATGAGGGCATCTCTGGTTAGGCCAGCATTTAGTGCCAATTTCATTTAAATACCAACCACATTGCTGTGGGTCTGGAGTCACATGAAGGCCAGCCCAGGTAATGATGGCTGTTTCCTTCCCTCAATAACATCAATGAACCAGATGGGTTTTTTCACAATGGTTCCACAATCAACAATGGTTTCAAGGTCATCATTAGACTCTTAATTCAAGATATTTATTGAATTCAAATTCCACCATCTGCTGTGGCAAGATCCAACCCTAGGTCCCCAGGACATTACCAGGATTTCTGGATTAACAGTACAGGATAATACCATAAGGCTATCACCTTCCTTTAATGTGAATGTTTGTGGGATGTTTTTTCTTGGAAGGTGTTGAGTGTGTGTTGCTGGAAAAGCACAGCAGGTCAGGCAGCATCCAAGGAGCAGGAAAATCGATGTTTCGGGCCGAAGCACTTCATCAGGAATTTGATGATTTTTTTTTAAAGGTGTCAAGTGTATTGAGTATTATTGAAGCTGCACCCATCCAGGCAAGTGGGAGTATTCTGTCACACTTCTGACTTGTGCTTTGTGATTTTTACATAGTGGACAGGCTTTAAGGAATCAGGAAGTGAGGGACACATCATAGAAATCCCAACTTCTGACCTATCCTTGCAGACACAGTATTTATCTGGTTGGCCCAGTTCAGTTTCTGTCTCCCTGCAGCGTGTCTTAATCTATTTTATTAGTGCTCATTATGAGGCACTTCACATCATGAAAAATTCATAATTAGACAACAGAACTACAGACAAATAAATCAAGATTAGTCATTGGTGCTACAAACCACACATTTACAAGTACTTGCCCTCAAGGTGCAGACCATCACGAAGATTTGAATTGTTTAAGAATTAGTGTAATTTCTTACAAATAAATGGCTATCAACTTAGGTTTCAATTAGACCACTGACTATTCCATTAGAAAGAATATACAGAAAGCAACTCATTTGGGCATAGAACCGAACAATTTAATTTATTAGTTAGGGATGATTGTAATTGCTGGCTAGACCAGCATTTATTTCTCATTTCTCATTCCCGTTGCGAAGGTGAGGTGTGTTGCCTTCTATATTCCTTGGGATGAGGAGTATTCTCAATGCTGTGAGAGAAGGAGTTCCAGGGTTTTGACCCAGTGACTGTGAAAGAACAATGATGTATTTCCAAATCAGGATGGTGTATGGCTTGGAAAGGAAATTGCAATTGATAAGGTTCACGTGTATCTGCTGCCCTGGTCCTTCTAGTTGGGAGAGTTCACAGATTTGGAAGGTATTGTTGAACTACTCTTGACGAGGGACTGCAGTGCTTCTTGTAGATGGTGCATTCCACTGCCAATGTGCATCAGTGATGTTGGGAGTGAATGTTGAAGGTGGTAAAGAGTGGATATGTCATAATTGCCCTCAAAATGCTCCCAGTCTCTTTCTGAAGAAGGAGAGAACTGGGAGTTCCATTCTCTTCAGCCATCTTCTCATAACTCAGGGCCACTGGAAACATTGACAGGAAGTGATCTCAGCTATTCCAAGTGAAGGGCACACCTCCTCACTTTCACCCTTTGCCTGTGGTGAAATGACTGGCAGGTTAAACTCACCGTCAGCTCTCTCTCTGCCTGTCTTTCTTTCTTCCTCTTGCTAATGTAACAGGGCCACCAGCAGAGATCCTCAGTAAGAGTGATGCAGGCCTAATGTGTATACCTAAATGTGTATAAAGTAAGAAAACACTTTCATCAGAGTTCAATAAATAATAAATAAATAGACTATGTATTTTTTGACACTTTAAAGCCTGTGCAGCTAGCCTGCAGTGATTCTAAACTAGGGTTCTTTCATAGTCATGAAGGAATGCTTTCAAATAGTCTTTGCATAAATCTGTTGCACTTTTGCTTCAGGCAATTGATTGTAATTTTATCTCATACATCTTTAAAGCCTTGTAGAACATTTAAAGGATGAATTATCTGTAAATTTTGAACTAGAAGAAACAAGAGTATAATGATATGTATTTCACAAGTCATTGTCAGATAACCAACAGGTCTTAAGTGATCCCTTCCTTTCATTGTTATTCTATTGCTTCATCCATTTTTCTCTTTAACACCGCAGTACTGTGAATAATTTCTCTTCATTTCTTCCTGGCAGTCATCTTTCCTCTTCCAATCACATTGTGTTTAAGTCTCCCACCAGCTCACCTACCTACCTGGTCTGAGACCTTTCTCTTCTTTTTCTTCTTCTTTGTAGTCCCATCTCAATGAGGACATCATGCCTCCTCTCTCTCTGACTCTCTCCATGATGGATGACAGGAAGATTTCAATCCCTTCTCAGCTGCTTTCTTTTTTGCCCCCACCATCTTCTTCAATCCTTTGAGATGCCCATTCCCAATTTTGAGGAACCACTTCTGAGAAAGGGTCACTGGATCTGAAACATTAACTCTGAATTCTCCTGATAGATGCTGTCAGACCTGCTGAGCTTTTCCAGTAATTTCAGTCTTTGATCCCAATTTTGTCCTTTCTCATGCTCTACATATCTACTTTCATATCTGCAATTTATTAGTATCCAAGTTTCTGAAAGATATAACCAGACCCACAATTGTTACAGTGGCTCAGTGGTTAGCACTGCTGCCTCACAGCACCTGGGGCCCTGATTCAATTCTGGCCTTTGGGTGAATGTGTGTGTGGAGTTTGCTCATTCTCCCTGTCTGTGTCAGTTTTCTCTCACACTCAAAATATGTGCAGTGTTAGGTGGTTTGGTCATGCTAAATTGCCCAGAGTGAGTGGGGATATGTAAGCTAGGTGAATTAGCCATGACAAAATGCAGCATGATAGTCTAGGGGGTTGAGTCTGGATGGAATTCTCTTCAGAGAGTCAGTGTGGACTTCTTGGGTTGAATGGCCTGTTTCCACATTGTAGGAATTTTTCATTTTAGTTTTGATGATAGTTTCTGTTACATAATGCTTTATTCCATTTCTTCCAATTGCCCCCACCAGAGCAAATTCATTGCTTAGGTCCCATTTCCATAATTTGATCTTCTATCACATTTGTCCCCATACACTTACTTCAAGTCTTCACTCAATCTTTATACCTTTACTCTGAACCTCTTCCTTAGGCTTAGATTGAACTGTCTGTTCTTTGTGTCCTTGGTCTCCTGATCTTCATTTACCTCACAGTTTTTCTTTTCTCAAAGTCTCCAGGTAGCCAGCCATGTGTTCATCATTCCCACCACACAGTTCAATGCCATCTGCAAACATCAGTGACTATGGAACCTCTTGTTTCACTTGCTCAATTAGAACATTCAATTCAATCAGGAAGAGGAAGGGACTCAATGTTGATCTTTGGTACAATCCAATAGTGAAAGTCTCACTCTCCTCCACATTGTTCCTTACTCTTGTCTGGTGCTCCTTGTAAATGAGCTGTAAT
The DNA here is from genome assembly GCF_047496795.1 of Chiloscyllium punctatum. NCBI lineage: Eukaryota > Metazoa > Chordata > Chondrichthyes > Orectolobiformes > Hemiscylliidae > Chiloscyllium > Chiloscyllium punctatum. The sequence continues at coordinate 6,054,334 of NC_092779.1, read as the reverse complement.
CATTGCATATGTTTCTATGGGAAACCACAAACTTTGGCACATCTCCAGGTTTCCTCCCTTGATACCTGGTTAGGGAATTTCTTGAGATCAACTAATGCAATCTTCTTGTGCCTTCCTGACATTTCTCTGTTACTTGTCTCTAAACAAAAGTAGCATTAATGATGCTTCTTCCCACAATGAACCTGACCTGACCTTTATGGATTCCACATCCTCTCAATCTCTCTTGTATTTGAAACAATATAGTTGGAGTTTAATTTCAGTTCTTGCAATCTTGAATGTCACCATTTTCTTTGAATATTGGCATCAAAATATTTCACCTCCAGCTCCTAGGGAATTTCTCTCTTATAATATATTAAAGCTGTTTGTTTGGGAACTGAAACCCATATTCACCAAAACAGATACACACTTCCACTGGTGTCTTATCCAGTCCCACAATTCTGCTGCTTTCTATACCTTCACGGCTAAAAACCCGGAGGAACAGAAGCCTCTCAAACTCGTTCTGCCGATGAGTTTACAGATAGAATTGCATCATAAGTTCGATGAAAAGTTTGAAAAGGCGGAACTGTGAGCTGAGGCACCCTGTCTAAAAGGCCTGCCTCAGTCCTATAGAACTTAGACATAGCTTGGTATGATAGGTTAGCGCAACATCGAGGGCCGAAGGGCCTGTACTGCGCTGTAATGTTCTATAATTAAGTCAGCAAGGCTCTCTTGTCAGCTCTCACACCCTCTCACCCCGACGCACTCCCCATTTCTTATCCACATCACCTCCTTCCCCAACATCCTCCAACATGACCTCTCACTCCATGCATGACCCATCATAATATCATAGTCAAAAAGTGTGATGTTGGAAAAGCACAACAGGTCAGGCAGTATCCGAGGGGCAGGAAAGTCGACATTTCGGGCACAAGCCCTTCATCAGGAATGTTCAGATTAAGGGCTTATGCCCAAAATATCGATTCCCCTGATCCTCGGATGCTGCCTGACCTGCTGTGCTTTTCCAGCATCATACATTTTGACTCTGACTTTCCAGTATCTGCAGTCCTCACTTTCTCCATCGTAACATCATGCCAACTCATGCCTGAACACCCACACTCCAGGGGTGCATCATACCATCCATGCAAATCTATGGCCTTCTACCACACATTCATTCAATGTTAAACTATGTGATTCATTCCATACCCCATGGCCTCTCATGAGTGTGTGACGAATGTGTGAACTCTCCACCAAGAATACACTATGAGACTTGGCTCAGACTTCAGTCTTCTATTAGAGTGTTGGAACAGCTGTGTCCCAGGGAGAATGTTGTTGGATTTACAGCTCTGGCTCTCAGATTTCTCCGTCAATTGTATCGTATTCACCTGCACAAGATGAAACGTTTCAAATGCTTGAAATTATTGTTTCTGGTCCTTTAAAGTGTGTGGATGATTAACATTTTTCTATAGTAAAAGGATGTATTTTTGAAGAAAATAGGAAATTATAAATAAATGACTTTTTAAAAATAACTTTCTTTCATACATGTTATTGTCACTGCAGGTTTCAGTAGTTTTCTGGAGATTGAATCATTGTTGATCTAGCACTGGACTTTAGGACAGCTTGCAGGCACAGACAGCAAAAGGGTGATGCTTTGAACTTATCTTCCAATAGGTTCCCTCATACCCTTTATTGTTCATAAATCCTCTGATGTTCTGTGAATCATGATTTGTTGAAGAGTTAGCATCTGGAGCAGTTGGGTCCTGAAACCAAGTCTCTTAGTCTAGGGGTAGGGACATGACCACCATATTACAAGAGGGTGCTCAATCTTTGCCTTCTTCCATGGTGGGATTTGAACACATGACCTCAAAATATTAGCTTGGGGTGACGAGACAAGTGACTTTTACCATTATGCTACCATCTCCATTTTTTTTAAAAAGAAAGGATTTTTAAAATCTTGCTTGTTATGTAGTTATCACGTGGTTGAGATTATCATTAGTTTTTAGGGAGTGCAGGTCCCAGACCAAAGCAGATGCCTCCTCATTTTCTGAGTGAAAGGTGATTAGTTTTTTGCCCGTTAGTCTATAGAGGTGACGATTATTGGAAATGTATTCATTGTTTCTCTCTCTCTGAAGGGGTTTAAAATGTATCCCCAGAAATGGATATTGTACAAGGGCCTTGGTTGGTCCTGAGACTGCTTAGTCAAGACTAATCTCACTATGTTGGTTCAGAGCCTGCAATCTGACAGATCAGATTGTCACAAGGAGTTTATTAATCATCTTTCCTAACCCTTGCTTCAAAGATTGTTTTATTGGGAGGTCTTGTTCAGGAAGTTTGTCTGTATGGGGCATTGAGATGGCAGGCAAGCAGGACATGAGTGGAACAGCTCATTGTGAAGTGGGTAAGTAAGCACTAGCATGGATGGTTCCAGCCCAGCTTGTAATTTTTCATCAGTCTGTGAATGTGGGTGTGTGGGGGAGTAATATTCGCAAGGACAGGAAGCTGGTGTTGAACGGAGAGTTCCTGTTATGATACATATTATCACTTACAGTTGAGTGATGCAGATCATGGTCAGGCTTGTTTGGGAAGTATTTCATTATTAAAGAGCTCCATGGGTGACCCAGATTCAGAACCAAATAACAGCCAATGGCATGAATTAGAAAATAAGTGACATGTTTGAAATTTTCCAGATATTAAAGGTTGTCAATGGAACGGAGTGAGATAATTGTTTCTAGGATTTGGGGAGTCTAAGAATTGAGGACAGCATCTAAAAATTAGAATCAGAATTTCTGGAGTGAAATTAAGGAAGTTTCTTCATGCAAAGGATAATAGAAATTTGGAGCTTTCTTTGACAAAATGATAACTGATGTTTTAATTGTCAATTTTGAAGCAAAATTGATTATTTTTGCTCAGCAAAGATATTAATGAAGGGTTAGGGAGGTATATGGAGTCAGTAGAGTCATTAAGCAGCAGTGGAACTGACCCAAGGGGATAAGTGATTGACTCCTGCTTCCATGTTCATATTTTTGTTTCCAGCCTGTGACAGCAGCTTCAGGTGAGCTGCAGGGAATGATTGAGGATGATGGAATGGATTGAACACAACAATTTCATTTTAAGCTGAAGTATGTAAGTATGGCCATGGTTCAATCAGACAAACCTTTGCTTCTCAGTCACGAGGATTTGTGGTTCAAGTCCAACTCCACAACATGAGCACCAACTCAAGCTTGGTAATGCAAAGGAGCATCAAGGGAGTGCTGCACTGTCAGAGATATAATCCGTTGGAAGCGATGTTTAACAGAAGCCATTCTGCCCTCTCCTGTGGCCATACTTCAGGACTTCAAAAGAAAAGTAGAGAAGTTCTCAACAGGTGTCTTGATCAATATTTATCTATAAACCAATAACATGAAAATGGGTTACCTGATTATTATCATAATACTGCTCATGGGAGTTTGCTGTGCACAACTGGGCTACCACATTTTGCACATTTCAATATATCAAACATTAAATGCATTGAAGTTGCTACTGGCCATGACTTTTCATGTTGTATAAATGTCAGTCCTCCTTGCTGTTTTTGATATTTTAGTGTTACCGTGTGGTTACGTCATTGGAATAATAATCCAGATCCATGAGTAGAAGTTTATATCTCAGCCTGACAGCTGTGGAATTTGAAATCAATTAGATAAATAAATCTGGAGTTAAAAATTTAGTCACCTCAATGGTGACCATGGAGAAAGTGAGGACTGCAGATGCTGGAAATCAGAGTCAAAAAGTTAAAAAAGCACAGGCAGTCAGGCAGCTTCCTGATGAAGAACTCCTGCTCGAAACGTCGATTCTCCTGCTCCTCGGACGCTGCCTGACCAGCTGTGCTTTTCCAGCAGCACAGTTTTTGAATCAATGATGATCATGATAACTAACCTTGGTCAGGAAATCCCATCTGGGATATTGAGGGAAGGAAATCTGCTGTCCTTATCTGGTCTGGCCGACATGTGACATTAAAGCCCACAGCAATGGATCGGATTCTTAGCTGTGTTTTGAAATGTCCCGTTAAGACATTTTAAAAGTTGGTTCATCACCCACTCCTCAAGAGCAATAGTGATGAACAATAAGTGGTGTCCTTTTTTGTGACATCCACATTTCATGAATGAATACAATAAATGGTTTTAGTGTGTGTTAATTGCTTATAATCAACTTTACACTGTGACAACATTGTTGTTCATTTTCAGTGTTAACAGCAATAATTTCTGTAACTAACAAATGCACTGGGCAGATGTATTAATGAATCACTAGACAGTTTTATGTGCTTCCTGTTGCGCTCTTTAATCATTAGGATGTAATATTCAAGCAAAGAAACAAAGTAAACATCTCTCCCAATGTTACCGTCATTTAGGAATGGATTAGCACAATGGATTTGATTTTATACTGAAGTCAACAGACAGGGCCTTAGTGTGAAGTAATTTCCGACCGAAGTTGCACTTTGCATCAAAAGTGCGCACTCAGGAATTTTTTTCAGAATTCACTCAATGGAAATGTTCATCATTGGCTCGGCCAACATTTCTTGGCCATATCCAGTTGCCCCTTGAGAAGGTGGGGGTGACCCACAACACCCTTAGGGAGGAAATCCCAGGATTTTGACCCAGTGACACAGAAGGAATGGTGATATATTTCCAGGTCAGGGTGGTGTATGGCTTTGAGGGGAATTTGCAGGTGGTGGTCTTCCCACGATGACTTAGAAGTGATGCACTGGGAGAGATGGCAGTATAGTTGTCATGTCACAGAATAATAATCAGAACTATGAGACCCTTGGGACCTGGGTGAAATCACACCATGACAGCTAGTCAAATTTAAGTTCAATGAATACATCTGGAATTGATAGCTAGAATCAATGATGGAAATAATGAAAAACTATCTGATTCATTAATGTCCTTCAGAAAAGGAAATCTACTTACCTAACCTGGCTTGTTGTGGTTCTGTTCACCGAGCTGGGAATTTGTGTTGCAGACATTTCGTCCCCTGTCTAGGTGACATCCTCAGTGCTTGGGAGCCTCCTGTGAAGTGCTTCTGTATCGTTTCCTCCGGCATTTATAGTGATTTGTATCTGCCGCTTCCGGTTGTCAGTTCCAGTTCAACAGCTGGAACTGACAACCGGAAGCGGCAGAGACAAACCACTATAAATGCCGGAGGAAGCATCACAGAAGCGCTTCACAGGAAGCTCCCAAGCACTGAGGATGTCACCTAGACAGGGGACGAAATGTCTGCAACACAAATTCCCAGCTCGGTGAACAGAACCACAACAACGAGCACCTGAGCTATAAATCTTCTCACAAACTTTGAATATCTAACCTGGCCTTCATATAAATCCACACCCCATTGTCAGAGGGGCACTTAACTCTGACTGCAGTATATTACAATGCGGTAATAAACACATTGAAGTATCTGGTGAAACACAATGTGTACTGGAGATATTTATCATTGAGGAAGCATTTAGACAGGCACTTGTAATGCCAAAGCATGCAAGGCTATGGATCAAGTGCTGGAAAATGGAAATAGAAAAGATAAGTGGTTGCTTTTGACTGACATCAACATGATGGGCTGAAGGATCTTTCTCTATGCTGTCGGTATCTATGATTCTATAATGACAACATTCCTATTTTGGAAAAAACACCATTCAGCTCACCTGCCATCACAGCATAGTCATCTCGTATCTGACAGAGGCACAGGTTGACACATATACATCACGGAGTGAATGTTTGACTCAATGTCAATGTTGGAGTTTACAAAAAGGGCTGAGCAAGAACGTGTGAGGACTGGGACATTCACATCATTGTCACTGCAGCCTCGGAACAAGTGTGGAGTTGAAATGAAAGAACAACTATGATGTTAATTTTAAAATAATGGGGTAATTATATTGGTTCCCAAGCCAAGATTTCTCCCAGGGGAAAAAATACAGATTATTTGGCAATTCACCCCATTACTGTATGATAAATAATGCTGAATTCAAAATAATAACCAGGGTCTTATCCAGAGGCAACTGTCACAACATTTGAAAATGAAGCGTATGTGAATCACCCTCAAACATTAGTAAGTCCTGATGGAGTGATATGTCATTCTAAGCATTTTTTAGTTGAGAAATTAATTGTCACTGCTAGAAGTTAAATTGGCTCTTATTCACGAAGAGGGAAGGCAAATTAGTAATGCAACATGATAATATTTATTTTCTTCATGAAATATGAATTGATTTTGTCTCCCTTTCCTCTCTTCCTCTTCCTTGGGCTGGCTGTCCACATCCAGAAACAATATAAACACGATTTCCTCAAAACACCTCACACTCCTGCTCCCACAGGTGGGCCATTGTCAGATCGAAATGACTTTGCCTCCACCTTAAAGCAAGCAGTTAGGTTGCTCACTGACGATTACACAATGTTCAGCACCATTCACAATTTCTTGAGTACTGAAGCAGTCTGTGCCTAAATGCAGAAAAGTTGGTATAACACTTAGGCTTGAGCTGATAATTGGTGTAACAAAGAGATTATTTAGCAATGCAGGGCAATGACCATCTCCAACAAGAGTCAAAACCAGAGGAAGGCCATTAGTACAAAGCAGTAACTTGTATTGGAATCCTCCCAATCCGTGAACAATATGAACAGTGACACACCTTTTGGGAAAATAGGGAAGGATTGGCAAAAATGATATTTTTTACTTTGTCATTTAAATTGTGTGGTTTATACATTTTGCAATAATTTTCATTGTGAGCTTAGGACATTGGTTTTTCAGTTAGTAATACATGGTGTTTCTGCGTCTTAAGTTCATTGTTAAGTTTGAATGCTGTAGCCATGGTGATTTCTTCTAAAACAGTTTTTGAGGCTGAGGTTCAGAATTAGTGAGGTATTTTATGCATCACTAATTGATTTTTGATTAGCTTAGATTGTTTTGAAACCAAGCAAGGTAAATTTCAAGCCCTCGCAGCTTGTCGGAGATTGTTCTTTTTTAATCTAACATGTGCCAGAAGAGTACAGGGCAAACACACTGCATGGACTTTAGCCAAATGGCTGTGTTGTGAAGTCTCCAGAGAGGCAGCTCTCAGTCATGGGTGTCACCATAATAAGTGAACAGCATTGTCCAATATCAGTGCAGAGGGTTAGATAGTGTAATTGGCCACTTGAGGGGGTCAGGGTGTCCAAGCCTCTGCTGTCTGGGGAGTGTGCCATAGTAGGTACCACAAGCCCAGCACAATCAGACCGGTTAATTGTGGTATGTTACTTGGAGAGCTGTACAGAAATCAGCCAATGGGAAGAGTAGACCTCCCTGAGACATGGTCCTAAGATGAATGATTGTTTTTTTTTATTGTTTTGTGCATTTTACAGTGAGGAAAACAGTAAATTACAGTGAGAACCTTTTCTATTGTCACCACAATGTGGCACCATTTTGAATAGTTGTAAGAATAAGAAAAAAGGTAGCTCTGTTTAAAGACCGTCCATCAGTTCTGAGTCAGCTCAGCATCAATGATGCCTTCAGTGTCATTTCTCCTCCACCGCCTCACTGCCATCTACACTGGAACCAACCAACATCGAAGTCACCATTCTTCAGGCGCCATCTTTAGTTGCCAGGCCGATTCTCCCTGTCACCACCTCGCCACCGGAACCACCAACATCAGAGCCACCTCCTCCATGTCACTGTGATGACCCTTCCACCACGCCTTCACCACCGCCAGCATCAGACTGAGCCAATGACAAAGTCACCGATCCTTAAATGTCAGCTGGACCCTCTCACTAAAGTTGCCTCCGCTGATGTAGCAGCCGTCGGTTCCCATGCCAGGTCCCCTCCCCCACTCCAGAAATGTGGGGAGGGGCTCAATTGCTAAAAGGTCAGTGCTGGGCCCACTCAAATCCGTGCTGGGATTCCGGTCCACTGCGGATACCGTCTGAGCTCAGGGCAAGAGACAAGTAAAGGAAAGAAGCAAAAGAAAAGAGAAAAAAAAGAAAAGAAAAGCGACCTGAGCAGGTGACCCCTGGTTCAGGAGCCCTGCTCTGCCATCATGCTGTCACTCTGATGGGATGTCACTAAGAACAGGAGCATGTCGCTTGTTTCTCAAGTAATAATACATCTACAAATGTTCACACAGTGATGTCACCCATATACCCTGGAATTCATTTCTTTTGGATGCCTCTCCCACCATGGCCATAGTATAGAGCACCCTGTGCTTGGGTGTGTGGGTACAGGGTAAATTTGACTGGCTTTTAAAAAGGCTGCGGGAGCCAGGAATCCTAAGAGCTCCCAGCACTGGGAAACACTTCCTGCTGTGGTGAGACACTGCTGTGGTGAGGCACTGGATACAACAAATAGAATGTAATACAACTCTGGCTCATAGCTACTGAGGTGAGAACATTATGAAAATCTCATTTGGGCTTAAGAGAGAAACTCTGTATGAAACGCACCCAAATTTGCACCGAGCTGATTTCAACCCTCTGTTTTTTCCTTGCTTGGTTGCTGCCTGAGCTGTTCAGTATTTTAATATTGATCTGATTCAAAATGACCAGTCCATATGAATCCCTGGTCTATGTTCTATGAATCTGTGCTGCTACAATTCTGCAGGGAGGCTGTGTAAATAGTCAGGACTAGACAGTCTCTCAAAGGTGGAGAACATGCAAAATAAAAAGGTTATATTTAATTATTTTTGTGATAAACTTATAATCATCCTTGTCAGTAAAACTGTACTATGTAATTAAATGTTCCCTTCATTATTTTGTAATGCAAACTTTGTTGATAATAGCTTCCTCAATGTTGCCCAGTTGTGCTGCACATTGAAGACTTCATTTGAGGTATGTGACTAAGGAACATGAAAACTGGGAAATCATCATGGAATATAATTGCCCAGATCCCCTCATGATTGGAGACTGGATGAATGCCTGACTCAATTACCATGTTAGTATCTGCAAAGGAAATGTCACCGAAAGAGATTTGACTATCCAGTGGGAATTTGCCCTGCTCCCTATGACCCATGGAATAGGTAATGAGACTTGGAGACTTCAGACGGTTCCCATGTACTTTCTGGAATTATTATTCAGGAAATGTCAGACAGGTTAAAACCTCCTCTAACTCCTGGGTCCAGTGTCACATGAAGGCTAGACAACATAAAGCTGTCAGATTTCTTTCCCAACATTAAAGAAGTAGGTTAAGTTTTCACAACAATTAGTAGTGTCTGCCTTTGAAGTTACCTCAGGTTCCAGATTTCCATAAAATTCAAATTTGACCATTTGCTACAGTTGGAATTGAACCCCGACCTCCAGACATTTATTTGTGAGCCAATGACACCATGACCATCTGATTTAAAGGGAAGCAGATATCTAAGGCAAATGATAGTCTACCTGAATGTCCAGTGACTGTGGAGGTAGGATATAGACATGGAGCATGGACCAATTGGCAATAATTTCAGCTTTGAGATTTCACCACCAAAGGAGGCTGAAAGTATTGTGGAATAAATCAAATGATTTAGCTACATGCAATGTTTGTGTTCTTTGAGAAATTCAAGATCCGTTTTCAAAGGAGTCAAAAGAAGTCAGTTTTGGAGTTAAAGGCTGTTGAATTTTATAAAGGGCTGTGTGAGCATTCAGAGTGAGGTTGCTGTGGTAGAGCAGTGAGACAGAAAAATGGTGCATTTGCCTTAGACAAATTGTCCTTGTCTTCCCTTCGGTTTAGATGGTCAAAGGATGGTCTGATCCAAACACTTCAGGTGAATTGAGAGGATGCGTAGAGAGAAACCATTTCCTCAAGGAGCTGAATGGACTTCTCCATTTCCCATGATCCTCTGTCTATGTGCAACAATTTTGTTGCAAAATAATTGTCATTGTCACCAGAATTTCTTAGAAGTTCCACACAACATCTATCGCTTGTAGCAGCCTAAATAATTTCCCAGTTCCTTAAAAAGACATTAAAATCCACAATGAGGAACCAACTCACTAAAGGTCCTCATCTCCTACAGAAACAAAGCAGTCTGGCACAGAGTTCCCAGATCGAGCACTTTCAGATATGAAATGCTGGGGAGCAATTTGTTCAATGGCTTTATCCTCCTGCTTATGTTAATCTTTGAAAGTGTCTTTTTTTACTGGCTGTTGGTGTTATCAGCAGCCTGCAGTGTCTTTGTTAACTGCTTAAGCATGATATCTTACCACAGATAACGATTTTTTACAACATAAAAAGGAGATATAAGGAGTTAAGATGAATTACGATTGATTTCAGCAATGTGTCTCGTTGTGGATTGCTAACAAGACAGTATGTTGGACTTTATGAAAAATACGATGGATCAATAATGGTGGAGATATTGATTTGGATTTCCCATAGAGTCGCGATTACTGTTAGATTGCAATTTCCCTTGTGTTTTTCTTTCCCTGCACATTGCTCCTTTCCCCACACCCTCTCCATTTCCTGCTGGCTTTTAAAGTCTGACTTCTCCAGAAATGGAGAGTGTCCACCCACAAACTACACAGCGTGGTGCCATAGCAGGTGAGTCAGGTACCGATATGTCATGTGGCATGCTTGTAAACTAGTAGGTGAGGAGTGTGGGTGAGGTGGTACCTGAACAGATTGACAGGTGGTTAGGGTGGCAGGTGGACGAGTGAGAGATCAGGTCAAGACGGGTCGTCTGGTAAAACCCAGGACTAGTCTGATTCATCTGGCATTTTGGTCAGGAGGGTACTTGACTGGTTGCTGTTTATCATGAGGAGGAGATGATTCCAGTTTGAGGATGGCTGGCTTTATGAGGGAGTATTTGTGCCATGTCGTGGCACACTCAGCGATTCAGGGTGGGAATCAGGGGGTTTGGGGGGGGGGGGGGAGAAGAGTGAGTCAGCATAATAATTGGGGGCCAGTTGTGTAAAAACTTAGTCTAAACGGTCAAGTAACTAATGTGTCTAATGATTCTTGGGTAACTACCTCAATTAAGCACATCAGAATTGTCTGAAGTCCCCACCTCAGACCTAACTTTGATCAGAGCTTGGGAATTACTCCTGGAAAGTTCAAGCCTTCCAGGAAATTCCTGCAGAGATCCAAACAATTATCATGAGTCATCCTTCCAGTCTCTGGTGATGGGAATACAGGGTTATCTGGGCAAGCACACAGAGGTAGCAGGTAATCAGGAAGGCTCATGGAGTTTGGCCCTTATTTCAAGGGGGTTAGACTCAAAAGTCTTACTGCAACTGTACAAGGTTCTGGGGAGACCACAGCTGGAATACCGTGAGCAGGTATGTTTTCCTTATTTCAGGAAAGATATCATTTCATTGGAGGCAGTTCAGAGAAGGTTCACCAGGATGATCCCTGATATAGAGGGATGTCCTATGAGCAAAGGCTATACAGGTTTGGACTATATTCACTGGAGTTTAGAAGAATGAGAGGTGACCTCAGTGAAACCTGTAGGATTCTTAAGGGGCTTGACAGGGTAAATGCTGAGAGAATGTTTCCTCTCGTGGGAGAGTCTAAGACCAGGGGGTATAGTCTCAGAATAAAGGGGCACCAATTTACGGGATGAGCAGGAATTTCTTCTCTGAGAGTCTTTCAAACTCCTTGCCACAGAGAGCGGTGGGACAGAGGCCCTTTGAATATTTAAGGCTGAGATAGATTATTTCTTGATCAGTCAGGGAATCAAAGGTTATGGGCAAAAGACAGGAAAGTGGACGTGAGGAATGTCGAATCAGCCGTGATCCTATTGAATGGTGTAGCAGACTTGTGGGGCCGAATAGCCTATCCCTGTTCCTATTTCTTCTGGTCTAAATAGTTATTGTACTTTACTTTGAGTCTCAGTTACCACAAACCTCATTCACATAAAAACACAACTACACACAGGCATGTACCAACCCAACTGGGCACAGTTTAGTGCATTGTGAAAAGAATGTTGTGTTCAAAAATTGTTCCTTAGAATATTTAATCCCTGGTGCGGTGTTATTAATAAATTTGAAAATGAGTAAGAAAGCTTTTACCTGCCAGTTTCATCTAAGAGTTGTTCATCTCCTAGTGAAATGAAAAATAACTTTCAAAATATACTTATTACTGCCCTTGTACTGAAAACAAAAGACTAATTCTCTTGGAAGATCAACAAGAGGGCAATTAGCCAAAACTTGTCGTTATGATTTATTCATCCTGCATGCATGCAATATTTCTAAACCAGTATGAAAGTTTGTAGAACATAAGGTTGCATTGAATATAATCTGCTTGAGAAATTTGTTAAATATTTAAGCTGTTTTTTTTTGATTTTGCAAGAAATACTCTAAAGAGAAACAATTCATTATTTTCATGCTGATCATTCTTCTCACACTCAATTATTTTGGAAAAACACAAATGTATGTTTGTTCCTCCCACCACTTGAACAAAAGAGCGTGGAAAAGAAGTCAGAATCAACTGGAGAGTAGAACGTTCTGCCTACTATTTCTCTCATTGCTTTTTCACTCTTCTGTTTTTGTTTACTGCTCCTTGATCAGCTGGTTGCCTTTCCGTTACTCCTCCTTCCTTACTTCATTCATTCAGGGACGTTGCTTTGGAAGATATTCAGAGCACCACCAAAGATCATTGAGTTTGAGATTCACTAAGAATCCTAGCCAGATTACATCAATGACCCAGAGAGACAAATGACCAAGTGCATAATAATTGAGCCACAGTGTAGGAAATAAAATGACAAAGATATGAAAGTCAAGAGTGACAAGTGTGAAAGAGCGTTAGGAAGGAAACTCAACAAAAACAAGAATGGTCTAACCCTGACACCTGAAAAGCGACAATGAGAATGGTAGCTTTGGTCTGACGAATAATTGAATTATACAAATAAAAACTGATTGAGTTAACAACAATTTATTCAATGCCATATTCCCACGAGTGGCAGTGCTCAGTACTGTATCAATGAAAGATTCTCTGTCAATTAGGCTCAAGTTATATCAGATAAAAAAAGTTCTTTATTCAGCACCAAATCACTCTCAATTTGGTGCCACTTTCATTTAATGGTCCCAAAGCACATTATTAATCAGATGTTAATTAATTAAAGATTCCGTTCTCTGCACAGTATACATTAATGGAACTGAAAGCCAGTTGGAGAAACAAAAGCCCTTCTTTTTTAAAAGTACTCCAGTGGAAATTGTTTCAACAACTTAAAGGACTTGCATAGTGATTAATCTCATTCGCTGGGTGTTTGGTCATCGTTCTGTGTAATAAATATTGATTTTAGAATCATGTTGATGTAAATTGTCTATAAATATGACATGGGAGCTTTTGCACTTTCAAATCCGATGATTCTGTTGCTGTATTCAATTTATTCAAATATTATGGCCCTTACTTTCTTTCCTGGATCAGATAAGTCAAGGTGGGAGAAATCCCAGCTCCATGAATCCTGACTTGTGGAGATAGCAACCCTCCCCCATCCCATCCCCCTCCCCTTCCCCTTCCAGATTCCCAGTTTTTCACTCTGGGAGACTCTGGATTGGGATTTAGGCTGGACAGTGCTGGCATAGTAAAGGATGCTGCCAATTGCGAAGGGAGGTCCTTGTGCGTGGGAGAGCTGTCTCGGAACTCCTGCACTGTAGCCGAAAATCAAAACAACAAAATAAAACAAGAAACACTTCACTAGTCTTTATCTGTTTCACCACTACACATTCCCCATGCTCCATTCATGTCACCCAATCCAGGACAAAGCAGCTCCACTTCACTGGTACCACATGCAGAAGCATCCACTCCCCCCATCACCAAAACTCAGTAGCAGCAGCGTATGCTATCTACAAGATGCACTGCAGCAATTCACCAAAGATTCTCTTCCAAACCCATGGTCATTTCCATGTAGAAGGACAAGGGCTGCAGATACCTGGTCACACCACCACCTGCAAGTTCTCCTCCAAACCACTCACCATCCTGGCTTTGAAATATATCACTGTTCCATCACTGCCGCTGGATCAATATCCTGGAATTCCCTCCCTGATGGTGTTGTGGGTGCACCTATAGCACATGGACTGCAGTGGTTTAAGAAGGCAGCTCATTCCCACTTTCTCAAGGGGCAACTAGGGATGGTCAATAAATGCTGACCCTGGCAGTGACGCCCACATTCCACAACGGAAAAAAAGGTTTCTCTCTCCCTACCCATCCTCCAAACTGCTTGATTGATAAGAGATACAGTGGACCTGACTCTGAAAGGTCAGCCTGGCTACCTTGCCACCTTTTCAAGTGAACGAGACCCCCAAAGGAAATTGAGGATTCTGTTCCTTCCTCTCCCTGCTCTTCAGATTAAAATAAAATGCAAGCAGCTCAACAAGGAAGCTTGAAATACACTAAATGACTGTCAACATTAAGATGGGAGCATCCCCCATTTTCTGTAGTGAAATCACACAAAGCACAGTTACTCTGTGTAACAGTTCGTAACACAGCATTTTCTCTTCACCTCCTTACAACAGCTTCTGCTAGCTTTGCTTCTGCAGGTGGAGCAGAGATGGTGGGGGAAAGAGGATAGTGCGAGGGTCGAGGGGTCGGGGGAGTTGACCATAATGCAAAGTGCACTTTCTATATATTTAGTACCAGCAGCAGCTGCCATTTCATTTGACATGAGACAAGCCTGAGCTGTGAGTTGACACCGCCCTTTCGTATGTTCACAAGCATGGTTTCATATCACTCTTCCCCCTCCCCCCACCAACCCCAGTTCTGTTCGTTAACAGTCTAATGCTTACGACCTTTCCAGAATGCAAAGCATGGATAATTGGCAAAGTCCTCAGCCAGGTCCCTGTAGATCAATTAACTGATGGGAATCACACAGAGCCTTGCAGTTTTGCTTCAATTAAATGTCAGTGCCAGGTGGGACCACTTTGAGACACAATATTTATGTGTCTTTTATTTAGCAGCTACAGCTGAGACCTAAAAGGCTAAGTAGAAATAAGATGGCCAATGCTGTAGCAGATGGACATGGAAACTTCTTCTCATCCAAATTAATAACTGTTATTTGCAATAGATGTTTGGCATTGATTCTGCATCTCACTGAGGTGTATAAGATGATAAAGGGATTGACTAAGTAAATGTAGAAAGGATGTTTCCCCTTGTGGAGTAATCTCAAATGAAAAGTCATAGTTTTACATTAAGAATTTAAAACAGAGATGAAGAGAAATTGTTTCTCTCAAAGGGTCGTGAATCTGTGGAATTCACTCCCCCATAAGCAAACAAAGCTAAAAGTTACACAACATCAGGTTATAGATTAGATTAGATTACTTACAGTGTGGAAACAGGCCCTTCGGCCCAACAAGTCCACACCGCCCCGCCGAAGCGTAACCCACCCATACCCCTACATCTACATCTACATCTACCCCTTACCTAACACTACGGGCAATTTAGCATGGCCAATTCACCTAACCTGCACATCTTTGGACTGTGGGAGGAAACCGGAGCACCCGGAGGAAACCCACGCAGACACGGGGAGAACGTGCAAACTCCACACAGTCAGTCGCCTGAGGCGGGAATTGAACCCGGGTCTCTGGCGCTGTGAGGCAGCAGTGCTAACCACTGTGCCACCGTGCCGCCCATATAGTCCAAGCTCGGGCTTTTAAATAAGCCTGTTGGACTATAACCAGATGTTGTGTGCTTTTTAAACTTTGTCCATCCCAGTCCTACACCGACACCTCTACATCATGGCTATCCCAGAGTGATGTGGATGCTGGGACACAGTATGTTTAAGGAGGGGATAGACAGATTTTTAATGAGGAACAGGTTGAAGGGGTATGGAGGGTGGGCAGGAAAGTGGAGTTCAGGTCGAGATGAGATCAGCCATGATCATAATGAATGACGAAGCAGGCTGGAGGGGCTGAATGGCATCTTCTGGCTCCTTTTCTTATGGTTTCATATTCTAGCTGGAGGCTGGCAGCATATCACTTAACATGAAGGTTCAGTGACAACACAACAATTTAGATTTCCAAATAATTGTTTGTTGCGCCTTGGGAATACAAGACACATTGCACAGGATGTAAACCTGCGAGCCCTGGAAATGAATATCCTGATCATGGGGAAGCTTCACTTTGAGGTGCACAGACGAGTCAGACCAGTAAATGTCATTCAGAAGAAGCACCATTGGAAGTGTTACCCTACTCTCCTGGAATGTGTGAGGTGGTTCAGAAACAGAAGGATCTGAAAGCCTGCATTCTTAGAAGGGCCTTTTTCAGCACAACCCTGTAGAGTGTTCCTTCACAAAACTAATACATCAGACCTGGAGAAGCGATGTTGATCAGGATCATGAATCTTACAGCACAGAAGGAGATTGTTTGGCTCATCATGTTGGCATGAGACTTTGACAAAACTATCCAATAATTCACACCCACTCACCCATCTTCACTCTGCTGTTTCCTTTTCACCTCGTATGTCTCTCACGTTTCCAGATTGTTCATTTCCTTTGAATAACTACAGGTCAAAGAGTTTCCACCAAATCATCAGGAAGTATATATCAAGAGGAAGGGGACTGAGTGACATCGCTACCTCAGCAATCGACAACCCAGGCTAAAGAGGATTTGCGTTCAAATTCCAGTTCAATTCAACTAACAACATCTGGATTTAAATGTTACTATCAGTGATAACCACCATGAAACTGTCAGACAATGCAATCAAAGACCCAACCTATTCATTGGAAATGAAATCTCTCATCCTTATTTGCTCTTTATTGAATAAAGTATGACACTAAAACAGATAAGCTATTAGAATAGATGTCCATAGACAAAGAGATAGGTTTTAAACAGTATCTTAAAGGGTGAAACAAGGTGGAGAGTTAGAGTGGTTAAGGGCAGTGCTTCGAGCAAATGCAACAAAATGCCTGGTCACCGATGGCAAAGCAGTTAGAATTGGGGATGCACAAGGGGTAAAAGTAAATGCTGTTCAAATGAAAAAGTCTGAAATAGCTCCACAGAGGCTGGTATCCATGACCAAGTCACTCTTTATTAACACAATCAGTCCTTGACTTTAGTATACCGTCATTCAGAATCAGCCAGCAGAATGTCAGTAACTCTGACCTTTTTTAAATCTGTCAGCCAGGGTTCCTTGATTGGACCAGGTTAACAGCCCCAGTCAGGGAACTCATATTCTATTATGTCCAGCTGGCTGACCTTGTTACAATCACTACAAAAGCAGATTTTATAATATAGCTCATAAGCACCTATTGTAATTTTGTCAAAAGAAGGGTTTTCTTTCTAATGAAGGAAGGTGCTCTGAGGAAGGGTCACTGGACTTGAAACATTGACTCTGATTTCTCTGTACAGGTGCTGCCAGACCTGCTGAGCTTTTCCAGCAATTTCTGTATTTTTTTTTTCTAAAAGACTCTTGAAACCCAACTTGACTCCTCTCCCCAGGTAAAAATGATTTTGTACAGACATTAACAAAAATCTTTAATTATTTCTCTTTCCCAATGATTCCCCATCTTTGTTGGGGAGGAGTTGGATGCCCATCTTTTTGCATTTGGCATTTCATGCAGGATCATTTGCAGTTCTAGATTAGAGTCGGTAGACATAAACATTTTTTGCATACCCATGAGCCTCTAATCAAGTGAGGTCATACCCACGAGTCTCTGGTCAAGTGAGGTCATCTTTCTGCAACATAAGGTTGCTTCTTCTAGCAAAACACCTCAAAAAGAAAACATTTTATTAATGGCAGTTTAAGGCAAATTGATTATCGATCTTTTCCCACTTTAGTCATTTACCAGTCAGAAACAGTCGAGTCATGCTTACTGCATCTGATGCAGTAATGGAGAAAACAGACATAAAAACATCCAGTTTCCCTTCCACCTACCTCAAATGCACATTTTAATGTAGCATACAATGTAACAACTTAACTCAGTAGATAGTTTCAGTGCAGCCAACTGGATGAGTAATCCCAGAGCATTTTTGAAGCAACGTTACTCCAATTCTCAAGATTTCACTTTTTAATTTCCCAGGTGACAGACAGACTTGAAGAACCTTACTTTTGGGGCTTGATTATTTGCACTAAGTTCTGAGAGATAATGGGGTAGCTCACTGACCAATTTTCCACCTTTATTCTTCTGGGAATCTCATCTCCATGTCATGCATTGTCAAGAAATTACCAAGGTTAGTGTTTGTAAAATGAATAATCTTTGGGACAGTATGTATAACGCAACCATTCCTGATGTATCTCTCCCACTTTTTGTTTCTATTATTGTGAGTCAACAAGTGGCTGGATCTGCCTGACTGTTCTACATGATCAAAGCCATTGGCAAAATTTTATTTTCCATCTCAGTGGGAGAATCATGAGCCAAATTCAACTCATTCTCCTTTTTGTCATTCAAAAGACTGGGCTTTTAAGGAGAAAATGAAGACTGCAGATGCTGGAGATCAGAGTTGAAGAGTATGGTGCTGGGAAAAGCACAGCGTGCCAGGCAGCATCCGAGGAGCAGGAAAAAAAAAAATTGACATTTTGAGCGTAACCCCTTCGTCAGCCTTTCCTGATGAAGGGCTTATGCTCGAAACATCAATTCTACTGCTTCTCGGATGCTGCCAAACAGGTTGTGCTTTTCCAGTACCACACTCTTCTATTTTTAATTAGTATGAGGGTCAAAGGTTACAGGGAGAAGGCAGGACAGTTTGTTAAAATATCAGCCATGATCAAATGGTGGAGCAGACTCAATGGGCTGAATGGCCTACTTCTTCATACTGCTTATTCATCATATGGCCTTATGAGCTTCACTGGCAGTACCACCATTTATTGCCAAGCTCCAGTTGCCCCTTGAGAAGGGAGAAGTGAGCTGTATTCTTGAATTACTGCAGTCCATGTGCAGTAGGTTGACTCACAATGCCATTAGGGAGGGAATTCCAGGATCTTAACCCAGTGGCACTGAAAGAACGATGACATATTTCAAAGTCAAAATGGTGAGTGCAAGTCACCGCACAACACGCTGAAGACCACTTTATGTTGCTATAAATAACAGATGACTGGGGCAGTGATTTGTCCTTCACTCTTCAAAAATATTGCTGATTACCTGTTCATCAATCACATATAATGGATTTGTCTTTCAGACATAATTAGAAGGTGATCAAACATTGTTCAGCTGGAACACAGGAAGCTATGAAAAGTGCCCGTGTTTCTACATGTTTGGACTCATTTTGAATGTCTGTTCAGACCATGATGATTCTGCTGGATGATGGAATGAATATGTTACACGTACAAGGTTCTGAGCGAGGAACTGTGAGATGATAAATCCTCTGAGTACAAACCAACAATGATTGCAGCGACAATAGGGAATTTCTGAAATGTTCTCACAATGGAACACTAATTAACTTAGACTGTAAAGGTTTATTAAATAATGGGAATGGTGCTTCTTCTGTATTCCAGCTGATGCTTTATGGACTGTGTAATGTGCTGTTTCCTCTATTAAATTAAACACAAATACCTAACAGCAAAGCTGAGCCAGCCTTGGTCAGTAAATGCTGAGTGCTGTGATTGATGAGTTTTGGCCAGGCATCAGTGGTCACTGATTTCCTGGAATGGAGCCAACTCCATTTACGATGATACCTGACAATGAATACTTCTATTAACAGACGAGAAAGGAGAATGGTAGACAACAGATTCCTTGCCAGTCTCTGGGCACAGACAGGACTTTATTTTTGGTTGAGGTTTTGTTGAGGTATGAGCTTGGAGTATTGACCTAAACATAAGAAAATTGCACAGTAAAATTCCATAAAATTGTATAATTTCCGGTCAAGACTGAAAGAACACAGTAAGTTGTGAGACGGAGACAGACTGGTCAAACTCATCGAGCCTACTTCAAAAAAAGGGCTCCAGTACGATGTCATTTTCAAATGTGACTTTTCCTTTTTCCACTGGACATTAATCTAAAATTTAAAAGA
Organism: Chiloscyllium punctatum; assembly: GCF_047496795.1. Classification (NCBI taxonomy): domain Eukaryota; kingdom Metazoa; phylum Chordata; class Chondrichthyes; order Orectolobiformes; family Hemiscylliidae; genus Chiloscyllium; species Chiloscyllium punctatum. The sequence goes on along the minus strand of NC_092779.1, from coordinate 6,034,526 downwards.
AGGCAAACGATATGAAGAAAGAAGCTGTCTAGTCAGAGAAAGTTTCCAATGGACAAATTGCTTTTTCTGTGCTGCATTACTGCCAGTTAATGCAGCATCCCAAAGCAGTGTTTCAAAACTGATAGGTTGGTCTGATTTTCGTGATGTTTGATCAGTCACACTCAAGCTTAACTCAATCTTGTCAAGTACTTGCAGGTTGTTCATATGAAGAAACAGTAGAATCAGAGAATCAGAGGAAAACATTCAGCCTATCAAGTCTGTAAACAGTATTACCTACACTGGTCGCACTATTCTGCACTCAGCCCATAGCCTTGAACATGATGATGTTTCAAGTCATCCAAGTATTTCTAAAGGTTGTGAGGGTTGCTGCCTCAATGAACCTCAGTGCATTCCATACTCCCATCACATTTTGGATGAAAAGGATTTCCTGAAATCCCCTTCAAACCATCTGAATTTCACCTTTAAAACTCTCCCCCCAGACTTTTATTTTTAATATTCATTTATAGAATGTGGGTATCTATACCAGCATATATTGTCTATCCCTAATTGTTTAGTGGGCAGATGAGTCATCCATGTTGCCATGGGTCTGGAGTCACTTGTAAGCCAGACCATGTTAGGAAATTAGTAAATCAGACGGGTTTACCTCTGACATTCAGCTTTGGTATTGTGGTCTTCATTAAACTTTTAATTCCAGGATTTTATTGATTCATATTTCACTATCTGCTATGACACAATTCAAACCTGGCTCTCAGAACATCATCTGGTTTAATAGTGTAGCAATGATCCCATTAGGCTGTCAACTCCCTGGTTTTCAATAGTTTTTGTTGCAAATGACAACTTTATCAGGTTGTCGTGATGGGAACCAGGTTACATCGTTAACTATGAGGTCATTGATTGGGGTTGTTAACCTGGGCTAATCGGGGTGGGGGCAGTGGCTGAGCAAAATAATCAAGAGAATACAATCCCTCCCAAAAAAAATGTAACAAGGAGATAAGCATTGCTCGCTGTGGGATTTGTTTGTCACTGGTTCGTTGGCTGCATGGGTATTTTTCCTGGTGGTGGAATGTTAATAAAGTTATTTCCACTTGGTGCTTTCACTGTACCTTGCACTTATGCACACACTACATGAGTGCTGTGGAATACAAACTCTACTGCGGTCTAAAGAAAGAAAAAAAAGTATATAACCAGGAAATAAGAATCTCCTTTGTGTCAATCACCTGATCTGAGGAGATTCTAATGTCCTGGCTTTATATATGTATACTATTTTATTAAACAGTACAAATTACAAACAAACAGTTAACATTAATAGCCACATACAAGAAATGACAATTTACAGGGGAAAGAGTCAGCAAAGCCAGACCCCAAACCCTACTGTCCAACCAATTCCCAGGGAAACAAGCTAACCTTGAATCCCACTTTGCATTATCGAGAAGGCAACAGTGAATACAATAACATCTCGACAGTTTGTTAAACTGAACAATAAAACAGCGCATATAACACAGATACCCCAGACAATCTCCTGGTTATTTTTTTTGTGGAGGGGAGGGTAGGGATTAAATCAAAATAGAGTTAGAGGGGGAAATAAAGCACTCCACTCCTGTGGTGCCCACCTCTTCCTGAAGAGCCTGAGGGAGTTGATAGATACCATGTGCTCCTTCTCCAGGGACACCCGGGCACTGATGTTCCTCCTGGTTATATATTTTTTAAAGTGATGAGTCCTTCATACACCGAAGCAGCTTCCTGAGCTGGCTCTCAGAGTGGCAGGAGCTATGACATTCGTATTTACTTTTGTTTCTTTTTCTTTGTTTTGCTCTTGCCCCCCCCCCCCCCCCAATTACTGCCTGACAGTGGCTGTGCTTATTTTTCCCCAGCACCCATGTCGTGTGTGTGTGTGTGTGCGCGCGCAGGTGTCAGACACAGTGGAAAAACAACAAGTGCATAAATTTTTATTTATATTCCACCACTAGGAAGACAGGAAACACCTGACAAGCAGAGGCCTTCTCAGAGGGCAATACTGTGATCAAACAGTGAGGGGGAGGGCAGGGATTAAATCAAAATAGATTTGGAGGAGGAAATAAAACACTCTACTCCCTGCAGTGCCCACCTTCCCCCAAACAGCTCAGGTGTGTTGGAAGACCTAGCACCTTCCTTCTCTAGGGACACCTGGGCACAGATGTCTGTCCTGGTTACATTTTCTTTCCTGAATCTCCTGGCTTTATAGATACACAATTTCATTTTACCCCCACCCTACTACCTACCTGCAGTAGGGCTTATATTTTCCCAAGAAAATATGTGTGCACAGGTGTGAGACAGTGAAAGAGACAAGGTGCACAAATCTTTATTCAGTTTCCACCAGCAGGAAGGAAGGAAACAGTGGGGTGGCCTGTGACAAGCAGTACTTAAGATGTTGGTGGAAAAGTGCAGCAGGTCAGGCACCAAAGGAACAGGAGAATTGACATTTTGGGCATAGCCCTTTCAGGAATTACTTTTTTTATTTCTTATTTTTTTCCCCAGCACCTGTGGGTACAGGTGTGAGAAACAGTGAAAGAGAGGAGGTGCAGAAATCTTCCAGTTTCCACTACCAGGAAAAAAGGAAACACCTGAGTGGCCAGTGATAAGCAATGCCCTTCACAGCAAAGGGCAATGCTATGTGATCAATGCTAAGGGGAGGACAGGGATTAAATCAAATCAGCATTGAGGTGGGTGCTGCAGGGAGTGGAGTGCATTATTTCCCCCTCCAAACAACTCCAGGGTGTTGATGGAGACCACATACTACTCCTCCAGGGCACAGTCTCTTTTGGTTAGATTTTAAAACAAATTAAAAACCAGTTTACAGAAAAACAGGTAACATTTGCAGCTGTAAACAGCAATTTTACAAGTGAGAGGAGCAGCAAAGCTAGGCCCCAAACACTACTGTTCAACCAGTTTACAGGAAGATGAGGACAAACCACAAATCCAGTTCCACAAACAAGAGACAATGACATTTGTACATAAAATAGACAATCCAGTTACATAAAATGCATACAATACAGACCTAGCAAGCCCCCATCCCTCCCACCTTCCAGCCACTCTAAGGCAGCCTGCCCCTACATACCTTCTGGCTCAGTCCACCCCATGCCCCTTTGAGTTCAGTCTGCCCTGACACCTTTCAACCACCTCTAGGACAGCCTGCCCACCCTGATACCCACCCAGGGTAACAGCACTGAGGACAGCTACCCACCTTCTGGCAGAGTCTGCCCCTGCATACCATTGGGCTCACCCTGATGAGCTGTCCAGCCAGTGGGCTCTTCCAACCACCTCTAGGACAGCCTGTCCCCTTCCCTGGGATGACAGCATACAGGCTGGCCTACAAACCTTCTGGTTCTCAGCTGCTCTGAGACCTTTCCAACCACCTCTCAGACAGTCCATCTTGATTACCCCTTCTCAGGAAGGCAGCATTCAGAACAGCCTACCCACCCTCTGGCTTTCAGGACAGCCTACCAACCTTCAGGTTCACAGGATGGCCTACCCACCCTCCGGCTCTTGGGGCAACAGCTTTCAGGATGAAGCACGAACCTTCCAGCTCACAGTAAGGCCTGCCAGACCCAGGCATAAAAGACAGTGCAGGTAAAAGACCCAAACACCACAATACAGTTAATTACCAAAAAAGTCCTTTCTGATACAGATTCCAAATATATAGAGAAGAAAGTGAGGACTGCAGATGCTAGAGATCAGAGCTGAAAGTGTTGCTGGAAAAGCACAACAGGTCAGACAGCATCCAAGGAGCAGGAGAATCGACTATTTGGGCATGAACCCTTCAGGAAGGGTTCATGCCCAAATAGTTGATTCTCCTGCCTCTTGGATGCTGCCTGACCTGCTGTGCTTTTCCAGCAACACACTTTTAGCTCTTAAAATATAGAGCCCATTCCCAGGAATGGAGTCCACTCCAGTTTAAGGTGCATTGTCCAAAATAGAGTCCACTCCCAAAGGCAGCAAATGCACACCCCACAACACACAGCTGTTCAGTCTCCATGAGTCCTGGCCCAGCCTTGGAAAACCAGGCCCACTCTCTGGAACATAGTATATAGTACAGGTGCAGTTAACTCAGGGGTTTGGTCCACTCCCGAAGGAAAGGTCTTCACCCAAATGCCAGGATACAGCAAGTGCTCACCTCCCAGCACACACACAGGTGTTCAATCTTCAGAGGCCCAGGCCCAAGGCTAGGCCTCCCCACAGAAACAGCTCCTCTGGTAAGATGTATGTCTTCCACAAGGGCTCAGTCCAAACACCCAAAACAGTGAAGATATACACAAAAAAAACCAAAGGAAACTAGAGTCCAAGGGCAAAGCCCTACCACAAAACTAACTTTTGAAAAAAGGACAGGTAACAGGCTGTAACCAACCAGTGAAACAACACTCCCCTAATGAGAACTGAGTCACACCTGAAACACATTATGTGCATCAAGAGTTTAAAAGGAATATCAGTTAACAAACTCGCAAAATAATTCAGGAATCAGGTTTCTACCCCCCGGGTTCAAGTTGCACCTACCCTGGAGATGTGTCATGATATGTCTGAACATGTTTAAAATAAATAATTATGAAAGCAAACACATGGCTAACCAACCAGCCTTCACTGGTGTGAAATTCGGAATTGACATACTCTAAGACCACAGCTGTCATTTCTTCATTCTTATCAAAAGTGTAGATATGAACTTGTAATGAGATGTTCTAACAGACCTCAGGAGCAGATGGGGTTTGAGCCCAGCTTTCCTAGCCCAGGGGAAAGATGCAACTACTGCACCACAGAAGCTGTGTGCACTTTGGTGGAAACTAAAATGTTTCTACTGGAATTTTACTGTTTCATTTCTCACCTTTGGTTCACTCTTGCGAGTGCATACCTAAATAAAGCCACAAGAGTTCTATTCTTCTTAAAAGACTGATCCAATTTTTAAAAAAGCTGCTGCTGTGGTTTGAGGGGATTGGAGGTGTTGTTTGAAAACAATGTTAAGCTCCTTCTCTCCATTGGATCACTTTCCAACTGCTCACAGGAGAACCAGCTACCATTTAAGGGAAGAGAATGGGGAGATTTAGTTTACATCTTTCTAGTAACAAGTTGGACATGTCAGCACCAGGTCTAAACACTGATTCATTGTCATGTCATGTATTGATATGTTCAGTTTTTAGATCTTTTCTGTAATTTCTATTTACTTTTCCTTTACGTGCAACATTGGTGTCAGTAAATCACCACTTTCCTAATTTATCTTATGTTTGATTTTGTTGATGAAATCACACACCATGGACCTCTGTGCCATTTATCCAAGGTTCTGAACAATTGCTAAAATCAGTGACAGCCCACACTGTGCATATGGCACATCCCTGGCAGTTTAAAGTAATTATGGAGAGAATACATTTACGTTTTAGGAACTCTACCTTTATAATTAAGGAATGAAGAAAAAAATATCTTGTACCTATTTCATGCCTCTCATGACCTCATCTTGTCTCAAAGCAAATTAAGTATTTTTGAAATACATTGTTAGACTGCAGCAAGCTGTAAATGTAATCATTGGGAAGAATCTGGTTATCCTTTTTGAGTTCTTGATATCTTAATACAGACTTGATAACTTAATTGCAATGGAGTGCATTTGTACTTCAAGTGAAACCCAAATTATTTATATCCCCAGATTATCTACAATCATTGCAAACACCTCAGCCTCTCGACTGCGTGTAATATTACAGCCGGAACAGGGAAGATGCATGTTGTAAATTGAATGAAGCAGAATGGATGCATATCTGTGCTGAATGCTGGTCCGTGTAGATAATTATTGTACAAAACTGAAGGTCAAATACTTCAGTCTTCCAGCCTGTGCTGAATTTAAAAGTTCATGGTCAGCTACTAGCATTTGATCACATCTTGAAGATTTTGTTTTTCTGTATTTCATGCTGGAGAGCTATTTACAGAAAAACCTGGTATTTGTACAACCCGTTACCATAATTATCTCCGAATGCCTCAAATATAATCTGATCATGAAGGTGTGGTTCAAGTGAGCAGACCATACTGTGCCAATATTTGATGAGGAGATCGCAAGTAACATCTTTAATGCTGTATAATTGCCGACCAGACAGTCATTTTGAGCTGGATATTAAATGAGATGTATAAAACCAGGAAGGTGAAACATAGTACAGTGTCAGTAAGCTCACACAAAATAAGAAAGACATTCAGAACTGCAACCAATATGATATAGTCTGAGTTCCATCCTAATGTATCATATGTAACAAAAATAATTTTTTTATATTGGAACAAATATCTTGATGTTTATTAATAACATTATTTACATTGTTATAATATCACAGTTTGGTATGCAGGTTTGGATATTGCTTCACCTTACGTGCCTTTAACTGACTGATTAAACAGACTAGGCAAAAGTGAGGACTGCAGATGCTGGAAATCAAAGTCTAGATTAGAGTGGTGCTGGAAAAGCACAGCAGGTCAGACAGCATCCGAGGAGCAGGAAAATCAAAGATTCGGGCAAAAGCCCTTCATCATTCCTGATTAAACAGACTAGCTGACTCACTCAGAGACACTGACTAACGGTGAGACAGACACCTTTATACAGGATTGCCATGTGTCATTATGTCATGTGACTGTCTTAAAGGTACCCTGTCCGTCTGGTCTACACCAGAATATAACACTATCTGCTATTAGGCTCCTTGCATCACTGAGACTGAACATAAACAACATGCATGAGATGGTTCACCCCAGAAATGAAGATTTCCACGTTTGTGCATTCTAGATTCTCAGTTCTATTTGGGGATACTCATTCAGGGACATTTATTCCAAGAAAATACAGTTGTCATCAGCACTCATTCTAGACAAGGAGAAAATATCCTGGTACTATAGAAAGACAAATGTCAAATGAATTGAGAATATGTTGCCGAATCTAAGAGACAACAATGTTCCCACAAAGCAATGACACATCAGGAGTGAACTGTTTTGTTTTAGAGTATCAAAGTGTGAAGGCCTAAGCACTCCATGTGATTGTTCCTTAGTACAAAACTATAAGCATAATCTGGGAAAATGTGAAATTGTTCATTTTTGGAAGGGAGAATAAAAGGACGAAATAGTATTTAAATTTGATTTGATTTGGTTTATTATTGTCATATGTACCTAAGTACAGTGAAAAGTTTTGTTTTACGAACAGTACAGGCAGATCATAACATATAAAACATACAAATCATAGGGTGCTTAGATAAAGTGAGGCATACAATTTTACAGCTGCACAACAGCAGATCAACATTTGATCTGAAGTCAGAGTGATCAATTCAGCTGTCTAATAACAATGGTGAAGAAGCTGTTCTTGAACCTGTCGGTGCTTGTGTTCAAGCTTCTGTACCTTATGACTGACAGGAGAGGTTGTAGGAGAGCATTACCGGGGGTGAGAGGGGTCTTTGATGACGTTGTCTGCCTTTCTATGGCAACAAGGAATATAAACAGAGTCCATTGATGGGAGGTAGGCTTCCATGGTGGTCTGGGCTGTGTGCACAACCTTATGTCGAGAAAAAACTACAGATAGGTGCAAGACAAAGGGAATTAGGGTTACTTTTGTATGAAACACAGGAAATTAGCACACAGGTGCAGCAGGTAATCAAGAAGACTAATGGATTGTTGAATCTTAATTGAAGAAGGTTGGAGTATGGAGTATTGTGGACAGTTTTGATCTCCTTATTTAAGGAAAGGTGTTGTTTCATTGAAGAAAGTTTGGAGAAGCTTCATTAGGATGATACCTGACGTGGAGGGATTTTTTATGAGCAAAGAATAAACAGGTTGGGACACTACTCACTGGGGTTTGGAAGAATGAGAGATGATCTCATTTAAATATATAGGATCCTTCAGGGTAAATGCTGAGAGAACGCTTCCCCTCATGGAAGAGTCTAGAACCAGAGGGTATCATCTCAGATTAAAGGGGCACCAATTTCAGACTGAGATGAGAGGAATTTCTTCTCTCAGAGGGTTGTGAAGCTTTGGAACTCCTTGTCAGAGAGAGTTGTGGGGGTACACTCCATGTATATATTGAAGGCAGAGATAGCTGCTTGATCAGCTGGGGATGCAGAAATGGGGGTCATGCAGAAATGTAGGAAAATGGATGTCAGGAATGTTGATCAGTCATCATCATCCTATTGAAGGGTAGGACCAAACAGCCTACTCCTGTTGAGTCATTACTCCTGATGAAGGGCTTTTGCCCAAAACATCAATTTTCCTGCTCCTCGGATGCTGCCTGACCTGCTGTGCTTTTCCAGCACCACTCTAATCTTGACTCTGATCTCTAGCATCTGCTGTCCTCGCTTTCACCTAGCCTACTCCTGTTGCTAGGTCTCATGTTCCTATGTTCTTAAAACTGAGGAATTGCTGAAAAAAGACATTTTGCTGGAGCTTTTCAAGTTGCTGTCTGCAGCATAATTCTCAAGATTACCAATGAGAAGAGAAAAGAACATTTTTTACAGTTTAAGTGGAGAGCAAAGCATGGCTGACAAATGAACTGAATGGCACATAGAATGCCAATGACAATGCACCAGTTAATGAGGACTGACAGTTAACTGTCAAGTCTTGTTGAAATTTTAATCACCATAGCTACATTGTGATTGGTCAAGGCATTGTTACGCAAGATGAAATGGAGAATAGCTTTCACCTGTTTTATTCAGATTAAACAGGCGCAGTGATTGTATGTGTGTTTTGTTTGTCATCATTCATAGGGTGCATTCTCCATGGCAACACCTCAACCAATCATACAGCCATAGAGAAGTACAGCACGGAAAGAGACCCTTTCAGTCCAACTCATCCATGCCGACCAGATATCCTAAACTAATCTTGTCCCATTTGCTAGCACCTTGCCCATTTCCATGTAAACCTTTCCTATTCATGTCCCCATACAGACATATTTTAAATGTGGTAATTGTAATAGCCTCCACCACTCCGTCTGGCAGCTTTTTCCATGTATGCACTACCCTCTGTGTGGAAATGTTGCCCCTTAGGTCCCTTTTAATTCTTTCCCCTCTCACCCTAAACCTATGCCCTCTTGTTTTGGACTCTGCTAGCTTCGGGTAAAACCTTGGCTATTCATCCTATCCACGCCCCTGATGATTTTATAAACTTCTGTAAGGTCTCCCTTTAGAGCCTCAGAGGCTGAAGGGTGACCTTATATAAAATTATGAAATCACAGTTCACTTGACAACCAATGAGCACTGTCCAATCATGCAGCCTAAAAAATTTTTCTTTTATCTTTTGTTTTAGCAAACTGCCCTGATGAGTATAAGACAAAATGTTTTGACAAAATGTATCATTTTTCAGAAAAAAACACTCTTATTTCATATAACTATCTCTCAAGTATGAATCCAGGTAAAGAAACAATCTCAATTCAATTCAAGCAGTTCAAAAGAAGCAAATCCTTTTGCTCTGCTTTGACATTTCAAAGCTGGATATGAAAAAAAGTAAAGTTCCCAGTGCAAAAGGTGAATACTCTCAACTGTCTAGTGGATTTTTTTTTTATCTGCAGTTCTGGTGAAATTTTGATTTATACGAATAGTTCAAGATATTAACTGGAAAAGCAAATGAACAGAAAAAAAAAGAATTATTTCCACTGGTTGGGAATTTTTCTTTTGTGTATTCACAAGATGAGGCTATTGCTGGCTGAGCCGGCATTCATTGCCCATCCCTAATTGCCCAGAGGGCAGTTAAGAGTCAGCCACAATGCTGTGGGTCTGGAGTCACATGTAGGCCAGACCAAGTGAAGACAGCAGTTTCCTCCCTAAAGGTATTAGTAAAATTATTAGTTTTACCCAAACAATCAGCAATGGATTCATCATTTCTAGCTATAATTAGATTCTTAATTCTAAAATTAACCTCACGTTGCACCACCTGCTCAACAGGAATTGAACCTGGATCACCCAGAACATTACATGTAGCTACTTAAGTAATAGGCAAGTGATAAGACCACTATGCCATCATCTTTCATTGTACTACAATGCTGTAACAAGGGAATATAGTCTGAGAATTTGGGCCAGACCATTTCTGGAGAAATAAGAAGCACTTCTACACATAATGGATGGTAGATGTTTGGAACTCTCTTCCAGACATGGCAGCAGATGCTGGATTAGTTGCTAACTTTAATTCAGAGATAGATACATTTTTGCTAAGCAAAGGTATTAAGGGATATCAGCTAAAGGCAGGTATGGAGTTAGGCCACAGATCAGCCATAATCTCATTGAATGTAAGGACAGTCTTGAGGGGCCGATGTAAACAGTCGATTGTTTTGTTTTTCGGCACCATTTGCACCTGTTTATTTCAAAGGGTGAAAACTGTGCTTTCAGTCCAATTAGGATGTGTCCATTTTCCAGTAACCAACCCATTTGCTGTGCACACTACTCTAGACAGATCCCTGTGGAAACAGGAAAGTGTGGCCCTACATGTTTCAGTTAGACAATCAGTGATGCAGGCCACAATTGTGCATCTGTACCAAGGCAGAAACATAATATTTGATGATCATTATTCGTGATTGTTGGCATGTCTCCCACTCATGAAAATTTAATGCAGCTGGAATTTAAAATTTCACACACACATTACAAGCGTGTCCAATTCTTTTTAATAAAAAAGCAAGATGAAAAAATATTAATTTCACAGAAGTAAGAGGAAATGTCACTGGATTTAGTAATCAAGGGGACAGGGGTTCATACCTCATTCCACTAGCCAGTGAAATTTAAATTCAGTAGCTAAATCCCGGAATTGAAAGCTAATCTCAGTAATGATGATTATGAAACTATCATAGAGCGCTGTTAAATCCCATCTAGTTCATTAATGTTCTTTAAAAGAAGGAAGCCTGAGGTATTGTGAGTCCAGACCTACAGCAATGTGGTTGCATTTAAAACTGCCTTTGAAATGGCCTCACAAATTATTCAGTTCAAGGACAATTCAAGATGAACAACAAAGGCTGGACTTGACTGCTGCATCCACATATTTACAGTTATTGAGTCAGACAGCATGGAAACAGACACTTCAGTCCAATCAGTCCATAAACCCAAACTAAAACTAGTCCCGCTTGCCTGCTCCTGGTCCATATCCCTCCAAACCTTACCTCTTCATGCACTTATGCAAATATTGCAACAGAGGGTGCCCACATCCACCACTTTCTCAGGAAGTTCATTCCAAACATAAACCACCCTCTGTGTAAAAAAAAGTCTCTCATGTCTTTTTTAAATCTCTTTCCTCTCACCTTAAAAATGTGCCCCCTAGTGTTGAAATCCCCCATCCTTGGGGAAAAGACAACTGCCATTAACTTTAGCCATACCTCTCATTATTTTATATATGTCTATCAGGTTGTCTCTGAACCCCCTATGCTCCAGTGAAAAAAGTCCCAGCCTATCCAGCCTTTCTTTATAACTCAAACCTTCCATACCAGGCAACATCATGGTCAATCTCTTCTGAACCTTTTCCAGCTTAATAAGTTCTTCCTATAACTGGGCAACTAGAACTGGACACAGTATTCCAGAAAAGGTCTCACCAATGTCCTATACAACCTCAACATGATTTCCCAACTCCTATACTCAAACAACTGTGCAATGAAGGCAAGTATGCTAAATTCTTGAAAGAAACGAGTCTAAAATAAGTGAAATTTCAATGGTCTTTTGCTGAATTTGGTACTGAAGTTTTCCCACTTGATGTTTTTTGCAAACTGTAAACTGTTAGAATACCATATTTAACTCTTTAAAGTACTCACCTGTGTAAGCTATGGACCAGTAAATTTTAGATTTAATTACATGCTTCCCCTGAACAATCTAAAGGCTAGGTCAATCACACAACACTCACTTAGGGAGGATATAATGAAAGCATAGGCAGAACTTCACATTATCAAACTGACAAAATAGTAAACTCTTCACATTTCTTTCACTCTATTGGTCATTATGGTCAAACAGAGATGAACTTGGTATATGATGATGATGAGTCATTTTTTGAAGACAAGCCAATGCTAAAAAGCCGAGTTAATACCAATACTATCACCCCAGGTTATCAACCATGTTGCAGCAGCGATACATGTGTTTTGAGTGTACAGCATGTCTAGTTTGTGAATCTGTGCATGGGCCAGGGATATTCAATGACCTGTGAATGCATATGAGGGATGCCAAATGTATCAACCTCAGCACAGATGCTCCAACCACTCCTTAAGTGAAGATGACAAAGTGAGCTTGTGACATAAGAACGAGATGATAGGTACATGGTATTGAAGAGTCCAACTGAAAACTGATTACAGCTCATTGATATAGACAAACATGACATTCACAATCAATTAACTGCCTGGATTGCTTTCAGCTGTTTGGTTACAAACAGCATAATGCTTTCACCAGCATCTCATAGTTTAACTGGTCCCATTGAGGATGAACTCTGAGATATTTGTGCTCTGTGGTCACATTCTAGCATACACTACTGACATTGTAAGCATATCTGTTAAAGATACATTCACCATCATACCATAGAGCTATTCTCTCATTGGAGAGAGACAACGGCGATGGTTTAATCTCCACCAGTATAAAAGATAAACCCACGCTGTTGGTATCACTTTAAATTGTAAACTAGCTGTCCAGCCAACTGAGCTAACCGTCCCCTACCTTAACTGTATCTTGATATACTGATTGTGAGGTATAACACCAGGAGGACAGTCTTGCTCATTTAGTTCCAGTCAAACATTTCAATAAAAGTGCTTGTGTGTTTTGAAGTTGTAAAGATCACTCGATGGTTTTGATACTCACCGTGATAGTTAGTCAGTGTCTGTTTTAAAAAGGACATGCTTTAAAATGTGTACCATCTTGCCTGTACAAGCAAAATGAGGTAATTTGGAGAAGATTCATGAAACTGACACCTAACTATGAGTAAAGGTGAGATAAACTGCACCTCTGTAGAATCAGGGGATTACCAGGAAGATAGACGGAGGTTTGAACATTCATTAATCACATCGAAAATAATTACACAAAGATTATTGATTCAGCCATGACATCGGCTCAGGCTGACTGTATCGAAATGTTGGAAATGTATCAGGAAAAGGTATGGGCTTCTTGATAAATGTGTGGAAGCACCATTTCCAGAAATGGTTCAAGGTATTGCTTAATATTGTGCTTGAGAAAGCCAGGATATGTTCTCAGTGGATAGGTTACAAGAAGTCAAATTGACCTTCTCATTTGGAAAAGAAGGAAGGAAGGTAGAAATGCATTTCTATAGCACCTGGCCACATTATCTCGGCCTCTTGCGGTATTGGACAGACAATGAAGGACTTTACAAAGTTTATCATTGTGTGAATAAATGAATAAGCCCCTAATCATCCCCGCTGATGGTGATTGAGTATTAAATATTAGCCACAACACAAAGCTTTGCAATAGTGCCACAAGATCATCTTATTTTGTCCAGAGGGGCAGGATGTGGATTGATTTACCATTTCATCCAAAACAAAGTACCTCTAATAGGACTATTAGCCCCATTCTTTAGTGCTTCAGTCTCTAAAGTGAGATTATACACATTGGATCTCCTGCTTTTGAGGTGAAAATGTTACCCATTGGATATACAACAGTCATACCTCAGGGTTTTGGATGTTAGTTGAACTGTGAAGATTCCCTTATGCAATCTGATGATAGCAGGGGTTTCCATGTTGCTACATAGTTAGTGTAAGTGGTGTGTAAAATACGATCCATTACATAACTACAGTAAACATTAATACCTTTGGGACTTTGCTGAAAATGACACTGAGAATTGATTTAAAACCAATTGGACCAATTAATCAACATAACCAATTTAAGTGTGATGTGTGTGCATGTGCTATAGCCTACACAAGGAATCCTATTTTGTGTAGGCAAAGGAATATATGCACTTTTTTTTATCATTGTTATCATTAAAAAGAAAAATATGGTCATGAAGACTGCCAACCTGCATGTCCAAGGCAATACCCCTGAGAAATCGAAGCTCAACTGCCTGCTCTGAGAATGAAGATTGACAGTTAACTGTTCCTGTGGTGGGGTGGGGGGCTTCCGGTCAAAATGTTATCACAGTATTAAATTTTACCTTCATGACATGGCACTGAGGGAAAAAAAAAGACTAATTTCATTAAGGTCATGAGAGAATATCAGAGAGAGAGAAAGAGAGACAAAGGGCGATCTTATCTGTTATGGCGAGATGTCATTTTTATAAACTTTGCAAACCACATCAATTCAAGCATGTATCCTTTTGAGGTATCACATATAAAGCTATTAACACCAAAACATATTCAGAAAAATGTTAAATGTGACACTATTTATGAAGAAAGGTGTTTCCTTCCTAATATGAGCAAACTGTGTAGAATATATATTAACTGCTTACATTATTTGAATTGTGAAGACAGATTACAGTTGGATTAAGCTTTAACTCCAGGCTAAATCAGCAGAACTGAATAATTGAATACCATGGGAATCAAGCGACATATGTTGTTTGGAATTTAGGCCTTACACATGTATACTAAAAACAATAGCACATATATTCTAATAAATAAATATACCTGAATTAATACAGAACTTGGTCTGTAAGCAAGCCCTCAAAACTCAAATATAACAAATCATTTTATTCCTGTTTTTTGGAATGATTGTTGCAACATTGTATGAGACAAGACAGTTCCAATTCAATTACATTTTTCATACCATGATAAATTATTAATGTTGCAAATACCAGATTCTGGCTGAGAAATCAAACATTCCCCTAAGTATGGGCATAGGGATCAAGGCTTAAATGTGAATGAGATGAACGTCATTGTTATGTGAACGAGTAATGAGCTACAGGCTGACATTAAGAAAAAAACTGTCAGATCTTGTTGCTAATGCCTTGTGGGGCCCATCAAGTTACTGTTGTGCTTATCAGAAGTTCACCTTATTGAGGTCTGAGACCTTGTGCAACTTGGTTTCTAGTTGAAACCAAAGAAAAGCTTTACACTTAAATAGAAGAGGATTAGTGATAATAAATAGCTGTAACAGGATTTAACTGTGTGATACTGCATAATATACTTACCATAAACCTTGTGGCTCAATCCAAGAGAAAGTTTAAATCATATTAACACACATCTCAAAGCTTTACCCACTTATCCTTCTCAATTCATACTCATTCACTTGACAGCCGGTGTCATAATCATTTATTCTTTGGTAATTAGGTGGGATGTGAAGTCCATTGGGAAGTTTATTGCTCCTTCAGAAGTTGGTGGTGAGCTGGTATCCGGTGAACCAGTGAGAGAGTTTCAGGATTTTGACCCAGCGACAGTGAAGGAGCAATGATTTTAAAGTCAGGATGCTATTGGGTTGAAGGGCTACAGGGAGCAGACAGGAAAGTAGAAAGAGGCAAGATAAGATCTGCCATGATCGTATTAAAAGGCAGATCATATTATTGCAGATGTGGGAGTCTGTACTGAAAGCAAAGAAAATGTGCTTAGAATCACAGTGGATTGAGACTCAAAATGTAGGCATACTCTGTCTCCATGGACACTGTGTGATCCACTGTGATTGCCAACATTCTTTTTTGTTTTCAATATTAAATGACGTAGCACGGTCAAGGATTGAATGGCCTACTCCTATTATAAGTTGTTACCTTCTATGATGTTGAGTTGAACTTGTTGGAGGTTGTAGTTCCCATGCAACTGCTACCTTACACCATTTGTGTGTCAACAAAGGTCACAGGTTTAGGAGATGATGTTGAAGGAATGATTGTAGTTGGGACAAACAGCATTCATAGAAGGAGCGAATGTTTGTGCTGATGAGGAGGGTACTAATCAACACATTGCCCGAGATGGTGTCGATCTTTTTGATTGTTGTTAGATCACTTTCTGCAAGACAAGTGGACAAAAGTCAAACATGCTCCTGGATCAGACTGCCAAATTTATCTTACAATCTGTTGAGAGATCAGCAAATACTATTTTTTTTAAAGTTGACAATGTTTGAATTCTCAGGAGCTAATGTAAATAAAATCACAAGATTCCATGGTTTGGACAAACAAAAGAAACTTTAACAAAAATAGAAATTGTTGGAAATGCTCAGCTGGTCAGGCAGCATCTGTGGAGAGAACTCAGAGTTAGCATTTTGGTTCGAGAAACCCTTCCTCAGAATTGAACAAAATAAACTTTAATATTGCTGGAAAAAATACTACATTTTGTCAAAATCTTGGGCTTGCTCTTGATTGGACAGTTCACAAGATTACCGATCCAAGGTGAAAGTCAACATGTATACTGTGGTGTGGATAGTTCTGATTGGGTGTCAAGTAGGCTCTGATTGGCAGAGGTGTTTCCAGGACAAATGTAACAGTCAATTGATGATTGACAGTTAACTGCCATAAATTTTTAAAATGTAAACATTTGATTCTGATTGGTCAATGCATTGCCCAGAGAAGCAGACCAGACAATGGCTGCAAAACTATTCTGTTGAGTTCAAACTGATGCATTGTGTGCACATGTTTCTTGTAAAGATTATATATTTTTATTGTACTTTGTTTGTGATCGTGGGCTTAAATGGGAGAAAGCTTATGTTATGGACTAGGCCAGACCACTCAAAACATTCTTAAGCAGGCAGCCCCAGACCACAACTTTGCTATTTGTTTTCAGTAAGCGTACAGTGAAAGTTACCCGGAATAAGTTAGCTAACTACCAGGTTTTAAAATGGACAAAAATATATTGACAAAATTATGGAATGAAACACAATGAACAGAATATAGAATACCCACAGAATTCAGTCTATCCAAACTAGACTTAATTAAGTTGTTCCGAAAAATACATGCAACAGTCCCAATAAACAAACCCCTTAAACAGAGCAAAAATGAAACAAAGGCTTACAGGTTGAAAGGGAGAGAAAATCTAGCAGCCTGTTTCCACACAGCCCACTGCTGAACTGAACTGACTAACAACAAGAATTCAGCTTCCAGGCTTGACCACTTCCCTTTCATTATACAGGTCATGTCTAAAACATGAAAGCTGTGGCCTAAAGTCTCATCTGTTTACATATAAACAAAAAGGCCTCTCAGTAAACCCTTTCACCTCTGTATGAACCCAGCCAAATCAGAGCCTGGACTGTTTACAACCCATCTGAAAAAAAAATCAAGGACACATTATCCTTGAGAAAAGGAACAGCTTTTAGAAAAAGGACCAGCCTTGCGACAATTACTATAAAACCAAGGACTTGCTGTGCTTTTCTTCAGAAAGCAAGTTGCTAGGACATGTTGTGGATTACGTTTATACAGAACTGTCTCAAGGTAGAAGACAGACGGTGGTGGTGGAGGGTTGTTTTTCAGACTGGACGCCTGTGACCAGTGGAGTGCCACAAGGATCAGTGCTGAGTCCACTACTTTTTGTCATTTATATAAATGATTTGGATGTGAGCATAAGAGGTATAGTTGGTAGGTTTATAGATGACATCAAAATTGGAGGTGTAGTGGACAGTGAAGAAGATTACAAGGGGATTAGATCTGATTGGCCAATGGGCTGAGAAGTGGCAGATGGAGTTTAATTCAGATAAATGCAAGGTGCTGCATTTTGGGAAAGCAAATCTTAGCTGGACTTATACACGTAATGGTAAGATCCTAGGGAATGTTGCTGAACAAAGAGATCTTGGAATGCAGGTTCATAGCTCCTTGAAAGTGGAGTCGCAAGTAGATAGGATAGTGAAAAAGGAGTTCGGTTTGCTTTCCTTTATTGGTTAGAGTATTGAGTACAGGAGTTGGGAGGTCATGTTACAGCTATACAGGACATTGGTTAGACCACTGTTGGAATATTGCATGCAATTCTGGTCTCCTTCCTATCGGAAAGATGTTGTGAAACGTGAAAGGGTTCAGAAAAGATTTACAAGGATGTTGCCAGGGTTGGAGGATTTGAGCTTTAGGGAGAGGCTGAACAGGCTGGGGCTGTTTTCCCCGGAGCATCGGAGGCTGAGGGGTGACCTTGTAGAGGTTTATAAGATCATGAGGGGCATGAAAAGGATAAATAGACAAATCTTTTCCCTGGGGTGGGGGAGTCCAGAACTAGAGGGCATAGGTTTAGGGTGAGAGGGGAAAGATATAAAAGAGACCTAAGGGGCAACATTTTCACACCGAGGGTGGCATGTGTATGGAATGAGCTGCTAGAGGAAGTGGTGGAGGCTGGTACAATTGCAACATTTAAAAGGCATTTGGATGGGTATATGAATAGGAAGGATTTGGAGGGATATGGGCCGGGTGCTGACAGGTGGGCCTAGATTAGGTTGGGATATCTGGTCGACATGGTTGGACCGAAGGGTCTTTTTCCATGCTGTACATCTCTATGACTCTCTGACTCTATATGACTCTGTCTCTACAACACTATGACACTCTATGACTCTCTATGACTCTCTTTGACTCTCTTTGACTCTATGCTGCTTTGCCAACTGTGGGGGAGGAGAGACAGAACAGTATGGCATCAGGCTGTGTTTATGAAGTAAGATTCAACTAATACATGATCGGTGCAGTTGTGAATGCCAAAGATTGTCAGCTTGGTAACAACCCTTTGACTGACTGCCTTCTGGCAGCTGGTGTGGATGACAGATACTGAGGCAATGGTCTCGAGAGTGAAAGAAGCTGGCTGTGTTTTCATCCTGCTGCAGTAAAAATAATCATGCCCTGAAGACATCTATTCCTTCCCACCATTTCCTGAAATTCAGTGCCTTTTACCAGAGACTCAAATACTTTACAATTATTATACTAATCATTCTGTGTTTCCTGTGACAAGCTGGAAGAGCATAAGAAGATCAGAGAAAAAGAAGGTTTTGGAAACAGAAGGAACATCTCACTCAAACTTGTGGACTTGAGTTCTTGAAATGTGATTCCCTCGTATTTTTTCTCCATCTATAAACTTTTTTTTTGTGTGTGTGTAGAGTTTTTCTTAAAGAGTTTCAAGTTGACCAGGTTACAGGTTGATAGTTTATGTTCACCAGTGGCCAGGGCACACGAACAGTAATTCTTGTTAACTATAGGAACTTGGTAGCATTCTCTCCAAACCTGATTCTTTTAGATGGGAAATGGGGTGGGAGGGGGCTTTGCATGCCTTGATTATTCATTCATTTTTGTGGTTATCCTGGGAGTCATGAGGCTCAAGAATCAGCACTTTTTCCACACGTTGGTTGTAACATTACTCGCCCAACTAATAATCCAAAATTAGTTTCAGTGCAATTGTTCACATAAGATTAAAAATTACACAACACCCGGTTGTAAGCATCACATAAGATTAGCCCAGTTAAATTGCAGGTCAAGGGTAATTGTCCCAGATTGTGGAAGTTGGGGGTTTCAGTGATGCTAAATCCATTGACTGTCAGGGGGATATGGGGATATTAGATTCTCCTTGTTGGGAATCTCCATTGCCTGGCACTTTCCTGATATGAATGTTACTTCCTAGTTATCAGTCCAGTTCTATTTCTCCATGGTGACATTAAATCATGGTTGTCAGCAAACACATAAGAACTAAAGTGATTTGATTATAGGTATATGAAAATGACTATTTTGACATTTGTAGGGGAAATATATTTCTGTACAGTATAATCTGTAGAGTTTTTTTTTCCCAAATGTACAAGTGCATAAAGTATTGTGGAAAATTATACACATTCTAGAAAGTACTATCTTCATCAGAATGTGGCCTCCCTTTCACATGGTTTGTACCAGAAGATTAATGAAAGTAGGATCCAAATACCATAAGTATTTGTGCATGACTGGGATTTTCCACAGAATGGATTTGTTTTGTTTGTCAGGAAAGTAATCAATAAGACATACAGAACACAGTAAATTTGTAAAATCCAAAGTGAAATATCTCAGATTGTTGACAGTTTGACATGTAATTGGGAAACCCAAGGCATTTGAGTTGCTGTTATTGTAGACATTGGTTTCTTTTCTTCTTATTAAGTTATTCCAGAGCTTTCTGCTGTTGTGTGTGACCATGGATCATTAATGGGTGATAAATGGGAAAAGCTCCAAGGCAAAGTTGTACAAGATCATCATAGATCATTCAGATAAGTTTGAGCTGAGGAAATTGTTTATGAGTCTACAATTTCCACTGGAGAAATCTAGTGAGGGAAATGAATGGTAAAAAAAACATTGAATATGTCGTTTATTATAACTTGTAATTGAACTGAAAAAGAAAGTGATACAAATATATTGAGTTTATTGATGACAAACATCAGATTTGTTACATCAATATTATGAATAACACTTCAAGATAATTAACATAAAAATGAAAAAGAATAATGTGTGCTGTTCCTTTTGATGTTTTTTTAGCATTTTAATTGGCATCAGAATTTTATTGATCGCCCAGATATTCTGGATCAAAGGAACGAATGCAGTTTAGTCATGGAGTCATACAGTATGGAAACAGACCCTTCAGCCCAACCAGTCCATACTGATCATAATCCCAAACTAAACCAGTCCCACCTGCTACTCTTGGCCCATATCCCTCCAAACCTTTCCTATCCATGTATCTCTCCAAATCTCTTTTAAATGATTTTTAAATTTCTCTTTAGCACATTTTTCAAATATATATTTAATATGTAAAGAAATATTGTGGATGCTGAGTATCTGAAATAAAAACAGAAAATGCTGGAGATACACAACAGGTCAAGCTGCAATAAGAAAAAGAGTTAACTTTTCAGGTTGGTAACCTTTCATTACGGCAATAGTAAATCCAGAAATTGAATTGAAAACAATCATTCACACACTGCGTTCTTACTTAGTGCCTAAGTACATTAGGAAAGCAATGTGGTTTCTAGATGTGTAGTTCATGATGAATTATGAATTTGAGTGTTACGAACTAGTTTCCTCATGACCACAAAGGATCTATTCATTAAAGTTCACTATAACCTTCATTTTTACTTTATGTATGTACTCTATTCAAGTAAACATTGAACCAAAGGTGGGTTTCTGAATGGATCTCAGATTGTAGGCAGGTCTATATTACCAATGAACTTTGCTTTCTTCTCACAGAGGCTGCCAGACCTGCTGGGTTTCACCAACGTTTTCTGTTTTCGTCTCAGATCTCTAATTCTATTGTTTTTATACATATACCAAAATCTTGGTGTCTTGAAGACGATAAGAGTCAATGGCATACTGAAAAGCTTGAATCACAGTATGTGTTTGTTAGGATTACTTCCCTGAAGGATGTATGGGAACAAGTGGCACAATGGTTTAGTGGTTAGCACAGCAGTTCAGTGGTTAGCACAGCTGCCTTACGGTACCAGGGGCCTAGACTGGATTCCATCCTTTGGCAACTCTCTATGTGGACTTTGCACATTCTTCCTGTGACTGTATGTGTTTCCTTTGGATGCTCCAGTTTCCTCCCCATAGTCCTAAGATGTGTGGTTTAGGTGGATTGACCATGGGAAATGCAGGGTTACAAGGACAGGGTGGGATGCTCTTCAGAGGTCAGTGTAGACTCAATGGACTGAATAGCTTGCTTCCACACTGTATAGATTGTATAATTCAAAGAATGCTATAACAAGGTAACAGCTTTCATAGTAGAAAGCTGGTGCTAGCCTCAGAATTGTCCAACAAACCTTTTACAATTAATATATTAGAAGATAATCATTATCTCAAAGAAGAACTTTCTTTTGGTGGGAGATCCCTCTCAAGAACATTGATTTAAACTTGAATCAAATTCTCTTTCAGCCTCAGCTGGACTGTGATACCTAGTGCCGTGCACTTCACTTTGGGAAGAATGTGAAGATATTCGAGAAGGTGAATAAAAAAATTACAAGAAAGATTCTAATGGTGAGGAACTTCAGATATTTAGGGACATTGAAGATGCTGGGTCTACTCTGCTTGGAGGAAAGAGTGGCTACTGTTCCATTGGTGGAATGTTCAAGAACCAAAGAGAACAGATTTAAAGTGATTGGAAAATTGAAGCAATGAAAACAGAATGAGACACCTTTTTTTCTGTGCAGTAAACATGAGAATCTAGAACACACTGTTTGAAAATGTAATGGAGGCAGATTCCATTGAGTTATTCAAAAGGACATTGGAGTTAATCTGTTTTTTTTAAAAAATATGGGCTGTAGGGAAAATGAGATTAGGTGAAATGCTTTTTTCAGAGAACTAGTACAGACATGATAGGCCAAATGGCCACTTTTCATGCTTTTAATAATTTTACGATTCTATAGTAAGGATGCTGACACCTCTTTAAGATGCCTTATTAATGACAGACAAATTGATTGGAAGTTGATCTCATCTGTTTTTAGAAAGTTTCAGGAAACATGCAGAGGACATACAGAAGATTTTGAGGTTAGCACCAGAGTGTTTGTTTCAACTCAGAGAGGACTGTAGAGAAACTGAAGCTTTTTGCACCAGATCATTAGATCACAGAAGGGCATTGGGAGGTGTTTAGAAAAAAGTATTGCAAATTATTTGATGAGGATGCTCAAATAGTGCTGGTTGAGGGAAGGGGCAAGATTTTGATTCTGAAGGAATAAGGACACAGTGAATGGCTTTTGCCTAAAATGGCAATTCTCCTGCTCCTCGGATACTGCCTGACCTGCTGTGTTTTTTCAGCACCACACTTTCAACTCTGATCTCCAGCATCTGCAGTCCTCACTTTCTCCCAATAAGGATACAATGCCAAGAAGGGTGGGTGGTTTGTAGGGTACTTTGTGGGTTGTGGTATTGTCCTATGCATGTGCTATGCACGTCCTTCAAGTTGATAGAGAGCTTGAGTTTGGAAGGTGTTGTCAAAGGAACCCCCTCATCTTGCCTCAATGTATCTTATAGTCAATGATAAAGGGAGTAAGTGTTTGTTGTGGTGAGTGGAATTCCAGTTGAATGATTGCACAGTACTGAATGATGTCAAGCTGTAAAGATGAAACTGCACACATCCAGATAAGTGGAGAGTATTCCATCATATTGCTGACTTGTGCCTTGTAGACGATGAACTGGTTTTGGGGATTCTGGAGGTGTGCTACTTACCACAGAATGTACAGCCTGTTTTCTAAGACAAAATTTCCAAGGTAAATTAGAAAACTATTTCCAATATTTAGCAATTCAGTAATTAAATAATAAATGATCACCAGATACAGAGAGATAATTTCATTTCCCAGAAGTTTGTTAGGATATGGAATGCCTTAAAAGGAAGAAGCAACAATCATTTGAGGCTTTAAAAGAGAAATGTATCACTGTTTGTCCTTGTTGGCAATCTAAACCTCATCTTCACAATGGCCCTCCTCGATAAAGGACCTTAATCTTTCATATTAAAATGTGGTATCTTCCACAATTCTCCATTTTCATTAAGCTCGATGACTGATATTGGAACCCCCACAACTTGCTGCAATGTATCTTGCAGTAAGCAATAAAGAGAGTGAATGTTTATTGTGGTTAGTGGGATTCCAATCAAATGGTTGCATTGTACTGAGGAAAATCCACTTCAGTCAATTCATATCCATCTATCTGCTCTCAATCATCTGCTATGGGCTAAGTCATCAGCAGTGCTCTCAAGTGCACCCATTCACAAATAACCCACTCCTGACACCACAGGCAAGTGTCTGAAGCCAAATTAACTTCAGATGTTCCATCAAATAGATTTTCTTTATTCTAACAGCAGAGGTGAAAGCAAACATGATGGAATGGAGGAAAATATAGGTCCAGCATTTCCTCAGAGCCAGTCTGTCCACAATGATCTAACCTCGAGTGAGTCATCTTCAGCTTCTTCATCAATGTACTTTACCACTTCATAAGAACAGAAGTGGGACTATTTGATGATCGTACAGAATTCTATTCCATTCACAAAACCTCTGATAACAGACAAAATACTGGACGACATCCAAACTTATACTGATAACTTTAAGTAAGATTGTGGCTCACAAGTCCCAGGCAGTCATCTCTTTCAATAGCAGAGAGTGAAACCTCTCCTAGTGCCTTTAACAGCATTGCCATCATTCAATATCCACTATCATTGAGATGGCTTTCTTCTGTATTTACCAATCCAGAAAAATGCTATGACCATTAGAACATGCTGTACATTCTGTGGTAAGTAGCACACCTCCAGAATCCCCAAAACCAGTTCATCGTCTACAAGGCACAAGTCAGCAATGTGATGGAATACTCTCCACTTATCTGGATGTGTGCAGTTTCATCTTTACAGCTTGACATCATTCAGTACTGTGCAATCATTCAACTGGAATTCCACTCACCACAACAAACACTTACTCTCTTTATCATTGATTATAAGATACATTGAGGCAAGATGAGGGGGTTCCTTTGCTAACACCTTCCAAACTCAAGCACTCTATCAACTTGAAGGACATGCATAGCAGATACATAGGACAATACCACAACCTACAAAGTACCCTACAAACCACCCACCCTTCTTGGCATTGTATCCTTATTGGGAGAAAGTGAGGACTGCAGATGCTGGAGATCAGAGTTGAAAGTGTGGTGCTGAAAAAGCACAGCAGTATCCGAGGAGCAGGAGAATTGCCATTTCAGGCAAAAGCTATTCACTATGTCCTTATTCCTTCAGGATCAAAATCCTGCCCCTTCCCTCAACTAGCACTAGCATCCTCATCAAATGACTTGCAATACTTTTATTCATTCACAGGATAAGAGCATTGCTGGCGAGGCCAGTATTCATTGCCTGTCCCTGATTGAGAATCAACCCAATTGCTGTGGGTCTGGAGTCTCATGTAGGCCCGACCAGGTAAGTACATTCATGAACCAGATGAGTATTTCCAACAATGAACAATGAACATAGTTATCACTGGATACCTAATTCCAGATTTTTATTGAATTCAAACTCCACATGAAGCCATGGCGGGATTCATGACATGACCTGGATCTCTGGATTAATACTCCAGTGATAATATCATGAGACCATCACCTCCCAAACACAGATAGTCAATAAATCCTGTTTCTTCTATTAAAGATTTCACATGGGTGGTGGGTTTCACTGGTAAGATGAGTAGTTGCTACCCTTCCCAAGTTGTTCTTGGACTGATTGACACTCTAGACCATTTTAGAGGCAGATAAGAGTCAAGCAGGTTGCTGTAGACTTGGAGTCACATGGGTCAGCTGATACTGGCAGATTTCCTTCTCTCATGGAAGTGAGACATGCAGAGCAGCACAGTACAGGAACAGGTCCTTCAGCCCACCGTGTCTGTGCTGACCATGATGCCATTTTAAACTAATTCCATCTGCCTGCACATGCTCTGTATCCCTCTACTCCCTGCCCATTCCTGTCTCTGTCTTTGCCTAAGTACCTCCTAAATGTTGTTAATACATCTGCTTCTACCACCTCCCCATGACAGCATGTTTCAGGCACAATACACCTTGTGTCAAAAAATATTTTGCACATCTCCTTTAAAGTTTTCCCCTCTCACCTTAAACCTATTACCCCTCCAGTATTTAACATTTCCATCCTGGGAAACAGATTCTGATTATCTACTTTATCCATACCTTTCATAATTTTATATACTTCTCAGCCGTCCCCCAGCCTCAGATGCTTCAGCAAAAATAATCCAAGTTTGTCCAACCTCTCCATGTAGCCAATACACTCCAATCCAGGCACTGTCCTCTTTTGCGCCCTCTGTAAAGCTTCCACATCCCTCCTATAGTGTTTCAACCAGAACAAGACACAATACTCCAACTATGTCTTACTAAGTTTTATAGCACATGATTACATTTTTAACATAATGTTTACATGCTCAACATTACATTAGTTTTGTTTTGTTGAAATGACAGATCTGTTTTTAAAATTCAAATTACACCATTTGTCATTTGGGATTTGAATCTATGTGCCCAGAACATTAACCAGCTTGCCTGGATTACCAGTCTTGTGACATTACCATATAGCATTGCTTCCATTCATGTGATCATCTGGAACTTTATTTTTTTAATCAAAATCAACAACTTCAAAGGAGCTTGGAGAAAGGGTAGATAACACAATAAGTGGCAAACTCTTCCAAAGTGCTGGTGTGGTTGTGATGGGCTGATTAATTGTTTTCATTTCAGTGAAATGTCAGAGTTCAATTGTTCTGACCCTGCAAATAGATTACTGTCATTACATTTCATGTACGATTTGCACCACCTAGTTTTCCCTGATTCAAGAAATGAACTACTATTCAACAATTAACCATTTTTTTCTGAAACGCTGGAGAGCAGAACTGAGGGACACTAAGTTCTTTTTGGAGTATTCAGATTTCCCATGTGGAGCTTTGAATTGTTTTCATTGTAAACCTGAACAGCTGGGACATTAGCCTATAATTTCCAGCAACAAATTCCTGAGTGAGTCCAAGGGATTCATCTCAGATTGAGAAGCAGTTGCTTTCCTTGAATCATTAAAACATGAAGTCTCACATGGCACATCCATCACCATGACTGGAGTCAGTCAAAATCACTCTGTCTGACCGTTAGGCCAACCAATCTGTTGTTAGATAATATCATTCTTATCAAACCACTAAGCATGACCTCAGTGACCTCAGTCACATAACCAAGATACTCTACCTGAAACCCCGAGAGAAAGCAGCATCACCAAATTTCGTCAACCTTGACCTGGTAGATTTCTGAAACCTAATTCTATCTTCCATTATTGTCTCGGGAGCCTGCACTTGGATTCTGGTCGTGTGATAGGAAAGCAATGCAGCATACCAATCACCTTGACTCATGCTACTCAGCTGCCATTTGGCAAGAGGCATGGATTCGTGAAATCTCTGGTGACTCCTTCCTTCTGTCGATTGGCACGCTGCCCCTGCTTGATGCAATACCTTTCAGAGCTGGCTTGTGATCAGCAGTTGTTGAGCAGCAGGAGGTTAAGTGGTGACTCTGATGGCAATCTGCACCTAAAACTGGGACTGACACCCTGCCTCATGGTCCCAACCTGCCATACACAATGTCTCTTATCATTATTTCCATAAAAATCAATTGTACTCACCACAATGGAACTGTTCTTAAAACAAGTGCAATTGACTGATTGATCGTTTTAAAGTGATAGTTTACTGAATTGAATTTAGAGTTATGATGTTCACATTATGCTCTGACAATTATGAGCTTTTGCATTTTGGAAGCAAAGCAAACACTGTATTCATTAAAATCAAGTACAACAGCTTCCATTTCCCTTTTCCTGTCTGATATTGGTATTCAGGGGCTATTGAAGGACATTACATTTATAGGAAAGTAAATGCTAATAAATACTTTAGATTATGTATTTTGTTTTCCAAAGGTGGTGATTGAACTACAAACAGCTTTTTAATGCTTCATAAGTTTCACTGTGAGGTGATAAAATGAGAAACTCTTTTGTCAAATCACTCAAGGGTGCTTTAATCTCCAATAAATGTTATCATCAGAAAGTTTTTATGGTGAATCTGACAGATTGAATCAAACAAGAACTAATATTTCACTGACTCTCAAAAGAGGCAAGAATCACGATATCAAAGCAAACAGCAAAATATTCACTTGATTCCAACCACACTGTAACTGAGATGTAATTGCATAGATTAGGCATGGAGTAATAAAAGCATAAAACATTGGAATGCGCTGATTTGGTAATGAACAAGAATCCCGAGTAAAACAATTATCTTGGGCAGTTTACAGGGATTCTGCACATAAGTGTCACAATTTTCAATCTGATTTCCATGGTGATAAACCATTGTATGATGTGAAAACATATGATTTCATTATTCCTTTTATATCCACTATTGCTGGATGTTTGTGTCAGTTTGTGTGATTTAGATTGTGGAAGATGCAGGCTTTAGGATGATTTGGAGATACCAGTGTTGGACTGGGCTAGACAAAGTTAAAAATCAGAAACAGCAGGTTATAGTCCAACGGGTTTATTTGGAGGCACTAGCTTTCAGAGCGCTGCTTCTTCATCAGGTAGTTGCGCAGCAGAATCATACAACACAGACTATATAGCAACAGGATTGCAGTGTCATGGAATGTAATATTAAACAAATTTAACTTGAGTCTTTCATCTTTTAGAATGATCATGTTATTTTTGGTTCCTTCGTATATTAATCTTAGAATGTTTTTAAAGTTACATTCTCAAGATAGCTTTTAACAATAGGTGCCATCTCAGCTCAGAAAATGCATTGAAAGCGTAAAGTTAACGTCTGTCTGGGTCCCAATGTTAGGTCAAGCTGATTCTCCTTCTAAAGTGGGATTTACAGAATTTTATATGGATTTATGCAGTTTTTGAGCAAAATAAAATGTAATTCTGCAAGTACAAATTCATCTCACAAACATATATGTATGTGTGTGCTGGGGAGACCAAGTGAGTGTGTGCATGTGTGTGAGTGTAGGTCTGTATGTGTGAATGTATGAGAGAGCTTGTGTATGAGAGAGGGTCGACCTGGGTGTGTGGGTCTGTAAGAGTGTGTGTGTGCGTGTGTGACAGTATAGCTAAGTTTGATACCTGATAGCCAAGTTTGGACCCATGGGGGTGTCCTCAACTGGGACCTTGGGTTCATGTCACACTACAGATGACCCCACTGCACTATACACTCTATCACACATGCACACACAAGTGCACGTGCGCACGCACACACACGCACAGACCCTCTCTCATACACAAGCTCTCTCTCATATGCTCACCCATACACCCTCCACACTCACATGCAGACACACACACCCTAAAACACTTATATCGCATTTCACTCACATAAATACTTACACTCTCTCACAGACACACATCCCCAACAGACACACCCTCATGCACACAGTCACTCGGTCTCCCTAGCACACACATTCATATTAGTTTGTGGGGTGAATTTGTACTTGCAGAATTACATTTTATTTTGCTCAAAAACTGCATAAATCCATATAAAATTCTGTGAATCCCACTTTAGAAATAGAATCAGTCTGACGGAACACTGGGACCCAGACAGACTTTAACTTCACACCTTCAATGCATTATCTGAGCTGAGATGGCACCTATTGTTAAAAGCTATCTTGAAAATGTAACTTTAAGAAAGTTCTGGGATTTACATAGAGTCATAGAGATGTACAGCACAGAAACAGACCCTTCAGTTCAACCTGTCCAGGCTGACCAGATATCCCAACCTAATCTAGTCCCACCTGCCAGCAGCCGGCCCATATCCTTCCAAACCCTTCCTATTCATGTACCCATCCAAATGCCTTTTAAATGTTGCAATTGTACTAGCCTGAACCATTTCCTCTGGCAGTTTATTTCATACTCGTACCACCCTCTCTGTGAAAAAATTGCCCCTTCGGTCTCTTTTATATCTTTCCCCTCTCACCCTAAACCTATGCCCTCTAGTTCTGGACTCCCACAACCCAGGTAAAAGACTTTGTCTATGTATCCTATCCATGCCCCTCATGATTTTATAAATCTCTATAAGGTCACCCCTCAGCCTCCGATGCTCCAGGGAAAACAGCCCCAGCCTGTTCAGCTCCTCGTTATAGCTCAAATCCTTCAACCCTGGCGACATTCTTGTAAATCTTTTCTGAACCCTTTCAAATTTCACAACATCTTTCCAATAGGAAGGAGACCAGAATTGCATGCAATATTCCAACAGTAGCCTAACCAATGTCCTGTACAGCCACAACATGACCTCCCAACTCCTGTACTCAATACTCTGACCAATAAAGGAACGCATACCAACGCCTTCTTCACTATCCTATCTACCTGTGACTCTGCTTTCAAGGCGCATGAACCTGCACTCCAAGATCTCTTTGTTCAGCAACACTCCCTAGGACCTTACTATTAAGTGTATAAATCAGGCTAAGGTTTACATTCCCAAAATGCAGCATCTCACATTCATCTGAATTAAACTCCATCTGCCACTTCTCAGCCTATTGGTCCATCTGGTCCAGATCCTGTTCTAATCTGAGGTAACCATTCTTTGCTGTCCGCTGCACTTCCAATTTTGGTGTCATCTGCAAACTTACTAACTGTACTGCTTCTGTTCACATCCAAATCATTTATGAAAATGGCAAAAAGCAGTGGACCCAGCACCGATCCTTGTGGCATTCCACTGGTCACAGGCTTCAGTCTGAGAAACAATAACTCCACCACCACCCTCTGTCTTTTACCTTTTGAGCCAGTTCTGTATCCAAATGGCTAGTTCTCCCTGTATTCCATGAGATCTAACCTTACTAACCAGTCTCCCATGGGGAACCTTGTCAAATGTCTTACTGAAGTCCATATAGATCACATCTACTGCTCTGCCCTCATCAATCTTCTTTGTTACTTCAATCAAGTTTGTGAGACATGATTTCCCCTGCACAAAGCCATGTTGTCTATCCCTAATCAGTCCTTGCCTTTCCAAAGCACAAAGCCATGTTGTCTATCCCTAATCAGTCCTTGCCTTTCCAAATACATGTAAACCTGTCCCTCAGGATTCCCTCCAACAACTTGCCCACCACTGACCTCAGGCTCACTGGTCTATTGTTCCCTGGCTTGTCCTTACCCCCTTTCTTAAACAGTGGCACTATATTGGCCAACCTCCAATCTTCCAGCACCTCACCTATCAATGATACAAATATTTCAGTCACATATGAAGGAACCAAAACAAACATGATCATTCTAAAAGATGACAGACTCAAGATAAATTTATTTAATATTACATTCCATGACACTGCAATGCTGTTGCTAAAGTCTGTGTTGTATGATTTTGTTCCACAACCACCTGATGAAGGAGCAGCCCCCCCGGAAAGCTCCTGCCTTCAAATAAGCCCGTTGAACTATAACCTGGTGTTGTGCGCTTTTTAACTTTCTGACTTTAGGATGGTGATAGATCATGGCATGATATAAGATTGCCCTTCCATCTCCCACATTGTTGAGCATCTGACTTCAACTGGGAGGACAGGAAATCTATTTTGGAAAATAGTTGTGTATTTTGAAGTGGTATTAGTAGATGACCATATTTGACCGTATTCAGTCAATTACTCTTTAAAGTAATGTGCAATGGGCCTTGAGGGGTGTCGAGGGGTTTGATTTAGGTGTGTAGCCATGACGTGTTGACCGTGGGAAACAGGGGTGAATTAGGGAAGATGTGGAGGTGTGAATGTTGAGCGCTAGAGGACTTTTTGTTTGTTTGTTTTTAATGGCTTTTTGTTTTTAGATTAGATTAGATTACTTACAGTGTGGAAACAGGCCCTTCGGCCCAACAAGTCCACACCGCCCCGCTGAAGCGTAACCCACCCATACCCCTACATGTACATCTACATCTACCCCTTACCTAACACTACGGGCAATTTAGCATGGCCAATTCACCTGACCTGCACATCTTTGGACTGTGGGAGGAAACCGGAGCACCCAGAGGAAACCCACGCAGACACAGGGAGAACGTGTAAACTCCACACAGAGAGTCGCCTGAGGCAGGAATTGAACCCGTGTCTCCGGCACTGTGAGGCAGCAGTGCTAACCACTGTGGCACCATACTTTACTTTGTGAGAAGTTAAAGTAAAGCACAGAGATGGGCCTTTCCCAGTGCCTGCCCCCTTACTCACTAGCTTCTGACGATACTTTCAAACTCTTCTATAATTGCCTGTTTGCTCACCCGTCCCACAGCAAGAACAAAACTCTCTGACTGTCCAGGGCATGCATTCCAGCATAGTTTTCAAGGAGCTGGAACTTTCCAGACTGTGTCCTTGTCTCAGGAACAAATCCTCATGCCATAGTTTACATAGCAGAGATTTAACAGAGGGAGGCTGAAACACTGCTGATGCCCTGTCTGTATACTATTCCTATGTTCTTTCAACACTGGAGCCATTGTGTTGGTCACACCATTATTGCCAAAAGCAAATGTAGATCATTGCATTGCAACTGAAATGTTGAAATTTTAATCTCGAGGACTAGAATTCAAGAGGGTGCAATGCACACTTGATCTTGCAGCAAGTGCAATGTAGACCTACTGGAATGATTCCTGGATAAATTACATGGAAAGATTACACAAACTACTTTTGCAAACTCTAGATTTCAGAGTGATTTGATTAAAGTTTTGAAGATGTTGAGGGGACCTTACTGGATAGATGGAGAGAAACTAGTTCTGCTAACTGGGGAGTCTAGGGCCAGGCGATGTCACCACAAATCATTGAGGATTGAAATTAGAGAAGCATTAGACAAATACTGAATGGGAGAACTTCCACACTTGCTTCTGCAAATAACAATTGCTGGTGCGTCAATTGTTAATTTTAAATTTGTGTTGTTGTTATCCAACCCTATTTAGGGATATGGGCTAAAGGTTATTATCTAGAATGCAGTCACAGATCAACAATGACCTTACTGAATGGTGGACCATGCTTGATGGGCTGAATGGCCTACTCCTAATACTATTTTCCTATTAATATTTTTGGGGTCCTTTTTCTTCTGGAGTGTAGATCTGTTCATTAGATATAAGCAATTGTTTTGAACACATTCACCACCTTCTTCACACAGAGAACTTGATCTGTACCCAATGGTACAGAACAGATTACAGCAGGAATAACCATTCACTCTTCAATTACACTCACTTATCTCACTCATGACTTTAATGGGGGCAATTCTGCTGGGCTGCTCTCACTCTTAGCTGCGGATTCCCTTGTTCTATACTTGAGTGTTCATTCTAAATGAATTTTCCTTGCTTTAATTTTTACTTGTGTTTTTTTAATTGGATTTACGAGTTTGCTTGCTCCTGCAATTGAAGAAAATGCCATTAGCTTCAGTGCTTATATCATCTTGGCACTTAAAGGAAATCCAGATGTTTTTGCCAGCCATGTGTAGGCAAGTGGCTTTTTTGAAATATCTTACTCACCAACTCCTTCACTGTCCTCTCAGTGAGTGGATTAAACATTGTCAAGTTCTTTGTTAAACTCAGCAGTTTGAGAGAGTTTTAAACAATAATAGCTGTGAAATACTGGTTGATACTTGGGTCTAGTCTTTCATGCTTGTGTTTGTGTGTACTCAGTAAGATAATCCAGCAAATTATTCCATTACACGGGTAGATTTGGGAGTGCGTTTGCTCTGGACTTGCAGTGATGTTCCCAATACTTTTATACTCCACGTCAATGAAAGTTTGGCCCTGATTCTGTATTCTGGATTAGTGGTGCTGGAAGAGCACAGCAGTTCAGGCAGCATCCAAATAGCTTCGAAATCGACGTTTTGGGCAAAAGCCCTTCATCAGGAATAAAGGCAGTGAGCCTGAAGCGTGGAGAGATAAGCTAGAGGAGGGTGGGGGTGGGGAGAAAGCAGCATAGAGTACAATGGGTGAGTGGGGGAGGGGATGAAGGTGATAGGTCAAAGAGGAGAGGGTGGAGTGGATAAGTGGAAAAGAAGATAGGCAGGTAGGACAAGTCCAGGCAAGTCAAGGGGACAGTTACTGAGCTGGAAGTTTAGAACTAGGGTGAGGTGGGGGAAGGGGAAATGAGGAAACTGTTGAAGTCCACATTGATGCCCTGGGGTTGAAGTGTTCCGAGGCGGAAGATGAGGCGTTCTTCCTCCAGGCGTCTGGTGGTGAGAGAGCGGCGGTGAAGGAGGCCCAGGACCTCCATGTCCTCGGCAGAGTGGGAGGGGGAGTTGAAATGTTGGGCCACGGGGCGGTTTGGTTGATTGGTGTGGGTGTCCTGGAGATGTTCCCTAAAGTGCTCTGCTAGGAGGCGTCCAGTCTCCCCAATGTAGAGGAGACCGCATCGGGAGCAACGGATACAATAAATGATATTAGTGGATGTGCAAGTAAAACTTTGATGGATGTGGAAGGCTCCTTTAGGGCCTTGGATAGAGGTGAGGGAGGAGGTGTGGGCGCAGGTTTTACAGTTCCTGCGGTGGCAGGGGAAAGTGCCAGGATTGGAGGGTGGGTTGTTTGGGGGCGTGGACCTGACCAGGTAGTCACGGAGGGAACATTCTTTGCGGAAGGCGGAAAGGGGTGGGGAGTGAAATATATCCCTGGGTTCCCTCCGTGACTACCTGGTCAGGTCCACGCCCCCAAACAACCCACCCTCCAATCCTGATTCTGTATGCTTTGCTGATTTAGTAGTTTGAGAATTAGACTTGTTCAGAAATCCTTCACAGGTGTTTTATTTGTTTTACTGGTTTACATTGATCATATGGAGTGTAGGTACAGAGGAAGAATATTTGGCCCATTACCTTTCACTCTCTTGATCTTCTCCAATTCCATGTCCCTGCTCTATTTGCTGATTATTCAATTTTTTCTTGGGCTTTAATCAGAAATTCGCATCTAATGCTCATGGTTTACTTGAAGTTTGAGCTACCTGCCATCACTTATTCTCT
The DNA here is from genome assembly GCF_047496795.1 of Chiloscyllium punctatum. NCBI lineage: Eukaryota > Metazoa > Chordata > Chondrichthyes > Orectolobiformes > Hemiscylliidae > Chiloscyllium > Chiloscyllium punctatum. Next base: position 6,000,322 of record NC_092779.1, on the reverse strand, counting down.
GTAGAAGTATTCTCAATCACTGTGGTGATGAGGCACTGCTGGAATCCTGTGGGGCTGATAGGGAGGGTCTCCGTGATCGGCTGTAAATCAGTGAGACCCCAAAGCCACCACTCTTCGGGAAGACCCACCGCATCGTGTGACACTCAGACATTGAAAAGGCCAGTGTCAGGGTTCATGTATCCCAGTGAGGGTGAAGCCCTGGCTAATGAGGACTGCCAATCTGTCAAGAGTAGAGTTGTGTCAAGGACAGGAGATGCCTTCTGCTGGATCAACACCCAAAAGGTACCCACCCAGGCACAGATGATCAATGGCTGTTGATCATAGGGGAGGGGAGGGGAGGTAGGAGGGTGGTTTGAGGAGTGGTCAGCAGTAAGGAAAGGATGGAGACTTTTATTGGCCCCTGGAAGTTCCCAGACAAACATGCCAGGGTTTGCTTGTCATGCTGGGTTAATCCCAGTGGTGCTTTTTCACTGGGCCTTAGTTGTCCATTTAAGGGACTCAGCGGGTAGTGGCACAGGAAGGTTGCCTTCTATCGTCTGGGAAACATCAGAGAAAATGTTGAGGATACCACTTGCCTCCCTCCTACCTGATGAAATGCATCCAACTGCCAGTGAACTTGTCATGGAGGACCTCCAATTCTGTCTGCGTTACACAGAATTCTCTAATTGTGTGTGGACGCTGGTTGTTCACTGTAGACTCATTCTTCTTCCTCCTCTCCTCTTCTACTTTCCTTCCTTCCTGTCCCAAAACAGTGATTGATGACCAGACACTGACACAGTTTGACATCAGCTTAATGCTTGATCAGTCTGTAACCTTACCTCAGGAAAATCTAAAAGAACTGCAGATGTGGTAAATCAGAAACAAAAACAGAAATTGCTGGAAAAGCTCAGCAGGTCTGGCAGCATCTGTGGAGAGAAAGCAGAGCTACCATTTCGGGTCCAGTGACCGTTCCTCAGAATTGTTCTGAACAAGTTGCTGGCAGACCGGCTGAGCTTTTCCAGCATTTTCTGTTTTTGCTTCTGGAGACTTTCCTGAACCTGTACTTCAGGCTGGCTGGTGCAAAGGTGAAAAGGGCCTATCAGAATTTCCTCAACAGACCTCACCCAGTACAGCCAACAGAATCACCTGTGCTAATCAGTGTTATGCCCTATCTTCTCCTCACCTGGAATCTCTGGAGCACTAACTGAAGGGTCAGCTGCCAAGAGTTGGACTGTCCATCAATTTCCTTCATCCTGTTCAGCCATGACTCAGTTGTTAATGCTCTGGCCTGTGGGTCCAAAGGTGAATATGGTGGCTCAGTGGTTGGCACTGCTGTCTCACAAAGCAAGGGACACAGGTTTGATTCCACCCTCGGTCAGCCATTTATGTGAAGTTTGGACGTTCTCCCTGTGTCTACATAGGTTTCCTCCGGGTGCTCCGATTCCCTCCCACAATCCAAACATGTGCAGGTTTGGTGGAATAGCCATGGGAAATGGATGATTTCAGGGATGGGATGGGGATGGGACTGAGTCGGATGCTATTTGGAGGGTCAGTGTGGATTTGATGGGCCACACTGAAGGGATTCTATAATTATGTTGATGCTATATCATGGACTTGAAGATAAAATTCTTGGCTGACGTTGTAGTGAGGAAGTCAGATGAGGAACAGTGTGGTCATGAGGGAATGTGGGAGTAAGAGAGAGGCTGAGATCTCAGATGTCTGTAAGGAACAAATGTATTATTTTGGAGAAGAGCAAGGGATTTGACCCCATGTGTCCTCGGGGATAATTATCCCTCAATTAATATCAGTTTTTTTGTGGAAAACTTATGATTTAGTCAGAATTTCATTGTTTGTGGGAGCTTACTGTGCATAAATCAGATTCCAGCATTTCCTAACTTGAAGCGGTTTTGCAATCCAAACGGACTGAACCTGTAACAAAAAAATAGCATATGTCAGAGATGGGAAATAAAAACTGCAGGAACTCAGCAGGTCTGTCAATATCTGTGAAGAGAGAAACAGTTAGCATTCAGAGTCCCATGTGGCTCCTCTTTAAAATCTGGTTCGTTGATTGTAAGTTCCTTTGGAACATTCTGAAATAGGAAAGATGATGGATGTTTGCCAGTCTGTTACTGTTATAATTTTTGAGTTCCCTGTGGTTATTATAACATCCCCATTTCCCATCACTGTGAGGTCAGATAACAGTACGCAGACGAGTGATAGGGCCAGGATCTGTGTAGTTCTTTACCACAACAGATACATGCTGACTCACTGAGCTGTTTCGGGGGTCTTGTGTCCCTTTTTCCAAGTGTAAAGGTTAAATATCAGAATGTTCAGTTGGAGTGATAGTGGATTGGTACAGGTCTTTAACAGACGTGTTTATGGACTGTTAAAAATCGAAACAGATTTACGTATCAACTGCATTTTGAAGCTGTGTCAAGTGCAACACTGATAATGTTTATAGTTCAGTACCTTGATGGCAGCAATCCAAATATAGACAAATGCTAATCCTTGGCATTTCTAAAGAATGTCAAGATGTATTGAATTAGACATTGCACTTTATAATTATTGATATATATCTGTAGAAATTTTTGCATTTTCACTTTTTTGTTTGTTGTGAGATACAATGATAATAATGAATAATATCCATCTGGTGCTTAAACCAAAATTACTTGTTTGTGGTTTGAATAGGTGAAATATAACTAATACAAAATACATGAATACTTTTTAACCTTTTCTTTAATTTCTGCGCTCTGCAAAAACAGTTTTAATTTTGCCTTTCATTATCAGTGACAGGCTCACATTGCACATCTGCACTTCCACACAGTCTGTCTGGCCTGCAGCTCTTTCCTCTTTAATAGCACTCCTTCAACCATTTGAAGAGTTCTATGCAAATTAGATTTCAAATTAAGAGAACCACTACACAGTAATTCATTCACAACTGGATAACAATTCGTAATCATTCCTTCATTGAGTTATGGAAAGAGACAACACAGAAAGAGGTCATTTGGCAAACTATGATTGTATCATGAAAAGGCTGGCAGTTAGCCCCAATCTCAACTTTCTCTCCCAAAGCCCTATAACTGTGTTTCCTTTTGAAAAGGAGCCCATCCTACTTCTGGCTTAACCTAAGATCACCTCTGGTGAAATATGTCGGTGTGGCAAAAACGTATGAGAGCCAATGTGATTTCCTGGGCTATTTATGATCTCCTCTGTAGTTGGAGGGGATTTTTTTTAACTTTACCCCCAAACTAACCTGGGTTCTTTCCTGTTCTATACTTTTCTCAGAGAGTCACACAGTTAAGTGTGAGGTGAGGAACATTATATCTGATATTGCACAATGTATGAAAGTGCAGATGGAGCTATCATTGTCCATGTGCTTGCAGTTTACATCATTGCTGTGTAGAAACACTTTCTCATTTAACACAGACTATTGATTACATTTTGGTCAAATTTTGTTTTATTTTGTCCTCGAGATTCGAACTTGAATTTTTACAGGATGCTACTGGTGGGAATAAGTTATCTTGCGGTTGCTTCACAATTCAGGCGCACATAGTTGAGGTTTTAATACATTTTGCAAAACTCGGAAAGTGTAATATTGAATTTCAAATTGAATCTGGTCACTAAGATCGGGAAACAAAATAGCAGGGCTCTTGAAAAAGACAGTAAGGAGAGTAGATGTTCTGAAAGACTCAAGGATGAAGACAGGAAACTAAATGAAGACCATGGGGAGCAAAAAGAAATCTAACTTGTGGAAAACAAAGATGAAAGAGTTGCTCACAAAATCAAATAGAGGTCAGAGATTTTGATGATTTCTGCTCTCTCATCATGCCCTCAATAGAAATGGTACAACTGATTTGTAATTCCTGTTTGCAGATAAACAACACACATCACACAATTCCTTACAGCCTCTAGATTAACTGTTCAAAACTTAAACAAACCTGCGTCAAATTTCAAGCAACTGAATCCATTTATCTTTGCACAATGGAATATCCAGGGTGAGTATCGTAATTATTTTCACAGGCAGGCTCTCTTTGTTTTATGCTTTTCAATAACTTTAATAAATAAAGGAACGTTAATGTTATGACTGAGACAGCACCACCTCTCTCTAGTCCCATTGCTCTGGAGGTCACAACATAAATCTGATTGTTTTATTAGGTTCCTGATATGGCCAATTGTCTGTCTCTCCTGTATTAATCTTAAAATGGCCCATCAACCAGGTTTCTTTAATAAAGGAGAAAGTGAGGACTGCAGATGCTGGAGATCAGAGCTGAAAATGTGTTGCTGGAAAAGCGCAGCAGGTCAGGCAGCATCCAAGGAGCAGGAGAATCGACGTTTCGGGCATGAGCCCTTCTTCATGAGCCCTTCTTAATAAAGCCCAACAGTAATGATTTATTATAAATCAAAACCAGGCCCATGAAGATGTAAAACTGGTTAAAATAATATAAATATTTTAAAAGTAAAATAATAAAATAGTAAATGTTTATTCCTCTTGATATTATAACATTTTCACACACACACACATCAAAAATTCTCCTTGCAGAGATTCATGCTAAAGAAAATAACTTTTGGCCAAGATGTCATAGTTTTGAAGGGAGAAATGCTAAGTCTTGAAATATTTGGATAGCTATCAGTCTGAAATTCTGGTCCACAAAAATGAAGACTGAAGATCTGATGTGATCGTCGTAGGGAATCTAAGCAGTTATAGTTATTCAAGAAGTATCACCAAACTTTTTCTGAGGTTTCTCATGCTAAAGCAGTTACAACATGTCTGCAGATATGACACTGGATAGGTTTGTCACCAGATATTACAATATTTTAAAATCAATTTTACAATTAAATAATTCATATTTATCCTCATGTTACAGGTGCAGAAAGCCAGGGAAAAAAATTGAAACAAAATCATAAACTATTGGAAAAGCTGAGCAGGTCTGGCAGTTTCAACCCAAAATGTTAACTTTGACTTCTGTCCAATAGATGCTGCCAGACCTGCTGAGCTTTTCCAGCAATTTCTGTTTTATTGTTTCCGATTTACATCATCTGCAGCTCTTTCAGGTTTTAGGAGGTTTGAGTTTGTTTATACTTCACACATTCCATTAGTTATTGACATTGTTGGGTGGTAACATCTTAAAACCATTTTGATGAATTGTAACTGTCATCGTATCATAACCCAAGAATGGGAAAGTGGGTCATAAATAACTTACTAGAATTCAGGAACTTCATAAAATAACAATTGTGTGATTTGTGAAATAAATCTAAATGCTGTTAAATCATTTTTCCGCAGTGGTAGATTTATATTTGCATAATATATCAAAAGCTCATTGTATTAGCAATAAGAACAGTAACAGTAAAATATTGTTGATGTGAAAACGTGCTGACAACTTCTGTTATTTTTTATGACTGAACACATCAAAGATTACCATTTTTGTGTTTTAAAGATTGTTATAGTGATCCCTATTTCTCTACCAAGATCTGGTTGCAAGAACAGTGAGAGTTCTGGTTGTTCCCCCGTAATGGGGAGGGTACTATTAAACTGGAGAGGGTTCAGAGAAGAGTTCCCAGGCTGTTGCTGGGATTGGAAGGTTTGAGATATAGACTGGAAAGAGTGGGACTTTTCTCACTGGAGTGTGGTGGTGGAGGGGGAGGGTGACCTGATTGAGGTTTACACAAATCATGAAGGGCATAGAGAAGGTGAAGAACAAGAGTCTTTTCCTTAGCATAGGTAAGTTCAAACTCGAGGGCATATTTTTAAGGTGAGAGGAAAAAGATTTTAAAGGGCATGAGGGGCAACCTTTTAATGCAGAGTGTGGTTCGTCTGTGGAATAAGCTGCCAGAGTATGTGGTGGATGCAGGTACAGTTACAACATTTAAAAAACAATTGGTTAAGTTCATAAGGTTTGGAGGGATATGGGCCAAGTGCAAGCAGGTGGGACTATTTTACATTGGTCTGCGTGGACCATTGGATCAAAGGGCTAGTGTCCATGCTGTATCAGTATGACTCCATGATTCAAGATAATTGAATTGGGAAGCTGCTTTCGCTGAGAAAGATTCTCCTTAACTACATTAAACAATATCCAATATGTGGAACCTGATTGTCATAAAGCCAGGCAGTTGACATCTAGAAAATAAATAGTTATTGCAAGAAATATGACGACTTAGAAATATCTTGTTTAAAAATAACACTGTCCTTTCATTGAACTCCTTAAACAAAAGATGTCCAGGTATCTCCATAACCCTTCAAACGCACAATTAAAACAAAGAACTGCAGGTTCTGGAGATCGAAACAAAAAAACAGAAATTGCTGGTGAAACTCTGCAGGTCTGTCACCATCTGTGAGGAGTCCAGTGACTCTTCTTCAGAATTGAAAATAGCTAGGGAAAGGTGATACTTATGCTGGAAATGAGGTTGGTGGTGGAGGGAAGTGTGAGTGGGTGGGTGAAGACAGCCCAGAGATACAAAGATATGAAAGGGGTCAGAAGACAATGTGATTTTTGGTAATAGGCCAGGACAGAAGAGAAACGGAATCAGTGATAATGAGAGCTGAGAGTGCGAGAGAATGGGCAGGCTATGCTGCAGTGCTGTCATGACATAGATTGCTTTCAGCTTTAACTCAGAGAGTCATTGAGTCTTACAGCACAGGCACAACCCTTTAGTCCAACCAGCCCATGTTAAACAATCTCAAACTGAGCTAGTGCTACTGCCTGCTCCTGGCCCATATCCCTCCACACCTTTCCTCTTCATGTATCTACCTAAATACCTTTTAAATATTGTAATTGTATCCACATCTACCCTTCCATATCTTTTCCGCTCTGGGCTCTGTCTCTATCTATCTATTCACGTCTCTTTCCCCCATCTCCCAAACCCTGCCTTCAGCATTAATAGCACCTGTGCCCAGCTATAATCAACTTTGGTGAAGAGTCACTTGACTCCAAATGTTGACACTGCTTTCTCTCCATAGATGCTACCAGACCAGCTGAGTTTCCCAGCAATTTCTGTTTTTGTTTTCATACAAACTCAAGTTAAATGACACCTTCATAGCACTTAGCAATACCAGATATTAACAAACATAATTGTTTATCTTTTTATTTGCTTACATTATTTTGCCACAAGCTCTGTTTTATAGATGGCACATTCAGCAGGCTAAGTAGTAGATGGAGGAAAGCAGGGTTAATGTTTCAGATAAATGATATTTTGGCTTAATCTGTCTTGACCTGAAATGTCAGATTATTTTGTGTCAACATGTTAACCTTACCCTTCTCTCTACAAAGATGCTTTCTTATCTCTTGAGTGACTTAAGGAATCTTTGAGTTAATTTCAGATCTCAAGCATAAGTGGCTTCTTTCCCATTTTGCTTTATAATCATGTCAAACCTGGTGCCCTTACTAAACTCACTTTTAGCTGTGGGAACTGTGTGGTTTATTGCAAACAACTAGTGAGGCAATCATTTCTGAGGGGCTTAATTTCCTTCTGATAGTACACACAAAATCCATTATCTCCTGTTTTGATGTATTTATTAAACTAATCATTTTGCAGAAATTACATGGGAATGTGTTAAGTGGCATCCTGGCAATTGAATGAAATACAGTCAAGTTCTGTAATGAGTGGTATTAATTATATATTTGAATGGAAGATAAACTTCACTCTCTCTGAAATTTGAAAAGCTTTAGTTCATAATTTCCACATCAACTCTTCCACTGAACACTGAGGACCACCTTAGGAATATCCTTTACCCAGTCAGTGCTCAGACCATCAATCTGAGGGTGCAGAATATCCTGCTGTCTGTTTCTAAGGAGCCTGGAATGGTGAAAGCAGAAATTCCCAGGCTTAGAGTGATAGAATCTTCCAATAACAAGAAGGCTTTTCACTTCTTCATGTCTTTGAAAGCCTGGCCCAAATTAATGCCACAACTCAGTGTTATCCACAAAGCAATGTTTGACAAAGTTTCCATTGCAATTTTCTGTGAAATTTGATTTCACCACACTCTCAGGGTATGCCATCTAGATTTTAACAATCCTTTCTGCAAAGGGACAAAAATGCTCTCCACATTTCCCCTATAGTTCCTTTTGCCAATCATTTACAGCTGTGATTCTTGGACCTGAGTGTCCGCAATGATTGAGAGCTCGCTATCATTTGAGAAAATGGCTCTGGATGCCTGAACCCAGAAGTGCCATCTCTCATTGGAATGTTGTAGAATGAGGCATATCCATGTTTCACGGAGCCACATGTCCCTATAAAACAGCAGCTGCCACCATTCCCATCTGGTTTTCAATAGGTAGGAGTGGGAACCACAACATGTGCAGATAAGACCTGGGAGGTAAAGGCACCATTGTTCGACTGGATCAGAGGGCTGCTCTCCCATTAGAGAGAGACAGAGAGACCACTGATGGTGTTTGAACCTGAGGATCACCTCCGGTGAGGGGAAAGGCTGAGAAGGAGATTCCTTCATGGTAACATCAGCCAGTGGGAGTACGTCTAAACTTTATGGAGTTGCATGGATAGGTAAGACATGCTTTAAAGAGACAATGGACCCTTTTAATATTATCTTGAGACAAATTTTTCCAAACGTTAGGTGCCCTTTTAAGAAGTTAACCACATTTTGGGGAAGGTAGGTGTCCTTTGGCATTGTTAAAAGTAGAATAAATGAGTGTAAAATTGCATAAACTCTTCAATTGTCAAGCTCATTGGAAATGTGAAAATAAATATCAAACACATTGAATGTAGATCTATACTTTTGACAGTTGCAGCTACTAAAGTAACTGTCAAAAGTAGCTGCTAAGCTATTGACATTCAAATGTCTGCCATGTAAATATTCAAAAAAAGTTTCAAGTTTAGAAAATGCTTGTTACTTTAGTCTGCCTGTTGACATAAGCCTGAGGGCTTTTCTTATTGAATTAGTGCCACTTGACTGATTTAACAAGCTTAATTAAAACAGTGGAGTCCTGTTATTTCACATACCAATTGACAGCTCTAAGCGATTGCCAACCTCTTGAAATGAGGCTATAAATTTAAATACATATTTTTTAATCAGGATTGAAAAGTATTTAAAGATGGTGAATCAGTCTTTCATCAATGAGAGTGTATCTTTATCAAAATAGTCAAATCTTTGACAAACATTTTAAAAAATTATTTTGTCAAATCTTAGATGGATGACAAGGTGTGTAGGTTCTGGATACTGAGTGACTTGATATGATAATTGTAAAGTGAAAGTGTGGATGGGGACAGATTTGGATAGGAATGAATGGGCACTAAATTGGTATAGGAGCAATAAGGGTGCATGGGGTTGGTGAACGGGGAAAATGTTGGTAATGGTAGAACTTAAGAGTTTGTGCAGGGCTAAAAGAGGGCAAGAGTTGAGTTCTGGAAAGAACTTCATATTTAATTATTCCCATTAAAATTTTCAACACAATGCTGGAACGCTGATGCAGGTTTTCCAACCAGTCTGACACCAGCAGCAGTTCCATCCTTTCTGGGATCATCAGTGTCGACTTCCAGAATACTCCCTCTCACCACTCTCTACCCCTGAATAAAAACTAAATTTCAAAGATAATTTCTGCTGGGTTTGAATTGTTCTGACCCTTTTTTCTATGGCCCAGAGGAAAGTTGAGGTCATGCTTGCTGACCCACTTGGTATTGCCTTCCTGCTTCTTTTGTCAAAAAACACCTTCTGCAAAAACGAAAGTTTGCAAACAGCATTGAGATGCAGCCTGGTCCAATCCATTAACTGGTGCTAGCTCCTGGTGACAGCCTCTCTATAACATTTACTGGTGTGCACTGTAATGCAAGTCTATACTTCTTAAGCATTTAGAATACAGTTAGCAGTTTTGTGCCCTGTATCCAAGGAAGGATGTACTGACCTTGGAAGGGGTCCAGCAGAGGTTCACAAGAATGATTCTGGGGATGAAGGTCTTGTCAAATGAGGAGCAGTTGAAGACTCTGGGTCTGTATTCAATGGAGTTCAGAAGGATGAGGGGGATCTCATTGAAACTTACAGAGTACTGAGAGGCCTGGGGAGAGTGGAAGCTGAGAAGATATCTCCAAAGTAACAGAGGCTAGGACTGAAAGGCACTGCTGGTGATAGTGAGGATTGTAGATGCTGGAGATTAGAGTAAAGATTAGAGTGGTGGTGGAAAAGCACAGCAGGTCAGGCAGCATCCGAGGAGCAGGAAAATCGACATTTCGGGCAGAAGCCCTTATCAGAAATGCCTCTAAACTAGACTCTGATTTGCAGTATCTGCAGTCTTCACCTTTGCCTATTCTATAATACTAGTCAGACAAAACTCCCAATTAAGCTTTACTAAACAATACTTCTTACCTCAAAGCCAGGCAGGTTTTGTGCTTCTATTTGGATCTTCTTGTGTCTTCTTTTCTTCTTCTTAGGAATTTCTGCAGCACAGGTTACTCATCAAAAAGGTACTTTTTAGAGAGCTGTTTTCAGGCAGTGTGTTTACACACTGGGTTTGTCAGTTCTCCTCTTAACTGTTCAATTTTCCCCGGTCTTATACTCTCAAAATATCAAATTGTGTCATTGGCAAATAAGATTGTCAACATACTCAATTCAAACTGGATTGGAGTTTGATATTTTTCAGGATATAACTTAAATTGATTGGCCAAATTCGAATTAGTTTTTTGTCTCCAGACAATGAGCTAATCAAGTTGTTCGACCAAGTGTTACATCGTTACCTTATTGAGAACACTTGGTGCTTGATTCCAGTGGTTCTGCTGCTTTTAACTCTCTTAAAGGACACCCACACCTTCATAACATCTCCCCCCTTAAGAAAAAATGAACCATCATAATGAAAGATGGTTTAACTTTTTTCTCTACTTTTTAAACACATTACTCTAACATACAGATAACGTTAATATATGTTCACCTTAACTTCTTCCCACATACCTGTATATTCATATAACATTAAATAAAGACAAATCTCATCTCAACTCTATCAGTTAAATCCGCGATAGCGCATCTGCAATTACTTTCTTCCAAACTGCAACATGTGTGATTCTTAAATTAAAAGTCCTTAAATAAGACTCTAACAAAATAGTCTCATATGATTATATTTAAAATGTTCTAAGAATGTAAGAGAATTATGATCCATGTGCACAACTGTCTCTGACACATTGTTCTGACAAACACATTAAAATGGTGTAAGACTAGTACCTAACTCAATAATTCTTCTTCAATCATGGAGTATTTCCTTTTAGTAGATGTTGATCTTCTTCGAAAAGCAATGAATTGGCAGTTCAATCCCATCTTCATATTCCTGTGGGAGTACAGTTTCAACTCCAATGTCAGTAGCATTGATGGTGACTTTAAAAGGTTTTGAAAAGTTTGGTGTAGATAAAACTGGTGCGGTGGTTAATATCACTTTCAAATGGTCAAATGCCTCCTGGGATGATTCTGTCACTGAAACTTTGTGTTGTTCTTCAGCAAATTGGTTAATGGTGCCACGACACTGCTGATGTTTTGAACAAACTTCTGATAGAATCTACTCATTCCTAAGAATCGAAGCAACTCATTCTTCGAGGTTGGTCGTGCCTTCATCTTTGCATTCCATGGGGTCAACTTTCCATGATTGATGTTATGACTCAAGAACAGCACCTTTGCTTTCGCGAATTCTGTTTTATTTAAGTTTATCACCAGTTTTGCTTCTCGTAGTCATTCAAAGAGCTCTGCCAACTGTACCATGTGATCTTTCCAGGACTTACTAAAGATCACCACATCGTCCAAATTAGATTAGATTAGATTAGATTAGATTACTTACAGTGTGGAAACAGGCCCTTTGGCCCAACAAGTCCACACCGCCCCGCTGAAGCGTAACCCACCCATACCTCTACATGTACATCTACATCTACCCCTTACCTAACACTACGGGCAATTTAGCATGGCCAATTCACCTGACCCACACATCTTTGGAGTGTGGGAGGAAACCGGAGTACCCGGAGGAAACCCACGCAGACACGGGGAGAACGTGCAAACTCCACACAGTCAGTCGCCTGAGGTGGGAAATGAACCCGGGTCTCCAGCGCTGTGAGGCAGCAGTGCTAACCACTGTGCCACCGTGCCGCCCAATAGACTGCACTGTTTGTTAACCCAGCCACAACTCTGTTCATGAGTCTTTGAAATGTGGTGGATGCATTCTTCATTCCAAACGGCATCACTTTAAACTGATATAGCCCATTTGGGGTGACAAACACAGAAATTTCTTTCACCCTCTCTAATGTGCGGTTACTCGTCAGTAACCGCACATTAAGTCCAATTTGGTGATGTACCTGGCTTGTCTGACTTTCCTGATAAAGTCCTCCAATGTAAAAATTGGATATGAGTCTGATTTTGTAATGGCATTGACCTTCTGATAATCCACGAAGAATCATCAAGTCCTGTCCAGTTTGGGAACTAACACCATTAGCAAACTCTACTTGCTCTGGCTTTGTCCAATGATGCCCTCATTGAGCATGGCCTCCACCTCCATATGGACCTGTCTGGCTTTGAAAGGGTTAAGCCGATAGGGATGTTGTTTTATGGGAGCAGTATTCCCTATGTCTACTTCATGTATAATAGCTTTACTCCTCCCCATTTGATTCTTACATATGTCCTTGTGAAGTAGTAACAAATTTTTCAACTCTGTTCTATGCTTCTGAGACAGATAGCTTACTAATTTATCTCACTCCTCAAGGACTTCTTCATTTTTTAAACTATTTTGAGGCACTTCAAAATCCATATCATCTGGATTTGATTCCTCAATCCACGGGATAGTAACTAATACCTGTTTCTCCAGTTCTTTCTCTCTAGTGTAATACGTTTTCAGCATGTTCACATGACAGACCCGATACCTCTTTTTTCTATCTGGCATCTTTACTAAATAATTCACCTGACTCAACATTTTCTCAATTTGATAGGGACTACTAAACCTGGCTTTGAAGGGATCTCCTATAATTTGTGACAGTACTAGCACATTATCGCCTCTGGAAAATGTCCGAGTCTCAGAGCTTTTACCCGCCACCTGCTTCATTCTACACTGTGCCCTCTTTAGGTGCTATTTAGCTAAATCACCGACTCTATTTACTCTCTCCCTTACCTCTGACACTTTATTTTGAGGGTGATATCTCCAACTTTAGTCCTGTCAATTTTTCTTTAATTAATTTCAAAGGGCCTCTCATATCATGACAGAATATTAATTTGAAGGGAGTGAACTGAGTAGATTTACTTGGGGCATCTCTAATGGCAAACAATATAAATGGGATACCTTTATCCCATTCATTCGGGTAATCCTGACAGTACGCTCTCAACATGGTCTTCAAGGTCTGATACCACTATTCTAAAGCTCCCTGGGATTCAGGATGATACGCACTGGATTTAAAGTGCTTTATACCTAAAGTATCCATAGCGTCCTTAAACAGCCGAGCAGTAAAGTTTTACCCTTGGTCCGACTGAGTTTCTCTGGGTAGCCCATACCGTGTGAAGAAAGCTACTAACTCCTCTACTACTTTTTTCGCCTGGATATTCCGCAATGGATTTGCCTCTGGAAATCTGGTAGACGCCTCCATTGTGGTTAACAAGTATTGGTTCCCACTTTTAGTTCTTGGGAGGGGACCTACACAATCCGTGTGAAAGGTTCTTCAAATGTGGGAATTGGCAACAAATGGGCTGGTTTTATTAACGCCTGTGGCTTACCTACCATTTGGCTTGTATGACACGTACAGCAAAATTAACAACATCCTTATGCATTCCAGGACAATAAAATTGTTTTTGTACCTTAACCTGAGTCTTTCATACCCCTAGGTGACCTCCTACAGTTAGTTCATGTGCTCCCCGTAACACCTCCTGTCTGTATGCTACCGGCAACACAATATGGTACACTTGGGCCCATTTCTCCTCTGCACTAACCTGCCATCGTCTCCATTTCTGCCTTAGGATTCCATCTTTTAGGTAATAACCCTCTGGAATATTCTCTGCCTCCTTTTCAGAGTTCATGTCTGCATGTCTCTTTTGTTGTCTTGTCTTGCAGTTACAAGTCCCTGAGCCTTTCAGGAGTAAACACTTCTGTCTGACCCTCTGCCTGTTCATGTTTTTCCTGCACCATTACATCAAACAGGGTATCCATGAACTGAACCTCAACTCTATCATCTTTTTCTTTACTTTTCGTTTTGTGCTGTGACTTATGATAGTGGGATCTGGTTACCACACAGTCTGGGAAAATACCAGGATATTTCTGTTTTAACTCCTCAGTTTCTTGGTCTTCCTTGGGCTTCTCCACAACAAGGGGTGTCACTCCCACCTTGGATCCTGCAAATCATTCCCAAGAGCAAACTGAATTCCTAGAACTGACACTCTGTCAATCACTCCCACTGTAACTTCCCCAGTCTTGAGTTGGCATTCCAACCTGATCTTACATAGGGGAATTGTACATTTCTGTCCATCTATCCCACAAATTACCACACTCTCGGGTAACAGATCAGAAAGAGTGCATATTTGCTCATCTCTTACTATCAGCGACTGGTTAGATCCTGTACCTCTCAAAATTATAATTTCTTGTCCTTCTCCCCCTGTTCTTTCTGAGTAAACATTACCCATTGAGGTGAATACTTTATAGGGATAAAGTACTAACTTCATACCAAGCCCCTGCCGAGGCTGTGCACTCCTTTCTCCCAATTTCTCTCCCTCACAGGACAAAATTCTGTCCGGAAGCTTGTCTGATGCACCAACATGTACTCATCGGCTAATTCTGCTGCCCTTCTCTCTTCTTGAACCTTCTGTTCCTCCACGTGAATTCTTACCATCTCTGGAAGTGAGTTTTTAAACTCCTCCAGCAGAATAATCTCTCTTAGAGCCTCAAATATTCTATCTATTTTCAAAGCACACACCCATCGATCAAAGTGACGATGTTTAATTCTTTCGAACTCAACATAAGTCTGACCTGGTTCCTTCTTTGTATGTCAGAACCGCTGTCTATATGCTTCTGGTACTAATTCATAAGCACTTAAAATAGCCTGTTTAACTTCTTCATAATCACGTGACTCCTCATCTGTCAATGTGGCAAATACCTCACTAGCTCTGCCTACCATGTTAGTCTGAGCAAGCATTACCCATAAATCCTCAAAAAACTCCTTCTGCCAAGCCAATTGTTTGAATGAAATAAAGAAGACCATTTCCCATTAAATGTGGCAGACTTATGACATATTTACATATATATCACTACCTTCTCTTTTAATCTCCAACCTGTTAACTTGACTTTGCTGATTAAGTCGCAACTTGTGAAGTTCAAATTTTCTCTCTCTTCTCTCTTTGTCCCTTTGCTCAGTCAAAATCCTTCTCTCTCTCTGTTTTTTCTCTCCCTTTCTTCTCTCTCTCTTTCTCTCTCCCTTTGTTTATCTTCTAACTCCATTTTCCTAAATTGTAATTTAAGTTTTTATTTTACCTCTACTGCACTTGCCTGCTTCTCTAACACACCTAAGTGTTTGAGAAACCCCTTTACAATTTCGGCTTTACTTTTGTCCATGGTTAAACCCAAATCGAACTTATTTGCTAATTCTAAAAGTATGACCTTTTTCTTTCCTTCTAAACTTTCTTGGCAAATTTGAGACTCATCTTCAAATCCCAGAACCTCTTTTGCAATTTTAAGAGCCATTTCTCTCACTTTTAATTTAATCAACACAAGTCACAACAAATTGTCTCACCTGCATTTTACTTAAAGATTAGATTACTTACAGTGTGGAAACAGGTCCTTCGGCCCAACAAGTCCCCACCGACCCGCCACTCACCCATTCCCCTACATTTACCCCCTTACCTAATACTACGGGCAATTTAGCATGGCCAATTCACCTAACCTGCACATCTTTGGACTGTGGGAGGAAACCGGAGCACCCGGAGGAAACCTACGCAGACACGGGGAGAATGTGCAAACTCCACACAATCAGTCGCCTGAGTCAGGAATTGAACCCGGGTCCCTGGCGCTGTGAGGCAGCAGTGCTAACCACTGTGCAACCGTGCCGCCCTCTAGGGCACAAACCTGCAAGTGTTTAAATCTGCTGGGGTTCGTCATACCCCAAAATATTCAAATCTGTTTAAACCAGTTCAAATCAGGGACCTGAGCCCCCAAACTGTTACAACATTGGGTAAACCCTCCTGCTTAACTTAAAACCAGCAACACAGAAAAGACTTATCCTATGCAGTAATCTGTAAAAAGTCAGAGTGGCCAATAACTATTTAAAGTAAAAATTAACAACTTTACTTCTTAAATTATAACAGAGAATAATTAACTCATCACTATTTACAATTTCTTCCTCTAACCTATCTCTTACCTTCCATTCTAGAATACTAGTCCGATAAAACTACCAATTAAAATTTACAAAACTACACCTCTTTTTCTCAAAACCAGGCAGCCTTTATGCTTTTATTAGGATCTTCCTGGGTCTTCTTTACTTCTTCCTAGGAATTTCTTTGGCACAGGTTACTGATCAGAAAGGTATTTTTAAGAGAGTTATATTTAGGCAGTCTGTTTTCATGCTGAGCTTGTCAGTTCTCCTCTCAACTATTCAATTTTCCCTGGTCTTATACACACAGTGTCAGATTGTGTCATTGGCTTTTAAGATTGTCAATATACTCAATTCAAACTTCTTTGGAATTTGATATTTTTCTGGGTATAATTTAAACTGATTGGCCGAATTTGAATCTGTTTTTGTCTCCAGGCAACTAGCTAATCGAGTTGTTCGACTGAGAAAACTTAGTGCTGTGTCCGGTAGGTCTGCTGCTTTTAACTCTCTCAAAGTACACCCACACCTTTGTAACAATAGGGCTTGGGCCTTGATTAGTAAGTGGATCAAGGGTTATGGAGAGAAAGCAGAAGAATGGGGTTGAGAAACATATCAGCCATGATTGAATGGTGAAGCAGTATAGATGGGCTGAATGGCCTAGATCTGCTCCTATGTCTTATGGTCATCCTGCAAGTGGATTTGAGGAGTGTCACCAAAATCATGAGGGATTGGCCAGTATCAGATGCCAATGTGTGTGGATGAGGGTTGAGTACAGTTGGTACCTGTGGACCATGCCCTGAGATTATGTAATGCTGTGATCAACATAGAGACTTTGGGCAGCCAGCAGAGAGCTGAAGTTGCTCAGTACCCACTCTGATTTCTGATTTCAAGAATTCTCAGCATCCCATCTGCTCATGGCAATATTAGGTTAGGAAGCTGCGTAGAAATGAGGGAATATCTGCAGTTAATAAGGTCATTGACAGACAAGAATCCCCATTAATAAACACCTCAGTGCTTCCTAGTGAGAATCTTCCATGGACAGCCAGATCCTTCAAATAAGATGCAATGAGTTGTTTCTGAATTCGAGGTAAACCTTCGTGGAATTCTCACATGATTCTGCCACATATTGTGCTCATCATTCAGACCTCTGTAAGATTTAACCTTTTGTGTCTCTCCATCGACAATGTGTAGCCAGTGATGGGTAAAGACAGAAAGCTGCTGTCTCCTTAATTCTGTAGAAATTAATGGGAAGTGGCAGTAATCAGGATTGCTACTTAGTTTCATGTTAAAATTAAATTATAAATAATGTTACTGATGAACATTTGGTGTTTGCATGATAAACCAATGGTTTTGTCATCAGTAGTGTTCTTCATTTAAAACCACAAAACCCTTTCACTGAAATATAATGCAAGAAGCTATATCCAACAGTATTCACAGGTGAAAGTTTAGTATCTTTATGTAATGTTCTTTCGTATATTATTTCAGCTGAGGCATTAATTGAAAACTCACGCATTTGAATCAATATGCTTGGCAGAGGAAGGCTGTGCAAATGTTGTTAAGAGTTCATCTGGAAACATTGGGAACTGCAATTTCCAGGTTACTATTTTCTGAAGTGCTCCAAAGTGAATTATTTATATCGACAGTAATGCATTTGGGACTAACCCTTCTATTACATTAGACTGCAAGCAAATGCAACTGGATTGGTTTCATGCTGCTAACTATAGCTAAAGGAGAAAAGAAATGGTGAACAGTTTAACATTGACACAGGCATGGCACGATAAATGGCTTCCTTCTGCACTGCAGCATCAGTGAGAGAGCTATCTTTGCAATCAGTGTGAAAAATGATTGTAATGGCTGTCGCCGCTTAATGTGTGACGGCTTTGTGTAGGTGTGAACTATGGCTCACTTGATAGCTCTTGCCTCTGAGTCAGAAGTGTGTAGGTTCAGATCTCCTTCCAGAACCTGAGCCCTAGTATCTGGACAAACGCTCCTGTGTTTGGAAGTGCTGCCAACTGAATGACACGTTAAACTGAGCCTGCTCTTTCAAGTGGACACAAAAAGGTCCCCCGACATTATTCTGAAGAAAAGGCCAATTATCTTAATTGTTCTGGTCAATATTTTTCCCTCAATCAACATCATGAGAAACAGACGATCTGTTCATTATCACATCGCTGACTCATTGCTGTGCATAATTAGCTGCCACTTTTCCTATCTTACAACAGACAACATGTTCAACAATGCTGTGCAATGTTTTGCTGTGTGCACACGGACTGAATAGAAATGGAAACCTTACAATCAAACAAAGGACTACGGATAAAAACCCAAAGAACTGCGGGTGCTGTAAATCAGAAACAAAAACAGAAATTGCTGGAAAAGCTCAGCAGCTCTGGCAGTATCTGTGGAGAGAAACCAAAGTTAACATTTCATGTTTGGTGACCCTTCCTCAGAATTGTGGATGTTGGAGATCTGAAAACAAGAAAAACTGAGAATGCTGGAGAAACTCATCAATTCTGCCAGCATCTTGGAGAGGGAAAAACAGTGCTAACATTTCGAATCTCAAGTCCCTTCTTCATAATTCAAATTGTAAACCTTATGTTTTAAATCACGGCCATTTATTTATTAATAATTGTTTCAGTTCTTACCTGGAGCTGTGAAACAACCTTTGATTGGAGTAGTAAACAGTAATGACTGAAAAAAGATATATTTCATTCCTGTGCACCACAAACGAATGACATGTGACCTTAGCTGATATGAACTGAACTGAGGGCAGCACATGAATTCAGAAGTCCAAGTCCTGCCTATTCCGGAGAGATGTGTACCAACACCCCTGAACAAGTAGGCTAGAAAACATCTACAACTGCAGAATACTCTGTGCCAGGATTGTCCCTCAAGTTAAAAATTGATATGATCTCCTGGTCATTATACAGCCACTGTACGCAGGGTCCATTGAGAATGAGGAGGGAAGATGTTGGATTTGTTGGAACCAGCAAGGACTGGAAAGGTATCATGGAATTCAGCAGGTTCTGAAATTTTAATTTCCCTACAGCAGATTGGAATGTAATGACCAGTCAGTGATGTCTCAGCAGAGTCTTTGCGATCGAGCTGTACTCTGCTGAGTTCATACTTCATTTGCAAGCCACGAATATGCATTGGTATGAAACTGTTTTTTTTTTAAAATATTGTCTCACTTTCAAGATGAAGTCAGTGGTAGGTGATAATCTCAGTGTACACTGGTCTGGTGATTTGAAGATCGCATTAACAATCTGTAGAAGGGAGGCCCAGCTGAGCTTGGAAGTTCAGCCATGCCCCACAGACACTGAGTATAACACTGGGCACTAATACAAACATTCCATCAAAGATGGACAATGAAACCCAACATTACTCCTTCTGCAAAGAAGATGTCCTGAAGTACCCCATAACTCCATCCCCAGTGAAACTTGCAAATATATTTCGTTCTCATCTAAATAAATAGCAATGATGCACAGATGATTAGTGTGATGACAATGAAATCTGAACAATTTGTAAGTATATTATAGACCAGACCAAACTCTCTCAAGCTATTCAAAAAAATAGTTTAGACCCCAGCTTTTTTTTATTGTAATGTTTAGGTAAATGTGAGACATTGCATTCTAGATAGAATTCGATTGGTTAACCTACCAGATTTAAAGCAAAACACACTTTATTCATTCACTATAGTTAAAATACAGCAAACGAAAGAAGGAATTTGAATAACTTAATTATATTGGGAAATTTAACAGGACAATAGAAACAGTAACTATTACTAATTAACAGTTCCAATATTATAATATCTCATAAACACATCTGGACAAAAAGCAAATTCAGAAAATAGATTGTCTTACATACAATTCCAGCAGCCCAGGAGGAACAACATCCAAAGAAAACTCAGACAGAGAGAGAGTGTAGCAGCTGGTAGAGATTTACTGCCTTCCAACCTGCTGAGGCCCATCAACAACTGCTGAAAGCAAACTAAAAATCCTTGATCTGCAAGAGTTTGATCCCACCCATTCAGGCTGCTTCTATTGTTTCAACTTTTTTTTTAAAAGAAGCCTCACAAGCTGTTTTCTTTAGTGGATTTCCAATTAGACACCTTCTCACCTCAGTCTTAAAATCTTTCTTTAAAACAAGGACAAAATAACCTTAAAGCCAAATCAAATGTGAAATTTAAATTTGATTTTAAAAAAGGCCACCTTTCTGATCCCTAATGTTTATGGCAAGGACATTGGAACAGAAATATTGTGGTTATCCCCCTGTTTGACCTGGATCCTCATTCCCAGTCACCCAAAGCTACCTGATGGAGGTTCCACCAAGAAAAACCCTCCCCTCAATCAATCAGTATTTTCCTTGTAATCACATGAGAAATGGAGAGAAAGTGAGAGTGTGAGAGAGATGCACATTTGTGTTTCCCTCATTGGGAGTAGTGTTCCACTGAACAAATTCCATCACATTGCATACTGCAAACCGACTGAACCTGAGGAAGCAAAAGTAGGAGAAGGAATGATGACACCAACTAGAAGAGTTCTGGTAGACATGAAGCCTAAGAGTACATACAGTATTTTTTTTTTTCATTATTGTTTATCCCTGCAGCAAAATGGCTAAGGAATTGACAGTCAATTGAACCTCTTCAGTATTTCTGTCTCTCTCTGATTCATGATGAAGGGCTAAACATTTCCAGTTTCATGCATCTGGCTATAATCACATGTCAGAGATTTTCACACAGCCACTGAGAGAACATCCTGTCGGATGTACTGATTTCTTCACACACGTTCCCCATGTGAACATCCAGTGCAGAAATCTCTGAGTGGACTGAAAATCCTATTCTACTCTCATCTTGCATTGGTTTGTCAATGTTCCTCATCTTCAGAGCCATCTTAAACATGAAGAAGAACAGGCTGTGAATTATTGACCTGATTTCCTGCCTCTTCCTTCAATGCATTTTATGCCAGTTATGAAACCAATGAGAAGTGACACAATTGAACTTCTAAAACACAAAGAGGGAGACATTCCTGCGTTTGTGAAAAACCAAGCAGCTTGGAACACACTGGAAAAGGAATCCGGGAGAAAGTGAGGGCAGTAAATGCTGGAGATCAGAGTCAAAACATGTGGCACTGGAAATGCACAGCAGGTCAGGCAGCATCCGAAGAGCAGGAGAGTCAACAGTTCAGGCATAAGCCCTTCTGATGCTGCCTGACCTGCTGTGCTTTTCCAGTGCCACACTTTTCAACACTGGGAAAGGAATCCGTCTAACCTTCCTCCATTTCTATCAGTACAGAAAGTTGTTGAGTTATAGTCCACCCAGTAGATATTACAATGTGTTCAGAAATAAAGCGATCAATTGGTCATGTTGGAAAGATGGCAAAAATTGGATGTTTCTCACTTTGCTGTAGATTAGGTTCCCTACAGTATGGAAACAGGCTCTTCGGCCCAACAAATCCACACTGACCCTCTGAAGAGTAACCCACCCAGACTCATTCCCTACCCCCTATATTTACCCTTGACTAATGCACCTATCACTACAGGCAATTCAGCATGGCCAATTCACCTAACCTACACATCTTTAGATAGTGGGAGGAAATCCATGCTGTAATGGAATACTTGGAGAGTATTCCTATTATGATATGACATTTTTCAACTTAGAATGTTGTTGTTTCATTTTAATGGAAATTATAAACAGATGTCATCTTTTATGGTGTCCATGCTGCAGCAATTACTTTATACAGTCAACAGGATCTACATAATCTCATTGGACAGGAGATGGTGGTTCAGTGGTGTTGTAACTTGAGAAATGGTTCATGTCAATCTGTGGGATTGGATTCAAATTCCAGCATAGTAGCTGGTGGCAGTGTTGTCAAGATGATACAAATCTGCCATGCAATCCTAGTTTCAGTCACCTCAACCATTACCATTAGAACATAGAACATACAGCACACTGCAGACCCTTCAGCCCTCGATGTTGAGCCGACCTGTGAAACCAATCTGAAGCCCATCTATCCTACACCCTTCCATTTTCATCAATATGTTTATCCAATGACCGTTTAAATACCCTTAAAGTTGGCGAGTCTACTACTGTTGCAGGCAGTGCGTTCCATGCCCCCACTAATCTCTGAGTAAAGAACCTCCAACATCTGTCCTATATCTATCACCCCTCAATTTAAAACTATGTCCCCTCATGCTAGCCATCACCATTCGAGGAAAAAGGCTCTCACTGTCCACTCTATCTAATCCTCTGATTATCTTGTATGTCTCAATTAAGTCACCTCTCAACTTTTTTCTCCCCAATGAAAACAGTCTCAAGACCCTCAGCCAATCTTCAAAAGACTTTTCCTCCATACCAGGAAACATCCCAGTAACTCTCCTCTGAACCGTCTCCAAAGCTTCCATATCCTTCCTACATTGAGTATTGCAAACAGTTCTGGCCACTGCAAAGTGCAGTCTCACCAGAGTTTTGTATTGCTGCAGCATGACCTCATGGCTCCGAAACTCAGTCCCTCTACCAATAAAAGCTAACATATGTCTTCTCTCCAGTCCAATTAACTTGGATGGCAACTTTCAGGGAGAGTGTGATAAATACAGACCTGGTTCACCAATGTTCTTTAGAGGAAACACCCCTGCCATCTTTACCTGTGTCTTACCAAGATCCAACTCCAGTCCTACATTGACTCTTACCTAGCCTCTAAAGTATCTAGCAAGTCACATTGTTTTATCTAATTGTCTTTGAACTAAGATCTGAAACAGAAACAGAAATTGTTGGAGGAACAACAGACCTGCTAAGGTTTTACCATCAACTTCTATTTTTGTTTCTAGGATAATTAGGTCTGGGCAGCAATCACATGAAAAACTATCCAAGTATTGTGACCAATCTGTGATAAAGGTGCTACTTTTAGCCCATAAACAGATCATTTTGCCCATGTTTCTGCTCTGCATGGATGTAATCTCAGCTTAATCTGTTCCTTTCCCTTATACATATTTATCTTAGAAATACATCTAAGCTACGTACCCTCAACTAATTCAAACCACTTTCTGTCTGAGTGAAGATGTTTATTCTAATTTCCCCATTGTGACCAGCTTGTATTTATTTCCCCGAGTACTGAACTCACACTCAAGTGGAAACATCTTCACTGTGTCTATCCCATTAAATCCCTTTCATGACATTTAAATCTCTAATAGAATACCATGTAGCCTTCTCTTTTATTTTAAGGGTCAGCTTGTCAAATCACTCCTGATACTTTCATCCAAAAATTTCTGATCAAATTTTGCAATTCACACCTGCAGGCATTTAATATCCTCCTTTTGTAACATGGACAGCAGACCTCTGCATTGAGTGTTGCTGACTACTGTGATGTTACAGCTTTCTGTGTTCAACAGAACCTGTTGATAAGCTGATCTAACTAGAATAACATACATGATCCATTTAATCCTAGCATGCCTGCTTTGTTTGCAGCAAATATGTTCCCTCACAGTCAGATATGATCAAAGTTTCTAGATTGTTCTACAGCCCCTGCAGGTGGTGTTTAAGAACCAGAACTATCTGCATTTTTTGTCAAATGATTGGACTGAAATGCTTTCTTCAGTTCATTTTCTGGTTGGGAATTGGGATTTTAGATGCTGTTGCAAGACATAATTCATCCAAGTGCAATTTCAATGCAAACTAGACATACCAACACTGGATACACGTTGAATGCTCATCATGAATGCTTCACACTATTTGACTGGTTTCATCCCTAAACTCAGTACTCAAGAGTCCTGAGCTGTTTGTGAGCTCGAGGTACGTCAATCTCCTTTCCTGTGTCATTTTTCCAATTTCTTCATTGGTATAGTCTTATTAGTTATGGCGATAGTTTATTGCAGTGGAGAAGCAAGTTTACTGAGCTGATCTATACGCATGGCTTTGAACAACACAATCTCATTAAAACCAGATTCATTTTAATGCTCCTTGTGTATCCAGAATCAATCAACTTTTCCATTTATTTCTTCATTAAATGCAAAGTCACCTTTCCACTTTCCTTGTTTAACAATTACCTCTTCACTTCCGAACTTATTTGGCTTTGATATTTTTATGGTTTGATGGATTCGCTTCTTCATGGTTTCATTTCAATTCTTTTGCTAAAATAAAGAGGCACGTTGTCAAAGTTTTCCTTTTTGCATTTATCAGGACAACTTTCAAAAATAACAATTTAAGGAGAAAAGCAACATTGGTATCTCATGACAGGGGAGTGCTGATTGACAGTTGGACATTGATGGAGGTGTTACAGAATGCACTTGTTAGTGATGATTGATAGTTAACTGCCAGACACTAAATAAAATTTAAAACAGACAGGTTAACTTGGATTGATTGAAGCATTATCCTGAGAAATTTACCACAAATGGCTGTCATGTTTTGTTTTGGCTGAGCTATTCTTTTAGAAAACAATATTGCTGCTCTCTTTATTATTGCAAATTTACCTTCTTTCACTATAGTAATCATCTTTTCATTGACACCTTAAAAGTGCCTTGCACTAGTGTTTAAGGTTCAAGCTGATGTATTTAAAATGGCATCCGTAGTGAGTGAGGAACCACCAGCAAACTGTAATTAGGAATAATGAACTGATGGACATTCGACAATGTCCAATGAATGATTGAGCATGATTAAGGAACATGGATAAGATTGCAATTATTTTATAGGGCACCCTGCCAGTTTTAAAAGAAGCTTGGAGAGTGAATGGTGCAGGCCTCAACCCGCAGCCTTAAGCCTTTTACATCATGAAATATTCCGAGATGATACATAAATGCAAGATGTTGTCCACTCAAATAGACCTATATTAAGGATGTTCTCAAAAGAAAGAAGAGTGGTAAAGTGGAGGAGAGGTTAAAGGAGGGAATTCTGGAGCCTGGGACCTATGTTGTAAATGACCATCAAGGAAAAAGCTATTAAAATTGAAGGTGTATAAGAGACCAGAATTTGAGGTGGGGCTGTTGCCTGATGGTGATACTTTCTAGGTGCTATATTAATACAAGTTGGAGTTCTTGTTGCAGTGTCAAGCATACCCAATAGTACTCCACTTGCTTGTTTGTATAAGGATTCCACATGCAACCACATTCCAGCCCAAAGGCCAACTTCAATGTCATTGTATTTGTTTTTCCAAGTATCAAATATAATCAATAATAGGAAAAAGGTACAGATGCTGGAGATCTGAAACAATCAATAAAGAAATTTCTGGAGAAACAGGTCCAGCAGCATCCATGAAGAAAGAAACAGAGTTAACTATGTATCTTTTTCCAAATGGTTTTGTGTGGGGGAAATCATATCTCATAAATTTGATTGAGTGTTTTGAGGGAATAACCAAAAAGATTATTGATGGCAGACCTTGACTGGTAACCTTAGAGGTTCATAAAATTATGAGGGGCAAGGATAAAGTGAACAGCCAACATCTTTTCCCCGGGTAGGGGAGTTCAAAACTAGGGGGCATATTTTTTTAAGTGGGACCAGCAAGATTTAAAAAGGACTTGAGGGGCAACCTTTTTACAGAGAAATGTATTTGTGTGAGGAATGAACTACCAGAGGAATTGATGGATGCAGGTACAGCTACAACATTTAAAATACATCTGGGTAAGTACATGAATATGAATGGTTTGGAGGGATACTTGGCAGGCAAGTTGGACGAGTTTAGTGTGGGACCATGGTCAGCACAGAGTAGTTTCCATGCTCTAAGGCTATATGAATCTAAAACGGTAAGGATTTGGTAAATTGAGATTTTTTTTTTACAGCTGTGGACAAAAGAAAGGGTGACAAGCAAATAGAATA
This sequence comes from Chiloscyllium punctatum, assembly GCF_047496795.1. Classification (NCBI taxonomy): domain Eukaryota; kingdom Metazoa; phylum Chordata; class Chondrichthyes; order Orectolobiformes; family Hemiscylliidae; genus Chiloscyllium; species Chiloscyllium punctatum. Next base: position 5,974,296 of record NC_092779.1, on the reverse strand, counting down.
GTGCATCAAAAATTTTGTGAACTCCCTCCTGGTCAGTCATTGATAACCTGATGTTAACTGGCTCAGTGTATAGTCCTATTTCTCCCCTGAGATAAGAGACAATGGTTTGAATTCCATTCTGCAGACTTGAGAATCAAATCAGGCCAATATTCCGATTCGAAAGATCTTCAGAGGAAAACCTTCATAGTTTAAACAATCACAAAGAATTTTCACCAAAATTTGAAAGCCATGAAACATTCCCAAGGCCCTTCACAGGAATGTTACTGAACAAAATGTGACCCCAAGCCACATAAAGGAGCTGTCATGACAAGTGACCAAAGAAGAATCGCTTAAAGAAAAACAGAGGCTTTGGTGAGGGAGTGTCGCCGATGGGAAAAGCATCAATAAATTGTGTATATGATAAAGGACAGAATTGGAGGAGCTCAGAATTCTCACAGGATCATAGGACTGGAGGAGGTTGTAGTGACTGGCAGTGATGAGGGATTTGAAAACAAACATGAGGGCCTTAAAATTGATGTGTTGTTTGATTAGTAGCCCCTGGAGATCAGAGAGCACTGTGGGAATGGGACTTTACATAACTCAGGAGACAGGCTAGAATTGGCTCAAGATTATGAAGAGGGAAGATTGCAGATCACTGGGACAAATTGTGGATAGAAGTTCCAGTAGCAGATAGGCTGACACACGAGCATATTATAGTGATGCCAGAAAAGTGGAATTAAATGGTCTAGATGATTGTATAAATATGTTAGATACTGCACAAAAACACAGACAGTCACATATAATAAACTGTGTGAAACAGAGGATACCTCAGACTCATTCAGTGCTCTGAGACTTATTGTCTCAAGGAAATATAAATTTAATACACAACAACAGATATGGCACTGCTTATTCTGTTCCATTTTATTATCATTCCAACTGGCAGAGTTGGACACCAGTACACACTGGTAGCTGTTTATGTTAAGACTCAGAACTGATGTTCTTTGTAGACAGGAAGATCACTTACACAAAGGCGATAGACATTCTCTGGTTCTTTCCTCACGGCAATGTCTTGATTAATCAGAGTCATAGTGTCTGGTACAAATGGAAACAAATATTGTCAGTCAGCATTCAGTCATCTCACTCGTGCATTCTCTATGGCAATTCCTCTATTTACCAACCAATTTGTATGCTCTGCTCATACAACATAAAAATGTTCACTCCCTTTTCAAAGTTTGTGAGAAGGTTTGTAGCTTGGGTGCTCGTTGTTGTGGTTATGTTCGTCGAGCTGGGAATTTGTGTTGCAGACGTTTCGTCCCCTGTCTAGGTGACATCCTCAGTGCTTGGGAGCCTCCTGTGAAGCGCTTCTGTGATGTTTCCTCTGGCATTTGTAATGGTTTGAATCTGCCGCTTCCGGTTGTCAGTTCCAGCTGTCCATTGCAGTGGTCGGTGTATTGGGTCCAGGTCGATGTGCTTGTTGATTGAATCTGTGGATGAGTGCCATGCCTCTAGGAATTCCCTGGCTGTTCTCTGTTTGGCTTGTCCTGTAATAGTAGTGTTGTCCCAGTCGAATTCATGTTGCTTGTCATCTGCGTGTGTAGCTACTAAGGATAACTGGTCGTGTCGTTTTGTGGCTAGTTGGTGTGGCCACGAAACGACATGACCAGCTATCCTTAGTAGCCACACACGCAGATGACAAGCAACATGAATTCGACTGGGACAACACTACTATTATAGGACAAGCCAAACAGAGAACAGTCAGGGAATTCCTAGAGGCATGGCACTCATCCACAGATTCAATCAACAAGCACATCGACCTGGACCCAATATACCGACCACTGCAATGGACAGCTGGAACTGACAACCAGAAGCGGCAGAGACAAATCACTATAAATGCCGGAGGAAACATCACAGAAGCGCTTCACTGGAGGCTCCCAAGCACTGAGGATGTCACCTAGACAGGGGACGAAACATCTGCAAAACAAATTCCTAGCTTGGCTAACAGTTCTCTCCCTTTACTTTGATATTCTTGCAAATTGTCCTGATGAGGTCAAGCTGAACAGCTTTAACAAGTTTTGTCTATTTTCCAGCAATAGTAAATAGATCGGATTTACTAAACTTGAATAAATCAGAGCACTTAACAGTTTTCTTAATTGTTCTGTTAATTTAATGGCTTTACGATGTTTTAAATAAGTTGCAGTCTGTTTTCTTTGAAATTCTTTCCTGTTTCTGTGAGGTATTTTCACAAACAGAGATTTCAAATTTACAGGTTAATATATTTCAGTGAAGATAACCATCAAGCCTGGCAGCCTTGCTTTGACCTTTTAGTTTCTTCAGAAGAATACTATACAATGATTATCAGAGGCAATCTATAAATATCTATTCATCCCGCAGGTAGGTGGTCAGTAGTTCATCTTGCTAACCTGAGGCTGCATATGCCCTCTTAGATGAATTAAAATGCAATCCCATTATTTTGCTTTAAGGAAGGGATGGAGTGTCCTGGCCAAAACATATTCCTTAGCCAATACAAGAAATTAGATTTTCACATTGGTCATTATCTCCATGCACTTTATGAGAGTTTGCTGTGTATCAACTGGCTACTTGTTTTTTAACACTACCCTGGGGGCTTTAACTATATTGAGGACCACGTTTTCAACTATACAACATTGGCTTCACTTGAAAAGTATTTCAGAAGGTCAGGAGTGTTTTGAGACGTTTTGAGGTCCTGAAAGACATTGGAAATCAAACTTATACATGTTCTAATTCAATCTAAGGCATGCCTTACTGCAACACTGAAAGGCTGTCTTCCTTTGGTATAAAAACAGAAGTTGCTGGAAAATCTCAGCAGGTTTGGCAGCACCACAGAAAGAGAAATCAAAGTTTATGTTTCGGATCCGATGATCCTTCAAGGGGTTAACTCTGATTTCTCTCCATAGATGTTGTCAGACCTGCTGAGTTTTTCCAGCAATCACTGTTTTTGTTTCTGATTTATAGCATCTGCAGTTCTGTTGGTTTTTGTCTTTCTTTGATGCTGCTTTAATGTGAATAGACCATATGAGCAAAAAGAAACTGTGCCTGTGGTGTAGACTGGATGTTATTTTATGTTTATTTTCATGGAGGTTCAGCAATCTTAAAGCAAATCATTGCTCCTACTTTCTTTCGTAGTCTTATGAAGTGACATGTAACAATGGAATGCTAAAATATGTATCAAATGCAGGCCAAAGAGATATTGCCAAGGTTCTATTGATTTAGGGATCATATTTATTCAACCCTTTTCTCTCAAGTAGATTTTTCTTTTCCTCATCAGCTGTAGTAGCTTTGATGATTGTTTGTTACTGAGGTTGGAAGTGTGGAAATCCCATCTGAATGAATCCAGGACGATGTGATACTGGGCTCAGTGAAATCATTTCTTCGACAAATTCAGTGTTGTCTCCATTTTTCTTCAGTAGCCATGTTAATTAATTAGATTACTTTAATTAGATTACTTACAGTGTGGAAACAGGCCCTTTGGCCCAACAAGTCCATACCGACCCACCGAAGCGCAACCCACCTTTACCCCTTACCTAACACTACGGGCAATTTAGCATGGCCAATTCACCTGACCTGCACATCTTTGGACAGTGGGAGGAAACCGGAGCACCCGGAGGAAACCCACGCAGACACGGGGAGAACGTGCAAACTCCACACAGAGAGTCGCCTGAGGCTGGAATTGAACCCGGGTCTCTGGCACTGTGAGGCAGCAGTGCTAACCACCGTGCCACCGTGCCGCCCATGTTATTGCTTGTTGAACCATAAGGTTGGTCTCGTTCTCTTGAATGCATGCAATCTTACAGTTGACACACTTCAGTTTCCTGCACTCTGCTCAGTGGGAAAAGAGTCAGAGACATGCCTAAAACTGCACTGATCCAACCACCCTCACCTTTGGTCCTTCAGATGAGATGTTAAACTGTGATACCTTTTGAATAATTCAAATAGTTGCTTTCTTGACTGGCACAGATTTGATGGGCAGAAGGACCTTTCCCTGTGCTGTAGACTCTATGACTTTGTGATGCTCTCAGGTGGAAGCTAAGTAATCCATGACCCTATTTCTAAGAAGAGGAGGGAGTTAGTCTGATGTCCAGGCAAATATTTATCCTTCAATCACACAAGACAGTGGATAATCTGGTCATTATTACACGACTGTTTGTGAGATCCTGCTGTTCAAATGTTGGCTGGCATGTTTCCCATATTAACACAATGACCATGCTTCCACAAAGCCTTTGCTCCTCTGATGAGCTTTTGGAGTATCCTGAGGTGGCGAAAGGTGCTACATAAATGTATATTCATTCTTTTTTGTTCTGCTATCCCTTCTTGCCACTTTTATAGGGACCTTCATTCAGACCATCCTCAGATTGGTTGCACTGAGCAGTCTGAAAGGATCTACAATGTAAACCCCAGTTAGTTCTCTGGCATTTGTAAGTAGTGGATTTTGAAATCAGTCATTGAATTCCTGCAATGTGGAAGTAGTCAGTCAGCCCATCGAGTCAACACCAACCCTCCAAAGAAAATCCCACCTTAACCCACACAACCACCCTCACCTGTATCCATGCATGGTTAACCCATCTAGCCTACACATTACTGAACACGAAAGACGATTTAACATAACCAATCCATCCAACCTGCACGTCATTGGATTGTGGGAGGAAACCAGAGCACCTGGAGAAAATTCACACAGTCTTGTGGGAGAATGTGCAAACTCCACATGAATAGTTGCCCACGGGTGGAATTGAACCCAGATCCTTAGCGCTGTGAGGCAGCAGTGCTAAACAACTGAGCCGCACTGCCACCTATTGGATAGGTTAGGATTAGGCCCCTTAGTTGCTGCCAGATAATCAGATCAGCTGCATGCTGAACACAATCATGCATCTAATTAATAGCAAAAAACAATGCTGCACAGGAGTTAGGCAACAACCCAAGCGTTTACAGTAACCAATGTGGATGGACTGAAAATGTGTTGCTGGAAAAGCGCAGCAGGTCAGACAGCATCCAAGGAGCAGGAGAATCGACGTTTCGGGCATGAGCCCTTCTTCAGGAATGTTCTTCCTCCCTCCAGTGTAGATGGACTGCCTGTATTACACCCTCCTGCCTTGGGACTTTACCGGCTGTGCTGAGCTGAGATGCTTTGCCACGTTTGTTCCATTGATTTTTGTTTTGAGAGCAAGAATGTCATTCGCCTTAGCAGAACATTTGTTCATTTATTTTAAGCATTTGCTGAATAAATACTGTTTCCCATTTGTCACACTTTGGTAATCTTTGAAACATGTTGGTGGCACAATAAACACTGCAACCTGCTTGTGTCCCTCATTAACACCAAAGGCTGCAGCAAATAAAATTACGTATTTTTATACACGGAAATATCCTTTGAGGATACCTTGAAGTTGTAGCCTACAACTACTTCAGTCTGTCGGCATGTTATGACACTAATGTTTCAAATTAGTCTGTTTTAACAATAATTTTACTAATTCAAAGGATATGAATATTGCTGATTCAGTGTTTATTGCCCACCTTTAATTTTTAATATGGAATAAAGTATGGACCAACCTTCTGTATGTCTGGTGTAGGTAGATCTACAATGAAGGTGTAGGTAGATCTACAATGATGGTGTAGGTAGATCTACAATGATGTTAGAATTTTGACTTAACAACTCTGATAGAAAAGTGATATATTTCCCAGTCAGGATTGTGAGTAGGTTGGTGAGGAACTTGATGGTATTCTCATATATTTGCTGTCCTTGTTCTTCTAAATGGAAGTAGTCTTGAATTTGGAAGGTGCTGTCAAAGAAACCGTGGGGAGTTGCTGGTAAACACCGCTGCACCATTGATTAGATTAGATTCCCGGCAGTTTGGAAACAGGTCCTTCGACCCAACAAGTCCACACCGACCCTCAGAAGAGTAACCCACCCAGACCCATTTCCCTCTGACTAATGCACCTAGCACTATGCGCAATTTAGCATGGCCAATTCACCTGACCTGCACTTCTTTGGACTGTGGGAGGAAACCAGAGCACCCGGAGGAAGCCCATGCAGACTCAGGGAAAATGTGCAAACTCCACACAGACAGTTGCCCAAGGCTAGAATTGAACCTGGGACCCTGGGCTGTGCGACAGTAGTGCCAACCACTGAGCCACCATGCTGCCCCATTGGTTGAAGAGTAAGTTGTTAATTTGGATAGAGTGGCAATTCTGCAGGCTGCTTTGTCCTAGATGGTGTCAAATTCTTGAATATTGCTGGACCCATCCTGGCATCTGGGGAGTTTTCCATCATACTTCTGATCTGTGCTATGCAGATAGTGGACACTCTTTTGGGAGTCAAGATGTGAATTATTTGCTGCACAATTCTCTTTCTCTGACCTAGTCTTGCAGTTACATTAGGTATATGGTTAGGCAATTGCACCTTTTGGTTAATGATAATCCCTAGGATGTTAATAGGGTTCAGTGGAATTCAGTGTTGGTAATGCCATTGAAACCAGGGGACAAATGGTCAAACTCTCCCTGATTGATAATGCTCTTTGACTGGCACTCGAATAGCATGAATGTTACCTGTCACCTCTTAACCTGACTCTGAATTTGCCTTGATTTGTTGTTTGCATGCACAACTGCATGAAAATTTGCAAAGGGACTGAACATAGTCCACATTACTGTCCAAGATACAGACCATCGATTTTGGAAGTATGTCCTTTATTGTCACTGGATCAAAGTTCTGGAAATCCCAATCAACAGTGGGAAGGAAAAACCAATTGTAAGACTTGCAAATAACACTTGACTGTATATGTGTATACAGTCTGACTTGTATACTTCAGAAGAGAGCTCTAGCTTGTGTTGTATTTGCTCTCTGAGAGAGGCAGCTGAAGAAAGTAACTCCTCATGGCCTCAGAATTAAACATACTTCCAACTCTGGGAATAATCGTTTTTGTTTAACTTTTACTAAAACACCTCACCTCACATTTTCTCACCTCGAATTTCACGAGTAATCATTCTATAGAAGGATTTCCGCCATGACCAGGGCCTCCAAGCCCTCCGTTTCTTCCTCTCCCGACGTCCCCAACCGTTCCCTTCCACCGACACTCTCATTCCTTTGGCTGGACTGGTCCTCACTCTTAACAATTTCTCCTTCAAATCCTCCCACTTCCTCCAGACCAAAGGGGTAGCCATGGGCACCTGTATGGGCCCCAGCTATGCCTGTCTCTTTGTCGGCTATGTAAAACAGTCCATCTTTCGTAGTTACATCAGCACCACTTCCACCTCTTTCTCCGCTACATTGACGACTGCATTGGTGCCACCTCGTGTTCCCGCGAGGAGGTTGAGCAATTCATCAATTTCACCAACACATTCCATCCTGACCTTAAATTTACCTGGACCATCTCTGACACCTCCCTCCCCTTACTGGACCTCTCCATCTCCATTAATGATGACCGACTTGACACCGACATTTTTTTATAAACCCATCGACTCCCACAGCTACCTGGATTACACCTCTTCCCATCCTACCTCCTGCAAAAATGCCATCCCGTATTCCCAATTCCTCCGCCTCCGCCGTATCTGCTCCCAGGAGGACCAGTTCCACCACAGAACACACCAGATGGCATCCTTCTTTAGAGACTGCAATTTCCCTTCCCACATGGTTAAAAATGCCCTCCAATACATCTCGTCCACATCCCACACCTCTGCCCTCAGACCCCACCCCTCCAACCGTAACAAGGACAGAACGCCTGTGGTCCTCACCTTCCACCCTACAAACCTTTGCATAAACCAAATCATCTGCCGACATTTCTGCCACCTCCAAACAGACCCCACCACCAGGGATATATTTCCCTCCCCACCCCTTTCCACCTCCGCCCTCCGTGACTACCTGGTCAGGTCCACGCCTCCCTACAACCCACCCTCCCGTCCTGAGACCTTCCCCTGCCACCACAGGAATTGCAAAACCTGCGCCCACACCTCCTCTCTCACCTCAATCCAAGACCCCAAAGGAGCCTTCCACATCCATCAAAGTTTAACCTGCACATCCACCAATATCATTTATTGTATCCGTTGCTCCTGATGCGTTCTCCTCTACATTGGGGAGACTGGACGCCTCCTAGCAGAGTGCTTTAGGGAACATCTTTGGGACACCCGCACCAAACAACCACACCGCCCCGTGGCCCAGCATTTCAACTCCCCCTCCCACTCTGCCGAGGACATGGAGGTCCTGGGCCTCCTTCACCGCCTCTCCCTCACCACCCGACGCCTGGAGGAAGAACGCCTCATCTTCCGCCTCAGAACACTTCAACCCCAGGGCATCAATGTGGACTTCAACAGTTTCCTCATTTCCCCTCCCCCCACTTCACCCCAGTTCCAAATTTCCAGCTCAGCACCGTCTCCATGACTTGTCCTACCTGCCTATCTTCCTTTCCACCTATCCACTCCACCCTCCTCTCTGACCTATCACCTTCATCCCACCCCCATCCACCCATTTTACCCTTTGCTACCTTCCTCCACCCTCCTCCCTGACCTATCACCTTCATCCCCTCCTCCATTCACCCATTGTACTCTATGCTACTTTCTCCCCACCCCCACCCTCCTCTAGCTTATCTCTCCACCCTTCAGGCTCTCTGCCTGTATTCCTGATGAAGGGCTTTTGCCCGAAACGTCGATTTTCATGCTCCTTGGATGCTGCCTGAACTGCTGTGCTCTTCCAGCACCACTAATCCAGAATCTGGGTACCAGCATCTGCAGTCATTGTTTTTACCTAGAAGCCCTGAATAGATTGGGCAGATGTAAGAGGGAAAACAATCTCTTACTGCCAATCTAAGACTGAGCAAGTAGGAAAACAGAAAAATAAACCTGGATTAAAAGAAGCTCATCACAATAATGTTAACAATGTAACAACTAGATTCTTTACAAACAAACTTATTCACCCATGTCCTTTACGGAAGGGAATCTATGTCCTTGTGTGGTCTGCCCTCCATGTGACTCCAGATCCAACAACAACATGATTAGTCTTAACTGCCCTCTGTAATGGGTTAGTACCTTCACCAGGGAAGATAAGGAATGCACAATGACCATTTGCTTTACTAGGGATGCTTGTGTCTGTTGGGAATACTCAGCAAGTGAGCCATCATCTGTGGATAGAGAATCAGCTCCTTCCAGGACAATGACCTGTCATCAGAAGAGTTGATTAAACGGAAAGAACTAATCCTGTTCCTATTTTCAGCTGCTACTTGACTTGTTAAGTATTTCTAGGAAATACCATATTCCTTTCCACTTTGGCATTTGTTGCATTTATAGCCATCTTTTATTAATAAAATCCTGAATATCCTCTTGCATATATTCAGCTAAAAGCCAGGAATTAAGTCTTCTAGTTGGAGAAATCCAATCTTTGAATGGAACTTGTAAAAGATAAATTATTGATACCATTTGATTAATAAACCTAAATTCATTTGATAATCCCATAGTCAATTCCAAACTTTTTAAGATTCCATGCACTGTTAGAAACACATGTAACAAAACATGTAATGAGTTACCAAAGGAGATGATTACTTTCACAGGGGCGAAGGCGTTAAATGAGTGAATAATGTAGAGAATCTGTTTGCATCTGGCTAATTGTCTTCAGTACATTACCCCTTTCTGGTGGTTCCTAATGACCAGAGTTAATATGCATTCTTCCCGTAGGCCCAGAACAGAGTCTTTGGATGAAACAACTTTTCTGAAATACAATAAACCAATAATTCACAAGAAAGGATTGTACCTGGGGGGCAGTTATGGAACTGTGAAGATGGAGGCAACCTGATCTCTATTATTTCAATAAAAAGAGTATGTTATGCAAATATTTCATGAATAATTAAAGGATAATAACTCGTTGCAGTGATATTCTTGAACTCAGCAAGTGGGCATTTGTTACTTGTAAAATTAACAGTTTAATCTAAATGTGATACCTCTCATTTCTGTAACATTACTAGTGCTGTATAAAACTCAATCTCCTGCACAATTTTTGCATTTTGTTTCTCGGTGATCCTTGGTCAAACTGGACTGGACAAGAACATTATACGACAGTGTGTATTATACAACAGGGCTTGTGTAAGACACTGTCTGCTGTATTGCCAATTTGTTGCTATGTAGAAACACTAAGTGTTTCATTTTGCACGCATCAGGATTAAAACTCAGGAAAAGTAATTTCATAAGGGGGTTACAATTTATGCAGCATGAGAAAAAGATGCTTGTTGGCTGGACTATGATTAGCATACAGACGCAGCAGGAACTTTAAACTATCTTAGTTAATTGGTTTACACTTTTAGACTTAAGAGATTCTCCTAGAGTACCCAGGTGATGGCCTAGTGATATTACCACAAGCCTATTAATCGAGCGGGAATGTTCTGGGTAATTCGGGTTTGCAGGATACAATTTTTTTTCATTCGTGGGATGACAGCATCACTGGCCAAGTCAACACTTGTTGCCCATCAGGCAATTAAGAGTGAACTACATTGCTATGGATTCACATGTACACCAGACCAGGTAAGGCCAGCAGTTTTTTTCTCTAAAGAATATTAGTGAACCAGATGGGTTTTTCCCTGATAATGGATACATGACTATCATTAGATTCTTAATTCCAGATTTTTGAAATTGGATTCAAATTCAACCACAGGATTTGAACCCAGGTCTCCAGAACATTACCTGGGTTGCTGGATTAATAGTTCAGCAACAATGACCCCAGGCCACCACCTCTCCTAATTGACTATGAGCTAAATGGTGACCATGTCATTATTGCTGATTATCAGAAAATACACTCTGGTTCATTAATGCCCTTTGGGGAAGGAAACTGCCATCTTTACCTCGGCTGGCCTAAAATGTGACCCCAGACCCGTAGCAACATGTTTGACTCTTAACTGCCCTCTGGGCAATTAGGAATGGTCAATAAATGATGGCCCAGCTAGCAGAGCATGCATCCTGTGAATTAATTTTTAAAACGTACAGGTAAAACTAGTTGCCTCACATTATAAACATAAGAGAGGTACTTCCCAATGACAGGATGCTGCTGTCAAACTAAAATGATGTTCTGTCTGTCACAGAATTCAGCCATGTGATATATGAATTTCACTATCAGTGTGATGCCAGGTATACAGGCTATCAGATCAACGATTGATGGACCTCATTATGCAATACCTCCCTTTAACTGTCCTTGGTGAGCAAATTGCCCATCATGCCCAATTTTTTGTAATACTGAGGACATATACTGATTAACCCTGAGTGTATTAAGAATTAGACTGAAAATCAATACATTATCAATTGAAATGTAATTCAATTGCATGTGCCTGAAGTTGCATTAATTCACACAAAGGGCCTGGCAGGTACTTTGTAGGCAATAGGAATATATCTACACATTGTAGTTTCTCACTGAGGGCTATGGAGACAGTCAATTTCAGATGTATTATCATGGCATCACATTTACCCATCAGCATCAACACGGCTGGTTTGAATGTAAGTAATGAAGTAAGACAGCTCTGTGGTGTCTCAATGCCAGCCATAGTCCAAACAATCTTCTCTTTTTCTCCTGCTGTATAAATTGTTGTTCCCCTTCCAAAGTTTTTCTTTCTTCCATTTCAGTACTAATGTGCATATAGTTTAAGACTTTGACTTCATGTCTCTTTTAACAAAGTTTCAGTTCTGCTGTGCCAAGCAGGTATTATTTTTTCCTTACATCCTTTGATGTGGTACTATATTGGTCTTTGAACATATGATATTAGTTTGTGTGTCAGACATCTGGATTCACATGCCATGTTAATTTGTGTTATTGGAAACATTTTGTCTCTGAAGCCCATCAGCTGGTGTTAAAGTTTGAGGATGGTGGAGGGAATGCAGACTGGAATTTAGATACAAGAGTCTGTATGTCAGAATCATGGTGCTTGTGAAACACTATCAATTATTGTTAACTACTGACAAATCATCAGATTCATAAATTAATCTGACTGACCTCCCAGCCCCTTGGCAAGTGAACAAAGTTCTATCTGAAGAAGTAATTTTTCATGTCATTTGTCTCAGGAGGAACCTTTCAATTGAAGATTTACAAGTGTCTATGCAGAGCTTATTCAGTATTTGGCAGAGAGTAGGTTCCTTTTTGATGTTGGTTCACAGTTTTCAACAGCCACGTCACGCCTTTTCCTGGAATCAGATTATGTGAATCAGAAAGTTCATAAATACACAACACTGCAGACCTAACCTTTCTTGTACCAACAGATGGATTTGCTTTGCATCAGTGCACAGCGAGTGTTTGGTCATGTGACACTAGGTTGTATCACTTGCGTTCGCAATTCTAGTTAGCTCAGGAAGGGAAGGAGATGGATAACCAATTCAACCCATCTCTACATGTATTGTGTTGGACTCCTGCTAGTTTCTAAGATGTTGATTACATTAGAATAACAGAATCGTACAACACAGTTATTCATTCCATACAGTTACACTCAGTCTCTGAAATAGCTGTTATTGATTTTGTTTCCATCACGGTTACTGGTTGAACATTCCAGATACTCAAAGCTGTCTGCATAACAATGCTTCTCCTGACTTTTCCCCTCTGCTCCCTTGGTGCTGATTTTCAATTTAAAGATTGAATATTCTGTAGCACTTTATTTTATCACAGACCGGTTACAGTACAAGAAGGAGGCTGCTCTTTTTATCATGTCAGCACTCTGTCATGGGACAAAAAAAACTGCAGATGCTGGAATACAAAATAGACAAGCAGGAGGCTGGAAGGACACAGCAAGCCAGGCAGCATCAGAAGGTGGAGAAGTCTATGTTTCAGGTATACTGATTCATTCCTCCTATTGACCAACCAGGTTGTACCCTCTACCTCTCTTCACCTATCTACTATTTCCCCGTCATCCCCTTTATCTGCAGCCACCCCCAGTCCTGAAGAAGAGTTACACCTGAAATGTCGACTTCCCCACCTCCTGATGCTGCCTGGCTTGCTGTACTGTTCCAGCCTCCTGCCTGCCTACTTTTCACTCTGTCAGGAAGCAATTTACTCCCGAGTATCCCTCACCCACCTCCTCCCTGTAACCCAGAATGTTCTTCCTTTCTCCAGATAACAATCCAATTTCTCATTGAAAGCTTTGTGTTGAACCTGTCCCCCTACACACCACACCCTGGGGCAGCGCATTCAAGATTCTAACCATGTGGAGTAAAGGGTTAACCATGCTTTTTGCCCAAATAATAGATATTAAGCATGTGTATTAAATGCTACATCATACTGACATCAGATCACATGGAACTGGAGCCTATGCCTGTAGGATTTCTGACGATGTCATTTCTTACTATCCCTTGTATATCAATCTGTTTTGAAAGGCAGTTCCTGTCCACTCACCGGAATGGAGACCTGACTTGAACACAAGTGATTCACTGTTGGACTGGTCTTTCCTCACGTCACTGTTCTTTTGTGAATCACCTGAAATCTGGGTCATTTACTTCTCAATCTTTCCACCAATGGGAACAGTTTAGTTTTCTCTATATCTTTAAGATAGATCTAGGAGAAGGTAATGGTTTCGTAGCATTATTGCTGGACTGTTAATTCAGAGACCTAAGTAATAAGACCATATAAAACCATAAGACATAGGAGCAGAAATTAGGTCCATTGAGTCTGCTCCACCACCCAATCATGGCTGAATCAACCCCATTCTCCCGCTTTCTACTTGTAACCCTTGATCCCCTTGATACTCAAGAACCTATCTATCTCATTCATAAATATACTCAATGACCTGACATCCACAGCCCTCTGTGACAGTGAATTCCATACTTCACTACTCACTGGCTGAAGAAATTTCTCCTTATCTCCATTCTAAAAGGTCTTCCCTTTACTCTAAGGCTATACTCTCGGGTACCTATCTTTCCTACCTATGGAAACATTTTCCCAACATCTACTCTATCCAGGCCATTCAGTATTGTATATGTTTCTATTAGATCAGTCCTCATCCTTCTAAACTCTATCAAGTATAAACACAGGGTCCTCAAACATTCCTCATATGTTAAGCTTTTCATTCCTGGCTCCATTCTTGTGAATCTCCTCTGAACATGCTCCAGGGCCTGTACATCTTTCCTGCGATATGGGGCCTAAAACTGTGCACAACACACCAAATGTGGTCTGACCAGAGCCTTATAGACCCTCAGAATTACATCCCTGCTTTTGTCTGCGTTGGTTTCCTCTGGGTAATCCTGTTTCCTCCCACAGTCCAAAAATGTGCAGGTTAGGTGAATTGGCCATTACTAAATTGCCCGTAGTGTTAGATGTAGGGGAATGGTTGGTCTTCGGAGGGTCGGTGTTGACTTGTTGGGTCAAACGGCCTGTTTCCACGCTGTAAGTAATCTAATCTAATCTAATCTAAATGCCATCATTGCCTTTCCCTTCCTAACTGCAAAGTTACCTAGAGAGAACCCTGGACTAGAACTATCAAGTCTCTTTGAACTTCAGACTTCTGAATTTTGTCCCCATTCAGAAAATAGTCCATGCCTCTATTCTTCCTACCAAAGTGCATGACCTCACACTTTCCCATGTTGTACTCCATCTGCCAGTTCTTTGTCCACCCTCCTGACCTGTCCAAATCCTTCTGCAGCCTCCCCGCCTCCTCATTACTACCCATCCCTCTATCTACCTTTGTATCATTTGCAAACTTAGCCAGAGTGCCCTCAGTTCCTTTGTCTAGATCATTAATATAAATAGTGAAAAGTTGAAGTCCCAACTCTGAGCCTTGCGGAACACCACTTGTCACCGGCTGCCTTCCTGAGGAGAACCCTTTTATCCCCACTTGCTGCTTTCTGCCAGACAGCCAAGCTTCTATCCATGCTTGCACCTTGCCTCTAACACCATGGACCCTTATCTTACTCATCCGTGTGGCACCTTGTCAAAGGCCTTCTTGAAGTCCAGGTAGATAACCTTTGGTTCTCCTTGGTCTATCTGTTCATTACTTGCTCAAAGGATTCTAGCAGATTTGTCAGGAATGACCTCCCCTTGATGAAACAATGTTGTCTTTGCCCTAGATTAATGTACACTTCCAAATATTTCACAATGCATTCCAGAATCTGACACATGACCGAGGTTAGGCTAAACAGTCTGTGATTTTCTGTGTTTTGCCTGCTTTGCTTTTTAAACAGGGGTGACACGTTAGCAATTTTCCTGTCCTCTGGGACCCTCCCTAATTCTAGCAATTCCTGAAAGATCACCACTAACATCTCCACTATCTCTTCAGCCATTCAGTTTTTCTAGAACCTTCTTCATGGTGATGGCTACTATACTCAGCTCTGCCCCAGCACCTTCTTGAATTTTTGGGATATTACTTGTGTCTACCACCATGAAAACTGACACAAAGTAATTATTCAGTTGCTCAGTCATTTCTTTGTTCCCCACTACTATCAATTCTGTGCCTTTTACCAGTGGTCCAATGTCCATTTTCACCTCTCTTTTGCCCTTTATATATCTAAAGAAACTCTTACAGTCTTCCTTTATATTACTGGCTAGCTTACCCTCATAGTTAATTTTCTCCCTCCTTATTTTTTTTTGTTGCCCTCTGTTGGTCTTGAGAAAGTGAGGACTGCAGATGCTGGAGATCAGAATCACAAAGTGTGTTGCTGGAAAAGGACTGTTGGTCAGGCAACATCTGAGGAACAGGAGAATCAACGTTTTGAGCATAAGCTTTTCATCAGGACTTTGTGGATGACACCAAAATTGTCAATATAGTGGACAGTGAAGAAGATTATCTAAGATTACAAAGAGATCTTAACTAATTGGCATAATGAGCTGAGGACCAACAGATGGATGTTGGTTTGCTTGCTGAGCTGGAAGGTTTGGGTTCAGACGTTACTTCACCATGCTCGGTAACATCATCAGTGAGCCTCCGGATGAAGCACTGGTGGTAAGACCCACTTTTTTATTTATGTGCTTAGGTTTCCTTGGGTTTGTGATATCATTTCCTGTGGTGATGGCATTTCCATTCTTTTTTCAGGGGGTGGTAAATCAGATCCAAGTCAATGTGTTTGTTGATACAGTTCCGGTTGGAACGCTATGCTTCTAGGAATTCCCGCGCGTGTCTCTGTTTGGCTTGTCCTAGGACATCACCACAGGAAAGGATGTCACCAACCCAAGGAAACCTAAATACATCAATAGAAAGTGGGCCATATCACCAGTGCTTCATCCGGAGGCTCACTGATGATGTTATCTCATATGGTGACGAAACGTCTAAAAATGAACCTTCCAGCTCAGCGAGCAAACCTATATCCAGAACCTCAACCTGAGCTACAAATCTTCTCAAAGGTCATTAGTAACAGATGGAGTTTAATTTGGATAAATGTGAGGTAATGTATTTTGGTAGAACTAACAATGGCAGGACTTGTACAGTAAATGGTAGGACCATGGGTAGTGTTAAAAAGTGTGGCGCTGGAAAAGCATAGCAGGTCAGGCAGCTTCCGAGGAGCAGCAGAGTTGATGATTTGGGCAACAGAATGAAGTGCTTATGCCTGCAATGTCAACTCTCCTGCTCCTTCGACACCGCCTGACCTACTGTGCTTTTCCAGCCCCATACTTTTTGACTTAGTTGGTCTTTGTAAGCTTGCCAATCCTCTGGTTTCCCACAGCTCTTTGCCACATAAGATGCTTTATCCTTTGCTTTTATGCTATCCCTGACTTCCCTGGTCAGCCATGGTTGCCTCATCCTTCCTGTACCATGCTTCTTTTTCCTTGGGATGAATCTGTGCTGTGTCTCCTGACTCACTCCCAGAAACTCCTTCCTTTGCTGTTCCGGTGTCTTTCCTGTTAGGCGTCTTTCCCTATCAATTCTACCCAGCTTCTCTCTCTTCCCTCTGTAGTTGCCTTTATTCAGCGCTAATACTGTTACCTCTGATTTTATCTTGTCCCTTTGAAAATACAGAATAAATTCAATCATATTATGACCACTGCCTCTGAAAGGTTCCTTCACGTTAAGCTCTCTTATCAAGTCTACCTCATTTCACAACATGAAATCCAGTATTGCCTGTTCCCTCATGGGCACCACCACTAACTGCTCCAAAAGGTCATCTCATACATATTCCACAAATTATTTTTTCTTGCAATACACTACCAATCTGATTTTCCCAGCCCATCTGCGTACTGAAATACCTCATGATCATGTAACTTTGCCTTTCCTACACACCTTTTCTATCTCCTGGAGTATCTTGCATCTTGGGGATCCAGGTTCAAATTCTGCCATGGTGGATAGTGGAATTTGAATTTAATAGAAAATAATCTGGAATTAAGAGTCTAATGATTCTGGGTAATCCAAGATGGAGGACAGGAAAAGTTGTGGCTGTAAGAGCTGCTCCTTTTTTGTGACATTTTTGGTGTTGGAGCTGATTTACTCGAATTTCAGGAACTGAAATTACTGTTTTATATGCTGTTATGTTGGTTTGGAACCATGGGAGAAAGAAATCATAACAATGGCACTTTGAAAAGGAGGAAGATAGTCAAAAGGCAGTGACCACATGGTTAGTGAGGGAGAGAGAGAAAGAATCCTGCACTGCTAACTGACACAGCAGTGAATCTGCACAGTTACTGCATTTGCTGTTTGAGTTCGTGAATCTCTGGACATCGGAGTGCGTCTAGGAAAAAATGAACAAACAGGGAAATTCACAGCTAATCATGAAGGAACATGTGTGGGAGAGCTCATAGCACAGGAACAGATAAGTGCATAGTTTTTAACATGTAATCTTGCTGTAAGTCGAAAGCAGTGAGTAGAGTGAGTTCTTTCTTGATTGTACGTTTTATCGAGATCTGTCTCTTGATTAAATTTTAAAAATATAAAACATAAGTTTGAAGTTAGCCTGGAGTATTGTTTTTTAGAGCAAAAAGACGGTGTTAATTTCTGTGTCTGTTGATTGTGAAGGAGCAAAGATGGCCTTTAGTAGAGTGGTGTGCTCTTTCTGTCGGATGTGGGAGTTTAGGAAGAGTTTCCACGTTACTGAGGATTGTGTCTGCAGGAAGGGACTTGGTTGCGAATCCTATCAGATTGCATGGATTGTTTGGAGCGGCAGTTAGACAATGTGGAATTTACATGAACTAGGGGTGTGATGGATGGCAGTTACAGGAAGGGAGAAAAGCCGCAGATGCAGTCAGGTAGATGGGTTACCTCAGGAAAGGTAGGAGAGGGAGGCAGGTAGTACAGGAGTCTTATTTGGCTATCCCCATCTCAAACAAGTATGTTGTTTTGGAAAATGTAGAGCATGATGGACTCGCAGGTGAATGTAGCAAGAACAGCCAAGTTTCTGGTATCCAGACAGGCTTGAGTGCAATGAGGGGTACATTGGGGTCCAAGTGATTGGTTGTAATAGGGGACACTCTCGTCTAGAGGCATAGACAGATGTTTCTGTGGCCAGCAGCGAAAAATTGCAATGGTCTGTTGCTTCCCTGGTGCCAGGATCAAGCATATCTCAGAAAGGGTGCAGAAAGTTCTCAAACAGAAGAGGGATCAGCAGCAGGTCATTGGACACATTGGAGCCAAAGACACAGGAAGGGAGAAAGATGTGATTCTGAAGGGAGAATATCGAAAGCTAGGCAGGAATTTAAAAAGGAGGTCCTCGAGGGTAATAATATCTGGAATACTCCCGGTGTTACAAGATAGTAAGGGTAGGAATAGGAGTACAGAGCAGATGAATGTGTGGCTGAGGAGCTGGTGTATGGGAGAAGGGATCACATTTTTGGATCATTGGAAACTCTTCTAGTGTAGAAGTGACCTGTATAAGAAGGACGGATTGCACCTGAATTGGAAGGGGACTAATATCTTGGCAGGGAGATTTGCGAGAGCTGCTCAGGAGGATTTAAACTAGTAAGGCAGGAAGAGATACAGGCAAGGGATCAATCTGAGACTGGTACAGTTGGGAAAAGGAGCGAGTCAGTCAGGGCAGGCCGGGACAAAACAGAGAACAAAGTAGGACTGATAAATTAAACTGCATTTATTTCAATGCAAGAGGCCTAACAGGGAAGGCAGATGAACTCAGGGCATGGTTAGGAACATGGGACTGGGATATCATAGCAATTACAGAAACATGGCTCAGGGATGGGCAGGACTGGCAGCTTAATGTTCCAGGATACAAATGCTACAGGAAGGATAGAAAGGGAGGCAAGAGAGGAGGGGGAGTGGCGTTTTTGATAAGGGATAGCATTACAGCTGTGCTGAGGGAGGATATTGACTGAAATACATCCAGGGAAGTTATTTGGGTGGAACTGAGAAATAAGAAAGGGATGATCATCTTATTGGGATTGTATTATAGACCCCATAATAGTCAGAGGGAAATTGAAAAACAAACTTGTAAGGAGATCTCAGCTCTCTGTAAGAATAATAGGGTAGTTATGGTAGGGGATTTTAACTTTCCAAACATCGACGGGACTGCCATAGTGTTAAAGGTTTAGATGGAGAGGAATTTCTTAAGTGTGTGAAAGACAATGTTCTGATTCAGTATGTGGATGTACCTACTGGGAAGGTGCAAAACTTGACCTACTCTTGGGAAATAAGGCAGGGCAGGTGACTGAGGTTTCAGTGGGGGAGCACTTTGGGGCCAGCGACCATAATTCTATTCGTTTTAAAATAGTGATGGAAAAGGATAGATCAGATCTAAAAGTTGAAGCTCTAAATTGGAGAAAACCCAATTTTGATGGTATTAGACAAGAATTTTCAAAAGTTAATTGGGGGCAGATGTTCACAGGTAAAGGGACGGCTGGAAAATGGGAAGCCTTCAGAAATGAGATAACGAGATTCCAGAGAAAGTATATTCCTGTTAGGATGAAAGGAAAGGCTGGTAGGTATAGGGAATGCTGGGTGACTAGAGAACTTGAGGTTTTGGTTACGAAAAAGAAAGAAACATTTATCGGGTATATGGCGATATTGAGTGAATCCTTAGAAGAGGATAAAAGCAGTAGGAGTATACTTAAGAGGGAAATCAGGAGGGCAAAATTAGTTCATGAGATAACTTTGGTAAGTTGGGTTAAGTAGAATCCAAAAGGTTTTTACAAATATGTTCAGGACTAAAGGATAACTAAGGAAAGAATAGGGCCTCTCAAAGATCTGCAAGGCAGCCTTTGTGTGGAACCACAAGAGATGGGACAGATACTAAATGAGTATGTTGCATCAGTATTTACTGCGGAAATGGATATGGAAGATATAGACTGAAGGGAAATAGATAGTGACATCTTGAAAAATGCCCATATTACAGAGGAGGAAGTGCTGGATATTTAGAAACATATAAAAGTAGATAAATTCCCTCGACATGATCAGGTGCACCCTGGAACTCTGTGGGAAGCTGGGAAGTGATTGCTGGGCTCCTTCCTGAGATATTTGTATTATCGGTAGTCACAGGTGAGGTACCAGAAAACTTGAGGTCAGCTAACGTGGTGCCACTGTTTAAGAAGAGTGGTAAGGACAAGCCAGAGAACTATAGACTAGTGAGCCTAAAATCGATGGTGGACAAGTTGTTGGAGGGAATACTGAGGGACAGGGTGTACATGTATTTGGAAAGGCAAGGACTGATTCGGGATTGTCAGAATGACTTTGTGCGTAGGAAATCTTGTCTCACTAACTTCATTGAGTTTTTTGAAGAAGTAACAAAAAAGATTGATAAGGGCAGAGCAATAGATGTGATTTATATGGACTTCAGTAAAGTGTTCAACAAGTTTCCTCACGGGAGACTGGTTAGCAAGAGTAACTCACATGGAATACAGGGAGAACTAGCCATTTGGATACAGAACTGGCTTGAAGGTAGAAGACAGAGGATAGTGGTGGAAGGTTGCTTTTCAGACCAGAGGCCTGTGATCGGTGGTGTGCCACAAGGATCGGTGCAGGGTCCACTGTGTTTCATCATTTATATAAGTGATTTGGATGTGAACATTGGAGGTATAGTTAGTAAGTTTGCAGATAACACCAAAATTGGAGGTGTAATGGACAGCAAAGAAGGTTTCCTCAGAGTACAACGGGATTTTGATCAGATGGACCAATGGGCTGTGGAGTGGCAGATGGAGTTTAATTTTGATAAATGTGAAGTGCTGGATTTTGGAAAAGCATATCAGAGCAGGACATATACACTGAGGAGTGTTGCTGAACAAAGAGACCTTGGGGTGCAGGTTCATAGCTCTTAGAAAGTGGAGTTGTAGGTAGATGTGATAGTGAAGAGTGTGTTTGGTATGCTGTTCTTTATTGGTGACAGCACTGAGTATAGCAGTTGGGAGGTTATGTTGCAGTTGTACAGGACATTGGTTAGACCATGTTTAGGATATTATATGCAATTCTGGTCTCCTTCCTGTTGGAAGGGTTTTGTGAAACTTGAAAGGGTTTTGAAAAGATTTACAAGGACGTTGCCAGGGTTAGAGGATTTGAGCTATAGGGAGAGGCTGAACAGGCTGGGGCTGTTTTTTCCTGGAGCGTCGGAGGCTGAGGGGTGACCTTATCAAGGTTTATAAAATCATGACGGGCATGGGTAGGATACATGATTTGGAGATGCCGGTGTTGGACTAGGGTGTACAAAGTTAAAAATCACTCAACACCAGGTTATAGTCCAACAGGTTTAATTGGAAGCACACTAGCTTTCGGAGCGACGCTCAATCACCTGATGAAGGAAGCATTGCTCCGAAAGCTAGTGTGCTTCCAATTAAACCTGTTGGACTATAACCTGGTGTTGTGTGATTTTTAACTGGATAGGATAAATAGACAAGGTATTTTCCCTGGGGTGGGGGAGTCCAGAACTAGAAGTCATAGGTTTAGGGTGATGGAGAAAGATATAAAAGGGATGCAAGGGGCAATGTTTTCACCCAGATGGTGGTGTGTGTATGGAATGAGCTGCCAGAGGAAGTGGTGGAGGCTGGTACATTTAAAGCATTTAAAAGACATCTGAATGGGTTTATGAATAGGAAGGGCTTAGAGGGTTCTGGGCCAAGTGCTGGCAAATGAGACTAGATTAGGTTTGAATATCTGGTCAGTATGGATGAATGGACCAAAGGGTCTGTTTCTGTGCTGTACATCTTTATTACTCTATGAATCGATTGGTTCACTAATGTCTTTCAGGGAAGGAAACTGCCATCCTTACCTGATCTTGCTTACATGTCACTCCAGATCCCCAACAATGTAGGTGACTCTTAACTGCTGGATGGCCTATCCAGTGACACTCAGATCCCATGAATGAATTTTTAAAAAAAATCTGCATATCTCCCTTATGCTTCCTGAACTTGAATATCCCTCTCCAATCTTCTCACACTCTTCCCTCCTCAAGGAAACCAGTGCAAGTGTTTCCAATCTCCAATTCCCTCATTGTTACCCCAAGCATTCCACATCCAACAAAACAACTAATGTTGTATTTTATATTCTCCAGTTACTGACTCCCTACTCAACAAACAAGATTCCTCTTAATCTGGAACACCTCCATCCCATTTGGTGTCTCTGACCGAGTATAAATCTACTTCCACTTCTCCTCTGAGCAACTAACGATGACTTTAACTAAATGGGAATGGAAGGTGTGGCTGGAGATTCATCCCCAGTGACAGCAGGTTTTAATTCCAATCAGCACAGTACAAAGCTAACTCCCATTTGTACACTTTCAGAATGTCAGCACAGCTACAGGCAGGGCAGTGGGGGTGGGGAGTGGCAGAGGCATAACAAGATTTGGTGAGGCAACCTATGCCTATCCAGGAAAACCATTTCAGCAAAGTTCACAATATCCCCGCAATGTGGAAAAAGGCCATTTGGCCCATCAAGTTTTCATCGGTCCTTCAAAGAGGATTCCACCCAGACACTCACTGTATTCCCATAACCCTGCATTTACCATAAACAATCCACCTAACCCACACATCTCTGAACACTGCACGGCAAAATAACACTGCCAATCCACCCAACCTGTACAATTTTGGATTGTGGGAGGAAATGTACACAGACACATGGGGAGAATATGTAAACTCCACACAGACAGTGACCTGAAGGTGGAATTGATCCCAAGTCCTTGGCGCTGTAAGGCAGCAGTACTAACCACTGAACACCATGTTCATTGAAGAATGGAGGAGTGAGCATAAATGTTCCAGGTTCCAGGTTCAGGCTATTAAAGGAGAGATTGTGTTTCTCACACCTGACCTGGGCTTCCATTGGGTCTTCAGGAAAATGACGTTTTATCAACTTGCCCCTCAAGCTTCAAAAATTTGAAGTGTTTATGAACTGAGGAGAGTGCTTTTGTGCTTTCATCACTTTTTTTTATTTTGGATAGAATTGTGATTTATCTACATTTTAGTTCCATTTAGTTTAGAGTTTAAATTTGAAGTGGTATTATGTGGGTTTTAATCTGCATGTCTGAAACGTTTATGTATCACTTTTCTGTATTTCTAGCACCATGGTAATTTCCCTTTAAAGCTCAGACTGGGGTAAATAGTTCTTGGAGGCAAATAGGAACTTATTACATTGGGAGAGTTTTTGAAACTTGGGTGGATAGGCCATTCTGAGATTTGTGTGCTCCCTGTCCTTCCTTTCCCTTTGTCTCTGAATCCTTCTGGGGACATCCCTTATGAGCTTGTTTCTGCAGTTCCCAAATGAACCTCTTCCCCATTTGAGGAGGCTTTGAGGACAACCCCAAAATGTTTCCACTCTCCTCCTTGGGTTGCCCTATTATGACCAACTTCTTCGGATCATTGCTTTCGGAGTCTAATGTCAGGAAGATGACAATCTGATTCTTACCTGTCTTTGAGTGATTGGCTCCTCAATGCTGGGAAAGTTGGCATAGGAGAACACTTGTCTCATGGCCTGCTTTTTGGCCACTGAAGTTGGAGGATCTTTCAAAGGTGCCACTTGCAAGTTATTCTCCAACACTTTGAGGATCTTGCTATAGGCTGTCCAGGTTTCAGGAGCATAAATGAGGATCAAATAGTTGTTTAGCCTTGTTTCCTGACACCAAATAGGTGAAGATGTAACAAAGACTGGAACTTTGTTAACAATTTTTTTCCCCTTATCTAAGGAGATATCAATGGCATTGGAGTCCAAAGACGGTTCACTTAGTTGATCCTACACACTCAATGTTTAAGAATAAAAAGTGGGCGGCACGGTGGCACAGTGGTTAGCACTGCTGCCTCACAGCGCCAGAGATCCGGGTTCAGTTCCCGCCTCAGGCGACTGACTGTGTGGAGTTTGCACGTTCTCCCCGTGTCTGCGTGGGTTTCCTCCGGGTGCTCCGGTTTCCTCCCACAGTCCAAAGATGTGCAGGCCAGGTGAATTGGCCATGCTAAATTGCCTGTAGTATTAGGAAAGGGGTAAATGTAGGGGTATGGGTGGGTTGCGCTTCAGCGGGGCGGTGTGGACTTGTTGGGCCAAAGGGCCTGTTTCCACACTGTAAGTAATCTACTCTAATCCTGGGCAAGTAAGGCTTTTCATGTCAGGAAAGGTTGAGTAGATTGGGTTTATGTTCATTGGCATATAAGAATGAGAGGTAATCTTACTGAAACATACAGAAAAGATGTACTGGCCCTGGAGCATGGTCCCAGGAGGAGCACGTTAACATACGAGAAGCATTTGAGTACTCTGGATCTATACTCGATGGAGTTTAGAAGGATGAGGAGGGATCTAATTGAAACTTACAGAATACTGAGAGGCCTGGACAGAGTAGATGTTGGGGAGATGTTTCCATTGATAGGAGAGACTAGGACCCAAGGGCACAGAGTAAAAGACATTTTAGAACAGAGATAAGGAGAAATATTTTCAGCCAGAGAGTGGGGAATCTATGGAACTGACTGCCACCGAAGGCTGTGGAGGCCAGGTCATTGAGGGTATTTAAGCCAGAGATAGATAAGTTCTTGATTGTCAAGGGGGATGAAGGGTTATGGACAGAAATCAGGAGATCGGGGTTGAGAAACTCATCAGACATGATTCAATGGCATAGCAGGCTCGATGGGCTGAATTGCCTAATTTCTGCTCCAATGTCTTATGGTCATATGATTCTTTGAGGGTTTGATGGTAGATGTAGAGAGATTGTTTCTTCCTGTGGCACAGTCTAGGACCAGAAGGCATAATTTTACAGTAAGGAGTCACCCATTCAAGACAGAGATGAGGACAAATTTATTTTCTCAAGGGGTAGTGAATCTATAGAATTTTTACCCAAGATTGGATAGCGATTGGTTAGGGTTGGATCATTGTGTAGATTGAATGCTGAGACAGATTTTAATCAGTAAAGAAATCCAAAGTTATGGGCAAAAGGCAGGGAATTCGAATTGAAGATGATCAGATCAGACATTATCTCACTGAATGGTGGAACAAACTAAGTGGGCTGAATGGCCTGATCTGATTTTTTTTTTGGTTTTACGATCTTCAGGGTTGCACAACATTGATTCACAGGATAATCATACTGACTTGTAGGCATAGGTCACATTTCCATGGGCACATCACCTGAGCAAAGAAATAAATTGTCTCTGGGAGGCATAGTCTTTCTCCTCCTCCTCCTGGCTTCTCAGATGACAGATGACAGAGTTAGCTTAGTTTTGGAAGCTGGTTTCTCACTGGGCTGCTTCCAGATATTGTAACTCCCTGCAGAGATGACCCAAAGTCTGTGTTCATTCAGGGGGTCCCAGTCTCTCTGAAGGTAATTCAGAAACTAGGAGCCCTCCTCCCCAATACCTGCCTGGGGGTGTCTCATGCTCACTTTATGCAGCTGGATTAGAAATCTGAAAAAGTTCAGGGTCTGATGTCTGTTATTGGGGTCTTGGATGTTGATCCTTATTTTGGGACCTATAGCATCCAACCAAGAAATGCTGCATCACCCAGTTTCTATCCTGTGTTAGTCATAGTTGGTGATGGGCTTTCTGGCTTTCAGCCTGCCTGGAGCATTGAATAAAATTTAAGGCTTGTTCCTATTAGTGGGAAACTATCCATCGGGCTGTGAGTGATGGATTGACCTTTGAACCCTGTGACTTGTTAAGAATGAATAATGCCTTTTCTCTGTGAACTACAAGGTACAGCTCATCATTTTCCTTGCCTTAATTTTCTCTCCTTGTCAGTACAATGGACACAATTATTAATTATGAATACAATTATTTTTAGACTGACAAAGGCAATTTTAACCCAGTTCGGCACAATAGAAACTTGGCAGGGGGTGTTTCAAATTGGTCAGAAGTTTCACACACTTTTACACCACCGCCTTCAACAGAGTCTGGGTTTAACTTTCCTGTCACTGTAACTACCCCAAAATACATCCATCTAGTCACCTCATGCATGCCTCCTGATAGCGAGGTTCGCAATCTAATCAAACACTGGGCAAAGGTGCTGAACTCCCTGTTTGGATTTATTAGTCAATGTCTTATCTTTGAGTTCCTTAGTTCTGGTCTCAATCTCCAATAAAATGGAGCTAACGTGGGCCGATGACATGTTGCTGCTAGGAGCTGTAGTTTATGACAGAGTTTTGGAGGTTAGGGAGAGGATGTTCAGTGGTGGGCAGTTGTCCTATTAGAAAGAAATCAGTGGTGATGAATTGGTCCTAAGAAGTTTTGAAACTAAACAACATGAATCACCCATCTGTCGAAAACCTTGGGATCTTGAAAAATGACGAAATGAAGAAAACAGGAGACATTGGTTCTCATGAATCAGTTTTAATTGTCCCAACATTGGTACCTCTAAATGCTAGAGAATCGACACATTATCAGAGAGGACAGATATATTTTAATTGTGGAGGAAGGCAGATCTCTCGTGGAATTGTGTAGAGGACATTGCAATGGGCAAAGTTTCCAGCATTTCAATGTCGAGTTTTGTTTCAAAAAAATACACATGGAATAAGTTTAGTTTAACTTACAATGGAAAACAACAAGACTGGAAACTGGAAATCAAATCAAGAGACATATTAAAAGTAGGTTGTCTGTTAAATCCAAGTAAAAGGGCTCAGACAGGTGCAAGTCTCCAAAGATTTGTCCTAGATTTTGGATAAATATAGATTAGAGCCATATTTAGCAAACTCTAGTGATTTTCCTGTCGTGTTCTTCACTTTGATCCAAAGGATATTCAGAGGATATCCAGCCTTATCATGATAGGAGCTTTATTTTCTCTGACTACAAAACACACAAGGTAAATCTTACAAGTCAGGGTGCATCTACCAGCACTTCTGACTTTTCAAGGATTCACAAATTCTTCAGTCAGAAACAGACCGTTTTTCTCAGAGCTGGGAATTCAAGTCAATGTTGGTTAGTTAGAATCCAGCTGATGAAAGGCTATTGATCGGAGTTGTCAGGCAGGCTCTCCTGTGCTGAGTCTGATGGTGGGGGAGGACAGTTAAATTGGGCAACATGGTGTCAGAAGGGAAGTTGACACTTCAGTCCAATTAAGTCCAGTGCAGAAAAGATCCAGGAGGACTTTCCCATGTCCCTGTCAGTTAAGGGTCTTAACTGGACATTTAACGATCATGAAGATCCTCATCACACTGCCTCTAGAATTAACCCAAAGGTGGAAAGTGGGCTTGCTATGCAGAGGGCACATTGCACACAAAATGTATAGTGGTGTGTATGCTCCAAACTGGGGAGTCCATTGTTCAAACATAGCTGGTGCTTGTTGGAGGGACACAGCATGATGAAGGTGACCTGCTATGACCCAGCCCCTTCCCAACTCTTCCACACACACACCCCCCACACCAAACCACACCCCCCCCCCCCCCCCCCCCCAACTGTCATAATTCACCTGTGGCCTGTGATCCTGTGTGAACATACATATTGGGAGACTATCATACCAGCAGAAGCCATCACTTTCCATAAGGCTGTAGGATGTAGGAGCAGGATTATGTCATTCGGGCCATTGAGTCTGTTCCATCATCTGACCATGGCTGATATGTTTCTCAATCCCTTTCTACTGCTTTCTCCCAATAATCCTTGATCCCCTTACCATTTAAAAACCTATCTGTCTCTGTCTTAAACACACTTAATGAATTGGCCGCTATAGCTTTCTGTGGCAATGCCTTTCACAGATTAAGCACCTTTTGGCTGAAGAAAATCCTGCTCATCCCAGTTCTATAGGGTTGTCCCTTTACCCTGAGGCTGGGGCTCAGGTCCTAGTTTATTGTGCTAGCGGAAACATCTTCTCCACGTGCACTCTACCCAGGCCTCTCTGTATTCTGTCAGTTTCAGTACAGCTGCGGAATTCTG
This sequence comes from Chiloscyllium punctatum, assembly GCF_047496795.1. Taxonomy (NCBI): domain Eukaryota; kingdom Metazoa; phylum Chordata; class Chondrichthyes; order Orectolobiformes; family Hemiscylliidae; genus Chiloscyllium; species Chiloscyllium punctatum. The sequence goes on along the minus strand of NC_092779.1, from coordinate 5,946,167 downwards.
ATAGCTGAAATGAAAGCTATTGGCTGACAAGACTTCCAACCACTCCCCCACCATCCCATGATTCTGGCCAGGGATCTCTGGGTAAGTCTCTGAATGGCACTGCTTTTGGTGTGCCTTCTCAAAGAGAAGTGACAGGTGGCTCTCAACTGCTGGTCCAACCATATGAGACCGATTCCTGCCTTCTCCATTCAATTCCACACATTAACAATGTCATCTCCTCCACCAGCCCTTCCAGCACTTTCTATTCTTATTACAGATTGTCTGCAGTATTTTGTCTTTGCATCACATTTCATGCACGGTCACATCAGGACCTTGTGTGGAATTTCTATGACTTTTAAGGAATTCCACACTTCTTCCTTTTCATACATTCAGATTCATCTTTCCTTCATCTTTCCCCTCCTTATGTCTAATTATTTTGCTCCAGCTCAACTTTTCATTGTATGGTTCCCTTCCTCAGTTTCAATTATTTTCTATCCTTTTCGGGTGTCCTTTACCTCTCTGCTTTATTCTATCTTTAATTCCCTCTGTGTGATTACGCATACGTTTTTACAGAGTTAGCTGATAAAATGTAATGGGTTGAGTGGAGAGGTTATGTTTATCTTTAAACTGTTGAAAGAGACAAAGGCAATTTTTAAAAAATGCTATTTTCTAATCAGCCTGTTCAAAGCTGTTATTACACAGCTCAGGAATAGGTTTCTAATCAAACTGATCAAAGATACCTCTGGAACAGGTTAAAATTAAACTTGGGCTGTTCCCATCTCCCACCACCACTCCCCCCCTCCCCCCCTCCCCCCCCAACTCTTCCCACCTGGTCTCCTTCAATTCAAATGTGGACAATCCAAGACTATATTATTTGAGCCTCATCATGTTTCAGTCTCATACAACAGTACATTCCTGCAATTGTTTAATTCTACATGTGCAATGTCACCTGACTTCTTCCTTTATCATGTGTACATTTATTAAATTGAGACTCAAGGATGTTTTGGAGGGTAAACTTCCTTCATGTAGAGAACCATTTGAGGTTTGAATCAAAATATTGCTCCTCCTTTTAGCTCTGACTCACCAGGTTCTACAGTCACAGAGGTCTACTCTGGACAGTGTCCAAGGCGATGGTGTGGGACAGGAGATGATCTGAGGTTATGGTTACAGCCTGCTCTGAAAGTACAAGATGCTGCCTGACCTGTTTCTGAAGCTGCTTTAGATTGATGCCCTGCCCACTATGATTTGTGACCATACATTTGGCCAAAATGTTCCGCTCTGCTGCCAAGAATATCTGAAAGTGAGTTGTCAGCCAAACCTCTGGAAAAGTTGTAAACTCAGATTAGGAGCTGCTCCATGGAAACTACAGACCATTACCAACAGGCATCTCAATGATAATCAATAACCATTGCAGATTTTTAATGATCTTCTTTACAATGTTGAGAGTCAGATATAGATTGCCCTCAATGGATTTGATTGTAAAAGGCATCTATTTACTGATGGTGTCTCAGAATTTTTAGCAACCATTTGACTGTTATGTACTTTAAAACTAACTATGGTCCTAACAAGAATGATTCACTCTGTGCCTCAGCTTTTGATTACACCATGTTCATATTAGGGCTGTTCCTGCTGTCTATGGTTCTCTAAACTGTGTCAAGATATCAAAGGGAGATTTTCCTGGGTCAGTGCTCAGGTCCACAGGATTGCACGACTACATGAAGTATCAAAGTACTCAGCAAGTTGGAGCTCAGCAAGGAAAACAACCTGATTTTCCTTCTTTTCCAGGCTTTAACTGAACTAACAGCTTCAGCTTGGATTATGATCAGCCTGCCGAGATGCAGATGCAGGAAGTTCTTCCTAAGATGTATATTTAGAATTTATCTCCTGTGAATTTATTTCCAGTCACCATTCTGTAGTTAACAGCAGTTGTTTTGTTGAAATTGAATTTATATTTAAAGATTTTGGAAAACATTCATGTCTTAGTTTATTGAAACAATCCAATGTTAAGTGTGTTTTGTTTGGTACCATGCATTTGTTTTGTAATTTTTTTTTAAACAATTGAGTATATTGATGACCAGATTTGAGATAACAAGAATCCAGAGAAAGTATATTCCTGTCAGGGTGAAAGGGAAGGCTGGTATAGGGAATGCTGGATGACTAAAGAAATTGAGGGTTTGGTTAAGAAAAAGAAGGAAGCATATGTCAGGTATAGACAGGATAGATCGAGTGAATCCTTAGAAGAGAATAAAGAAATTAGCTATATACTTAAGAGGGAAATCAGGAGGGCAAAACGGGGACATGAGATAGCGTTGTCAAATACAATTAAGGGGAATCCAAAGGGTTTTTACAAATATATTAAGGACAAAATGGTAACTAGGGAGAGAATAGGTCCCCTCAAAGATCAGCAAGGCGGCCTTTGTGTGGAGCCACAGCAAATGGGGGAGATGTTAAATGAATATTTTGCATCAGTATTTACTGTGGAAAAGGATATGGAAGATATAGACTGTAGGGAAATAGATGATGACATCTTGCAAAATGTCCAGATTACAGAGGAGGAAGTGTTGGATGCCTTGAAACGATTAAAGGTGGATAAATCCCCAGGACCTGATCAGGTGTACCCGAGAACTCTGTGGGAAGCTAGAGAAGTGATTGCTGGGCTTCTCGCTGAGATATTTGTATCATCGATAGTCACAGGTGAGGTGCCGGAAGACTGGAGGTTGGCAAACGTGGTGCCACTGTTTAAGAAGGGCGGTAAAGACAAGCCAGGGAACTATAGACCGGTGAGCCTGAAGTTGGTGGTGGGCAAGTTGTTGGAGGGAATCCTGAGGGACAGGATGTACATGTATTTGGAGAGGCAAGGACTGATTCGGGATAGTCAACATGGCTTTGTGTGTGGGAAATCATGTCTCACAAACTTGATTGAGTTTTTTGAAGAAGTAACAAAGAAGATTGATGAGGGCAGAGCAGTAGATGTGATCTATATGGACTTCAGTAAGGCGTTTGACAAGGTTCCTCATGGGAGACTGGTCAGCAAGGTTAGATCTCATGGAATACAGGGAGAACTAACCACTTGGATACAGAACTGGCTCAAAGGTAGAAGACAGAGAGTGGTGATGGAGGGTTGTTTTTCAGACTGGAGGCCTGTGACCAGTGGAGTGCCACAAGGATCGGTGCTGGGCCCTCTACGTTTTGTCATTTACATAAATGATTTGGATGCGAGCATAAGAGGTACAGTTAGTAAGTTTGCAGATGACACCAAAATTGGAGGTGTAGTGGACAGCGAAGAGGGTTACCTCAGATTACAATAGGATCTGGACCAGATGGGCCAATGTACTGAGAAGTGGCAGATGGAGTTTAATTCAGATAAATGCGAGGTGCTACATTTTGGGAAAGCAAATCTTAGCAGGACTTATACACTTAATGTTGCTGAACAAAGAGACCTTGGAGTGCTCCTTGAAAGTGAAGTCATAGTTAGATAGGATAGTGAAGGCGGCGTCTGGTATGCTTTCCTTTATTGGTCAGAGTATTGAGTACAGGAGTTGGGAGGTCATGTTGCAGCTGTACAGGACATTGGTTAGGCCACTGTTGGAATATTGCGTGCAATTCTGGTCTCCTTCCTAACAGATGTTGTGAAACTTGAAAGGGTTCAGAAAAGATTTACAAGGATGTTGCCAGTGTTGGACGATCTGAGCTACAGGGAGAGGCTGAACAGGCTGGGGCTGTTTTCCCTGGAGTGTTGGAGGCTGAGGGATGATCTTATAGAGGTTTACAAAATTATGAGGGGCATGGATAGGATAAATAGACAAAGTCTTTTCCCTGGGGTTGGGGAGTCCAGAACCAGAGGGGATAGGTTTAGGATGAGAGGGGAAAGATATAAAAGAGACCTAAGGGGCAACTTTTTCACGCAGTGGATGGTATGTGTACAGAATGAGCTGCCAGAGGATGTGGTGGAGGCTGGTACAATTGCAACATTTAAGAGGCATTTGGATGGGTATATGTATAGGAATGGTTTGGAGGGATATGGGCCGGGTGCTGGCAGGTGGGACTAGATTTAGTTGGGATATCTGCTCGGCATGGACGGGTAGGACCGAAGGGTCTGTTTCGATGCTGTACATCTCTATGACTCTATGACTTGCAGATGATACCTCATTAAATTATTTTAGATCACAATTCAACATTTTTTGTGTCATTCCAAAGCAACAAAATACTCTCTTTCAAATTCTATATGATTTCTGCTAATTCATGATTTTAGATTTTCATACCAAATTTATTTTAGCGTTAAAAGCCTTCAGTCACCCCCAGTTAATCTGAATTTATGATGCATAAATCACAACCTCTTTACATCTGGGTCTGAGCTGAAACTGCCCACTCATTAAGGCCTGATGATTTATTAGCTTGTCATTATCCTGGACAACTGATTTAATCCTTCAAACCCCGTGTAATTGCTTCCCACCTTTTCATTTTAATTCCTTTGATTTTTTGCTGACAGGACAATTGTCTTTTCCTTCTTTTGTTTTAAAATTGATTCGTTCAGTACTCTTTTAATGTCCTTCCTATTTCTCCTGGCACACAGGACGTGCGAAATGACTGAACCCACTTCAATATCTTACCCTTTAGTTCTCTTTGCTCACACAGTGCAAGTGGCAATTAGCATGCAGACCACTCTTGACAGTTTCCACCCTTGGAACGAGAGAGGACTGATATTTCGTCAGCCCCATCCCTGCTGGAATCTGCCTGCAAATGATATAGAAGTGTCCGATCAAATCTTCCTCCTTCAAAGCAAGCAGAGCAAAAGATTTGGGCAAGAAAAAGCAGATTGCCCATAGAATTTAAAGGGATAAGAAGTGATCTTATTAAACGAGGTATAATTCTTGAAAAGCTTGACAAGGTAGAGCTGAGAGGATACTTGGCCTGGTTGGGGAGACATTTTTTTTATTCATTCATGACACATGCACATTGCTGGCTAGATGAGTATTTCATAGGTCATAGATGGTCACAGAAGATCATAGAAACCCTACAGCATGTAAGCAGGCTATTTGGTCTATTGAGTCCACACCAACGCTCTGAAGAGCATCCCACCAGACCCACCCCCTTACCCTATTCCTGTATCTCTGCGTTTCCCATGGCTAACCCACCTCACCTGCACATCTTTAGACTGTGGGAGGAAACCACAGCACTTGGAGGAAACCCACACAGACACAGGTGCGCCATGAGTCGTCAAGAGCCAAACACATTGCTATGGGTCTAGGGGGCACATGTAGGCCAGACCAGGTAAAAGTAGCAAATTTTCTCCCTGGAAGAACATTAAGAAACCTGATGAGTTTTTATGACAATTAACAATGATCACATGATCACCATTCGACTAGTTTTTTAAAAAATTGCAGCTTGTAATTGAACTCAAGTTTTACCACCTGCCATGGTGGAATTCGAACCCAAGTCTCCAAAGCATCCATCTGGGATTCTAGACTGGCTTTAAAACAGAGATAGATGGGTTCTAGATTAGGAAGGGGTCAAGGGTTATGGGGAGAAAGCAGGAGAATGGGCTTAGAAACATATCAGTCACGATCAAACTCGATGGGCCAAACGACCTAATTCTGCTCCTATAACGAATGGTCTTACGGATTGCTACTCTAGTTCCATTAACATTACACCACTCATTCTCAAATGTTGCAGTGGTGCCAAAGCAATTTCTAAACTCATAAAATAAAGAGAGAACCTGCTGGAGAAACTCATCAACTCACACAGCCTCTGGAGAGACAGACAGACAGACAGAGAGTACAGTGCAACTGCTTCTGAAGTATTTTGATTTTATTTGATCATCTCATATGTTTTTAGTAATGAAAGTGCCAACATTGCCCATTGGAATATTGGAACCAGTGTTCAACATTAAGAATTAAGGATTTGTTTTTGACTATTCATCAGCTGTATTGAGCTATCTTCTTAAAGCCGCTCATATAATCAGATAGGAACATTTTGAAATCTTTTGACAATTGGATCATTTGATGGACTATCTTCCCTCGGAAGAAGTGGCCTTCCCTCCCTCCAGGCACTACACTGATCCATTCCTATTCTCGAAATCCTTCTACACTGACATATTGCCCAAATAGGTTTCCAATCGATCAAGTGGACTACATTGTTAAAAATAAACAGATTGCACTTGAAAGAACGGTCACATTTTTACATCCACACCATACAGTTTTCAGTTGTCCCTGTATTTGAGACAAAGAATTAATGAGGAATTATTAGATTGGGCTAAGGAAGATTAGTTAGATACAATCTGTACATTTTTAAGATTCTGCTCTATAGCTCTACATTGAATGATGTCACAATGTCCCAATGGACCAAATCCATTTCAAATCAATTATATTGGAGTGTCTGTGGTAGGACACTGATAGTACAAATAGAGTCACAGAATTATACAGTACGAAAGCAGATCCTTCGATCCCACTGATCCATGCTGACCAGATGTCCCAATCTGACCTAGTCCCATTTGTCAACAGTTGGCCTATATCCCTCTAAACCCTTCCTATTCATATTCGAAAAGTATGACGCAGGGAAAGCACAGCAGGTCAGGCAACATCCGAGGAGTAGGAGAGTCGATGTTTTGACCCATCCAGATGCCTTTTCAATGATGCAATTGTACCAGTTTCCACAACTTCCTCTACCAACTCATTCTATACATGCACCACCTTCTGTGTGAAAAAGTAACCCTTCAGGTCCTTTCTAACCCTTTCTATTCTCACCTTAAACCTATGCCCTCTAGTTTTGGGCTCCCCCACCCTAAATATGCCCCTCATGATTTTATATACCTCAAAAGGTCACCCCTCAGACTCCAACGTTCCAGGAAAAAAAAGCCCCAGCCTATTAATCTTCTCCCTATAGCTCAAACACTCCAAAACCTGCAACATCCTTACAAATCTTTTCTGTACCCTCTCAAGTTCAACAGCATGCTTCCTTTTGAAGAGTGACCAAAATTCAATGCAGTATTCAAAAACTGGTCCCACCAATGTCCTGTACAGCTGCAACATGACATCCCAACTTCGATACTCAATATTCAAACCAATGAAGGCAAGTGTGCCAAATGCCTTCATCACCACCCTGTCCACCCGTGATTCCACTTTCAAGGAACTATGCTAAGTCTAAAGGTTATTGGTTCAAGCCCCATTCCAGCGCTTTTCTTTATTCACTTGTTGGATGTGGGTATCGCCTGTTAGGCTGACATTTATTGCCCGTCCCTCGTTGCCCCTCGCAAAGATGTTAGTGAGCTGTCTTCTTGAACTGCTGCAGGCCACATGCTGTGGGCTGACTCACAATGCTATTAGGGAGGGAATTCCAGGATCTTGAACCAGTGACAGTGAAGGAATGGCAATATATTTCCAAGTCAGGATTGTGAGTGGCTTGGAGGAGAACTTGAAGGTGGTGGTGTTCCCATGTATCTGCTGCCCTTGCCTTTCTCAATGGAAGTGGTCATGGTTTAGAAGGTGCTGTCTGACGATCTTGGGTCAGTTTCTGCAGCACAGCTTGTAGATGTTACACAGTGCGCCTACTGAGCGTCAGTGGTGGAGGGAATGGATGCTTGTGGATGTGGTGTCAATCAAGCAGGCTGATTACTCCAGGATGATGCCATTTTTGAATGTTGTTGGAACTCCACACATCCAGGCAAGTGGGGAATATTCTATCACACTCCTGACTTATGCCTTATAGATGGTGGACAGGTTTTGGGGAGTCATGAGGTGAGTTACTCACGACAGGTTTCCTAGCTTCTGACCTGCTCTTGTAGCCACTATGTTTTTTTTGTGGTGAGTCCAGTTGAATTTCTGGTCAATGGAAACTCCCAGGATGTTGATAGTGGAGGATTCCATGATCGAAACACCATTGAATATCAATGGGTGGTGGTTAGATTGTCTCTCATTGGTGACGGTCATAATTTGGCATTTGTATGGTGCGAATTATGTCAACCCAAGCCTGGATGTTGCCCAAATCTTATTGCATTTGGATATGGACTGCTCAGTATCTGAGGAGTCACAAACTGTGCTGCACATTGTGTAATCACCTCTGACCGTATGATGGAGGGCAGGTCATTGATGAAGCAGCTGAAGATGGTTGGGCCTAGGACACTACCCTGAGAAACTCCTGCAGAGAAGGTGACTAACCTTCAATAACCACAATCACCTATCTGTGCGTCAGGCATGACTCCAACCACCTGAGAGTTTGCCCCCTGATACCCATTAATTCCGGTTTTGCTATGGGCACCTTGATGCCACACTCAGTCGAATGCAGCCTTGATGATAAAGGCTATCACTCTCACCTCACATTTGGAATTCAGCTCTTCTGTCCATATTTAAAACAAGGCATATTTAATGAGGCCAGGAGCTGAGTGACCCCCTGGTGGAACCCAAACTTGGCCTCATTGAGCAGGTTATTACAGAGCAGGTTATTACAGAGCAAGTGCTGCTTGATAGCACTGCTGATGAAACCTTCCATCACTTTACTGATGATTGAGAGTAGACTGATGGGGCAGAAATTGGCTGGGTTGGATTTGTCCTGATTTTTATGTACAGGACACAAAGGAACAATTTTCCACATTATTGGGTACATGCTGTGTTGTAACTGTACTGGAGAAGGGCTCATGCCCGAAATGTCGATTCTCCTGCTCCTTGGATGCTGCCTGACCTACTGCGCTTTTCTAGCAACACATTTTCAGCTCTGATCTCCAGCATCTGCAGTCCTCACTTTCCCTGTAACTGTACTGGAACAGCTTGGCGAGGGGAGTGGCAGTTCTGGACCACAAGTCTTCAGCACTATTGCTAGAAATTTGTCAGGGCCAATCGCCTTTGCAATATCCCGTGTCTCCAATAGTTTCTTGATATCACAAAGAGCAAATCGGATTGGCTGGAGAATGATATCTCTAATGCTAGGGACCACTGGAGGTGACTGAGATGGATCATCCACTCGGCACTTCTGGCTGAAGATTGTTGTGAGTGCTTCAGTCTATCTTTTACACTAATGTGCTCCATCATTGAGGATAGGGATATTGGTGGACCTTCCTCTACCAGTGAGCTATTTAATTGTCCACTACCATTCACAATTGGAGGACTGCAGAGCTTGGATTTGATCAATTGGTTGTGGGATTGCTTAGCTCTGTCTATCATTTGCTGTTTATGCTGTTCGGCAAGTAGTCCTGTTTGGTGGCTTTACCACATTAACACCTCATCTTCCAGTACACCTGGTGCTGCTCCTGGCATGACCTCCTGTACTCTCCATTGAACCAGGGTTGATCCCCTGGCTTGATGGGAATGGTTAAGTGGGGGATATGCAAGACCATGAGGTTACAGATTGTGCTGGAGTACAGTTCTGCTGCGGTTGATGGTCCACAGTGCCTCATGGATGCCCCGTCCTGAGCTGTGAGATCTGTTCAAAGTCTGTCCCATTTAGCACGGTGATAGTGCTACACAACATGATGAAGGGTATTCTCAGTGTGAAGGCAGGACTTTGTCTCTACAAGGACTGTGCAGTAGTTTCTCTTACAGTACTCTCATGGACAGAGGCATCTGCAGCTAGCAGATTGGTAAGAATGAAGTCAAGTATGTTCCTCCCACTTGTTGGTTCCCTCACCACCTGCCACACACCCAGAGGAGCAGCTATATCCTTTAGGACCCAACTAGTTCCATCAGTAGTATTGCTGCCGGGCCACTTTTGGTGGTTGGACATTGAAATCCCCCATCCAGAGTACATTTTGAGCATGAGAAGCTAGTCTGACACTTCAGAGACTGGCAACCGGGACAGGGGAGCATGCAGTGTTGTATGGGGCATGTTCACTTCATGGTATTTTCACTGGACAAGTAATCCAGAAATCCAGGTAATGTTCTGGGCACTTGGCAATGTGGTTAACTTTCAACTAGCAAGCCACTCAGTTGTAGCCAGCACCGAAACATCTCAAAAAAAGAGAAACTGGATGTACCATTTGCCACTAGCTTAGGCACTGGAAACAATAGATATAAATATAGCCCATCAGCAGGAATACAGGCAGAGAGCCTGACGGGTGGAGAGATAAGTGCTTATCTCATTTATCTCTCCACCCTTCAGGCTCTCTGCCTGTATTCCTGATGAAGGGCTTTTGCCCGAAACGTCGATTTTACTGCTCCTCAGATGCTGCCTGAACTGCTGTGCTCTTCCAGCACCACTAATCCAGAATCTGGTTTCCATCATTTGCAGTCATTGTTTTTACAAATATAGCCCAGTCCACCCTGCACACTCCTCCTTCCTGCATGTCGGATCTTGATCTAAAACTGGGAGAGACTGGTTAAGCAACACCCTGAAATGGTCATATTCCACACAATATTCCAGGCACCACCATCACCATCCCTGGGTCAGTCTGATCCCACTGATAGGAGAGAACCAGTAGAGGTGGAGCACAGTGGTATAAGGTCAGAAGGGTTTGATCTTGAGAGTCCTCAACACTGACTTTAGATTCCATGAAGTCTCATGGCATCAGGTCAAACATGGGCAGAGGTGGCAGGGGCACCTGTGTGGGTGGCTTCAATGTCCATGACCAAGAGTGGTTCAACAGTAGCACGACTGATAGAGCTGATAAGGTCCGAAAGGGCATGGCTGCCAGGGTGTGCCTACCACAGATGGTGCAGGAATTCATCATAAAGGAAAAATGTATTTGACCTCATCCTCATCAAACGACCTACCACAGAAACATCTGTCCATGACAGAATTGGTGAGAATGACCGTCACACAGGCCTGGAGAAGAAGTCCTGTTTCCACATTAAGGATGCTCCATTGTGTGTGTGACTCTACCACTGTGTTAAAAAGGATAGACCTCAAACAGGGCAACTCAAAACCAGCCTCTGGTTTCTTGTGTTCTGTCCTGTTCCTTGTTGAATGAAGGAGTTATATTCACTATTTTCTAATGAGTGCAATCTTCCCCAAAACAAGGGAGTTGGGGAAATTAAAACCAATTAAAACCATCTCCCTCACCACTTCTTTAATGATCCTTGAATAAAATTATACAAGACCCAGCACTTGGCAGTCCCTTAATTCAAGGTACTGTTTCACTGGTGATTGCGATTTCCCGAATTCCTTCTTCCCTTCCATTTCCTTGTATCGTCTTTATTGAAGACTGAGACAAAATACCTGTTCAATTTACTTTCCGTTTCCTTACTTTCCGTTTTTATTCTGTAGTTCAGTGCTTTAAAAAAATTCCAACAGCCAAATATTATTACAACAAGCAGGCATGACCAGCAACTTTCCTTTCGGAAAACTGGACCAAAATAAATATTCTGGAGTGTCATCACCCTTTAAACACAGAACAGGTCAAATGTGATGTGTATGTAGCCTTCCTGAAAGAACCAAAGTGAAGGCGAAATGCTAAAGAAGTGTTAGTAACAATGATGGGAATGTGAAGTCCCAGAATGAGTCACTAACTTCAATTATTCCATTAAATATTTAAGGCACTCTCTGTAATAAAACACAAATAAGCAGAATTTTATTTGCTCTGTCTGACATTTTCTGTTATTATCGTTCAGCTTCAACTTACTCAGGTGATGGGCCATGTCTGCCTTTCTCAGGAATAAACTTGCGATTGGGAAGGTCCACTGGGAATTCTTTGTCACTGTGTAAACTCAGCTAAAAGCATTTTTACTCAAAACAATGGCATTTGAGGAGCATGGATGGTTTTATGTCACGTATATCAGAATAGTAGAAATGCTGCTATGATAAATGTAACATTTCAGCCCCACCAGCTCAGAAAAGATGTTGCCTACGTAAGCACATCAATATTCATTATGTGTTTTTACTGTTCAGTGCAAGGGAAGAAAGTGAGGAAAAATGACCAGTCATACAGTATCAGGGGAAGGCAATGGCCGAGTGACATTATTGCTAGATTGTTAATCTCGAGACACAGGTAATGTTCTGGGGACCTGGGTTCGAATCCAGTCATGGCAAATGGTGGAATTTAAGTTCAACAACAAAAAAATCTAAAGTTAAGGGACTGATGATGACCATGGAATCACTGTTGGGAAAAAACTCTGCTTCATTGATATCCTTGAGGGAAGAAATCTGCTACCTTCCCTGCTCTGGCCTATGTGTGACTCCAGACCCAATGTGGTTGATTCTTAACTGTTCTCCAGGGATGGATAATAAATACTGCCCCAGCCAATGACTCCCACATCATGTGAGTGATTTTTTTTTAAAAGTGCAGCACACAGGTGCCTGGGCTCTCATTGTGGGAAATGCCATCGGTGATCCCCATTTCGGACAGTCCTAGAATTGGAAAGGTTCCTGCTTGACAAGGAGGCTGTGAAAGGTCGCTTTTTGGAAGCAGCTCCACACAGTGTCAGTGCACCTGCAAATCTTTGTTTGAGGTGCCCGGTGGGAGGGGGCAGGAGCAAACAAAGAAAATGGCCATGATTCAGGAATGGACCCCCATCTCGGCCCAATCTCTGTTAGATCGTTATCTGGACATATTGGTGGCCATGTTACTGCAAGGTGAATACCAAGCAAATGTCAGAATGGAGTGTCTCTGGCCCTTGACCACAGCTCTCTGATCTGATGGCTTTCTTGTCAACAGCACTACACAGCAATGACCTGCTCACTGATGGTGTGTTTGGGTTCTTCCACCTTATTGTAGCTTACGTCTAAACATGAAACAAAGACCAGAGCATGAGAATGGAGAAGGGAATGACTGCCATCACATCAAGGTTGCATTGGGTCAAATGTCACTTCAAGGAGCTCCAGGAACATTGAAGTTAATGCGAATCACAGAGAAACTTTCTCTGCTGGTTGAGGTTAGACTTAACATAAGAAAAGTTGGTTCTGATTGTTGAAAGCCAAACATCACAGGACCAAGGCACCTCTGCAGGAGTTCTTTAGAGTCATCTCTGAAGCCCAACTATGTTCAGCTGTTTCATCAATAACTGCTTCTTGATCATATCGACAGAAGTGTAGATGTTCACTAATGATTGTGCAATATCACCTCAGATAACAAGCCAGTCCATGCGTGTATGCAACGGGAGAACTGGTGAACATTCAGGGTTAGCAATAAGCAACAAGCATCATTTGTGCTACAAAAGTGCTAGGCAAGGACCATCTCCAACAACTGATTATCTACCACCCTTTGACATTCAGTAGCTCTGCCAACACTGAATTGCTCTCTATCAGGGGTTACAACTGACCAGAAACTGAACTGGGCTAGTATATAAATACAAGAGCCAGGTCAGAGGCTGGGAATTCTGCGGTGAGTAACTCATCTCTTGACCCTCCGAAGCCTGTCCACTATCTATAAGACACATATCAAGAGTGTGATGGAATACTCCCCTATTGCCTGGACGGATGCAGCTCCAATAACACTCAAGAAACTTAATCCCATCCAGGACAAAGCAGCCCACTTGATCAGTGCCATGAAAATGAATCATCAGTTCAAATTACTTGAATAGTGAATGTTTTAAGTACAACATATGCTCACGAACATAAAAGACCATAAGGCAGGAGCAGAAATTAGGCCATTCAGCCCATTGAGTCTGCTCTGCCATTCAATCATGCCTGATATGTTTCTCAACCCCATTTTCCCACTTTCTCCCGTCACCCATGATCCCCTTGATACTCAAGAACCTATCTCATTCATAAATATACTTAATGACTTGACTTCCAGAGTCTTCCGTGGCAATGAATTCCACAGATTCACCACTCTCTGGCTGAACAAATTTCTCCTTATCTCTATTCTAAAAAGATCTTCCTTTTACTCTAAGGCAGTGGCCTCCGGTCTTAGTCTCTCCCAACATCCACTCTGTCTCGCCCATTCAGTATTTCGTAACTTATATCCTTCTAAACTCTATCAAGTATAAACCCAGAGTCCTCAACCATTCTTCATATGTTAAGCTTTTCATTCCTGGGACCATTCTTGTGAACCTCCTCTGAACACTCTCCAGGGCCAGTACATCCTTCCTGAGATATGGGGTGCAGACCTGTGCACAATACTCCAAATGTGGTCTGACCAGAGCCTTATAGAGCCTCAGAAGTACATCCTTGCTTTTATATTCTAGTCCTCCCAAAATAAATGCCATCATTGCATTTCCCTTCCTAACTACTGACTACAACCTACAAGTTTACCTTGAGAGAATTCTGGACTAGCACTCTAAGTCTCTTTGCATTTCAGACTTCTGAATCTTCTCCCCATTTAGAAAATAGCCCATGCCTTTATTCTTCCTCCCAAAGTGCATGACCTCACACTTTCCCACGTTGTACTCCATCTGCCACTTCCTTGCCCACTCTCCTAACCTGTCCAACTCCTTAGGCAGCCTCCCCGCCTCCTCAATGTTACCTGTCCCTCTATCTATCTTTGTATCATCTGCAAACTTAGCCAAAATTTTGTGAGAAGAAAGACATACATGCCAAAAGTTGGCTGGGGATGTAACTTCAACAGCTGTCTCAAATTCCTATGTAGAATGCATTGAGTTCTTTGAGTCATTGAATGTCACACCAGCAAACTGTCAAAGGACTTCAGGTAGACACATTCCAAGGTTGAAAAAGGCAGATCATCACCACCTTCTCAAAGTTAAAAATCACACAACATCAGGTTATAGTCCAACAGATTTATTTGGAAGCGTTAGTTCTCGGAGCACTGCTCCTTCATCTGGTGGTTGTGGAGTATAACTTTGTAAGGCACAGAGTTTATAGCAACCTGCTAGTGTGATGCAACTGAAATTATATATTGAAAATGACCTGGAAATTTTAAGTTATTCTCAAAGTCAGTTCATGATGCACAACACATATCCTACAAAATTATGTGAAACAATAATTGAGGAGTAATCTCAGTTATTACGTTGCACAAACTAACAATGAAGGTCTGCCTTTTGGCAATTTTGTCAACATGGTGTTGCACTTCTACCCAACTTACAAATAAGTGTGCCACAAGTTTGACAAGGCCCTTATAGTTGGCACCAGATTTATGTGAAGCCTAAATCCAAATATAACATGGGCCAATGATAATTAAGAATCTTTCTCACTTCGTCTTTCCCAGTATTGCACGTAGATGATAGTACAAACCGGAATGACCTGTTTATTGACAAACCTCTCAAGAGAAATTGATCTGAGAAAATGTGCAATTAATATTGCTCACTAAGTGCAACTCAGCTGCAAATTAAAATATATTGTGTTCATTCAGGCATGTTTACATGCAAAATGTAATCATAATTCGAAAACTGTGGGAATGTGAGGGCAATTATTGTAGAGTTAAGTCCGAGAATCATAAATTATATAACAGAGCTCCATATGATATTCTGCACTATTCCAGAGCAGACATTAACCAGAGCATTAAGTATGCTGAAAAATTCAATGTGATGTTAGATTATGTTATGGTTTTCTGCAGGAATGCGACATTTTCCAGACAGTGATACAGTCATTGAGTACCTTGGGTCCAACCAGTCCGTGCCAAACATAATCCCAAATTAAACTAGTCCCACCTACCTGCTCCTGGCCCATATCCCTCCAAATCTTTTTTATTCATGTACTTATCCAAATGTCTTTTAAACGGTATAATAGCACCCACGACCACTACTTCCTCAGGAAGTCCATTCCACATATGAACCACCCCCTGTGTAAAAAAAATTAAATCTCTCTCCTCTCATCTTAAAAATGTGCCCCCAAGTCTTGAAATGTCCCATCTGAAGGAAAAGAAATCACTATTAACTCTATCTATACCCGTCATCATTTTATGAACTTCTGATCAGTGATATTTTCACCTCTTGGTTCATAGTGAGAGATGAATAAAAGTAATGCATAACTATCCAATCATTATCATATCGTTGTTTACTGTAGCTTGCTTGGTGGAATTTGGATGGCATATATTCTACTACTGACCGGTGACTATAAATCATGAGATTGTTTCACATGAGAAGAGGCAATTCTGGGGCATCCTGAGGATGAGAAAAATAAGAAAAGTGCAAGATTCCCTTTTCTCATTTTGTAATCTTGATCTTGGCTTCAGCATTGAGATTTTATTTGAGATTTCCAAACAATCTTACATGAGAATTTTCAAAGCTATTTCCATTTTTTGCAGATACTTTTCCGTGAAGCTGAGAAGCTTATTTTGCATGGACCGTATGTCCTCACTTGCCTGGTGTGTACTGCAAGGTTCCAGCCATCAATGAGACCTTGTAAAATTAGCTACTAACATGGTGGTGAGAGAAGTTTGAGAGTTCATCAGTAAAATATTCTGTGGCTCTCAGACATCTTAGTGCCGACGATGATCAAATTTGATCTTACTTTGTTTCCTTTAATTATCTGCATGTCAAAGTGATTTAGCATAAACGGTCATCTTAGACAGAACACTGACATGGAGCCAATTCAGGGACAAAGGAAAAAATGACCATTATATAGATCATATTAATCCAAGTGACATTGGACAGTGCCCTCAATAACTTTGCCATAACATTGGATGATTTGATTTCACAATGTTACTAATGTATCCCAGGATTTGATTTTGTTTTTATTAGATTCACCAGTCCTTATTGTGGTGAGTCTATTATAACAACCCAATCCCAGTCAGATTTAATCTGTGCTAATTGTGTTCAATTCATCTTGTACTTTCAGAGGAGATGTTAAATCATGTTTAATAGTACTTCCAGAAAATTTAGCATGTAGTTGCAGCAACTGATTTGGAAGACAAATAGACTGTTGGTGTTTATTGCAAGGAAACTGAAGTTTACAGTCGGGATGTTTTACTGCAACTATATAGAGTCTCTAGTGAAGACACACCTGAAGTACTGTGTTTTATTTGAAATGGATATAAATGCATGCCAAGGAGCTCAGTTAACTTTGACTTGACTCATTTCTGTGATGAAGGAGTTATGATGTAAGGAAATGTTCAGTAGGTTGTGCCTACCCTCATTGGAGTTTAGAAGAATGAGAGGTGATTTTATTGAAACATATAAAATCATGATAGAGCATTATTGGGCATGTGCCATGAAAATACAAGATAAGAAATAGGATCTTAAGTGTGCCAAATGGCCTGTTGAGCTTACTCCACCATTCATCATGATCATAGCTGATGTTTAGCTTGAATGCCAATCTCCAGCCTTTTCCACACACCCTTGATTCCCTGCAGTACATCATACAAGGCCTTAATGATATACAATCGTGGTACAGTCAGGACCCTCATGTAGAGAATTCCAATTGTTCTCCCAAACCTCCAAAATAAAGGAATTTCTCATCAATTCCATCCCAGGCGATCAGCCTCTTCATCCTATACTTGTGCCCCTCATCCCATGCTTTAAATTTTCTGACCAGTATTTACTCTGTCAAGCCCATCAGAATATTAAATGCTTGAATGTGGTCACCTCTCATTCTTCCAAACTTCAGACTATACAAACCCAGTTTAGACAGTCTCTCATCATCGGACAATCCTTCATCTCAACAACTAATTTTGGGAATCTGCAATGCAATTATATCATCCCTTAAATACAGCAAACATGATTTCACTCCCCTGTCCAATTTCAGCAAAATATCTTCACTCCTGTATTTGTAATAAAGGCCAAAATGTTAATGGCAGGGGAGGTGCTGGCATCATGGCAGCATCAATAGTGGGGTTATCTAGATCTGAAAATGTGTTGCTGGAAAAGCGCAGCAGGTCAGGCAGCAACCAAGGAGCAGGAGAATCAACGTTTCGGGTATGAGCCCTTCTTCAGGAATGGCTTATCTAGATCGCGGGGGCTAATGATCTGGGGACATGGGCTCAAATTCTGCTGTGGCTGATAGTTAAAATTTGAATAAGATAAGAGCATTCTGGAATTACAAGCTGAGGAATAGTGACTGTGTAACTGTTATTGTTTGTTGTAAAAACATAACTGGTTCACGAACGTCTTTTCGGGGAAGGAAATCTGCCATCCTTACCTGGTCTGGCCATCATGTGAACTCCAGACCCACAACAATGTGGGTGACTCTCAGTTACCTTCTGTAAAGCTACAACAAGAGATGAACAACAAACACTGAGTTTACCACTATGACCCACCTCCCAGAATAATGAACAAAAATTATTGCTGCACCAATATACTGGCATTCTGAATTCCAGCACGGTGACTCAGTGGTTAGCATCTGTTGTCTCATAGCACCAGGGACCTCTGATCGATTCCATCCTCTGATGACTGTCTGTGTGGAGTTTGCACAATCGCCCCATGTATGGGGGTTTCCTCTGAATGCCCTACTTTCCTCCCATAATCCAAAGATGTGCAGGTTAGGGTGGATTGGCCATGCTAAGTTGCCCATAGGGTCCAGGGATGTGTAGGCAAGGTGGGTTAGGCATTGGAAAAGCAGGGTGGGTCTGGGTAGGATGCTTTTTGGAGGAGTGTCAATGTGGGCTGAGTGGCCTGCTGCTGCACTGTAGACAATAGACAATAGACAATAGGTGCAGGAGTAGGCCATTCTGCCTTTCGAGCCTGCACCACCATTCAATATGATCATGGCTGATCATCCTTAATCAGTATCCTGTCCCTGCCTTATCTCCATAACCCTTGATTCCACGATCCTTGAGAGCTCTATCCAACTCTTTGTTAAATGAATCCAGAAACTGGGCCTCCACTGCCCACTGGGGCAGAGCATTCCACACAGCCACCACTCTCTGGGTGAAGAAGTTTCTCCTCAACTCTGTCCTAAATGGTCTACCCTGTATTTTTAAGCTGTGCCCTCTGGTTCGGCACTCACCCATCAACGGAAAAGTGTAGGGATTTCTATGATTGTGCCAAAGTAGATTTGTTCTTTGTGGGATATTGCCGTGTGCAATTTGGTTGTTACTTTTGACCCTAAGTGTTGTAAAGCATCTCGAGGATGTGAAAGATCCTGCAGGAAAATAAGTTCCTCCTTCCCTTTCCTGATTCACGTGGTAGCTATTGGGATTTGAAAGTTTCAAATGTTATCGCTCACCTGTCTGGAATTTTCCTCAGTAAAGCAAAGGACTGCACATGCTGGAAATCTTAAACAAAAACAGAAATTGATGGAAAAACTCAACAGGTCTGTCAGCATTTGTGGAAAGAAAGCAGAGGTAATGTTTCAAGGCTAGTCCTGAAGAAGTCAGCTTTAAAAACTAACTCTGTTTTCTCTCTGTCAGACTTAGTGAGTTTCTCCAGCACTTTCTGTTTTTTTTCATGGATTCTAAAATTTTTTTTAAACCCTCTGCATTAAAATAAAATACTGCAGCTATAGGAAATCTGACATCAGAACAAAAATGTTTGGATTTCTTAATGGGTCAGGTAGCAACCGTGGAGAGAGAAAACGAGTTTATTGATTATATTTCTGAGTGGGTGCAAGTTTCTAACACTGGGATGATATCCATGTTCCAAATGTATAAGAGTCCATGTGCTGCCTGTATGGTTCCCCAGAGGCAGCTTGTTAACAGCCTACCTTCGTGCAGTTGGGCTGACAGGTGACGGGTGGGATGTGTGAGCTTGGCACACCAGTTGGAGCAACCGAGGCAATAGGAGGCTAACATGGGGACAGAATGCTTGTAGTCTTTCGTGTGAGTTTACCTTCAACAAGCTGTTTTACCTGATATGATAGTGTTTATATTACCTTCTTCACCTCCTAGTGTGAGTAGCTCTAGGCTCCATATCCAAAGAAGGATGTGCTGGCATTGGAGGGTATCCTGGGAAGGTTTAAAAAAATGATCCCAGGGATGAAGGGCTTGTCATTTGTGGAGCAGTAAGGATTTTGGGTCTGTAGTTGATGGAGTTTAGAGCGATGAAGGGAGACCTGATTGAAGCTTATAGAATACTGAGAGGCCTGGATACGGTGGAAGTGGAGAAGGAGTTTGCAGTGGTAGGAAAGATTAGGACATCAGGCCACAGCTTCGGAGTGAAAGGGTGACCCTTTAGAACTGAGATGAGGAGGAATTTCTTCAGCAAGAAGACGGGGAATCTGTGGGACTCATTGCTTCAAAAGGCTTTGAATGACAAGTCATTGTGTATTTAAGACAGAGATAGATAGGTCTTTTATTAGTATGGGAATCAAGGCTTGTTGGGAGAAGGCAGGAGAGTGGAGTTGAGAATCCTATCAGCCATGATCAAATGCAGGGGCAGATCTGATGGGCCAAATGGCCTAATTTATCTCCTATATCTTACTGTCTTATGGTGATGTAATAAACTGGGTGTGGGCATCACAATATTGAAAAATTTAACAAAGATTTATTGCAATCAACTATTATTTATAACCATTACATCCTTGTGCACATATGCCCCTCAGCTGATATTAAGGTATTGTGTTACAACAGAGAAGCATCCTCCCAGTAGCATGTCACACTTCTAGTGCTCTGAAGTAAGATGGAATCTGAGATCTTTATCTCCTCTGTTCATTTATTCTGATGTGGTAATGATGCAGTGAGCAAGTTACTTGAAGGTACAGTAATGTATGACAATACAGAACAGACTTCATCCACAATGTGGAGGTGTGGTGTTGGACTGGGATGGACAAAGTTAAAAATCACACAACACCAGATTATAGTCCAACAGGTTTATTTAGAAGCACTAGCTTTCAGAGCACTACTCCTTCATTAGGTAGCTGTGGAGCAGGATCATAAGACACAGAGCTTATAGCAAAAGATCACAGTGTAATCCAACTGAAACAATATATTGTTGTATGATTTTTATCTTCATCCATGATGCAGAGTCACTCCAACAGCAAAACGATCTCATTTACATTAAAAAATAATTGGGCTCTGATTACCTGCCTGTCTCATTGGAAAGGATTGCCAATACTTTATTGAACCCAGTTTCAGGAGGTTGTCAGGAGACAGATGGGAGTGTACCACCACCACCCTCAATCCCACACTCCTCTGCACTTATGCCCTACACTCTGGTCCCCAGCTGCTTTCAATCTGATCTCCACAGGGACCATAATGATTCTTCACTTCCTCAAACTGTTGTCTGACCATGTTGACTATGTTTCCAGCCTTCTCTGCTTTCATGTTAATCCACACTGTGGCATTAGTGGCATTTTGAGCTGACTTTTGCTTTCTAATGTACTATCGTCTGTTTGGTAGTGTCTCCCTTTGTTTCTGAAGTCAAACTATTGAGTGAAATGTAAAAGAACAATGTTACAGTACCAATCCTCTCACTAAACCTAGTAAGAAATCAATCTACAGGACTCTCAGTTCCTATTCTTTAAATAACTTTGCATCTAGTCACATACTCTACTCGGGAGTCTCTAAGCCTCACAGCTTAATTACAAGTCTTGTGTGTTGATCCTTATCAAAATTCTTCTGATAGCATGAGTAAGCTATATTACATGGAACTCCACAGAACACTATTCTGTAGCATAGTTAAAGAGATCAAAGGCACCTGTCAGATGTGATCTTCCCATCTAAGCCATGCTGTCTATTACTGAAAAGTTCATTCCTGGACAGACACAAATTCAGTCAAATGTTCAGTACGGTTTCTGTGATTTACCTGACAACTGAAAGTTGTTGGCTAAGCCCATAGCTGCAAGAAGCATGATTTGTCAGCCTAGATAAATACTTTAAAAACTCACCAGCAGCAAGAACATATTCATTATAATAAATTCTTGCCACGAAAACCTTTGCTGGTTTCCCTCAATGAGTACAATATATGCCGTCTGACTGAGTGTTTCTTGTGCATTTGAACCACTGTAACACATCCAGAATCCCAGTCCTCAAATCCCCATGTGATGTTTCAGGTTCTAGTTACAATCAAACATTCCTATAACTTCCTTGACAAACACTTACAGAAATGAGGAGTCTGGTGTTTCCATTGTTTTCTTCTTCTTCATCAGCCTCATCACTTACATTCCTTAAAATTTACTACAGAGGAGGTCTCAGGCTCTAACTTTCTGAGAGGATTGATATTTGTGCTTATAGTTGGTGCATTCATTGAAATGGATGGAAGATCAAAGGCCCAAACCCCATGATTTCCAATTACTATAAGACCATAAGAAATTGCAACAGGAGTAGGCCATTCAGCCCCTCAAGCCTGCTCCACCATCAATAGAATCATGGCTGAGCTAAAAATGTGTTGCTGGAAAAGCGCAGCAGGTCAGGCAGCATCCAAGGAACAGGAGAATCAACGTTTCGGGCATAAGCCCTTCTTCAGGAATGAGGAAAGTGTATCCAGCAGGCTAAGATAAAAGGTAGGGAGGAGGGACTTGGGGGAGGGGCGTTGGAAATGCGATAGGTGGAAGGAGGTCAAGGTGAGGGTGATAGGCCGGAGTGGGGTGGGGGTGGAGAGGTCAGGAAGAAGATTGCAGGTTAGGAAGGCGGTGCTGAGTTCGAGGGATTTGACTGAGACAAGGTGGGGGGAGGGGAAATGAGGAAACTGGAGAAATCTGAGTTCATCCCTTGTGGTTGGAGGGTTCCTAGGCAGAAGATGAGGTGCACTTCCTCCAACCGTCGTGTTGCTATGGTCTGGTGATGGAGGAGTCCAAGGACCTGCATGTCCTTGGGGGAGTGGGAGGGGGAGTTGAAGTGTTGAGCTATGGGGTGGTTGGGTTGGTTGGTCCGAGTGTTCCAGAGGTGTTCTCTGAAACATTTCCCCTCCCCCCCACCTTGTCTCAGTCAAATCCCTCAAACTCAGCACCGCCTTCCTAACCTGCAATCTTCTTCCTGACCTCTCCGCCCCCACCCCACTCCGGCCTATCACCCTCACCTTAACCTCCTTCCACCTATCGCATTTCCAACCCCCCTCCCCCAAGTCCCTCCTCCCTACCTTTTATCTTAGCCTGCTGGACACACTTTCCTCATTCCTGAAAAAGGGCTTATGCCCGAAACGTTGATTCTCCTGTTCCTTGGATGCTGCCTGACCTGCTGCGCTTTTCCAGCAACACATTTTCAGCTCTGATCTCCAGCATCTGCAGTCCTCACTTTCTCCTAGAATCATGGCTGAGCCAAGATTTCTCATGTTTACTTTCCTGCCTTTTCCAAATAACCCTTGATTCCCTACTCATCAATAATCTACCTATTTTGGCTCTAAATACACACAAGGACTCTGCCCCCATAGCTCTCTGTGAATAAGACTCCAAACCCTCTGAGAGAAGAAATTCTTCCTCATCTCAGTCATAAATTGGTGCACCTTTATTCTGAGACCGTGCCCTCTGATTCAAGACACTCCCACGAGGGGAAACATCCTCCGAGCATTGACCCTATCTAGCCCCTTAAGAATCTAGTATTTTTCAATCAGATTGTCAGTGAGTAAATCATGTGGGTGCTGCTTTTCACTGAAGGGCTTGTCAGAAAATCCGCCTGAAGGTAGGCTCCTGGCTGTCAAAGCACCGTGTATCGCCAGCCAATTTACAATACCATTACAATTTAAATTCCTCTATAACCAATGTTTGGCTGTGCTAATGTTGGACCTAAGTGAAGCAACGCCTTAATTTTTAAATCCTCATCCTTGCTTTCAAATCTCAATGACCGCTTTTCTCTCCATCTCCAATCTCCAGTATCTATAAATCTCTCCAAACTCACTGTGTTTCTTTAATTTTGGCCTCTTGCTTCTTTGTTTTGAATTGCTGTGTAATTGATGACCATGCTTTCCCTGGGATTTAATCTTTGGAATTTCCTCCCTAAACATCACCCCTTTGTAGAGTCTTTCATTTCTCTTTTAAAAAGCTCTGTAGCACTCTCTTCTTTGATTCTAATCTCCAAGTTTATCATGGGTTTAAATTTTGCTCGAAACTGAATTTGTTCAATCTCTCTTCATTGGACCGTCCCACCATCAAAGAGCATAGAACCGTACAGTTCAGGAACGGGCCCTTCAACCCACAACATTGTGTTGAACATGACATTGAATTAAACTATTCCCTTCAGTCTACCCTTGGTCCATATCCCTACATGCCTTGCATATTGATGTGCTTATCTAAAAATCCCCTAAATGCCCCTATCATATCACCACCACCCCTGGCAGCACATTCCAGACTCCTACCACTTTTTATGTTAAAAAAATTGCCTCTCAAATCTCCTTTGAACTTTCCCCCTCTCACCTTAAATATTTGCCCCTAGCACCAGACATTTCAACACTGAGAAAAAGATTCTGATCCTGGAAACACGTCTGGTTAATCTTTGCTGTGTGCTCTCTATAGCAGTTATATATCTTTCCTGAGATAAAGAGACCAAAACTGCACCCAATCTTTCAGCTGTGGTCTAATCAAGTTCCTATATAATTGAAACGACACTTCACTAACCCAAACGCAAATCCTTTTATTTGGTAGATGTGGAAACGCTTTGAATTATCCCGTGGAAGTGAAAATATAAATGCTATATAAATTGTTCCTTAAAAGTGGAATCCCAGGTAGATAGGATAGTGAAGAAGGTGTTGGTATGCTTTCCTTTTTTGATCAGAGCACTGAGTGTAGGAGTTGCAGGTGATACTGCAACAGTACAGAACATTGGTTAGATCACTTTTGGAACATTGTGTTCAGTTCTGGTGAATCGACAAAGAAGCCATGACTTGGCTCAGCTGGAACCTTGGGTTCATGTCACCACACACACACACACACACACACACACACACACACACACACACACACACACACTTAATCAAGCTTACATACACTATCACATGCACACACTCACATACACACTCACTCTGCTACTCCTGCACACACGCACACATACGTTTATAGGGTGAGTTTGGTTTTGCAGAACTACATTGTATTTTGCTCAAAAACTGCATGAATCCATGTAAAACTCTGTAAAACTATATAGAGGGCTTGTCAGTCTGACTCACCATTGGGATACAGACAGACTTCACACCTATTGTTAGAAAATCTGAACTATCTTGAGAATGTTAAAAAGCACAACACCAGGTTAGAGTCCAACAAGTTTAATTGGAAGCACTAGTTTTTGGAGCGGTGCTTCCAAAAACTAGTGCTTCCATTTAAAACTGCTAGACTATAACCTGGTGTTGTGTAATTTTTAACTTTGTCCACCCCAGTCCAATACCGGCATCTCCAAATCATATCTTGAGAATGTAATTTAAATGACGTTCTGGGATTTACATAGCAAAGAACAGAAACCAACATATCCCATTCTAAAAGTTGAAAACTTTGATCTAAAATGGTTTAATGTGTTACATGTCCATGACACTGGACTCCTTTGGCTATAAATACTGTGATCATGATCTTATACTCCACAACCAACTGATGAAGGAGCAGCGCTCCGAAAGCTAGTGCTTCCAAATAAATCTGTTGGACTATAACCTAGTGTTGTTTGATTTTTTTTAAACTTTGATGTAGGAAGGATGTTGTGAAAGAGTTCAGAAAAGATTTACAAGGATGTTGCCAGGGTTGGAGGGTTTGAGCTTTTGGGGGAGGCTGAATAGGCTGGGGCAGTTTTCCCTGGAGTGTCGGAGGCTGAGGGGTGACCTTATTGAGGTTTATAAAATCACAAGGGGCATGGATAGGGTGAATAGCCAAGGTCCTTTCCCTGGGGTGGAGGAATCAAAACCTAGAGGGCACAGGTTTAAGGTGAGAGGGAAAGATTTAAAAGGGAGCTAAGAGGCAATTTTTTTCCACTCAGGGGTGGTGCGTTTTGGAATGAGCTGCCAGATGAGGTGGTGGAAGCTGGTACAATTACATTTAAAAGACATCTACATGATTTGGAAGGGTTTCGAGGGATATGGGCTAAATGCTTGCAAATGGGAATGGATTAATTTAGGATATATTGTCAGCATGAACGAGTTGGATCATAGGGTCTGTTTTTGTCCTGCATAGCTCTATGACTCTATGATTGTATAACAGTGCTGGAGTATTAGCCTTGAATGCTGTGGTTAAATACCGAGAAGTTAATGAAGGGTGATTTGGTAACTGATTCATTTTGATTCTCCATTCCACTTTGAATTTTTTAAAAATTCATTCATAGGAAGTGGGCAAAGCTGGCTGGGTCAGCACATTGCTCCGAGGGCAGTTAAGGGTCAATCACATCACTATGGATCTGGTGTCACATGTAGGCCAGACCAGGTAAGGGTGGCAGTTTCCTTCATGAGAGGACATTAGTGAACCAGGCTTACTTGCGGTTGATTGAAGCCATCCATTGTCAAAACATTATTGCTACAGTCTAACCTTCTCATTTTCTCTCAAACTTATTGTCATCTTTATCTTGCAACAAATCCCAATCGCTATCTTTATTAAAGATATGGTTGTGAATCCATGTCAGATAGTTTTATTGCATATTCCTGCTGAAACATCAATATAGCATCCTTCACCTCTTGACCATTCTTAGACACCTCTTCAATTCCTTGTCATTCATTTTTACACATCATAGCACTGATTTACTGTCTCCTGACATTTCACTGCATTCTTATATCTTTGGATTTCTGTTATGCCTGTTTCAATACAAACAAAGAACAAAGAACAATGCAGCATAAGAACAGGCCCTTCGGCCCACCAAGCCTGCACCAATTCCTAATCCTTATTTACACCCGCTATGCATTGCCCATGTACAGTTTATATCCCTCTGTTTGCCTTCCGTTCATTTATCTATCAAGATACACCTTAAATGTTGCTAATGTGTCTGCTTCCACCAAAGATGGGGTACTGGGCTAATGGTCGGATACTTGGTAGTGTGGAAGATCAGAGGGATCTTGGTGTCCATGTACACAGATCTCTGAAAGTTGCCACCCAGGTAAATAGTGCAGTGAAGAAGGCATATGGCGTACTGGCTTTTATTGGTAGAGGAATTGAGTTCCGGAGTCCTGAGGTCATGCTGCAGTTGTATAAGACTCTGGTGCGGCCGCATCTGGAATATTGTGTGCAGCTTTGGTCGCCATACTATAGGAAGGATGTGGAGGCACTGGAACGGGTGCAGAGGAAGTTTACCAGGATGTTGCCTGGTATGGTAGGAAGATCCTATGAGGAAAGGCTGAGGCACTTGGGGTTGTTTTCATTGGAGAAAAGAAGGTTATGGGGTGACTTGATAGAGGTGTACAAGATGTTTAGGGGGTTAGATAGGGTTGACAGTGAGAACCTTTTTCCACGTATGGAGTCAGCTATTACAAGGGGGCATAGCTTTAAATTAAGGGGGGTAGATATAGGACTGATGTTAGGGGTAGGTTCTTCACTCAGCGAGTCGTAAGTTCATGGAATGCCCTGCCAGTAGCAGTGGTGGACTCTCCCTCTTTATGGGTATTTAAGCGGGCATTGGATAGGTATATGGAGGATAGTGGGTTAGTGTAGGTTAGGTGGGCTTGGATTGGCGCAACATCGAGGGCCGAAGGGCCTGTACTGCGCTGTATTCTTCTATGTTCTATGTTCTATCTCCACTGGCAGTGTGTGTATTCCAGGTACTCACTACCCTCTGTGTGAAACACTTTCCCCACACTTCTCCTCGAAACTTTCCCCCTCTCACCTTGAAACTGTGCCCTTCCTGTTGCTGACCTTCCCACCCTGGGAAAAAAAACCTCTGACTACCCACCCAATCGATGCCTTTCATAGTTTTGTAGACCTCTATCAAGTTACCCTGCACCCCATCCTCTGTCTTTCAGTGAAAACAATCTAGGTTTATCCAACCCCTCCTCAAAACAAAAACTCTCCAAAACAGGCAACATCCTGGTAAACCTTTTCTGCACACTCTCCAAACGATTGATGTCCTCCTGGTAGTGTGGTGATCAGAACTATATGCAAAACTGATTGGAAATGCTTTATGTCGGATGGATCAGTTTTTGCCCAATGTGTGCAGGAGGGTTTTCTGACACAGTATGTCGAAGGGTCGACAAGAGGGAGGCCACACTGGATCTGGTGCTTGGTCATAAATGCTCAACCTCTGTCTTTCCAGTTAAAACAATCTAAGTTTATCCAACCCGTGGATAACTGGAGGATTGCAATGTTGTGCCCTTGTTCAAGAAGGGCAGTAGAGATGACCCAGGTAATTATACACCAGTGAGCTTTAGGTTTGTTGTAGGAAAAGTTTAGGGAAGTATTATAAGAGATAGGATTTATAACCATCAAACAAACAACGATTTGATTTCAGATAGTCAATATGGTTTCATCAAGGCAGGTCATGTCACACAAATTGAGTTTTTTGAGAAGGTGACTAAGCATGTGAATGAGGGTAGGGCAGTTGATGTGGTATACATGGACTTCAGTAAGGCCTTTGATAAGGTTCCACATGGTAGGATGTTGGAGAAAATGAGGAAGCATGGGATTGAGGGTGATTCAGCAGTTTGGATTAGAAACTGGCTCTCTGAAAGAATGCAGCGAGTGGTGATTGATGGAAAATATTCAGCCTGGAGTCCGGTTACTAGTGGATCTGTTTTGGGACCACTGCTACTTGTCATTTCTATAAATAACTTAGACACAGGCATAGGTGGATGGACGAGTAAATTTACAGACGACACTAACGTCGGTGGAGTAGTGGACAGTTTGGAAGAATGTTGCAGGTTACGGGGGACTTGGATAAACTGCAGAATTGGGCTGAGAGGTGGCAAATGGAGTTCAATGCATCTAAATGTGAGGTGATCCACTTTGGGAAGAGTAACAGGAAGGCAGAGTACTGGGTCAATGGAAAGATTCATGGGAATGTGGATGTGCAGAGAGATCTTGATGTCCACGTACATAAATCCCTGAAAGTTTCCACCCAGATTGATAGTGCTGTTAAGAAGGCTAACGGCGTGTTAGATTTTATTGGTAGAGGGATTGAGTTCCAAGGCCATGATGTCATGCTGCAACTATACAAAACGCTCGTGCAGACTTCTTGGAATATTATGTGCAGTTCTGGTCGGCCCATTAAAGGAAGGATGTGGAAGCACTGGAAAAGGTGCAGAGGAGATTCACCAGGATGTTGCCTGGTCTGGAGGGAAGGTCTTATGAGGAAAGGCTGAGAGACTTGGCTCTGTTCTGTCTGGAAGCAGTTTCACCTTATAGTGTTCATTGGACCTTCATGATTTTGAACACCTTAATTGCTTCATCTATTAACCTATTGTAGTCTAAATACAACAGACCCAATCTTATCACATAACATAAGTCTCTGGTCCCTGATAACATTCCAACCTGTGAACTCATCTAAGCTTATCCCCCTACACTATCCCATCATCATCATCCATGTGCTTATCCAAGGATTGTTTAAATCTCCCTAATGTGGCTGAGTTAACTACATTGACAGACAGGGCATTCCATGCCCTTACCACTCTGAGTAAAGAACCTGCCTCTGACATCTGTCTTAAATCTATCACCCCTCAACTTGTAGCTATGCCCCCTCTGACAACCTGATGTCATCATCCTAGGAAAAGGGCTTTCACTGTCTATCCTATCTAATCCTCTGATCATCTTGTATGTCTCTATCAAATCCCCTCTTAGCCTTCTTATTTCCAGTAAGGACAGACCCAAGTCTCTCAGCCTTTCCTCATAAGACCTTCCCTCCAGACCAGGCAACATCCTGGTAAATCTCCTCTGCACGTTTTCCAATGCACGTAGTGCAGCACGATGTCTTAGTACTGAGATGAGGAGCACTTCCCTCAGACAGAGGGGGCGGATCTTTGGAACTGATTATTGTAGAAAACTGTGGAGGCCAAGTCATTGACTGTCTTCAAGACAGAGATAAATGGGTTCTTAATTAGTAAGGAGATCAAGGGTTACAGGGAGGAGGCAGGAGATTGGGATTGAAAAACAAATCAGCCATGATCAAATAGAGGAGAATATCCAATGGGCTGAATGGCCTAATTCTGTTCCTGAAGCTTATGATCAATTCTGGGCACCACACTTTAAAAAGGATGTATTGGCATCAGAGAAGGTGCAGAACAGACCTACAAAAATAATTCCAAGTATGAGAAATTTTACTTAAAGTGATAGATTGGAGCAGTGAGCCAGTTCCATTGAAAAAGGGAAGGTTAAGAGGCAGTTTAGTGAAGACATTCAATATCATGAAGGGTTTGAATGGGGAAGATAGGAAGGAATGGTTCCAATTGGAGACAGAGTTGAGAACCAGAAGACAGAGGCAATTGTTTCTGGAATCACCTTCCTCCATGAGCGAAGCTGATGCTCCTGAAGTTCTTACTGCCTCTTCTGTCTTCTATTCTTGGAATCTACAACAGATGGGAAATCCATCCAACCAGCCAAATTGAGAGAAATGCAAGAATATTTCACATCCATGTTTCCACATCCGTCAACCATTCCCTCTGCCACTGGCCTTAACATGACCTTTCCTTGAAGAACATTCTTCATGGAGGAGTTTTTATGGTGTGCACCAGAGACTGTTGCAGCAGAAAAGGAGGCCTTTCTGATCATGTCTCTGTGCTAGATCTTTAAAAAATCTATTTGTGGCCTCATGGTATGATTGCACCACAAAACAAGGCCATTTTCAGCTGTGCTGGCTCTCTGCAAAGAGCAGCTCAGCTCGTCTCACTCCCCTGCCTCTCCCCATAGCCCAGCTCCTCAGATAATTATCCAACTCTTTTTGGGAGTCAGTGATTGCAAAAGACTCTGTTGGATTCTGACACAGTGCACTTCAGGCCCTTACCATTCACTGTGGGAAAAGTTCTGAATCTTGTTTTTATTTCTTCTATCATGAACTTGTCCCTTAAAAGGATATCGCATACTCACTGTGAACCAAAGTACCACAAGACCTACCTCCCGAATTCTCTCACGTGTCATCACACTTTCATGCACAAACTTACATTCTCTCTCTCTCTCTCTCTTCTCTCTCTCTCATGCAAGCACACACACATACAAGTCAACAGGGTGAATTTGTATTTGCAGTATTATATTGGCGAATACATTCTATTTTGCTCAAAAAATGCACAATCTGCAGACAATCGATGCAGGCAGTCAATACACATAATATTTTGTAAATTCAATTTTGGAAATAGAACCAGTCTGACTCACGACCGGGATACAGACAGACTCTGACCTCACACCTTTAATACATTGCCTGAGTTAAGATGTCACCTTTTGTTATAAAACCTTAAGTTATCTCAAGAGCATGTCTTAAACAAAGTTCTGGGATTTATATATTAATGAACCCATTCTAAAAGATGAAAGAGTTAACAATTCAGGTTTGTTCAATGTATCATTTCAGTTCCTAAATTTGCAATTTTTTGCTATAAATCAGTGTTTTATAATCTTATTCTCCACAACAACCCGATGAAGGAGCAGCGCTTCGAAAGCTTGTGCTTCCAAATAAATCTGTTGGACTATAAACTGATGTTGTGTGATTTTTAACTCTATCCACCCCAGTCCAAAACTGGCTCCTCCTAATCATCCTTAATTATTTGCATCATGGAATAATGAACAGTGACAATCTAACCTGCACAAATTGCATTCTCACAAAATATAATGCTATATTTCATTATCTCACTCTAAACAATTTCAGAACAAATAAATGGTATCTAAGGAAATGAGAACAATCATTGCTCTTTTGTTAAAGATTAAACACGTGCTGAATGGTCAATTGTAATTGGCAGATCTGATATTGCAAGCTGTCAGAACTCTACTCCGTCCTCAGGCGTGGTACGATAGAGAGGTAATGAGACACAGTGTTTATAAGCAAAAAGTTAACAACTTTAAGCAGCCCTAGTTGAATCCTTGAATCATGTAGGAGGTAGACTGCTGATTAAAATGCAAAATCCAGATTCCTTTCAAGTCTTTATCCCTAGATAATTTATCAATGTACAAGTGGTGAAATCTCAGGTTAGAAAATGCACTGTAGGTGTAAGATCCCATTTAGAATCTGTTTACGTTTTAAGCTGAGGTCAGGTTTCATTTTTTAAATCACAGAAAAAGAATCTTGAATGAAATAAATTGTGTTTGTGTGAGGTAATTTTTGACCTTGTCCATCCCTGTCCAACTCCAGCTTCCCCACATTGTAATTAGCATAGGCTGATAGTGGAGTGAAAACAGTGTGAGTTCCTTAATGTCCCATGTACACCGTGCGTGTGGTATTTACTCTGAACATTGCTCCTGGGAAGCCCAAGTGCCCTTCAACCACTCTACTCTCTGCAAATTGGGATCTCAAAGCATATGAACGACCATGCTCCAAAATGGGGTGAGGTGGAGTGGGCGGGGGGGAGGTGGTTAACAATATCTGGGCATCAACACTCACTTGGAGAAGCCCTGGAATGTTACATGAAAATGTTTAGGGTTAAGTAAGAATAAAGGAGGACTTCCACTTACAGATTGTGTTTCATGCCCATAGGATTTGCCAAACACTGCAGGTTATTGCAGGGCAAGATGGAAGCCAATTGCTGCACAGGAAGCTCCAAACAACAGCAATGTAATGATAACTAGAAAATCCGGTCGGTTTAGTGTTGTTGGTGGAAATTGAATAATTGGATGGGTTATCCAAAGAGCTGTGCAATGGGCAATAGTCCCACTTTATGCTGCACCATGCACTGTTTCCATGACAAACCAAACCCCACCAGAGGTTTAACACCACATTCACCTTCCGTAATCAGATATCCCCCTTCCCCAGTCTCACAACAGCCAGCACAATCTCCCAGCACTGCTTTCGAGTCATCCCACTCACCTTCAGCAAGCCAAAGGGCTGTAGCAATTTTCTGATGGCAGATTGCCTGTAGGATAAACCAACCCCTGTAGTTCTTGTCTTTACGGCTCATTGTTGATGTCAAACAGTAACAATGCATTGCCTTTATTTTTTTCTGATTTAATTTGCAAATCCTCTTTTCTTCCAATATATACATTTCAAAGGAATATGCTGCAAAGTTCCTCAGGGCAATGTATGTGATTGTGTAACTGAATGTGGTCACCTGATAAAGTTGAATTAACAACAGTTGAGAAACTGTTTCACCCACAGCACTGTTGTAATCTAATGCTTTACATCTTGTATATGTGTTCAACCCAAATGGGCTGTGAGCCTTAGTAATTCCACCCGGTCACTATGTGACTCATTACTTTAACAAGTTACCCTCATATATTTGATCACCATTAAACAAAATGAAAGAAAACAATCTTGCTGCTTCATGTTGGAATTCAAAGTCCATGGCAGTGTTAATATATTCAATTGGCTGCAGTTATAATATTGTTTAATATAACTTTGCATTGTAACACAAGATACAATCACAAATAATGAACACTGGCTGGATGGAATTGTTGTGATTGAACAGAACTATAGTTCATCCAATTATTTTAGACCATTTGTTCGTTGAAAATTAAATACCAGCTCGTATATATCCCTTGTGGCATCATTCCAAGTCATCAGGGACATGGGAATGAAAGTGTCTCTATATTGAGCAGATGTCACTGCTCTGCATCTCATTGAAGTCTCTCAGCGCTGTCTCTGTTTATTCATTTGAGATGGGTTGAAGCCTGTGAACTCTGAAAGGTTGATTTTCAGCTCAATGAGACTGAGGTTAGATTGCATTCACTGCTGATGTTTTATGGAATGCATTTATCTTTCTAGAGTTGAACAGAGCAGGAGCAAAGTCCCTAAGGCTTTTCTGTTCATCTTAAGGAGCTTGTATGTAGAGATTCTGGGCTCCTGAAAGAGCTGCTTTAAGGTTTTCGTTATCTCTGTGTTACGTGTCCTATTCTTTCTATATCTTAATTGTCTCTCTTCTATGTGTCATTTCACTTCTCTCCGGAGCAGTACTTGTCCTGATGAGTATATATATCAGGACTTCAGACACAGAGTACAAAATGTGATCTTCAATGACAATTTTAATATTATAATACAATCATTCAGTTCTGGCCTCTTGTGCATTTCCAGTTTTAGACATTGCCATTCAGAGTTATCAATTTATTTGCCAAAGCTCTGGACTTCCTCCTTGAACCTGGTGACTCTCCATCTCTCTCTCCTCTTTCAAGATGCTTCTCAAAATCTACTTCATTACTCAAGCATTGGGTTATTTTCCCCACTCTCTCCTCATCATGCTTAATGTCAAACTTGTTTTATAACATGGCTAATTTAGGAGCGCCATATAAGTGCAAGATGTTGCTGTTATTCAGTATGGAACATACTGCAAGTTCTGAACAATGTTGTTGATCTCCTGAAGTGGAATTTTGTCAAACTGTACAAACTTGCAAAGTCTACCCAAATATAACTTGATCGGTGTATCTTTCTTTCACCATTTTTATTTTCAAGAGTCAATGCTGATCATCAAGAGTACAGCAAGTTGAGGGAGAGTTACAGTTACCAGGATGAAGTTTTCAAAATTCATGCACAGACCATTTTGTCGGTTTTATTCGAACATTTGATTCATATGCAACTTTATCCAAACTTTATGAGAGATGAATTCAAAATTCTCCAGTCAAGGATTTACTGGCCTGTGGCCATTGTAAGGAGCTGGATATTTCTGAGAGTCTCTGTAGGTGATTGCGCTGGGATGTCTCCACTTGCCTGGATGTGTTCAGCATCACCACTCAAGAAGCTTGTCAAGCTTGAGACTAAGAAGTCCGCTTGATTGTCACTGCAACTACTGCCTTTAACACTCATCTCCTCACTACTGATAGACAGTGGCAACAGAATGTGTGATCTACAAGAGGCAATGTAGCAGCCCACCAAAGTAGGTCCTAAACCTGTGACCTCTACCATGTAGTAGAACAAGGGCAGTAAATGTAACTTAGAATTATATGAGTGGTCCTTCACTGTCACTGGGTGAAAATTCTGGATCTGAGTCTCTGGTGCGATTGTCGGTGTTCCTACACCCCAAAGACTGCACCAATTTAAGAAAGCAGCTCACTACCAGGGCAATTAGGGATGGCAACAAATGCTGGCCTGACCAACGATAACCAAATCCTATGAACAGATTTAAAAGAATTCCCAATACATCATAAATTTCCAAACTCCTTCATACAAATTTCAAACAGCCAAAAATTGATACTGAGCCAAAAATAGAGACTTTAGGATCAGTGACCAATTGGTAGGTTTTAGATGACAAGGGAAAGGTACAAAGAGAGAGAGGATAGAAGATGGATGATTGATGACACTTACTTCCTGTGAGTGACAGAAGTGAGTTTGCAATAGAGGACAAAACTGGAGGATCTGAAATAACTCAGAGAATTGTATCATGATGTGCAATGGAGGGATTTGTACAAAAGGATGAAGATTTTAACAACAAATTATTGTTGAATCAAGAACCAGTTCCACCTCAAGAAACAGGAAGGGGATGGTGATTAGGACTTTGTGAGAGCAGAGGTTGGAGTGAGTTCATGTCTAAGGCTGGCACAGGTTTAAGAAGATGGGGAGGAGCATGAGGAAACACTTTTCCAGCCAGAGACTGGGGTGCGTCTGGGGTTCGCTGCTCAGTATGACGGTTGAACTTTAAATTTATGCTAAAAATTTATGCCCTGGTCAGCATGTGAAGTCCAAGAACCTGCAAGGCTAGGGGCTAGGTTCTGGATTAGAATGGGTGGATAGCCTACTCGAAGCAGCAGAGGCACATTGAGCTGAATGCGCTCTCCCTGTGTTTAATCTATGGTACAGTGATGCTGTGTGAGGCACCTGATATGGAATAAGTGAGGCTGAATGTAGCTAAAGTTTAAAAAAAAAGTAATGTAAATGAGGGTGGTACATTTGCACAATATTCCTGACATCTGTACCTTAGCAACCAAGGCATCCAGTGTTGTTGATGGCTCAGTAGTGGCAGGAATTTTGATTTAAAAGGCCAATTTCTCCGCGCTAATCAATCTGTTCAGAAACTGGCCTTTGTAACAAGTATTAATTTTAAATTCATCAGGTCGAATGCAGCAGGTCACTTACACCGTGGTAGAACACAACAGGGATTTTCCACAACACCAATTGATACTGACACCTCTCAGCTGTCTGAAATGCAAATCCATCTGAACCCAAAACATGTGTCAGTATCGGGGTGTGAGTAACAAACCACACATCTTCTGCTTTAGCCCATGTAGACTGAAAGGAACGCATGCCCTTTTTTTTGCCTACGGCGTTATTCACAGCAGCCATTAAACCAGTCATGTCAATATGCATATATATGTGCTCTGAATTAGAATTAGAATTAGCTTCATTGTCACCACTTACAGCACCATCTTAAGTGCAAAGGTATCTAGGTACAGATTCTGAAGTGAAAAAAAAATTGAAAAACAAGGCAATAAAAAGAAACAAAAAGGAAATCTAAGCCCTTTATTTGAAAGCTTCTTCAATTAGAATAAGTATTTGACTTTCAGATCCACATACATTTATTTATATTGTCCCATTCAAATTTACAATGCAAATATCTCAAACTTTTTCTGTTTAATTGGGTAGCTCATTCGAAAGGCAGGTGACGTAGATCAGGCAGACTCTGTGGAGAGTCAACAGTGAGGCACTAGCTGATATTAATATTCAAGGTTCCTATCTCAGGGGCTGCTGGTTCAGCAGACACAATGGCATTTTATTTGCAAACTGACATGGAGTGATTGTTAAATCTGTAACTATTGTAAATCTATAGCACGTCCTTGTCATTGTTGCCTCTTCTAATTTACTATTTTGTAATTTTGGCAGTTTACAACCTAAGTTGCCTATTAATAAAATGCTCGTCCTATTTCCTTCCAAAGATGAGGAAGATCACATAAAATCACATTCTGGTTCATGGGAGAAAACGATGAGTTAAAGGGTCAACCCAGAAAATATATGAAGTGGAACTCCACAAGTTTATTGGTGGAAGGTAAGAGGATCAGAAGATAAGTCAGCTGTGCTAGTGAATTGCTTGTTCATCGATAAGGCCATGTTTACAGACCAGTAGGTCAGGAGGCTTTTGTGGTGCAGTGTTAATGTCCAAACCTCTGACTGAGAAGACCCAAGTTCAAGTACCACCCATTCCAGAGCAATGAAATAATATCTCTGAACAGGTTGATGAGAAAATATCGAGCTCAGTAAATTAGAATGGAGTTTATATGAAGAGATTAACCTGCACCTGAGGTTAACATAAGTGATGTAGTGACAGGAAGACAACAATTGAAACCACAGAATTTTGTGATTTTCTTATGCCATTGAATATTTTCTGTGGTAATTATCTGTCAAAGTTTAAATTTAGAACCATGCATATAAAGATTTTCCTTCCAAACTGCCTTTTAGGTGTCTGTTGGGGAAGGATGTCCAGGAGGAGCCTTGAGCTCCATGTTTAGCAGCACAATTGATCTTTACCCAGAGGTCTTTCACCATGCACCATGGGAGGGGTTCCTGGAACAGTGTCCACCAAACACTCTTCTCCTCCCAGTCAAGTACGGTATTTTTATACATTTTGTGTTATGATAATTACAAGTAACATTGGTGTCATTGACCTCCCAATCTATATATCCAATCCTGTAAATATACAGTCAATGATGGACATCTTCAAGGACAGCCCTATGTTCCCCATAATCTCATGATGGTACCAGACACCTTTATTACTAGTTCTTGGGATCTTACAATGCTTCTCATTAATTTACTTTTCAATTCTGGCAGTTATACAGTCTCTCAGACGCTTGTCAGCTGCATCATATTAATTACTAATAAATTAGATACTGTCTTATCTCTAAGGACACTTCAAATTCTGTTATTGACTGTATTCCCAACTACCCTAATTACAGGGGATACAGAAGATGCTAATTTCTACTAACTGCTTTAAAATTCATAACATCAGTTCTAATAGCAAATTTAACTATATCCGATATTATATGGTTACTCCTAATGTTAGAATTCTTTTGCCAATGTGTTGTGAGCAGCTTCTGTCTCACTTGACATTGGAAGGTCAGACAAACACTGCCCCTTTATCTTGTAGCTGCAAGCGTGACTCCTTCTGTTCACATGCCATCTGTAAATGTGTTTTAAACAGGACATTGCTTCTGAGATGAAATTTACTGTCACTACTCTGAATATTTCTACACTAAGTCTTTTTACTTGATAAGACAACATCCATTCAAATTCCATTAATATAACTGAAACTCAAACAATTTCACAGCTCAATAAGTTTGTTTGAACTCTTTAGATTTTATAAAATACATTCTCATTCCCCTTTAACATTACCATTTGTCTGTATCCTTCCTCCCTTGATCCTTGAATGTACGAATTCAATCGAGTGGTCTCCATCATTATCTAGGTTCGCTTATTTTGGTTGTGAAGCTGCCTTTGTATATTTTCTTGAAGTCAAGCTAGTGCTCTTCCGAAAGTACCTGGTTTCCCCATTTATCATTAAGTCCCTCTCGCTGATGGGATGGTGTCTCCTCTCCACTATTCCTTCGTTTAAAGGAATTCAGCCAAATTTCTTAACATTAGGTGTAGATTGCATTTCTTAATTTCCCAATACACTGTAGTCCGTTACCGAAACGGTCTTTATTATTGTGCAATCATATTTTGATTTTAATTCTTGCCAAACTACAAACTTCAGACTGTTCCCAGACATGTTCTTATCAGATTGTCTGGTATGAACATCTGAAACTGTGCATTTCTACAAAACTCCTTGTATTTTAATTTGAAAGATTGGTTGCTCCACCCAGACCTTGTTACCTTGAATTTATCTTATTCTCAAAGTTGCCACTGTCCTAACTTATGATCTTGCTTTAATACTGAACTAAACAAGCTATTTCTATCTCTATCACTAAACGTGTTCTCTGCCATTTCCATGCCAATTCTATGGGCAACCATTTTGTGCTGCCTCTGGCCCGGCCAGCCCCAACAGTGTCCCCCACACTTCATGGGCTGCTCACCTTCTTATCAACTTCTCCAGGGCAATTAGGGATGGGCAACAAATACTGCCCCAGTGGGCAACCACCCACACCCCAAAACAAATTTTTAAAAAATAAAATTTTCAGGGAAATGGAATTGTATTAACATCATGTTTTAATAACTCTGCTTGGTCTGTGATGTTGTAGGCTAAAGTTTGATTCTGCAGAAAGTTTCAGTGAATGCAGGAGATGATTCATTCTTTTCAGTACAGAATGTGGTATATCACAGAAGAATTACAGAATTATTAAAGGTGCAGAATGTGGCATTCAGTCCTTTGTACCTGCACTAGCTCATCAAATAAACATAATTATCGAGTGCCCATCTGTTGCATGTCCCTCATATCTTTGCCCATATTTTAGTTTTATTCAAATTACCATCCAATGACCCCTTAAATGCCTCAATTGAACCTACCTCCACCACTTCTCAAGACAGTGTTTCCTCGACCTTAAAAACTCGCTAAGTGGAAAAGAATTTTCTCACTACATCTTTGTTTCTTTTGTAGAACACTTTACATCTATGCCCTCTCGTTCTTGTTCCTTTTATGAGTGGGGACAGTTTCTCTCTGTCTACTCTGTCCAGCCCACTCATGGTTTTGAAGACCTCTTTCAAATCTCCCCTCCTCCTTCTTCTCTTCAAGGAGAATGGTTCCAATTTAGAATCATAGAATCCCTCCTGTGTGAAAACAGGCCATTTGGCCCACAATTCCACATTGACCCTCTGAAGAGTTTCCCAACCAGACCCATTCCCCTACCCTCTAACTCTACATATATCCCTGAATAATGCACCTAACCTACACATCCTTAGGCACTATGGGCAAATTAGCTTGACAAATTCACGTAACCTGCACATCTTTGGATTGTGCGAGGAAACCAGAGCACCTGGAGGAAACCTACGCAGACACAGGGAGAATAGGCAAACTCCACACAGACAGTCACCTGAGGCTGGAATCGAAGCCAGGGCCCTGGTGCTGTGTATCACTGTGCTGTCAATTTCTTCAATCTATTCCCATAATTGAAGTTTCTCACTTCTGGAGCCATTCTTATGAACCACATTTACATCTCACCTATAATGTGGTACCCAGTATTGTACACATTACTCTAGTTAAGGCCAAGTGTCTTCTACAATTCAAAACCACCTCCTTGCTTTTGATTGCATTGTTAATAAAGCCAGAAGTACTGAATAATATATTAACTGCTCTCTCCAGTTGCCCTGCCACCTTTAATGATTTGTGCACATATATATCCAAATGCCTCTGCTCCTGCTCCTTCTTTAGAATTGTAAGCTCAAGATTGTCTTTCAACATTCTTCCTACCAAAGTGCATCACCTCACATTTCTCAGCATTGAAACTCATCTGCCACCTACCTGCCCATTCCACCAAACTGTGTTTGTCCTTTAGGAGCTCCACATCATCCTCCTCACAGTTCGCAATTCTTCCAAGCTTTGTGGCATCTACAAACTTTGAAATGCCCCATGCACATCAAGATCCAGATAATTAATATGTATCAGCTGAAATATTAGTATATTTCATTTTATGATAAGGATCAGTGAGGATCATATCAGCACAAACAATCTGCTGCAGTGTTGAAATCATTAAATAGTCAGTGGAAGAGACTTTCAACTCTTCAAATCTTGACATGTATATATGAAAATAATAGAATCTCATTTTTATTTGGTGTTCAGTTCACGTTGATCAGAAGATCTGCCTGCTGAGCATGCTGTGTTCCGTCAGTATTGCACTGTTTTCAAACAATCTCGTTTTTCGGAAATTAACTAATGACGGAAATCATTTAATTGACAAGAGAACCAGCTTTTCATCTGGAAAATTAAAATAATTGACATCATTACCTGAAAGTACATGTTGGAACATGAAAACTCACCTTACTTAACTGAAATCTCTCTCTCTCACTCGCTCTCTCTCTCTCTGCTACATGAGCAAACGTTTTAACTCAGAGTTACCTTCTCCATCATGAGATCAGACAAACCTGTGCATTCTACACGTGATGCTGCCCCATAATGTCATCCTGGGCTGCAGAATTCTTGGCATCATTGTTCTGGATAAAAATGGAGATCAACTGAGGCGAATCCTCTAATCTTTTAATGAATATCTTAAAATGATTGCAAATGTGAAAAATAATGCACAAGTGAAGAATGGTTGCTGTGTCCACTTTGTCTTGCACAGATTTGTTGCCTTACATATCACAATAGATCACAATCCATAACCAGCTGGAAATGTACAGTCCTCAAGGACAGGTGATTAATAGACCAATCTTACAATCTGCTTCATTCATTAAAGTGAAGCATTTTTATTGGTAGCTGCAACAGGAATGGAGGAATTTCCACAGAATAGGGAATTATCCATTGAGCTGAAGGCAATTACTTGGCATTAACAGAACAAAAACAGAGGCTACATGCTGAAGTTTCAATATGTACATATCAGTCTGAAACACAACCTTTTGATTTCCTGTACCTGTCAAAGCTCAGGCTTAGGCTTCCATTTTGTGGCAAAAATGGCAGAAGTAGCTGAACGTAGCTGAAACCCCAACATGTCAGTGATGGTTTATGCAGAGAGAGGGAATGAGGCAGCTTGCATTTTGTGGAGGCAGCTGACCTAGAAATTAACAGGTGCCTCCGCTCCTGTACAACTTTGGTAACTGGGAGTCTGAAACACACTGGGTGCAAATTAGGCCTGTTTAAACAGTTCGAAACTTTGTGGATTCATTTAGATAACTAGAATACCCTTTCAGAAATATAAAGTACCCCTTTGGGTATGGTCTCATGAAACCTTAGGATGCAATTATGTTGCACATTGTGGTAGTAAGGTGATGTTTGTGATTGATAAATGTAGATATTCATGTTCCTTAAAAAATACATAAATTTGTGGCTGTGGAGCTCATATTTGAATTGTACAAGTACATGTCAAACAGATAGGTCAAACTGTAAAGGTAGTTAAAAGTCCTGCCCTTTAAATCCCTTCAGAACAAAGAAATGTCTGGACTATTTAAAAACAAAATCATTGTTTGTTATTTAACATTGTTGACTTAAGCCTAAGAGTCTCTATTAGTGGATCTCATTTGTTTTCACTCAAGAAAAGGAGAATATTGTAGAGGAGAAGACTGAGATACGGGTTATTAGACTAGAAAGGATTGAGGTTAATAAGGAGGGGTTGTTATCAATCCTGGAAGGTGTGAAAGTAGATAGGTCCCCTGGGCTGGATGGGATTTATCCTAGGATTCTCTGGGAAGTTAGGGAGGAGATGGCGGAGCCTTTGGCCTTGATCTTTGAGTCGTCACTGTCTACAGGTTTAGTACCAGAGGACTGGAGGATTGCAAATATTGTGCCCTTGTTCAAGAAGGGCAGTAGAGATGATCCAGGTAATTACAGATCAGTGAGCCTAACATCTGTTGTGGGAAAAGGGTATAAAAGATAGGAGTTATAATCAACTAGGAAGCAACAACTTGATTGGAGATAGTCAACATGATTTCATCAAGGGCACGTCGTGTCTCACAAACCTCACTAAGTTTTTTGAGAAGGTGACCAAGCGTGTGGATGAGGATAGGGCATTTGACGTGGTGTTCATTGACTTCAGTAAAGCCTTTGATAAGGTTCCACATGGTAGGCTTTTGGAGGACATGTGGAGGCATGGGATTGAGGGTGATTTAGCAGTTTAGATTAGAAACTGGCTTTCTGAAAGAAGGCAGTGAGTAGTGGTTGATGGAAAATATTCAGCCTGGAGTCCAGTTACTAATGGTGTGCCACAAGGATCTGTTTTGGGACCATTATGAATGACTTAGGTGCAGGGATAGGTGGATGAGTTAGTAAGTTTGCAGATGATACCAAAGTCAGTGGAGTAATGGACAGTTTGGAAGAATTTTGTAGGCTGCAGGGGGACTTGAATAAACTGTAGAATTGGGTTGAGAGGTGGCAAATGGAGTTCAATGCAGCTAAATGTGAGGTGATTCACTTTGGGAAGAATAACAGGAAGGCAAAATACGGGGTCAATGGAAAGATTCATGGGAATGTGGGTGTGCAGAGGGATCTTGATGTCCATGAAAATAGATCCCTGAAAGTTTCCACAGATTGATAGTGCTGTTAAGAAGGCATATGATATGTTAGATTTTATTAGTAGAGGGATTGAGTTCCAAGG
This sequence comes from Chiloscyllium punctatum, assembly GCF_047496795.1. Taxonomy (NCBI): domain Eukaryota; kingdom Metazoa; phylum Chordata; class Chondrichthyes; order Orectolobiformes; family Hemiscylliidae; genus Chiloscyllium; species Chiloscyllium punctatum. The sequence goes on along the minus strand of NC_092779.1, from coordinate 5,903,453 downwards.
CTATGATGTCATGCTGCAACTATTCAAAATACTAGTGTGGCCTCACTTGGTATATTGTGTACAGTTCTGGTCGCCCATTGAACAGAAAGGATGTGGAAGCATTGGAAAAGGTGCAGAGGAGATTTACCAGGATGTTGCCTGGTCTGGAGTGAAGATTTTATGAGGAAAGGCTGAGGGACTTGGGTCTATCCTCTTTGGAGAGAAGAAGGCTAAGTGAGGATCTAATAGAGACATACAAGATGATCAGAGGATTAGATAGAGTGGACAGTGAGAGTCTTTTTTTCTAGGATGATGACGTCAGTTCATACGAGGGGCATAGTAGCAAATTGTAGGGTGATAGATTTAAGAGAGATGTCAAAGGCAGGTTCTTTACTCTGAGCGTGGTAAGGGTGTGGGATTGCCCTACCTGCCAATGTAGTTAACTCAGCCACATTAGGGGCACTTGAACAAACCTTGGATAAGCATATGGGTGATGATGGGATAGTGTAGGGAGATGTCTTAGATTAGTCCACAGGTCGGCGCAACATTGAGGGCATTGTATTGTTCTATGTACTATGGATGGCTGCTGGATGACTGTTTCATGGCCCTCCATTTTCACAGCCAGGTGCTTGCCATTTCAATTTGTTTGGGGCTTCTAGTCTACTTGAAGTGGGACTGTGAATTCCAATGCTTCCAATAATGTAAGGAATTGTACACTTGAATAAAACGTTTGCTGTTTTCAGGTTTTATTTCATTTTGTTTATATTTTCCATGGGATATGAGTGTTAATGATGAAGTTATGACTGATTGTCCTTTCGAGGCAGTTAAAGCAACACAATTTCGGAGGGAAGTTAAGAATCAACTATATTACATTGAGTTTGGAGTCACATGGAGGCCTTTCTCGATAAGGGCAGTTGGTTTCCTTCATTGAAGGATATTGGTGAACCAGGTGAGTGTTTTCTTTTACAAGAATCAAAAGCACTAATCTGGGGTATCTATCACTGAATTATATTTTAAGTTTCTGATTTTAATGAAGTGACTAAGTTCTATCCCCAGAACATTCTCCTGGCCCTCTCAATAATAGAATCCCTACAGTGTGGGAACAGGCCATTTGGCCCAACAAGTCCATACTGGCCCTCTGAAGAGTAATCCACCTAGATCCATTCCCTTACATTTACCCCTGACTACTGCACCTAACCCATACATCCCTAGCATGGCCAATTCACCCTGACCTGCACATCTTTGGATTGTGGAAGGAAACCAGAGCACCCAGAAGAAACTCACACAGACACAGGGAGAATTTGCAAACTCCACACAGACAGTCATCCAAGGCTGGAATCAAACCCAGATCCCTGGTGCTGTGAGGCAGCAGTGTTAACCACTGAGCCACCATGCCCGCCCACTAACATTACAATTTTATGAAAGGACAAGCTAATCTACTGGAGCTTTGTGAGGGTATAATTCATGAATAGATAAGGCAAAACCAGTGGATGTGGTGCATTTGGATTTTCAGAAAGCTTTCAATAAGGTCCCTCAGAGGAAGGCAAAATTAAAACTCACTCGATAGAAAGTAATATATAAACGCACATCGAGAATTGATTGACAGACAAGAAGTAATTGTGAGAATAAATGAGCCAGTGACTAGTGGGGTACCATGAGAATCGGTGCTTGGGTCCTTGCCAATCACCGTATATATCAATGATCTGGATGTAGGAACCAAATGCAACATTAAGACTGAACAGGATTGTGAGTTGTGAGAAGGATGCAAAGAGGCTTCAAGATGATTTAGACCAGTTGAGTGAGTGAACAAACACATACCAGATACAGGACATCATGGATAAAAGTAAAGTTTGAAACAGAAAGACAGTATTATTTAAATGGTAGAAGTGTGGATGTACAAAGAAATGAACAGGCAGTTACAGCAAGCAATTAGGAATGCAAATTGATGATACATTGCAAGAAGACATGAATTCAGAAGTAAAGATGTCTTCCTGCATTTTTATGGGGCCTTGCTGAGATAACATTTTTTTTTCATTAGATTCTCTACAGTGTGGAAACAGACCCTTCAGCCTAACAAGTTCACACCGACCATCCAAAGAAACAGACCCATTTCCCTCTCACTAATGCACCCAACACTATGGGCAATTTAGCATGGCCAATTCACCTGACCTGCACATCTTTGGACTGGAGTAGTGTGTGCAGTTTTGGTCTCTCCACCTAACAAAGGATATCCTTGCCATAAAGGGAGTGCAGTGGAGGTTCACTAGGATGTTACTGAGGATGGAAGGACTGTCATGTGAGGAGAGTTGGGTTTGATTGGGCGTGTAGTTACTAAAGTTTAGGAGGATGATTGAAAATTCTGACAATTGTGGACAGAGGAGATGCAGGGAGGATGTTTCCCTTAATTGGGCAGGTTAGAGGCAGGAGACATAGTCTCAAGGTACTGAGTGGAGAACTTAGGACTGAGATAGGGAAACATTTCTTCGTTCAGAGGGGAGTGAACCTGTGGAATTCTCTCCCAGAGACTGCTGTGGAGTCCAGGTCATTGAATATACTCAAGAAAGACAGATGCTTTTTTAGATATTAAAGGCATCATGAGGGATGATGAGAAAGTGGAAATATGGCTTTGAGATAGAGGATCATATTGGAAGACAGAGCAGGTTCAAAAGACCAAGTGACCTAATCCCACATCTAGTTTTGTTGTTTCTGTGTTTACACCACCATCCTCCATTGTGCTATGTAAATACAGACAATGATTTTTTATGAATAAGAAGTTTTTATTCCCCCTGAATATAGCAAGTTCTACAAAAGACACTTAAAACTTCATCTTACTGAATCTCTCCCTGACTCTTTAGGTCTGCCCATAGTGGATATTGGATGAGTTGGAATTCTAAGTGTAAATGCAAAGGCTGTTGGTTAGGTGGGGCATGGGTTGGCATGAATTGCAATCAAGCATGAAGGGTTGGGAGCTAGGGCAGAGAGATAGACATGAGTATGAAGAGTACAAGAATACATTACGCAAGGGGTGAGTTGGATTGGGTACAAGGATTGAGTGGGGAGAAATGAAGGGGCGTGACTGTTAGAAGGATGTTTTGCTTGTTTTCTTTTTCAAAACCTCAACACGGAGTTCGTTCCTCAAAGACAGACCTTTTGCTCAGTCTGTCTCTCATCATTCTAGGGTCTCCCATCCTCAATTCCAATGAAACTGTCCATCCACATTGAAGGTTCTGAATTCTGAGCGATCTTTTACAAGGTCGGGATTACAGAGCTAGGAAATGTCCTGAAACTGATATCCCAGCCCTGGAACACAAACCCAGGCCTGTTTTTCTTCATTCCGAGCTCATTACACATTTCACAACTTTAGAAGCATTGCTCAAGCCACGAGGTCATAGACTCCTGGAATGTTATGACATGGTGTCTCTGTGGTTAGCACTGTGGCCTCACAGCGCCAGGGTCTGGGTTTGATTCTAGTCTTGCGGGACTGTCTGTGTGTAGTTTGCACATTCACCCTGTGTCCACATCAGTTTCCTTTGGGTGCTTCAGTTTCCTCCCACAATCCAAGGGTATGCAGGTTAGGTGAATTGGCCATGCTAAATTGCCCATAGTGTTCAGGGATGTGTAGGTTAGGGGTAGTCAGTGGTAAATCTAGACCAGGAGAGGAAAGGGTATGGGTGGGTTACTCTTTGGAGGGTCAGTGTGAACTTGTTGGGCTGACTAGCCTGTTTCCACACTGTAGGGATTCTGTGACATAGGAGGCACTTTGGCCCATCATAGCCATCCTGCCTCTTTGATCAAGCTAAAATTTCAGAAAAGGAAGTGCGGATACTGGAAATCTGAAACAAAAGCAGACATTTCTGAAAAAAACCCAGCAGGTCTCACAGCATCTGTGGAGAGGGAAAGCCAAGTTAACATTTCTAGTCCAGTGACTCTTCTGCAGAACTATTCTGGAGAAATGTTAACTCTGTGTCTCTCAACAGATGCTGCCAGACCTGCTGAGTTTCTCTAGTTATGTCTACTTTTGTATTTCACAGATTTATTGTGCTGTGTCCTATGCATCCTTTCCTTTTAACCTGTAGCCCTAACTTTTAAAGTTTTTTCAAGGAATTAGCTTCTACCATGTTTTCGAGTAGAGTTTCATATTTCCAAATTTGGACAGTCTGCTAGGTATGAGGAATGCCTGTGTTCCTGGTGAGATCTTGAAAACCAAGAGGCAGCAGGTATTCCCCACAGTTTTCCTGTGACATGTCTAATTGTTTCAATCGTGTGGTTTGCAATGGTATTGGTCTGGAGCTTGCATCATGTGCACTCTGACGTGGCAAGTGGTTATTGGTGGAGCTGGACTGGCTTTGTTTGCTTTCCTGTGACCTCTTCACTGAAATTCTGGGTTAGAGTCATAGAGTTTTACAGTAATACAGCATGGAAACAGGCCGTTCAGCCCAAACTGGTCCATGCTGACCATGGTACCCTGCAGCTAGTTCCAATTTCCTATATTTGGTCCATATCCCTCCAAATCCTTCCCATCATGCACCTATCCAAATGTTTTTTTTAATGTTCCCATTGTACCTGCTTCAATCATTTTCTCTGGCAGCCCATTCCATAAACACACCACTCTCTGCATGAAGAAATTGCACCTCAGGTCCTTCTTAAATCTATATGCATTCATCTTATCTATGTTCCTCATGATTTTATATACCTCAATAAGGTCACCCCACATTCTCCTACATTCTAGCGAATAAAGTCCTATCCTGGCCAACCTCTCCATATGACTCAGGCCTAGTGGTCTTGGCAGCATCCTTGTAAATCTTCTTTGCACTCTTTCTAGTTTGACTATGCCTTTCCTATAACAAGGTGACCAAACTATACACAATTTCCAAGTATGTTCTCACCAACGACTTATACAACTGTTACATAATGCCCAAACTCCTGTAATCAATGCCTCGACCGATGAAGGCCAACATTGGATTAGATTCCCTACAGTGTGGAAACAGGCCCTTCAGCCCGACAAGTCCACACTGACCTTCTGAAGAGTAACCCACCCAGACCCATTTCCCTCTGACTCATGCACCTAACACGATGGGCAATTTAGCATGGTCAATTCACCTCACCTACACACCTTTGGATTGTGGGGGGAAACCGGAGGAAACTTGCACAGACGTGGGGCCAATGTGCAAACTCCACACAGACATCGCCAAAGGCTGGAATCAAATCTGGGTGTCTGGTGCTAAGGCAGCAGTGCCAACCACTGAGCCACCGTGCCACCCCCAACTACTGTGCCACCCCTAAGGCATGCTGAATGCCTTGTTCACCACCCTGTCTACCTGTGCTGCTGCTTTCAAAGAACTAAGTATTTGTACTTCTCGGTCCCTCTGTCCCACAACACTCTTCAGGACCTTACCATTTACTATATAAGTCCTACCTTGGTTTGACTTTCCAAAGTGCAACACCTCACACTTATCTGTATTGAATTGCAATTGCCAATCCTCAGCCCACTTCCCCATCTGATCAAGATCAGATTGTTTAATTTAGTCAGGGGTTGTTTAATCAGGCTGTCTCCAGTGATGGACAATCAGGATAATTTTTTTTTAAAAAGTAAGAGAGTGAGGAAACCATAAGAGATAGAAGGGAGGAACCAATACTGTATCCTCAACTCAAGCTCCCATTGCAAAGTATGAGCAGTAGTATCTGTAGTTCTCAAGGTTACCACCATCCTTATACAACAGGCATCTGAGCACAATGGAACCAGAATATGCACAGAGGAGAATGTATCAGTGTCCAGACAGTGATACAGGAACTCAACCCAATGCTGGCTTTGCTCTGACCCCAACCTTTCTGACAGTGAGTGCCTTTGGACACTAAGTACACAAAGACAAGTGCCATGATGTACAGTGATTCCATCCCTTTCTGATAGTTTTAAGGTCAGTTTTGACCACATTGCCATGAAGTATGCTGTTCAGTTTGAGCATATTACATCAAGATCATTCCTTGTAAGTCAAACAAGCAGTGAAGTTCTCAAAACCTCGCATGGTGCTCAACTCTCCTGGAAACTTGCTGGAGCAGACTGACAAAGTCATAGAGTCACAGAGTCATAGAGATGAACAGCACGGAAACAGACCTTTTGGTCCAACTCATCCATGCTGACAAGATATACTAAATCAATCTAGTCCCATTTACCATAATTTGGCCCATATCCCTCTAAATCCTTCCTATTCATAAACCCATGCAGATGCCTGTTAAATGCTGTAACTGTACCAACCTCCACCACTTCCTCTGGCAGCTCATTCTATACACACACCACATTCTGTGTGATAAAGTTGTCCCTTAGGTCCCTGTTAAATCTTTCCCTCTCACCTGAAACCTAAACCCTCTAGGTCTGAACTCCCCCACCCCATGGATAGGACCTTCTGGTTTACCTTATCCATGCCCCTCATGATTTTACAAACTTCTATAAGGTCACCCCTCAGCCTCTGGCACTCCAGAGAGAACAGCCCCAGCCTATTCAGCCTCTCTACATCTGGTCATACATGGTCAGAACTTCCCAACAAGCCACAATCCATAGTGTAGCTGGTATTTGGAGGGATCCTTCCTGTCAATCTTGTGTGGGTGCCTGGAGTCTCATCACTGTGGCCAAAGTTGCTACAGTAGCAACAAATCCACATGAACATAATAAATCAAAGCAATGTGGATGTTGAAGATCTGAAACAAAAACAGAAATTGCAGAAGAACCTCAGCAGAACCTGGCAGCATGTGGAGAGAAAGCCAAATAAATGTTTTGAGTCCAGTGACCATTCTTTAGAATGGCCAAATGTATTTCTCATTCTGGAATGTCTATTTGAAGGTCTGAGAATGGTGATGTACTGGGCGTAGGAGGGCGGTTCAGTGGTATTGGGTTCGCAGTTCATCCTCAGCAGTTCCATGATGCAAGACCTTTCTGGTCTTTGCACTTTATGGTACACCATGCGAATAAGAAGTGGTGTCAGTGATGGTCACTCTCTGGCTTGCTTGATATCTACTTCTCTTTTAGAGGACAGGCCATTCTGAGGACAAAGACAAAGACCTCACACTCAGTGATGGACAGGCAGAAAACTTGTTTGATCCATTGTTGAGATTCAGTTAAGAGCAGCCATCCTTCAAGGTCTTCCCCTTTTCTCGCTGAAGAGACAGAATCAATTTTTCTTTAATATTCCCTCATGGGACTTGCATATCACCAGCTACACCAACATTTATTGCCTGTCCCTATCTGTCCTTGAAACACTGAGCTGCCTTCTTGAATCACTGAAGTCCATGTGCTGTAGGTACACCCATGATGTCAGGAGGAAGGCAATTCCAGGATTTAGTTTCCTCTCGGGCTGAATATTTTCAAACAGCTAAATGCACAGAATAGAAAAACAACACCTGACCAAATATTTGCCTCAACAATATTCCTTGTTGAAATCAGATGAAATGCGTTGAGTAAAAATGCAATGTATCAATCTCAGATACAGGGAACATCTTGTGATTGAATCTGTTGATGGCGTAACGATTTAGTTCAGATCCAGATCTGGACACCACTTAGGATCATTACCACAGGGAACTCTGAACTGTCAGTTGACTGCATAGAATATCCAATCTTTTCAGCTGTAGTTGTATTTTTTCCATCATTAATGAGCAAAAAGTATATATTTTTGAATATAATTCTTAAAATGTATCATGTGGTTTAAGTTTATTTTTGGTGCGAATTTTATGTTGTGCAGCCAGATTTCAAACCCAACTTCAAAAATTGAAGAAGGATTGGGAGATAAAAGGCTGTCCACACAGTGATAACTGTTGGAATTTTCACAAGCAATATGGAAATCACAGGGTAGATCAAAACCAGCAGTATAATGGGAACTGACAGGGATCCAGTGTCCTACCAAATATTTATAGCAGGATTTTTTTTTAAGTAACCTGCTGTCAATCATTGACTTCCTGCATTAAACAATGGCTGCACTTCAAATATATTTAGTTGACTGAAAGTGTTTTGGGACATCTTGGAGTTGTGAAAGACATCAGTGCAATAGCAAATTCTTTCTTCTTTGCATGAGTTTGAACAGTTCCCAGAAATTACATATGGAACATAATTTTGCAAAGTTTTGCTTGAATTTGAATTGGAAGCAATAAGCAAACTCTTGCCAAAAAAAGTCCAGTGATGCTGAGAGGACCCTTAAAGGGGGGAGGAAAAGGTGAAATTGTTCACTTTGACAGGAAGAATGAAAAATAAGCATATTATTTTAATGAAGAGAGACTGCAGAACGCTGAGATGCAGAGTATCTGAGAGTCCTAGTGCATGAATTATTGAAGATTAGTATGCAGTGACAACATTTAATGAGGAAATCTAATAGAATGTTATCATTTACTGTGGAGGGGGGGATTGAATACAAAAGTAGGGAGGTAATGCTTCAATTATACAGAGCATTGGTGAGACCACATCTGGAGTACTGCACATACTATTGGTCACACTATTTAAGGAGGGATGCAAATACTTTTGAAGCATTTGAAAGAAGGTTAACAAGACTAATAGCCGGAATGGACTGGTTCTCTGGTGAGGAATGATAGAAGCCTAGTCAGACCAATCTGCTGAAGGAAGAGTAAGAGATGAGTTGATTAAAATAGATGTGATTCTAAGAGGACTTGACAGGTAGATGTGAAGAAATTGTTTCCTGTTATAGAAAAATCTAGAACTGTTCAAAAACAAGGAGTTACACATCCTTAATGGCCCACAGGGCAGTTAAGAGTCAACAGCATTGATGTGGGTCTGGAGTCATAAGTAGGGCCAGACCAGGTAAGGTCAGCAGTTTCCTTCCCTAAAGGATATTAGTGAACCAGATGGGTTTTTCCAACAATGGATTCATGGTCATCATTAGATTCTTAATTCCAGATACTTATTGAATTCAAATTTCACCCTCTGCCATGGTGGGATTTGAACCTGGGTCCCCAGAACTTTACCTGGATCTCTGGATTAACAATCTAGCAAGAACACCACTTGGCCATCACCTCCTGATCTTAGTACAATTTAATGTGTTTGTTGTAGGACACTTATCAATAGATATTACAGAAAGAGAGAAACAGAGGCCTGTAAAATTATGAAATGTATTAGGAAAGTAGACATAGAATGTTCTCACTGGGGGTAGAATGTGCGGTAGACCAAGAGCAGAGACCTTGCAGAATTTGTTGATCCCAGCTGATGACGATGAAGTCTATTTAAGTACTTTTTATTCTTTTTGTACCTCAAAATGATGCTGGATTGTGGTGACAGAATGCTTTTCACTGATATTTGTGACAATAAATCATTCATTCATCACACTGTCGAGTTCTTGATGGTTGCGTTCTTGTGCAACCCCTCATTATAGAAAAACTGCACTTTAGAAACAGCACTTAAGGCATTGGTGATGTAATTGCATTACCACCAACACACATTTTAAAAGTTTGTGCTTTAGAAACAGTGTCCTCAATTTGTCAATCGTGTGACAGCGAACTCGTGTTAACGAAATGCATATTATAACAGAACAACCTGTACTTTATTCCAATTTGTGCCCAATCTCAGTCAATGATTCCCAAGGAGATCACAACAATAATAATCTCAGGGAAAGCTCTGAAGTGAGAATGGAACTGTCTAAATTGGACAATTGAGAGGATGATTTGAGTTTCATTTTCTTTATGGGGACCTCCGGGTTTCACATGATGACAGAGCTTATTAAGTTACTGCTGTGTGTTGCACCAGTGAACACGCACGTTATCTGACAAACAGAATTCATAACCGCAAAGAGATTGCTTTGGAACAGCCAATGGTATCTATTACATTATGAGGAAAGTAATTACTCTGATCTAAATAATTTGATCTGTATATAGGTCAGACTTGGAACTGTCAGGATGTTAATCACCGATGCACAGCTTATGCAAGTATAATACTCCTTGAGGAGCTGCTTCTTTTGTTACTGAAACCTGACATCTAACAGTGGAAAGGTTAAACTGGTGTAAACTAAACGTCAAGGTGCTTGTGCCTGAGTACTGACACAACTTCTACATTTTCAGCCGTGGATCAGAGAAACATCCAGAAGCAGTCTTTAACATTTATGGACTTGACCTTGACACGTGGATACAAACCTTTAACTTATGCAGGGAGGTAATCACACAAATGTGATTGCCAACCAGTCATAAAATCTGATGAATATTTAATCAGTTGTCTTCAAAGTAAAGGTGAAAATTCCTCCCCTTGAAAAATCAAACAACAGCTGGATTCCGCTGGGAGTAGTTATATCAGATAATGCCTATATATATCCTTACTGTCCCCAACAGGAAACACTAGGACCATTATGGCACTTTCCACAGAAGTTTTAGACTTCCCATTGGTGCGATGGTGATGTAATGGTTCTTTCATTGGCCTAGTAATGTAAAGGATCTGATTTCAAATCCCTGTTTGGCAGCTGATGGAATTTATATTCAACCAATTCAAACATAATGTGGAATGAAAAATTAATCTCAGTAATAATGCCTATTAAACTGCTTTACATCAGGTTCACTAATGCTCTTTAGGGAAGGGAATGTGCTGTCATTACCTGGTCTGGCCTGTGTGTGACTCTAGATCCACAAAAAAGTAGTAGATTCAAACTACTGTCTGAAGTAGCCTCACAAGTTAATTAGTTTAAAGATCAATTTGAGACTGGCAAAAAGTTGTTGCCCACATCTCATCAATCTTGCTTAGAAAGAAGATGGAAGTGGAATTTGTTATGGTTTTTAAAAGCAAAGATGGGAAAACAAAGCATGGAAATCCAGATAGGTCAGAGGTGCATAGACAATAGGGCAATGCCATGAAACATAAACAATTCTCAGGACAGGCCTTGCTGGTATTATGGACCAGGCCAGACCTCCTGAAACCGTTAAGGAAATAGCTCAGACCCTAACTTTGCTGGCTGTTTTGAGCAGGTGGAGAGTGGATATTCCAGGAGTGATGCAGCTGACCCACCGTATATTTGTAATATTACCAAATGAAACACAAACAAAGTAGAACAGAATATCATAACTTAACCTACCTGAAAACCCAACAGATTATCGCAATTTAGGGATGCTGTTCCAAATTCCTACAACAATCCTCATAAGCACCCCCTTGGCAAACAAGGGAAAATCAAATATTGGGTCTTACAGGAGAGAGAGATCTAGCAGAGGGATTCAGCATGGAACACCTTCTTCCATGGAGCTGTTTCTTGGATCAGCAGCCTCAAACTGACTGACTATTTTCAGTGAACAGCCAGACCGCTAAAAAGAAACAACCCAGAAAAAAAGCTGAGCTGGAGAACTGGCCACACCCCTTTCATTGGACAAATGATGCTTTTAAATTTGAAGGCCTTTTGTCTGTGGCAGTATCTGTTAACTATAATCAAATTGGCCCTAAAACCCTTCAAACCAAGATCTTTCAGAATTGTGATTTTTATGACCTTGCTAAAAAAAAGCCAAAGACAGCACAACCTTGTTAAAGGAGCAGCATAATCACACTGGGGGAGATGCAGAAAAGTTGTATTCCTGTGTGGGACAGTCTGGAACCAGGTATATAATTAATCTCAAAATAAGGAATCGTATCAGTTACGGCAGAGATGATGAGGATTTCTTTTTCTCTCTCAGAGAGTAGTGAATCTGTGGAATTCTTTACCACAGAGATTATTGAGTTTGGGGTGTTAAGAATATTCAAGGCTGAGATAGACAGATGCTTAACCAGTCAGCACAGGAAAAGGCCAGAAAGTGGAGTTGAGGCTAATCAGATCAGCCCTGATCTCATTGAATGATTGAGTGGACTTGATAGGCTGAATGGCTTACAACTGCTTCTCTGTCTTATGATCTAATGACAATGGAGTTCGACAGATCACTGGTATAAACATCAAAAAAATCAAATGTTTCCATTTTTTCAACCTTAACATTATGACTCGAGGTTAAATATATTCAAGTTCCTCTCAGACAAAAGCATGAATGTCATTATTCTGAAATAAAAAAAGGAAAGATTCAGCAGAGCTTGCAATCAATGTAGAGAGAAATAGAAAGAGAGAGAAGAAGAAGAGTTAATGCCTTGGTTCTTGCTAGAGGCAATGGTCATCTTTGGAATATCATAGTGTTGGGAAATTCCACTAATGTTCTGCATTTTTACCCGATTACTGAAATTGGTGATCTCAGAAGAGCAGAGGACAGTGTGCTAACTCTGAAGTTCAACCAGCCATCTCTCTCAAAGCTCTCTAAATCTTTCTACACATCTGACACTCGTCTAATGTGCCTTGCTGGGGAAGTAGGAAGTATGTGAATTGTCTAGTTCCTGCTGAGTTTACTCAGGGCGACTTGGACTCCAGAAAAACTGAAAGAACTGCAGATGCTGTAAATCAGAGATACAAACAAAAATTGTTGGAAAAACTCAGGTCTGGCAAAACTCATATTCTGAGGAAGGGTCACTTGACCTGAAATGTGAAATCCGATTTCCCTCCACAGATGCTGCCTAAGCTTTTCCAGAAATTTCTGTTCTTGTGACTTGGACTCAGAGTGTATTTGGAATAGCCTGCATCATTGATACAAACTTATGTAAAAATATTTCCTTTTGATCACTCATTAATAACATTAATAACATTGGGATGTTTTTGAAAGTTGACATAAAAGAGAATTTTCACTTTTCCTGAGTAGAATTTCTGGAAATCAGGGAGTGAAATAGAATATCGGGCATCTTCATGTGTGCAACACTTCACCTGAAAAAATGATAGAACATTCTGAAAAATGTGTCTGATGTAGTAATGGTGCCCTATGACTCAGGCTGAAAATTCCTCCACGTCAGAGGCCAGTTTAAAAAGTTGATAATTTACTCATTAATCATCTAAACTGTTGTAACTATCGACCGTTAAATCAGTGAAATAGGTTGGCTTACTGCAACACGCTAACTGCACATTCCTCAGAATGCTGGTGGGCAGACATCAACTACATAATTAGTAGTTGCCTTCCAGGCAATTAAAATAACTAATTGGCCATTAACTGTACATGCTGCATCCTGCAACGCAATTTACATCTCCAATGGATTAATTAAGGTGGTGGGGTTGGGGGTGGCGGGGGAAGAGAGTTAGTGTAATGAGTACAGTTAAAGTTTTATTCAATTCTGTGGATTACCTGACATCAGTGAGATTATAAATTTAGCATTACCTATGGCACAATAATCTACAATTCATGTCATTCTTTATTCTATTAGTTACGCTCTGACTGCCCTTCACAGTTTGCCCTAATATTTGATTACCTGCAAAGCCAGAGAACCTCTTTAATGTTCATAATTAATAAATGTTGGGGTCACGTGAGAGGAGTAGACTGCTTTGTTGTGCGCAAATTTAAATTCACACTCAAGATTCTTCTTTTTGTTTTAATTAATTGTCTTGTTCAGAGATGTTAGTAGAGCAATTGGGATTTGGACTCAGACCTCCCAGCCTAGAGTAAGGGACACTACTACAGTGTCATAAGAGCCACCCCTGCCTTTGCATGAGTCTTCTTTACTAAAAGAAAGGATAGCTTCATAAAGTCTCACACCATGTGAAGATTCCGCAACGAACATATTTTATGTCGCTTTAATGTGCATTCTGTATATCTCAAAGCACGGCCAACAACTGCACATTCCTTGTCACCAGTTGGAGGCAGATGAAGCGCAGGATTGCAGAATTGTTACAGTGTAGAAAGCAGCCATTCAGCCCAAGATATCTGTGACAGCTCGCGGAAAGAGCAAGTCTCTTAATCCAATACCCCATGTTTTCTCTGGCACCCTGCACATTCCTCCTTTTCAGATGGCACTGATGAGATGAGAAGTATTGATTATACACACGTTCCACTGACTTGGGTACTAATTCAAACTAAAATGAATTGCAGAAGATCAGAACACAGGTACCACAGGTAATAAAGAAAGCAAATTGAATTTAGCCCTTTGTTGCTAAAAGAATAGATTATAAAAGTATGGAGGTGTTGCTGTAACTATACAAGGCATTAGTGAGACTGCACCTGGAGTATTGTGCACAATTATTCTCCCCCATGTGTGAGGACAGATTTGTTGTTTCGTAGGCAGTTCAACAGAGAGACACTAGATTGATTTCAGGGATAAGGGGTTTGTGTGCTGAAGAGAGTTGACCAGTTTAGGCCTATACCCTCTGAATCTTAGAAGAACGAAAGGAGATCAAATTGAGGTATATTAAATGCTAAATGAATTGACAAAATAGACATAGAAAGGTTGTTTCACCTTGCGGGGCAATCTGGACTGAGATGTAATAGTTTTAGGATAAGGGATGGCAGATTTAAAACAGAGATGAGGAGGAATTAATTCCCTGAAAGAGTCGTGAATCTGTGAAATTATGTGGTAGATGTTGAGACATTGAGTAAATTGAAAGTTGAGAGAGACAGATTTTTAAATCAGTAATGTGTTAAAGGGGTATGGAGAGCAGGTAGGAAAGTGGAGTTGAGGCTGAGATGAGATCAGCCATGATCCTATTAAATGGTGGAGCAATCTTAAAAGGGCCAAATGGCCTATTCCTGCCCTTAGTTCTTAAGAATGATCCAAAAAGTTGCAGCTTCCTGAATCCCATGTGTATTTTTACTGCAGACATTTACTCCACTAAAACAAAGAAAAGGTTGGAGGAAATCAGAAGCTTGGAGAGAAACCAGAGTTAATGTTTTGTATTGACTATGATATGTTATTGTCCAGTCATATTGCCAACTGCCAGCTATCTGTCCCCCATGAGGCTAATAGATTTCCTTTTCAGAGACTACTTTTCTCTACATACAGGTATTGATCCACATCTGAAGAAGAGTCATATGAGACTTAGAACATTAACCCTGCTTCTCTCCACAGATGCTGGGGGTTCTCCAACATTTTCTGTAACAAACACGGAAATTGTTGGAGAAATTCAGCAGATCCAGCAGTATCCATGGAGAGAGATATAGAGTTAATGTCTTGAGTCCAATGAACCTTCTTCAGAACTAAATTGCTGGGGAATGGTAGTACTTATGTTGATGACAGGGTGGGGGGCTGGTGGCATAGTGAATAGCGTATGTAGAGACAGGGTAAGAGAGAGAAAGGGATAGGCAAACATAGAGATTATTGTTGATTATCTGAGAGAGAGTTGAAAGTTAGATACAGTGCTAATGAGAAGTCTAAATGGTTGAAATTAAGTTACAAAAACAGAAATTGCTGGTGAAATGCAGAAGCTCTGGTAACATCTGCAGAGAGAAGGCAACATTAAAATTTTGGGTTCATGAACATTCTTCAGAACAAAAAGAGGTTGGCTATACTGGGAACAACCCACATAATACAATATCCAGTGTACAGATACAGAGGAGAGAATTTGTGTTCTGAACTTGCTGAATTCCATGTTAAGTCCTGAAGGTTATTCGATATCCAGGCAGAAGATGAGATTTGTTTCTCTGGTGTCAAGCATCTTGCCTGTTTCAGCTTTTCAAGTGAGCATCATTACCCAGTTTCAAGCTCTGGCCAGTTCCCCATCTTCCTGGACAATATTTCCATCCAAAAACCCATCCAATGCCCTCTTGTATGCCTCAGTTGAATATCCCTTCACTGCATATCCACATAATGCATTCCATAATTCAGCTTTTTGCTAAGTGAAAATATTTTTGCACATATCTTTTAATCCCTCTTCTCATTCTTTTTAGAAGTGGGAACAGCTCTTCTCTATCTATTTTGTCAAGTTCGCACATGAAGTTAAAATTATTCAATTTCCTCTCAGCCTTCTTCTTTCTGATGTGAGCGGTCCCAACTCCTTCAACATGTTCTGTTCTCATTCCTGAAACCATTTGTGTGAAGCATGTCTGCACTTTCTCTAATGCATTCACATCTTGCCTATGTGGTGTCTACAACTGCACAAAATACTAAACATAAAAACTGCCATAGTCTCAGAGGAGTGTTCTCTGATTAAAAGGAGGTGACTAGTGTTGCTTTAACCTGAGAGTCACTATGCCTGAGGTTAGGGGCAAAGTTGAAAAGGTGACAACCTCAGCTAGTGCAGGAGTTGAAGCTGCGGTGTCGGTAACACTCAACTGAGTTAACTGATGGCTATCTGGGTCTGTCTACTAAAGAACAAAGAAAATTTACAGCATAATAACAGGCCCTTCGGCCCTCCAAGCCTGAGATGATCCAAATCTACTGTCGCCCAATTCCTAAGCATCTGTATCCCTCTGCTCCCCACCTACTCATTCATCTGTCCAAATGCATCTTAAATTAATCTACCGTGCCCACCTCTACTACCTCTGCTGGCAAAGCATTCCAGAAACACACCATCCTCTGTGTAAAATACTTGTACCGTGTATCCCCCTTAAACTTTTCACCTCTCACCTTGAAAGCATGACCGCTCACTATTGAATCCTTCACCCTGGGAAAAAGCTTATCTCGATCTACCAGGTCTATATCCTTTATGATTTTGTAGACCTCAATCAGGTCCCCCCTCAATCTCCTTTTTCCTAATGAAAACAAACCTACCTACTCAACCTTTCTTCATAGTTAGCACCTTCCATACCAGGCAACATCCTCAAAAACCTTCTCTGCACCATCTCCAAAGCTTCCACATCCTGGCGACCAGAATTGTACACAGTATTCTAAATGCGGCCAAACCAATGTCTTGTACAATTTTAACATGACTTACCAGCTCTTATACTCAATACCCCATCCGATGAAGGCAAGCATACCATATGCCTTCTTGACCACTCTGTCCACCTGTGCAGCAACCTTCAGGGTACAATGGACCTGAACTCCCAGATCTCTCTGCTCATCAACTTTTCGCAAGGCTCTTCCATTTACTGTATAATTTGCTCTCGAATTAGACTTGCCAAAATGCATCACCTCACATTTGCCTGGATTGAACTCCATCTGCCACTTCTCGGCCCAACTCTCCAGTCTATCTGTAGACTCATATATTCTTTGACAGTCCCTTATGCTTTCTGCTACTCCACCAATCTTTGCGTCATCTGCAAACTTGCTGATCAGACCAACAGTGCCCTCTTGGTATGATCAACAAGTTTGCAGATGACATGAAGATTGGTGGAATAGCAGAAAGCAAAGGGGACTCTTGTAAACCCATACAAGGGAAGGGCAAAGTGAAGAGCTAGGGACCTCGTGGACTATCACAGGCAGTATGGGGATTGAAACCTTGTTGTTGGCTTTATTCCTCACAACACTCCAGCCATTTAGCTAACAGAGCTAACCAACCTGAATGGGGCTGATAGCCTTCCCTTTGAAGTAAGCAGAAAGTGCTGAAAAACTCAGCATATCAGTCAGCATCATTTTCATTCATTCTCTCATGGGATATGGATGCCACTGGCTGGGCAAGCATTTATTGCCTGTCCCTAGTTGCCCTTGAGAGGGTGGTGCTGAGCTGCCTTTTTGAACCGCTGCATTTCATGTGCTTAGGTTGACCCACAATGCCATTAGGGAGGGAATTCCAGGGGTTTAACCCACTGACACTGAAGGAACTGTGATATATTTCCAAGTCTGGTGGGTGGCTTGGAGGGGAACTTGCAAGCAGTAGTGTTCCCATGTATCTGCTGCCATTATTCTTCTGGGTGGAAGCAGTGTTGGGTTTGGAAGTTGCAGTATAAGGATCTTTGTGAAATTCTGCAGTGCGTCTCTTAGATTGTACACACTGCTACTGCTAAGGGTCGATGGTGGGGAGAGTAGATATTTGTGGGTGTGGTGCTAATCAAACAGGTTGCTTTGTCTTGGATGGTGCCAAGTTCTTGAGCGGATAGAAACAGAGTTAATGTTTTGAGTCCAGTATGATTCTTCCTCAGAACTCGAATGTATTGTATGCTGTCCTTACAGCAATTAGGAGAAAGTGAGGACTGCAGATGCTGGAGATCAGTCACAAAGTGTGGCACTGGAAAAGCACAGCAGATCAGGCTGCATCCAAGAAGCAAGAGGATCAACGTTTCAGGCATAAGCCCTGTATCAGGAATGTCCTTACAGTGAGATTGAGAGAGTATGGCTCTGTTTCTGTCTTCTGACAGAGAATAGTAAATATCTGGAATTCTGTACTGAGTGAGTTGTGGCAGCTCAAGCACTAAAAGTATTTAAAGAAAAGACAAGTCAATTTTTGATCTGAGCTTTTTAAATTCAGATAATTATTAAATCTAGAACTTCAAGATACTATCAATTTTAGGGACCATGAACATTCTGCATTCCCAACAACAGCTCACCTGGCTTATTAATATCCTTTAGGGAATGATATCTGCCATCCTTATCTGCTTTAGCCTACATGTGACTCCAAACCCAGTATGGTGTTGCTCACTCTTAACTGCTCTCTCAAATGGCCTGGAGGGACAATCAGTTGTTAAGAGATGTCAACTGCTGTCAACCATTTTTTTCAAGAATAGTTAGGAATGACCAATAAATGCTTCTCTTTTCAACAATATCCCTGTCCAATGAATGAATAATAAATGAGAGATGTCTATTGCATGGTTTGTTTGGAATGGATCATTGAATCTTGAATCTTGTAAAGTTAAATTAATATGTACCCTTACTTTTGCAAACATTAAATACTGACTTATTTCAAATATATATCAGTAACTATTTAAGATACAATTCCAGTTACTATTTAAATAAAAAAATCATATTAACAAAAGTGTAAGTGCCAATGGTCCTATTGCTGACAAGCAGGAGTTACTGAGTGTGACAGTGAGAAGAGATTTAAGAGATAATAGATTTTTTTAGTCATTAATCTGTAAAGCTAAATTATTACCATCTACGATAAGGTCATTAACAGAAGGTGCCTCAGTTAGTGTGTCATTTCAGCTGCGCTAACTAATTTATTTCTCTCACAGCATCAGTGACTCCTCCAACCCAATTCCACCAGGATTTCATCACCATTCACAATTTGAAAATAAAGTATTCAAACTTTTTTTTACAAATAACCAGAAATGAAAACAAAACAGGATGTTATTGTTAATCAAAAGTCTCAAAAGTTGTATCATCAAAGGAGTTTGATCGTGAAATTCCCTTAAGATCCGCAATGTGCATTTTGAATCAGAAATGAAAGGCTTGCACTAGATTGTTTTTTTTTGTATGTGCATAATTTTGTATGAACTGATATTGATTATAATTCAAAGAATAGAGTACCAACCCCAAGCAAACTGTTCTGGGGCTCTGTAAAATAATGATTGCAGCAAAAGAAGTCAAGATAATCACAAAGGAGCATATCTGAACATTTGGTCAAAAAGGCAGATTGGAAGGATGTGGAGTTGAAGGTGGAGAATCAAGCAGGTTTGGCAATGGAATTCCTGTGATTGGAATCTACATGGCTGAAAGAAAGGCCACCAAATGTGTAGCTTGGGGAGCGAAGGATGAACAGGAGGCTTTTCTTGCAGGCAATACTTTGTCTCAGGGTTTAAAGCTGTCAATAGCTTTATTGTTAGAATGTTCAGATAGACAGGTGAGGGTCAATGTTTAATCAAGCACTTAGAGCATTTAGAAAGAGAGACTGCTAGGACATTGGGTTCACAGGTAGATATGTATATTCACTTGTGCAAACCAACTACCGAGAAAAGAAACAAAAACAGAACTGCTGAAAAAGCCCAGTGGGTCTGGCAGCATCTGTGAAGCGAAATCATAGTTAATGTTTTAAGTCTGTTGACCCATCCTCAGAGGGTCATCTGAGGAAGGGTCATCAGACCTGAAACATTAACTCTGATTTCTCTTCACAGATGCTGCCAGACCCACTGAGCTTTTTAAGCATTTTAGATTAGATTACCTATAGTGTGGAAACAGGCCCTTAAGCCCAACAAGTCCACATCTATTCTCCGAAGAGCAACCCACCCAGACTCATTCCCCTACATTTACCCCTGACTAATCCACCTAACACTATGGGCAATTTAGCATGGCCAATTCACCTGACCTGCACATCTTTGGACTGTGGGAGGAAACCGGAGCACCCGGAGGAAACCCACGCAGACACAGGGAGAACATGTAAACTCCACACAGACAGTCACCCAAGGCTGGAATCTTTGGACTGTGGGAGGAAACCAGAGCACCGGTTTTTGTTTCTGATTTACAGCATCTGCAGTTCTTTTGGTTTTTACAAGAAAAGGATTTGCATCAACTTTCATACTTCATAGTCTGTTGAGATCTATTTGTCAGGAGAGTTATAGAAATGTTGGAAAGGCAAAACCATAGAATTCTTTTAAGATGGTCTATAGACTGATGTTGATCAGTAGTTAAGATGCCCACATCCCACAAGTGAATTTTTTAAAAAAATAATGTGCACATTGCTGGCTGGCCCAACATTTATTGCCTGTCTCTAGTTGCCCTTGAGAAGGTGGGTGTGAGCCTACCTTCTTGAACACTGCAGTCATGTGCTGTAGGTTTACCCACAATGCTGTTATGGAGAAAATTCCAGGATTTTAACCCAGTGACAGTGAAGGAACAATGATATATTTCCAAGTCAGGATGACGAATGGCTTGGAGGGGAATTTGCAGGGGTTGGTGTTTCCATGCATCTGCTGGACTGGTCTGTCTAGATGGTAGAGACAGTTGGTTTGGAAGGTGCTGTCGAAGGATCTTTGTTAGGTTTCGACAGAGTATCTTGTAGATCGTACACACTGCTGCTACTGAGCTTCAGTGGTGAAGGGAGTGAATGTAGTAGATGTGGTGCCAATCAAGTGGGCTGCTTTGTTCTGAAGAAGGGTCACTGGTCCCAAAACATTAATTCTGCTTTCTCTTCACATTTTCTGCCAGACTGAGCTTTTCCAGCAACATCACAAAATGGTGTCCAACTATTTGAAAGCTTTTGGTGTGGAAGTCACCCAAACAGGAGTGGAGCATTCCGTCACGTTCCTGATTCCTGCCGTGTAGATGGTGGACAGACTCTGGGGAGTCAGGATGTGAATGACTAGTTGCCATATTCCTAGTCTCTGACCTGCTCTTGTAGCCACAGTATGTGTGACGAATCCAGTTCAGTTTCTGATCAAGGTGACCCTGAGTGCTGATAGTTGGGGAGTCAGTGGTGGCAACACCAATGAATGTCAGAGGCAGAGGTTACATTGTCATTTTTCAGGGATAGTTATTACTTGTTTGTGTGCTGCAAATGCAACTTGCCACTTTTTTATCCTAAGCCTGGATATTGCATTCGAGCGTAGACAGTTTCAGTATCTGAGGAGCTGTGAATGGTACAGTCATTGGCAAACATCCCCTCCTCTGGCCATATGATATTATAAATTTGTGCTTGTGGCTGACAGAATGCCAGGATTTGAGCATAAATTCATTAAAAATGTATCTCAAAGCAGAGTTTTGCATTTATTTAAATTTCTGGATCCCATTGCAGAACTAAACTTCATCTTCATTTATATACATACCCTATTTACTTGACATAAATGTTTCTCCCCCTTCATAAACTAAATGATTACTAATGCAGGCTGATTAAAAATTCACTTTAGCTATTAAAGATATAATTATAGATGGATTGTGCTGGAAAATTTGATTTATTCCCACCTATTGCTCAAACGTGGCATCTGATTAATGATCTCTTCGTCCTTGCCCAATGCAGCCCTCATTGGGATGCAAACCTTTCATTATTTAAGAGGTTTTTTTCTTCAGATGGAGCCTCAAAGTATTGCACCAAGAATTCATTGATCCACTTAAAAATTTGATCAAACTCCTCTTGACTTTGTTTCATCTTACTGTGCTACTGAACATTATAACGAAATATTGAAACTATGTTGCCAAGGGTTGAACAGAGAAATTAAGGTGGCATAAATTCAAGAGCCATGTCATTGCATTTCTTGTTCAATAAAGGAATAAGAAATAAGGAAGGAAGTGAATATTTGTCAGTTTCTGATTTAGTGGTATTTTGTTTTATATTTAGGGAATGCGGGTGTAGTCAGGACTTGTAAAAATTCAGGCTGCAATTCAGAGTTTGTTCATATCCTTCATTTGAGATTATTAAATATTTTATAACTAACAAAAGCAGATGTTAAAAATTGCTACAGTATTTTCATCCTAGCTTTGACAAATGGTCTGAATATTGGGATAACGGGTTTAATGGTTATAAATTCAGATCAGTAAAAGAAGCGAAATAAAACAAAATTGTAAAAGGACTGAAGAGTAGTGGCTGAAAATAAATTATTTAACGTGCAGAAATAGCTCAGGGTAAAGTTGAAAAATACCTCGGGGTGTTATTAGATTTGCACTTATGTGTCCAATCAGTGTAGAACAATAACAAAGAAAATAGAATGCTGAATTATATAAATCATTCAACCAAGTATAAATCAAATTGTGTAGAGCTCCATTTAGACCATACCCTGAGTGCTCTGATGAGTATTGGCCACTGAACCACAAGGGAAATTGCAGAGAAGAATCATAAAGAAAGAAGACCTTGTATTTATATTGAAACTTTCATAGATTCACTGCATCTCAAGGCACTCCACAGCCAATAAAGTACCTCCTGAAGTGTAGTCACTGTAGTAATATGAAAAAAAATGCATCAGTCAATTTGATCACAAGAGATTTCTACTAAATAACAATGAATAGACATTTAAAGTCACAGATTCATACAACACAGACACAGGCCCTTTGGTCTAACTCACCCATGCCGACCAAATTTCCCAAACTAAATTAGTCCCACATAGGGTCATAGAGATGTACAGCACGGAAATAAACTGTTCAGTCCAACTCATCCATGCCAACCGGATAGCCTACATTAATCTAGTCACATTTGCCAGCATTTGACCTATTCGTGATGAAGGACTTATACCTGAAATGTCGACTCTCCTGCTCCTCAGATACTGCCTGAACTGCTGTATTTTCCAGTGCCACCCTTTTCGACTCAGACTCTCCAGCATCTGCAGTCCTCACTTTCTCCATATCCCTTTAAACCCTTCCTATTCATGTACTCATCCAGATGCCTTTTAAATGTTGTAATTATACCAGCTTCCACCACTTCCTCTGGCAGTTCATTCCACACACTGAAAAAATTACTCCTCAGGTGCCTTTTAAATCTTTCTCCTCTTAACTTAAAAATATGCCCCCTAGTTTAGAATTCACCCACCCTGATTAAAAGACCCTTGCTATTCACCTCTCCATGCTCTTCATGATTTTATGAACCTCTATTAAGGTTAGCCATCCATTTCCTACGCTCCGGTGAAAAAAGTCCCAGCCGATCCAGCCTATCCTTATAACTCAAACTTTCTATTTCCAGCAACATTCGTTTTCTGAACCCTTTCTAATTCAATAATATTCTTCCTATAGCAGAGCAATAAGAACTGTACACGGTACTCT
The DNA here is from genome assembly GCF_047496795.1 of Chiloscyllium punctatum. Taxonomy (NCBI): domain Eukaryota; kingdom Metazoa; phylum Chordata; class Chondrichthyes; order Orectolobiformes; family Hemiscylliidae; genus Chiloscyllium; species Chiloscyllium punctatum. The sequence goes on along the minus strand of NC_092779.1, from coordinate 5,880,193 downwards.
AAAAGTGCTCTCATTATTATTCTACAATCTCAACATGAAGTTCCAATTTGTTTATTCAACAATCTGATCAATGAAAGCAAGTGTGATAAATGTTTCCTTAAAAATCCTGTAACCTGTGATGCAAATTTCAGAGAACTATATGCCTGAACCCCTAGGTCTCCTTGTCCAACAACACTACCCATGGTCCTACCATTAACTACACAAGTCCTGCCATTGTTAGTTTTACCAAAATACATTACCTCAGATTTATCCAAATTAAACTGCATCTGTTACTCCTCAGCTCATTAAGCCAATTAATCAAACTGTTTGTAATCTTAGATAACTTTTTTCACTGTCGACGATCCCACCAATTTTGGTGTCATCCAAAAACTTACTAACCATGTCCCCTAAAATCTCAGGCAAATCATTTATATAAATGTCAAATACAGGTAGACCCAGCACCAACCTATGCTGAACATCACTCATCTCAGGCCTCAAGCACAAAAAAAACAACATTCCACCACCACCCTGTCTCCTACCATTAAGTTAAATTTCCATCCAATTGGCAAGCTCTCCCTGAATCCCATGTAATCTAACTTTATTAGTTAGTCTCCCATACAGAACCTTATCAAGACCTTAATAAAGTCCACGTAGACAACTTTGCCTTCATCAATCTTTTCGGTTACATCCTTGAAAAACCGAATCAAGTTTGTGAGACACAATTTCCCTCACACAAATCCATACTGACTATGCTAATCACGCTTTGCCTGTCCAACTGCACGTAAATCTTATCCCTCAGAATCCCCTCCAACAAATTACCCACCGCTAGTAGGTAAACTCACAGGTTTATAGTTCCCAGGCTTCTCCTTACCGTCTTCCTTAAATAAAGGCACATTAACCGTCTTCCAGTCCTCCAGCACCTCAACCGTTGTTGTGGATGATTAAAATATCTCTGCTGGGAGCCCCACAATTTCTTCTTTAACTTCCCATAATGTCATGGGATACACTTGATCAAGTCCTGGGGATTTATCCACCTTTGTTTTGTAGGACCTCCAGCACTTTATCTTTGTAATGTGGGCTGTTTTCAAAACATCAATATTTATTTCCCCAAGTTCCTATGCCTCCATTTCTTTCTCCACGATTTGGTATCACAAAACCTGAATATTTTTGAAAAGAGACACATTTTGGTAAACAATTTGGTATCACAAAACCTGAATATTGTTGAAAAGAGACACATTTTGTCAAGGTTTTGGTCTTGCACGGATAGGACAATCCACAAGAATACCAATTTTAACTGTATCCTTGCAAATTGCCACAATGAGAGCAAAATGAAAAGTTCCAACAAAATGTGTCTTTTTTCACAATCACTCAAAATAGCAAAGAGATAATACATTGTTCATTGTTGATTTTAGGGACATTAGTCAAATCATAAATGCTACCCAGAATACTGGAGCAAACTCCCTTGCTGTTCTTCAGTCAGTTTTCTTTCATTTGTGCATGGCACAATATTCATTGTCCACTCTTAATTTCACAGAATTGAATAGCTTGCTCAGCTACTTCAGAGGGCAGTTAAGAGTTACCACATTGTTGTGGTTTGGAGTGACATGTAAGCCAGACCAGGTAAAAAAAGCAGATTTCCTTCCCTAAAAGACATTAGTGAACCAGGTTCAGTTTTGTAATAATCAACACTGGTTAACACGTTCACTATTAGATTAGATTATTTTTATGATATTCATATTTCACTTTTTGCCATGGCAGGATTCAAACCCAGGTCCCTGGAACATTAGCCTAGGGTTCTGAATGAATAATCCAGTGACATTACACTCCCCACCCACTTCTTTTGCAACCGTCCTGAAGAGAAAGAATGCTCTGGTTTAACATCTCAGCTGAATGACAGCGACCCTCATTCAGCATACCCTGAAGTGTCAGCTTGGATTTTATGTTTAAATTTCAGGATGCAACTTTTAAACTTAGAGATAGACAAGAGAGAGCTATCCACTGAGTAAGCATGGGCACATTGATGTTTTGTGACTAATGCTCGGTGCCAGTGAATTGAATTGGGTTGAAGGATCAGAGAAAACTATGATTCTTCAGCTTCAATCTTTATCGATGTATTAAATGGTTCAATAAAAATCAGTCCAGTGTATAACCTTAGTTAGGACAATAAGACAAGGGAATAAAGAACTGAACAGAAGCAGTGATGTGGAGGTGCTGGTTTTGGACTGGGGTGGACAAAGTCAAAAAAACACAGGAACCAGGTTATAGTCCAACAGGTTTATTTGAAATCACAAGCAGGTGCAGAGAGAGAGGGCACACCAACACAGAGTTTATAGGCAGAGAGGTCAAAGGATCATACAGTTGGCGTAAGTGGAGTGAACAAACTTAAAATGGCTGATGGAAAACTCTGAAGGAGAAAGTGAGGATTGCAGATGCTGGAGATCAGAGTCAAAGAGTGTGGCACTGGAAAAGCACAGCAGGTCAGGCAGCATCCAAGGAGCAGGAGAATCAACATTTCAGGCATAAGCCCTTCATCAGGTTTATGCCTGAAACATCGATTCTCCTGCTCCTTGGATGCTGCCTGACCTGCCGTGCTTTTCCAGCATCACACTCTTCGACTCTGATGGAAAACCCTGTTAGAATGGAGATGCAAGTTTCCATTGATTAAGATTACAAATTCAGAATCTGTTTCAAGTCGCTGCCCCAAGATAATAAAAGGCTTTATCAGTGTCTGCCTTACTTTCTAAGGTTAAAAATCACACAACACAACAGGTTTCTGTGGAGGCACTAGCTTTCTGAGCGCTGCTCCTTTACTCTGAAAGCTAGTACTTCCAAATAAACCTGTTGGACTATAACCTGGTGTTGTGTGATTTTTAACTTTGTCCACCCCAGTCCAACACCAGCATCTCCACATCATAACTTTCTAAGCTTTAATCAGGCAGAGATACAAAAGATGACATCTCAGGTAGAAGGCAAATCAGAGGAGTTTCTTCCTTGTGTAAAATACCATTTATATTTGGAATGAATTACAAGATAGACAATTGGAGATAACATCTTCCATTTACTTAAGAGAGAAATAGTCCTGTGAGAAGGTAGGTGTATCATAGCCTTGGAGTGGAGGATAGAGAACTTCTGAATTTATCTTGTGGGGAAGACATAGTTATTGCAACAGTTCAGACTTTTCCTGGATATTATCCTAGTAAACAGAGATGGCAGGTACTGAGCTTTCTCTTCATATACATCTAATATGGATCAACATGTTCAGTTTCAACCCCAACTCTTTAATCATGAGCTAAGACTTATTTGAGAATATAAGGGGTCCCCATCACTTTCTTCTGTTTATTTTGTTTATTCATGAAATGTGAGTGGTGTAGTAAGGCCAGAATTTACTGTCCATCCTTCATTTTTTTTGAGAAGGTTATGGTCAACCATTCTCTTGAATCACCTTAATCCAAATGGTTCATATGAAGAGGTATAATACAGGCATGATGGGCCAAAAGGCCTCCTTTTGTGCTTGTATCAACTCCGTGATTCTGTGGATCATCATCTGGGAGTTTTGATATGACTCCATGGCTTGTGGGTACGTATTGTATACGTAAAGTCATCATCATCCTACCTGACCAGGGGGCTGCTCTCTCATTAGAGAGAGTAATGGCTGGTGATGGTTTAATCTGAAGATCACTACACTTCAGGCAAGGGGAAAGGCTGAGAAGAATAATCTTTCATGGTAACCTCAGTGGGTATTGAACCCACACTGTCAGTATCCCTCTCTATTGCAAATCAGCTGTCCAACTAACGGAGCTAAACCAGCCTCCCATAGTAGTTTCTTCAAGTTAGCACTTCATATTTGAGTATCCCTGGTCTGTTTTCTTACACTAATTGTTACACTGTTATTAGACTTTGGAATGGATCTCTTAAATTGTTTCCTCACTGTAAGTAATCTAATCTAATCTAATCTAATTTCAAATCTGATGTTTATCTTGTTTTTTGTACACCTTCTATGCATCCATTACATTGTATTCCTTGCTCTGCTCAATCAGCCTACGATCTTTTTAATGTTATGACCTACCTGTACTGCATGCAAAACAAAACTTTGCACTGTACTTAGATACATGTAATAATTATAAATCAAATCAAATCAAACTAAAGTTGATCCCTGGGCAATAAGATTTACGATCGCAACTGAATGCAATTCCATCTCTGGAATTCAGAAGGATGAGAGGTGTTATCATTAAGAGATCTAGATTCTGAAGAGGTTTGGCAGTGTAGATGCTGAGGGATTGTTACTGTGCATCAGGGAACCTAAAACACAGGGGTACAGTCTCAGAATAAAAAGCTGACCATTTATGAAGAAGAGGAATTTCTTCACTCAGAGTTGGTTGTATGGAACTTCTCTGACCTCAGATTGTTGTGGAGCCTCTGGCATTGAATATATTTGAGGCTGAAATAGAAAGATAGAACATAGAACATAGAACAGTACAGCACAGGACCAGGACCTTCGGCCCACCATGTCTGTGCCGAACATGATGTCATTCTAAACTAATCCCATTTACCTGCACATGGTCCACATTCCTTTATTTCCAGCCAGTCTACATGCCTCTTAGACTTTGCTAAGTTGTCTGCTTCTATCACCTCCCTGGGCAACACATTCCAGGCACCCACTACCCTCTGTGTTAAAAAAAAATCCCCAACCATCTCCTATAAACTATCGCCTCTCACCTTAAACCTATGCCCCCTAATGGTTGACCTGGGAAAAAGACTCCAGCTATCCATCTCATCCATGCCTCTCATAATGTTATATCCTTCTATCAGATCACCCCTCAGCCTTCAATGCTCCAGCAAAAACAATCCAAGTATGTCTAACCTCTCCTTTAGTCTTTTAAGGAACCAAGGGATATGAAGAGTGGACTGGGCAAGTGAAGTTGAAGCCTGAATTCATGTGTGACTATATTGAATGATGGCACAGATGCAATGGGAAGAATAGTCCACTAGTCCTGTTTATTATGTCCTACTTGAGCAGATTAACAAACAACTGGATCAGAGGTGGGAAGAGTAAGTTCTTGGATTCCTAGATTCACAAGAAATTAAAGATTCAAAATTTGGGCACTGTTACAAACAGGAAATTAAAGCACAACGGACTTTAATTTAAAAAAAACCCTAGTTTGACACATCAGTGATATTAATGTTGGAGTTCAGAAAGAAAGTTTGGGTTGACCGACTGTCAAGAGCCATCCGACCAGGCAATGAAGAGTCTATTTTTTCTTTATGATTGATCATGTTGTTATGATCTGAGCAGATATTATTACTGGACAAGTCAGATCCCAAACTGAAAGTTGGCTCAATAGATCATATTTGGTGTTTTTATTTGGTATAACTGAGATGGTGTTTACTAAAACACAAATACACAATGGTGCAAATTTGGCTTTAACAATAAAGTAGAAGTTTCTTTATCAAAGGAAAGAAAAGGGGGTGGCATGGTGGCTCAGTGGTTAGTACTGCTACCTCACAACACCAGGGTCCCAGGTTCAATTCCCGCCTCGGGTGACTGTCTGTGTGGAGTTTGCACATTCTCCCAGTGTCTGCTTGGGTTTCCTCCAGGTGCTCCAGTTTCCTCCCACTGTCCAAAGATGTGCAGGTCAGGTGAATTGGCCATGCTAAATTACCCATAGTGTTAGGTGCATTAGTCAGAGGGAAATGGGTCTGGGTGGGTTACTCTTCGGAGGGTCAGTATGGACTGGTTGGGCCAAAGGGCCTGTTTCCATATTGTGGGATTTCTAATCTAGAAATAATATGCCAAACTATTTATGCATGACATGAGCTTAAAGATTTCAAAATGATAAAATACAATTCCATTATTTCTAACAACACACATCATATAGAATTCCCTGTTCTAGCACATATCTTACATAATTTAACTGTGGCTTCAATTCCCAGTCTCAAGAATCTGAAAGTTTCTTTTTGGAGCATTCATGCAACTGAGCTAAGACTTTCTTAGTGTCAAATAACTTCTTCAGGGTATTAACCAAGCATTTTGGGTCTGGATTTTTAAAATTAAACTCCAAATGCTGATGTAACCTCTTTATTGAAAGTGCTAAACCATTTTCCTTCTTTATCAATGCCTGTTTTGCACTCCAGCTTCAGCAAAGAGTTTGGAAAACTGCAAAATTTAAAGTGTTTTTTTCAAGCTATGGATATTTCCCTTTGTCCAAAAAAGAAGAAAAAAAACAATTCTAACCTTCTATAATGAAAGCCCAAAGCAACTGTTTAATTTTCTCACTCATAACAACTTGTTCAATGTAAACAACTTCCCACTGAACTCAAGAACTCTCTCTCTCTCAGACTATGTTTTAAATGAAATCACCATAGCTGCATATCCAGCCAAAGTTGGCAACAATAAATGGGAGAGGAAATCATTCTTAGAAACCTGCAGCTGGAGAAAACATCTTTGTTGTGAAAGTCTGTGGGTGTTACTCAAAGAGAAACACAAGCAGGAAAACAGACCTGGAAGGAACTGATACCTGTACCTGTGCAGTCCTCTGGTCACAAAGGTATAGAGACCTACTTTTTTAAAGGTCGATTATTTCGGACGCCACTTTGAAAAAGATGTTGTGGGAGCAGGAAGAGAAAGTGTGCATGTAACTGGAGGGTGAGGGATGGTGGTTGCTGGTTGCTGGACCTCTTAAATAGTCTGAAAATGTGTTGCTGGAAAAGCGCAGCAGGTCAGGCAGCATCCAAGGAGCAGGAGAATCGACGTTTCGGGCATGAGCCCTTCTTCCTGAAGAAATGCTTATGCCCGAAACGTCGATTCTCCTGCTCCTTGGATGCTGCCTGACCTGCTGCGCTTTTCCAGCAACACATTTTCAGCTCTGATCTCCAGCAACTGCAGTCCTCACTTTCTCCTCTTAAATAGTCTCTCTAATTAGTGTAGACCTTAGTCTTGGTCACACTGCCAGGAGACAATCCAATCTGGGGCAATACTGTTCTAAAACATTAGAGCAGGAAACTGTTCAGAGAAAATATAGGCTGGACAGGCTGGGACCTTTCCCCATGGAGCATAGGAGGTTGAGGGCTGACCTTATAGAAATTTGTAAAATCATGAAGTGCAGAGATAAAGTGAACAACAACATTTTTCCCCCTTCGGGTAGGGGAGTCCAAATTAGAGAACCTATTTTTTAAGGTAAGAGGAGAAAGCTTCAAAAAGGACATGAGGTGCAACCTTTTTTATACAACAAGTGATTTGTGTGTATAACAAGTTGTCAGAGGAAGTGGTGGATGCAGGTACATTTACAACCTTTAAAAGACATTTGGACAGGTACATGAATAGGAAAGATTTAGAGGAATATGGGCAATTAGGCACGTGAGACTAGTTTGGTTTTGAAACACAGTCGGCCTGAATTAGTTGAACCATAGGGTATGATTCCATGCTGTCTAGTTCTATGACTTTAAAACTGGCTCCATTGCTTAAGTAAAATGATGGTTTAATAGATGTTTCCAAATTCTTGTCTTGCTCATTAACTGTGCAGAATCAACAAATTAGATTGTCTGAAAGAATGTTTTTGGATTACAAATTGCAATCAGAGTTGGACATCTGTACTTGAAGGCCCCCGTCCCTGCAGTGTGACTGAGAGTGACTTCACCTTACACAATGCTGTCACGTTCCCCTACAAAGCATTCGTATTAACCCATACTTGTAGCAAATGTTCAGGCTTTATATTGCCTGTGCATGAGATGTCTATGCCTAATCTCTCTCTCTCTATCTCTCTCTCTCTCTCTCTCTTCTCTCTCTAACCATGTGACTTACAGAATCCCATTCGTTTTGTGTAAATTCAAAATTTTTGCCCCAGTTGGGAAAGCATTTGACCAAGCAATTGACACCGTAATTGGACATATATTGTAAGCCTTTCAAGTAGATGGATGTTTTGTAGAAGTTGTCATTGTTGTGGGTACGTTTGGCGAGCTGGGAAGTTGATTTGCAGACGTTTTGTCCCCTGTATGGTTGACATCTTCAATGCTTTAGAGCCTCCTGTGAAGTGCTTTTGTGATGTGTTTTCTGGAATTTATTTGGTTCTGTTCCTGCTGTTTCCAGTTGCCAGTTCCGGTTGTTCGTTGTATGGCTGGTATACTGGGTCAAGGGCTGTGCTTGTTGATGGACTCCGTGGATGAGTGTCATGCTTCTAGAAATTCTCTGGCTATCCTCTGTTTGGCTTGTCCAATGATCATTGTATTGTCCTAGCGGAATTTGTGGTCCATGTCATCTGTGCTTATGACTACTGGTCGTGGCATTTAATGACTGGTTGATACTTGTGGATGCGGATTGCTAGTTGTCTGCCAATTGGTCCTATCTTGACAAACAGGGGATGAAACATCTGCAAATCAACTTCCCAGCTCAATGAACATACCCAGAACTACAACAACTGGCACCCAAGCTAGAAATATTTACACAAACTGTGTAGAAGTTGGCTGCATGAGATAAAAGTGGTAACTGTACTGAAATGTCCTCCCTCGATGTCTTCTCTCAAGCTGAGGACATGAGCTCCCCATGCTTTCCACTCATTAAAGAGCTGGAAAATGACATGTTGTGTGCGCCCAGGTTTTCTTTGTGTGAGACAGCGTGGTGCACAATTTCAGATAATAACCCTTACCTAACCTGAGCTTGGGAGATTCTAATTGATCTGTGGAATGAGGAGGATCATTGGCTTGAATGAAGCTCTCCTGATTCCATGCTGTTTTTAATTTTCCAGCATAATAATCTGAAGGTTGATTTCAAATGTAATGTGTTCCTGATGAGCAGAGATCACTGTCTGCTGTACGCATTCATAAAATTGAAATTCTCAGCTAGAAAGACGATTAGACTAAAAACTTGTTCGCACCTTCTGAACACTAGACCTTTGATAACTAGAAGGACAAGGGCACCAGTTGAATGGAGCACCACCACCTACACTCTCTCTTCCAACCACACCCAAAATATATCATTGTTCCTCCCTTCAAAGTCCAAGCCATCTCTTCCTAACAGCACTGTAGGTGTACCTACACCCACAAGTACTTCACAGATTCAGGAAGGAAGCTCACCACCACGTTCTCCAGGGCAATTAGGGATGGGAAGAAATGCCGGTCCAGCTAATGATGCCCATATCCAATGAAAAAATAAAAGGAAAAGTAACAGCAGAGTCAACTATGAACAATCTGTTGTTTAGCAAAATATTCAGAGAGAATGTCTTTTTTTGCAATGCCTATTGAAGGTGCCAGAAACTCCCACATTGTTACAGAGTGAGATTTCTGCCAAATGTACAGTGGGCAAACTGGAAATTGCCACGGACTGTTCACACTCACTTGGACGGCACAAAATTGATGTTGGAAGAAATCTATTGCGAATATAATTGTTTTCAGCTGTGACGATTAGAGATGAGAGGATACTTTATTTTATATCCTGTACCATCATCCATAGCCACATTAAATAGCCTTAGAATATGTTGCTCAATGAAGGTGCCAAAGAGATGATGGGTGATATTAGCTCTATGACATAGATTGTATTCCAAATGAGCCATCTGCAAATCTATCTGGTAGTTGTTCTTAATATTATGTGTCTGCTTTCCTTTATTACATTATGACATGAGTAAGTGCCACAAGATTCAATGTTAGAAAACTATCACTTTAGGAAGAGAACATTTAATGAATGCTGAGCTGTTCCTTTGCTGAAGTAATTTGGAATGGTCTTTCAACTATTTGCTAAATACAGTACCAAGGTCTCCGCTCTGTCTGTCTGTAGCCATTTGAAACACGTGCTTTATGGCCCTATTAACATTACCTTAACCTTTTTATGGCAATCGAAGTAACAAAAACCTGTCGTGGACAAAATATCAACAATACAGTTTTGTTGCTAACTGAATGCCGGAATTTAATCTGCATGCTTCACGAAATAACTGTTAGCTCTGAGTTCTCCTACTCAAATTAGGCCTAGTGGAAGTGTTTTGCTGTCTCAAGTCCGCAGACAGGCAGCAACTACAGTGGCTTGCTAGTCCGGATCCTAAAGAAACGTTTACTGTTTGGCCGAGACTTGGCTTTGTTTTGGAGTGTTTGTGTGGGCTGATCTAGAGTCCCTCTGTTCAGGATATGTCCTGAGTGAGGCTGTGCAATTGTCTTCACTCAAGTGGTGTTCCCCAAACTCAGTTGGACTGGTGAGGGTGTCCACTTCCTTCAGAACACCATGCAACTCACACGTTGCACTTGCTGCATTTTCCAGTGATAAAGCCAGTTGTAGTGCTTGTTAAAGTCCAGTTGGGCTTCAGCTAAAAAGCACTTTTGCATGGTTAAGTCATTAATCCCACATACCAAACAAACAAACAAACAGTCTCTCAGCATTTTATTAAGGTTTAAACCAGGGTCACATGCCTCTGACAGTTGTCTTAACCTAGTCAAAATCTGAATAGGATTTCCCGGTTTTCAAATCGCTGTGCAAAGCCAATAGCACCTCAGAACTAAAGGAGGCTTGGAGTCATAATATTCCTTTAGTAAATCCGTCAACTCTTAAAAAGATTTTTATATCCAGTGCCTCAGTGAAAGTTAGACTCCCAATGACTGAAAAGGTGGGTCCAAAATTTGTCAGAATTACTCATCACTTTTTATCTACCCCAATGCTATTTGAAAATATCACATTCTTTCCACAAAGTGGGCTCAGTCTTCGATGGCAGGATCAAAAGAGTCAAGCTTCCCAAATAGTGGAATGGTGTCAGAAATGCTTACCCCAACTCGAAGACAACTATTGCAATCAAATTTCTTCAATAGTGTGCTTTTTTTTCCCACCATCAACATCGAATTAATTCGACAGAGGCCAGTATCCCACCACCAAGTCGCCCTTTATTTACACATGGAGAGTTCTTGACACTGATCATTCTCCGTCAGAGCCAGCTCTCAGGGCGAACAGAACTACTGACATTATTGTTTATATCTGTCAGCTCAGGCTCCTCGATTGGACCAAATTAGCAGCCCCAATCAGAGAATATTTATTCTATGAGGCCCACCTGGCTGACCTTGCTACAATCACGACACTTAGACTTCTCAATAGCTTTTCTCATAAAAGATGCACCTAACCTGCAAGGAAAATAATGCCAGTGTTTTCCCCAGTTTATGATAAGAGATTTTCAAAATGATGTTAAAAGTTCTATTTTAATAAGAATTTCATGTTAGGGAACTGTTTTCCTGTTCCAGCTAGAATTAAATGACTCAAATTCAGGTGGTTCCAGCATTAAATTACCAAGTGACTGTGAGACCATAAGGTTTGGGGGCAGAATGAGGCCATTCAGCCCATCCGATCTGCTCTGCCATTTGATCATGGCCGATAAGTTTCTCAAGCCCTTTCTCCTGCTTTTTTCCTGTAAAGGTTGATCTCCTGACTGTCTGTCTATCTGAAATACATTCAGTGACTTGGCCTTCATAGCTCTCTATGGCAATGAGTTCGACAGACTCGCCACCCTCTGGCTGAAGAAATTTCTTGGCATATCGTTTTTAAATGGTTGTCCCTTCTTTCTGAGGTTCTGTCCCCATGCCCTAGTCTCTCCTGCTGACAGGAGCATCTCTCCACGCCCACTCAATCTGGAGTGTTTTATGATAGTCCCGCCATTCTGGGATTATCATATATTGAAAGATTGGAGTGACTGGGGTTGTATACACTTGAGTTTAGAAGGATGAGAGGCGATCTGATTGAGAAATATAAGATTATTAAAGGATTGGACACTCTGGAAGCAGGAAGCATGTTTCTACAGATAGGTGAGTCCAGAACCAGAGGACACAGTTTAAAAAATAAGGGGTAGGCCGTTTAGAACAGAGTTGAGGAGAAACTTCTTCACCCAGAGAGTGGTGAGTGTATGGAATGCTGTGCCCCAGAAGGCTGTGGAGGCCAAGTCTCTGATTCTTTCAAGAAAGAGATGAGTAGAGCTCTTAAAGATAGTGGAATCAAGGGTTATGGGGATAAGGCAGGAACAGGTTACTGATTGAGGATGATCAGCCATGATCATAATGAATGCTGGTGCTGGCTCAAAGGGCTGAATGGCCTACTCCTGCGCCTATTATCTATTGTCCATTATCTATTGTCAATCTCAGTATTCTAAAAGTTTCAATCAGATTCCCCCCTCACTCTTTTAAAGTAAGAGTCAGACTCAGAGACCTCAACCACTCCTCATATGGCAAGCTCTTCACCTCCAAGATCATTTTTGTAGATCTTCTCTGTAACCCCTCCAATGCCAGCACATCCTTCGTTAGATACAGAGCTGAAAACTGCTCGTGATATTCATAATGTGGTGTGACTAGAGCCTCATACAGCCTCAGCAGTACATTTCTGCTCTTGTATTCTTGCCCTCTTGAAGTGAATGCTAACATTGTATTTTGACTTCCTAATCACCAGCTATACTGGCATGGTAATCTTGAAAGAGCACTCCCAAGTCACTTTGTTCTTCACATTTCTGAAGCCTTTCCCCATTTAGAAATAGTCCACATCTCTATTCTTCCTTCTAAAGTACGTACCTTTACGCTTTTCCACAATGATTCCATCTGTCACTTCTTTGCCCACTCTCCCAGCCTGTCCAAGTCCCTTTGCAGCCTCCATGGTTCTGAAACTCTACTTGTCCCTCCACCTATCTTTTTGTCATCTGCAAACTTTAAAACAAGTTCCTTCATTCAGATCATGAATGTATGACGTGAATAATTGTGGTACCAATATTGACTCCTATGGCAATGGGTTCTACAGACTCGTCACCCTCTGGCTGAAGAAATCCCTTGGCATATCATTTTTAAAGGGTTGTTCTTTCATTCTGAGGTTCTAGTCTCTCCTATTGTTAAGAACATCTCTTCATACCCAATAGCTCTCATATTGAAAAAGACCCCTTTATACTTAATCTTTGCTTTTTGCCAGTCATCCAATCCTCTATCCATGCCAGGGCTCTTGCCTTGTTTTGTGTTTTATCTGTTCGTACTGAAAGACAAAAGTTTTCAGATTATGTGATAAATTGATGTTGCATTAAAAGAAATTCAGCCATTCACTTAAATACTAAGTGAGGCACTTCAAGTTCAAAGTCACCTCCTGTGCACATTATTTCATTTCTGTATTAAGTGCCCATTCGTTTCTTGAAATTCAGAGCATGTAAAAGTTCAGCATAAGTTCAGCAACATTACCTTGGAGTGAGGTGCAAGTCAATTTTCTGCATTGCATGGGGTCTGTAATTGGTCATACAAATCTTAGTGATTCCCCTTTCAAAGCCTGATCAAATATAGAGCCAAAAGCAACATTTGGAGTTTTATCTTCAGCATCTGTGGTGGGGGGTCTTTTATTGTGTGTCATTCCTAATTAAGTGGTGTTTATTTTAGGCAGGTTGAAGTTTCATCTGTTAAATTTTAAAGTGTAGTAAAAATTAACTATACAGCAGAGACATCAGGCAAGGCTTGTGGAAAGGCAACATCAAAGGTTTGTTTAAGCGTATGCAATTCTGAAGCACTGAATTCCAAGATATAAAGTGAAACTCTGTCGATGCCAGGTATTAAAATATTAGTTGAACTTGTGTTTTCAGTTTCTTATCATTTAATTATCCAACACAATTCATCTCTGAATACTCTGTCCTTGACCTCCTCTATGTTATTGTAATTAATAATAAAGAACAATACCTCATCTTATTTATTCGGTCTTTTCTAGTCTCAAAATTGAGTTCAGCAATTCCAGTTTGGAGTCATTTAAATTCAAACATCAGGTTCTGCTGATGATTCTTCACTTCATTTAATTTCTCCTGCCTTCAGTGCTGTCATAGATTTCTCCTTTCCTTCCTTCAGCACATCTCTGCAGGAATTCCTCAGGGTAGTGTCCTCAGCCCAAACATCTTCAGCTGCTTCACCTATGACACTCCCTCCATCATAAGGTCAGAAGTGGGGATATTCGCCAATGATTAGATAATGTTCAACATCATTCTCAGCTCCTCAGACACTGAAGCAGTCCATGTCCAAATACAACAAAATCTCGACAATATCCAGGCTTGGACTGACAAGCGCCTAGTAGCATTCATGCCATACAATTGCCAGGCTATGTCCATCTCTATAAGAGAAAATCTAATCATCACCCTTTGACATTTAATGGTGTTACCATCACTGAATCTTCCACTATTAACATTCTGGGTATTACCATTGATTAGAAGCTCAATGGACTCATCACATAAGCACGGTGGCTACAATAGCAGGTTAGAGATTAGGAATACTGCAGTGAGTAACTCACCTCCTGACTCCCCAAAGTCTGTCCACCATCTACAAGGCACAAGTCAGGAATATGTTGGAATACTCCCCACTTGTGTGATTATTGCAGAAACAACAACATTCAAGAAGCTTGACATCATCCAGGCCAAAGCATCATCCAGCCCACTTGACTGGCACTGCATCTACAGGCATCCATACCCAACGCTCAGTAACTGCAGCATGTACTATCTACAAGGTGCCCCAAAGAAATTCACTAAAGATCCTCAGACAGCACCCTTCAAACATTGACCACTTCCATCTAGATGGACAAGGGCAGCAGATAGCTGAGAATGTCATTACCTAAACGTTTCCCTCCAAGCCACTCACTATCAGTTACTGCTCAGCAATTTTATGTTTTTGTGTATCTTGAAGGCTGCCTTGGAGAACACAGAAACTGATCACCAAGTTCTGTACCCATGAAGATAACCTCAACCATGATCTTGGGTTTATGTCATGCAACATGTGAGCCTACCACACTGTTCTGTATCTGTAAAATCACGCTTACTGTCCTGTTTGACAATATCACCTTGATAACTTGTTATGATCTCTCTGCCTTAATTAGTTTGTACAGTTTTCGATAACTTATTACTTTGGTTAGGCCATTGGCATATGACTTGTATAGCTATCATGTCATTCCAGCCATTTGTTTTGTCTCCAGCATCACCTTATTTCTAATTTCTTGTAATTATTTCTCTGCTTCAACTAATCAGATTACAAGTCGTTCCTTGGCTTGTTATTCAGCTGTTGACAGAATACCCTCACCATCTGACATATTTGATCACCTGCAGAGAATCATTATTTGGCCTGTTGATACTCTGCCCACACCACTTGTATGAATCTTTTGATCTTGCTGCCCATTGATCTTGCTGCGTACAAATTCTGTGCCTGTGTACTTCTCTCTTACTTCGCCTGATGAAGGGGTAGTGATCCAAAAGCTTGTGATTTCAAATAAACCTGGACTATAGCCTGGTGTTGTCTGACTTCCGACCACATCCATTGAGTTGTAAAAAAAGAACTTCAACCCCTTGTCTTTCTCCCCACCCTATCCTTATTTGCAAATTGTTTCATTTCTAACTTTTTCCAATTTGGCTGAAAGATATTTGTCCAAGAATGTTAACATTGTAACAGAAATGAGAAACAATCAGAGCTGAGGGGTGGTTCCCTAATTTATTACAGTTCCAGACTGGATACTCGAATTGATCAAATGAACGAGCCTCAAGTGAAGAGACATGAACGGCCCTATGCCCCCTGCCATCACCCGACCCCCCTGTACTCTGGGTATTACCATTGATTAGAAGCTCAATGGACTCATCACATAAGCACGGTGGCTACAATAGCAGGTTAGAGATTAGGAATACTGCAGTGAGTAACTCACCTCCTGACTCCCCAAAGTCTGTCCACCATCTACAAGGCACAAGTCTGTTCTTGAGTATTTTCTTAAGGGGAGCACAGAAAGTATTTCTCTCATCCAGATTAAAGTACTTTCTGCCATGCGTTTACAGTCTGAGTTACCTTCAGGAAATTACAGCTCAATTTGTAATGTATTTTTCTCCCATTAAATTCACTAGCTTGAAGTTTTCATAACACTTTTCAGGTATGATGTTCCAGGGGCTCTCTCTCTCTCTCTCTCTCTCTCTCTCTGAATTTACATCTGCATTCTCCTATTGGCTGCATGCTCTTTAAAAATAAAAGTTTTAATTAAAAGTTCACTAAACCTTTAAATGTTACAGGGCTATGATCCATTGACATGATGCTGGCAGATTTGCTGAGATTTCCCAACATTTTCTGTTGATGCATCAAGGATTTGAGATGTTGCATTAGTTGACTTCACTCTACCACAGCAGCCAAGACTTGAATGGAAAAGCTTAGACACTGTCTTTCTATGAATGACTCTTGACCAGTAGCCAAAACTGAATATGTCCGTGGTGTGACTATTGAGGGAGAAACAACAAACCTCTGGAGTATGATAGATTCCCCCAACTCATGACTTAACCTATAGATGAATTCTGATTAATCCAATGCCATAATTGGTTTTTGTAACAGATGAAACAGATTTCCAACTTCAGCTGACCCTTTCAGGAAGAAATGACTAGATTTTGTTTGAAGGGGTTCAATTGAATGAAAGATATTTCAATTCTGAGCATAATCCCTCACCAATCTCTCAAAGCTTTCACTTCTGGATTAGGTCTAATTTTACATTAATTAAGAACAGTTTCATCTAAGATCAAGAGTCATTGACGTATATTTAACTCATGAGGCAAGTAAGTAACTTTATCCTAGTTTCCAATATGAAGCAACATGAATCAGAGGTTGAAACTGCGCTTCTGACATTCTTTGATGAAAAATTCTTTTGATCTTCTACCTTGAAAGGACTGAATAATGTGTGGCTCTGGAGACCAGGACAAAATATTGAGAAATTATCTAGCAAAATATCTATTCACTAGGTATTCCTGTGGAGAGAAACATGAAGCAGCTCGAGCTCTACCCACCAACCCCAGTTTTCAGTTACATTACTGGATCATACATTTTTTAAATGGTGGGTTTGAAACACTTTCTCGTATTGACAGTTCTTCAGGAAACTAGCATTACAATCAGTCCAGCAAGAAACATCTTGGGGTAAAACTTCTATGTGGATCTCCCCAGCCTCTCTCAGTGGAAGTCCAGCAGATACACAGAAAATAGTCACTTACAAAGTCTGTCAGAATGTTGTGAGTTTTCTGTTGTGATCACAGCACGAATTGTGGAGAAACTCTGGCAGACACCAACTGTTTCCAAGAGTAGAAAAGAAATTAAAACTATTTCAACCAGTGACATGTCTAATGTAAGCTCCATGATTTGCATTGTGCTGCAAGAGATGTTAACTTGTACATAGTTATTGAATCCACATTATACAGGGAAAATGTGATTGCACTGGGGAGGGTGCAAAGGAGATTTACCAGGATGTGGTCAGGACTGAAGAATTTCAATTATTAACAGAGATTGGACAATCTGGTGTCATCTTGTT
The DNA here is from genome assembly GCF_047496795.1 of Chiloscyllium punctatum. Taxonomy (NCBI): domain Eukaryota; kingdom Metazoa; phylum Chordata; class Chondrichthyes; order Orectolobiformes; family Hemiscylliidae; genus Chiloscyllium; species Chiloscyllium punctatum. The sequence continues at coordinate 5,862,948 of NC_092779.1, read as the reverse complement.
TAGAGCAGAGAGAACTGAGTGGGGACATGATTGAGATGTATAAAATTGAGGGACATAGATAGAGTAGACAGGAAGAAACCTTTCCCCTTGATGTAACGATCAATGTCTAGGAGGTACAGATTTAAGGTAAAAAGTAAAAGGTTTCGTGGAGATGTGGAGAAAAACTGTTTCATCAAGAGGGTAGTGGGAATCTGGAACTCACTGTCTGTGAGTATGTAGAGGCAAAAACCCACAGAATATTGAATAAATACATTGATGTGCACTTATGATCCCAAGGCACACAATGCAACAAGCCAATTGCTGGGAAATAGGCTGAGAATAATTAGGTAGTTGTTTTTGATCGGTGTGGACACAATGGGGCAAAGGGCCTTTTCCTGTGCTGTATGATTTCAACCTTAGTCAATGAGAATCGAGAAGGTCTTACAGTTGGCAGATAGTCTGGGACTGAAGTGGAAAAATGATCAGATAGTCAGATGGGAGTCACAAACACTTTGCTCCTTCAAAAGAATGTTCATATCCTCTGAAAACATGAGCATTTATATTTATTGTTAACCACCCATTCCCTTCAGCAGTTGTGTAGCTCAGTGTTAATACGTCCAACACTAGAAAAAAAAACACAAATTTGCTGAAGTGCTTTTGGCGATCTTCAGTAACCAATGATAATGGAAGGCTGGGTTCTTTAAAGAGATCCTTTCATTTCCATAGTGCCTTATGATGACTGTGGGACATGAAAAAGCCCTTTGTGACCCAATGAAGGGTATTTTTAATTGTTATCACTGTTGTCATACAGATGAAATAGAAGCTAATTTGTACTCAGCTGGCTACACTAGCATGAATAGTGAGGTGAGGGAGATGGTGGCTCACTGTAGCACTGTACCCTGTTGCTTTTCAAAATGTGCCCAGCTGAGAACAGATGGGATTTCTGACAGTGCAGTTCTCCATCAGTTTGGACTGCAGTGCCAACTGAGATGGTCTGTTCAGATTTCTGGAGGAGAAGTTGAACCTACAACCTTCAATCTTAAATTGTGAATAGACCATAAGACCATAAGACCATAAGACATAGGAGTGGAAGTAAGGCCATTCGGCCCATCGAGTCCACTCCGCCATTCAATCATGGCTGATGCGCATTTCAGCTCCACTTGCCAGCGTTCTCCCCGTAGCCCTTAATTCCTCTAGACAACAAGAACCTATCAATCTCGGCCTTGAAGACATTTAGCGTCCCGGCTTCCACTGCACTCCGTGGCAATGAATTCCACAGGCCCACCACTCTCTGGCTGAAGAAATGTCTCCGCATTTCCGTTCTGAAATGACCCCCTCTAATTCTAAGGCTGTGTCCACGGGTCCTAGTCTCCTCACCTAACAGAAACAATTTTCTAGCATCCACCTTTTCAAAGCCATGTATTATTTTGTACGTCTCTATTAGATCTCCCCTTAATCTTCTAAACTCATGGTAGCTAAGGAGCCATTGCTGATTGGATTACTATACAGAATCACAAATAACAATCAAAATTTGGATAATTATTTCTGCAATGGACACCCTTAAGTGGAAATCACTCTCAATATGATGCTCATTTTGAGAATCCTACATCCTCAAGTTTCTGCTCAACTCCTTTCACCTCTTGTTCTATCTAAGTAAAAGTATTTTTGGTCTTTTATAATGTAATTTAAAATAATTGTTTTGCTTTAAAACTATTCCTGAGGGTATTGCAGAATGACAATCTGGTACTGCTTTATTAACTCTACAAAAAACAAATCTTTAAAAAAATAAACATTTAAAACCGGATTATCTGGTTCACCCCCAAGAGTCATTGAAATTAAATGTCAAAAAATTACATCAAAAAATTACGCAGTGTTGTTTATGAGTTACATCATTATATCATCGTGTGTCTTCGTAAATTAAAAAATAATGAGAGCTTTTATACAGTACTTTTTTACCTAAAATATCTGATTTTTTTATAGTCTCTTTGAAAGTCTGCAAATGTGCAAAGTTAGCTGATCTTTACTGTGATGTTTTTTGTTTGATCAGGGCATGTCAATTTTCATAATACAGGTCTGCAGCCCAGAATAAGGCCCTTTGGCCCATTTGGTTTGCACCAGTCAAAATCAATCATCTAATTATTCACACCTCATGGTACAGCCCTTGGCCGGTAACCTTGTGTATGTTTGTATTGGTGAGGCATTAGCCAGTGTATTTTAATCTTGTGCTAAGGATTGTGGAAATTGTTCTTCCAGAAAGTAATCTGCATTTAAAATTCCTCAGTTCTGGGAAAAGCTGTGTTGGATTTTGAGCAATTTGTGCTGGAAAGAGTGATGAAACTGAGTAGAACGCTCATTCCACATGTTACTATCCAACATTGTTGACGCTTTATACCCTCTCCCTTTGATTCTGTAGCATCATCTGTCACCCACCTCCAACACTCTCCCCCTTCCTGGACCCCTCCCTCCGACCTTTTACCGGCACTCGGCCTGTTCATCAAGAACTGGCGATGTGACTTTGGTGGAATTAATTTCTCTGCCCCTCTGTTACCAATTCCAATCAATCTCCCTCTGAAGTGACTGCACTCCACACTCTCAGATCTAACCCTGAGTTTGTTGTTCAGCCTACTGACAACGCTGGTGTTGTCGTCTGGTGGACCGACCTCTGCATTACAAAGGGTCAGCATCAGCTTTCAGAAACCACCTCCTAGCTCCACCAGACAATGACCCTGACCATGACCTGGGGAACCCTGGCATTGGAGATCCCTCAGAGGTGGAGATCCCTTGGCGGTGGGGATCCCTCAGAGGTGGGGAACACTCGCTGGTGGGGATCCATCGGTGGTGGGGATCTCTCGCAGGTGGGGAATCGTGGACATTTTGAAGACCCCATTGTTGAAGGCGGTATCAGCAGAACAGATGTGATGGAATCATCATCCATATCTACAGGACTATCAGCTGCCATTTTTGTTACCACCAGACACATACTCCCCTCCCTTCCCTTGTCAGCCTTCAACAGGGACCATTTTCTCTAGGTCACCCCTCCACCCCAAGAGTCCTAATACAAAATCTAATGAGTACCTGCTATCAATCAACTCTGAAGTTGTTCTGGTTTATGGCCAAGTAATAGACAAAGGAAAAATGTCAGAGTGAGTTGGTGATGATAAAAAAAATGGCATTCTGCTTCATGGAGACAGAGCTTTTGTGATGCAGCAGTAGTGTCCTTACCTCTGGGCCAGAAGATTTGGGTTTACTCCCATCTGCTCTCAATGTGTCACAGTGTGTCTGAACAGTTTGTTTAAAAATATCACAAAAGAAGCTTGGTTCTTAGAGGTATGAACCAAAGGTACTGACAGGTATTATCTCCCTCAGTGACACCATTCTGATTTAGTTGCGCCAGTGGTTTGAGTTTTGCATTTGTCACTGTACTCCTGTTGATCACCATTTATAGCTTATTTTACTGGTTGTTTTTTCTAATTGGTGGACAGCTACAAAACAAGCCATTGGGTTCTTTCCCAGCTGTTTCTCTCATTTGTTCATTTTTGGTGAACATTACTGTGCATCAGTGGATGGTTTTTGTGTCCGGGGAGATTGGGTGTATTTAATAAAAAGAAAACAAGGTTCTTCCCTTGCTGTGGGGGTGGGGGGGGCGGTGGGAAGCTGCTGATTTTGGACAAGGCAAGGATTCCGAAACGAAAGCTGGAGAGTGACATTTGTGCCGAACAATGACTTTACAAAGCAATTCCGGTGACTCTCTGAAAGCGTTCCGCTGCCTCATTCACCACATGGAGATTGGTCTATGAAATACCATCTGGGCCTTCCTGAAACCAATGCTCTTTGCTTGGGACTTGACAGACATTTCTGCATGTATTTCTGACCCAGGCACTTCATATATCAACCTTGTATGGAGGAAATGATAATGCCCCAAAAGCTAAATGTTGATTCACTAGGAAGGGCAAAGCTGTTAATTAAATTATTTATAACGTAAATTATTCACCAGATACGAGGAAGTCTGACACTGCAGCTAAAAGCATAAGAACATCAAAAAGAGATTCTTATCGAATTACATTCTGTCATGAACAGAAGGTTGCCATCTGCTGTGTATCACACCAGATCGTTCGGTTTTTGAACAGACTGGGATTTTTTTTCCATATGAACTAATTGCAAATGTCCATGTTTTAAGCATCTTTATCTGTTTCCCAGCTACTTATTGGTAAATTGCTTTTGGGACTCTATCAGAAGTAGATGAACAATGATATTTGCCGGGACTTCGCAGTGGAGCTCCGGTCTGTGAGCAGGCGTAGTGAAATGTGCAGCCTCTATCCTGCAAGGAGCTAATTGAAGGCAAGAGCTAATAAATCCTGCAAGGTCGAGAAAGGAAGACACTGACTTGCATGCAGAAGGGAAGGAAGTGCAAAAATCAATTTATCCCTCCAGCTGTTGAATGCTGCAGACGCTTTAGTTAAAATAATTTGCTGGAAGTCAGTCTAAAGTTTCTCTCGAAACCATACCATCTGTCCAGATTTGGATGACAACATGTGATATCTGGACCCCATAAGCGGAGTTGAAGCAATACTGGGAGATTGTTGATAAGTTACTGATTGAATTTGATGGGCCTGTGTTGGACGTCTCTTCAATAATACCAGAAATGAACAACACCCACAAGACCCACCCCCTCCTCTTCCTCCCCCCCTCCCCCACCCACAATGAGACCATAAATGCTGCCCCCTCCACACTTCACTTTAGCTCTGACAAAGAGTCATCTAGACTTGAAACGCTAGATTGTTCTGTCTCCCTGGATGCTGCCAGACCCGCTGTGATCTTCAGCATTTGTTTTTTTTTCAGTGCAGATCCCAGCACCTGCAGTAACTTAGTTCTGCATTGGCATAGTACCTTGAACGTGCTTCATGGGAGCAATTACACCATAAAGACCACAAGAGATAGAAGCAGAAGTATGCCTTTTGGCCCATCAAATCTGCTCTACTGTTCAAAGAGATTATGGCTGATCTGATAATCCTGAACCCCACTTGCCTGCCTTCTCACCACAAGACTTAATTGGCTTAATGATTCAAAATTTGTCTACCTCAACCTGGGCTATGCTTACTGACCCAGCCTTAATAGCCCTCTTTGGTAAAGAATTCCAAGTTCTTCTCCGAGAGAAGAACTTCCTCCTCTGCTCTGTTCCAAATATGCGACCCTATATTATGAAATGATGCCCTCTGGTTCTAGATTCTTCCAAGAGGAAACAACCTTTTAGATTAGGGACACCATTGTATATGAATGGATAAGTGAGTGACAAAAAAAAAGTAACCATTGAGAAGCTTTGTCAAGTTGAGGTAGGCTTGGAGGTGCGTTTTGAGGGAGAGAGAGAAGCAGAGCAGTGCTGGTCTAAGGAGCGATTTCCACAATTTAGAATCCAGGGAGTTGAAAGCGTAGCCACGAAAAGTGGATGACCCAAAATTGGAGATGCACAAAAGCCCAGGACTGGAAGGATGCAGAGGCTGTGGTTGGTTGCAGAACTAAGATAGAAGAAGAGGGGAAGGCCGAGACAATAGAGATTCTTTTTTTGTTTTAAAACTGAAGTTTTAAAATTAAGGTATTGCCAGATGACCAGCCACTGCCAGTCAGTGAGACCAGAGGTAATGGACAGTTAGAACTTGGTGTGTGTTACAATATGAATTAGTAAGTTCTGGTTGCTGGTGAAATTTATGGAGTTGAAGTGAATATGGAGATCCATTTGCATTGATGGGGTTAACACAAGGGCTCCATCAAATAACTGCCTGGGTTCTTCCTATCAATTCCAGTTGTTATGAAGATAGTTCTAGTACTGGTAATTGTTGGGGACCCATGTCAAAATGATAATGAAGATTGGTTCATTTGGAATATGTGGAGAAAGCTGAAACTTTTTTTCTCATAAGGTTACTGAAAGGATACCATGGGGCACTTTCTTTTAGAAAAGACACAATGGAAATCACATAACATGAGCTAACAGCTTGAATGTGTTTATTAGAAGTCTCATGTCTTTAAGTAACTGCTTAGACTTACTGGAAGTCACATGTCTGAGTGTATGGCTGTGAGTGCTCAGACTGTTTAGTGTTCAGTCAGGGAGTAGCCTGTGAAGAGATAAGAGGCCAACTCAGTATTTGACACATTTCTGAGAAACTCTCTTCAGGCAGTTTTGATTATGGAACTATCAGCAAGATGTGATTACATGGAGGGGGTGCAGAGGAGCTTGACTAGGATGTTGCTTGGGATGGAGTATTTCAGTGATGAAGAGAGTCTAGATAGGCTTGTGCGGTTTTCCTTTGAGCAGAAAGGGCTGTGAGGGGATCTAATTGAGATGTATAAGATTATGAGAGGAATATTCAGGCTAGATAGAAAGCAGCTATTCCCCTCAGTTAAATGGTTGACAACAAGGGGGCATAATATTGAGGCAAATGGCAGAAGGGGCTTAGCAGGGGTTTGAGGATAGAAACTACACCCAGAAAGTGGTGGGTGTATATGAGTTTTTCAGGTTAGTGTCATAGGCCTAACCATCTTCAATTGCTTCATCATTGACCTGCTCTTCATCATACAGTCAGATGTGGGGATTTCTCTAATGATTTGTGACTCCTCAGATACAGAAACAATCCATAACCAAACCTGATTTAAGCTGACAAGGGATCCGTGATATTCATGTCACAGAAGTGTCAGGAAATGGCCATGTCCAACAAGAGACAACGTAACCATCGCCCCTTGATATTCAAAGGAAGCAACATAACTGAATCCTTCACCATTAACATTCTGGGGCTTACTTTTGACCACAGACTGAACTGGCCTAGCCAAATAAATACTGCGGCTCCAGGAGTAGTTCGGAGGTTAGGAATACTACAACCTCACATTCTGTCTCTTCAAAACCTGCCTGTCTGCCATCTACAAGGCATAAGGCAGGAGAGTGATGGAATACTCCCCACGTGTCTGGATGGGTGCAGCTCCAACAACACTCAAGAAGCTCACTATCATCTAGGATGAAGCAACCCATTTTAGTGGCACCCCATTCAAAACCATCCACTCACTCCACCACCAAGACTCAGTAGCAGCAATGTGTACCATCTGCAGATACTCACAAAGGTTCATTAGTCAGCACCTTCCAAATCCCCCATTACTTACCTCCATCTAGAAGGACTGGGGCAGCAGAAACACGGGAACACCACCATTTGCAATTGTGCCCCATTACTTCCAATCACTCACCATCCTGATTTGGAAATATTTTCACTGGGATCAAATTCCTGGAACTCCTCCTCTATCAGTATCGTGGGGCTACTTACACCAAATGGACTGCAGAAATCAAGGAAAGCAGCACATTCGTAAGGGCAACTAACAATAGGGAATTAATGTTGGCCCAGCTAGCAATAAATGAAGAGAGAAACCTGCCTCCATTGTATTTTAAATCTTTCCTTAAATTAGGAATCCAAACCTATGGACACTATTAAAGATTCATATTTCAAACTGTGAGGTTTATCTTGGTGAAATAATTCTTGTTATAATGGAGCAATAATGATGAATCTTTGTTGATGGATTCTTTCATTCTGAATCTAATGAAAATAGACAGGCAGGTGCAGCAAGCAATTAGGAAAGCAAATGATATATTCACCCTCATAGCAAGAGGATTTTAGTTCAAAAGCTGGTTGTTTTACTGTTGTTTTATAGAGCCTTGATGAGACCAAACATGCCCTTTTGTTCTCACTAACTTGCCATAGAGGGTGTACAGCAGCAGCTTATTGGGTCATTACTGGGAATAACAGGACTTCTCTATCAGAGAAGTTGGTTTGACTGGATTTTTATTCACTAAAGTTTAGAAGAATGAAAGAGGATCCAATTGAATTGGATAAAATTCCAGCAGGGCTGGACAGACTTGATACAGGGAGGATGTCTTTCCTGATTGTGGAGTCTAGAACTAAGGGTCACAGACTCAGGATATGGGATTGATTATTTAGGACTGAGATGAGGGAATATTTCTTCACTCAGAACACGGTAAGCCTGCGGAAATGTGTGCCGCAAAAGGCTATGGATCACTGAATAGTCATAGAAATATACAGCCTGGACACAAACCCTTCGGTCCAACTCAAGAAAGAAATATATTCAAGAAAGAGACAGATACATTTCTAGATCTCAAAGATATCAAGTGATATAGGAAGAAAGCATGAACAGGGCATTGAGATAAAGGATCAGCTATGATCATATTGAATGGTGGAGCAGCCTTGAGCAGATGAATGGCTGACCTTTACTCCTAGTTTCTCTGTTTCTAATAGAGATAAAGTGTATTGTGTGCCACACTGGTAACTGGGTGAGTCTTATGCTGCAATTACTAGAACAACAGGACTAGAAAAAGACAGGGCACTGCTCCAAGTAGCATCACTACACAGTAATGGCAATCATTGTGAATTCTACCTACATGATGTGGTGGTCTTTGATAGGAGGTAAAAACAATGACTACAGATGCTGGAAACCCGATTCTGGATTAGTGGTGCTGGAAGAGCACAGCAGTTCAGGCAGCATCCAAGGAGCAGCGAAATCGATGTTTCGGGCAAAAAGCCCTTCATCAGGAATAAAGGCAGTGAGCCTGAAGCGTGGAGAGATAAGCTAGAGGAGGGTGGGGGTGGGGGTGGGGAGAGAGTAGCATAGAGTACAATGGGTGAGTGGGGGAGGGGATGAAGGTGATAGGTCAGGGAGGAGAGGGTGGAGTGGATAGGTGGAAAAGGAGATAGGCAGGTAGGACAAGTCCGGACAAGTCATGGGGACAGCGCTGAGCTGGAAGTTTAGAACTAGGGTGAGGTGGGGGAAGTGGAAATGAGGAAACTGTTGAAGTCCACATTGATGCCCTGGGGTTGAAGTGTTCCGAGGCGGAAGATGAGGCTTTCTTCCTCCAGGCGTCTGGTGGTGAGGGAGCGGCGGTGAAGGAGGCCCAGGACCTCCATGTCCTCGGCAGAGTGGGAGGGGGAGTTGAAATGTTGGGCCACGGGGCGGTGTGGTTGATTGGTGCGGGTGTCCCGGAGATGTTCCCTAAAGCGCTCTGCTAGGAGGCGCCCAGTCTCCCCAAAGTAGAGGAGACCGCATCGGGAGCAATGGATACAATAAATGATATTAGTGGTTGTGCAAGTAAAACTTTGATGGATGTGGAAGGCTCCTTTAGGGCCATGGATAGAGGTGAGGGAGGAGGTGTGGGCACAGGTTTTACAGTTCCTGCGGTGGCAGGGGAAAGTGCCAGGATGGGAGGGTGGGTTGTAGGGGGGGCGTGGACCTGACCAGGTAGTCACGGAGGGAACGGTCTTTGCGGAAGGTGGAAAGGGGTGGGGAGGGAAATATATCCCTGGTAGTGGGGTCCGTTTGGAGGTGGTGGAAATGTCGGCGGATGATTTGGTTTATGCGAAGGTTGGTAGGGTGGAAGGTGAGCACCAGGGGCGTTCTGTCCTTGTTACGGTTGGAGGGCACCTACCTCGACACTGTCCTATCCCACCTAGTCCAGGAACTCCCCACATACGTTCAAGACACCACCCACGCCCTCCACCTCCTCCAAGACTTCCGTTTCCCTGACCCCCAATGCCTCATCTTCACCATGGATATCCAATCCCTCTATACCTCCATCCGCCATGACCAGGGCCTCCAATGACCGATTATCCCAATGTAATGCTAGAGGGAATGTTGGCGGTGAAACAGATGAAGATTGGCTGAGGATGTCCTACCATGATGATGTGGGCTAGATTCTAGCAACAGTTGTATTCTTCCTTAACGTCAGGTACAGGTCCACTTTGCCATGCTCCCAGAGCTCTTAGTGATAGGAAGGGAAGATGGGAGTATGAGGATTAGACAAGGAAGTGATGTTCAGATCAAAAATCAGTTACGATCCAATTGAGTGATGGAACAGGCTGGAAAGGCCATATGGCATAACCTTGTTTGTTTATATTGCTCTGATGTTAAGTTTATGCATTGTGACCAGTAGGAGTAGCATGGGTGACATTCCATGCATATTCATTGGCTTGTAACGCAAAGGCTGAATGCCCAGAGAACAGACCGACACTCAATCATTCCTTGTATTTTCTTGGCCACAGCCTTGTTCATTGTCTTCAGTCCTCACACTGCTCCCCACTACCCTGCAGACCCTCATCCCCACCCACCCCACAGAATGTTGAAACTCAGAGGTTTCTGACATCCACTATCCTCAGAGCAGCTGTGTGTGCAGATGCTTTGTGAGCAAAAGCTGCAACTGGAGATTTGGAATGAAATCTGCACTCTGCCACTATGGATCTCAGAGAAGTCCCAAACTTATGACTGTGGCCAGTAAACAATTACCATTCAAAAAAAAATGAACAGGCAATTAAATTATTGTTCAACAGTATTCTCTGCACACTCGCAGCAACTGAGGGGTAGGTTACAGTGCCCTGTATGCATCTGTTCTTCCAAGTCCAATTTATTTGTTAAGATTATGAGAAAAACCAGACACTTGCAGAGCAAGCCGGGACTTGTTTGTGTGTCCCATGCCTCCAGTGCCTGAAAAATGGCTGGAACGAGAATGACTGAAGCAATCATCTCTCTGAATAGTGAAAAATAAGAGGGGTGTACTCATTTATTTTCAGTCTTGTAAAGAAGAGTCAAACATTAGGTAAAGAATGATCTCCAGGTAAATTTGAAACAGAAAGCTATTCATATTACAGATGAGCTGATTTTATACAGCAATGGAGAGAACGAAAGACAAGTACAACAGAATACTGACAAGTGGGAAATGATGTGGAACAAGACTTGACTCTGTAATGTATTTCAAGTACTTACATCAGGTGCGTTCATTTTCTGTTCATCTCAGAATTTAAAATCTAGCAGAAAAGTGAAATGATAAGTGATGGCACCTTCCGGGAAGATTCTCAGATTATTCATGTTTATAGCAAGGTTCTGAATACAATTAAACCGGTTCAAACAAAAGCATTTTGCCAATGTTCCGAGCTGTTGCAGAGATGTTTGGCAATGAACGATAGCTGCAAATTAGTGTTATATTTCTTCACATCCATTTTAATAACTTATAACTAAACAAAAGGACAATAAAATGCTGTTCTCATTATTGCATTGAGAGATCTGTTTATTTGAGCATGTCGGAAACACATTTTCAGCATTCCATTAATGGGTTTGGCATGAAAAATCTGCCCATGGAAATTTCACAGCACAGGTCAAAAGAACAAAAGAAATGGGAGCAGGAGTAGACCATTCAGTCCCTCAAATCTGTTCCTTCAGTCAATGAGATCCAGGGTAATCTGCTGTTTTAATTCTATCTTCCTCTACCTAATTCCCATCACTTGAGTGTTGTTGAAAAAAAATGGTAATGCCCCCACCAAGCAGAGTCCACTTCCCAACCAATTCACACCGTGCTCTCACAAAGCATTAAATGTTGGCTTCTGCCTTAAACTGGCATTTTCGCAAATTGTCATGACAAGTGCAAAATGAAAACTTTCAACAAAATGTGTTTACTTTTCAGCAATACTCGAACAGTACGATGAAGTGACTATTTGCACCCCATTAACCCTCAATTCCCACAGTGTCCAAAAATCTGTCAATCTCAAATTTTCAATATTTCCAAAAACTGAGAAACCACAGTTCTGTGGAGTTGGAGAATTCCAACAGCTCTACAATCTCTATTTGATTCACAGCCCTCTGAGTCAGTAAATGTCCAGCTTCTCAAACCCTAATTACTATCCCTTTATCCTGAAACTATGATGCCCAATTTCTACACTCCTCAGTAAGGGGAATCAATATCATTTTAGCAGCTCTGTCAAACCTGCTGAGAATGTTACATGCTTCGGTAATATCACAACTCGCCCTTCTCAATTCCAGAAAATGTAGCCCCAATCTACACTATATCCTTTCATTTCACGAACCAGTCTAGTAAAGTTGTCAAAATTAATGTGTGTTTAAATTGTGATTTAGTTTACAGTCACTGTTTTAAGTTTCGTGCCTCCACACTAATTTATCATATGTAAACAAACATTAGTTCAAAACTGTTTGGCATATCCATGGAAATGAATTTATCATAATTAGTTAAATTATATTTATGTTGCTAAGATAAAATAAAAATGTTTCTTGATTAATTTGTTTTTTTTTTCATGGGTCACGGTTTTCCCCAAAAAGGTCAGGCATTGCTGACCATCTCCACGTGCTCTTGAAATAATGGGCTGGGCACTTCAGTTGGCATTTATGAATCAACCACATTGTTGTGCGTCAGGAGTCACATGTAGTCCAGACCACAGAAGGATGGCAGATGACCTTCCCTGAAAGGCATTAGTCAAACAGATATACCTTTACAACAATCAATGGCCATTATCAGTCTGTATAACATAAATATTCACTCTAAAGGTTATCTTTATATTCCTGATTTCATTAACGAATTTAATATCCACAAGCTGCTTTGGTGGTCATTGAACCCATGTCCCCCAGATCATGAGACTGAGTGTCCAGATAACAAGTTCAGTCATATTGCACTGATACCACCATCTCCTCAAATATAAACATTCACCTAAAAGGTTGCTTGCCTTGTGGGTGGTTACAAACGAGAAGTGTTTATCCCAGCTCCACAACACTCCTGCAGTTGTAATCTCACACGTTCACCTCATCTCTCCAGAGCCTTACCTGATGGTCCTCTGTTGGGAAAGGCACTCAGCCAAATCTTCAGCACAGCCAGCAAGAGGGTGCACTCTGAAGGCATGACAGGAGTCTGGCCCTTAAAGGCTCATGTTCAAACATAAACATGGAATGCGCTGCCTAGAAATATGGTGTAAGCATGTTCCATTGGGGCATTCAAGGAAAATTTGGATAGCAAGGACATGGGGAGGAGGAAGGAAATTGGCATGGGGTAATAGAACCAGACTAAACAATAGAGCTGGTACAAGCAAGATGGGTCGAATGGCCTCCTTCTGCCCTTTAATAATTCTGTGATTCTCTGACAATTAAAACCTGGTGGAGAGGGCTTTCGGTTTCTGTCTGATAGTTTTTGGCATGAAATGAACCATGTGAGATTTTCATGGCCTAAAGGAGTTTGTAGGAATGACTAATTAATTCACAATTTAAAAACCCATCTTTTTATATTTGCACCTTTGAGCGAATTACATCACCTTCCGTATTTGCATTAAACAATGGATATTCCGTTAGCTAAGTACGCTGAGTGCACATTTATTCATTGACCACTCTGAGTTTATTTGTCTTCCCCCATTTCATTTTGTTTTTTATGTGAAGAAACAGCAGGCCCTTGGCCCCATGCCATGACATCCCAGTAGAGTCCTAATCCCAGTCGATGCTCTTCCTCCAATCATTTCCTTTCCTTCCTGTTTGAGACAGAATCATCAGGACCATGGTGCCAATGGTATCCTGTTGATATTTGGCAATCCTGAAATAACTGGGAGGTGTGGAGGGAGTGAGGGATTTCTTTCTGGGGGTCTGGGAGATGCAGCAGTTTATGGGATAGTGCCGTTCAGTGGTCTACAACTGTACCCTGATGTTCTGTCTCTCTGCATTGATCCATTTTCACTATAAATCTGCTACTTTGCGCAGTTCCATTATTGAACACAACTACTTTGAGATATGTAGAGAAGAGGTGTTGGAAATTCTGGCAAGGGTGAAAATAGATAAGTCCCCTGGGCCTGATGGCATTTATCCTAGGATTCTCTGGGAAGCAAGGGAGGAGATTGCAGAGCCATTGGCTTTGATTTTTGTGTCCTCTTTGTCGACAGGAGTAGTGCCAGAGGACTGGAGGCTAGCAAACGTGGTTCCCTTGTTCAAGAAGGGGAGTAGGGATAATCCTAGTAACTATAGGCCAGTGAGTCTCACTTCTGTTGTGGGCAAAGTCTTAGAGAGAATTGTAAGGGATAGGATTTATGCACATCTGGATAAGAATGATGTGATCAAGGATAGTCAGCATGGTTTTGTGAAGGGCAGGTCGTGCCTCACAAACCTTATTGAATTCTTTGAGAAGGTGACTAAGGAGGTGGATGAGGGGAAAGCGGTAGATGTGGTATATATGGATTTTAGTAAGGCGTTTGATAAGGTCCCCCATGGTAGGCTACTGCAGAAAATACAGAGATATGGCATTGAGGGTGAGTTGGAGGTTTGGATTAGGAATTGGCTCTCTGGAAGAAGACAGAGGGTAGTAGTTGATGGCAAAGGTTCATCTTGGAGTGCCGTCACTAGCGGTGTTCCACAAGGATCTGTTTTGGGACCATTGCTGTTTGTCATTTTTATAAATGACCTGGAGGAAGGGTTAGAAGGTTGGGTGAGCAAGTTTGCAGATGATACGAAAGTCGGAGGAGTTGTAGACAGTGAGGAAGGATATGGCAGGTTACAGCGGGATATAGAGAAGCTGCAGAGCTGGGCAGAAAGGTGGCAAATGGAGTTCAATGTAGCTAAGTGTGAAGTGATTCACTTTGGTAAGAGTAATAAAAAGATGGATTACTGGGCTAATGGTAGACTACTTGGTAGTGTGGAAGAGCAGAGGGATCTTGGTGTCCATGTACACAGATCTCTGAAAGTTGCCACCCAGGTAAATAGTGCAGTGAAGAAGGTATATGGCGTACTGGCTTTGATTGGTAGAGGAATTGAGTTCCGGAGTCCTGAGGTCATGCTGCAGTTGTATAAGACTCTGGTGCGGCCGCATCTGGAATATTGTGTGCAGTTTTGGTCGCCATACTATAGGAAGGATGTGGAGGCACTGGAACGGGTGCAGAGGAAGTTTACCAGGATGTTGCCTGGTATGGTAGGAAAATCCTATGAGGAAAGGCTGAGGCACTTGGGGTTGTTTTCATTGGAGAAAAGAAGGTTTAGGGGTGATTTGATAGAGGTGTACAAGATGATTAGGGGGTTAGATAGGGTTGACAGTGAGAACCTTTTTCCACGTATGGAGTCAGCTATTACAAGGGGGCATAGCTTTAAATTAAGGGGGGGTAGATATAGGACTGATGTTAGGGGTAGGTTCTTCACTCAGCGAGTCGTAAGTTCATGGAATGCCCTGCCAGTAGCAGTAGTGGACTCTCCCTCTTTATGGGTATTTAAGCGGGCATTGGCTAGGTATATGGAGGATAGTGGGTTAGTGTAGGTTAGGTGGGCTTTGATCGGCGCAACATCGAGGGCTGAAGGGCCTGTACTGCGCTGTATTCTTCTATGTTCTATGTTCTATGTACTTTTATTTCAAGGGTGTGAGATCTCTGAAGTGGATGTCAAACAACCTGCCATGCTTTCAGCCAACGTTTGTCTTCCACAGAAAGTTGCACAGAAATCTGCTTTTGCAGCCAGTTAGAAGTCTGATCCACAGCAGGATAGTGCCAGGGGCATAGTATTTATATCATTAAAAATAGCACAGAGTGTCACAGAGTTTCAAAGTGGAGAACCTAGCCCCTGGGGTCAAAGTCTTTAATGAAATCTCACTGTTCTCCTCCACATTGGATTCTGCTCCACGGTGAAAACTCACTGAAGGTTAAATATCTCAGGACAGAAATAAAAATATTTCTATCACAACCTCAGGATGTCCCTATACACCCCACCTACAATCAATGTGTTCTCTCAATTATAATGCAGGAAACTATCTGGTAGAGAACCAGCTCCCCATAACAGTTACCTGATGTGGCCAGATACCGTCTTCTGAGATGTTGGTTAAATGATATATTTTAATCATTATGATGTGTTGAGCCCCTCTGATCTTCTTTGAAATAGTGTCTGGGATCTTTTACATCACTTGAGAGGGTAGATGGAGCATCACATTGGTTCGTTAGTAAAAGCATAACATCTCTGACTGTGCAGATCTCCATCAATACTGATCTTCTGATTGTGTAGTATTCCCTCAGCACTGATCCTCTGATAGTGTAGCCCTCCCTCTGTACTGACCCAATGACTGTGCAGCACTCCCTTTATACCGACTCTCCAACAAGGCAGAACTCCCTCAATACTGACTGTCTGACAGTACAATACTCCCTCAGTATTCTCTCTCCAACAGTGCAGTATTCCCTTAGTACTGACCCTCCAACAATTCAGTACACCTTTGGTCTTGCACTGGACTGCCTACTTAGATTCCTTTGTTTAAGTATCCAATTTTGAACACAAAGCTATTACCTTTGATTAAAGAGATATGAATAAAACCCACTGAGCTCTGGACAGAAGATAAAGCATTGTGATAAGAAATCCTGTACTGCCCAGTGATTGAGTTGTTACCATTCAGTAAATATGTGCAAATGCTTACTTACAGATTCAACAATGCACAGAGCAAAGTATCAGGAATGACATGTGAGATTTTACCCAAATATCAGCTGATGTTTGGATAATAAAACTGATCAACCTGGGTCATTTCTTTCTGTTGTATCCAAGACTCAGTCTCTGGCCAAAAGCAGTTCCTTTGTGCACTTATTTGTTGGCTTGACCTGAGCCGAGGCAGGGACCGAACCTTGTACTGTTGGCATTATTCTGATCCGCACACTGATATCAGACTAACTCAGTTGGACAATAATCCCTCTTCATTCGTCAGTATAACATGCTCATAACATTGGATAATGTATTTGAACTAGTGTTAATTTACATATTGGCATTTGCAAATAGTTACATAGGGCACACCGCATATGCTTCATATCAAATGATGGAGAGATGGGTGGACCAGTAGAATGCCTGGAAGCAACACTGGGTCACCTCCTTATTGCAAACACTGAGCTGGTACCATTTCCCAGTGGGGGCTCTGTGTAGGAATGGCTTATCAGACAAACTTTGAGAGAAAATTTGAATAATTGATGGTCCAATTAAGGGCTATTATTTTTTATTCATTCATAGAATGTGGGCTTCATTGGCTATGCCAACATTTATTATCCAGAAAGTAGATCAGAGCCCATCTCAGCTAGATTGGGTAAAAATGGCAGATACCCTTCCCTAAAGGATATGACTGATGCATCTGACTGAGTATGGCATCAAGGAGGCCCTGTAAAACTGAAATTAATGGCTATCACGGGGCAAACTCTCCAGTGATTAGAGTCAATCCCAGCACTGAGGAAGATGGTTGTGGTTGATGGAGGTCAGTTATCTCAGCTCCAGGACATCTCTGCAGGAGTTCCTCGGGGTAGTGTTCGAGGACCAACCATCTTCAGCTACTTCATCAATTACCTTCCCATTATCATAAGGTCAGTATTGGGAATGTTCACCAATGATGGCACAATGTTCACCACCATTTGCGGCTTCTCAGATGCTGATGCAGTCCATGTTCAAATGAAACAAGACCTAGGCAATATCCAGGCTTGGCTGACATGTTACAAGTAACATTCAAACCACACAAATGCTAGGCAATGATCATCTCTATAAGACACATTCGACCCACTACCTCTTAACATTCAATGATGTTACTATCAACTCTCTACAAGAATCTCAGGGAGTCCCTCTCCCACTGCATCTATGCTACTTTCTCCCCACCCCCACCCTCCTCTAGCTTATCTCTCCACGCTTCAGGCTCACTGCCTTTATTCCTGATGAAGGGCTTTTGCCCGAAACGTCGATTTCGAAGCTACTTGGATGCTGCCTGAACTGCTGTGCTCTTCCAGCACCACTAATCCAGAATCTGGTTTCCAACATCTGCAGTCATTTTATTTTTACCTTGTTGATTTTAACCCTACTGCGAATCCTCTTGCAAGGATGCCTGCCTTGAAGAAATTTTCCTCCTCTCTCTACAAGAATCTAAGGGAGTCCCTCTCCCACTGCAACTATGCTACTTTCTCCCCACCCCCACCCTCCTCTAGCTTATCTCTCCATGCTTCAGGCTCACTGCCTTTATTCCTGATGAAGGGCTTTTGCCAAAAACGTCGATTTCGAAGCTACTTGGATGCTGCCTGAACTGCTGTGCTCTTCCAGCACCACTAATCCAGAATCTTTGGATTTATCATTGACCAGATACTCAGCTGGACTCACCATATAAGCACAGTGGCTACAAGAGCAAATCAGAGGCTAGGAACCCTCAAGGAACTCAACTCCTGACTCTCCAAAGTCTGTACATAATCCACAAGGCACAAGTCAGGAGTGTGATGGAATACTCCCCACTTGCCCTGGATGGGTGTAGCTCCAACATGACTCGAGAAGCTTAACACCTTCCAGGACAAAGCAGCCCGCTTGGACTGGAGGGTAGCTAAGGTTGTGTCTTTACTTAAGAAAGGCTGTAAGGAGAAGCCTGGGAATTATAGACCTGTGAGTCTGACATCAGTGGTGGGTGAGGCATTGGAGTTGATTCTGAAAGATGAGATTTATATGCATTTGAAGAGGCAAGGTCTGATTTGGGATACTTAGTATGGCTTTGTGCAAAGGAAATCATGTCTCAGAAACTTGATTGAGTTTTTTGAGAAGTGATCATAAGGATTGATGAGGCAGAGCGGTACATAGATTACAGTGAGGCCTTTAGTAAAGTTCCATATGATAGACTAATTGGTAAATATGTGAGTTGATAATGTGTGGAGCTGGAAAAAGCACAGCAGGTCAAACTGCATCAGAGCAGCAGGGGAATTGATGTTTCAGGTCGGAACCTTTCATCAGGATTTGGGATGGGGGGGGGGAGGGGTGAAGGGGGCTGTGAAATAAACAGGGGGAGGTAGGTGAGGTTAGGGGAATGGTAGGTGTTGGATAGATGGAGGTAGGATTGATTGTGATTGATTAGTGGGAAGGGTGGAGCGGTTGATGGGAAAGATGAAAGACAGGTAGGGTCAGGTCAAGAGAGAAGGGTCGTGAGGGACGTCTGGACCTGGGATGAGTTAGGAGGGTTGAGGAGATTTGGAGACTGGTGAATTCTATTTTAACATCCGTTGCCCACCTAATTAAAAAAAAACATCACATGGGATTCATGGAGAGCTTACCAATTGGATAAAAAATTGGCTTACCAGTAGGGGGCAGACTGTGATGGTGGAGTATGGTTTATCAGACTAGAGACTATAAACAGCAGTGTTCCAAGGGATTAGTACTGGGTCCACTTTTGTTTGTCATTTTTATAAATGAATTGGATGAGAATTTTGAAAATATGGTTAGTAAGTTTGTGGATGACACCAAAATTGGTGGTATAGTGGACAATGAAGATTATCTAATAGTACAAAGAGATATTAATCAATTGGACCAAGATGCTGAGGAGTGGCAGATAGAATTTAATTAAAATAAATGTGAAGTATTGCATTTTACAAATACAAACAAGGACAGGATTTATATAATTAATGCTAGCGCCCTAGGTAGTGTTGTAGAAAAGAGATCTAGGGGTTCACTTACATAATTCTTTGAATTTTGTGTTACAAGGAGACAGGGTGGTTATAAAGGCATTTAACCAACTTGTCTTCATAGCTCAGGTTGCTGAGGATAGGAGTTGGGACGTCATGTTGTGGTTGTACAAGACATTGGTGAGTTCCATGTACAGCTTTGGTCACCCTGTTATAGGAAGGATATTATTAAATTGGAGAGGACTCAGAAATGATTTACCAGGATTTTGCCAGGAAAGGAACGTTTGAGTTATAAACCGAGGCTGGATAGGCTGGGTCTTTTTGTACTGGAGTGTAAGAGGTCCAGGGGTGACCTTAAAGACGTTTATAAAACAATAAGGGACATAGATAAGGTGAACAGCAAAGTTTCTTTTCCCCAGGGTGGTGGAGTTCAAAGTAAAGGGCATATTTTTTAAAGTGAGAGGATAAATATTTAAAAAGGAAATGAGGGGCAACTTTTTCCAGAGATATGTGGACAGAACTGCAAGCGGAAATGGTTAATGTGTTAACAGTTACAACATTTAGAAGACATTTAGATAAGTACATGAACAGGAAAGATTTGGAGGGATATGAGTCAAATGCAAGCAGGTGGGACAGGTTTGGTTTAGGAACATGGTCAAAATATCTATTACTAGGTTGAATGACTCTCTTAGCAAGCATCTTCCAAACCAACGTCCATTTCCATCTAGGACGACAGCAGATACATGGGAGCACCACCCCCTGCAAGTTCTCCTCCAAGCCATTCCCCACTCTGACTTGGAAATATATTGCCATTCCTTCAGTGTCACTGCATCAAAATCCAGGAATTATGTCCTGAATGGCATTGTGGGTCAACCTACAGCACACAGACTGCAATGATTCAAGAAGGCAGCTCAGTGGGGGGCGGGGGTGGGGGCTGGGGAGAAGGTATCAAAGAGTACAATAGGTGAATGGGGTGGGGATGAAGCTGATAGGTCAGAGGGGAGGGTGGGGGAAGGTAGCAAAGAGTATTCTTGTGGAAAGAGGAGGAGAACTTCTTCAAGTAGGTTTCCTGCTCCTCAGATGCTGCTTGACCTGCTGTACTTTTCCAGCACCACTCTAATCTAAACTCTGGTTTCCAGCATCTGTAGTCCTCACATTTGCCTAGTTGATTTTAACCTTACTGCAAGTCCTCTTGCAAGGTTGCCTACCTTGAAGAAGTTCTCCTCTCTTTACAAGAATACTCTTTGCTACCTTCCCCCACCCTCCTCTCTGACCTATCACCTCCATCCCCACCCCCATTCATCTATTGTACTCTTTGCTACCTCCTCCCCAGCCCCACCCTCCCTCCCATTTGTCTCTCCACCCTGGAGGCTCCCTGCCTCCATTCCTGATGAAGGGCTTTTGCCTGAAATGCCGATTTTCCTGCTCCTCGGATGCTGCCTGACCTGCTGTGCTTTTCCAGCACCACTCTGATCTAGAGTCTGGTTTCCAGCATCTGCAGTCCTCACTTTTGCCTACTCATAATTGATTGTTAAACACCTTGGTTTTTATTCCCTTGCAGGATGTGGGCATTGCTGGTTGGGCCAGCATTTATTGCCTGTCCTTAGTTGCCTTTGAGAAAGTGACAGTGAGGTGTCTTTTTGAGCCACTGTGAAGGTTTTCATTGTTCTGTTGAGACGTTGTAGAAATTGATACAACTAGTCTCAGTCTGAGTCATTTCAGAGTACAGTTCAGAGTCACATTTGGCCAGACCAGGTAGGGATTGCAGATGAGCCAGTTGACTTATCCCCCATCAACCACACTGCCCTGTGGCCCAACATTTCAACTCCCCCTCCCACTCTGCCGAGGACATGGAGGTCCTGGGCCTCCTTCACCGCCGCTCCCTCACCACCCGACGCCTGGAGGAAGAAAGCCTCATCTTCCGCCTCGGAACACTTCAACCCCAGGGCATCAATGTGGACTTCAACAGTTTCCTCATTTCCCCTTCCCCCACCTCACCCTAGTTCCAAACTTCCAGCTCAGCACTGTCCCTATGACTTGTCCTACCTGCCTATCTTCTTTTCCACCTATCCACTCCACCCTCCCCCTGACCTATCACCTCCATCCCCTCCCCCACTCACCTATTGTACTCTATGCTACTTTCTCCCCACCCCCACCCTCCTCTCACTTATCTCTCCACCCTTCAGGCTCTCTGCCTGTATTCATGATGAAGGGCTTTTGCCCAAAACATCGATTTTACTACTCCTCAGGTGCTGCCTGATCTGCTGTGCTCTTCCAGCACCACTAATCCAGACTTATCCCCCAATCAATCAAAAAAAAATATTATCATCATCAGATTCTTAATGCTCTTATTGAATTCAAATTCCATCATGTGCTACATTGGGACCCAGATCCCCTGGGTCATTAGCTGAGTTTCTAGGATGGATAGATAAGGAAAAACCCCACTAGATCATGGCTTCCTAGGCTGGAAGCTTTTCCTTATCCCAGTCTTATGTGGCTGATCTCTTGTTAACGACTTGTAAGGAGGGTAAGCTGGCACTCAAGATTGAAGAAGTTTATGTATTTTAATGGGATCACGCCTTGTTCACAGTGAAGGCATCTGGATGAATCTATGAATGATCTATGATCTATGAATAGGAAGGGTTTAGAGGGATAAGAACCAAATGCTAGCAAATGGGACTAGATTAATTTAGGATCTCTGGTCAGCACGGATGATGGGTCCGTTTCTGTACATCTCTATGACTCTACCAATCTGTGTTCATTCTTTGCAATTCCTACAGTAATACTTGTGAATGTTTTTTTCACGTGGGATCCACAGTGAGAAACAGGGTGGATTTTCAGTAGCTGGAGAATTGTACCACAGAAAAAACCTACCAAGAGATAGGGAGATATACCGGGAAATAATAATGGAAAATTACTCATTAGAGAGAGTTCACTTGCAAGTGGATATAAAATTCATATATATTTCTCAAAAAAGAATTAAAATGTGGCAAACAATCAGGATGGTGTCACAGTGGCAAAGCTATTAATTCTGTTGACAGCAGTGGTTGGATGTAAGTGCCGATCATGGATTGTATTTGCCATTGAATTAAATGAACCGCCCCAGGCTGGAGAGCAATTAAGATTGTATGTTTTTTTCTCCTTTGCCGCTGTGCCTTTGGAACCTGTGTGGTTCTGAGCCTGATTCCCGAGAACCAGTACAATGCCTCTTCCAAGACTATGTTCAGATTGGACTGTAAAACTCCAGAGAAAAGCTGCAATGTTCTTGTGCAAAAATTCACAGCCATGGTGAGAACTTAGTGCAGTCGATTGTTTGAGCAAGTGTCAGCTCATTCTTAGATTGTTACTTACATTTTGATCTGCAGTTGCAGTACAGATTATTTTATTATGTGGCAATGTGCTCCTGTGTGACTTCACATTCTCTGAGTATGCATGTCTCAAAACTTGAGAACCATTACAGAAGTTTTGTATCATTCCTGGCGCTGGTCACAAAAGTCACCATCAATTGATTCAAGATTATATTCTGTGAGAGACCATGTACTTCAAGGCAGGTACCAAGATGAATACATTCCAGGTTTCATAGAATCCAAGATGCAGGGAACAGGAATTCAAACAAAAACACAAATTTGTAATCAACCTATTGAGATGCATTATGATATATTTTATAATGCTGTCACTTTAACCGGCTATTTTGTCCTTTTTTTTAGAAAAGAGGTTGTATGGCAGAGGTACTGGGCTGTCTCTGAGAAAGTAAAGAATTTATAAGGTGTTGGGTTTCTTTAAGTTGGAACAAACTGAAGCAGCCTGTGTGTGGCCTGCTTTCATAAACCAGGCGTTTCTGTTTTTAATTTTCAGTTTTCAGATTTAGTTTAAGCAGAAATCTTTGAGGTCTCAAAAAAGTTGGAAGCTTTAGTGAATACCTCCTGGTTGCTACCCTCTCCGAATTTTCTCTTGATGTTTTTTCCTCCTTGGATTGGAGAACTGCATGTGAGAATGTGTGTCTAAATTAAGTTTTTTGCCAATGGGTGTGTTTATGGGATGTTACAATGTTGAAACAGTTAATTAGTAATAGTTATTGTATTGATTAAGTTTTCCAACAGTTAGGTTATTCTAAATTCCTCTTGTCTTTTAACTATGCTGTTTAAATGAATTGTGTTTTGCTTAATGTCAAGTAGTTTGACCAGTTGCATTGCATCTGAAACACAGCATTGCACATCCAACTTTAAAATAAGAAAAGGTAAGGGTTGAGGCTATCTTCTTAAAATACTTTGAGGGGGATTGGTCTGGTTGATAACACGTATCACTGGGTCAGGTCTGACCTAGAGTTAGGGAATGCTATGATAGCACAAGAGGCTTCATTGTGTATTAGGTCTTTTCATAAGACTGACAATTGAATTGAGCAACTTATAATTATTAGAAGTCATAAGTGCATAGTGCATGGGTTTAAAGAGAAATCAAAGAATAAGACTGCATTTTATCTCATTGTATTAAATTTAAGTGTTGTAAATACTATTAGACTCTCAAAAAAAGTGCATTCATTTTAATAAATCTAACTGAAGCAGGAATCCAATAGAGAAGACAAACTTGTGAGAAATGAGAAACTGATCCATCATGCAGGAGATGTGAGTCAGTCCTTTCCAATGATTTAACTTGGCTTTTGAATGAGTGATATTTTCTGTAATGACCCTCAGTGAGGAATAAAGGTCCATGAGAGTGTTCTTCTGCAGGGCTCCCACAAAGCAATTGGAGGCTGGGAGATGAAAATGAATTGGATGATCTTGTTTGGAAGGAATAGGTCCACATGAACTCCTGTGCCTGTGGGTACCAGGCATTGGCTTGTAAGAGGGTGGGAGTGAACTAAGTTAAAATTAAAAGCAGCTGGTTCAACAGGTGACCAGCAGGTCACAATGTTCATCTAAGTGGTCTGGTATAACCTCGAGGGACCTGGTGTGGCCCCAGTATGGGGCCCTGTGTGGACAGGGACAGTATTGCCTTGCTTCAGTTTAGAGTACAGGAGTGGCGAAGTTTTAGCTCACTTGTATAAGAGCTTGTACCTGGACTACTGTGTGCAGTTGTGGTCTCCTTATGTTGAGAAAGATATTATTGTCTACAAGGAGAGCAACAAAGCTTCACCAGATTTCTGGAATGGTGGGGCTTTCCTATGAAGAGAGATTGGCCTATATCCTCCAGTTTTTAAAACATACAAAATGCTTCAAGGAATTATAGAGTCCCGACAGTGTGGAAACAGGCCATTTGGTCCATCAAGTGCACACTGACCTTCCAAACAGCATCCCACCTAGTCCCACCTCCCTATCCTATCCTTGCATTTTCATTGGCTAACCTACCTATTCTGCACATCTTTGGACCTTGGGAGGAAACCAGATCACCCAGAGGAAGCTCACACAGACATGGGGAGAATGAGCAAACTCCACACAGACAGCCATCTGATGTGGAACTTACACTCGGGTGCTTGGCTCGGAGGTAGCAGTCCTGATCGCTGAGCTCCTGTACCAGATACACATAGTAGATGCAGATATGGTGTTTTCCCCAGTTGGGGAGTCTAAAATCAGGGTGATAAAGTAAAAATAATGGGCATGCTACTTAGGGCTGACATGAGGAGAATTTTTTTAACTCAGAGGGTGGTGACGTGGGTTTCTCTACTAGGCTGTGGAACTCAGACTTTGAATATGTTTAAAATAGAGACTAATAGAATTTTGGATGCCAGTGGAGTACAGGGTTATGGGGATGGGGTGAGTAAAATATATTGAAGTGTTCAGTTAGCCATGACTCCTCTATATAGTGGGGCAGGCTCAATAAGCTGAATGGCCTCCTGCTGTTCTGATGTTCCTCATTCCACTGCTTGACACTTTGGAATGGTCATGTTAATCAATTTTGCATTTAAATGAGTGATTTATTGTTGTGGATATGTTTTCTCACTGAAATATAAGTTTGTCATTGTGGCAAAACCAATCTTTCTGAATGTTGCTCACTAGTCCATTAGTGAGAGTAGAGTCAAGAGTGGAGTGCTGAAAAAGCACAGCAGGTGAGGCAGCGTCCAAGGAGCAGGAGCAGGACAGTCGACACTTCAGGCAAAAGCAGTTTATCAGGAATGCCCGAAACATCGACTCTCCTGCTTCTCGCATGCTGCCTGACCTGCTGTACTTTTCGAGCACCACACTCTTGGTTCTAATCTCCAGCATCTGCAATCCTCACTTTCTCTTCAGTAAGAGTACACTAGGCATGGAATAAATCAGGTCTTGCCCCACATTTCCTCAAAATCATCTGTCCCTTACCTTAAATCTATGCCCCTTTTGTCATTGATTCCTCCATCCAGGGGAAAGGTTTCTTGCTGTCTACCCTATCTATGCCCCTCATTATTGTATACACCTCAATCATGTCACTTCCCAATCTCCACTGAACTGAGGTAATCAACATCAGTTTGTCCAAGCTCTCCTCATAAGTAAACTCTCCAGTCCAAGCAACATCCTGGTAAATCTTTTCCACACCGTCTCCAGCACAATCACATCCCTCTTGTAATTTGGATTCCAGAACTGTACACAATATTCTTGTTGTGGGCTAAATAACATTTTAAACAGTTCCAGCATAACCTACCTCCTCTTAACCTCAGTGCCTTAGCTAATAAAGGCAAGTATCCCAAATACCTTTTTTAACTACATTTTCCACCTCCCTGACAAAGAGACCAATGGACATGCACACCAATATCCCTCTGATCCTCAGTGCTTCCCAAGGTCTCTACATTCATCATGTATTCCCTCACCTTGTTTGTCCTGCCTGAGTGCATTACCTCACATTTATCTGATTGAATTGGCCGCTGATCAGCCCATTTATAACTGCTTGTAGTTTTAGGCTATTCTCCTCACTATTTACCAACCCACTATTTCTTATCTTATCCATGAACTTATTGATACACCCTTGTACATTCAAGTCTAAATCATTTACATAAACCAAAAACAGCAAGGGCTGTATCATCGACCCTGCGGAATTGCATTGGGCACAGACTTTCCTTTATTTTACCTGCTATTGATCTCTCATGCTCCCTTTTTGCTCTCCAGATTTCCTGTTTTCTTGTTCCACAATTTTCTTTATTGGAAGATGCTGGCCCTGTCCTTTCTTTATTTCCTTCTTGAATTCATCCCCTATCCTGAGACAGACTTGCAAATCTTTTAGGGTGGTTCGTATGTGGAATGAACTTCCTGAGAAAATGGTGGATATGGATACAATTACAATGTTTGAAAAACATTTGGATGGATACCCAAGTGGGAAAGGTTTGGAGGGTTATGAGCCAAGAGCAGGCAGGTGGCACTGGTTTAGTTTGGAATTATGTTCAACATGACTGGTGGATCGAACGGTCTGTTTCCGTGCTGTATGACTCTTTGACTCTAAAGTAGCTGATCCTAGTCAACTCAAGATAAATCATATCTGATCTTATTAAAATCAGCCTCCCCTGACTTTAGAATGGTCAGGCCCATCCTTGTCCTTTGCTATAACCGTCTTGAATCTGATTGCATCCTGAGTGCAAGGTGTGACATGATTCCAAACTATATTCCATTCTGCTTGACAGTTACAGAAAGCAATGGATACATGTACATATTGGGAAAAAATATCCAAAAGGCAGCTCTTGCAACAATGCAGCACTAAAGGTTGAGCCCAGACTTTTGCGTTTTAGCCTTGGACTGGGATTTGAGTCCTTAAACATTTGCTTCAGAGATGGTCACAGTTGACATTGGTAACAGTTCATACACATTGTCCTTCATTAGATGGGCAACTTGTACAATTGCATCTGGATATCAGGAGTCAATGTTGAAATAACCATTTAAATTGTGACAGCTCTATATTTGACATTTGACTCCCAGGTCTAATTTTCCAAACCACTTACCTCATCTCTAAGCTTTGCATGTTAATCAGTAAAAATTGTTCCACGTGCCCTGAACATGCCAAGGTACTGTGTTATTTCTTGCAAAGAACTTCTTTCAGACTTAGTTCTGTGCAAAGTTTGAAGCAGTTGCACAAGTTGGTAAAGTTCAGGTCTCAAACCAATGTTTTCCCAATCATTGAGAAATGGGTAAAGCATAAGCCTTACGAATTGGGTGCGAGTTTGTCCTTTGCTCTGACTGTCAACTGGGGACATACATTCAAAGTTTAACATTGATTGCTTTCTTCATTATTTCGTACAGTAGTGGGCACCTGGTACATTTACTGTTTCCTCAGATTATTACTTTGATTGCTGTGTGTCTTTCCAAACAGACTGCACTCCCCATTCAGTGGAAGAACCATTAAACTGAGCAATTGGGTCAACAGTTCAGTTACATGATGCATACTCCTGTTTTTCAGTTTTATTATTTTGTTTTGGAGAGTATCACAATTGATTTGTTTTTGACTGGTACAATGGAACTGAGAGAAATGTATTTTTAACACTTCACTGCCTGTCAGTGCACATTCAAGAAGTCCAAGGTTATTGCAATGGAAGCCATTCCCTGGTGAATTAAAGTCTCTTGTCATCATATTATACATAGTGTTGAAGATGTTTTGTGTTTTTTGTTCCTATTGGCTGCAGAAAAGCTTAGAATGGTCATATTAATAGTACCCCACTACAACAACAACAAAAACTTGCATTTGTATAATGCCTTTAACACAGTAAAGGTGGAAAAGTAGAAAAAGAGCAAGAATAGGCCATTCAGTCCTTTCAGCCTGCTGCACCATCCATGGCTGATCATCCACTTCAGCTCCTTCTTCCTGCCTTCTTCCCATACCCTTTCATCTTTTTAGTCTTAAACTTCTTTTTGAAAACATTCAATGTTTCAGCTTCATTCATAACATCCAAAGCAACTACAGGGGAAAAATTATCAAACCTGATTAAAGACATTGTAACTTTGAGTCAAGGATGATGTGAGAATAAATCTATTCACACAAGTCATTAGGGCATGGAATTCTCTGCCTGGAAAAGTGTAGTGGCAGCTTCAATTGAGGCATTAGATGTTAAGTTGGCTAGTAACGGTGTGCAGGGCTGGGGGGATATGACAGGAGATTGGCATCAGATAACCAAGCTGGTGCAGACACAATGGACTAAGTATGCTTCTCTATACCATAACAATCCAATGATTCTCAGAGGTGGAGAGGAACAGGATGGCAAAGATTGAATGAATCACCACCATGTCTGACAAATTTAAACTTGACCAATATTCCATCTCTACTGCAGACTCAGACAACCTGTCAGATTCCCTTATTCTCTGCCTTTGCCTCCAACCACACATCAGCAGTGAAGGAGTGATGAGCTTCCTCTCTACCCCATTTCCATTATGCTCTGCTCACACCTCAATCTCCATTAAACATCTTGACCTCACTTCTCTCATAACAATCACACCTTGAGCAAAGGTTATATTAGGAGAAAGTGACGACTGTAGATGTAGGAGATCAGAGTCGATTGTGAAATGCTAGAAACGCACTGCAGGTCAGACAGCATCCGAGGAGCAAGAGAATCAGCATTTTGGACATAAGCCCTTCATCAGGAAAGTTCAAATTAGTCCTCCCAGTCTCTATTTGCAAAACATTATGTCCAATTCCAGCCTGGTAAATTTTGCCACAGGTCCTTTATAATAAGTCGTCAATTTGTCCTGTCCAGGCACACGGAGACCACAATGACAAAGGAAAGTAACAAGCCATTCAGCTCCTCAATCTGGCTCTGCCATTCATGGGAACATCATGACTGACCTGATTTATAGTCCCAACTCCATTTCTCAGTCTGATGTGCATAACTCTTAAATCTCTTGATCAAAAATCAATATCACAAAAATCAGTTGGTTTCAGAGATAACTCAATCAATATCACTCAGAATGAGATTAAAAAACATTCTGGTCTCCACCAATAAGAAACCATTCCCTCTATTTCCCAGAGATGTTCTTTGTCAATTCAACACTGAGTAGAAACTTAGCTCTGGTCTAGTGTTACACAAATCCCTCTATTGTCCCACAATTCTGAGACTTCTTTTCCTGTTCCTCTCCTTCTCTCAAAATCACAGAATTGGTACATGATTACAACTCCCTTTTTCAAATATTGCACTTTAATTGAAGAAATAACCTCCATCCATTAATAAAGGACAGCGTATTCGATAAATGCCAAGACTGTAGACTAAAGAGTTTAATCAGAGCAAGGCAGCAATTTATTGTCATAGATGAATCAAATGTAGTATTACAGATAGCATTTTACTTTAGTAGATATTTTCAACAATAGTGAATCAGCATTGTCAGGCCGTGTGTTATCTTTTATCATTGAATATCCCCTCAGGAAGCTTTGTGTCAATTTCAAGCCAATTAAAAATATGGAAATAGTTTCAGACTTAACCCCTTTCTCTTAGATCTTTCAAATATGAAATGAGATTTTGTTATGGATTATTCCAGAAAGTATCTCTGCTTGGTGTGCCTCAGAACCAGACTGAGAGAAAAGGTTTTGAGTTTGATCCTGTCTCAGCTGCTACAGTCTGAATAAATCAAAGTACCGTGTGGTAAAGATCAGAAAATCAGCAGTCAGCGTTATCCAGCAACTCTTAATCACACATGAAAAAGGAAGAAGAAAGACCAGTTTTTATAGAGCAGCATTTATGACTTCAGGGCAGCCCACAGCATTTTACAACCAATTTTGCACACAGTAAGCTCCCACAAAGATGTGCTAGCGATTAGATCATTGTTTCTTCTATAAAGTGATATTGTTTGAGTGCTAAATGTTGGTCTGGACACTGGGGAAGACTACTCTGTTGTTCATTCAGATGGGGCCATGAGACCTTGTACATCCACATGATAGGCTCGATAGGACCTTGCTTAATGTTATTCCAACCGAGATGGAAGGAGTGCATGGTCTTCCTCTCAATACTCCAATCAACTCTCAATACTCCATTGGTCAAAACATGAATGCAATTGTTTTTCCCAGTTCCTAATATATCCAAGTATTCATTTTATTCTGCATTGAACTTAAAAATAAAATCAGTCAATCAGATTTTTTAATGAAAAAAAAATTTAACATAAAAGAGGCTAATAAGTAGGCCAAATGGATTTTTGACATTTATTGCTAAAGTAATGGAATATAAAAATAGGTATGTGTTGCTGAAAATGTACAAACCATGAGTGAGATCACACCTGGAGTACTAAAGACTTGGTCCTCTCACTTAGAGTCATAGAGATGTACAGCACGAAACTGACCCTTCAGTCCAACCCGTCCAGGCTGACCAGATTTCCCAATTCAATCTAGTTTCACCTGCCAGCACCCATCCCATATCCCTCCAAACCCTTCCTATTCATTTACCCATCCAGATACCTTTTAAATGCTGCAATTGTACCAGCCTCCACCACATCCTCTGGCAGCTTATTCCATACATGTACCACCCTCTGAGTGAAAAAGTTGCCCATTAGGTCTCTTTTATATCTTTCCCCTCTCACCCTAAACCTATGCCCTCTAGTTCTGGAATCCCCCACCTCAGAGAAAAGACTTTGCCTAATTACCCTATTCATGCCCCTCATTATTTTATAAACCTCTTTAAGGTCACCCCTCAGCCTCCGACGCTCCAGGGAAAACAGCCCCAGCCTGTTCAGCCTCTCACTATAGCTCAAATCCTCCAACTCTGGCAACATCTTTGTAAATGTTTTCTGAACCCTTTCGAGTTTCACAACATCTTTTCGATAGGAAGGAGACCAAAATTGCATGCAGTATTCCAACAGCAGTCTAACCAATGTCCTGTACTGCTGCAACATGACCTCCCATGCCTGTACTCAATACTCTGTTCAATAAAGGAAAGCATACCAGACGCCTTCTTCACTATCCTATCTACCTGCGACTCCACTTTCAAGGAGCTATGAGCCTGCACTCCAAGGTCTCTTTGTTCAGCAACACTCCCTGGGACCTTACCATTAAGTGTATAAGTCCTGCTAAGATTTGCTTTCCCAAAATGCCGCACCTCCCATTTATCTAAATTAAACTCCATCTGCCACTTCTCAGCCCATTGGCCCAACTGGTCAAGATCCCATTGTAATTGGAGGTAACCTTCTTCACTGTCCACTACACCTCCAATTTTGGTGTCATCTGCAAACTTACTAAGTATACCTCTTATGTTCACATTAAAATCATTTACATAAACGATAAAAAGTAGTGGAGCCAGCACTGGTCTATAGACCCCTGGCTTGTCCTTACCACCTTTCTTAAACAGGGGCACCACGTTAACCAACCTCCAGTCTTCTGGCACCTCCCCTGTGACTATCAATGATACAAATATCTCAGTAAGAGGCTCAGCAATCACTTCCCTAGCATCCCAGAGAGTTCTAGGTACACCTGATCAGGTCTTGGGGATTTATCCACTTTTATGTGTTTCAAGACATCTAGCACTTCCTCCTTGGTAATATGGACACTTATCAAGATGTCACCATCTATTTCCCTACATTCTATATCTTCCATGTCCTATTCCATAGTAAGTACTGATGCAAAATACTCATTTAGTATCTGCCCTATCTCCTACGATTCCACACAAAGGCCACCTTTTGTCCTTAATGTATTTTGTAAAAACCCTTTGGATTGTTCTTAACTCTATTTGCCAAAGCCATCTCATGTCCCCTTTTTGCCCTCCTGATTTCCCTCTTAAGTATACTCCTACTACCTTTATACTTGTCTAGGCATTCACTCGATCTATCCTGTCTATACCTGACATATGCTTCCTTCTTTTTCTTAACCAAACCCTCAACTTTTTTCCCTGTACGTACCAGCGTTTCCTTTCACCCTAACAGGAATATACTTTCCTCTGGACTCTTGTTATCTCATTTCTGAAGGCTTCCCATTTTCTAGCCATCCCTTTACTTGCAAATAACTGTGCCCAATCAGCTTTTGAAAGTTCTTGCCTAATACCGTCAAAATTGGTCTTCCTCCAGTTTAGAACTTCAACTTTTAGATCTGGTCTATCCCTTTCCATCACTATTTTAAAACTAATAGAATTATGGTCGCTGGCCCCAAAGTGCCCCCCCCACTGACACCTCAGTCACCTGCCCTGCCTTATTTCCCAAGAGTAGGTCAAGTTTTGCATCTTCTCTCACTTGAGTAAGGATTGAATTGAAGGCAGTTCAGAGAGGGTTCACAAGATTGACTCCAAAGATAAAAGGCTTGTCCTATAGGAGAGGTTGAGCAGTTTAAGCCAGACTTGCTCGAATTCAGAAGAATGTGAGGAAGTTTGATTAAGATATATAAGGTGATAAAGGAAATTAACAAAGAAAATGCTGAGAGGATGTTTCCCTTTGTGGGGCAATCTGGAATGAGAGGTCACAGGTTTAGCAGAAAGGGTGGCAGATTTAAAATAGAGATGTGGAACTGTTACTTCCCTTCAAAGGTCATGAATTTGTGGAATTCACTATGGCAGAGTGCTGGGACAGTTTGGAGAGTTAGCAGGAATGGGCAGGAAAGTGGAGTGGAGGCCAAGAGGAGATCAGCCAGGGTTGTATCAAATTGTGGAGCGGGCTTGAGGGGTTGAATGGCCTCCACCTTCTACTCGTTCTCATGTTCTCATTCCATGAATATGGGAGACAGGTTAATGCACATAGTTGGGTAATGTGAAAATATAAATGTTTGTCTCTCTAAATAACACAAAGGAATCCCGGCAAAGGAAAAGAGGAAAAACAGATTCCTCTGCACAGTTTCTCTTTGTGAAAAGCCACTAATAGTTAGTTCTTGAAGGCGAAAAGCATTAATTCTGTGATAGTCGGCTTTCTTTCAACATCCTGGTGAATGAATTTGGAGCTCAGTGATCACAAGCAGATGTCTCTGTTTTGCAAATCTGGAGAACTCCCTCAGAAGGTCTTCTTAATAGCAGCTGAGATAGTGCTCCGTACCAAGATGATCAAGAATGCAACACTGCCCAAACTGATCAGTCATAAAGCGCAGAAAGATTGTGTGAAGTCAGGTTATTTCCCAGAAGAGCCTTTCTTTCAAAAAACGTTGCAAAGGCCTCTTGCTGTCCCTTTCTTAAAGAAAAGCAATCCAGGTGTCTCCACAGAACTTAGTTCAAGTTTTCCTAAATCTTTCAAAACTTAAATCTTCAAACAGTAAAAAAAAATGAAACCAAAAGATAGTAAATCTTTAACATTGAACTGGAGCTGTCAGACTGGATGTTACGCTTTAGTCACTTGATTGGGATGTAAATTCGCAACCTGCTGTCTCACACAATCAAAGTGGCTGGAATAAAATATCTTAGATATGGCTACCCACTGATCCCACTACCCAATTGGAGAACTGTGTGAAAGAAAGCAGAGCAGGTCAGAAAACCATGAAGTGACTGTACTTCTGGACCATTATTCAAACCCTCAGTCATTGGGATAAATGGATTAACTTTTCAAAATCCTACTGTTCAGCTTCCAAGATTCTGCTCTGTATAGACTTGAGGTCATCCAAAAGCCTACTGACTCCACTCTTGCACATGTCAAGTTCTATTCAGCCATCATTCTAGTCCAGGGCTCCTGTGGTTCAGTGGTAATGTGCCTACTTCTGAACAAGGTATGCCTCAGTTCAAGACCCATTTTCTCCAGAGGTCAGTCACTATATCCAGGGACAGATTGCTTTTTAGGCTTGATTGGCTCATTTGACTGGATGGTTGATTAGTAATGTCGATCAGCATATGTTCAATTCCCACATCAAATGAGGGTACCAGGAAAGACTTTACTTCTCAACCTCTGTCTTTTGGCTGAGGCATGGTGACCATCAGATTAACCTCCTACCCATTGGCTCTCTCTCTCATGCTAATGAGAGAGCAGCCCTATGATCCTTTGGGACGATGGCGACTTAACATCACTTTTAGTGAGTTTTGAGAAGATTTGTAGCTCAGGTTGAGTTTTTGGATGTAGGTTCGCTCGCTGAGCTGAAAGGTTAATTTCCAGATGTTTTGACACCCTACTAGGTAACATCTTCAGTAGATCTCAGGCGAAGCAATGCTGAAAGGTTTCTGCATTGCTTTGCCTGAGGCCCACTGACGATGTTACCTAGTAGGGTAACGAAACGTCTAGAAATGAACCTTTCAACTCAACAAGCAAACCTACATCCATAACATCACTTTTCTTTGTTTGCTGACTTAGATTGACTCCTCGTGAAACAAGGCCTCAACTTTAACAATTTCATTCTTCTTTTCAAATCCTTCCAGGATCCCTCCTTATTTATGTAATCTCTTCCTGACCCTTTGAAATATCTGTTTTATTCTAGAGATTGCAAATTGAAATTGGTGTCTGTACCTTCTGCTGTCCAGGTCTGATGTTCAGAATTCTCAAGTTAAATCTTTCTGGTTCTTTTCCCTGTTTTAAGCTATCCTTGAAAACCTTCCCTTTTTCTAACCAGATTCTTGGTTATCTGTCCTGACAACCACATATGAGGCTCAGTGTCTGTTAAATTTGATAGTACTGCGATGAAGAACTCAGTGGTAATTTACTACATGAAGGCAGTAAGTAAATATAGATTGTGGCATTGTTTTAAACCTCAACTCTGATTCAGACTCACTCAGTAGAAGCATGGTACTGGGGTGCTGATCCTGTAACAAAAATAATGCCATTAGTTGTGATGGAAATATGCTTCAGAATGAACCAATGTCTCAATACACCGAAGCAACACATCCCTGAACACTACAGGCAACTTTAACAGGGCCAATTCACCTAACCTGCACCTCTTTAGTTTGCAGGAGGAAACCCGTGCAGACACAACGAGAATGTGTCTCCACACAGACAGTTACCCAAGGCTGGAATTGAACCCGGGTCCCTGGCATTGTGAGGCAACAGTGCTAACCACTGTGCTGCCCCCTTCCAAGGGGGAAGGCAAATATCTTGATGAATAAAGAAATATTTTGACACTCTTTCTGTATCTGGGTAAATCGGTTCACCTTGTAGTCTGTGATTTTTATATATACACCTAGATAGCTTATGATTATTAATTACTAAATCTAATAATTAAGTATGACATGTTTGCTGACATGTCAAAGAATAATCAGTATTTGCATCCAGCAGTTGCATCAACGCATTATAATTTTATTCAAAATTTTCATGCAGAACCTAAAACTGTCATATATATTAAAGTTGATGACATGGTGGGAAAAAAAATGAACAGAAAGTTTAATCGTTGTGGTGAATAGGATTCTCCTGAATGTCTACCAGCTATTAATAAAAAATACAGCACTGTCACGTCAATCGATAACAAGCAGAAGAAATGTTAAACAATATTAGTTGAAATCACGGTTAAGGGGATTGCTATTTACTTAAGCAAGACTACAAAGGCCTTGCATAATCTGTGTTGATTTAATGTGTTGGGGGATCAATATTACCTTTCCTAAATTGTTTGGGTTAATAGGAGTTGGTTAAATAGAACTAGACACCAATGGGGATCTGAAATGTCTTGCAAACAAATTAGCCCAAAATGCAAATAAGTACTTCAGGAAGACTTCCCTTACCTTAATAAATTCAATTAATTTCCTTAAAAAGCCAATTGCAATCTACCAGCTGAGTGATTCATTTTCTTCCCACAGGTTTGCATTTAAATTTGCATTTGGACCCGCAGGTGAAAGTTCTTATATGGCTCACCAGTAAGCTTTCAGGTTTTTAACATTCATGCTTTTGTACTCTGAATCCAAACCCAACTCGCTGCTGATCTCCTCCCTTCCCCTCCCCTCCACTGTTTGGTCAGGTGCCAAGAGCCATTCCTTGTTGGGTTCCAAATGAAAACCCCAACCTGGTTTCCCATCCTGCCCATCATCTAGTTGGAAGCTCCTGTTGAATTTGAGCCGGAGAAGTGGGTAAAAACTTCCAGTCTTCGTGCTGATAAATGCCAGAGAGTTCTTCTCCACCTTGGTCTTTTCATTTGCATAACTTCCAAATGGAATTAAATCCAGCGATGACTGTAATATTTAACACCTCGGGGCATTTTTACAAATTTGGTCTACAGCAAAATATTCTGAAATCTCAGTTGACCAAGGACAGCAGGTTCCTCTGTTCCTTTAGCAATGCTCTTCCTATCCTTTCTGCCAAAATACATCACCTCACACTGTTCTGTATTAAATCCCATCTGTCACTTCTCTGCCCATACTGCTAAATCGATCGATCTTTTCGTGCAGGCCGATCATATTTTTTTCACTTCTTAGCACATTTCCAAACTTATCATCTGCAAAATTTGAAATTTTATTCTGTATTCCAAAATTTCAGCCATTTATAGGTGACTGAAAAGGTAGTGGCTTTTGCACTGACCCCTGGGAAATATCTGTGTCTAACAACCTCCAGTCTGAGAAACAACCAACTACACAACTCATGGCTTCCATCTTCTTTTTATCCATTTGGACATGGTTTCTATTTCATAAGAATTCATTTAACTTACAATATCATCAGATGATACTCAATTGCTTCCTTTAGAATCTACATCCACTGCATTCCCTTTAACATCCATCTCTGTTATTTCCTCAAAAAATTCAATTCAATTAGCAATCTACCTTTTGAAAATTTGGTGGAACTTCCTAATTAAGTCAAGCAATCCAAGTGATTTGTGATTTTTATTTTCTCTCTGGTGAAGGTTTCTAAAACCACTGCTGTTAAATCAAGGTTTCGATGTTACCCTTACAGCTGTTCTTAAACAAGGGTATCATGTATATCACTTAATTTCTTGGCATCTCTGGTTTAAATAGAAGAGATTGAAAGATTTAGACAGCCCAATCCATTATCTCCATCCCTCATTCCCTCAGTAATTTTGGATGCAAGCTGACCAGACCTGGGACTTATCCAACTCAGCATTAGCCTTCCTTGTATTTCTTTCCTTTCAATATTCTCTCTATCCTTTGCCTCCACAGTCTCCTAGAAACATTGGAACAGGAGTAGGCCATTCAGCCCCTCAAACTTGTTACATCACTCGATGAGGTCATAACTGATCTGTGGCCTAACTCCATATATCTTCCATTGGCTCGGATCCCTTAATACCTTGGCTTAACAAAGATTTATCTGTCTCAGACTTAAGATTAACAACTGATCCAGGACCCACTGCTATTTGTGGAAAAGAGTTCTCAACCTGTCCTACCCTTTGTGAGTGGAAGTGCTTCCTAAGGTCTGGCCCTAGTTCTTTGGTTCCACTGATGTTTCACCAGGTTCTCTCCCTTAACACACAGCAATGCAAGTAACTCATTAAGTACTCTCGCCCTGGTCTGTGTCTCAAAGCATGTATTACAATTTTTCACCCTAATATGACCCATTCTAACTCTTATGTAGGATTTACATGCCAGTAGAGAATTTTTCCTTTCCTTCTTATATTGATTGTGATTCAATTCTCATACTTCCTCTTTGCCGTTCTTATTTTCCTCTTCATTCCTACTCTTGACCTAATCTATCTGACCTGGTTCTCACTTTATAAAGAATTCACCTGAAATGCATCATGCATCCTGATAGCTTTATAGAAATGCAGAAAGCAGGAGGTGAGCATTGGGAGCAGGAAGGAGTTGGCCAATCTGTCCTTTGAACTTACTCCACTATTCAATATAATTATGCTTGGTCTGCCTCCTATTGGTGGCTAGGGAATGTGTGGTAATTTTATCCAGTATAGGATTGCTTTCATACAGCCATGTTTCCTCCCACTGTTTACACAGTGCTAAATCCTTCAGGGACACCCAATGACCCACAATTCAGCAATGACACTGACTAAAGGTTGTGTGTTTAAGTCATGTGACTCCACTTCCTGATTTTCAGCATACCGGTCTTTGGAGACATATGGGCAGTGTACATTGAGGTATAGGATCCGGAATGCAGGGTACAGGATTCGGAGTGTAGGGTTTGGGAGCTGAAGTGTAGGGTTTGGGATTTAGAGTTTGTGACCAAACTGCAGAGTTTTGTATCTTTTCACTCTTTCTCTGCTTTGACTCAACCTCAATATTAGTGCATTGGAAATGAGAGAATGAAGCAGCTTGATGAATGAGCTGTGGACCTGCTGGGTGATTGGTGGCCAGTCCTGACCAGTCATTAAAAACTCTTAGTCTTCAAAGAGATCTTCAGAGAGGCTTTGAAATAGACTCAGTTAAAACTCTGATACCATTAACTCCAAATTAGTTTAATCTTTACCCATAACACTGCAATCTTACTTTGAGCTCACTACAGTGTCTAGTTTTCCAATGTCCTGTCTTTTAAAGTTTTGATTATCCAAATAAGCTCAACACCCTTCGCTAAAGCAAGTAGCACAGGTCTATTTCACTGGGACTCAATCAACTCACAAGGGTGGAATGGGGTGGTTACTGCTGGGGTTAGATGATGAGGGCTGGGAGGTTGGTTATACAGATCCTACAGATCTTCACGATGGCAATAGCATCAATATATTTAAGGGAAACCTCTATCAGTAAATGGGATAAAAGCAGCAGAAGGATATGTTTCTTTGCAGCATCAGCACTGGCTCAGACATTACAGACAAAATGGTCTGTTTCTCAGCAGTAAAATTGTACGTAATTTTATTCTAAGTGAGGATACTACTTTATACGGTGGTGAAGAATCATTAACTAGCATGTCTTTCAGTAACAGGCATTCGGAAGTATACTTTAACATAAAGAGGCCAATCTGTCCCTCCGATAATTTCTGAGCTCCCACTGTCCCAATTTCACTAATTTAAGGGTCTTGCTAGAGCTCCAGAAAAATGTGTTCCTTCTTCCTTTGGCAGCTGAATGTAAAACAGCAGTTTCATGATGTACATGGAAAATGCTCAGAACTCAAGGGAGTTCACCTGAGTGCTGTTCAACATCAGCAGTAACAGAGCCGATTAAAAACAAGTAGTGAAGTCGTAGACTCTTTATACTCAGTTGATAGCAGTATCAGCAGGAACACTTCATCCTGCCAGTGATGGATTTCCAAAGAGTAGGCCTGAGCCAAGGCTTGGCACAGACATCCTCTGGAAAACTCTCAATTCACTGAGAACCAGGATGGGACAGCTAACAGGATAGTGACTCAGGGCAGGTCAGGACCAATCAGGAAGCTTCAGATTTGGATGAAAAGAGAACATGCCAGTTGCCTGCTTTTGAAAGACCAAAAAACATAAGAGCAGTCGCAGGCATTTCAGCCCATCGAGTCTGCTGTCCTATTCAAGGGGTCATGGCTTTTATGATTAACCTCAATTCCACTTTCATACCTTTACCCTATAATCTTTGATTCCCTCATTGATTAAAAATCTGTCTCAAAAGGACTCAATCCCAGGAAAGAATATTAGAACATCAGAAATTGGAGTATGTCACTTTGAACATTCATGTAGGACATGACTATTCTCCCAAACCAGGCACCACACCTTTTTGTTTCCTTCCTGTCCAGTAATCACTTGCCCTTTGACTGGTCCTTTCTATTCTCTTCAAAATGGAGAAATGCCATAGATACACAATTGTCAGAGTGAGGAAACCTCTCCACCCAGGATGATAGAATCCCTACAGTGCAGGATTATGGTGGGTGGAGGTCCATCAAGTTTGCACTGGCCCTCCAAAAAGCATCCCACCCAGACACTCCCACTCACCCCTCCACCTGTAACCCTTCAACCACCATGGCCAACCCACACATCCCTGGACAATTTCCCATGTTCAATCCACCCAACCTGCGCATCTTTGAATGGCGGGAGAAAACCCACACTGACACAGGGAAAATGTCTGTGTGGAGTTTGCACAGTCACCCAAGGCTGGAATTGAACCTGGGTCCCTGGTGCTGTGCAGCAGCAGTGCTAACCACTGAGCTATTATGCTACCCCTTAACCCTAACTTGCTGATCCCTAACCCTGACAGTGTCAGGCCAATAGTCATGATTTCCCCAAGCAGGAGTAACAGCCGAAAAAAACCAAAGAACTAGAGATGCTGGAAATCTGAAACTAAAACAGAAATTGCTGGAGAAACTGTGCAGGTCTGGCAGCATCGAGAGTCATAGAGTCATAGAGATGTACAACATGGAAACAGACCCTTCGGTCCAACCTGTCCAGGCCAACCAGATATCCCAACCTTTGAGTCCAAATCTTTCCTGACTCAAATTTGACTGGCCCCTGCCCTTTAGAAGAGCTTCCATCCAATTCTAAGGCTGTGTCCACGGGTCCTAGTCTCCTCACCTAACGGAAACAATTTCCTAGCATCCACCCTTTCCAAGCCATGTATTTTCTTGTACGTCTCTATTAAGTCTCCCCTTAATCTTCTAAACTCCAATGAATACAATACCAAGATCCTCAGCCGTTCCTCATATGTTAGGCCTACCATTCCAGGGATCATCCGTGTGAATCTCCGTTGGATACATTCCAGTGCCAGTATGTCCTTCCTGAGGTGTGGGGACCAAAACTGGACACAGTACTCCAAATGGGGCCTAACCAGAGCTTTATAAAGTCTCAGTAGCACAACGGTGCTTTTATATTCCAACCCTCTTGAGATAAGTGACAACATTGCATTCGCTTTCTTAATCACGGACTCAACCTGCATGTTGACCTTTAGAGAATCCTCGACTAGCACTCCCAGATCCCTTTGTACTTTGGCTTTACAAATTTTCTCACCGTTTAGAAAGTAGTCCATGCTTTTATTCTTTTTGCCAAAGTGCAAGACCTCACATTTGTTCATGATGAATTCCATCAGCCATTTCCTGGACCACTCTCCCAAACTGTCTAGATCCTTCTGCAGCTTCCCCACTTCCTCAGTACTACCTGCCTGTCCACCTAACTTCGTATCATCTGCAAACTTCGCTAGAATGCCCCCAGTCTCTTCATCCAGGTCATTAATATATAATGCGAACAGCTGTGGCTCCAACACTGAACCCTGCGGGACACCGCTCGTCACCGGCTGCCATTCCGAAAAAGAACCTTTTATCCCAACTCTCTGCCTTCTGTCAGACAGCCAATCCTCAATCCATCCCAGTAGCTCACCTCGAACACCATGGGCCCTTACCTTGCTCAGCAGCCTCCCGTGTGGCACCTTATCAAAAGCCTTTTGGAAGTCTATATAGACCACATCCACTGGGTTTCCCTGGTCTAACCTACTTGTCACCTCTTCAAAGAATACCGACAGGTTTGTCAGGCATGACCTCCCCTTACTAAATCCATGTTGACTTGTTCTAGTCAGACTCTGCTCTTCTAAGAATTTAGAAACCTCATCCTTAATGATGGATTCTAGAATTTTACCAACAACCGAGGTTAGGCTAATTGGCCTAACTTCCAGCACCACTAATCCAGAATCTGGTTTCCAGCGTCTGCAGTCATTGTTTTTACCTGGTTAAATGGCTATCCCAACTGGATTAAAGTCTGCTAGGGCTTCTTGTACTCACACTTTGCACCATTACCTACCAATCCCCATGCCCCCTCATACTCCTATTGCGCTTCCATAGCTCCACAAGACATCCAATCTCCTTCATCTCCTTATTTCAGTTCCATGTGCCCTCCATCGCCATCACCCAGTATCCATTATAGGGCAGACCTTAGAAGCCATTTGGCTACTAATTTAGTTTACAGCACTCTAACGAACCTCTCAGTCAGATACAGCTGACACTGAAATAAAAACAGAAATTGCTGGAAATAGCTCAGCAAGCCTGGCAGCATCTATAGAGAGAAATCAGAGTTAATGTTTTGGGTCCGGTGAGGAAGGGTCACATTAAATCTGAGCTTTTCCAGCAACTTTTGATTTTGTTTCTGATTGACAGCATCCACTGTACAGAAATAAATCACTCATTCACACAAAAAAAAGTTCTGAAAAACTTAAATCCCCAGCTGTGGTCAATCTGTTGCAAAACAGATACACCTTTATTCACTAACCACTTCAAAGCCAGCTAATCTGTTTAATAACCTTTTTAAACTGTTAATTGACTTATGAACACAACCTCCTGGGTGAGATTAGTAGCTTTGGAGCTTTTGCAATCAATGGAACATTGACAATGGGCTTATGACAGGTGCCTATGTCCACAGGGCGTCTATGGAACTTTGATGAGCAGATGACGAACATTTCCTCCCTAAACTACACCAGGTGGTCTGTCAAACTAACAGCCAGTGTTGTTTTTATTTTTATTTCGCTAAAAGCCATTGTGCTATTTTCATTTCTAAAATTCTGGGGATTCAGGTCATTTACAATCATGGCATTGAACAGACATTATCAAACATTCATGATCATTTGGAAAAAGAAACCTCAGAAATTGCTTGAAAAGTACAGCAGGCTTCC
This sequence comes from Chiloscyllium punctatum, assembly GCF_047496795.1. Taxonomy (NCBI): domain Eukaryota; kingdom Metazoa; phylum Chordata; class Chondrichthyes; order Orectolobiformes; family Hemiscylliidae; genus Chiloscyllium; species Chiloscyllium punctatum. Next base: position 5,820,573 of record NC_092779.1, on the reverse strand, counting down.
TCCATCTGTGGAGAAAAATCTGTACTGTCTCCATGCAGCTGCTGCCAGACCTGTTGTGTTTTTGCAGCAATTTACATTCCTGTTTCTGATTTCCAGCATCTGCAGTTCTTTCGCATTTTTTTTTGTTTCAGGATTATTTATGCCTCCTTCACAGACTAGTCATTTTAATCTGTAAGTTACCATCCTTGGAACAGGAAAAATAGGTTCTGCTTGAATTTTGTGATAATCTGAAATGACTTTATTGAAGATGGATTTCCCAGTTGTGCTGTTCATCACAAAAGGCACCCTCCTATCAGCAAAAGTAGGACCCACTAGTGACAGGACTTGAATACCCGAGTCTTGTCTGTATTTTTTCAAGGGCTCTGGAGTCAGCAGAACTCTGCATATGGTACGCTTATTATCATTACTGTTTCCGAGAACACTTAAGCTGATAGTTATGGTACAATGTGGTATGGTGTCTCAGTGGTTTGCACAGCTGCCTCATTGTGCCAGGGACTTGGGTTCAATTCCACCCTCAGGTGACTGTCTGTGTGGAGTTTGCATGTTCTCCCTGTGTCTGTGAAAGTTTCCTCCGGGTGCTTCAGTTTCCTCCCACAGTCCAAAGATGTGCAGGTTAGGTGAATTGGCTATGCTAAATTGCCCATAGTATTCAGAGATGTGTAGGTTAGGTGCATTAGTCAGAGAAAATGTAGAGTGAAAGGGTATGGCAATGTGTCTGTGTGGGATACTTTTTGGAGGGTTGGTGTGAACTTGTTGGGCCATATGGCCGGTTTCCACACCGTAGGGTTTCTATTCTATTCTAATACTGCAGTGACAGAGAAGCAACACTGTGATTCTGACTAGTGTCTCAGATAGCTGTCAAAGATCTCATGAATAATCTTGACAGAAGAACAGAAGAGTCATGATGCATATCCTGACCAATATTTGTCCTTTAAGCAGTATCACAAAAACAGATTATCTCCCATTATCAGTTTGCTACTTGTGAGAGTTTGCTGTCTGTGAAATGGTTGCTGCCTTTCCAAATGACAACAGTGACTATACTTCATAGACATTTCATTGGCTGTAAAGTGCTTTGAGACATCCTGAGGTCTTGAAAATGCTTTGTAATTGGGAATCGTTCTCTCATCTTTACGTGTTTTGCATTTTGATTGTTCAAGTATGGAATTTGAACACATTTCTTCAAATTTTACAGACTTTGTGTTTGTGTGTAATTGAATTTCATTTTTTTTAAAGAAAGTCATTAAACCTGCAAGACATGTTTATAAAAATTGTAAAATCTCATTGAATTTCCACATGATCACAGATTAGTGCAAGCAAATTTTATCCCATAAAAATCTACATTATTTAACTCCACAGCACCTTCAGAGACAGAGTATATTAGCAAAGTTATTTTTTCATGAATGTAGAATATTCACAGGAGCAATTAACATATCCCCATCGCAATCATGAAGGATTGAATATTGCGTTGGCTAAGATTGTAATTAGTGGAATAGCTGCTCCTCAGCAGTTGCCAGGGCTGAATTGTCTGTTTGATGATTTAAATTTTTGGCTCTAGCTGCCAAGATTGGAGTGAATGAGATGGATGTGGATGGTTGGTTATGGGTAAGTTTGGATTGGTAAGGTTTTTTGTAAAAAGTATGAACATCAGAAGAGCTTTTCATTGTTACTTTGAAAGATGACACATGAATTCATCAATAAAATATGGGCTGTTTGGCTTCACAGTTCTGGCTCTTATTCTGTCTGTTTGACTTTACAACAGTAACTACACCAACAATGTAATCAGACAGTGCTGGGAAACGCAGCAGGTCTGGCTGCATCTGTGAAGAGAAAGCACGTTTCAGGTCCAGTGACCTTTCTTCAGAACATTTCAAAAAGTACTTCTGAAATAACTCCATATAGCTTGGTATCCGGTGACCAAACCACCCTTTATTTACATGAGCATAGTACATGGACTTTGCCCCAGCCAGCTCAGAGCCAATCCCTGGAGGGAGGAGACTCTCTGATATTCCAGTTTATATCTATCTGTCAGGCAGAATTCCCTAATTGGCCCAGGTTAACAACCCTAATCAGGGATCTCACACTCAATAACATTCACCTGGCTCTCGTTTCAATCACTACGTTTGCTGTAAATTATTTGCAACACCCAGTGGTTGTGAAAACTGTTTTACAATCATCACTACTCTTTCTTACTGTCTGTTTCACCAACATTCCTGAGATGGAGGGAGATGGAGGATAGATTTTTTCCAATCTCTGCCCCTACATCTGAACCCTGGGGGCAGGTTTAGCAGCACAATGCTTAATCTCCATTTGGGAGAAACAGATCATATATCTCTAACATAATTAGAGGCAACAGATGAATCTTCAATAAGTTGCTGCATAAACACACAATCACATGGTACTAAAAATAAAGCTTAACGCTCCCACATAATTGATTTGTTTCACAAAATCACTCTTTCCCAAATGAAGTGAGTTCTCCTTCTTTAAAATTTAGTGTCTGAAGTTGTTTTGGGCAGTGGTTTAACCCGTGCTATTCAACGTGTTGGTCAATTCCTCACATAAATATAGATAAGCAGCAACAGCAGCAGAAATGATGCTAAAGAAGGTTGTAATTCTGAATATGACTCATCGCTTAGTGCCTGTAGAAGGTTTACTTGTTTTGTGGTTCAATTTAAATGAGCTACTGACTGGAATGTTAAACTGCACGAAAGATACACAGAGAGTGCAAGATTACAACTGTGTGTCACAGTCAGGAGGGAGAGGAGAACTGAATTATTTGCACGCTCCTCCTTTTCTGTTTTCCAACAGGGTTGGATTTTACATTTTTAAAGTTTCCTTTTGTTCCTTTTCCCTCAAAAAATAAGTGAAGGTGCATTCCCTTCTTTGTGAAGCCCGGTTAAAAATGACCCACAACAATTTTTTTTATTTTAACCTTAAAGTAAGGTTTATTACTACATTCAAAACCAGACTTAATGGCACATCCTCACACACATACATCCAAGAAAGAGGAAAATGCAAAACGGAAGAAGACAATTACAAACAGCAAAATACTTGAAATGAAAGTTATCAGAATTAGTCCATGTGAAGACCATGCTGTAAATGAATGTTCAGTGGAGGTTCTTTCAGTTGACTGTGTACAGATATCCCTTTTGCAGGAACTCAGATATAGTTGAATTGCTGGTGAAGATGTAGTAGTGGCAAATGTGGAATAGATTCATTTTGGATAAAAGACAAGTATACTTCTAGAAATCAGAATTTTGAGAGATATTAAGATAAAAGGTAGGCACTACATAGTTCCAGGTGTAGGTAATATCAGGTTTCACAAGCTGACTGATAAGGTATCGAAATCTTATCATTGAAGATGGTTCAAAAAAACCCATGGAGGAAGTGATGGCCTAATGATTTTATCACTAGACTATTAGTCCAGAAGCTCTGCTAATGTTCTGGTTACCTAGGTTCAGATCCCATCATGGCAGACAGTGGAATTTGAATTCAATTTTAAAAAATATGGAATTAATAATCTACCGATTGAATCTATTCACAATTGTCAGAAAAAAGCCCATCTGGCTCTCTTTTGTCATTTAGGGAAGGAAATCTGCTGTCCTCACCTGGTCTGGCCTATATGTGACTCCAGACCAACAGCAATGTGGGTTCTCTCAAATGCCTTCTGTCCAATTAGGAATGTGTAATAAATGCTGGCCCTCTTCCTAGGTATGAATAAAAAAAATCATCAGTGAGGTGATTGGAGGTGAACATTCAATTTAACAAGGTGGGTTTAATTTTCCCTTATCAGAAATGATTATATTTTCTACTGGATAATGGTGGAGTCATTAACAAAGTTTCAATGACCTCCTTTGTGCAGAACTGGCTGAGGTAGACATCTCCACTGACACACTCATTCGTTTGGCTGCACTGGTCCTCACCTTCAACAATTTCTCCTTCGAGTCCTCCCACTTCCTCCACATGAAAGGGGTAGCCATGGACATGTGCATGGCCCCCAGCTCTCCCTGCTCTTTGTTGGCTACGTAGAACAGTATATCCTCCGGAGTTACACTGGCACCACTCCCCACCTCTTCCTCCGCTACATTGATGACTGCATTGGTGCCACCTCGTGCTCCCACGAGGAGGTCAAACAGTTCATTAACTTCACCAACACATTCCACCCCGACCTTAAATTCTCTTGGACCATCTCTGACACCCCCTCCCCTTCCTGGATCTCTCCATCTCAAATCAACGGTGACCGACACAACACTGACATTTATTACAAACCCATTGACTCACTCAGCTGCCTGGATTACACCTCCTCCCACCTTGCCTCCTGAAAAAATGTTATCCCATATTCCAAATTCCTTCTCCTCCGTTGTATCTGCTCCAAGGAGGACCAGTTCCACCACAGAACACACCAAATGGCCTCCTTCTTTAAAGGAGGCAATTTCCCCACCCACGTGGTTGATGATGCCCTCCAGTGCATTTCATCCACGTCCCACAGCTTGAACCCACCCCTTCAACTGCAACAACAGAACCCCCCGTCCTCACCTTTCACCCCACCAACCACTGCATACATCACATCATCTGCCACCATTTCTACCACCTCCAAACGGACCTCACCACCAGGGATATGTTTCCCTCCCCATCCCTACCCGCTTTCCGTAAAGATCATTCCCTCCATGACTACCTAGTCAGGTCCGTGCCCACCAACAACCTACCCTCCCCTCCCAGCACCTTCCCTTGCCACTGCAGGAATTGCAAAACCTGCACCCACACCACCCCACTCACCTCCGTCCAAGGCCCCAAAGGAGCCTTCCACATCCAAAGTTTCACCCACACCTCCATACATCATTTACTGTATCCGTTGCTCCCGATGCAGTCTTCTCTACGCTGGGAAGACAGGATGCCTACTCGCAGAGTTCTTCAGAGAATATCTCCGGACACCTGCACCAACCAACTCCACTGTCCCGTGGCCGAACATTTCCACTCCTTCTCCCACTCTGCCAAGGGCATGCAGGTCCTGGCCCTCCTCCATCACCACTCCCTTACCACCCAATGCCTGGAGGAAGAACGCCTCATCTTCTGCCTCGGGAACCCTCCAACCCCATGGCATCAATATAGACTTCACCAGTTTCCTAATTTCTTCTCCCCCCACCTTACCCCAGTTCCAACCTTCCAGCTCAGCACCACCCTCACGACCTGTCCCATCTGTCAATCTTCCTCTCTGACCTATAACCTTAACCCCCACCTCCATCCATCTATTGCACTGTCAGCTACCATCCCCCCACCCCCAGCCCCCACCCATTCCTCAATGCTCCCATCCTCATTCCTGATGAAGGGCTTTTGCCCAAGACGTCAATTTACCTGCTCCTTGGATGGTGCTTGACCTGCTGTGCTTTTCCAACAGCACTCTAATATTGAGGTAGACATCTTGTCTGCTCGTCCTTTTTGGTTGGTTTGGCTGCAGTTTTGTACACTGCAAGGAATATTACACTCTGGGAGGTGATGATTATTATTGCTGAAAATGTCTGGAGGCAGTCAACTTTCTCATTCTGTGTTCAATAGCAACCTATTTGAATATTTGGCAAGAGTCCATTAAAAAAATCTAAACAAAATAATACTGCTTTCCAAACACAAAACAGTATTTATCTCTTTCTGCCTTCATTATATTACACAAAATGAATGCATTGAGTGAGTTAAAAGCCAACTCAAATATTTCCCTTATTTTCACTTTTGTGAGGCAAAATGCATATTCATGACAGACATTCCAATATTTATTCCAGAGTTTAACAATCATTAGTTATTAACATTATTGTAAAATTCAGTAGTCAAATAACTCCAACCCATTTCAGGATCACACTGCAGCTAGAATCAAGACATGCCCAGTGCCTTCAATTTCCCTGGTTTTCTTCTGCTGTGTATGCTTTCACCTTCCCTTCCTGATGCTGCCACTGGGGAGTAACAAAGATTTCTTATGATCCCAGGTGACGGTAACACTGGAAAAGTCAGATCCCAGAATGAAACTTGATTTGATAAAGCATATGTTCATTTTTTTTCAGTGATTTAACTGGTGAGTAGTCATTAAAATATGTTCACATGAGGCTGCAGATGTCCTTTAGCAATGGAACATAAGATTATTGCATCAGAATAAATCAAAATAAATGAAGCTACCTTTTGTGCAAATATATGACAGAAATCTCTCCGTACAAATGATAATACACAGGTTCAACCTGCTTCCCTTGTGAATTTAACTCATGTTTTCTTTTAAACTGAAATTGGAACAAAACCAACAGCTTTATTCTGTTCACCCAAAATTGAAGCACTTGATTCATTTAACCGAAGTTTCTCAGGTGCTTGATTACAGTTGTACGTAGTCTTGGAACGGAGATACTCAGGGTAGCTTTCCAGAATTATTTTCTGATCTTTAACTGTATTCACAACACAAAGCCACAGCCACTGGCCTTTCTTCTTAAAAGAATCCACATTCCAAAAATGATAATCAAAGAAAGCAGCTGACACTGCTATTTCTGTAAATAGGTTAGCCAGCTTTTTTTTTCCTGAAGAAGTGTACAAAGTCAGGCATCTCAATGCAACAAAGTACAGAGGGTGCCTTTAAACAGAGTGCTGTGAATTGGTGATTAGGGGAGTTAGGTTTGGAGGAGGAGGTGCTTATTTGCTTCTGCTATTTTGAACTTTTTCACGTTCTGGAAATTGGTTCTTCCTCCATCACACAGAGATTTTCAATGTTTGATAAGCGCCTGGTAAGAGGTTAAGGTCTGTTGTATTACTAGGCTTGAAATTCATATGGTTCCAGTGGTAAGGTTAATAAATTATGTCAAAATGAAAAATAAATTATTGAATGGAGTGTTACGTTTTTAATTAAAATAGATCAAGTATGGCAGGACAAGGGATGTGTTGGAGCAGTGTGGGAACTCCTTGATGCAAGTAAGATCCAGGCAAAAATGTCTGCAATAAACGTTTGCAGTTTGACGAATTTGGGTTAATTATACAAATGAAAACATAGAAAATAGGAGTAGGCCATTCTGCCTTTAGGCCTGCTCCATCATTCATTATGATCATGGTTGATCATCCAACTCAGTTCCTACTTTCTCCCTTTACCCTTTAGCAATAAGAACGCACTCCTTGAATGCACAGAATGCTTTGTATGACAGAGAATTCCACAGGCTCACCATTCTCTGGTTGAAGAAATTTCTCCTAAATGGCTAGCCTCTTATTCTTTAGCTTGTAACCTCCTGCTTTTGGACTCCATGCTCATCAGGATCATACTTTGTTTACTTTGTGTTTACTGTGTCTAGTCCTGTTAGAGTTTTATAGGTTGCCATGAGATCACCACTCCCCCACCCCCCAACCCGTACTCTTTGAACTCCAGTGAATATAGTTTTAACTAACCCAGATTCCCTTCATGAATCAATCCCACCATCCAGCCATCACTCTGGTAAAGCTTGCTTCACTCCCTCCACAGCCAGAACATTCTTCCTTTGATAAGGAGTCCAAAACTGCACATGATACTCCAGTTGGGGTCTCACCACGGCCCTATATAATTGCAGCAAGACATCTCTACTCCTATATTTGAGTCCTCTCACTATGAAGACCAACATACCATTTTACCATCTTCACTGCCTGCTGCACCTGCATATTTACCTTCAGCGACTGACTTACACGGACACCTAGGTCTTGTTGCACCTCTCTCTTTCCTAATCTATCAACAAGTAGATAATAACCTTCCTTCCTGTTTTTGCTCCAAAATGAAGAACCTCCCATTTATCAACAGTATACTGGATCTGCCATGTATCTGCCCATTCACTTAGCCTGTCCAAATCACACTGAGGTATTTCTGTATCGTCCTCATAGCTCACTTTCCCACCCAGCTTTATGTCACCGGCAAACCTGGAGATATTTTACGTATTGGTCCCTTGTCTATATCATTATTACATGCTGTGAGTAGCTGGGGTCCAAACACTGATCCCATCTGGCACTCCATTAGTTACTGTCTGTCAGTCAAATGTTTGTTTTTAGGGGAGCATCAAGGCAAGCCATATTTCAGGATTGCGTTCAGTGCTTGTTCCAGTTGCAATATTGGGATCTTGCCCATGGTCGAGATCAGATTAAGGTGGGTGGATACAGGAAAGAAGTATGAATTGAAATTTTAAAAATAAATAAAGCTTTCTATTTGACCATAGCATGTTTAAAATTTTAATAAGACCCACTTTGATCTAGGATTTACCATTTTAAACTGACAATACAATAAACATACTATTGGTGGCAGAATGTACAATACTGTTGCCATCAACAAATCTTTTGTACAAAGGGTTTGAGAAACCCATAGCCAATTGAAACAAGAACGTTTTTGGTTGAATAAATTAAACAAGTTAAGCTTCATTTACTTATGTAAATTAACATCAATTGAAATAGTACGTTCCTTCACTGATTGGTTATGATATTGTTAGCAACATATGATGTAATTTTGTACGGGAATACAAGCATCCATAGCTGAGTTGACCCCTGAGACGATTGAAACGTGAACTTCACATTCATCAGGAGCACCAGATAACTGTTCCGAATATTAGTTAATTACCAGGTGGCACATTGAAACATTCACTTAGTATCAGAGGTTCTGTTCACTCTGCAAAAAAAATTAAACATTCATTTAGAAAGAATTACACGTTCAGCTCATCAAATAATTATGCTCAGAATTTTACACTTCGACATAATTGACATTGAATGCTAAACAATGCCCTTCCTGAGTGAGTGCAGTCCTCTCACATCACTCAATACAATCCAAGCTCAGCATTTTGGCTCCATGCTACATTGTACCGCATAGAATCTATAGCACAGAAAAAAAGTCATTCGACTGAGAATTCCAAGTGTTGTTCTCCTTCTATCCTTCTTCATTGAATTTATCAGTACAATCATCTCTTCCTTTATTCCTCATGTCCAGAGTAACATCACCTTGAATGAATCCAATGAATGCATCTCATTGCAAGTCCTATATCGATGTCAAGATGAACGTGGAGTGACAGTGCAGTATGCAGGCTCCTGCCCAGAGCTCATTTACTCCATCTGCTTGGACATATTTCCTTCTTTCACTGCTCTTCTTTCTTACTTTAATCTGTTTACCTTCTGTGGAGAGTGGGTTTGTGTAGCGTGGGGGTGATTGAGCCAATGTGGTGGCAAGAGAGGTTTCTGGCTACCTGAGATAGGATGGAGAACAGGCAGCCTGGGGTGGGGAGGTGGGGGGTGGGGGGGGTGGGGGGGGTGGAGATTAAAGAGAACAGGCAGCCCGGGGAGGGGGGAGGTAGGGGTTAGAAAGGGAACAGGCAGCCCAGGGGGATTAGAGAGTGAACAGGCAGCCCAGAGAGTTAGAGAAAGAACAGGCAGCCTGGGGGTGGGCGGGGAGGGGGGTGGGTAAAGAGTGAACAGGCAACCTTGGGCAGTGGGTAGAACAGGCAGTGCAGGGATGTAGAGAAAATAGGCAGCCCAGGGTTGGGGATATGCTGGGGGGGCTGCAGTTAGAGAGAACAAGCAGCCCGGGCTGCCTGTTCACTCTCTAACCAACCCCCTCCCCGGGCTGCCCGTCCACTCTCTAACCACACCCCCTCCCCATGCTGCCCGTCCACTCTCTAACCACACCCCCTCCCCATGCTGCCTGTTCACTGTCTAACCACACCCCCTCCCCATGCTGCCTGTTCACTCTCTAACCACACCCCCTCCCCATGCTGCCTGTTCACTCTCTAACCACACCCCCTCCCCATGCTGCGTCCACTCTCTAACCACACCCCCTCCCCATGCTGCCCGTCCACTCTCTAACCACACCCCCTCCCCATGCTGCCTGTTCACTGTCTAACCACACCCCCTCCCCATGCTGCCCGTCCACTCTCTAACCACACCCCCTCCCCATGCTGCCTGTTCACTCTCTAACCACACCCCCTCCCCATGCTGCCTGTCCACTCTCTAACCACACCCCCTCCCCATGCTGCCTGTTCACTGTCTAACATGCCCACGAGAGAAGATTGAGTCAACACGGGGAGAGGGATTCGATTGCGGTTGGGAGGCCCAACACAGAGGAGTCCGAGCCTTTGTGAAGATTGTGAAGGCAGGATGGCTAAGCACTTAAGAAGGAACAGAGTGTTGAACTTTTAATGTTATTTCTTTTTTTTTTAATTTGTTGCTAAGATTTTGTGCCTAGTACCTTTGTATCCAAGATGGTGCCAGGGTTGGTGACTATGTGCACTGAACTGGAGTACATGTGACAATTAAACCTAATGTTTAATGTTCCTTATAATCACCACCTTTGGGAAAGGAGTGTCTTCTGAATTCCTATTTGATTTCTTTTTTTCATTGTCAGTCTCCAGTTTTGCTCTTCTCTGTTCTGTATCCACTCTGTCAAAGGCTTTCATCATTTTAAAGACCTCCAGTATGTCAGTCCTCAGCCTTTGTTTACTTTTGAGAGAAAAGAGCACCCAGCCTATTAATCCTTTCCTGGTAAGTATTATTTCACAGCTCTGCTAGCATGCTTGCAAGATTTCACTCTCCCATACCTTTACATCATTGTTATCACCTGGTGACCACAACTGAAAAATGTGTTGCTGGCAAAGCGCAGCAGGTCAGGCAGCATCCAAGGAACAGGAGAATCGACGTTTCGGGCATAAGCCCTTCTTCAGGAATCGACCACAACTGCAGAGTTATGGGCAGAGACTCGCTCTATCTACCTTACTTAACTGAAGAAGCCTAGTCCTGTCAACTCATCTACAAATTACTAGTGAAGCTTAGCCGCAAGCAGCATGAGCTCCTAATGAGAGATGAAAGGTTTAACGTGGAGCTACTGCAAAATGTGGAATTGAAACAAAAACGAGAAATTAAGGAGGACAATGCTTCATTTGATTTCGTAAATAAATTTCCTAGAGCTGTATGTACTGAGAGGGCTCCTTAGTTTTAGATTCAGGAACAGAATCATAGAGTCATATATAGCATTGAAATAGACTCTTCACTCCAACTAGTCCACATCGACCATGTTCCCAAACTAAACTAGTCCCACGTACATGCTCCTGGCCCATATCCCTCTAAGCCTTCCATACTCATGTACTTTCCCAAATGTTTTTTTGTGTGTTGTAACTGTTCCCACATCTGCCAATTCTTCTGGCAGCTCATTCCACACACAAACTACTCTCTGTGTAAAAAACATGCGTTATTGTGTCACAATGACCCACTTCTATCATTCAGGGAAGCTGAATTATTTCTTCTTCATTATTGCAACATTTTCTCCATGCTTAGCCATGGTAGAAGTAAAGTGCAATGCTTATTAACACAAGTGTTTTGATCAGTTATAACAAGTTAATGATGGAGAGGTGGTGTCATAAAAAACATAATTAGGGAGTGTTGCATATCAGGTGATCCATTTAGCATCTCTGTTGATTATTTAGTGGGATTTTGTACTTAACTAGCAATACCACAAGTTTCCTTTTAATTCTAGACCCCAACCATATCATTTACACCTCAAACAGTGTACCTACTTGTTGAAATAATTTGGGTTACAGTATTACCCTTTTTTTGAATTAAGAATTGAAAAACAATTAAGAATGGACAACAAATACTGACTGAACCAGAAAGGGCTGCAGCCTGTGAAAGAAAAGTGTACAACGGAATGGTTTTAAGGAACTCTACAGTAAGATTTGCAAGATTATTTTAAAATAAAGGGGATTTGTTGTTTTGACTCCTTGATATATATCATAATTTTCTCCATTTTCTTTCTCTAATCCTGTACATTCCTTGATTTCCAGATTTGTCTGGACATGTTGGTCCCATCCTTCACCTTTGAGAATATATTGACCTTCCACTCACATATTACTCTTTTGAACCATTCTCACTGCTCTGATATAGACTTTTCCGCAACGAGATTTTCCCAGTCACTTTGGCCCAATCCTGTCCTAGAGTATTAAAGTGGGCCTTCTGTCCCTGTGAAAGCTTTACTTCTGATCAGTCTTTATCCTTTTTCACACTACCTAAAATCTAACTGACTTATGGTTAATGTCACTGAAAAGTTCACTTACCTACCTCAGCTTGCTTCCCTCAAGTTAAGCCCAGCAATTGTGCTCTCTCTCTCGAAGGACTTCCTACACATTGTCCTAAAAGTTTTCCTGAATTCCACCCAGTCTAAATGTTCCACATTTTGTCTATCTCAGTTAATATTGAGGAAGTTGCAGTCCCCTACAATAATTACATGATTGTATTTACACTTCTCTGCTATTTGCCTATGTCTCTGTTCTTCTGCCCCTCGACTGTTTGGGGGTCTAAGGGACGGCCAGCAAACTGATTGCCCCTTTTTGTTTTTAGGTTCTCCCCTTATGGCTTCAGTTGGAGAATTTTCTGAAATATCATATCTCCTAATATAGAATTGACTCCTTGATCAGTATTGCAACAGCACCTCCTCTCCTAAACATTCCCAAATTGCCTGATGGTTGTATATTGACTCTTCTGCTCCTCAGATGCTGCCTGACCTGCTGTGCTTTTCCAGCACTACACCTTTCTACTCTGATTGCCAGCATCTGCAGTCCTCACTTTTTCCTGATGATTGTTTGTATTGAGCTACCAGTTCTGTCCCTCCCTCCCTCCCTCAACCATGTTTTGTGATAGCAATGAGGTGTAATGAACATACTCATCTTCAAGACTCTTTCTATTCAAATCAGTGCCATCGAGCCTCTGGATATTACCTTCTGCCTTAACTTGAATATTTATGCTCAGCCCACTGGACTGACTTGATTTTTCCTCCATACTCATCTGTGCATCACACCTACTGTATCTTTAGTCTGTATCCCATCTTTCTGCCAAATTAGATTATGTTGGTCCCATGACATAGATATGGCACAAAACCTCCTTGCAGAGATTCCAATTTCCTCAGAAACAAACCCAGTGATCTAAGAATCTAACGTGCTCCCTCCAAAACCAATTCTTCAGCCACACATTCGTCTGCTGTATCTTCCTTTCTCTCTACACTCTGTGTCAAGGCAGCAGTACTAATCTAGAAGTTACTGAGGTTTTGCTTTTCAATCTGCTCCCCAGATTCTTGTTGCAGGACCTCATTCCTCGCTTTACCTTTGTCATTGTTACTGATATAAACCACAACCTCTGACTGCTCACCCTCCCACATCAGAATGCCTTGTAGCTATCAATAATATCCTTCTCTTCCTCAAACAAATCAGTCCTGACTTTATTCAATCTGTCTTCATAACTGCACTTCCTCATCCCTGAAGTAAAGCTCATGAATCTTTTCTCCGCTCATAATACCATCACATCCTTCCTAACTTCTGGTACTCAGAGCTGTGCTCAATACTCCAGTGGAGGTCAGCATAGTGTCTTACACAAGTTTAGCATAACCTCTTTACTCTTCTAAACTGTGCTCCTCTGAATAAAGTAAAGATTACCATATGTTTTATGAACCGCTTACTGAACCTGTCCTGCACACAGGCAAACAACACTCACACTCATTTTAGAATTGTACCCTTTATTTTGTATATCCTGTTCAATTTCTTCCTCTCAAACTGAAATTGCTTCACTTTCTCCACATTGACCTTCATCCACCACCTGTCCAGCCATCCCACCAGATTGTCTCTGTCCTTTGGAAGTTTTCTTTGAAGTTTACCTCCTTACAGTTTGCATAGCTCCACACTTTTTGTATCATACACCAAATCTGAAACTGTTTCCTTTGTATCAAGTTGCAGATAATTAGTGTGTGTGTGTCTGTGTGTCTGTGTGTGTGTGTGTGTGTGTGTGTGTGTGTGTGTGTGTGTGTGTGTATCCAGTCAAATTTGTCCTGGATGGTGTCAAATGTCTTAAGGGTTTTAGAGTGGGGAGTATTCCATTACTATTCCATCCCTGTAGATGGCAAACAGACACTAAAGAAACAGAAGCTAAATCACTCGCTATAGAATTCCTTGCCTCTGACCTATTCTTACAGACAATGAATTTATGTGGCTGGCCCAGTACAGTTTCTGGTCAATGGTCAAACCCTCCACCGAGGATGTTGATAGTGGTGGTTTCAGAGATGGTAATGCCTAAGAGTTGATAATTAGGTTATGTTTCATTGAAGATATGTTTTGCCTGGCACTTGAGTGGCATGAATGTTACTTGCCACCTTTCAACTCAAGCATAGATATTGTTCAGATCTTGTTACATTTGAACATAGACTGTTTTCGTACCTGAGGGGTCATGAATGGTACTAAACATTGTGCAGTGATCAGCAAACATCCCCACTTCTGACCTTAATGTAAAGGGAAGGTCATTGATAAAGCAGCCGAAGATGGTTGGGACGAGGACACTATCCTGAGGAACTCTTGCAGAGATTTCCCCAACAACCACACCCATCTTCCTTTGTGTTGGTTAGGACTTCAACCAATGAGTGGAGAGTTCAATTTGAAATCCACTGACTCCAGTTTTACTAGGGCTTCTTGATTGTCCTTCACATCAAGACAGGATTTGACTGAGCAGACTGTCACTTTAACCTCACCTCAGAAGTTCAGCTCCTTTGCTCATATTTGGCCCAAGGCTGTAACGAGGTCAGGAGCTGAGTTCCCTGGAAGAACCCAAGCTGAGTGTCAATGAACAGGTGCAAGTGCCACTTGAGAAGATGTTGGTGACCCTGTACATCCTTTCAGTCAACATTTCCCATTCCCTGATATTTACTTAATTTCAGGTACATGGTGTTGCTGTTCTTTTTATGACATGTGTTATAAGGCTGTTGTGTGACATTTTATCAATGCCTTCAGGCAGTCCATGTACAATCCTTGTAGAGTACAGGTAGTCTATTCAATATCTCCTCTTTATCAATTATAAACCATTCTAGTGTCTTAAATGCTTTCTCTTTTACCATAGCTTTCAAAGCTTTTTTTTTGATTTGTAAAGACAGAACCAAGTTATGAAATGAATATCTCAGTAATGTGCTCTACGTGTAACTGCTTTTCTCATTCCCTTTTCAGCCTTACTCCTTATTTTAACACACTTGTTCTATTTAAATGATGGAAGACTCTGAGATTCCTTTCTATGCTAACTGCCAGTCTCTTTCCGTAATCTATCTTTGTTTCTGTTATTTGTTTTTTCACATCCCTTCTAAATCTTTTCTATTCGAGTTGGTTGTGAAAGGCTTACGCATGAAATGCCAATTCTTCTGCTCCTCGGATGCTGCCTGAAACATTGTGCTTTTCGTGCACCACTCAACTGATCTCCAGCATCTGCAGTTCTCACTTTCTCCCTGCATTTGTTACCTGTTGGTTATCATATGTACATTCTATGATTCTATGATAATTTCTTCTTCATCTTTATACCTGGCTCCTTTGCCAACCATAGAGGAATTTGTTTGCCCTATCTTTTTTTTTCAGTGGATATACCCTGAATATTCCTGAACTGTCTCTACTTTGAAGTTAGCCCACTACTCAGCTGTTTGTCTCTATTTACAACCTGTGACTGTAACTTATTTCTTCCCATTCCATTCTTTCCCCTTTGAACTGTTTTTCTTCCAGTTAATTATTCTCAATCTAAATTATTCCTTCTCGATTTCCATAGTCATCCTAAATCACACTGACATTAATAAATTGTATTAAATGGCAGAGCAGGCTCAAGGGGATGAATTGCTTATTCTTGGTCCCAGTTGTTCTGTTCATGATCCACTCAGCAACCCTCACCCATGAAACATAAGACCTTAAGATCATAAGGTACAGGAACAGAATTAAGTCATTTGGCCAATCAAAGTAGGGACCGTTCAGGAATAGTCAAGATATGTGACCTGAAAAATCAAGGTAGAGCAAACAAATTGCACGCCAGGTGTCAAAGGAGATAAAGATGAAGAAGAAACTACATTATTTACATTGAATATGCATTTCTTTGTCATTCAGCGTTTTTTAAAAAGTCACAGATTAACAATTAGCATTAAATCCCTTAAAAGGAAAGATAGGGGAAACAAGTTCCTCTATGGGTGGCAAAGGAGATAGAGCTAAAGATGAAGAAGAAATTATCATAGAATCATAGAATGTACTTATGATAACCAACAGGTAACAAATACAGGGAGAAAGTGAGGACTGCAGATGCTGGAGATCAGTCGAGAATGTGGTGCTGCAATTGTTTTACAGAAACAATAACTATTTATTTCTAGAACCCTGCATTGAACTTTATCCCCACCACTTCCCACAAGGGACCTAGTTATGCCACACAATGTCCCAGGAGTTTGAAACAATAGTAGTTGGATCTTTAGGGCACAACACTTGCTAAAACTATTTTTGTGGCAAAAACAAAAATCAAGTTGAATGTTATTTTTTAGGCTGTATTTTATTTCCATTGGATTTTGAATTCCTTTTTAGAAAAAAATAAGGTTGGGAATTGTCTGGTGGGTCTTTAAATATGGTTAAATGCAGTAACTGAGTCACATGTTTGTCTTGGCTTCTCCAGGTTCCTCATTAGATGTTAGTTGTTAAAATTATGTTATTATTTGCAAATGAAAGAACTCTTTTTTGTTACAAAATTGCTTGGAGTCTTGGTTAACAGCATAAAACTATGATTGCAATTAACAAGGCATTCTCAACTGGTTGAGTACAAAATAACTTTAAGTCGACTGTACAATTTCAATCTGCAGGTAGAATCTGTTCCTCTACTTGTATCGACCCAACCTCATGCCTTGTTTGTAAATGCTCAAGTGGTTCAAGCCAAAGAGTACATTTGAAATAAGGTACCTACAGGCACAAATACATACAATTATAATATTTTGATAGTTGTTTATATTTGAATAATTATGTGGTGTGGTGACAGCATTTAGGTATTTTACATACATTATTTTAAATCAGTGCATCCCAATTAACAGCACTTTCTGAAAATTTTTCCTGCATCTCCCCTTGCAACATTTTATTTCATTCTACAGTAGACCATATTGAGGAAGCTGGTGAAATATTTTGATTTTTTTGTGCAATGGACTCCATTCGGAAACCTATTCTTGTCCATTTCTCTTTTCATGTCATTGAGTTTATCTGGAATGTGATTGGGAAGTACAAGCAGTACAACAAAATCAGGAAATATAAATTGTTAACTTTCATTCACTTCAATGCCACAATGCATAATTTCAAAAATTACAGTAACGCCATTTGCTATTGCATAAGGTTATAGTAAAATGCAGTTACCAACACTGCAATTACTTAAAACTGATTTTAACTCATGCAGGATAATTTCACAATGATTAAATTTGCACCAATAAACCATCCAAATTGATTTCTTATTGATGATTAAAAAATAAATATTAAAAAGTTACAGGTATTTGGTTTGCTTTTAGTTAACATATGAAACCATTTGGAACATTCTGTCATTGAGGGAGGTGCATGGTGGAACGACTTATAAAACTTTTCACTGTATTTTTCATGGAAAAGCATACATGACATTAAAGGTTTATTCTATTCTATGCACTTATGATAACTATTAGTAGGAAATACAGTTGAGAACCTCTGGATCACCTCCAATGCCAGCACATCTTTCTTCATTTATCGGCCCAAAACTGTTCGCAATCTTCCAAATTCACTCTGACTAGGTCTGACAGAGCTACAACTTGTCTCTGATGTGAAGTCATTTATGAAAGACCAGAATAGAAATTTTGAAGAGATTATAAGTCTTTCTCAATGTTTGAAGTCTGTTCAAATCTGTCAAGGTTGGGCTAATTGTTTGCATATCACCGTTTAGTCTGCCATCTACCATAATTAGGTTTCCTTGCCAAATTTGAATTTCATTCCTATAGCATTAATGTCAAGCATGCTTGTAAGTGAAAAAGATAGCAAATATATAATAGGCCTTTTCTCTAATATTTTAATCTAGTAACATATACTATTATTAAATTCACAAACAATGCTTCCTATGATTATGCATTCAACTGACAATATGTTCGTAAAATATGCTGAGCATAGCTTATCTGGTCAAATAGTTGTGATTCTGTTAATAGTAAAATTTCACTAGAGGGAAACTAGAAATGTTACCGATAGATTAGCTTCTTAGTCAAGTAGCTGGTATTTTTTAAAATAGTTCAAAAACACGGGGCTATCTAACCATTCATTTTCAGGTAAACGTCATGCATTGCCCCAAGGGACAATATTCACTCTTAACATTCGCAGTTTTAGATACTGCCTTAAATCAACCATTAGGGTCAGTGAATATTGCATTAACTTGATTTATCCAGCTGACTTTATTGTGAGAGAGAGCTTCATCAAGCAAACAAGAAGCTAGCTAAAGTGCAAGTTTAAATAAGTTAATGCTGATTTGGATGAAATTGAAAGGGGTACGAGATCAAATCATATTTTATGCCATCTGAGAACAGTTCAATAAAATAGTGGTGTCTTATTGCCACATGAGCTGATGTGAAGTCAAACAATCAGAGCCACAATTGTTTGGAAGGGAGCTTGTTAGTACTTGCCTTTCCGCAGTACACCCTCTGAAAGAGCCCAGCTGTAAATATAATATTGAAAGGGTGCCTATGTTATAGCTGGATTATCAGAGAGTACAGTTAATTAATAAAAGTCAGTGGTTGCACCTTTGGGCAACCTTTTAAAGAGTACAATTGACAGAACTCTTTCCAACTGTTCTGTACAACTCTAATGAACTGAATTGAATGAATAGAAATCCAACAGTGAGTAACACTCCATCAGTGCTTTTCATTTCTACTGTCTGTTGAATCAGTGAATTGGCAAAATTGGCAGAAAAGCTGAGAGAAGCCGAACACACTATATCTCCTCAAGGGTTTGGTGGCAATTTGTATGAAATCAGTTATCTTTTTTCCCTTCTGTGATATTTACAATGCGGATGATTTTTAAGCCCCAAAGAGCTTCTCAGCAGCTAGCTGCCTGTTACATTAGAGGTCCTATAGGTACAACATTTCAAAACAAGAGTTCAAAAATAGCACCATTTCTTGTAGCAGGGTCAATTATGCATTGTCTGCTCAGCATTAATGCAAAAGCAATGTTCAAATAATAACAAGCACTTTAGAAACAGAACAAGCTAGGAAGTGCATAATAGTAAACCGATGAATGGAGACATCTTTTTGATGCTTCAAAATTAAACTCTGAAATGGAACAGATAACTGCATTGATAAATTACATTATAAGTGACTAACTTATTTTGGTTCATGCTAAATAATTCTGGTATTAAGATGTTCAAAGATTGATTTCTACTCATTTATCTATTCCCCAAATATCAGGCATTGTGTGAAGTGTTATGTCTTAACATTCACAATTGCAGTTCAGACTGACAAGAAAATTATTGTAGTCAGTCTTATCAAACATCACTAAAACTAATATTAAATCATTCTCAATAATGTAGAATTATTCTGTTGGTTAAACATAGTTGAACAGAAAGACAATTAATAGGAACTGTGATATTTTTACCAATATGTGCTGTAAATCAGATACATGAAGGCACAGAATAAACATGGAATAAGAAAAGACTTTTAATGTCTAATCAACCCAGTAACAACATACTGTCAATCTTTTGAGTTTAAGCTCTAGTTGCAAGGTTTGAGTATGTAATCTTGGTTGACATGCCAGTCCAGCACTGAAAAAGTGCTGCATTTCTGGGGAAACCTTCTTTCATTAATTCAAAACTAAGGTTACATCTAGCTTGTGATTTGGAGGTTGTGAAGGAGTAAAGCTGAAGAAGCTATTTATGTTCCAAATGTGGACCATTGACTTGAAGGAATGAAGGTGGGAACTTTTATTGGGAGAACGACCAGCATGGGACAGAACAAAAGTTCTGCCAGTGACAAATATGTCAGAAGTTAAGGTGGAGCAGAGAGTTGGGAAATTAATAGTTGAAGAAATATTGTGGTGAATGAAAGGCTAAAGTTTAATTTATTGGGAGTTTGAATGGTCCTTTGTTACTAACTGAATACTTGACAAGGATTGAAACAGTAGCATAGGAGGTTGGAAAGGGGCAATGTGAATTCGATGACGAGGGATACAAGGGAATAGTTGAAGAATTGCTTTACAGAAGAACATAGGAAGTGGAAGCAGGAATAAACCATGTGACTGCTTGAACCTGCTGCATCATTCAAGAAATTATGGCTGATCTAGCTGTTGTCTCACATTCAATTTCCTGTTTGCACCTGATATTCCTTGATTTCCTGGTCAATCAGAAATCAAACATAGCCTTGAATAAATTTAAAGGCTAAACCCCTCCATTAATTTCCAGTGAGGTGAATTCCACATTTTGACAGCAAATAAAATCTTCTCATCACTTTCTAAAAAGGGACACCACTTGTTTATAAATTATGTCCCGAGTTCAAGCTTCCTGTGAAAGAAAATACAAATACCGTACAAACAGCCCCTGAATATCTACCTTGTCAATATATATTGATGAAATTGGATTTAGTTTTATTTACTCAATCATCTCTCTTGGAACCATATTTGTATTCTAATCTTCATGAAACTCACTCTAAGGCAAATCTATAATATTTTGATATGGAGACAGAAATTGTACACAATACTCCAAATGTCACCAGAATCCCATATAATGACAGCCAGATTTATTATTGCTATACCCATCCCCCTTTGGATTGAAGATTAATTATATAAAGATTGGATGAGCATCGAGGCTGGGAAGATGACAAGGTTGGATCATCAATGTGGGTGGCTAGATTTATACAATGAAGAGGAAGGCAACAGATTTTCTAGGGAAGAGATGGACAATGAGCTGAGATGGAGCTTGAAATCACTGAGAATGAGTGAGGAAGAAAGGTTGGAGTGAAAGGGATTACTTTATGGTACAGTGCAAAGTTATGAATGAATGAATGAATGACTGAATGAATGACTGAATGAATGAATGACTGACTGAATGAATATTTTTCTAAAGATTTTTAAAAACCCTTACCAGGAATAAATGGCTAATTTTTAAGTTGACAGGTTATGATCAGTGGGGAAGGCAAGGATCAATGCTTTGGCCCCAACAGATTACAATCTAGATTAGTGATTCAGTCGACGAAACCAATTACGTTATTAACAATTTTGAGGATGACACAAAACTAGATGGAAATAATCCTCGCTGTGAGGATGATGCGAAAATGCTTCAAGGCAATTGGGACATGCTGAATAGGCAAGACCATGGAATGTGATGGGATATAATGTGGATAATTATGAATGATGCATTTTGCTTGGAGAAACAATGGTGTAGAGCATTTCTTAAATAGTGATGGGCTGGGAAGTGTTGACCTCCAAGAGGACTTTAATCACTAAAAGCTAACATTCACCTGCAGCAACCAATCAGGAAAGCAGATTGTCAGAAGTTACATGACATCAGGTTATAACTCAAGAGGTTTATTTAGAATCACAAACTTTTAGAGTGATGGTTCTTCATCACCTGATGAAGGACAGCACTCGAAAAGCCTGTGATTTTAAAGAAACCTATTGGACTATAACCTGGTGTCATGTGACTTCTAACTTTGCCCAGCCCAGTCCAACACCTGCACTTTCACATGAAGGCAAATAATATGCTGGCCTTAACATAAGAGGAATTTTGTATCTGTCTTGCTTTAGTTGAATAATGTTGAATAATAGAATAGAATAGCAACTTATTGAGACAGTTCTTGACCCCTTGCAGAGGGGAAGGAGATACTTGCTTTAACAGCAAAAACAGAAATTGCTGGAAACGCTGTACAGGTCTATCAGCATCGATGGAGGGAAATCAGAGTTAATGTTTCAGGTCCAGTATGCCCTTCTTTTTTTGCTAATGAGGCAGTGCAGTGGAGGGTCGCCAGATTCCTTGGATGGTGAGACTGTGGACGAGATTGAAAAGACTAAACACGTTGTCGAGAGTTAAGGAGAGAGAGAGAGATCAATTGATGGAAACTTTTCAAATTCCTAATATAGAAGGCAGGAGAGAAGCACATAGGATGTTTCTGGAGACTGTAGGGTCTAAAATTGGGGAGACAGTGTCCGAGTAAGAGACAGGCCAATGAAGATTGAAATGAGGAGCAACAATTTCTCTCAGAGAATGGTGGGAGAAATCTTTGTTATTTCTTACCCCCAGAGGGTCTGGGAACTTAATGTTTGAGTATGTTAAAGACAAGAAACAATAGATTCCTACTTACTGATCACATTGAGCGATAAGGGGATTGTATAGAAAAAGGGTATTAATTTGAAAATCTAGAATAGTGGAATAGACGTGAGGGGCTGAATAGCTATTCATGTCCAAGTGAGGAAACGCAGGTGGGCAGGATGCATATGTGGCATGGGAACAGAGTCATGAATGGACATGGGACAGGTGGAAGGATACATTTTGATAAGCGGGCATGATTAGCCATAAAGTGGGTGAGTGCAAGGTTATAGACAAGGCATAATACATGTGTTGGGCTGATGGCTACAGGGCTTTACTGTTTTTTTTATAGCTGGGATGGAGCAGTCCCAGCAATTCATTTAAGAGTATATAAATCAGAAAATGCTGAGAAAATCAGCAGATTAGATTCCCTGCAGTGTGGAAACAGGCCCTTTGGCCCAACAAGGCCACACCGACTCTCCGAAGAGTCATCCACCCGTATCCATTCACCTAAAACAATGTGCAATTTAGCATGGTCAATTCACCTGACGTACACATCTCTGGACTGTGAGAGGAAACTGGAGCACCCAGAGGAAACCCACACAGACACAGGGAGAATATTCAAACTCCACACAGACCGTCGCCTGGGTTTGGAATTGAACCCAGGTCCCTGGTACTGTGGTGAAGCAGTGCTCACCACTGAAGCTACCAAGCCACCTTGATCTGGCAACATCTGAAGATTCTCCTGGTTAGAAATATAAGGTCTTGTTTATTGCTCTATATGCCATTTCCCAGGCAATTCAAAACTCAGACATAATTTTTCAGGAACAATATGCAGGCACTGATTTGGCAGGGCCCAACTGGCTCCAGCCAGCACTGAAGGTGTGCGAGGGAGAGGGGAGAGGGTAAGTGTACACTATCAACACCCCTCAGGTGAGATTCTCCAGTGTTTCTCAACTCCACATACAAAAGAATCTTCAATTTCTGAAACATTTTGGGGCTTTAGTCTGTTAAAAGGTTTATGGACAGAAAGAACAATTAATTAGCCAGCTCCAACCCTGCAAATGATGACCATTCCTCATCCTTTGTGGTATTTGATGCCTCTATCAGGATGCAATATTGGGAAAGAGGTGTTTGAGATAGGAGGAATGAGGACAGGAAACTCTGTATTTGCTTTATCTTGGGCCTATCTAGTGATTACTGATTAAGTATATATCACCATGGAATATCTGCAGAGGAGTCACTGTTATTAGATAACAAGAAAGTTTATTACATGGTAGCAATAGGAACAACTACAGCTGGTCAGGCCGAATGATCAAGACCTTATGTAGCTGGTACAGACACACTTGTTCCTCTGAAAGTTAAAGTACAATTCTTATCCTCTCCCTATAAACTGTGTAAAATGGCTGGAACCAACTGAACCATAGAACAACAGAATACTTACAGCTAGAATGTGGCCACTCAGCCCATCATGTCTGCATTGGATTCAAACAACCCTGGCCTAAATGCACAGATCTTTGACTTGTTACATTCATTATGGTGTCATTTGTCTTATATATATAAGATGAGGAAAAAAAAAAAGAGTTTGATTTAGCCACTTAGTACCTTTAATGTAACAAGATAAACAATAGCACCAAGGGTTCGTGATTCATCCCTCATGCCTGCTTTACTAGTTAATAAGATTGTGGGTAGTTTTCCACCTTAACATCACTTGCCCCACTCTCCCCATGTTCCTTGGCTCCCCGATATTAATTTACAGGAAAATATTGCCATAATGTAAACGTTCAATGCTTAAAATTAAAACCTTGGCAAACAGAAAAAAATAAATTCTACAGTTGAACTGTGGGATTCAAGGTGGCATTAGACAATTAGTTAAATAGACAAGATGTCTGAGGGTCATGGGGAAAAAGACAGAAGAATGGCACTAAATTATGATGCTCTGTCGAAGAGCCATTGCCAATACAATGGCCCTGAATGGCTGACTTGTGAACTGTAACAATTCTGTGATACATAAACCTTAACGGTTTGATTAGCCTGAATATCAAGCTCAGGATGGTTGTGTTTCCCAACATTAAAAACTGATTGTTAAGTAACATATTTGAAGTGTCCAACCACTATGTTCATTAAATTAGTGAGCATGTCTTTTAAGATTAGATTCCCTACAGTATGGAAACAGGCCCTTCAGTCCAACCTGACCCTTCAAAGAGTAACCCACTCCCCTACCCTATTTTTAACCCTGACTAACAGTGTGGGCAATTTAGCATGGCCAATTCACCTGACCTGTACATCTTTGGATTGAGAGGGGAAACCCACACAGACCCGGGGAGAATGTACCAACTCCACACAGACAGTCATCCATGGTGGGACTTGAACCCAGGCCCCTGGCACTGTGAGGCAGCAGTGTTAACCACCAAGCCACCATGACTTGACAGTTTCAAAAACATTCTTCATTTTGAGCAACAGGTTGTTATACTCTCTAATAATCAAATTGTCTAATTATTGGCCCAGGAGTGCAAAATGCCAATAACTCAGCAACCTCAGGCAAAGCAAGAAAACACATCATTCAAACTTAGCAAATTCACCACAGATTCACAAATTGAGCAAGTCTCCCCCTTGAGGTTTTATCCATAGTTGCAGTAATCCTGGTCCATATTGACTCCTCTGGTTGTTGACTACTGAAAGGCAATGATTCCTGCTCTGTGCTGTCTACAAAGGCTTAATGAGAAAAGGTACAAATCTATGAAATATGTTGAGCCTCACTCAAGAGCATTGACAAATGTTCTCACAATGCTTTTCTTCTTGAAATCTCTCTCAGGCAGTGTTGTTTTAAGGAACTCAATCCTTCTTTCTGTAGCATGTTGACTGTCACTTTGGAACAGAGTAAAAAATCACAACACCAGGTTATCGTCCAACAGGTTTAACTGGAAGCACTATCTTTCAGAGTGACGCTCCTTCATCAGGTGGTTGTGGAGGACACAATTGTAAGGCACAGAATTTATCGCAAAAGTTTACAGTGTGATGTAACTGAAATTATACATTGAAAAGTACCTTGATTGTCTGTTAAGCTTTTCATCTGTTCGAATACCATGATAGTTTCACTTCTATCATGTGTAAATCACAAAACTTTTTTTTTAAAACATTTTTTGTGATTTACACATGAAAGAAGTGAAACTATCATGGTATTCTAACACATGAAAAGCTTAACAGACAATCAATTTTTCAATGTATAATTTCAGTTACATCACACTGCAAATTTTTGCTATAAATTCTGTGTTAGGATTGAGCCCTCCACAATCACCTGATGAAGGAGTGTCGCTCCGAAAGCTAGTGTGCTTCCAATTAAACCTGTTGGACTATAACCTGGTGTTGTGTGATTTTTAACTTTGTACACCCCAGTCCAAAACTGGCATTTCCAAATCATGACTCTGGAACAGTGTTAATTGTCAATACCAAACCAAAGTTAAGTTCACCAGTAGCTGATCTCAAAGTAGCTGTCCCCGACTAATATATTGTTAAGTCAATTCTCAGCCTCCAAGATTGCCTGGCACCTTTGTGCTGGTTGCATGTTGTGTGTACATACTCAGGATGCAACCACATCCTGACTTTTGAAAGGTCACTCCACAATCTGTGGGCTTCATTCACTTTAGTCATGAATGTGCGTGGGAGTGAGGCTGCTAGAGAATCTCCTTCTGAGTGGCACTGGTCTCTGAACAGGGAAACATTAAGCGGTCCAGGTAGAGACAGAATGCTGGTCACCTGCTTCTCGTCTGCGTCTGTGTGCAGCCAGGAGTTCCTGAAGAGGAAACATGGTGTTCACCCATGCATTTGAAAGCTTCTACAGCTCCTAGAGCACATAGTGAGTTTGGGTTTGAGACAAACAGGTGGAGGAGAAAGCAAAGTCAAGAACGGTCTTCAGGCTTAAAATTTAAAGTAACACTATTTATGAAACATTAACACTAAATACTGTTATACGTAGTAGTCAGATGTATCAGGGTCTGATTTACTGCTATAGTGGTTAAGGGCTAATCTACCTTCTTTCCTGTTCACACGTTCAGTCTTCCAGAATGTTAAAAATCACAACTCCAGATTATAGTCCAACAGGTTTATTTGGAAGCACTAGCTTTCAGAGCCCTGCTCCTTCATCAGGATCATAAGACACAGAAGTTATAGTAAAAGATCATAATGTCATACAACTGAAACAATATACCATTTTAGTTACATGACACTAATTTGTTGCTTTAAATTCTGTATCTTATGATCCTGCTCCACAGCTACCTAATGAAGGAGTCGCACTCTGAAAGCTAGTGCTTCCAAATAAACTTGTTGAACAATAATCTGGAGTTGTGTGATTTTTAAACTTTGTCCACCCCAGTTCAACACTGGCTCCTCCACATCATGACTTCCAGAATGAGTGTTCTACTTCAGCCCACATTATGCTGCTGGTGAGGAATCTGCAGGGGTTTTTTTAAAGGATGAAGGGCTTTTGCCCAAAACGTTGATTTCGCTGCTCGTTGGATGCTGCCTGAACTGCTGTGCTCTTCCAGCACCACTAATCCAGTATTTGATTTGCAGCATCTGCAGTCATTGTTTTTAACTTTTTTTTAAAGATTGAGTCACTCAGATTTGTGAAAAGTTCATGTTGATAGGTTTGGAAAAAACTTTATGAATTGGCTTTAGAGTCCACAGCAAAGAAACTGTCGGGAGTTTAAGTTGAATTTAAGTAGAAAAGTAGATCATTGCAATGAGACAGGGGTAATTTCTCTGGACTTGAGTTTCTGAAACAGATAGTGTCATGAAACAGGTTGAACATCAGTTTTCCTTGTGTTTTGGACCTTGCTAATCATCTTCTATATTTACATAGCTTGATTTGATTACTCCTTCCTTTCTTATGTTGTGCAATAATCTTCTGTTCTGTTGTCAAAGAAAATCTAAAGATTGGTGAGAACCATGTTAATTAACTCACTGAAAAATTGGGGTCCATCAAGCTCGTTTCAATCTGGGATCGGACTTATCCAGTAGGACCATTCTCCATTTCTTTCCTTTCCTCTGACAGTGTTTTTAAGAACTGCTTGCAACTATCAAATGTCTCCTGACAGCATTGCATGATTTATTTTCTTTGGTCATCTTTCTTTATTCATGGTACTGTCTTAATACAATTTGAAGACCTGTCAGTAAAAGAATTTCTGTGATGCCTTATCACACCTTCAATCAGTGGGACTGTGTAGGTTCAGGAAGACAACTCACCTTCTCAAGGACAATTAGGGATGGGAAATAAATATTGCTCTTGCCAGCGATGTTGGCACCTTTTTAATGACTGAAAACACACTTGCACCCAATGAATTGCTTTTGAAATGGAGTTGTTGTTGACACGCTTGTAAATGAGCCAGTGAATTTGCAACTTCGCAGATTTTTTTTCCCGTATTGCATTTGCCACTGTAATCTGTTCCAGTTGTTGAGTTTGACAACTTAAATTAAATCTTCGAAGAATAACACTGAGGAGAAAAGAAAATAACTAAGGTCAGGTTGTCAGGTAGTGACTGCAGCAACTTATTTGTGCTGACATTGGTTACTTCTATTTCGGAGTCTGATGTTTGAAAATAAGATAAAACAAATGCCATAATTACAAATAGGAACATTGACTACTTGAAATGTTCAGCAGGTCAGGCAGCATCTGTAGGGAGGAAAAGAGAGTTAACATTTCAGATCAATTACTTTTCAGCAGAATATTTCTGATTCAAAGGTTTATTTTTCCCATTGGCCTTTCGTTCTCTCCAAGCCGATCATGAATTCAGCCATCCATTATGAGAACATGAAAACATTTAACATTACCAATTAGAAGTTCTCTTTCACGGTAGAATCACTGCTCTCTCATTTTACAACTGCTTCTAGAGCTTCCACGATCTTAATGAAATGAGAAATGACTGCTGTGAGATGTAATAATTACTGCGTTAACAGCTTATCTCTTCAGGAGCCTTCATTCACCTCCTCATCTCTTTGTTCACCAACTCAGTGACAGGGAATTCAGATGTTAATTAAACCTTACAGTGGTTGCTGCTGTAACTTGGTGAGGATCATTTGAAACCTCTACTCCATTCATTCTTAAGAGCTCCCTCATTAACCACGCTGTGGACCTGTAGATCAGCTTGAGATTTAAATGAAGGGAATGAATTTAAAAGGATTGTTAACTGCATGTTTCCTAAGCATTTTTTTTCCATAAGGTCAATTTTTAAGTGTGTTAACATTCCAGTTTTCAACCTTATAGTTTTTTTTAATATCAAGTGATGCATTCCTGGAGTAAGGTTCTCCTGGGATCTGACTTGGGCCTTTTCCTCTGTGGGCTATATTTCAGAGAATTCAATTACTTATGCAGGCTTTGTAATTACTGCTATAATTCATGGAAATCCTAAGTGCAGCTTCTGTCACTTGTATCCATGGTTAGAAAGTAACAAATATTGATCTCTTCCAAAACAGAAAACCAATGATCTTAATGTGTACAGTTTATTTTATTTAAGTCATATATATCAATGGATCTATTAAAATTCTTTGAATAATTTTAGCAGAAGACATATTCAGCATTGTATGCATTTGCTGTATTGGATGGGATTGTATTGAGGTTATTGATTATGCTGCTGTAATTTTGGATGTCCCCAAGACTTGAACACTGCTGTCCAGTGCAGTACCGCAGGAGTGCTGCACTGTTGAAGGTGGTGCCTTTTAGATTACACGTTAAGCAGAAGCCCCATTTGCTCAGGTAAATTTAAAAGATCACATGAACTTGAAAGAAACAGTGAAATCAAAATGTGCAGATTTGGTCTGTGATATCAGCTATCAACACATGTATCTGTGCATGAAGAAGTAGCCATTTACTTTGAGGAACAGCTGAGACATTTTCCTGATTTCCTGGAAAATATTTATCCCTCAATCAGCATCAGAAGAAAAAAAAACAAAACAAGTTCTCAATTCCAAATTAAAAGGGAAGATAGATTTCTTGTGACTAAAATCATCAAAGGATACGATGAGAGAGCACCGAGTATGGTTATTAGGTAAAGGTTGGGCATGAACAACAAGGCAAACCTATTAACAACCTCACTGATAAGAGTGGCAGAGTAGGGTTGATGGGCTGAAAGGCCTACCCCGGTCTTATTTTCAACATTTCTATCATCACATGGCTGATTGTGGGTGCATGCTGTGTACAAATAGCAGCCAGGTTCCCTACACTGTAACAATGAATACATTTCAATGAGAATTTATCTGACTCTAGAAGTTTTGGTATACCTAGGTATCATGAAAATATTATACAAGTGCAAGGCGTTCTTTCCTCGTCTCCCATCTCTCTCTCTGTTACTCCTTCTTTCCCTCCTTACAAATGGTTTCCTTCCCTTTAATATTTGCTGCAGAAGGATTTCGACAGTAACAAAACTGAAATTGCTAGAAAAACTCAGCAGGTCTGGCAGTATCTGTGGAGAGAAACCAGAGTTAATGTTTTGGGCTCCAGTGACCCTTCCTCAGAACTGATGGTAGCTAAGATAAGTTTGGTTTAGATGCAGAAGATAGGACATCAAACACTGTCAGCCATTAGAAGTCTAATGTCAGTTAGATGCTTTTAATAAATTGCTGCCAATTTGCTGACTGGTAATGGGGCAGGGAGAATTGGATAGCACAAGAACGTAAACATGATTTTTTTCTCTTAAAGCTCTCAGATTGAGAATTTGTTAAACTAGCAAAATTAAGGGATTTGGAACCCAGATGAAAAGATCAATGTTTGTGTACAGATTAGCTACTACCATGATGGAGTTATGACATTACCATTGAAAAGAAAACTTAGCTGACAAATGGGTTTTGGGTCTACTTGTCAACCTTTAGGATATGAGTGGATTAGTTTTGGTAAAGTCCTTGTCACAAGAAAGTGAAAGAAAGTTTGAATTATAATTGAAAGAGAATAACACTAGTAAAGTAAAAGTTTGCAATATTTGAATTTTCAACATCAGTGCCAGAGAGGGTGACTAATTAATTAACAATTTTCACATCATTTGAATGGTACTTAGATTGAAATAGTTAAATCTAAATTTCCATGGTGAAATTCATTTTTTATTTACTGTGGGAATACAATCATTTCACATTCGATGCACTTCAGTGGTGAGCACGGCACTAGGATGTTGTTCTTGTAAAATTAATGGTGGAGTATATTGCAAATCTGACAGCAACTATGAGATTTCCAAGTTAAATAAAATATCTGTTCCACACACAAGGTTACTGTAGCATTTATGTATAAATAATGTTGAGTTCTCTTAACATCTTCATTAGTTTAACAACAAATTATGGGCCAGTGAGATTATGTAGCTGCAATTCAGTTCATTGTAAAATTGAGACAAATTAAATTTGGTTATTTTTAATAAGTTGATTAGTTGTATTACTGATTGGACATTTGCAATAAATGTGTACCTTTGTTAATTCAAAATTACATTATTGTATCCTTCTACATTTATTTCTTTGTTGTAAAAGGCCAAAAGCAAAACATTTTATAAAGATAAAATTAATTTACTACCTTTCATAAACTCAACACTTATCAATGCTATTCTTTTTACATCAACTGAATTCCAAGCAGGTCTTTTTTGGCAAATGCAATTAATTGTCAGAAGTTTTCACAATTGTCTGACATTCTAACTGTTGAGAAATTGTTTTAAGATTATCTCTTTACCAGTGCAAGTAGATTTGAGATAAGTTAAAATGGAAGATGTAAAGATAAAGGTTGGCAGGTGGGAGGAGTCATGTGTTTGTATAAGTTGGTAATAAGTTGACACAGGATGGTGTGGAAGAGTAGGGGAATATGTTTGTATGGAGGCTATCAAAGGCTATGGGGAGCTGGTTGGATGTCTGGGTTGACATGGATGGAGCATGGTGAGTGGACGGTGAGATAAAAGAGTGCGAGAGATGAGGGCTAGAGGGCCTGATATTAAACACAGCCACAAGGAAGATATTCTAGAACACCAGGGCAAAGCTATTAACCACCTCACTAAGACATGCAGCAACCCGCTGGTAGCTTCTTATGGATGGATGGACAATAGACCAATAGACCAATAGACCAGTTCCTGTTAGTATGTGCTCCCCAAGCCCAAACAAAAATCTTGTTATTCCTTCAAGTGGGGGAGTTTCAGTGACTTGGGACATTTTTCAACTTTTCACACATACTTCAGGACTGAAAATCCATACCTGAGAATCTCCAAACTCCCAGAAAAATATGGAGATTGTTGGGTTGTACAGTGACGTGCCATAAAATGTCTATTGACCTCTAAGATGAAAGAGTTGGGATCCAGATAGCTAAAAAGAGTATTTCTGGATGACTGCAAAGAGAATGTACTTCTTGGTGCTTAAGGAAAAGTGCAGAGGAAGCTATTTTTGTGATCAGGTTACAAGCTTCCATTCAAATACAAAGAGAGGGATAGTTCACATGTCAAAATGACATGCAATGTTGCTTTTGACTTCAATAAGAGCTGTGTTGGGATTATATCAGAGGCGGAAACTAAATTGGAGAATAGTCATCAGTACATGTCGGAACACGGGAATAAATATAAATCAATCATAATCTCCTACTTGTTACCAATCAATTAAATCACAGCTAATGCGGACCTTAATACTGATCTTTTCATCTGGGTTCCAAACCCCTTCATACTCTTTGTTGAACAGTGTCAAAAATGTCAGGGCTGAAATAAATAAATCCTTAAGTATGTGGGGAATCTGGGATTACAGGGAAAATACAGGAAAGTGGATATGAGGAACATCAGTCAGCCATTACCTTATTTCATGGTACAGCAGATTGAGGAGCTGAATGGCCTACGCCTGTTCATATTTCTAAATGGTCTAAAAATAGTTACAACTAGTTTACAATTAAAACATAAGCATACTATGGAGTGAAAATTAGAGTTAACATTTAAGGTGTGTTTTCTCTCTTAGCAGCTGATCCCTAATATATTGAGTGTTTCTAGTTTTTTCTTTGCTTTTATTTCAGTATTCCAGCATCTGCAGTATTTAAAATTTCATTTGACCATAAAGATATAATTTTAATTCACAGGATTAGTGCTGAATGACAACACATACTGGTATCGCTTTACCCAGTGACTGTATCAATCGTATTTTCATGTCTAGTTGGCAATTCTGGTGGTATTGTGGAAATATCAAAAACTCATTCATTTTTATTGAAACAAGTAACTGCTGAAATTTTTTTTAAAAACACCTTCAGTTGGAAATGTAATATATGAACATATACTTTTTAAATTCTGGGTGGTTTTTAAGTTCAATATTTGTTCAATGATTCCTGAAGTAACTACACATTACAGTGTTACAACATTATTTGTTAACTGACCCTTTCTGAAAATAATAGTAGATTTCATCAAATTCGCTGAGATTTCTGGAGGGTGCCCTTATATTTAGTAATTAAAATGAAGCAACATTGCCACTGAACACCTTTTGAATTCATCAGTTAAACCGATGTTTCAGGAAAGTGATATTTAATCAAATAATATCCCACTAAACATTCAAAGCCCAATCTTATCAAAGAGCTACGAGTCTTTTGTACATTGGAGAAAGACAAATTGATGCATTGCAAGCTGGAACAGATGAAAAAATTGAA
The DNA here is from genome assembly GCF_047496795.1 of Chiloscyllium punctatum. Classification (NCBI taxonomy): domain Eukaryota; kingdom Metazoa; phylum Chordata; class Chondrichthyes; order Orectolobiformes; family Hemiscylliidae; genus Chiloscyllium; species Chiloscyllium punctatum. The sequence goes on along the minus strand of NC_092779.1, from coordinate 5,787,905 downwards.
AGGTTCAATAAACCACTTAAGCATTAGCCATGGCAGTGTCATTCAGGGGGAAGGGGAATGAACACTAACTTAAATTCAGTATCACTGCTTTATTTAGCAAGTGCCCACTGTCAAATGTGTTACATTACTCTCTATCCACGAACTTGCTTTCCATTTGGGAGAAAAAATCTGTTGCATTATCAAATTGATGTAGCTAGTACTATTGGTAATTCAGCAGGATATACTTAGACACTGATAAAGATTTGAGGTCTAGCCTCAACAGTGCATTGGAGTATAGTAATAAACCACAATTAAAGAAGAAAATGTATTCTGATATAAAATGTGCTTTCAGATATATAAAGTTGACTCTCTATTGATGGGGCACGAAATCAATATAATGTATGCTTGCTCATTGACTCATAGGTTGCTTCGAGCTGAACATGATTATACCCGTTTATGAATCACATACGCACATAACTTCACAGCTAAAATATTACCAAAGGTAATTAGACCATTTTAATGATATCTATTGGCATTACTTTTATCTATAATGATGTCAGTCAATGAGTTGATACGGACATAAAATCTACAGCTGTCGACAATAAAGTAAGTCAATATTGTACGGAGTCGATGGTAAATCTTACTTCAGTGCCTATTGTCAAGACAACATAGCACAGAAGGGCTGTTGTAATCGAGTCGTGATTCTGCTGATATTGCTCATGATTTGCCAGGAGGACACTTGGAATGAATTTCAAACTATTCCATGTGAAATATTTTGCCAGTGTGTCTTGAAAGTAGAGGTCAGTCAAGTATAACATACTTTGCAATGGATCCAACTTACCTCTTAGCTCATACAAATGTCATCCACTACTCAGGGAATGACATATTATTAAAGATTATTAATTTCAGTTTCTAAAGAAAAGCAGAAAAAAATGCAGTGTTTAATGCAGTAAAATACAATTAATTTGATTATCTGTTGTTTATGAGGTACTGCATTCTACATTCTGATATGTAAACTAAATGCATCACTTTGGACTAAACCCCGAATCATTAACTCTGATTTATTTCCACAGTTGATGCCAGACCTGCTGAGCTTTTCCAGAAATTCCTGTTTTGGTTTGTGATTTCCAGCATCTTCAGTTATTCCAGTTTTATTTTGCATCATATTAATGTTTTACTTAAATATTCTGATCTCTCAGGTACATTTACAAAACCAGCTGAAATAGGTTCACATGATTCCTGAAGAAGGGCTCATGCCCAAAACGTCAATTCTCCTGCTCCTTGGATGCTGCCTGACCTGCTGCACTTTTCCAGCAACACATTTTCAGCTCTGATCTCCAGCATCTGCAGTCCTCACTTTCTCCTCACATGAGCCCTATATACTGAAATTAATGTTAGTTGTGTAATCCATAGGAATCTGAAGGTTTTGAGTCTAATATCTAGCCTGTTGCACCAACAAGATACTCATTTAAGATATGGAGTAGCATGAATGTATGATTAACTAATGAGTCAGAGGCCAAATCATATCCCTCTCTTTAAGATGTTCTCTTCTGGTTTCAGTTATAACTTAAAGACGCAATAATGCAACCATATCATGGTGATTTAAAATAACTGATATTGAATTTTAACTGTGAGAAATTCAAATTAGTTCACATTTGCTATTGGAAAGAAAACTGTCTTGAAGATGAGTCAGTACTGTACCAATATGCAGCAACCAGATAAATAAGAAGTTCAGAGATTCAAGTGACTGAGAAAGTTCAGAATTTAAATAGGGCAGGAATACACAGAAAAACCATCAATGAAATTAATAAAATTATTGGACTTTTATATATTCTTACAACTCCTGATAGTTTATGCAAGTAAAGCACTTTCTTATTTTGATTTGTAGTTTTGAAGTCAAAATAGGACAGCCTCTACACAATCCTCCACAATATAGTGGAAACCATCATCGGCTTAGAAACTTGAAAATTACTGCCCATCACCTCAGCTGATAAATACTTAATGCTTTTCCCTACTATTCTTCTGGCTGTTATTTCAGCAAGGGCAATCACAATTCTAAAACAATGATTGTACAGTTCAATACAGTGAGGACACTTCTGTTGTGCATCAGAGTTCTGAGGAAGGGTCACTGGACCTGAAAGGTTAACTCTGATTTCTCTCCTTCTGGATTAGTGATGCTGGAAGAGCACAGCAGTTCAGGCAGCATCCAAGGAGCTTCGAAATCGACGTTTTGGGCAAAAGCCCTTCGTCAGGAATAAAAAGCTGATGAAGGGCTTTTGCCCGAAACGTCGATTGCGCTGCTCCTTCAATGCTGCCTGAACTGCTGTGCTCTTCCAACACCACTAATCCAGAATCTGGTTTCCAGCATCTGCAGTCATTGTTTTTACCCCTCTGATTTCTCTCCACAGATGCTGTCAAACCTGCTGAGCTTTTCCAGCGATTTCTGTTTTTGTTTCTGATTTCTAGCATCCACAGTTATTTCGGTTTTTATTCAGATATGCACCTCCTGGATCTCCAATTTATAGATTAGTGTCAGTGATATTAAGTAAATGGGCAACAACAAACATTGTTATTACTGCCCGAAGTTAAAGAATACACATTTTGCTTCTCCGAATCGGAAAACTCAGGTCTCATTTCTCTAGTCATCCACTGCCAGCAGTAATTGCAGCTGCTGATAAAACATCACCAATTGTATCTTAAGAGTAATGAAACACTATTAATTCATCTGTACTTCCCTTAACAACTGAAGGTGATATTTTTATGACATTTTCCTATGTGCCCTGCTATAATAATCTAAAAGGATCAGAAACAGTCTTTTGAAAGCTGTTTTGGATGGCTCTGTTTTTCAATCTCCTCATCCACTTTGCCATGTCCTCGTGGAGAGGATCAATGATTAATCCTAATGATGGCTACCTGCTAGGATTCAGGTTCAGTCCATTAATGTATTATTAAGAAAGGGATGTGAGGATTAGTCAAGAATAAACAACCCACTGATGTCAGAACATAAGATGTCCGTGTGTTTAAAGAACAGTGAATTATTTCCATTCCATTTAGCTCATTTTCAGTGCCCACAGCTAATTATTATTCTGATCTATGGACATAACCCCTCAGAGCAAACTCAATTTTACGACAAGGCAGCAACCTGTTGCTTCAATGCCTCTGTCACTGAATGGCCTATATTGTTTGATACTGAATTGCTGACCTGAAGTAGCCATTGGTTTAACTTCTGGTCCGCACCAAGTTGGCTACAATACTGCTGCCATGAAACCCCTCAAGTTTGGGTGAGAATAGCCTAGTGGCCAGTATCCCTGTCCCTGTTTGTTTGTAGAACTCTTTCCTCCAACCACACATTGCCTGAGACATCAGTAAAATGTATGCAGCCCAAATAAGCTGAATGCTAACCCCTTCGGAACCATTACATTTTATTGATTACTATTCAATGACTCAATATGGAAAGTTACCACCTAGAAATGAGAGCTGACCATTGCATTTGACTTGATTGCATTGGAATCCACCTTCAATGATTGTGCGATTTTTATATGTGGTCGAACCACAGAATGATCCATTCTTAAGTAACAGTAACAAAGTCTCCAAATTGTTAGTGCCCATGAAACAGTTGGTGTTTATAGAACTGTGGGTGCTTAGAAAGCTGGCTGTGAATCTGTTGGTACTTAGAAAATGATGGGTATGCATGGACCTGTTGGTGTCTATAGACTGTGGAAACCAAACAAATGGTGGGTGCCTCTCTAACTGTTAGTGCCTCTCGAATTATTGCGACATATAAATCAGTTGGTACAAAGAGAGCAGTGAGTGCTTATAAATCTATGGTGCCTGGAGAGCTGTTGGTATCTATTAAGTTGTGGAAACCTCTGGAAAGTTTAATGCTTGGAGGTTTATTTGGTGCCTCCAGAAATGTCAATGCCTCTAAAAATGTGTTAGCTATAGATTTGTTGGTGCACCATAAAACTGTTGGTGTATATAGAACTGATACTGCACTGAGAAATGTTGCTGCTTATGGATAGATTGGTGACTAAAAATTCTGTAGGTTTGTAATAAACTCTGATCCCAGTAAACCCGAAACTCTTGATGCTGGATTATTTCATGAAACCCTGATCTTCAAAAAAAAGGGAGACCGATGCTTCTGAACCTAAGGACTGTGTAATCACAGAACAAAATAAAAATCAGCAGGAAATGGGCATTTGTACAGAATACGCTAATTACTGCTCATGGTAAAACAGTATTTTAATGATTTTGTTGTGCGGACAGTGAGTTTTGATTTTTGCACTGATGCTCAAAATCACTTCATGATTGATTGGGCCATTCTGTTAACAAAGGTCCTTCATGGCACTGGCTCAGAGCCAGAAAGCAGCTGCCACAGTTTTGAGGGGATATCAGTGGACTCACATTATCAGTCTCTGTAACTGAAGAACTAGAAATGCCACATTGACAAGCAAGATCTTTCCATTATCCATTGTTCCCATGGAGAATAGCTTTCAAACAAATATTTGGACATATTGACAGTCATATTGAGGAGCACAGCTGTGCTATTAGTAATGTAGACATATAGAATAACCACCAGAGATTGGTGGGAGACAGGAAGGTGGGTCCACAGAGTGATCTCAACAAAACACAACCTCCTTGGCTTGTTGCCTGTTTCTCAGCATTACAAGTTGGAGTATGCTCCTGTATTCCCCTCTTCTTGAATGAGTTATTCCACTAGTTTATTTATGGTACAGATTTGTATGGCTCGTTTACAGCAAAAATAATTATTTTGGTCAGAGATAGATGTTTTGTGTCCACATGTTTAGAAGTAAACACTTAAAATAAAACTGACATTGCCAACTACATCTGGTACCTGCAGCTTGTGTCTCATTATCAGTGCTAGTCTGAAGTGTTAAAATAAGCATTACAATGAGCCTTGGCAGAGAAGGCTGCCAGAAATGATTTAAGACCCTCAGACAGGGGCACTAATATTGTAATAATAAATTGACGGAGCATAATGGTGGTTGGCTTTGCCTCCATCAATAAATATAGCTTACGTTTAGTCATCATCAGCCACAGCTGTTTAATAAACCCCAATACTGTGGTTACAATTCTGCTGATAGCCTCTCATATCCCAGGACCTGAAGTGAGACTGCAAAATTTTACAGCTTCGATTAATTTGACTTTAACTATAAACACTAATACAAAAGTCAGAACCAGAAAAAATATTATAAGTTGTATCTGATTAATATTGCAATAAGAACCCCGATTTCATCTCAGCTGCATTTCCAGTGATATTATGGCAGTTGAGTGAGTGAGTGAGCTCTGAGAATTTTTTGGGTCCTGAACACTTTCTTGGAGGATTGGAATTCACCATGTTATTTTCCAGCTGCATTAGCTAGTTTGAGATTCTGGTCTGTAACCCATTACTGGGAGTATTTTTGAGAATTGGTCCACTGTTTGAATTGATCATCCAACCAGTAAAGCGAGTTGGCTATAGTCACCAGTGACAGTATGTGTGTTTTCTACACAGTACGTTACCTCTGCTCATCCACCTTAGCCGATTTGTGTCCATTAACAATTTATTTTCCTCCATTGTCTCTGTTCAGTGGTCTGTCTCCATGGTAATGCCCTTTCAGAGTTCCGTTCCTGACTGCAGAAACCAGCAGATCCCTGCAATGGCCTTATTTTCAAATGGTGACACTTGGTTCATCTTAAAACGTTGACATTCTTTCTGCTTCTGGCATCAAGCAAATGAATCAGATTCTTCCATCTGTCATCTGCGTTACCAGAACTCTCCTGCTAAGTTCCTGGAAAAAGAATGTGCACCTTCATCATTGTTCTATTTCCATCCTCAGAGGAAGACTGAACTGAGCACAGTCTTTATGCTCCATGTAGATATGAGATCAACTCATTTGCAAGTCTCACATCCAGCCCATTGTTCTGAATTCTGACATGCCTGAACACAGCTTACTTCTGTCAACTGTCTCAGTACTATCATTGCCCAAACCCAGAGTTTGTATCTTTACATCACTTTCCCAACTTCCTTTCCACTGGACCCACCCCCTCCCCCATTTATTTCACAGCCTTCTTCCCACTCCCCAGTCCAAAACACCAACTCTTCTGCTCCTCGAATGCTGCCTGACCTGCTGTGCCTCTCCAGTATCTGCAGTCCTCAGTATCTCCTATTGCTTTTCATCAATCACATTATTTCTGTGATTAATACAAACATAGATCATTTGACATTCCCACAGAATTACAGAATTGTGATGGTGCTGTTGGAGGCCATTCAGCCCATCACGTTTGCACCAGCTCTCCAAATGAGGATCATGCCTTAGTGTCATCTTCCAACCTTTTCTGCATACCTTTGCACATTAACAAAATAACCAGATAATGCCTTCTTGAATGTCTCAGTTGGATCTGATATTATCACCGATCTTAAACTTCTTTTTCCATAGACTCCCCATTTTGAGGCTTGGAAATTGTTGCAATCTCTGAGTGGGAACCGAGGTGGGGTATGAGTTAGTGAAGTTTTGAGACGATTTGTAGCTCAGGTTGAGACTCTGGATGTAGGTTTGCTCGCTGAGCTGCAAGGTTCATTTCCAGACATTTTGTCACCTTACTAGGTAACATCTTCAGTGGGCCTCCAGGTGAAGCACTGCTGATAATTCCTGCTTTCTATTTATAGGTTTGGGTTTCTTTGGGTTGGTGATGTCATTTCCTGTTCTTTTTCTCAGGGTGTGGTAGATGGGGTCTAACTGGATGTGTTTGTTGATAGAGTTCTGGTTAGAATGCCATGCTTCTAGGAATTCTCATGCGTGTCTCTGTTTGGCTTGTCCTAGGATGGATATGTTGTCTTAGTCAAAATGGTGTCCTTCCTCATCCGTATGTAAGGATACTAGTGAGAGGGGGTCATATCATTTTGTGGCTAGTTGGTGTTCATGTATCCTGGTGACTAGTTTTCTGCCTGTTTGTCCAATGTGTTGTTTGTTACAATTCTTGCACGGTATTTTGTAAATGACATTAGTTTTGCTTGTTGCCTGTATAGGGTCTCAGCGAGCAAACCTACATCCAGTGGGGTATGAATGCAGATGCAGGCTTACCAGTGGGAGGGATGTCCTGTATTAATCCACGTTTTATAACTCAGTCAGAGCTCCATCACCACCCTTGCTGCCCTGAGGTTTGTAAACCTACAGTTTCAGCTGACATCCCCACTCATGGTCTTGAACTTACTTTGGGATGTGCTGTCCTTACCATACATTTCGTTATGTTCAGCCTCACCCTACTCATTTATCTGTCAGCTTTCTGCAATCTACACTGAACCCAAAGACCATATCAATATTTAACTTCATTGGAAAGACAGTTCCTGAACAGGACCTGAACAAAGATGTTGTTATGACCAACCAAAACTGATCACTTTGATTTCAATTTTCTATAACTTTTCTGACCCACTGGTATAGATTTTAACTCTATCTTCCCACAGTCAGTGGATATTATAAGGGATGGGGGAAGGATCTAGTATCAGCTGTCACTTAATCCCTTGATTCCAGGTGATTTATTGTCCAAATGATAACTCATCTCCTAAACAGGTAACTCACTGAGACACAATATTTTTAAAAATTTGCTCATGGGGTATAGACATCTCTGGGTAGGTTTACAATTATTGCTTTTCTCTAATTGCACAGAGGGCAATTCAGAGTCACATGTGGACCACACCAGATAAAGACAACACATTTTCTTCCTTGAAGGACATTAGTGAATCAGATTTTTTTAGAACAATCAGTATGAGTTAACATTAGGCTAACTTTTCATTCCAAATTTTTATTGCCTTCAAATTGCTTTATTTGCCATGGTAGGTTTTGAACTCAAGTCCCACAATATTAGCTACAGGTTCACAATGACAAGTCTGGTGACATTATCACTGTGCCAGTCCTACTATTACCGGTATCGCTCTGAAGGGTGGTGGTGGTGGTGGTGGTACAGGTGGTGGTGGTGGTGGTGGTACAAGTAGGAAGCCAGGCCAGCTGATAATCCAAATCTGTCTGGAGCTGCATGATGAGAGAGTGGAGACCCAGTAGGTAAATTATGAAAAGTGTAAAATGTCTTCCATGGGTGCATCCATTCATTCAGTGGCTTCTTTCACCCTGGGTTGCCTCTCCCTCATAGTAAACAGAGGGTCATTGATCATTTTCACACCTAACAGCCTCCATCAATGAATAACCCTAGTCGATATCCATGAGAATATCCACTGGAACTCACCGCTGATGAACACAAGTTTTCCCTCCCACATCTCCATCCTCTGGGAACATGAACTGAAACCCTCCTGTTCAGATTAGCAGAGGCCGGAAAGCATGGATTCCTCACTATTTGTTATTGGAATCACCCATCCGCTTTCTATTCCCAAATGGACATCGGGGCTAAGTTCTGATCCAACATTGTTTGAGGCCCTCTCAATCATTGATGCATTAAAATTGTTCTGTAAATTTAATGATAAAAATACAATGGAAACAATGACTAGATTCTATCACCATGTCAAATCCTATAATTCAGGTTCTGTTATACTATAAACGGTGTGGAGTTTGCACATTCTCTCCATATCTGCCTGGATTTCCTCTGGGTACTCCGGTTTCTTCCCACTGACCAGAGATGTGTATGTCAGGTGGATTGGCTGTGCTAAAAATTCCCTGCAGTGTGCAGTGGGCATAAGGTGGTGGGGTGGATCTGGGTGGGATGTTCTTCAGAGGGTCGGTGAAAACTCAATGGGCTGAATGGCCTATATTTGCACTGTAGACAATCTATGATTCTAAATTTATCTCAACATTGAGGATGAGGTTATTGGCTTGGGAAATGAAAGTGAAACAATTGAAGGAATATAGGATCAGTGGATGGGCAAATCTGATTGGAAATAATTATTCGCTTAGATGGTGAATAGTGATAGACAGATTTGATAACACACAAATGTAAGCCGTTTTATAACTTTGACATATATCTATAATCCAATTAAAAGTAAATGTTACCTTTCACCATATGTTAATTAAGTTAAATCTGCACTTGGGCATTGGGAACTAAAAGATGCAACTTCTTTTACAGAAACTGTGTCACCTTAAAACTTAGGTCCAGGAAAATAATTAGATATTAGCTGAATCCTTTACCCTGACATCATTTTCCTGGAAAACAGTGCAATTGATATAAGCAGCTGCATGTCCAATGGCTTCATGTAATATTCCTCTCTCCACTGTTTTAGTGGAGATCATAAACTTTACAAAATAATAAACAGGAAACATACCTGTGGACTAAAAGAATGTCATTCAAATGTGAAGTAACCTCTCCATGGTTAATACTACCAACAGTTCACTCTTTCCCTTGTGAAAATCATGGTTTCATATGATACAAACAGTTATCGTTCATTGCTAAATCACCCGGTGTAATGATTTGTTCTTCCCATACACTCTTATTTCACTATCATCTATTCCCAATATAAATTGTAAAACAATCTTAAAAATTCTAAGAGCATAAATACAATTCCATAAGTTATATAAATGCATAAGGCAATCTGTGGCAAACCAGACTGTAGGAAGTTTAAACATTTGCAAGGTACATTAATTCACAGATTGCTTTTTCAAAGAGCCAACAGTGTTGTGATGGACCAAATGGCCTCCTTCTGCGTGGGAAGATGTAATGATCCATCACAGTTAAATCATGGACTGTGGGGAGTAATTCTGGGTTTGTAATCTAATGGAAAGGGGCTCCAATAATATAGCTCCCAGGCTGAACTCAAAAAATTAAACCCATCATGTAAAACCAAGATTAGATTAGAGTTTTGGAGCACTCCCTGCTAACCAATAATAATCTTAATGATTTACAGAATGGTTTACTGTGCCTGAAAGCTGTCGACATGTCTCCTAGTGTCAGCTGCTTCTCTGCAGCACGTTAATAGCTGAAGTAACTTTCTCTTCATTGAACTACTGCTGATAAAAGGAGGATTGACAGAAGCAAAGTATAGATTGAGCTGCTCTGGTCCTTGATAAACTGGCAGCTGGTAGTACTGAAGTGTGATGTTCACAGGAGGGTGCGAAAGTTGTCTGTGATGTCATTCCAGCACGTTATCTAAATTGACTCCTGGAAAACAGTGTCCAGAATGTGTTAAAGCAAAATAAGAAAATGCTGCTAAACTCTCTTAAATGGCAGTTGTGGAGCCAGCGGCCGATGGTGCTGAGTATATTCAGCTTGACTTATCTTTGAAATTATCACTGTTGAAGAACAGTGTGTGTAGCATAACACCACTGGTTCAGAAGAATGGATTCTCTGGGCTTGTCCAGTCTGTAAGTATATGTGCTTGAATATTTATCTACTTAGTTATTATGACAACAGGAAGGCAGATATATTTTGTTAATTCTCTTTGGCTATATGTCTATTTTCAGTCCTTTCGTTTCAATTTTGTTTTAAGAACTCGAATTGTATTCTAAGTCCGTTTGCAGCTGCACTAAAGGTTTTATTAATACATGAATTGTTCAGTGTGTCTTTGGACCAGAGCGATGCGGGCTATTATCGAACACAGTCATAATCACAGCTAGTGGTTCCAAAAAATCTTTCTGGTTATATCACAGTATATCAGGAGCGTCCAATGCATGAGGACAAATTCTTCATGATTAGTGCTCACTTTAACTAACCATCTCCTCTGCACACCCGCTGCAAAGCCAGCAGTGTGAGACAGACAGACAGAATTCCCAAATGAACCAGCCTTCCCATAGAAATATCTACAGTGACCAAGAAACTCTGCTCCAGAGATGTTATGTTTTAAAATGCATTAATCAGGTCAATGAGCATCCCACCACCCCCCTCCCCCATGCTTAGGAGAACAGGCAGCTCCGAGTCGGAGCAGGCTGGCTGTCTTGCTTCATGTACAAACATCTAAATGAAACATGGTGCGTTCAATCGGCCCTGGATTCTCAAAGGAATTTGGTTCCGTCTTTCTACTTTAAACACAGTGAAGTTCATGTGAAGACTAGTCTCGATATTGAGGGACTCGACTCAAAATAAACACTGGTGATTGTATTCGAATACACAGCTCCATCAACAGAGGGCTTCAATTAAGGTAAGTGCCTCTCATCTGGATGCCTGCATTTCAGAGGTTTCGTGCAGAAGTACTGTTAGACTAGAAGGCTGGAGTTGACGTTTTGCTTTGTTGTATTGCATCGTGGTGTTTTGCGTTTGTTCTGCAATGGTCCAACAGCATTTTGTCTTTGCAGTTCAGATTCTATAGATAGATGAACATGCTCTACCTTCACAAACAGGCTATTGTTTGATATTCTGTTGAAAACAGAATATTTTCTTTCTGTTGACCAATCAAGCAATTTATTCTCTTCTGTACAGCTGCTGTTTTTTTTTTGATGTTCTTTGAATGCATTAAGCCATTGTTTCTTGTTGAATTAGGGTTAGCACTTTGGAAAATGTTACTGAAATATTTTGACACAGTCTTAGGTGTGGCTATCTGCCTAGTTAGGACTGAACTGCAAAGACTGTGCACTCACTCCATAACAGATAGAACTCTCTACCAACGGGCATGAGAAGAAGATGGTACATGCCAATGATATGGATGGTTCACAACTTATTGATAAACTCCCCTTTTTTAAAAATGACATTTTGAAAACAAAACTCTTGAAAAATTTCCCAGAAAAAGAACCTATAAAACTTGTGAATGACACATCCTGGTTCGACATGTCTTGTATACTTCAAAATGGAGGTCCAGCACAACCAGCAATTGTACTTCCAAGTCTTTGTTGTTGGGTTTTAGTTCATCTCTATTATTAATATTTACAGAATCTTAGTCTTAAACAGGAGGTAGCACCTTAGTGATGGTCAGTTCAACCTATCTCAGGTTAGGTGTGTGATTACTCATATCTCTCTCTGGTGAATTCTTTTGCCTATTTCTCAGCTTTCTTATATCTACTGAGAAAATAATCTTAAGATGTAACTTAGGAGGCAGTTACAAATCTGTTAATCATTTGAGGAGTTTAGAAGACAGCTTATAAAAGCTTCTCAACTTGGAGATGCTGGTGTTGGACTGGGGTGTACAAAGTTAAAAATCACACAACACCAGGTTATAGTCCAACAGGTTTAATTGGAAGCACTAGCTTTCGGAGAGCTGTTCTTCCATTAGGTGGAATCACCTGATGGAAAAGTGGTGCTCTGAAAGTGCTTCCAGATAAACCTGTTGGACTATAACCTGGTGTTGTGTGATTTTTTTAACTCTCAATAGGCAGATTGGGTTATACCGTTTCGTAAACGTACTCAATTTTGTTTCAGCTTTCTGACTTGCTTGATGTTGTTTTATCTGATGCAACATTGATCACCTCCCATAATTTTTATTGATGTTAATCAAGGCAGAATGGGAAACATTCAACAAGCCTGAGGAATAACCTTAAAATAAAGCTGTTTTTCTTTGATATATTAAGTACAGTAAATGTCTAATAAAGAGTTGTAAAACATGAATTTGATCCACAAAGGGTTAAATGACATGCCCAATCAAAAGACCTTTCATTGCTAAAGAGCAGAATTTGATCCTTACCTGCAGCCCTTCCATTTGCCGGTCTTGGAGCTGACAGAAAGAATTATTATAACGTGGACCTACCGTTGAAATAAACTATTGCCACGAGCCTGTTTGGTCACCCGGATGCAATGTTGTATGTGCCAATGAATCTACTGAATGCATCCATTTATGGCATGTTGCCAGTTGAGTGGGATAATGTTGTGTCGGAAGATAATAAAGCCAGTTTACTTTGGAGATGATGCACTGGCTTGCAGTTGGTAGCATTTCACTGCTTTTTGAGATTTGCCCTCTCAAGCTAAACTTACGTTGTATAAAAAAAGATGTAGAAGTCATTACTGACAGATGAATTGCTAATATAGAAAGTCAATTGGTAACAACTCAATCTTGACAGGACAGTTCCTTTGACTCTCTCACAAGTACCTTTTATTATTTATAATAGAGTAAACTCTCACTTTAACAATGCCTGGGAAAGAGCCAAGTACTGCATTATGACGAAGGAACCATTGTAAGTGATTTATCATTAAATTTCTTCCCTTTACAATACAAATCACTATTCCCACTTAGTCAAAAGACAAAGTTTATCTTGTATGATCTGATAAATTTTCTCCTATCAAAGTAATGAACTTGTCAAAAAAAACAGATGTCTCTTTTCCACAATGAAGGCTGTTCTTGGTTTTCATTTTTTTAAAAATGAAGCCTTTGGTCAGATCTGAGACATAAAGAGACAGAACAGTGCATGTTTTGCTGTAATTTAACCTTTACTGCCCTGCATCTCTCGCTGCTAAACAAAACAATAAAAGGTTAAAAGAAAAATCACTGCCCGAATCTTGAATTTATTTTGTGGTTAGTCTTCCCTCAGGACAGTTTCCCACAAGCAATACAAAGTCAAATATTAAAACAGGCCCACCTGCCATTTTGCCAGCCAAACATCAGCCAATGAAGATGGATACAATCTACAAAGCAAGACTCTTAAACTCAGTATTCCATAAGATGGTAACATGAAAATGATATAGTCAGTCAATCTACTATCTATAGAAGAAAATAGTTGGAGAAATTTATATGGCTCTGGTAGTGTAGTAAATGGTTAGTAATGCAAAAACGGGGGCAAATGCTCTGTGGACAAGGGTTCAAATCTCATCACACAAGAAGATGGAATTTAAATTCAATCAATAAATCTAGAATTGAAAGCAAGCTTCAGTAATAATGACTATGAAAGCCAGCAACTGTTGTTAAAACCCATCTGATTCACAAAGGAATTTGCCATCCTTACCTGGTCAGTGGGCTTTGAGGGCTAAAGACAATCAATGCATGTACAAGTCAAGAGTGTGATGAAATATTCCCCTACTGCCTGGATGGTGCAGTTCCAAAAATGCTCATGAAGCTTGACACCATCCAAGACTTTTGATTTGATTTATTGTTGTCACATTTACCTGAAAAGTTTTGTTTTGTGAGCAGTACTGGCAGATCATAACATATAAAACATATACATCAGAGGGCGCTTAGCCAGAGCAAGGCATACTAGGTTATGGCTGCAAAGGAGCTGCACAAAACAAGGTCAACATTATTTGAAATTAGAGAGGTCCATTCAACAGTCTAATAACAGCAAGGAAGAAGCTGTTCTTGAACCTGCTGGTGCATGTCTTCAAGCTTGTGTATTTTCTGTCTGAGGTTGGAAGAGAGTTGGATGAGAGGGGTCTTTGATGATGTTGACACCATTACCATGGCAACAAGAAGTGTAAATGGAGTCCATGGAGGAGGGGTTGGCTTCTGTGATGGTCTGGGCTGTGCACATAACCTTCTGTAGTTTCTTACAATCCTGGGCAGAGCAGTTGCCATGCCAGGCCGTTATGCACCCTTTTAGAAGACTTTTAATGGTGCATCTGTAAAAGTTGGTGAGGGTCCTTATAGGCAAGCTGAATTTCCTAAGCCGCCTGAAGAAGAGATATTGTCATGCCTGCTTGACCATTGTGTCTATGTGGGAAGTCCAAGACAAAACAGTCCACTTGAACGGCCACAACCACTCACTCCACCAATGAAACAAGTGACAGCTGACAGACTGAATGACTGGTTTGATATAAAGTAAGAGGCAAGTTTATTAAAAGTTAGTTTAAATGTCTGTCATAAAACAAGGAACAGAAATCAAACATTTATTGAGAGAAATGAGATTTAGTGAGGATTATTGAGATATTTCTACAGAAAAAAAAGACAGGATTGCATATTATATATTATAGACTACAATATACTTAGAACAGATAAAGAGCAAAATGGGGATCAAGTGACTTTACTTACTCTGGATAACATAATGGCAGTAGAGGAAAAAGCAACACAGCTGTCAACAAACCAGAATAGAATCCATTTGGAGACATGTGAAACATAACAAAGGATCCATCACACTAATAGGTTCAGGCTATGCATAACCTAATAGTGAAAGTGGAAATCTGCAGTGATTAGACACTGGGACAAGAAGCTAATACTCTGAGGAGGGAGGCAAAACAGACAAAGGAATGCAGCCCCAACAATTTGTATGGATTTCTTTCTAACCCAATGTGAAAGAAATTATAAAAATAATATCTGTTGTAGGAATGACTAATGGAGAATGTAGCAAAGTAAAATGATGTAAAGGCACTGAAACATGAAGGAAGAATGATCACAATATAATATAGTCACTTTAGACAAGGACATGCCTGTGACAGAATCTTAGTGGATTGGAAAGAAGCTGATTTTGAGGGGAGGAGAATAATACCTGGGGACAAAAGAAAAGAGTGACAATACTAGAAAACCGAGGGTGGAATTTTATAGGGATCTGACCAATGTGGTTACATCAGACATTGTGACTAAATCAGTGAAAAACTTGATGAGGCTTTTCTCAATATCAGGATCATCATGCTTCATCATTTATGGTTTTCACAAGCGGCACTGTAAGGCTCTCAGTAGGAATGGTGATTGTGAATTAAAGAGGATTATTGCTTCTTTAAATGCCTTCGTTATGGTCTAGCTTGTCTCGTTAATATTCAGCTTTCTGTTTCATTTGGTAAGTTTGGTAAAACATCAAGATAATTTGATGTGGAAACCAAAGGGGTATTTAGTAAACTCAAGCTCGCCAGTCGCACCAAAAAACCTTTACGTTGGATACTTGATGTCAAGATCCCAGGACTCACTCCATGGCCACTGGTCATGTGCATCCCTATATCCTCAGACATTGCATCCAACACATGCCCAACCTCAAATATCCCTCCAATCCACTCATCAGACACTTCTGCACCTCAAATGTTGCTCCTCAGGTTACCCTGGTAACTCTGCATCAAAGACCTTGTGTGCTCAGGGACACCCCCTCACCTGGGTCAGGGAGTGCCCCAGGCTGTATCTCTGGGATCTCCCTCACTGTCAGAGCGCTTCTTCACTCTGAGCTGGTCCCGACGCTCACAGTATCCCTGCCTGGCCTTGCCTTTTTGTGCTTTTGCCCCTCAGCCAGAGATACCAGGCCCACAGTGCTGCTGCCTTGCCCTGCCCTTTAGCACAGACACAAAGCCAGGAAGCCTGTCCTGGCTGTCAGCAGGTCCCAGCCAAGTCAACAGGAATAGCCATCACTCAGGGAGTCCCTGCACTGTAAGGGAGGGGCAGCCTCCGATCCCCGTCCAGGAGCTTGGACACAGTTAGCCAGCTGCTCGGGGTGGTCAGAGTCAGGATGCTCTCCTCGTAAGGAGTGAGGAGCTCAATGTCAGGCAGCTCCCCCCTCCTAACCCTGTCTGGGCTCTTCCTGCCCCATTGGGGGCTGTTCCCCTCCTGGAATGAGAGAGAGGCGGGTATGAATTGAGATGAAAGTGGGGGCACAGCTGTTATTGTCGGTACAGAGTGGGAGTGGGGGGTGAGGGGGTGTCCTGAGTGAGTGGGCAGCACAGAGGGCATGCAGGGTTAGTGGTGTCGGGTGTTGGGGGAGGGTGAGAGTGAGGGGAGGGGAGGATGTTGTAGGTACTAGTGAGAGTGGGAGAGCATGGGCCTTAGTGGGAAGTGGGTACAGTATCAGAGACAGAGGGAGGGGGAGGTATCAGAGAGAAGATGGTGGCACTCACCCTGGGAGAATGGAGAAGGTCATTGACCTTCAGCTTACAGCACTGGGCATATCCCCAGATGCTGAAACAGCACTGACTCAGGGGAGGGGGGTAACATCAGAGCAGGTTGGGCAGGGTCTGGTGTCAGGGTGCCCCCTCCTGGACAGGGTCTGGTGTCGGGGAGCCCCCTCCTGGACAGGGTCTGGTGTCAGGGAGCCCCTTCCTGGACAGGGTCTGGTGTCGGGGAGCCCCTTCCTGGACAGGGTCTGGTGCCATGTTGCCCCCTCCTGGGCAGGGTCTGGTGCCATGTTGCCCCCTCCTGGGCAGGGTCTGGAATCAGGGTTCCCCCCTGCTGGGCAGAGTCTGGTATCATGGTTCCCCCCTGCTGGGCAGGGTCTGGTATCAGGGTCCCCCCCAGCTGGGCAGGGTCTGGTATCAGGGTCCCCCCAGCTGGGCAGGGTGTGGTATCAGGGTCCCCCCAGCTGGGCAGGGTGTGGTATCAGGGTGCCCCCTGCTGGGCAGGGTGTGGTATCAGGGTGCCCCCTGCTGGGCAGGGTGTGGTATCAGGGTGCCCCCTGCTGGGCAGGGTCGTGTCAGGCGCCCACTCCTGGGCAGGGTCTGGTATCAGGGTCTCCCCTGCTGGGTAGGGTCTGGTGCCATGGTGTCCCCTCCTGGGCAGGATCTGGTGTTGGGGTGACCCCTGCTGGGCAGGGTCTGCTTTCAGGGTCCCTCCTGTTGGGCAGGGTCTGGTGTTGGAGGTCCTCCCTTGTTGGTCAGGGTCTGGTGTTGGGTGCCCTCTCCTGGGCAGTGTCTGGCATCGGGGATCCCCCTCCTGGGCAGGGTCTGGTGTCAGGGTCCCCCCTACTGGGCAGGGTGTGGTGCCACAGTGCCCCCTCCTGGGGCAGGGTACGGTGCCCCCTTCTGGGCAGGGTGTAGTGTCAGGATACCGCCTCCTGGGCAGGGTCTGGTGCCGGGGCAGTGACGATTTGCCCCTGATGATTAGCCACTGTCGGTTCTCCACCAACGTTTCTCCACTGGGGTCGTTTGACCTCTGGAGACTATTCACCACCGGAAATATATATATGTACTGATGATTGTTTTCCCTCCCACCTGTTCTTTCATACTTCTCAGTCCCCTTTATTAATACAACTACATACTACATATTGATAAGAAAAAAAAAGAGAGGTAAACTGAATATCATTTTATTGGTTTATATATAAAAATGAGTTACAAACTTTAACCAGAGAAAGGAAATAGATTTTAAAAATCTTCATAATGGCAGTAAAATTTCACGTTAATATTAAACAATGAATTGTTTTAGTTCATTTGATAGTTATGTGCTATTCTTTTAAGATATTCTAAACAATCTCTTTCACCGTATTCAAGAACAATTTTTTTTATTCTATTGTCTGTGTCTCGATTTTTTTTTTAAGCTTTATTCGTAGTGGGTAACCCGCTTATCAGCTATTCCATATATAAATCTCACCCCTTTTGCACTTTCATTTACATTCCAATAAATTTCCATACGGTTGGGTGGTGAGCTCAGAGTTCAAAAGCAATTCTCCGGTGAGCGACTTCAGTGTGATTATTTATGTGATCTTCATCTTTTATTGTTGTCTCATAGACCGACCATATATCATGGGGAAACAAAGGTTTAGATACGCTCGGTGGTCAAAGGGTTAAAGGCTAATCATCATCAGCGAATCTGCTTATTTGCAGAATCGGCTTCAGTGGCCAATGGGTGGTGGCTAAGTGTCCTTGGTGGTCAGAGGGCAGTGGCTAATCGGTGGCGGCGAATCTGCTATAGCGAATGGTCCCATCCTGCTGGTTTCGGGGCGCCCCCTCCTGGGCAGGGTCAGGTGTCTGGGTCCCCTCTGCTGGTCCAGGGGGATGAGCAAGCCCCACCTCAGCACCACCCCATCCAGCAGGAGCTCCATGTCCCTGCTCTCACAGTGGGACGGTGACACCCTCCCCCCGTCTGCGATGTCAGGGCAAAGGTCAAGGACCGTGCAGGGCAGCTCCAGACCACACAACCTGTCTCGGGGGGGTATAACTAGACCCATACAACCTGTCCTGGGAGCACAACACATTTTTAAAGATGGCACAGGTACAAGGGTTACCTGTCTTTTGATGGATAGCCACTGAGTGGCAAGTTGTTTTGAGAATGTTGTGCATTAAGATGAGGCCTGGCGGAATATGATGAAAGCGAGGAATTGGGTAGGTAGTTAATGAGGCAAGTTTAATCCAATACAGCAAGGAAACTTGCTCAGCCTTACAGTGTAAAACCCTTGAAGCAATTTGGACTTGGCCAAAGAAATGTAAGATTCAACTAAATGATGTGGAAAGTGTTTGCCAGAGTGTGGGGAAAATACAATGCTCTGAAAGAAAAGAGCAAACTGAACCTGTGTAGGAGTTCACAGGTGAATAAAGATATTAAAGTGTTCACTTACACTCCTGATGAGCATTGGGAAGAAACGGGTGTTAAATACATAGACAGCAACAAAGTGACAAGAGAAAATACAGAGACAAGTTAAAAATGCAATTAGGAAGCCAAGATGGAATTATGCAATGAAATTATCAAGCAACAAAAGAATAAAACTTTTTTTTGATATATCAATTAAAAAGATGGCTGCGTATGAATAAGACCAATCGGGGATAGACAAGCTAATGCTACAGGTTATGAGAGAGGAAGTTCAGAAATTTAAAATCATTATGTCAGTATTTACCAAGGAGCTAGAACAAGGAGACATTATTGAATGATGGGATGAACAATGTAATCAGTTTATTTAAAATGATGGAAATGAGATATGTTGAATAAACTTAATGTCATAGACTTGTGGATGTCTACAGTGTAGAACAAGGGTCTTCAGCTCATTGAATTCCCTGTTCTCATCCCATTTTCCAACAACAAACTTAAACAGGATAAAGATCCTGATCCTGATGGATTGCTTCTGTGTATAAGTGTCCCAGGATTAGTTGGCAGAAGCATTATAGCATATTTTTAAAAATTCATTGGAAAACATATTTTTCCATAAGATTGGCAGACAATTCATGTAATCCTTAATTTAATAAACAGCATTCAACATGATAGAAAGTTGTAAACCAGTTTAATGTTAGTGGGATGAACAATAAAATAGACAACAGATAGAGAATAGATATCTCACATGAGAAATATGAAAGTAAGTAGTCAGCCTGGATTTTAAAAGGAAAAAGTTTGCTTCAGTAACCTTCATGAAATTTTTGAAGAGGTAACCAAGCGAGACCAGATATTGGTAACACAGTCATTTATCTACATTCTCTAAAGGCCTCTGAGAAAGTGCACCAGAGACTAATGAATAAGGTCAGAGGCTGTGGAATTAGTGGCAGAATGGATTGTGAACTGCTTCAAGACAGTATTCAGTGAATGGGAAGGAAGAGTAGTTATTAAGAGTGACATAAAGGATCAGTTCTGGGGTCAGTGCTATTCACCATTTTACATTAAACATTTTGACTTCAGAATCAAACCACAAGTTCTAAATTGGTGGATGACACTAAATTGAGGAGATAGTCAATACTGAGGAGGCGGCAAAAAAAAAATTGCACAAGTACATTAATTAAAGTGTCGAAATTACCTAAAACAAGGAAATCATGCCCAGGGGAATCGCTGGGAGCTTGCCCACAAATTCATATTAAGCCGAGTTTTGAAATAGCTGAAGAAATCCCAATGTGACTTAAATTGCCTACAAGCACACACTGTCAAATAAGAACTGAAGGAACTGAGGATGCTGTAAATCAGAAAAAACAAATTGCTGGAAAGATCACTCGACCAGAGTTAGTGATTTCTTTCCACAGATGCTGCCAGACCAACTGAGCTTTTCCAGTGACTTTTGTTTTTATTGCACACTATGTCAAGGCAAGTCCAAACAAAAACAGTGACACAGGAAAGATGTGAAAAAAATGTTGTGCAGTGAAGGTATTGATAAGGGTTGCAAGTTCACTTCAAAAATGTTTAGTAACTTTATTTTTCTGCTGAGCGTGTTGTCTTCACATAAATTAGTCATGTAGTCAAGGTCGTCAACGTCAAACATCTTGGCTTGTTGTAACTTGCTTCAAGGCCCACCATGACACATTTCATCTTCAAACATTAAAGAGTGCCCTGATAATAAGATAACAAAGCTGGCCTGTTTCATCTGTACCAGAAATATCATCTCATGCACACTCATCCAGGAAATGGATGAAACTATTTTGCAGCTTTCATGTTGCCTCATCCAACATTTTGTGATTCTGCATGGCCTAACTTCACTCCAGTTAGTTAAAGTGGTCACATGATAAGCATTCTTGCATTATGCTAACCAGGAGCTCACAGCCAGGAACATTAGCTATCACGGCCATCCTACTGTTGGACTTCCCATCCTGTGGGCAGGAATGACTGACAACTTCACCACATCTGAAGTTATCCAATTCATCTGATTCATTGCAATTTCACTGCAAATGGTAACTAAAGTTCACCACAGACAAATGTGAGGTTCTGCACTTTGACAGGAAGACTGGGTAAGTAATTTGTTACTGGGAGTGTGCAAGACTAGGTAAGAAGAAGTACAAAGGGAGTATTGAGTGCAAATGCATTAATCACTCAAAGTTGCACCACATTTCATCAAGGCAGTAAAGTAATTGCTTCATGTTGGTAATTTTAGAAGGATAGAATTGAAGTGTGGGAAAATTATACTGCAGCTTCATCAAACCTTAGCTGGATCACTTTTAGGAACTCTGCAGTTCTGGTCACCATGCTATCAACAAGATGTTGAAAGGAATGTATCAATTTAGGGGAATATTCAGCAAAACCTGGCTGTCCTCATGCACTAATCACTGCAATGGAGACAGACAGGTACAGCAGGCAGAAAAGAAGGCAAATCACATATTGGCCTTCATAGTGAGAAAACTCAACTACGGGAACAAAGATGTCTTTTTTTAAATTAGATTCCCTACAGTGTGGAAACAGGCACTTCAGCCCAACCAGTCCACACCAACCCTCTGAAGAGGGACCCCACCCAGACCCAATTCCTTCTGACTAATGCACCTAGCACTACAGGCAATGTAGCATGGCCAATTCACCCTGACCTGCACATCATTGGACTGTGGGAGGAAACCCATGCAGACACAGGGAGAATGTACAAGCTCCACACAAACAGTTACCCAAGGCTGGAATCGAACCTAGGACCCTGGTACTGTGAGGTAACAGTGCTAACCACCGAGCCACTGTGCCACCCCAATGCTATCTTGCAGCATTGATGAGGCCACACCTGGAGTAATATGTGCAGTTTTGATCTCCATATTGGACGAAGGATGCTGTTGCTACAGAAGGCACACAGGGAAGATTTTCCAAGTTAATTCCTGAGATGGCAGGATTGGTGCATGAAAAGAGATTGAGTCACTTACGATTATATTCCCTGGAGTTTAGAAGAATGGGGGGGGGGGGGGGGGGAAAGGGGGAAGGTGGCAGGCGGGAATCTCATGGAAATCGTTAAAATTCTAACAGGACTAGACAGGTTAGGTACAGGAATGATGTATCCGATGGTGGGGGAGGCGAGAACTAAGATCATGGATTAAAGATGATGGGTAAACCTTTTCAGACTGAGATGTGGAGAAATGTCTTCAACCAAAGAGTGGTGAGCCTGTTGAATTCACTGTCACAGAAAATGGTTGAGTCCAAACATTGAGTATTTTAAAGAAGAAGGTAGATATCACTCTTGTGGCTAAAGAGATCAAGGGAGGGTGGGATGAGAGCATTGAGCTCAATGATCAGCTGTGATCATATTGAATGGCAGAGCAGACTTGAGGGGCCGAATGGCCTACTCCTGCTCTTTTCTTCTTTTGCTCTATGGGAATGTATGATGGTAGAGGGGTATTGCCTCAGCACTAGAAATCCTGAAACACTCAGGGGATACAGGGATGGTTCAAATCTCACCAACAGCAACTGTGGACATTTTATTTGACTGAATGGTGAAGCAGGCTAGAAAGGCTGAATGGCCTACTGTTGCTCCTAGTTTATAGGTTATCATGATGACAGCAGGAAAGTGTTGATGTCGGGAAAGGAGCATCAAGGCTGAATCTCTTGTTGAAAAAGAAAGTAGCTCAGAGGTAATCTAGTGGTGGCCTTTCAATTTATGAATGGCCTTGGTGGAGGATAAGAATATTTTCTTTTCTTGGGGAAAGCATAACTGGAGACCATGAAAGATAGTCACCAAGAAATCAAATAGGGAATTCAGGAGAAACAAACGTGGAACTTGCAATCACAGGGAGATCTCAAAGCGGATAGTGCGCTACTTTGGAAATAGGAGAGAGAAAGCAATAACTGTTATAATGGTACATTAGGATAAGGGAAAATGGGACAGAGTTCAAGTGGAGAATCAACAGCAGCATGGACTATTTAGGCAGAATGACCTGTCTCTGTGGTGTATATCTTGTGTAATTCTATGAGGTCTGTCTTGGAACATTGCTTTTCACTTTATTTGGGAATAGCTCAGTGACAAGTGTTTTAAATTATTGATAGCACAGAGTTGTACAGCCAGGTGTTGTTTATAAAGGAGATTGTTAGAATTTTACAGGGTTCTGAACTAATTAAGTGTGTAGGATGAGGAATAACAGGTGGATTTGAATATTGGTAGTGTATGATAATGCGAGACGGAAGAGCAGACATCAATGTTCAGTTCTTGCCAAGAGCATCTCCATTAGTAATGGCAGAAAATGAAAGGAATTGAGTGTGATTATTGATCAATCACAGGATGTTTTTGTGGGTTACTAAGAAAGCTAATCAAGTTCGAGGATGGCGCCCTTAAGATTTGATTGCAAATCAAAACACATTATTTTAACCTCCAACAGATGTTTGTGCAGGTTTCATATGAAATAAGTTGGGTTGCTTTCAGTACCTTATGAACCAGAAGGCGGCTGGTGTGTTGGAAGGAAGGAGTTGACAGCAAAACGAACAGAGAAAGTTAAGTGTTTTGTGGTCCACGTTATGAGGACAAACTTACAGAACTAAATCTGATTGATCAGAGAGCAATGGTTCAGAATTCAGATCCTTAAAGGGGCGAGAGCTACAGACAGTGCTGAATTTATCACTTAACCCTCAGTAGAAAATGCTATTCAATTCATAACATGCCAAACTTCTTCAAGAGTAGGGGAGAAAGAGCATGTAGAGGAGCAGAGTAAATGGGACAATGGGGTTAATTGGGAGTGCAGAGAGAAGGAGGGGACACAAGGCAGGAGATGTGGGGAGAGAGGAAGGGGAGGAACACAGGTAAGAACTGTTTTCTGGGGAACAGGTTGGGTTAGTAGTGGTAGCAGATGAGAACTGGTGCAGGGTGAAGGAGTGGCAAGCTGAGGAAGAGGCAAGAGGGAGAATGGAGGAGTGAGTTGTGGGACGAATAGAGGGTTAAGTAGTGGGGGGTGGGGAAGGGAAAAGAAACATTGGTGAGAAAGAGGAAATAGAAGTTTTTGTTAATCAGCTACTGGAGGATGACTGGGGGCAAGGTTCTACTAACCAATGTTTGGGAGAAGATTTCCCTTAGGCATCTGTTGATGAAAGTCAACAGAACGAGGACATGCCACAACCCAAAGGACTAGCCACACTACCATACATCAGGAGCATTTCCGAACTGACAGCCAGACTACTGCGACCACTAGGACTCATAACAGCACACAAACCAACAGCCACACTCAGACAACAACTCACCAGAACGAAGGACCCGATACCCAGCATGAGCAAAACCAATGTAATGTACAAAATCCCATGCAAGAACTGCTCAAAACACTACATAGGACAAACAGGAAGACAGCTAATGATCCGCATCCATGAACACCAACTAGCCATGAAACGACACGACCAGCTATCCTTAGTATCCACACACGCAGATGACAAGCGACATGAATTCGACTGGGACAACGCTACTATTATAGGACAAGCCAAACAGAGAACAGCCAGGGAATTCCTAGAGGCATGGCACTCATCCACAGATTCTATCAACAAACACATCGACCTGGACCCAATATACCGGCCACTGCAGCGGACAGCTGGAACTGACAACTGGAAGCGGCAGAGACAAATCACTATAAAAGCCGGAGGAAACATCACAGAAGCGCTTCACAGGAGGCTCCCAAGCACTGAAGATGTCACCTAGACAGGGGACGAAACGTTTGCAACACAAATTCCCAGCTTGGCGAACAGAACCACATCTACTAACCAATGTCTATGTTAATAGTTTATGTAGTTGTTTAGTAAATTGGAAGGTAATGCACAGGACCTTCCCAGATTGTTACCCTTAAGGCATCAAAAGTTCAGGGCAATGAGAAAGGATTTTAAGGCATTGTGCATTCAAATTAACAGGTCTTATGGTTAATAGGCTAAAAATACATAGTCAATTCGATAATCTTGACCAGACCTCAAACTTACTTATTTCTTGCCGTGGATTATTTTTGCAACTCCGAAACTTTTCTACCATGTTGACATTGAACCTATTACACAGCTCCATTCAAACATTCACTGGTAGATTATCGTCTCAATACACCTGTAAAAATGATCAAATGCTAAGAAAATTAGGGAATAAATAAATCTCACCAATCATGCTTGTGGACAAAAAGAAGCTGTATTTAATTCAACCACAAAAAAATCTGCTACCTTTAAATGTAATTACAGCCATGCAACAGCCATATCTACAGGCCTTCAGCTTGTGAACACTGCAGCAAGCACCATGTACTGCAGTGTGCTTTCAGCTTGAATATTACAGTCAACTTTATTACATGATCATCTGTGTTGAACCATCTCCACCTCCAAGAACCAGGCTTGCTGCAGTATAATAAAGAGATGATAAAATTCAGTCTACTTCCAGTAAAAGTAAGTTACCACTGACAAATTCTCTAACTCAGAATTAGATCTTCTGCTGTTTAAAAATCACTTCATCTTCATGTTTCCTATTTCACAATGTAATCTTAATTCTCTAATTGAACTGATGATTTATTTCTTACAGCTCCATACAGTATGATTTCTTGTATGGGTGAGAGTTGAAACCAGAGTTTCATGTGTGTTGGCTTTCCTTCTTCTAACTGCATCAACGTTGCCTTGACATTTCCAACAAAAATCAAAAGAACTGTTGATGCTGTAAATCAGAAACGAAGACAGAAATTGCTAGAAAATCTCAGCAGGTCCAGCAGCATCTGTGGAGAGAAATCAGAGTGAACATTTCAGGTCCAGTGACCCTTCCTCAGAACATAGCCATTTTCAACTTGATTTCAATTTTTCTCTCTTTTGGACCCACAATCGTCCAGGATTTCTACAATCCTCCAGTTCTGGCCTCTCCCTGATTTTATTTGCTTCACCATCGGTAGCCATTTGTTCAGCTGCCAGGCCCCTCAGCTCCGCAATTTCCTTCATATCACTCTGACATTTTCTCCTCATAACTATTACGGTAAATGGAAACCATCAATATTCAACTTCCATCATCCAATTTTAAAATCTGTATCATTCATGGATTAAAGTGATCTTTAAAAGAAGACAAGTATGAATGGAGAATGAATGCAATAATTACCCAACCATAGATGGATGCAATTCCAGGGAACCTAAACAAGGTATATTGAACCAGCTCCATGACAATTATTATTTCATCCAAGTACAGTGAAACCAAATAAACATGTCAGTGCTATGAAATTTATATCCTGTTTATTTAAAACTTGCATGATAATTTTGCCTATCGAGATGTGAAATGTTACCTGTGAATTCTTCATTTTGCAAAGACAATGGATCTTGATCCAGCAATGCACACCTGAACCATATTTCAGAAGCTTTCTTGGCAGAGCAGAGATAGAGGAAAGTGGGTTGCTACCAGCAGAACCTGGAAGACTTACGTTCTTTCTCTACATTTTTATTTTCCAGTGCTTTGCCATCTCTTGGAAGTAGTATGTGGTTAAGCAACAACTTGGGAAAATAACCATCCATTGAGAATTTCAGGATGCTTTAAATGTCATGGCTGCCAAGGAAAAAGCAGGCAAAATCTAATCAATCAAAATGTCAATTTTTACACTCAACTCCAAGAACCCGAGAGACTCAAATTGCATTTGCTTTTATCTATTCATAATTATCAGACACACGGTTTTATTTTTACACTTATCGAGGAGAAAGTGAGGACTGCAGATGCTGGAGATCAGAGCTGAAAATGTGTTGCTGGAAAAGCGCAGCAGGTCAGGCAGCATCCAAGGAGCAGGAGAATCGACGTTTCAGGCATCAGCCTGAAGAAGGGCTGATGCCCGAAATGTCGATTCTCCTGCTCCTTGGATGCTGCCTGACCTGCTGCGCTTTTCCAACAACACATTTTCAGCTTTTTACACTTATCACCTGTATTTGTGTAGGTGTTTGATGTTACAGTTTAATTGGTTTTGTTTGAGTAGGAGCTGACTAAGTTCTTCTTCCTTTCATTAAGGATAGGTTTAGATTTGCCCCCGCTTAATCCAATCCACTCAATGAAGTTGCAACTAGTGTGATAGCTGCATGCAAAAAGAAATTGCAACTAACCTGATCAATAAAAGAGGGGAAATTAAATAATTTCCCCCAGGCCATAACATCCTTCAACATGGTCAAAGGTAAGCTTGTTAAAAAAAAATTGGTCATTTGCGCCATGAACACCTTACATGGCTTGGAAACTTCGAGACTAATACAAGTTCAACGTAATTAGGGAGAGTCAACATGGTTTAATGAAAGGGGAAGCATGTTTAGCTAATTAATTGAAGGCATTTGAGGAAGTAACATAGGCATGAATGAATGAATGAATGAATGATTTTTTATTGTCACGTTTATGTTAGTGAGAAAAATCAGTAAAAAAAAGTGAAAAGCTTTTCCACTGTCACCACAATGCAGTGTCATTTTGAATAGTTTCAAAAATAATAAAAATGGTAGAAAGACATAGCTTAAAGGGAGTCTATCAGTCCTGAGCTGTCTCATCATCAACGAACACCTTCAGTGCCATTTCTCCTCCACCGCCTCACTGCCATCTACACTGGAAACAACCAACATTGAAGTCACCATTCTTCAGGCGCCATCTTTTACCGCCAGGCTGATTCTCCCTGCCACCACCTCACCACCAGAACCACCAACATAAGAGTCATGTCTCTCACCCTGGGCCCACCTCCTCCATGTCACTGTGATGGCCCTTCCACCACGCCCTCACCACCACCACCACCACCACCAGATCTAACCAAAGACACAGTCATTGATCCTCAGGCACCACCTTTCACCGCTAGTCCCTCTCACTAAAGTCTCTTCCGCTGATGTAGCAGCCGCCAGTTCCCATGCCAGGTCCTCTGCCCATTCCAGAAACGTGAGCAGGGGCTCGCTCATCAAGAAATCGGTGCTGGGCCCACTTGAATCCACGCTGGGATTCCTGACTCTGCAGATACTGACTGAGCTCAGGGCAAGAGGCAAGTAAAAGGAGAGAAGGAAAGGAAAACAGGAAAAAGAGAAAAAGAAAGAAAAGTAACCTGAACAGGTGAACCTGTGGATAAAGGGGAACCAGTAAAAGGTACAAGTCTTTGATTTCTAGAACATACTTGATAAGGAATTGCATCAAACATTACAGAAAAAAATCTATTAGCATGAAGAGAAGACTAGCTAACGAGAAAAGGAAAGACTTAAGTTAGTTTTCTTCATTGCATCTTATCAATGTGTGTCATGTGACACAGGTTCAACATTTACATGAAGAATTGAAAGTACTATTACTTAATTTATTGACAACACAAAGATATGTCCAAAAATAAGTTGGAGGAGGACATAAGGGAGAGAGATACACAAGTTAAATACATGGCCAAAGATTTGGCAAATGCACTGAAATGTGGAAGAAAGTGTGAAATTGTCTAGTTTCACAGGAAGAATATAAAGGAATCAGAATGTCTTGATGCTGAGAACTACACAGTGCTCTGAGACATGAGGGAGGAGCTGGTCAGGGGTGATTGGAAGGGAAGAGTCAAAAAGTGTGGCACTGGGAAAGCACAGCAGGTCAGGCAGCATCTGAGGAGCAGGAGAGTCGATGTTTTGGGCATAAACCCATCATCTAGTGATTGGAAGGGGAGCCTAGCAGGGAAGGCAATGGAGCAGCAATGGCAGGAATTTCTGGGGATAACTCGGGTGGCACAGAAATTCATCCCAAGGATGAAGAAATACACCAAGTGGAGGATATGGTAACCATGGCTGAAGTCAAGGACAGCATGAAAGCAAAATTAGAATCAGAATGTGATGAAGATAAGAAGCCAGAGGATTGGGAAGCCTCATTGAGGATTGGGGGAAGAGAATGAAATATTAGGATAAGGTAGCTAGTAATCTTGAAGAAGGCTGCAAGAGTATTTTTTAGATATCTCGCACACATACACACAGATACCTGCATACGCACACAATGAGACATGCACGCACAGAAACACACACGCGCACATGTACGTAGCGAAGGAAGTAATAGAATACCAGGGGAAAAATAAACTTTATTCAATGGATATTCTTGAAGCCTGTAGAATAAAGTATAAAATGGTGCAAAGTCCCAATGCTGTGATGTTTTGGAATGTGTGGTCAAGTCACTAATTACATTTGCTTATCTTTGGAGTCACAGCTTACATTGGAAATATTGTGTTGGGTCATCCATTTAAGACAGAGATCTCAAAGAAAAACAAAAAAGGTGGTGAGTGTTTGGATCTCTCTGCGGAGAAGTGGTGGAAACAGAATCTTTACATGATTTTAAGACAGAGGTAGATAGGTTCCTGAGAAGCAGGAGGTGATTGATGATTGGGGATAGGCAGAACGTAGTTCTGTCAGTGATAGAACTTTGGAATCACTGAGTTGGTATGGTGCAGATTGAGCCCATTCAGCCAATCCTGCCTTCACTAGTTCTTTAACCAAGCATCACCACCTAGTCCATACTTTATTCCTCAAATAATTGCACACTATTTCTATCCAAATAACTATCCAATGTGACATGGTGGCTCAGTGGTTAGCACTGCTACCTCACAGCACCAGGGTCCCAGGTTCAATTCCAACCTGGGGCAACTGTCTGTATGGAGTTTGCGCATTCTCCCAGTGTCTGTGTGGGTTTCCTCCCACAGTCCAAAGATGTGCCGGTCAGGTGAATTAGCCATGCTAACTTGCCCAAAGGTTAGGTGCGTTAGTCAGAGGGAAGTGGGTCTGGGTGGGTTACTCTTCGGAGGGTCAGTGTGGACTTGTTGGGCCAAAGGGCCTGTTTCCACGCTGTAGGTAATTTAATCTAAAAACTATCCAGCATCCTGTTTGAACTGCTTCCGTCGTATTCCAGACCCTAACTACTTACGCTATGAAAAGCTTTTTCTTGCTTCATTTTTTCTTCTTATTGAATGACCAAGCTGACTCAAGGGATTCAGCTGCCTATGCCTGCTAGTTAATTTCTTTGTTTGAATTGTTATTGTTAGACAATGGGATGCTGCCTTTGTAACCCACCTTTCAGAGCTGTCAGCTCAGTCCAATTTTAATTTGCTTATGTCTCAAACTCTTGCAGTTCAGTCACAGTGCAAGTCATCTTTACTTCAGACCTAGATATGTCTCAGGGTGAGGTGGAGATAGGCTGAATTGAGGTTTAAATGGCTGTTAATTGAAGAGGAACAATGTGCTTGGTTGCATGGAAAAAGCAATGACAGTGAGTGAGGTGGTCATTTGGAAAGCCCGTGTGAACACAATGAGCCAAATCACTTCTTCATTACAACAATTCTGGGGTTTGGAGAGAAATACGAACCTCCTTTTAGAAGCAGACGAACAATGCAATGCACAAAAAAAGATCATTACATTGTTTTCATACAGACAATATTCTCCTGTGTTGTCGTCACTGCTATCTGAACATGCTAGTGATTAATAGCTCTGGCTGAGATCATTGTACTGAAGATAAATGTATCTTTATTTCACTCTGGAAAGTAACTGAGTAGGCCTGCATGGCTGCTCGTGCTGGAGTTAGTTAAATCCTGGCTATCGTTTTGAGTTGCAGTGTTCACCAACTCTGGGGACCTGTGATGTTGCGAGCCAACAGACAGAATTAGATGAGTGAGCAGGTGCATGTCTGTTTGCCAAGGGTACAATGAGAGACACAAACAGGAGCTCAACATGCCACAAACCAGTCAATCATCAGTGTATGGAGGTTTCTGATTTCTGACATCTACGCAAAATGTCAGCCAGGAGTTGCAATTCTTCGGGGAGTGCAGCAATCAAGGCTATTAAGTGGCGAATGGCTCTGATTAAACTCAGCGAGCTAGATTTTCCTTTTTTTTTTGTTCTCCCGGGTTGCTCTCTTTCTCTGGCACTCAGTCTTCCATGTGGAATGTGACATTATCTGGAGTCAGAGCAATGCCAGTGTCTAGTTATCTAGTTATTGCATTGAGGTGGAAGCGGATAGCAGGACACAAACGGTAGCGTTATAAGTTTGTTGCCTGAATTTCTCTAGCAATGGTTATTGAACAACGAAGTATACAATTTCCCATACGCTGCAGCTGTTATTGTTTCATGACTCTGAATCCCACTGGCTTTTATTGATCATCCACTCATTGTTTGTGGGTATCTTTGGCCAGGCCAATTCTCTGGGAACTAAATGACCTTCTTGACTATTTCAAAAGGCTTTGAGCCTGGGCTTGGACTGAGATGTGATTTTGTTGAAACATACAAGATTCTTAGGTGACTTGGCAGGGTAGATGTGGAGAGATTGTTTCCCTTTCTGAGAAAGTCTTGGACCAGAGGGCATTATCTCAGAATAAAAGGGTCACACATTTCGGACAGAGAAGAGGAGGAATTTCTTCTCTCTGAGGATAATGAATCTGTGGCATTCTTTGCTGCAGAGGGCTATCAAGGCGGGGTCATTGAATATATTCCTGGCTGAGACAGATTTTTAAATCAGTAAGGAAATGGAGGGTGTGGGGATAAGGCAGGAAAGTGGAGTTGAGGATTATCAGATCAGCCACAATCTCATGAAATGGCACATCAGACTTGATAGGGTGGATGGTGTACTTCTGTGCCGTATGGTCTTTTGGGCATTGTTGTGGGTCGAGTGTGACATGTATGCCAGGCTGGGTAAAAGCAGCAGATTTCCTTCTCTGCAGGACATTAGTGAACCACATGGGTTTTTACAAAAATCAAGAAAGGTTACACATCACTAATAGACAAGTTTATTTTGCTTCCAAGTTTTTGCTCAATTCAGATTTCATTACCTACCGGGCAAGGGGAGAGGTTGAAAAGGAGCGTCCTTCACGGTAACCTCAGCTAGTGCAGAAATCAAACCCACACTTGTTGGCATCACTCTATATCATAAACAAGTCATCCAGCCAACTGAGCTAACCATTATGTGTGCTTTGTAAAATTGCTCCTATGGAATTTTTACAACATAGTGGGGTGTCAGGCAGGAAAATATCTGCAGCCTATCTGACTGTATAGACCGACTCTGTGTGGCTGTTGCTGAAGTATTTGCTTATTGCGTCTGCTTGTTGCGTCAGAAGGACTGGGGAAGGGAGGGATTGCTTGTAACTGCTGTTTCCTAGCAGGCCAAATTCCTGCAGCTAACTTTCTTCAAGCCTGCTGCGAGACCAAAGACTCAGATTGTTGCCATTTTAATGATAACAAAGCTGCCTTGATAATAGGATCAAAAAGCCAAGGGGCTACGGTGGAATGCCATCAAGCAAGAATCATTATTGGGCTGGGAGAGGTTGTCGACAGGGTAACAATATTGCAAGGTCAAAGGGATGGATTGTATGATGACTTAAAGAAGATGAGGAAGTAAAGAGACAAACTGAAAGATATGCTGATGCTGTAAATCAGAAACAAAACAGAAACTTTTGGAAGAGTTCAGCAGGTCTGGCAGCATCTGTGGAGAGAAATCAGGGTTAACGTTTCGGGTTCAGTGACCCTTCCTCAGAGGAAGTAAAGCGGTTTGGAGAAGTAGCCCCATCAAATTTCTAAGCCTGTTAGTGATTGGGTGGAGTGAGTGGTAGGTGTAGGTGTAGGAGAGATGAGAATTTGATGGAGACGGTGTTTTGAGAAATTTGTGAAGATGAAGAAGTTACAGAAACAGAGGGGAGTGACACTGTAGAGAGATTACAACAGGAGGATGAGCATTTGAAGTTTGAAAGGTTGAGGGACAGAAACCAGAAAGTCAGGACAGGCGTGAAAGTGAGAATGAATTGGTACAGGGCAGGGAATTGCCAGCAGACTGCAGAATAAACTGAACAACATGGAAACTGCTGGATGGGATTTCAATCAAAATATTTGTAATAATATGGGAGTAGAAAATGGGCAAATGTTTGAACAGCAAATGATCACAGGTAGGTAAAGTTATGTGGGTGCACAATAAGCAGTGATGGAGATAGAATGAAATCACTTCCACAGCTGATTACCTTAAGTCATGCTGCTAGTTGTTACTAATGGGCCAATTCCTACAGCATACTCAGCAGAAAAGAATTTCTTTGGCAATTATTCCGACATAACTTCAATCATCCTTAACACAGAGAGAAGGAAAAAGACACACAACTAATGATAGAAGACTCACAGGATAAATGTTCCTTTCTGTAAATGTAAACAGAATGAGACCAAGGCCTTGGACATTTCAGTCTTCCCCATTCTGGACCCTCCATCGTTATTTGGCATGTACAGGTTGCTGCTACATACAACATCCTCCAGCACATTCCAGGCACTCCATCTCCTAAACATAGAAACATAAAAAATATAGAAGCAGGAGTAGGCCACTCAGCCCTTCAACTTGATAATGTCTGATCATCCAACTTAGTTCATTATTCCTGCTTTCTCCACATATTCTTTGATCCCTTTAGCCCCAAGAACGATACCTAACTCTTTCTTGAAAGCAGTCAATGTTTCTGCCTTGACTACTTTCTGTGGCAGATTGTTAAATGCTCATCACTCTCTGGCTAAAGAGATTTCTCCTCATCTCATTCCTACCCTGAATCCTTACACAGTGACCCCCTAGTTCTGGACACCTCTCTCATCAGGAACATCCTCCCTGCATTCATCTGGTCTAGTCAGATTTGAATGTTACAGGTTTCTATAAGAGTCACAACTCATTATTCTAAACTTCAGAGAATATAGTCCTAATGATCCAGATGGACCACTCAAAATAATGAACTTAACGTGGAGTTGCAAAAGATGGAGGAGAATGATTAAAGCATGCTGGGAAATGGGAACTGGTCTTGACTAAAGTGATTGCGGTAATCAAGATGCTGCAGAATCCAGACAGGTTGCAGTTACCAGCAGACAGTTTACAAAAGCCCAAAGGGCTTTTGCCCATAACGTCAATTTTCCTGCTCCTCAGATGCTGCCTGACCTGCTGTGCTTTTCCAGCACCACACTCTTGAATCTAATCTCCAGCATCTGCAGTCCTCACTTTTGTCTGCAAACAAACCTGGTAACTGTAAACCCTACAATACTCGACTGAATCTGGGTTTGAATGGAGTCAACGGAATGTTGACTGGATGATCGGAAATATTGAGGTGTGCATCAGATAGGGAGGTGCCTTACACTCTTATTTGGAGAAGGCTACATGCACCCAGCACCTCCAGTAATGGACACTTAAGGACCACCTTGCCATCATCGTGCCAACACCTGGTTGGATCCGATCAGTCAGGGTGATTGAAACTTAATTGATCCATTGGAAGATACTCCAGACCCTCCCAAAAAAGACACAAAGACTTGAGTATAAGAATCCCTGCAGCACCACCCATAGGAGCGGTAACTCAAGAGCGGTCACTCGAGAATAACTACTGAAAGAGAAGACACCTCTGAAACCATCAAAAGACCAGACAACATCACTATGTGGAGCTTGGCCAAGTTCTAGTGTGGGGAAATATGATCAAAGTTAAGTTAATGCGCAAGATAGATTTGTAGTGTTTATCATTAGTTCATAGTGTATTTGTTCTTTTAATATTAAATGATATGATGCAGAGCTGGGCTGAGGAGTGGCAGATGGAGTTCAACCCTGCCAAGTGTGAGGTTGTCCATTTTGGAAGAACAAATAAGAATGCGGAATACAGGGTTAATGGTAGGGTTCTTGGTCAGGTGGAGGAACAGAGGGATCTTGGGGTCTATGTACATAGATCTTTGAAGGTTGCCACTCAGGTGGATAGAGTTTGTAAGAAGGCCTATGGAGTATTATCGTTCATTAGCAGAGGGATTGAATTCAAGAGTCGTGAGGTGATGTTGCAGCTGTACAGGACTTTGGTTAGGCCACATTTGGAGTATTGTGTGCAGTTCTGGTCGCCTCACTTTAGGAAAGATGTGGAAGCTTTGGAGAGGGTGCAGAGAAGATTTACCAGGATGTTGCCTGGAATGGAGAGTAGGTCGTACGAGGATAGGTTGAGAGTTCTCGGCCTTTTCTCGTTGGAACGGCGAAGGATGAGGGGTGACTTGATAGAGGTTTATAAGATGATCAGAGGAATAGATAGAGTAGACAGTCAGAAACTTTTTCCCCGGGTACAACAGAGTGTGACAAGGGGACATAAATTTAAGGTGAAGGGTGGAAGGTATAGGGGAGATGTCAGGGGTGGGTTCTTTACCCAGAGAGTGGTGGGGGCATGGAATGCGCTGCCCGAGGGAGTGGTAGAGTCAGATTCATTGGCGACCTTTAAGCGGCATTTGGATAGGTACATGGATGGGTGCTTAATCTAGGATAGAAGTGCGGCACAACATCGTGGGCCGAAGGGCCTGTTCTGTGCTGTATTGTTCTATGTTCTATGTTCTATGTTCTATGATGTCAAATAATTGAGTATTACCATTTTCCTATTATGAAGAGCAGATTCACAGTTCTTCCGCTGGATATAAAAGATCAAACACACTGTGTGGCAGGCACAAGTCTCTCTTCGTATATCAGTCTTGCCTGTTTGGGTGGGAGTGAGTCAGTTGTCATTGATTGATGGACAATTGCTACTTTCCTAAGTTTAATTTAATACATTACTTGTCTATAAATTATTGTCATATAGATACATATATCAGAGAGACAATGTTTATACTTTTGGGCTTTGCACCTGAAACAAAGATGTTGCTGTCACTCTCCAGGGAAGCTATTATTGAAATATTTCAAATAGCTACAAATGCCTTGAAAATGTCTTTTCTGACTAGAGCTTTGTTTTCCCTGAAGGTCACTGGAACCTTGGCATTTATTTTATTTTATTAATAGAGCATACCAATCTTAAAAATGGGGAATTTCTTGGTCATCAAGATAATTCCATCTATCTACAGTTGAGATATGTCCACTATAGTGTACCAGAATCATTTCAGGCTCATTTTTGCACTCCTGTAGATCACAAATGAAGATATTGGTGATAACCTCAAGGATCTGGGTATGATTGACTACATTCAGAGTGCAGTGATGGTCACTAACAGTTGCTTTATGCCAGATACAAGATTTCTATTCAAATATTGTCCCCCAGTATCTGTGGAACTCAATTAAACATTGTGCATGTGAATATATAACAACTAGGGTGGGTAGACATGTATAGCCTTCAGCTTCAGTGAGTCATTATTGACAGCGGTTGTCAAATGTACTGATGAACTACAATGTTTTTTTTATCAAAGATTAAAAATGTGACTCATAATCCATCACATAAACCCAGATGTCAACAGGATGTGGAAACATTGAGCTACACAGAACAATATTGCTTTTACAGGAAATATTCAATTTCTTCAAACAGAAGTGGTGGGGATTTAATTTCTTGAGGTCCTTCGTCCTGTAGTGTACAAATAGTGTCCAGAGACAACTCCATTTCATTCATAACAAGTGCTCCCAGTCATCCATCTAAAAGAGATGACAAGATATTAGTTTTCTAATGGAAGGTACTGAAAAGAGTGGCACAGAAGATTGGCAGTTTGGCTAATGAGTGGAAACCTGAGCATCGAGGGAAGAAACTTAATATCCTGATCCCAAATAACCTGTTCATTCCGACAGAGTGCAACACCCTTTATAGAACTCAAATGGTCTGCGATTGACCTTTTCCATGTTGTATAAACAAACATTCAGTCGAACAGATATTTATGCTGCACCCAAGCTTTCCTACTCTCCCTCATCTCAACCCATCAGCACGTCCTTCCATTCCTTTCTCTCTCACCTTTATTGGTCATTAATTTGATAATTTTAGACATTAGTCTCTCAATGATATCTTTGTAATCCCATTTCTTTTTCTATTTTCTTACTGCATGTTGTTTTGTTCACCAATGGAATATTAAGTCTCTCTATATTAAGGTATATTTTCCTCTCTTGCCATTTTGCATTGATTATTTCCTACATAATATGTAGAGGTAAGAAAACATCCAACTGGCTTGTGTCACAGAGACCACCCAGATTTCTATTGTTTTATTCAATCAGATAGAAGAGATTCAGTTCAGTTTTGCGAATCCAAAACTCTGCCTCTTTTAAAAAAGAAAATACTGTAAATGCTAGAAATCTGAAACAAGTGTGGTGAATGCCGGAGAAACTCAACAGGTCTGGCTGCATCTGTGGAGAGAGAAGAACAAAGTAAACGTTTTGAATCTGGTATGACTATACATAAAAATGATTCAGAACGGTTCTCAAGAAGATTCATATAACATTAACTCTGCCCCTTTTTGCTCTTATTTTGAAAGAGGTGCTTTTGTCAGTCTTTTGCCAGCCTGCCATTTTCATTACAGCAACGTGATTAATTCTATTAGTGATCTTGATGCTATATCTACATCTGGGCTCGAAGTTCTAATCAGAACATTGAAAATAACAGATGGTATATTTCCTGCAGGGTTCATGAGGTTGATGGGCTGTTTAGTAAGATGCTGAAATATGATTATTACAGCTGAGTTGCGGATGAACAGTTTAGGTTGCTTAATGCTTGGTATCACAGCATTTCCAAGACAGAACGGCTGTGTTCTTATATGTCTGTAAATCAGGCAGTTTACACAAACAGTTCATCTGTTAAAAGACCTAATGGATGACACCTGAGAACCTGCTCCTGTGGAGAACAGAATCGACTTAAGTGCTTAGACATTATTAGGGTATGGCTCTATCTGATTTCTATCAGCCTGATAGTGAATGTATTTCAGATCTACAATGATTGAAGTAATTCTAATTACAGTTTGTTGAATAATGCACACTTCTTCAAATATGTTCAAAGACCAATAACTGGAGCTGAATTATGAAATAAGAACAGAAAATGCTGGAAATAATCAATGGATCAGCCAGATCTGTGGAGCAAGAAAGAGAGTTACTGTCTCTGATCAATAACCTTCACAACTGGATATCATTGACTGAGCTGAACGAGCCATAACAATACAGTGGCTACAAACAGAACTTACTCTGTTTCCTTCCAGCTGCAGGGGTCTCTGGAGGTCTGTGTATGACAGTGACTTCTTGAACTGGGCGTCAGTGCCACAATCAATGTTAGCAGAACATTGAAGCGCTACATGTCTGCTGCTTTGAGGGAACGTTAGTACCAAGAGTAGGTTAGAGGCTGGGAATACTGCACTGAGTAACTCACTTCTTGTCTCCACAAACACTCCTTCAGCTGCAAGGCACAAGTCTGGGGTGTGATGGAATACTGCCCCATTTCTCCTGGATGGGTGCAGCCTCAACAAGACTCTAGAATCTTGACACCATCCAGGACAAAGCTGTGCACTTAATTGGCACCACATCCACAAGCATTACCCTCCACTACCGACACACAGTAGCGGCAGTGCGTACAAAGTGCACTGCAGAAATTTACCAAAGGTTCTCAGACAGCACCTTCCAAACCCATGTATCTGCTGCCCTTGTCCATCCAGAACGACAAGGGCAGCAGATACACAGAAACACAGCCCACTTGCACATTCTCCTCCAAGCCACTCCCCATCTTGACTTGGAAATACATCAGGGAGGAGAAAGTGAGGACTGCTGGAGATCAGATCTGAAAAATGTGTTGCTGGAAAAGCACAGCAGGTCAGGCAGCATCCAAGGAGCAGGAGAATCGACGTTTTGGACATAAGCCCTTCTTCAGGCTTATGCCCAAAACGTCGATTCTCCTGCTCCTTGGATGCTGCCTGACCTACTGCACTTTTCCAGCAACACATTTTTCAGCTTGGAAATACATCACCATTCCTTTACTGCTACTGAGTCAAAATCCTGGAATTCCCTCGTTACCAGCATTGTGGGTCTACCTGCAATGGTTCAAGAAGGCAGCTCACCTCCACCTACTCAAGGGCAACTAGGGATGAGCAATAAATGCTGGCCCAGCCAGCATTGCCCACATGCTGTGAATAAATAAAAACTCTAACAGGCTGTAATCAAAAGCATTGACAGAGTGTGGTGCGGAGGAAATGAAAGCAGAGACAGAAAGGGTGGGAGACAATCAAGATTAAATGACAAAAGAGGTGATGGTGTAAGATAAAAGGCCTGGGCAATCAATTAAGTAAACTACAGATGGTTCTGTGGAATCATCATTACAATCTGTCATCTGAAAAGCAGGAAAGCGTATCTGCAGAAGATAACTTCAGAATTTGAGGAGTATGAAGTCCCTCAAGTATCTAATGGAAAGATGGGATGCTCTTCCTCGAACTCCTGCTGTTCTCCATCGGAACAGTGTGGGAGGCTGTGAGCGGAAAGGTCAGAGTGCACGGGGATAAAGGATTACAAAGGAGCTGAACAGATACCCGGGGCAACGCTCACAGGCTGAATGGTGAGATTCTGCAAAGCGATGAATGAATCCAAGTTTGGTTTTCCCAACATAAACGAGAGCAAGTAGTGAGTACAGCAGATTTTAAATTGAACCAAGCTCACGTAAAATGCTGTCTCAGCTGGAAGGAGACCTCACCAGCAGGTAAGGAAAAAAAAAGGAGGACAGCATTTGCACTTGCATAGGAAGGTATCACAGCAAAAAGCAGGCGGAACCACTGGAAGGGTATCTTCTGAAATGCTGACCATGCAGGGCAGGAGTGGATCTGTTTGGCTATGGCCTTATGTTGGAGGTGAAACAGATGGTAGATAATGATCAGTTGAATATGGAGCGTACTGGGTGGAAAGTGTGGAACAGGCAAAGCCTGTTTTGGTTCTGGGAGGGTCAGGAAGGGGGATGAGCGCAAAAATGTAATGTCTTCTTACTCCAAGAGGTTTAAAATAATCAGCCAGAACTTCATTGACTGTGGATGTTCTAGCTCTCCACATGGTTGCTGAACTGAGATACCTGACTATGAGGCAGCAATAAACATGACTGTCCATGTACACATTCATACACAGACCCTCTTCCTTTACAACCAACATAACCAGATAGGGTTCTCAACAGAGTCTGTCAGTCATGACTAGGGTTGGGGAAGCAGCCTCAGTTGGCAGGAAAGCACATTGAAAACATAAGTAAACATTTCGTCTTCTGGTTGGAGTGATGGGTCCTGATTACCTTTTATCTGATTCTACTACAGTCTGTATTCATTATAACAAGAACCTTTTTATTTCCAAACATTGTACATGTAGAGCTGTACACTAATTCAGATTGTTTCTTTTATTGGATTGATCCCCTTACTATGACCATGATCCCTCAGACTCACATTGTTAACTATAGATTAGGAAGTCTTACATTGGAAATTCTGAGGGTCAGGATTTACATGCACAGAGGCAGGACTGAATTGGCATAGTCAACATGGCTTTGTCTGTTGGAAATTGTGTCTCCCTAACTTGATTGAGTTATTTAAAGCAGTGACAAAGAAAATTGATGAAGGCAGAGTGAAAGACATTGCCCACATAACCTTCAGCAAGATGTTCAACAAGGTTCCGCATGGTAGACTGGTTAACACAATTAGATTATATGGAATTCAGGGGCAGCTAGCCAACTATATGAAAATTTGGCTTAAAGGTAGGAAACAGAGGGTTGCTTTTCAGACTTGGAGGCCTGTGACCAACAATGTGCCACAAGGATTGGCACTGAAACAACTGCTTTTTGTCATTTATACAAGTGATTTCATTGTGAATGTAGGAGGCATCATTAGTAAGTTTATAGATGACACCAAAAGAGGAGATGCAATGGACAGTCAAGAAGATTATCTGAGGGTACAATGAGACCTTGATCAGATGGGCTGATGGGCCAATGGACTGAGGAGTGGCAGTAAAAGGTGTCATACGAGGTGTTGCTTTTCAGTAAGACAAACAAGGGCAGGACTTGTCCAGTTAATGGTAGGGCTCTGGGGAGGTTGATTAGAGTGGTGCTGGAAAAAGCACAGCAGGTCAGGCAGCATCTGAGGAACAGGAAAATCGATGTTTCAGGCAGGAACCCTTCATCAGGAATGTTGCCAAACAAAGAGACCAAGGAATGTAGATGCATAGTTCCTTGAAAGTAAGTCACAGATAGACAGTTTGGTGAAGAAAGCACTTGACATGCTTGCCTTCATTGGTCAGAACATTGAGTATAGGAGTTGTGATGTTGTGTTGCAGCTGTACAGGACATTGGTGAGCCGCCACTTTTAGAATACTGTGTACAAACCTTGTCATCCTTCTCTGGGAAGGATGTTGTTAGATTAGATTAGATTAGATTACTTATAGTGTGGAAACAGGCCCTTCGGCCCAACAAGTCCACACCGCCCCGCCGAAGCGCAACCCACCCATACCCCTACATCTACCCCTTACCTAACACTAGGGGCAATTTAGCATGGCCAATTCACCTGACCTGCACATCTTTGGACTGTGGGAGGAAACCGGAGCACCCGGAGGAAACCCACGCAGACACGGGGAGAATGTGCAAACTCCACACAGTCAGTCGCCTGAGGCGGGAATTGAGCCCAGGTCTCTGGCGCTGTGCAGCAGCAGTGCTAACCACTGTGCCACCGTGCCGCCCCATGTTGTTAAACGTGAGGGTGCAGAAAAGTTTTACAAGGATATTGCCGAGATTGGAGGGTTTGAATTTTAGGAAGTGGCTGAATAGGCTGAAGCTTTTTTTCCCTAAAACAGTGGAGACTGAGGGGGGAAATTATAGAGGTTACTAAAACCATGAGGGGCATATATAGACTGAATAGTCAAGACCTTTACCCTCAGGTAGGGAGGTCCAAAATTCGAGGGCATAGTTTTGACATAAGAGGGGAAAGATTTAAACAAGACCTGAGGAAATACTTTTTCACACTGTGTGTGCATGGAATGAGCTGCCAGAGGAAGTAGAGGAGGTGGGTATAATTGCAAAATTTAACA
The DNA here is from genome assembly GCF_047496795.1 of Chiloscyllium punctatum. Lineage (NCBI taxonomy): Eukaryota > Metazoa > Chordata > Chondrichthyes > Orectolobiformes > Hemiscylliidae > Chiloscyllium > Chiloscyllium punctatum. The sequence continues at coordinate 5,746,170 of NC_092779.1, read as the reverse complement.
AAAAAAAAGACATCTTGGTGAGTATATGAATAGAAAGGGCTTAGACTGATATGGACCAAATGCTGACAAATGGGACTAGTTTCGATTGGGATGTCTGGTTGGTGCAGATAAGTTGGATTGAAGGGTCTGTTTCTGTGCTATCTAACTCTAATACTCTATTACTACTCATCTTTGTATAACCTTTCTCCCATAACTGACCCATTTATTCTCTTAACAATTTTCCCCCATCACCCTCGAAAATGTCAAACATTACAGGGCTAGTTTATGAAGCAATTTCATGACTCTCCTTCTGCTCTCATTACCATTTGTCTCCGAGGTCGATGGTCTGTTATTCTCTGCCAGCGTGGGTGAATATCTCCTGTGCGTCCATGAAGCTATTGGTGTCTTCTTCTTTCCCCACGGGGTCAGTGCATTATTACCATGTTTATATTAGTTTTATTTTCAAGGATACTAAGATTCTTCTTTTTCTTTTTAATATCCTGTGGCATTTCTACCAAATCTCTCTTTGGCTGTAATTTTCTTCTCAACAGCAGTTCCTTCCTTTTGTCAATCTTACATCTCTACTCTTTGTCTGGCTGAAGAATTGACAAATCTTTTGTTTAACATTCTTAATTTGTTTTTTCTCTTTGGACCTCCTCACCCTGACAGAGTTGTCCTTTGTAAGTCAAGGTGGTAATTTTACAGACCACAATAGAAGCTGGACTCACAATCTTCTCAACAACTCTTTTGGGAACTAATGAATTTGCAATGGTGATGACCTATAAACTCTATTGAGTTAAAGTTAGTCTCTCTACTTTTCTTCAGATGTTTTATTCTAGTTCTGACTCATTTGATTTATCCGTTGCTTGCAGTGATGGTGTGAACTCATTGTATGAATGAACCCAAATGCTTTGGCTAATTCTATAAATTAGTCATTTGCAAATTACGTTCCATGATCACATACAACAATGTCACAAATATTGTCAGTTGTACAGATTAATTTTCATGACTTTACCACCATATCTATCATAATGTTGCCCATTGAAACCAATCCACCTTCAGTAGTACTAAAACAATTTTTGACATTTAACCTCATACAATCATTTTCAGGGTTTTAAACGAAAGAATAATGGTGGTGGTAAAAGTTCTTTCTGTTCCTGATTGTTGATAGCACAACTACCATTTCCTTAGTTAAATGAGTGACCTCTCACCACCAAACTGACTGACTGATATGTGGCTGATATTTTCATATCCTGGGATAATCCAGTTGGAGTTTTCAGTACATATCATCTGAGTGTTATAGATATTATCACACTAACAAATCATTGATAATTGTCAGAGGTTTCCATTGCTCAGTGTATGTATTAAGATGGAATTGTTGTGGATGTTTGGTGGCTATCGATTCTGGCACTAAACAGCAAACATGAAGTCTTTTTGTCATAGCTGCTTTGAGCTTCTTTAATGTTTTGCAATTTTATCTCTGATGCTGTTTAGGGTTTTGTTACCAATAATATATTTGCTTCCATTTCTGATGTAACCTCCAGAACTTTTCATTCAGCCTCTTCAGCTGGTATTCTTGATAAAGTATTTGCTGTTTTTTGACACATGCCTGTACATATTCCACGATTTAGTCATCTCCCATCAAACACAGTCTGAAATGCTGAATGAGCAGTGGCATGTTCACAATTTTGTTTGTATTCAGAAGAGAAACCAGTGACTTGTGATCTGTTCTAATCTTAAACAGTATCCCTAGAACAGTCAGAGATGTCAAATTGATGCCAAAGCTACTTTATAATTGTGGGACACCTTGCCAGTTTCTCTGTTAGAGTACATGAAGCATAATTTATCATTCCATCTTCTGGTCCTGCAGCAATATTTGCACCTATCGATGACACATTCGCCAGATTAACGTTGTGAACTGTGGGTTTTCAACTCATGCTTTGGAAGAGATTCATAATTTTTTTATCCTTATAAAATTGATCAAAATTCCAGCACCGATATTGACCTTGTCTCAATGTGTCTCTCTCTCTCAATGATTTGTTAGTGTCAGATAGATGACGTGTGATTTTCCCCACTTGGTTAACCATCTTCAGGAGTCTTTGTAGCTTGATGTTCCTTTGTTGTGAATTTTTTCTGATCAGATTTGTTTTTTAATTATTGTTGAGTTGTGTGACCTAAGAATTTGATTTCAGGGTTTGCAATTCAGACTTATTTTTGTGCTTAAAAATGTGTTGCTGAAAAAGCGCAGGAGGTCAGGCAGCATCCGAGGAGCAGGAGGATCGACGTTTTGGGCATAAGCCCTTCTTCAGGAATGAGGAGGGTGTGCCAAGCAGGCCAAGATAAAAAGGTAGGGAAGAGGGACTTGGGGGAGGGGCATTGGGAATGCGATAGGTGGAAGGAGGTTAAGGTGAGGGTGATAGGGCGGAGAGGGGGTGGGGGCAGAGAGGTCGGGAAGAAGATTGCAGGTCAAGAAGGCAGTGCTGAGTCTGAGGGTTGGGACTGAGATAAGGTGGGGGGGGGGGGGGGCAGGGGAAATGAGGAAGCTGGAGAAAATCTGCATTCATCCCTTGTGGTTGGAGGGTTCCTAGGCGGAAGATGAGGCGCTCTTCCTCCAGGTGTCGTGTTGCCATGGTCTGGCGACGGAGGCAGCCAAGGACCTGCATGTCCTTGGCGGAGTGGGAGGGGGAGTTAAAGTGTTCAGCCACGGGGCGGTTAGGTTGGTTAGTGCGGCTGTCCCAGAGGTGTTCTCTGAAATGTTCCGCAAGTAGGCGGCCTGTCTCCCCAATGTATAGGAAGCCACATCGGGTGCAGCGGATGCAGTAAATGATGTGTGTGGAGGTGCAGGTGAATTTGTGGCTGATATTGAAGGATCCCTTGGGGCCTGGGAGGGAAGTGTGGGCGCAAGTTTTGCATTTTTTGCGGTTGCAGGGGAAGGTGCCGGGAGTGGAGGTTGGGTTGGTGGGGGGGTGTGGATCTGACAAGGGAGTCGTGGAGGGAGTGGTCTTTCCGGAACGCTGCTAGGGGAGGGGAGGGAAATATATCCCTGGCAGTGGGGTCCGTTTGGAGGTGGCGGAAATGACGAAGGATGATCCGATGTATCTGGAGGTTGGTGGGGTGGTAGGTGAGGCCAGCTGACATCCTGCATTGTTTTCACAACCTCCTTAACTCAATGATCATATCCTCTCCTTTCTTGAATCATGTATTCTAATAATCATTCATTTGGCATATCTTATCCTACTTTTCATGGAGTCTGTTCGTCATTGTGTTTTGGAAAATTTTATGCGCAGATACTATTGTAGAGGGTGCAATGTTGAAGTAAAAATGGCCAAAAGCAAAATCCATTGTTTGTATCTAATTTTAGAAAGGGCGTAGACTTCACCAATATATTATCAACTGGCAGTTACTCATTTTTTAACAGCTCGTCTTGTGAATAATTTCATAGAACAAAGAACAGTACAGCACAGGAATGGGTCCTTTGGCCCACAATGTTATGCTGAACATGACTCCAAAAACTTACACCTTTGGGGTGGCATAGTGGCTCAGTGGTTAGCACTGCTGCCTCACAGCACTAGGGACCTGTGTTCAATCCCAGCCTCAGGCGACTGGCTGTGTTGTTTTCCTCCCACAGTCCAAAGATGTGCAGGCTAGGTGAAGTGGCCATGCTAAATGGCCCATAGTGCAATTTAGACTAGGATTTGTAGACTAGGTGCATTGGTCAGGGGTAAAATGTAGAGTGATAGGGTAGGGAATGGGTCTGGGTGGGTTACTGCTTAGAGAGTTTTTGTGGACTTGTTGGCCAATGGCCTGTTTCCGCACTGTAGGGATTCTGAGTCTTCTTGTTCCATATCCCTTCATACCTTGCACATCCATGTGCTTATTTAAAAGTCCTTTAAATGCCCTCTATTGTAGTTGCCTCCATCACCACCCCTGGCAGTGCGATCCAGACTCCTACCACTCTCGATAAAAAAGCTTTCCCCCTCTCACCTTAAATACTTGGTCCTCTTGTATGAGACATTTCAACTCTCGGGAAAAGATTCTGACCATCAACCCTATCTGTGCATCTCATTATTTTATAGATTTCTATCAAGTCTCCCCTCAGCCTCTGCTGCTCAAGAGAAAAGAGTTTTTCTTGCCTCTCCTTGTGGTTCATACCCTCTAATCCACGCAGGATCTTGGTAAACCTCTTCTGTACCCTCTCCAAAACTTCCACATCCTTCCTGTAACGTGATGACCAGAATTGAATGCAATACTCTAAGTGTGGCCTAACCAAAGTCATATAATGCTGCAACATGGCATCCTGACTCTTGCAGTCCATTCCCCTATCAATAAAGACAAGCATGCATTAGCCCTTCTTTACCACCCTATCTACTTGTGTGGTCACTTTCAGGGAGCTATGGACTTGAACCCCAGGATCCCTCTGCACATCAGTGTTGTTCAAGCTCCTGTCATTCACTGTATACTTTTTCTTAATATTTGATTTCCCAAAATGCAGCACACATATCCGGATTAAACTCCATCTGCCAATTCCCCGCCCAAATCTGCAACTGATCTGTATCCTGCAGTATCCTTTAAACAACCTTCTCCACTATACACAACTCTACCAGTCTTAGTATCATCTACAACCTTACTAACCAAACTATCCACACTTTCATCAAAGTCATTTATATCGCAAACAGCAGAAGTCCCGATACAGATCCTTGTGGAACACCACTAGTCATAGACCCCCTTTCAGATAAATAACCCCCTGCCATTACTCTCAGCCTTCCATGGATAAGCCAATTCTGAGCCCACGTGGTCAAGTCACTATGGATCACGTGCATCTTAACCTTTTGGATGAAACTACCATAAGGAACCTTTTGGAAATTCTTTTCTAGATTCTGTACTTTATTTTCCTCAGCAACTTAATTTACGGTGTACATCAATGTATACTTTCCTGCTGAAACTCACCAATTTCTGAACTGATCAAGTTGTTCACTTATTTCTCGATTTTTATATTTTAGTCTCACTGCTCTTCCAAATTTAATCCTCTTGGACCATGCAATTACATTGAAGAAAGTCTTAATTTGTTAACTTGTCAGGCCATATACCAACCATAGCTCTGCTGTCTAGTATAAACCCAGCAGAATGTCACTCTACATTGAGATTAACCAATCCAGTATTTACTCTGTGTGTGTGTCATTGAATACTCAGAGGATGGCTGTGGTTGTGATTCATGATTGTGTTAAAGCAGTATTGCCTTTCACTTGCACTGATTGCAGTTTTGGAACAAGAACATTTTTAAAATGTGCCATTCAACTCCAATGTCTGGGCATTCTTCATTGTTATATGATGTGTTCCACCACATTTGAAATTATCAGAAATGGAAAATGGCACACCTGACTATTTTTTGCAGTTTTTTTTGCTTTGGTGCACTCTCTGTTTTAGGAATACAAATTGCACAAGTTCATTTTGTTTCTTCTTTTGATTGGACTCTAAATCAAAATCACCCAATTTTACTTCTGGGTGTCTCTGTCTATCTTTCAGGTCTGTCAAACCCTCCTGTGATTGCAATAGGTGTATGAAGTTGCCTTATCTATCATTCAGAGGACTATTTGGTCTCATATTAGTTCATTCTTTAAGGTCCCTTTTCCATGTTAGCCTGATGACCTCGAAAGGTCATTGAGCAAAGAATCAACGGACTTGGCTTCCATTTCCTGTATTTAGCCCAAAGATTAGTTTCTTATGGATACAAACATTATGCTTCCAAGAAGTTGGCTGAAAGGCTGGTTTGTGATGCATAATCACATCAACAGTGCCAGAAGCTGAAATCTCAGCCACTTCTTACCTGGTAAGCATATTGTCCTCGAACGTTTGATTGCACAGAATGGGATATAGGCCTGATCTCACTGGTACGTTCTGTACAAACCCAAGTCTGTTTGATTTAAAAATAAAGAGAGTCTGAGTCTGTTTGATATTCGGCAAAAACATTCCCACATTCACCTCACCTGTGGCCCTTCTCCATTCTGGAATAGCTCTGGAAGTAGTCGTGAAGTTTCTAGGGTACTCTGAAGCCTCAGAATGCTACCTGTTCAATGCTTCACTGATCCCCTTTTTTTTTCTGTTTCAGGTTTCTGACTCCAATCCACTGGCTGCTCCCTGGTGAGATTTCTTCCACTTTCTTCTGTGAGTTGCTACCTCTGCTGCCTTCCTTAGTGGCTAGCCACAGTCTTTCTTTATTGCTTTCGGCTTGCTGCTCCAAGTTTCACCTTCATGTTGAAACAATTGCCTTTTAAAAGACTCTGCAGTCTGTAACTGTGTTACTGTTTCTTCACTGTCACCGAGTCAAAGTCCACAACAGCATTACTGATTTCGGTTTGCTCACTTGGCTGGATGGCTGGTTTGTGGTGCAAAATGACGACATCAACAGCGTGTTTTAATTCCCACATCGGCAATGGTTGCATGAAAAACTCTCTTTCTCAATCTCTCCCCTTTATCTGAGGCATAACAAGCCTTAGTTTAAAGCACCATTAGTTGTCTCTCTCAAATGAGAGAGCAGCCCTATAGTCTTCTGGGTCTATAGAGACTTTCGCTTTCCACCACTTGGACTGCAGCAGTTCAAGGCAGCTCACCATGACTTTCTCCAATGGACAGGCAATAAATGCTGGCCCAGCCAGTGATGCCTACATCCTGTGATCAAAGAAATTATACAAGATGGCATTGCTGTTCTGCTGGTGTTTTCCATTCCAGGATTCTAACTCCACCCCTCAGATCTCACTGGTTGCTCTCGAGTAAAATTGATTTTTTTTCTCTTCTGTGAATTGCCGTCTTTGTCACTTTGTGAGGACAGATGCAGGAATGACGAAAAGAGCTCAGAATAGAATTGCGTACTGACAGAAAACAAAGTGGGCAAAACTGTAATCAAAATAGATGTGGGAGTCTCTGCACTCATAGTGAAAGTAAAATCTATGTAATGCCAGAGTAATTGTTAAGTCAGGCTTGAATGAAACAAAAACGATTAGCGTGCAACGTGAAGAACTCTCCCATGTTTCAGAAATAAAATTTGTATGTAGTTGTTTTCTGTCAATAATCCTGTATTGAGAAAAAAAATGTTTTGTGGAAAAGGACCCAACCAGTATGCACTTCTGCAGTCATCCGCTGTAGCATCATACTTGTGGTGCAATTTGTTGTGAAAACAATTTTTTCGTTCAGAAGGCAGAATCGAGTGGAGAACGGAAGGTTTTCCTTTACATCTATTGATGGCAGCAAGCAGTTGAAATTCAGACCCGAATGCAAATGTACTGAGCGTGATTGATTCCACATACCCCCATTGGAGACAGACCAATTTGAGTTGTATTAGGGTTAGGGAGTTGTGCTAACTTGGGCATAGATGCTAAATATGTTTAATATAACATTGATATGACAGAACTAACTATGGCCTGATAAAATGACAGCTGGAACATATCTACAGATTGAGCAGGATCATTCTACAGTCAATCTCAAATGGTGCACAGTGCTCTCCAGGAACAAGCATGGACTCTCTTTTTGTTCATTCAAGGGATGTCGACATTGCTTGTTGGATCAGCACTTATTACCCATCCCTAATCACCCAAGAGAGCTGTTAAGAGTCAATCACATTGGTGTGGGTCTGGAGCCACATGTAGGCCAGACCAGAAAAGGATGACCATTTCCTTCCCTACAGGACATTAGTGAACCAGATGGGTTTTGCTGACAAATGACAATGGTTTCATGGTCATCATTAGACTCCATATTTTTATTGAATTCAAATTCCACCATCTGCCATGGTAGCATTGAACCTGAGCTCCCAGAATATTATCTGGGTGACTGGATTAACAGTCCAGTAATAATACCACTAAGCCATCACCTCCCCTCTAATCAACCAGTTCAGAGATGTTATTACATATGTCTGGAGCAGGCTGGGTTTGAACCTAGGCCAGAGGTAGCACTGGTAACATTACCACTGCACCATAAGAGCCTAACCCAATATTTATTGATGCACTCCAGTACATACAAACATACATAAGTCCTCACTTAATACTTGCATAGCCCAAATACAGTGCACACAATTAATACAGGATTAATGTAAACAATGACTGATTGAACATCCTGGACTCGAAAATCTTTCCATCCATGAAGAAAAAGCTGATGTTCTCTTCTGGTTTCATTTATCAAGTGGGGAAGTAACTGAGTTGTTTACTGAGGTAACCGAAGCATCAGTTTAGTCGCATTCCAGCTGCCTGAACTGCAGATTGGCTGTTGTTATTAATGTCCTTTCTGACAGTCAGGAAGGAGCCCCCAAGGCAAAAGTATTTAGAACTGCAGTGACCTTTACATCACCAGGCACTGCTAGACTCGCCTTGGAGTCTGGCTGAAGTTTGTCTTGCAGCATCTGACACAATACTGCCACTTTCAGTGGATCAAAGTGTAGCTCCCCTGCACACTATTATTCTGACAAGATGTAAAATGTGTGCATTTATTTATCGACCGAATTGAAGAGGACACTTGCACAGCCAGAGAATCTTGTACATGATGTTCCTTCTAACCAGCTATCTAATGTACGTTCTCTTCTAAATGAAGAGAAATAATGAGAAATTCCTGGAGACACAAAAATATCCTATAGAGGCAACCTATTGAACCAAAAAACACCCCCTTCAGACTTCAGAGCAAAACAGTAAATTCAGATACACTTAATATATTTTAAATGCTTGAAAGTTTACACACTTTAATGTTTGCAATGTATTATTGGTTATCTTTTCTTTCAATGGACATGAGTGTCACTGGCTGAGCCAAACTTTAGAGTCAGAGTCATAGAGATATACAACACAGAAACAGACCCTTGAGTCCAATTTGTCCATGCCGACCAGATATCCTAACCTAATATTGTCCCATTTGCCAGCACTTGGTCCATATCCCTCTAAACCCTTCCTACTCATATACCCATCCAGATGCCATTTCAATGTTGCAAATGTACCAGCCTCCACCACTTCTTCTGGCAGCTCATTCCAAGCACTCACCATCTTCTGCATGAAAAAGTTGCCCCTTAGGTCCCTCTTAAGTTTTTCCCCTCTCACCCTAAACTTATGCCCTCTGGACTCCCCCACCACAGGGAAAAGACCTTGTCTATTGATCCTATCCATGCCCCTCATGATTTTATAAACCTCTAAGATCACCCCTCAGCCTCCGACTCTCCAGGGAAAATCATCCCAGCCAATTCAGCCTCTCCCTGTAGCTCAAACTCTCCAACCCTGGCAACATCCTCGTAAATCTTTTCTGAACCCTTTCAAATTTCACAACATCCTTCCTATACCAGGGAGACCAGATCTGCACACAATATTCAAAATGTGGCCTAACCAATATCTTGTACAGCCACAACATGGCCTCCTAACTCCTATACTCAATGCTCTGACAAATAAAGGAAGCATACCAAACACCTGTCTACCTGTGACTCCACTTTCAGGGAACTGTGAACCTACACTCAAAGCTCTCTTTGTTCAGCAACACTCCCCAGGACCTTACCAATAAATACCATAAGCCCTGCTCTGAATTGCCTTTCCAAAATGCAGCACCTCACATTTATCTAAATTAAACTCCATCTGTCACTCCTCAGCCCATTAGCCCATCTGCACAAGATCCTGTTGTAATCGGATGTAACCTTCTTCACCATTCACTACACCTCCAATTTTGGTGTCATCTGCAAACTTACTAACAATACCTCCTATGTTCACATCCAAATCATTTATATAAATGATGCTCCAAATGGCCTGGAGAAGGTTTGGTGAGTTGTCTTCTGGATTGTCTATCTTTTAACTTCATTTCTTTATATTCCTAATTTATACTATGAAGAACTATAGAAATTCTAGCTTTTTTCATTATGTCTCTATTTTTGTACCTAAGATTTGTAGCTCGCCACCTTGCGCCCAAGTGGTGCCATTGCACATTTGCAGTGTACCCCTGTACTTTTGTACTGGAGCAGATGCAACAATAAAACTTAATTCTAGCTCTTATTCTCCATGAACTGCTTCAGGCCAAGTTGTATAGATAGAGCCAAAGTGCTGTTAAGAATAGAGTTCATGGCGTTGACACTGGAACAGTAAAGAAACAGTATATAACTCCAGCTTTGATGGAGACTTATACCAGACTTGAAACTTTATCTCTATTCTTTTCATCATAGAAGCGATAGCCTAGTGGTATTATCACTAGAATATTAATCCAAGTGACCCAGGTACTGTTTTGGGGATCCAGGTTTGAATCTTGCCATGGTAGATAATGGAATTTGTGTTCAATAAAAGCCTGGAATCAAGAGTTGAATAATAACCATGAAACTATTGTCAATTATTGGGAAAAACCCACCTGGTTCACTAACGTCCTTTAAGGGAAGAAAAATGCCATCCTTATCTAGTCTGGCCTATGTGTGACTCCAGACCCACAGAAATATGGTTTACATTTAACTGCCCTCTGGGCAATCAGGGATGGGCAATAAATCCTGGCCTAGCCAGCAATTCCCATGTCCCATGGTTTAAAAAAAAAGGAGACATAACTGGATCTGCTGAGTTTCTCCAGCACCTATTAGAAGCAGCGACTGGAAATGTTAGTACAGGTGGCTGCCTGACCCACACTGTAGGGATTCTATGAATGGTGAACATGAGAACACAATTTCTTACTTACAATTGAATTTAATTTTGTTTGATGTTCCTGGTTCAAAATTTTACACAAATGTCCATCAGGTAGATGACAGGGAGAAGGTCAAGGGGAGAAGTGGGAAAGTGATAGCGTAATAACAGATTATTCTTCCAGGGGTCCAGACAGGGGTGATTGCTTCAAATAATAATATAAGTCAAGTTTCTGAAATGGTGACCATGATAACCAACACCAATCACTAACACAAATGATCTTTAGGGAAGTAAATTTGCCAATCTGATCCAGTCTGGTCTATATGTGACTCCAGACTCACAGCAAACAGCTAATTCACAACTGCTCTCTGAATTAGTCTAGCAAGATATTGAGTTCAGGAACAATTAGGGATGGGCAATAAATACTGACTCACATCCTATGAACAAAAAGAGAAAATCATTTCTTGTCAACAAGGTTAGATTAAGAACTGCAATTTGAGACCAAAAAGGCTTTTTAAATAAAGCATACAGAATTAAAGACATTCAATTTTCCAATTGTTAAGTGTTGGTGATGGAAAAATTAATTTTGTCTTTCTTTTGAGAATAGAAAAAAAAAGTAGGGAGTTGAATCCCATTCAGTAAATTAAAGCTCCTTCCTTGGAGAAGCTCCATTATATTTCAAATAAAATTGGGAGCACAGGTGTACATGTGGGTTGGGTGGGAATATTGGGGAACTCTGCTCTGGGAAGAATGGCATCCAAGCTGTATTGGAGTTTGTTTCAATCACAATTTTATTGCCAACTAACATTTCATAATCACAAATGGGAGAGCCTTCCATGAGCCAATGCAATTGGACAGTAGACTAGAATAGAATTGGTTTCTTTATCCATTAAAAAAATATTCCTTGCTGTATTTAAGTGTGCTAACCTGATGTCATTTTGTTGATACAACTGAAAAATGGGGTTCTCTGCAAATGGAGCATTTTTAATACTAGTGTCCAAGCCACCAGCTGTGAGAGACCAGAGATAAAGTCATTAGAAATATATTTCTAAAGATCTATACTGAATCATTTATAACTTTTATTGGTGTCGACTAGTCAGTTCCTAAGTAAATTACATCATTGCTGAAATGAATAACCTTAAAAACATGCTGACTAGTGGCTAAAGCTCCAAGAGAACAAACGTAATTTGAAATGCTTTCCTGAACCAAAGTAATCATTCTCATCTCCCAATTTTCACCTGGGAGAACAGCCAATTTAACAAGCAAAGCTTGATCTTAGACCAGCACAAAAGTTTAGAACAAAGTACTAGGAGAAGGGGGGGGTGGGGGGTGGGGGGTGGGGGGAGGCAATTCCACCCCTCAAACCTGCTCCATCATTTAATACAACTAGCCATGATTGTATTGCAGCCTCAACTCCACTTTCCTGCCCACTCTCCAGAAATATTTGACCCAGTGAAGGAAATCTGCCTACATTCTTAAGTTTATTCAGTCACACACCACATACACATGTCCAAAAACACAATCTTTTGGAGGGAAGTAATTTCTACTCAGCTCCATTTTAAATCTGCTACCTTTTATCCCAAAATGATGACCTCTCATTCTAGATTATCCCCATCCTCTCTACATCCATTTTGTCAATCCCCAAACATCTTATATACCTCAATTAGCTCACTTCACATTCTTCCAAGTTTCAGAGCATTTAGACAGAAACTGCTCAGTCTCTCTTCAGAAGAGAAATCCCTCATCTCTGGAATCAATCTTGTGAACCTTCCCTGAACTATAAAAGTAGCCAAGACATTACCCTGGCAAATAAATCAGCAAATGGCTGCCACTCATTCTATTGGTTTGAACCAGATACAAAACATGTACAAATTATTTCTGTTTGCTGAAATAACTAGAGACTGTTATTGCATCACCCTTTATTTACTTGCACACAACACACTGGCTGTGACCAACCAGCTCAGAGTCAGCCTCTTTTAAGTCCTCTAGTAATATTGGTCAGCTAGGACTTTCCTGATTGGCCCAGATTAACAACTTCAATCAAGGACCTTGTCATCAACAACACCCACCTGCTTCCAATCACTATGCTGCAAAGAACTGATGATGTTTGGAGGAAACAAACAAAAGTGACTTCAAGTATTTAACTTCCTTGCATTTACCATTCCCTGATATGGTTCTGTGAATCCCACTGTAACAGGTTGATATTGTTGCAGTGTATGAATATTGCTGAAAAAAAGTCAAATCTTGTCAGAAAGTCATAGACAGCAGAATGTACAGCACAGAAACAGACAATTTGCTCTAACTTGATCACACCAACCTAGCCCTATTTGCCACATTTTAGCCCATATTATACTTGACCCTTCCTATTCATATCCCCATCCAGATGCTTTTTAAATGTTGGAATTGTACCTGCCCCCACCACTTCCTCTGACAGCTCATTCCACACACTCACCATACTCTGTGTGAAAAGGTTGCCCCTTAGGTCCCTTGTAAATCTTTTTCCTTTCACCTTCAACCTATGTTCTCTAATTTTGGACTCTCCTGCCCTGGGAAAAATGAACTTGGCTGTTTACCCTATCCATGCCCCTCACAATTTTATAAAACTCTGTGAGGTCACCCCTCAGCCTCTGACACACCTTGGAAATATCCCCAACCTATTCAGCCTCTCACTACAACTTAAACTATCTCATTCCAGCAACATCCTTGTAAATAATTTCTGAATCCTTCCTATGCACAAAGCCATGTTGACTATCCTTAATCTGTCCTTGTCTTTTGAAATACATGTAAATCCTGTCCTCTAACAACTTACCCATCACTGACTTTGGGCTCACTAGTCTGTACTCCCCAGCTTTTCCTTACCACCTTTCTTAAATAGTGGCATCACGTTAGCCAACCTCCAGCCTTCTAATATCTCATCCATGGCTAATGATGATACACATATCTCAGCAAAGGGCCCAGCAATCACTTCCCTAGCTTCCCACAGAGCTCTAGGATACACTTGATCAGGTCCCAGGGATTTATCCAACTTCGTGCGTTTTAAGGTATCCAGCACCTCCTTTTCTGTAATATGGACACTTTTCTAGATATCACTTTTAATTTGCCCAAGTTCTCTATCTTTCATATCCTTCTCCACAGTAAACACTGACACAAAATCCTCCTCTTGGTCTGCTAAAAGTCAGTGTTATTGACCACAACCCAATCAACTCCACTTCCTCCAGAGACTCGTGTTCATGCTGATTTAAGCTGGCACTTCTGCCACATCATGACTCAATTTTATGCGCCCATAGTATTGCCCTGGTTGGTCCTTGTAAGATCCCTGCACTCTCTCTCTCTCTGTCACACACACACACATATACACACTCCATTATGAAGAAAGTCAGGATCATTTTCCTTGGGGAGGAGAAGACTCAAAGGAGATTTTATGGAAGTTTCCAAAATCACTGAAGGGTCTGGACAGAATGGATAAGGAGAACTGTTCTTGTTTGTTAAGCTCCAGAGGGCACAGTTTTAAAGTCATTTTCAGGACAAGTGATTGCAAGGTGATGGAAAACTTTTTCACACAGCTTGTAGTTAGGGTCTGGAATGGACTGCTTGGAAATGTGAGAAGATAGGTTCAACTGAGGCATCCGAGAGGGTATTGGATGATTATTTGATGAGAAAAGCTGTACATAGTTATGGAGAAAAGGAAGGAGAATTATATTGAGTTATAATACACAACGAATTTGCAGCGAGATAATGGACTGAACAATCTCCTTCAGTATTGTAGCTATCCTGTGACTCTGTGAACACATTACAGTTTGGAAAAGGGGAAAGTAGAAACCCCAAGCTCACAATAGCCCAAAGCAATGAGCATTCACCCTTTTAACATACATGTTGGAAATCTCACGAACGTCAACACAAGGAATCTGAAGTTCTCTGCCTGGGAAGGTTGTCCATGCTCCATCATTGATCAAAGTGATGCAGACAAATTAGGAGCTGGGGTACACCATTCATCCCCTGCAAGCTGCTTCACCATTCAATATGATCATGACTATTCTGATAGTAACCCCAGCTACACATTCCAGCCTAACCCCTGATGACATTTCACCTCCTTCTTTCCTGAGGATCTCTCCACATCTGCTTTCAAAATACTCAAAGACTCTGCATTTTCAGGGAGAGAGTCCCAAAGACTCTTGACCCACTGAGAGAAAATAATTCCCCTTTAAATGAGGTCAGTTAGCTCAGTTGGCTAGAAAGTTAGTTTGTGATGCAGAGTAATGCCAAAAAAAAGGTTCAACTGCTGAAGTTACCATCAAGGTCCAGCCTTCTCAATGTTGCCCCTCACCTGAGCCATGGCAACCATCTTTTCCACAAGTAGCCGTAGATGCTGGATCATTGTCAGTTTTAAATCTGAGATAGTTGTTTTTTTGTTAAGTGGAGGTATTAAAGGATATGGGCCAAAGGTGGGTCTAAGGATCCAGTTCTGAGCAACGGTCACCAGACCCGAAACATTGACAAAGGGTCAGTTAGACTCGAAACGTCAGCTCTTTTCTCTGCTTACAGATGCTGCCAGACCTGCTGAGATTTTACAGCATTTTCTCTCTTTGGGTTCCGAAACATTGACTCTGATTTCTCTCTGCAGGTGCTACCAGACCTGTTGAGCTTTTCCAGCAATTTCCGGTTTTGTTTCTGATTTACAGCATCTACATTTCTTTTAGTTGTTATTTAACAGGTATATGGAGTTAGGCCACAGAGCAGCCATCATCTAGTTTACTGGTAGAACAGGCTCAAGAGGCTGAATGGTCTATTCCTGTTCCTATGACTCTGTGATTAAAGTCAGCACCAGCCATCTCTCTTTGTCTAATGAGAGAGCAGCTGTTAGGTGACTCTACTTTAGTTTGACTAGCCTTTCCTAATCAACCAACCCATTCATTCCAGGTATTCCTACTGGTGTGGTCTACCTGGCTCTTATGTGTTTATGCTCTTGTAATGAGCAGATGAGTTGCTTATTAATAGTGTTAGAGTCTAGATTAGAGTGGTGCTGGAAAAGCACAGCAGGTCAGGTGGCATCCGAGGAGCAGGAAAATCGATGTTTCAGGCAAAAGCCCTTCATCAGGAATAGATGATGAAGGGCTATTGCCCGAAACGTTGATTTTCCTGCTCCTCGGATGCCGCCTGACCTACTGTGCTTTTCCAGCACCACTCTAATCTAGACTCTGGTTTCCAACATCTGCAGTCCTTGTTTTTACCTATTAATAGTGTTACTTAAAGGATAAATGGTGGTTCTAGGAAAACTCCTAATTTTTTCAGTATCATGTCATGGGATCTCTAATGTCATCTGAAAATGCCCTCAGTTTAACTCCCATGTAAATTAGAGTTTCTGACAGTGCCCAGGCTCTTCAATGCTCAGGAATGCCAGCCAACATTCCCCTCTTGTACATTTTTACATGTCTACAGAAAGTTAGAAACCATTTGGTCTCTATGCGACATTTTGAAAACTAGACCAGGGCTGACAGATACTTTTCTATTGTTAGACCAGTTAAAGTTGGATGCACAAGCTGTCTTAAGTCCTTTTTGAACATTGTGCTCTTTTGTATTGAATAAAGCAGTGCTGCAGTTGCAGCAGATGTATTACAGCT
Organism: Chiloscyllium punctatum; assembly: GCF_047496795.1. Lineage (NCBI taxonomy): Eukaryota > Metazoa > Chordata > Chondrichthyes > Orectolobiformes > Hemiscylliidae > Chiloscyllium > Chiloscyllium punctatum. The sequence goes on along the minus strand of NC_092779.1, from coordinate 5,729,966 downwards.
CAAATGCAAATCTCCTGCACATCCATCACTCACAATTCCCAAACAAATTGTATGATTTGCAAAGATTTTTTATTGCCTGTGGTTCTCATAGGAAAGATAAAATGAAGCTCCCACATATTAAAATTTCCCACATGAATTGAAAATATTAAAAATCTTCTGAAAATTCTGGAGATTCTTGTTGGCAGTCTCAAATTAGCTTTGCCCATCGCATTAGTCAAGCCCAATGTGCCAGACTTTGAGGAACTGCACATAATTCGATTCCTCAACATCTCTTAGAGTTTATTGAGCTAAATAGCTGCACCCAGCAGATATGGGGAGCTTCAGGTTTGACTTTGTTTCCAGATGAGCTTTTGGAAAGGCAATAAGCTTGCAGTAATCCACTGGACCAATAACCCAGAACCCTGGATTAATGGCAGATGGTGCAATATGAGTTCATTGAAAATCTGAAACTAAGACTTCTCTGACTGGTGATCATGTAACCATTGCTGATTGTCGTAAGAACCCAACTGGTGCGCTAATGTCCGTTAGGAAAGGAAATCTGCTGTCCTGTCCTGGTCTGACCTAGAAATGACTCCAGATCCACAGTAATGTGGTTCACACTTAATTGCCCTCTGAAATGGGCCAGGAAGCCACTCTGTTGTACAGCAATCAGGAATGGGCAAAAAATGTTGGTCTTGAGGGTGAGTTCTTTACCACAGTAAACTCTGGGTCAAGGTTGAGATAGACAGATTTTTAACCAGTAAGGGAAACTAGGTTTATGCAGAAAAGACAGGAAAGTGGAGCTAAGGATGATCAAATCAGCCACGATCTCATTGAATGGCAGAGCAAACTCAATGCTGACGTTCTACTTCTAGTCTGACATCTTTTGGTTTTATGGCTTTTGGAATTTCATAGAATATAACAACATAAGAAAAAGGAGCAGGAGTCAACCATCTGGCCCATCGAGCATGCTCTGCCATTCAATAAGATTGTGGTTGACCTTTTGGTGGACTCAATTCCACTTATCTCCTGCTCACCATAACCCTTAATTCCTTTAATATTCAAAAATCTTATCTATTTTTGCCTTAAAAACATTCAACAGTTTCACTGAGTGTGGAATTCCAAGACTCACAACCCCTTGGGTGAAGAAGTTCCTCCTCAATTCAGTCCCAAATCTGCTTCCCTTTATTTTGCAGCTATGTCCCAAAGCATTGACTCAGAGGTAGAAAGATGGATAATCGTAGTGACTTTTGGACAAAGGTCACACTTCTTCAAGTGGATGAGCCAAGCAAAATGAATTGTGAGCATCTGGTCTCTAACCAGTGACCCTCTGAAAGATAGTGAAGGGTTGATGGGAAGATGGAGAGGGGTAAATGACATCTGGGAGGAGCCCCATTCACAAACAGCAGCGAGAAAAAAACTGTGTGTATTCAAAGCTGAGGCAGGCAGATTTTAAATCAAGAAGGGAATTAAGGGTTATAGGGTAAAGGCAGGAAAGTGGCGTTGAGGATTATCAGACCAGCCATGATTCAATTGAAGTCAAGATTAGAGTGGTGCTGGAAATGCACAGCAGGTCAGGCAGCATCTGAGGAGCAGGTAAATTGCTGTTTCGGGCAGGAGCCCTTCATCAGAAAGCCCTTCATCAGATCCCATTGAATGTTGGCACAGACTCGCTGGGCTGAATGGCCTATCTCTGTTCCTACACCTGATAGTTTTATGGATGGCTGCATTCTGTGAACGAAATAATTTTTACAAAATTCATCTGCTGTTTGGAAAAGTTGTAGTTTGTTTCGATAAAGCTGGTGATAGGGTGGAGCAAATGAACTTCTCCATCCTTTTCAACAGCCTCTCTTTCCAGTTCCATTGATGAGTTACTAATGCAAAAATGGTGTGAGAGAAGAGGAGGATCTTTCTTCCCCTTTGAAAAATGAGGTGAGCTTTTAAAGTTCATCGGCCATCGTTGATGAACTGTTCCCCTGATACTGCCGAGGGTTGACTGATGGGGAAAGGTGAAAAATACTGTAAGGTTTGCAATGCTGATGCTGACCAGTACATTATGAGGGTTTTAGCAGCAAGGGAGAAAATAATAGGCGATAGAAACAAAGAAATAACTGGATTTCCAATTGAGATTGCTGATTGCAGGAAAATTAAGTTGGACTCAAAAGCATCAGAATTAGCTTTTGACAAAGCATCAATTGAAATCAAAAGCTACAAGAATTTTAATAATCAGTTTTGTTAATACTTTAGTGAAAATCTAGCGCTAATATCTATTCACATAACTCCTATCACTGAATAAAACTCCCCTTGGCACTTTCAAGGAAAATACAACTTTGAACCACATCAGGAAATATTACTGTAAACCCCTAAATATTGGGCACAGAGGCAGGTTATAGCAAGTGTCTTCAAAGAGGATTTTAACATCTTACTTCCAGTCACTACGAGTGGAAACAGTCTGATCCTATTCACTCTGCGAAAACATTTCATCATTTTGAAACTACTCAAATAAATTTCTTCAGTTTCCAATTCTTCAGCAGAAACAGTTTCAGTGAGGTTGGAGGGCGATGGGAGTGGATGTGTACACATGAAAGAAGTGAAACTATCACTGTATTCTAACAGATGAAAGGCTTAACAGACAATCAATTTTTCAATGTATAATTTCAGTTACATCACACTGCAAATTTTTGCTATAAATTCTGTTACGATCGAGCCCTCCACAATCACCTGATGAAGGAGTGTCGCTCCGAAAGCTAGTGTGCTTCCAACTAAACCTGTTGGACTATAACCTGGTGTTGTGTGATTTTTAACTTTGTACACCGCAGTTCAACACCGGCATCTCCAAATCATATCTTTTTACAGCAATGCTCAAGTTCTGAACTACAGCTAACTATGGAACCAAGTCATCTTGAGTAAAATGTAGATGATCCTCATTATAAATGATTGGGCATACATATATCCAGGAGGTTATAGAGGGGTCCATTCAGTTATTGGACCCTTTTAATGCCTCAAACGCATGTACATGTAGTCCATTTCTGTATGTATATTGAATTAAATTGAATTGAATTTATTGTCACGGGTACCGAGACACAGTGAAAAGCTTTGTCTTGCGAGCAATACAGGCAGATCACAGAGTTAAGTAGCATAGATAAATAAATAATAGGTAAATAGCGGCAAAAACCAAAAACACAGATACAGGCCAATGTTAAGAGTTTGTGAGTCCATTCAGTATTCTAACAGAAGGGTAGAAATTGTTTTGAAACTGGCTGGTGCGTGTGTTCAGGCTTCTGTACTTTGTCCCCGATGGTAGAGGTTGTAGGAAAACATTGCCAGGGTGTGATGGGTCTTTGAGAATGCTGGCGGCCTTTCCTTGACAGTGGGCCTAGTAGATGGATTCTATAGATGGGAGGTTGGCCTTTGTGATTGTCCAGGCTGAGATGCATTTGGTTTGTTTGGATAGAGTCAAACTTCAATGTTTGTTTGTTTCCTTGATATGCTACTGTATAGAACCAAACTGTGTTTGTGACTATGTGAACACATAAATTTTTTTTATGAATAAAGCATATTTTGGAAATGAAAAATATATAATAGCAGGATGACTCGGAATCAAGTAGCACTGACTGCTAAATATATGGCTGGAGATACAAATGATAAACTATCTTGTAGTCTTAGTGAAATAGGACAAGAAATCATTCTGACAGAGTCTCGGACTTGGTTTGGTGACTGAGCAGCTGTTCTCAAGGTTATTGAACCTGGAAGATGTGTGTTCTTTATATGAGTGTTGTAAAGCAGAGTCTGGACTGGGTTAATGAATTCCACTCTGTGGTCTGATATAAAGATTAACGCAAAATGTCTGTATTCTCTTCGGTGAATTAAACATCCAATTGTGTCAGCTTCCGTCAGCTCAGCATGACACATCAAGGCAGTTCTTTTCTCTGAGGGAATGCTTAATGAATTGGCGATTTTGACTCATGTGGGAAATTTCCACTCAGATGAGTTAATTCCATTATCCCTTAGTCTCATTTAAAGACAAGTGACAGATAATAACTCATTGGTTACTCTTCACCAATTTGCCAGCCCACTCCTCCCTCAGTAAGGAGTTACATATAATGTCATTTGAACTGATGATCTGCAGATATTCATCAGTGAAGGAGACCCTGTGTTAGTGGAACAATTGCTGTGTTCAGGGTTTGTCAAGTGGCTGCTTGCTTATCCGTGAGCGAGAAACATATATATTAAAGCTGATTTCTTAATACTAAACACTGTTGCTGAAGCAGATCACATTGCACTATCACCGTGATCCATACTTTGATCTTCTTTTAGGCCTGCAATCCATCTCTTATTAATGGTGTTTCTCTTAAGAACTAAATTACTATTCACTTTTGGAATGCAGAAATTGCTTTGCACAAGTGATTGAAAGTGCTGCTGCATGATTCTCTTAAGATCACACTTTAATTTGTGTTAGCGCCTACACAATCAAAGCATGCAAGTTAAATTATATAACTTTGACAATGGGCGTGGGGATGGGATATGCAATTAATTAATCTGCTTAATGTGTGTTGACAGTAATGTGGACAACACACTGACTTTGTAGCGTCTGCTGATTTTGAAATGATTTCACCTTTTGATCAGCACTGACTGTGATTTTGGTTGGTCGCAAATCCAAATAAGTTGTCAATATCACAAGTGCCAGCATCAGTGAATGCAAGTCAGTAAGCCCTTCACAGGAACCTGAGCCCATTGTACATTGTTGAGAATGTGGTGCTGGAAAAGAATAGCAGGTCAGGAAGCATCCAAGGAACAGAAGAATTGGACATAAACCCTTCATCAGGAATGATGTACATTGTGGCTGGATGTGACTTGTTGTATGGGAAGTCAGGCTAAAGTATGGAAGAAAGAAAACAACTGCAGACACAGGAGATATGAAACAAAAACAGAAATTGCTGGAGAAATTCAGCAGGTCTGGCAGTATCTGTGGGAAGAAAGCAGAGTTAATGTTTTGCATTCAATGACTCTTTATCAGAACCTGTGGAACATAGATACTGACACAATATAGGAGAGGGGGCACCCTTTGAAGCTTTCAGATGCTCCACTGGGGGCAACTGTTATGCACGCTGACCATCTTGACTTCTGCACATATTTTTACAGGCCTCCTGGCATAGTATGGATAACAGATGTCTGACATATGTCACTGAGGTAGAGAATTAGTCATGATCATCTTAGTAGAGGGCTTTCAATGGATCAAATGGGCTACTTCTGCTCCTAAATTTCTATGTTGTTCTAGTTCACCTTGTGTATTTTTGAACCAATGCCTAGTGCTTTCCATATGATATCATTCTATAATGTCATGATTTGGAGATGCCGGTGTTGGACTGGGCTGTACAAAGTTAAAAATCACACAACACCAGGTTATAGTCCAACAGATTTATTTGGAAGCACTAGCTTTCAGAGAAGCACAACCACCTGATGAAGGAGTATCGCTCCAAAAGCTAGTGCTGCCAATTAAACCCGTTGGGCCATAACCTAGTGTTGTGTGATTTTTTTAACATTCTATAATGTAGTACGGACAGAACAATGAGAAAATGTCCTGAGTAAGTCTGTGAGAATGTACTAAGTGCACCGTGTTACAATCTAATAGCACATTTCAAACAAATGCTGATGTTTTCTGATGGTATGTCAATTTTATTTACATAATAAAGTCAGCAAGCTCCTGGTCTAAACTGGCACTGCAATTGCAGATATTTCAGAATGGGTCAGAAAACCAAACTTGAGCTGAAAGGTCTTGCTTAATATGTAAAGTTTGCTAAGGCCACATTTGGAATACTGCCTGCAGTCCTGGTCACCCTGCTAGAAAAAAAGATATTATTAAACTAGAAAGAGTGCAGAAAGGATTTACTAGGATATGACTTGGACTGGAAGGTTTGAGTTATAAGGAGAGGTTGGATAGGCTGGGGCTGTCTTCCCTGGAGTGGAGAAGACTGAGGGATGACCTTACAGAGGGCTCAAACATCATGAGAGGCATAGATCAGATAGATAGCCAACTGGTTTTCCCCATAGTAGGGGAGTCTAAAACTATAGGGTATTAGTTTAAGGTGAGGGGGAGAGATACGAAAGGGTCCAGAGGAGCTATTTTCTTCACACAGAGTTTGATACGTGTCTGGAACGGGCTGCCAAAAGTAGTGGTGGAAACAAGTACAATTTTGTAATTTGAAAAACATTTGGATAAGTACATGGATGGAATAGGTATGGAGGGATATGCAGGCAAATGGGACTAGATTAATTGTGAAAACTGGATGACATAGATAAGTTGGGGTGAAAGTCCTGCTTCCATGCTGTAGAGCTGTATGACTCTCGATAAGGGAACATAGAGGTATAGCCACATAATCATTAATGGCTGTGCATAAACACAAAAATCTGGTCAACAGCTACAATAGCTCAAGATATATGATTGTTGGCAACACTGAGATCGCTGTGTTAATTGGTCGTGGTCTTAGATTGCATGCTCTTCTTAAGAGAGCACTTCAAGCTGTTTGAAAGGAAATGGAATAATGACTGCCTGAGTACACAGCAGATCATTATAGTCACTCAGATTGTGCTACCCATTTGGAAAATGACAGCTGTGGGTCACTTGCCCTATATAACAGATCATTCACAGCTGGCTATTTTTCTTGGCTGTGTTAGTGTGATGTGGCATCGTCAGGAGTAATGGGTGAGTTGTTAATGAACATTGGGCAGAGCTGCCCTTCCAATTGTGCATCCCAGTTTGTCCATCCAGAACAGGCATATAGCAAGAAGGAGTCTCCCTGGGAAAACTGCCTTCCTTATTCTTAAAAAAACCCTGCATTTATTTAACACTTTCTAAAACCTTTGGTTGTCTCAAAGTGTTTTGCAGGCAACAAAGTGTAGTCACACTTGTAATGTTAGAAATGCAGCAGAAATTTTGGGTATAAGCAGCAATGTGATGATGAGCAGGTAATTTCACAGAATCACAGAATTGTTAGAGTTCAGAAGCAGCCCATTCAGCCCATCATGCCTGTACTGGTTCTGTTCTACAGTGCCAATCTCCTGCCTCTTCTCATACTCCTGCACATCATTTCTATCCAAACAATCATCTAATCCCCTCTTGAATGACTCAATTGAGCCTGTCCCTACCACATTTCCAGGCAGTACATTCCAGACCATATTCCACACCAGTTCCTTTTCTGACATTGTTACAGGGATAAATAGTGTGGACAGAAAAAATGTTCAGTGCCAGGACATTTAGTACAGAGATCTCTGGCAAATAAAGTAGATGCAAGAATGAAATGGGCAATTAAACAGAAAGGGAAAAGCAGCTCACCTGTGTTAAAATTCCTCCTGCTCGCTCTGTAATAACCCCAAAGTGCCACTGTGAATATTGGACTTTTTTAAACAGGTATTTACTGCAGTCAATTATGCATGCAGAGGAAGTGGATTTTTGACAGGAAACATGGAAGTCTGTGTTTTCCCACAAGCTGAGAATTTTGAATTCTACAGTGTGTTATATTGGCTCTGAGATATTCCTGTCACAACCTCCACCTGATTGACAAGCTTAGTTTCTAGACATGAGAGGGCAGTTGAGGAACACAGGTCAGTTCCTGACCTCAGTGGGTCATGCAATCTAAGACCACGACCAATTAACACAGCGATCTCAGTGTTGCCAACAATCATACATCTCAAGCTATTGTGGCTGTTCACCAGATTTTTGTGTTTATGCACAGCCATTAATGATTATATGATGATACCTGTATGTTCCCTTATCAAGAGTCAGTGGGGATAAGGAGGGCCAGCAGACGTCACATCTGTTTCTCTTAACCCACCAGCTGCACTGTGAGTAGACTTAACTTTGGCCCTAAGCTGGCTTCGGCACAATTCAGCTGCTGAGCTTCTTGAAACCTGGGAAATTAGATCAATGTTTTCTTATTCCTTTCATGGGATTTGTGCTTGGCTAGCTAGGGCAGTATTTATTACCTGCCCCTAAGTGCCCTTGAGAAGGTGGTAGTAAGCTGCCTTCTTGAACTACTGCAGACCCACAACGACCGTAGGGAAAGAGTTCCAGGATTTTGACACAATGGGAGGCAATGGTCTAGAGGTATTATCACTAGCCTATTAATCCATAAACTCAGCCAATGTTCTGGGGACAAAGGTTTGAATCCTGCCACAGCAGATGGTGAAATTTGAATGCAATTTAAAAAGTCTGGAAATAAGAGTCTACAGATGACAATTGTTGATTATTGGGGAAAAACCCACCTGCTTTACTAATTTCTGGCCATCCTCATCTGGTCTGGCTTACCTGTGACTCCAGACCCACAGCAATGTGGTTGACTCTCAATTGTCCGCTGAAGTGGCTTAGCAAGCTACTCTGTTGAGTCAATTGCCATGACTACTGATGTGGCAGCAGACACAATCAGCACCCGCTCCAGGTGGCAGCGTGTGGGGAAGCAGCCCTGGAGCATCACACAGGCAGCAAGTCCTGGGTGGAAACTGGCACGGGGAGGCAGTCCTGGCACTTACCTTGGAGCAACTGAGTGCCAGTACAGAACAGTAGGGAGCAGTCTGGGACTTGGAGCGGAGCGGGAACAGCTATTGGACTGGGGTCTGGCACAGGCAGTCAGACCACGTGCGGAGGTCTTGCACTGAGCTGCGACACTGTAATATCTATTTGAAATTTTCTACCTTACTGTAATATCAACCCTTTAATGATGTCCTATTTTGAACTTATTTTTCAACTCTGGAAAGTAATGCAACTACTTCTATTCCTCTGCTATATCCATGAATTGTAGCTAGTTGATTGTATCTAAGGTTAGAAGGCAACATTATAAAACCTTTCTCTGTATTCCTACAATGAAGTACACATGACAATAAAAATAAATTGTATTGTCTCAACTACAATTAACAAACCTGATTTAAAATAGATGTAGAAAACCTCACTAATGTCCTTAAAATGTGAACCAGCGCCCTGCGACTGGATTGATTTACTGCATCTTACCTTGCCTTCAATAAACTCCGAAGTTGGCAGTTTGGAGAAAGTTTCCTGAAATGCTAGGAATGTTTCCAACATAATCCTTTACCAGAATCCAGCTGCACCTGGTCACTCGTTTAAAATTCTCCAATGGCATAGTGACTCAGTGGTTAGCACTGCTGCCTCACAGTGCCAGGGACCTGGGTTCGATTCCACCCTCGGATATGTGTCTGTGTGGAGTTTGCACATTCTCCCTTTGTCCATGTGGGTTTCCTCCTACAATCCAACGATGTGCAGGTTAGGTGGGTTGGCAATGTTGAATTGTCCAAGGCTGTGCCGATTCAATGGATTAGCTATGGGAAATGTAGGATTACAGGGATTGGGAGAGCAGACCAGGGTCTGGGTGGAATGTTCTTTGGAACTTTGGTGCAGATTTGATGGGCCGAAAGGCCTCCTTCTGCTCTGTGAGGATTCTGTGATTCCATGAAACAATCCCAAAATACCACTGTGAATATTGGCCTTTTTAAACATATTTCCAAACAAAACATGGGACACCATTGTATCTGAATGGGTAAGTGAGTGACAAAAAAACAAATGTAACCATTGAGCAGCTTTGTGACCGTGGGACTAAGGTCAGTTTCCCGAATCGTAAAAGTGTGTTTGATGCCAATTTGTCGATTTTTTAAAAATTCTCTCTCAAAGATTCAGAGTATTTACTTCACAGGAAGAATGGTTGTTTGGAATGGACTATCAAGGGAGCAATTAGAGTTAAATATGTCAGAAAACAAAAGAGTTAGCTGACTGTCTACCTGACCAAAAGGTAAAAGGGTTTGACAGGAATTGCAGGCTTCTATATTTCCTCAATAGTTTAAACAGCTGACTAGTTATCCTCCTGCATTCTAATGACCATTTCTGAGTAAATGCCGAACCTGCCTGAAAAGAAAATAAGTGGAAATCTGATTTCCAACCAATTTTTCCGACTGATTACACTGGCTTTATCCATGACCAGGTACAATCTATTGCAAAATAATGTAGCCACAATAATTGTCACTCGCTTTGGAAGCAATTTAACATTGGGGTGTGAGGAGAACTGGAATTCAAGTTTTCTTGGTTTACTTTCATAAAGTTGGAGGTCTCAAAAAACAGCAGACCATTTCACTGCAATTGATGTAAACAAATTTAGCTTGAAGCAATTTTACTCCCCAGATGGAATCTTTCCTATCTGAGTAAACTATTTCTTTTATAAGGCAGTTGTCAAGTCTTTGGGCACAGTGTGTCAATGCATTAATGTGTTCCTGCATTTTTAATGTCCTCCGTGTCAAGGCAATATCGTCTAATGAAGTTTGGTTTCTGTTTAACTATGGCTTACACTGAATGTAAATGACTAAAGAGAGTGGATTTTTCTTTTGCCTCTCACTATGCTTTGGATCACAGTTAATGGGAATGACTATTAAGAAAAAGAGTTTTGTAGTAATATATGAATTGCTCTCCAGACCAGTCAGCTGCTATGACAGTAATATATACTTATAATCCACACAAGGGTGCAGACGAACTGCAGCGCTGACTCCCTTTTAGTGTTGGAATCATGACCAAACTAATCAATTTGATTTTGAGGCATTCAGCCGTGGCATGACTGTTGAATGGCCTATCCAATTTTGAGCTGTTTTCTACTGTAGACTGGGAGCTGTACTGAAACTGCCAGAACAGCGAGACAGACTAACAGACAGACTAATTACGTATCTTTCTAGGACTGCACACCAGAAGAGGTAGCAACACACACTGCTGAATGTTTTCTTTTGTATATCTTACCACACACTCCTCGGGGCAATAATGAAAGTTCTATTAATTCTTGATCTTAAAATACTGCAAGCAACAAATTCAGTTCTTATCATTTAGTTTAAAGCAGTATCCTTTGTCAATATGTAACTGTAATTTTTTTCTTAACAGGACCAGAAGTGGAATTTAATGTATTCACATCAGCATATTGATAAAACACAGAGGATCATTTGAGGTGTAAAGACAGCAGCCTTGCAGAGATCCTGTTGTCTCCATGCATCCAGGAACATCCATCTAGACTGGAGTTCTGTTTTCTTGTATATTCTGAGCTATATTCTGCTGGACACAAATGCTGACTGTGAACTGTTTGTCGCTGTTTCTTTGGATTCTGTTAGATGAGGGTCTTTTAACACCTCTTGAATCACTGTCACCAAGGAGTTCAGCACACACAGGCAGTGACAACATAATTGAGCTGTCTGGAGATGGAATTCCTAAACTCCAACGTGTTAGACGGGGCTGGATCTGGAACCAGTTCTTTGTACTGGAAGAATACATGGGGTCAGAACCTCAGTATGTGGGAAAGGTAAAATATTTTCCTGCTGTTAAACGTACTTTGTAACTCTATAAACTCCCAAAATTTTCCTTATTAGACAGAATAATGCTTGTGACAAATAGCTTTTAAGTTCTTACTTAAATAATATTTGATAAAATATTTCTCCATATTTGTTAAAGATGAGTTTCAGTTTAAATTTTTAATTGATAGCTATTGCACACAATCTTATTTGCATTAAATGATAGATATATATTATGTGAGAAAGTGATTTTCAGATTTATTCATGTGTTAATTGTTTTATTTAGATATTAATTTGTATTTGATGTGTTAATATTTCTTGGCCATCTGTTACTTCAGAATTTTAAACACAGATATTTGATGTTTAAACCAAGTCTTTGTTGCACATATCCCCACCGTCAGCAAATGTCACAATACATTAACATCGAGAGCAAATCTGAGGAAGTCAATCTTAAATGCCACATTTTGCTTTCATTTATTTACTTTCATTTCTGCTGCTTAATCGACAGCACAAAATAAGAAACTTGACTTTGAAGAAAACATTTATTCAGAATCAGAGCCATAATGTGACCCCGAAGCAGAAATGTGTAAATTCCACAGTGCTGTCATAAATAATCGTGAGCTGAGCAATGTCCTGCTTGTTATTATAACATTACATCTGGCTGATTTCCTTCAACTTATCTTTTTATCCAGTTGGACTGGTGCACTGACATAAGGGCAGAAACTGCTGCTTCTGCAGAGCAGCACAGTCAGTGTCTGAGAGAGAATGAAAGGTATAACTAATGGTACCTCCCATCACATTAACCTGCCTTCCTCTCTTGAGATATGGGATTGCAGGGCTAGATTTTTCTTTTCTTGCCAAATTTCCAGCCAGCTGTGAAACATTGGCAGACTCTTGGTAAAACATATATACCGGATGTTTAAGTTTTGGAGGCAGGTAGGTGCTGACAGAATAGTTACAGCTGAGAAGGGGGCCATTTGGTCCATGATGTATGTTCTGCTTCCCCAAATGAACAATTCAGTAGTTTCCACTAGTCTTCCTTTTCTCTGTAGCCAGACACATCCTTCTTTATCATATAATAATTGAATTTTCTCTTGAAAGCCCTGGTTGACCCTACCTTTACCACACTGTCAGATTCTAACCATCAGAGGAGTAAAAATAGCTTTTGCTCATATCTGCATTGCTTCTTTTGCCAATTACATTGAATGTGTGCCCTCTCATTCTTGATCCATCCGCCAACAGGAATAGTTTCTCCCTGTCTATCCTGTTCAAACTCCTTATAATATTAAACACCTCGATCAAATCTCTTGTTAACTTTCTCATCTCAAAAAATCATCTCAACTTCTTTAATCTGTCCACTTAATGCAAGTTCCTCATTGCTGGAAAAAATCCTGTGCAGCTTTGTTGTACCATGTCTAATGTATTCACATTTTCCCAAAGAGTAGTGTCCAGAACTGGACATTAGCTTCCAGCGGCTGTAACATGCAGCAGGAGACAATGGTTTTGTGGTCATGATACCAGATGACTGGACTAATGCTCTGACCCCATTATCAGTTTCACCAGTTCCCGTTAAGAAAGGAAACCTGCCAACCTTACTGGTCTGGCCTACATGTATATCCAAACTGACTGTAATGTGGTTGGCTCTTAAATGGTCAAGCAAGCCACTTATTCCAAGGGCAATGAGGGATAGATGACTAATACCTGCCATGTCCCATGTAAGAATAATAATCATACAGGGTCAGGCCACGCCAGTGCCTTGTACAAGCTCTCCATAGCTTCCTTGCTCTTGTACTCAATGCCCCTATTTATAAAGCCTAGGATCCGGTATGATTTATTAACTGCTCTCTTGACCTGTGCTGCCACCTTCATAACGTATCATATATACACGCAGGTCCCTATGCTCCCACACCCTCATTAAAGCTGTTCTGTTTAATTATATAATGTCTCCTTATGTTCTTCTGAACAAAATTGAATTCCTGGGCACTGCCACGGTGGGATTCAAACCCAGGTCCCCAGAACATTGCCTGCATAATGCCACTAAGCCATTGACTCCCCAAGCTTTGAACAATCAGAGTGAAGGAGGTAGCGGAGTATTGTAGAAACTTATAAATTTCTAAGAAGTCAAGACAGGGGTAAATACAGAGAGTATCATCTCGATGACCAGAGTCCAGAACAGGTAGGCACAGTATAAGGATAGAGGGTAAACCATTTAAAACTAAGATGAGGAGAAATTTCTTCTCCCAAAGAGTGGTGAGCCTGTGGAATTCTCTGTCAATGAAAGTAGTTGAGGTGAAATGCTTTCAAGGGGTTAGATATACCTCTTCGGGGTAAATGGATCAAAGGTATGGGGCAAAAGTGGGCTTAGGATACTGAGCTGGATGATCAGCACAGTGGCTCAGTGGTTAGCACTGTTACCTCACAGCACCAGGGACCAGGTCCCATTCTACCCTGTGTGGAGTTTGCACATTCTCTCTGTGTCTGTGTGGGTTCCTCTGGGTGCTCTGGTTTCCCTCCACATTTCAAAAATGTGTAGGTTAGGATGGATTGGCCATGCTAAATTGTCCATAGTATCCAGGGACGTGCAGACTAGTTGGATTAGCCATGGGAAATGTAAAGTTACAGGAATAGGGTGAGTCTGGGTGGGATGCTCTTCAGAGGGTCAGTGTGGACTCGATGGGCCAAACGGCCTGCTTCCATACTGTAGGGATTCTATTCTATACAAGGTGGCAGAGTAGGCTCGAAGCACCGAATGGCCTGCCCCTGCTCCTATTTTCTAGTTTTCTATGTTAATATGTTACCCTTCCTTTTACCAAACTTATACTATTCAGATGCTGATAGATGACACTGGGTTTCCCTTTTCTGTTTGCTGACAGTTTATTCTCATACATTTTCTTTATTTCTCTTAGTTGTTTTTTCACTCACCTTCTTGAACCCTGTATGTTCAGCTGGGGACCTGATTGTATTGTAGACTTAACATCTGGCTTAAGGTTATATTTCCTTTATTTTTTTTTATTTGAATCCCTGCCTCTTTCATTTGGATTTGCTTTTCTTCCCTTTGCCCTTTGAGGGAATGTAGCTTGATTCTCCCTGACCTTTCACCTTGTTCACTTTTGGCAGTAGATCATGGGGATTATGCTGAGGTATAATAGAGCCTGCTCACCTTTCATTCAGAGGTGGGAAAGGAAGATGATTATATAGCCCTTATCAACATTGCTTCCACATACTTATTCAAACGGGAGGTAATTTTTTTTTTGAGTATATATTACCAGCAGAGAAACCTTGACCATGATCAGTGTATGACTTGGGAAAATTATTCCCTCTCGGTTTAATCCATCTTTTGAAGAGTTATCTATAAAAGAAAGCCTCAAGTAATGACACAGTGAAGAAAAGAATTAACGACAAAACCATGCTGCTGAAGGGCTCATTTTATTCTTCAAAACTTAATTTCCATGGAAATAGAACTGGAATGGTTTCTCTGACAGGCACGACTACCACCCAGGTTCAGCTGATCCTGGCACAAGAAACACAAGGTGGCACCCGGTCAAGTGTATTCTGATGAAAATTGGCATGTTCTCCGGCAGTTGTTAATGAGGAGCCTTTCCCTTCTTGTGCTTGGCAAGTACGTTAACACAGCCATGAAAGGCAGGGAAGGAGCTCACCAGCACTCAGATGTTCACAGCTTGTCCATTAACTCCAGGGGCTTGACCTTCCTCTGTTATCGTTGGTCAGTATCAGGACTCATCCTTATAATTTTCATTGTATTGGCTCACCACAAGGAAAAGAAACTGTGAGGGAGTTCTTCCCCTCACAAGAGACAAGAAAGGTGGAGGTAACACAAAAAAGCATTGGCATCAAGAAAGCAATAGGTGATTTTCCATTCAAGCCTTAAATATTGATTTCAGAATCTAACCAATGAGTGGTGACTGCCTTTTTAACATGTATTTGTTTCTCATTAAAACCCCAACTTGGATTATTTCTACACCCCTTCCAAATCCCCTCTCCTCACCAAGAAATTAGACAGTGTCAGTTCCCAGCAGGTCAATTGGACAAGGTTCCTATTTGCTGCAGATCAATGATCGCATATCGTAGCCAACATCCAGTTGCTTAGAATAGAATCCCTACAGTGCGGAAACAGGCTCTTTGGCCCAACCCTCTGAAGAGCATCCCACCTAAACCCCACTTCCTACTCTGCATTACCCATGGCTAATGCACCTAACCTACACATCCCTGGACATTATGGGTAACTTGGCATGGCCAATCCACCTTGGCTGCATGTCCTTGGACTGCGGGAGGAAACCGAAAACCAACGTAGTATACAAAATCCCATGCAAGGACTGCACAAAACACTACATAGGACAAACAGGAAGACAGCTAACAATCCGCATCCATGAACACCAACTAGCCACGAAATAACATGACCAGCTATCCTTAGTAGCCACACACTCAGATGTCAAGCAACATGAGTTTGACTGGGACAACACTACTATTATCGAACAAGCCAAGCAGAGAACAGCCAGGGAATTCCTAAAGGCATGACACTCATCCACAGATTCAATCAACAAGCACATTGACTTGGACCCAATATACCGGCCACTGCAGCAGACAACTGGAACTAACAACCGGAAGTGGCAGATACAAATCACTATAAATGCCGGAGGAAAGACCACAGAAGCGCTTCACAGGAGGCTCCCAAGCACTGAGGATGTCACCTAGACAGGGGACGAAACGTCTGCAACACAAATTCCCAGCTCGGCGAACAGAACCATGTAGAATAAGTTAAAGTGGCAGTGTGAGTTAAGTTGGTGGAGTTAGAGTGAGTGGTGGCTCTGTGAGTGTGAGATAGCACAGAGAACATGATGACATGTACGCCTGTGGATATAGAAGACCATTGCTGCACCACTGGACATCCTCTTTCAGCAGTGACTCGGCACTGACCCAGGGGACTGTAATCAGGTCCAGACTGGGTGGTCTGGAGGCATGGCCCCCCCGGTGGTGGTCAACTGGTGAACAGATTTCCCTCCTTTCCACTGTCCCATCCTCCTGGTCCCTGTCCATGAAGCAGGGAGTGGGCTTCCTCTTCCTCTGGGCCAAAGCTTGTGTGAGAGGCTGACTCATAATTCCCAGTGTCAGAGGAGCTGTGCTGCTGGATTATACACATGGCATCAGCAGTGAGAACACTGGATGGTTCCCACAATAGTGAAGTCTTCACCTGTCTGCTGTCCCATTCCCTGAGTAACATGCCCAATAACCAAGGTAAAGAATGGGAGACTGAAAAAACTCACTCAGAGCCATGATCGACCAAGCACCAGAAATCTCACTCGACTAATTCTTTGGACTGAATCTGGGCAAATTCCTACTTACCTCTTGTTGTTTTATAGTTAAAGTCCCAATGATGTTAATGTAGGAGAGTAAAACACCTGGCCACAATTTTTCAATCCATTTTCTGACCCTTGCAACCTGTGGGTGTGATTTTCATCATCGCTTTACCATGGGTTTGAGGCATCAGTCAGAAATCCGACTGTGTCAGCTGATCTCGGTGCCTGAATTTCTGGGAGGTGCAACTGAGCTGTGGGAGCACAGGGCCACTGAAATCCTTCCTGGATGTCTTCTTACATACAACAACAACTTGCATTTCCATAGCATTTTTAACATAATAAAACATCCCAAGATACTTCTAAGGAGAGCGACAGGAAATATGAAGGTAAGATGCTAAAAGCTGGATTGGAGAAGTAGATTTAATGAGCATCATGAAGGGGAGGTACGGGGTAGAGAATGTTAGAGAGGGAATCCTAGAGGATGGAGGCACTGGCTCCAGTCAAAACTAGGTTGACACGGGAAACTGAATAAGGTCAGCCCACAGTACATGGTTAGGCCTTTGACCACACCCAGCCAAAACCCGATTTCACCATCCAATGTGCTGTGTTTAGAACAATAATGACTTACATTTATCCAGCCCACTTAACAAAATAAAATAGAACAAATTTTACGGATATTATACATCGAAACATTGAACAGATGGCCAATAGACAGTCAAAGAGGTAGGTTTTAATCAGAAACAAAAACAGAAATTGCTGGAAAAGTTCAGCAGGTCTGGCAGCATCTGTGGAGAGAAATCAGAGTTAATGTTTCAGGTCAAGTGAGCCTTCCTTTTTTTAAAATGAGAGACTTATCAAAACAATTCCAAACTTTAGGGTCCAGACAGCAGAAAGCACAGCCACAAGTGACAATTAACTTCAGGGATCCGGACTCTGAGATCAGAGCGTGGCAGGACAGGTGGAGATTGCAAATTTAAGGTGGGAGCAAGCTGTATAAAAGGAGTTGATGAGAATTTTAGAATCAAATTATTTACTTCGCTGTTTTTTCGTTCAGACAGCACAGAATATTCTGTCTGCTGTTGTGTCTATTCCATTCTGCACAGTGCCAGCACTAAACTTGCTTTACTGCCAAGACTTTTTTTTTTACTTTCAACTCATTAGTGAAGAAAATTCTTTAATATTCACTGGGGGGTAATTTCCATATGAACAATATTGATCAGCCATCCATTGTAAACATCGTCCAAGTTTATTTTCCATTAACAACAATTGATTGAAAATTGTAGACAGTTCTTAGAATGGGTTGTTAATTTAGCATTGACTGCATTATGCTGCCACTGAAAGTTAACGTTGCCCCCAGTGAGAGGACCCTGTATACTTTGATGATCTTCCAATACCAACATTTAAAACGGGTTACCTGAGGCAGAGTGCGCAATTCATTGTGTTGCAAAATTGTTTATGATGAAGATTCATGCTATTTACAGGTGAATATTAAAGATTGTGATTTCAAGGTTTTTGATTCAGGAAGTGAAGAATCTTGTTTTTTAAAAAAAGTGGAAGAGATTGTACAATCTTTCTGTTGACAGATGACTCCAGTTGTTCAGAAATTGGAAACCTTGGCAGATGTGATCCATCAAACCCTACTGTTATAGGGAGGGGCTGAATAGGCTGGGGCTGTTTTCCCTGGAACATCAGCGATTGCGGGGTGACTTTATAGAGGTTTGTAAGATCATGAGTGGCATGGATAGGGTAAATAGCCAAGGTCCTTTCCCTTGGGTGGGGGAGTCCAGAACTAGAGGACATAGGTTTAGGGCGAGAGGGGGGATTATTTAAAAGAGAGCTAAGGAGCAACTTTTTCATGCAGAGGGTGATGCATGTATGGAATGAGCTGCCAGAGGAAGTGGTGGAGGCTGCTACAATTACATCATTTAAAAGATATTGATGGGTATAGGAAGAGTTTAGAGAGATATTGGCCAAATGCTGGCAAATGGGATGAGATTTATCTAGGATATTTGGCAGACATTGACAAATTTGACCGAAGGGTCTGTTTTCATGCTGAACATCTCTCTGACTGTATGACTCTATGACTATGTATCAGATAATAATTTGGTCAGATAATTGGTGCCTGGAAAGAGCTCTTGTTAAATGTAAGATATCTTTCTTTGATTATACCACTAGTGGGATCTGAAGTTTATTCAGAATAAAAGCTGTTTATGAATTTATTAGAAACAGCTGAAGATAGAACGAAATTTGCCCATATATGACCATGCATGCCAACAAGAGAAAACCACACAGTTAGAGCATTGGAGGTGTCAAACATTTATCACAGTCTGCTTTGGGAAAGTTGGGCACAGGTAATTCCTCCAAATTTGCCACCGTGCCCAGAGATTTGAGGAGATCAAGCAATGGATCCCTGATCATCTGAGCAGTATTGCTGTAAGTTTGAGTTCCCTGCAGCCTGTTATTTATCAAGTCATAGAGTCATACAGCACAGAAACAGACCCTTTGTTCCAACCAGTTCATGCCGACCATAATCCCAAACTAACCTAGTCCTAGTTGCCTGTACTTTGGCCCATATTCCTCTAAACATTTCTTATTCATTTAAGTATCTAAATGTCTTTTAAACATTGTAATTATAACTGCATCCACCACTTCCTCTGGAAATTCATTCCACATATGAACCACACTCTGTGTAAAAAATTGCCCCCCATGTCTCTTTAAAATCTTTCTCCTCTCTCCTTAAAAATATGCTCCCTAGTCTTGAAATCCATCTGGTTATTTAACTGTTTAAATTCAACTTAATGGATGAATAGAGGACAGTTGCTTGTGCAGTCACTCTGTAGACTATTAGAGACAGAAAGGGAGGAATTGGTTTTAATCTGCTAACTTGGGCATTAGAAGAGTAACCCACCCAGACCCATTTCCCTTTGATTAATGCACCTAACATTGTGGGCAATTTAGCATGACCAATTCACTTAACCTGTACATCTTTGGACTGTGGGAGGAAACCGGAGGAAACCGTTCTGGTAGTACCTTGATAACAAAATGCTCACCTTTTGATTCCATCAGTAGCCTTACTCTCTCTACCTCTGAACCTTCATCCAGACCATTGCACCTTAAGGTCCTTTTCCAAATTTCACTTGTTCCTCCTGCCATGATATGATATCCCCAGTGGATCAGCTGGATCTCTGGATTACTGAACCACTGAGTGTATCAGCTTATGGCACCAGGTAGAGGCTGAAAGTGGAAAGGACCTTGTGGTACAGTGGTGGTGTCCCTCCCTTTAGGCCAGAAGGATTGATTTCAGTTCCCACTGGAGGATGTGATGGCAATAGAGCTGTGTCCGAACATATCCAAACAGGTTGAGCGTTCTTTTCTCACCGACCCCAAGACTTGCATCTCCTAATCCTCCCATGAGGCTCCTGCCAGCTGCAAAAACCAGCCAGCATTCCTGGGCCCCTGAAATGATGAGTTGCCTTTGGGAATACTGTCACATTGGCCTCTTCAGAGCTGAATAGCCTGTCAGCACCCACTGAAAACAAGCCAAACTTTGCAATGGCAATAATTTGAGAAAACCCTCACTGTGATTCCAAATCAAGGGGTTGTCTTGTTGCTTTCTCTTTCCCTCACTAATATTCACTGTTAATATACAATACCAACGCTGCAAACTTCAAACCCCGCTAAAATATTAAAAATGCAACATATTATTCATATAATATAAAACTTGCAAAAAATATGTTTTCAGCTTTCTTGGATTTTACATCTGCTTTCTGGTACTACAATCCTCTAAATATGCAATCAATTTTAGAGACTGCAGTTTTAGCAATATAATAATGTGCACCTATTCAAAAGCAATTACTCTAGCAGCCAATGTGACATCAACTGTTCTCAGCCCTCACCCTAAAGTCTTGCTAAATAATTCAAAGCTCATGGTACGTGTGGTGGATATATATCTTGAGTACTATATTCTAGAAAAGCATTAATGTGCACATTAAAGATAAGAGCAAAATTTATCAAATGCAGTGCCAAGATCAAACGGTACATCAACGACAGAATGCATTTCCACAAAGTTAATGTTCCCAGTGCCGTTGTATTGTTGCTTTTTAGGATGTTGGTATTTGAATTCATTTCATATTCTGCTGATATAAGATTACAATTAATTATATATTAATGAAATATAATTCAACAGAACCTTTGGTTATAATCTCATCACAATAATCAGAAAAGCAGAAGAAATTAATATCTCCGCCCCTTCAGAAAAACAAAACAGAATAGAGCAAATCCAAAACACAAATGTGAAAATGTATCATCCTCTTTCTGCTGTAAAGCAAGATGCTTTCCTTCATAGCAGCATCATAAATTAAGTGACTGCCAGAGTTATCTGGTCAGATTTTGGCAACAAGGTTTGGAAGTGTGTTGGACAGGAATTAGTGAATATTCCTCTAAGGCAGAGAACAAGCAAACTCTGAGGACCATCTCCTTCCATTTTTCAGATATCTCTTTTAAGCTTCAACAGAGCGGTTATGACAAATCATTTATCTCAGGTCTTGAGACTATTTCTTTTTCCTTAATGTTGCTGTGCCCTGCAGAAATCTTTCAGGGTGTGTGATACAATAAGTTTGAGGCAGTATGGTTTCGTATGGCAAAAATGAGAGGACGCATACTTCTTGGGAAATAACTGGTGAAATGAGGAGGGGTAATGGAGCGACTTGGTGGACAAATCCCTTTTTGCAGTTGTCAATAGGCTACAATAAAGCAAAGAGAACACAGGGCTTCATTTCAAAATGATTGGGTTTGAAAATTCGAGGAGCTATGTTAAACTTATACAAATTCCTGCTGAGACAGCACTTGGAGGCTTGTGTGCAGTTTTGATTTCCATTTTATAACAGAGACACCAAGGAAGGCAAGAAAAGGAATTAATGGAATGATATCAGATCTGAGAATTTATCTTTTTCAGGAGAGATTGAAAAGCTCCCTCAAGCTCCCTGAACATTGAACTGTTGGTTGTGTTCAGGATTGTGAACGGGGTTAGGATGAAACAATGAATAGAATCTTATGAGTGACACGGGCATTGATGAGAAATGAGGTGGAATAGGTATAAGAAGTCCAGTGAGGTCTATAGTACATCTTTGGGCATTGGCATACAAGTGCTAAGCTGTAGTTAGTTGTGATTAAGTGGAATTGTTGCTGGTTAATGGCCTTATTAACTGCATAACTTGCCTCATTAATATACAGCTGTCAATCCTATCACACACACCATGGGAAAACCGGATGCCAAGAAGTTTTGATGTGGAAGTCAGAAGGTGCCTGGTGACATCAGCTTGCTGCTTGCTCCAAATAATCTTGTATGTTGGGCACCAACATCTTAGGTCACACTCCATGGGCATCAACCACGCATCTCACATCCACAGACATTGGCATCTAACTAATGCCAGCCCCTAAGAACCCTGATGGTACACTAAACTGGAAGAGTGCAGAAGAAATTGACAAAGATGTTGCCAGGATTCTTGAGACTGAGTTATAAGGAGAGGCTGGACAAGCTAGGATTTTATTCTTTAGAATGTACGAGACTGGGGGAGGGGGGATCTTATAGAAATTTATAAGATCTTGCGAGGCCTTGAGAGGGTGAAGGTACTCAGTCTTTTTCCCAGTGTAGGGGAGTTGAGAATGAGAAGACATCAGTTTAAAGTTTGAGGGCAAAGAATAGAAGGGAACCTGAGGGGCAATCTTTTTATACCGAGGGTGGTTATGTATATGGAATGAGCTGCCAGCAGAAGTGGTTGAGGTGGGTACATTAACAACATTTAAAAGACATTTGGACAAATACATGGATAGGTTTAGAAGGATATGGACCAAGTGCAGGGAAATGGGGTTAGCGTGGATGAACATTTTAGTCAGCATGGACCAGTTTGGGCCACAGAGCTTGTTTCTATGCTGTAGGACTCTGTAACTCTGTGATTCTATCTCCAAACCACTAAGAGGACACTCTGCCCTTCAGTGCTGCCCCTCAGGTTTCCCCAGTAACTCTCATTGTACCACTACAGGCTGGGCAGGGTCTGGTATCGGGGTCCCTTCCTGCTGGGCAGGGTCTGGTGTTGGGGTCCCCCCTGCTGGGCAGGGTCTGGTGTTGGGGCTCCCCCTGCTGGGCAGGGTCTGTGTCGGGGCCCCCTCTGCTGGGCAGGGTCTGGTGTCGGGGCTCCCCCCATGCTGGGCAGGGTCTGGTGTCGGGGCCCCTCCCTGCTGGGCAGGGTCTGTGTCGGGGCCCCCTCTGCTGGGCAGGGTCTGGTGTCGGGGCTTCCCCCATGCTGGGCAGGGTCTGGTGTTGGGGCCCCTCCCTGCTGGGCAGGGTCTGGTGTCAGGGCACCCTCTGCTGGGCAGGGTCTGGTGTCGGGGCCCCTCCCTGCTGGGCAGGGTCTGGTGTCGGGGTCCCCCCTGCTAGTCCAGGGTCTGGGGTCGGTGTTCCCCCCCTGCTGGTCCGGGGGAAGAGGAAGTCCCACCTCAGCACCAATCCGTCCAGCAGGAGCTCCAGGTTCCTGCCCTCACAGTGGGACGGTGACTCCCCCCCCCCGCCATCTGCAATGTCCAGGGGCAAAGGTCAAGGACTATGCAGGGCAGCTCCAGACCCACACAACCTGTCCCCGGGGGGTGGGGGCGGGTGTTTAAACCAGACCCACACAACCTTTCCAGTGCAAGTATAACCAGACTGACACAACCTGTCTGGAGGTATACCACACTTTTAACAATGGTACTGGCAGGAGGGATACTGGACATTCTGGGGTATCCTGGGACTGGCAAGTTGTCTCCGTATTGGTGAAGATTAGGATTGGGATAGAATTGGATGAAAGCTGTGCCATAGGATGGTGGTGGGGCATTAATGAGGTAGCTGTTGTAAGCTAGAACAAGAAAACTCACTAGACTGCCCAGAGAGAAATCTCCATGAAACTCAACCAAGGTGACACAGCCAAACAAACAAGGTAAGATTCAGGCCGATATCTCCACTGTATCTGAGACTGGAATCAAGGACCATAAATATGGGATCATCATTCACTTTAAACAAGCAAATAAAAGTCCAATCAGATACTTGGAAGAAACATTTTTAGCGAGAATGTGATTTCACAGCAATGGCTGAGGTGAAAAGCCAACTACAGTTTGGAGTAAGACACACATCAAGGAAAGAGGAGTGGAAGGAGATATTATTGATGTGAGATAAAGAAAGATGATGCTAATACCAGCAGAGACATTTTGGTTTGAGTGTATGGGCTGTAAATACTTTGAAGTCCAAAAAGAAAATCAAAAAAATGATGAAAGTATTCTCGTCAAAGACACTGCTGAAAGCATTACAAATATATTAATTATCTATGCTACAGATGAACAATTTAGCTGTTTGCTTCAGTGTTGAAGCTCATTATGCCTCCAATTGTTCTGCAGAGTTTCAGTGTAAAATTGGTATGAGGTTGAATTTGTGCCTTTCCTTTTGAATGAATCTCCAGGTAGCTGATTGATGCGAGGTTGAAACTAAAACATTGCTCTGTGTAAATTTCCTGAACTACTTGCATGGCTTCTCACACAACCGCTAAATTCTTCAGCTGCTCACTCAGGTCAGTCAAAGCCACATGCATGAATTCCTGGATGGTTCGCAAATTTACAAACAATGGGCAAAAATCCTCTGATACAGAATAGTGATCTCTGGCACTTGATTGTTGCTTTCTTGATGAATTAAAAAAACATCTCACTGCTGAAACAGTTAGGAAATACTTACATTAAAAAAATACAAATACAACTATGTGACAAGATTTTGTGTTTTTTCTTAAAAAGCAATTACAAAACCTAAAATACTAATTGAAAAAAAAACATTCCAAACTTTATAATTTATTAATCGGTATGTTGTGTGCTCAGGTTTATTTCTTACTTTTTCACAGAATTCTCTTCTGTGACATGTTAATTGCCAAGATATTTATTTCTGTAGGGATCATGTCTAAATATGCCACAAATCTTAAGGGAATTATCTTCAGCTCCGTTTATTCTCAAGGTGAAACTTTCATTTTCCTTCTCTTGACCGTGGATGCCCCAATATCTTGTTCTGTTTACTTCTTGAAACTTCCAATATAATTTGCTGATGATTTCCTTTTGCAACAAGACACTCTGAGGCCCATTGTAGATTCTCCCACTGGCTATGAACAGTCAATCTTTCAGTTTCTGTTCCTTACAAGATTTGTACTGAGACTTTGCCTCATCTGACTTCCATGCAATAATGATGAAGGCAGGGTTTTATGCCTCTCAAACAGCTCTGTTTGTCATTTATCTGAATTAATTTCTCTCAATGAGCACCAAACCACATGGGGTTGAAACTAAAACTAACTTTCTCAGCAAACTTTTTGGTAAACTGAAATTAGAAAACTTCCCTAAGCTCTATCATTCATTCACAGGATGTGAGCATCTCTGGCTAGACCAGCAATTATTATATACCCCTAACTGTCTGGACAATTAAGGATCAACCACACTAAGTTGGTCTGGAGTCACATGTAGGCCAGATCAGGTACGGATGACAGTTTCCTTCCACATTAGTGAACCAAATGGGTTTTTCCTGACAATCAACTGATTCATTGTCATCATTAGTCACTTAATGCCAAATATGCATTGAATTCAAATTCTACCATTTGTCATGGCAGAGTTTGAGCCCAAGTCCCCAAAACTTTACCAGAATCTCTAGATTAATAGGAGAAAGTGAGGACTGCGGAGTCGGACGTGTGGTAGTGAAAAAGCACAGCAGGTCAGGCAGCATCTAAGGAACAGGAGAATCAATGTTTCAGGCATAAGCCCTCCATCAGGACTGTAGTCCTCTCTGGATTAATTGTCTATCAGTAAAACCACTAGGCCATCACCATCTATCTCCATGACAATATAGGCTGCTCTAAAATTAATCTTGAGAATAATTAATCCTTGAACTGATGTAATAAATGAGTAAATGAGCTTTTCAAAAATCACTGGACGCTTGTTGATTAATTTCATTCAAACTACCAAAATGAAAACAACTCTCTCTCTCTCTCTCTCTCTCAATTGCAGTTTCTACAAGAATTGTGGGGATCATATCTCCAGTTCTTCAGCTCAGTAGGTCCAGCTGACATTTTATAATCTTGCCTTTCAAGCAGTTAACATTTTCTGTCAACATGGCCACAATCCTTTGAGTGTAATAAACATCACATGATGTGATAATATTTTCGCATCGATTTTTACAGTCCACTGTAAATGCATCACTGCTCAGGAATTGTTGTTCATTCATGAGATATGGTTATTGCTGGCTGGGCCAATGTTTATTATCAATCCCTAATTGCCCAAGGGGCAATTAAAGAGTCAACCACAGTGCTGTGAGTCTGGAGTCACATATAGGCCAGACCAAGTAAGGATGGCAGTTTCCTTCCATAAAGGACATTAGTGAATCACATGGGATTTTATGACAATTTACTGTCATCATACAATCACCACTAGGCCAGAGTTTTAACTCCAGATTGTTGTTAGTCTGTTGATGCAGAAAGCAGCTAAAATGGAACATTTCTTTGCATTGATGCAATCCATGCAATTTGGGGTTTTTCTCAAAGTCTAGATGTGGAGAGGAACAATGTAAACATCTCAACACCAGTCATTCTGAAGGTCTGATGACAACTTTTGAATCCTGTTCATAATATACTCTATCATAATGTTAGGGGACTTCTAATCAAAAATCCATGTAGAACATGGAGATCTGCTTTATTAACTTACTGTGCTAATCTTCATACATGAATATCTGTTACTGTTATTTGCAGAGCTGACAAGAACACAGTCTGGTTAATGTTATTGAAATCCCAGAATTAATTTCTTGCATTATTTTCTTTTGACCAGGATCTCATTAATAATCTTAACTGCACATTTTGTTTATCAAATACCCTGAGCATTGTGCATTCAATTAGAATTTTGTTGCACAGACCTTCTTGTTGTTGTGATATATGAAGTCAGCTTCACGGTGTTTCAAGGTTTGATTTAAAGTAATTACCAAACTGAATTTTTAACCTTCACAAAATAAATGTTCCTGCTCCAAGTTGAGTACAAATGGAAGATAATTTGAGGATATTGTTATCCTTGCTAAAACAAGAAACAAATAATTTATCATAAGACCATAAGAAATTAGAACAGGAGCAGGCTGTTTGGCCCCTCGAGTCTGGTCTGCCATTCAAAAGGATTGGGACTGACCAGAAATGCCTCATGTCCATGTTCCTGCCCTTTCCCCATAACACTTGCTTTCCTGACTGATCAAGATTCTATTTAGCTTAGCCTGAAGTATACAGAAGGTCACTGTCCCACAGCCCTCTCAGACAAGAAGTTCCCCTCACCTCAGTTCTAAATTGACACCCCTTTATGCCAAGATGACGCCCTCTGGTCCTCGACTCATCTCATAGAGTCATAGAGTCATAGAGATGTACAGCACGGAAACAGACCCTTCTGTCCAACCCGCCCGTGCAGACCAGATATCCCTAACCAATCTAGTCCCACCTGCCAGCACCTGGCCCATATCCCTCCAAACCCTTCTTATTCATATACCCATCCAAATGCCTCTTAAATGTTACATTTGTACCAGCCTCCACCACTTCCTCTGGCAGCTCATTCCATACATGTACCACCCTCTGCGTGAAAAAGTTGTTCCTTAGGTCTCTTTTATATCTTTCCCCTCACACCCTAAACCCTCTAGTTCTGGACTCCCCACCCCAGGGAAAAGACTTTGTCTATTTATCCTATCCATGCCCCTCATAATTTTGTAAACCTCAATAAGGTCACTCCTCAATCTCCAACGCTCCAGGGAAAACAGCCCCAGCCAGTTCAGCCTCTCCTTATAGCTCAAACTCTCCAACCCTGGCAACATCCTTGTAAATCTTTTCTGAACCCTTTCAAGTTTCACAGTATCTTTCTGATAGGAAGGAGACCAGAATTGCACACAATATTCCAACAATGGTCCAATCAATGTCGTGTACAGCCGCATGAGGGGAAGCATCCTCTCAGCATTTACTCTGTCAGGCCCCTTAAGAATCTGAAGTGTTCAATGAGATCACCTCCCATTCTTCTAAACCCTACTGAGTAGGGTTCCAACCTTTGCTCAGAAGACAATTGCTCCATTCTGGGGATCACCTCAGTGGTAGAATGTTGCAGGAGGTTGGAACATTTTGCTTTTGCCCTTGGGACAGGTGTTTATGTCACTTTAAAGTGATATCATAGAACTTCCTCATGTCTAATGTTCAGGCAGATTTGAGATTCATAAATATGGATGGTTTTGATCAAACTTCTGGTACAATCTCCATTACACGCCACACCCCAATACAAAGATTATATATGAAAACTTTGCAATTTTAAGAGTGAGTTTCAGGCTGCGGTGGACCTTGTAATAAAAACAAATTGGAAAACTGAACTTTGGCCGCATTGATGTTTGTGTAAAGTCAACCATGGAAGCATTGATGCTCACCTGAGTTTGAAAGAGAAGCTTTCTCGATTTCATGAATTCTACCGAGTGTGATTGCAGCGGGGGGAGGTGGGAGGGAGTGGGTGGGGAATGAGAATCTGGCTTTGATTAGCATGCATAGCTCGAGCTATATGTTATTTTTTTATGTCCATTTTGCCATGGCTGCTCTTAGAAGCCTGGAGTGATTGGGCCCTGTATGATGTCGAAATTTATGAGAGCTATCAATGTCTCCAGTTAAATCGACTTGAGTGCTAAAACCCTGAGCTTAGGAAACGCTTGGCAATAATCTGCATGGGGTGGGGGAGGGGGGGGGGGGGAGGAGGTGTGGCAGGGTTTTGCAGGTTGCACTGAGAAGAGGTGAACCTATAATTGAAGAGCAATGGATCCAATTCTTCAGGGGGCTAAAGGGACTCTGGATTTGGACAGTGCAAGACAGTCAGCAATAAGTTCTAAGGTTTGGACTTCCTTACCATGAAGCCAGAGGCTTGATCAAGGTATAGACATTCTGGGCAGATTGGAATTCCTCTTTTGGCTGGTAATAGGATAACTCGCTTCCTAAAGGAAGTAGGGAGGGTGGAGAATGAGAGCATCAATCCCTTGCCTATCCTGAGAAAAATTTCCTGGGCATCTCCTTTGCATGAAACACAGAGAAACAGGAAGTCACTGAGAATTTCCTTGTGTCAAATCCCAGCTGTAAAGTAAGAGACTTTGAATTCTGTCTGTGTAGGTGGGTCTCACTAAACAAGTTGAGGACAAACCAAGGCTCCTATGCAGCAATCTGTACCATTGGGAATGCATTACAAACCCCATGTGCACTTGTGAAGGGACACAGACATCACTGCATTTTACCAAGGAATGTCTCCTCTACCAATCAGATCAATCATCTTTAACTTATCATTTGGACCTCGGGATTTGCTTTCACTGAATAAAATAATGAACGATACCCTTGGACATCTGAAATTGTCAAATACAAAAACAATGAAAAATAAATGTAATAATTTCCCTTGTGGAATGTTTGGTAGTAGGAGCACTTACCCAAACAGAAAAGCAGTAATTTGATAGCCTACAATTGCCCTAAGTTCAAAACATTCAGGCTGGAATTATTCATGGACAACTCTGTTACCCATCTGCCAACCAAGACCCTAAAATGGACAATTAATGAGCAAATTTAGGAGGCAGTGACATCATGATAATGTTGCTGGACTGTTCAACTAAAGACCTGCACTGATGTTCTGGATGTTGGCTTAGGTCCCACTATGGTGAAATATAATCCAACAACCTTTAGAGTTAAATGCTAGCCTAAAGACACTGTGTAACCATTGTTTTAAGAATTTCTCTGGTGCATTAATACCTTTTAATCAAATAAATATGCTGTCCATTACTTGTCTGGCTTATTTGTGACTACACCCTCAGAGCAATTTGGTTGACTTCTTATTGTCCTCTGAACTGGCTGACAAAGTTGCTAAGTTTCAATTAGGGATGGCCAACAAACACTGGCATTGCCAAACACTCTATTGTCCTATATACAAACAAAGGGCGATGGGAGTGCAGATGTGCTCTTGTGCTACAATGACAACATCCATTACTCTGAGCCAGGAGAACCGGGTTCAAAACCTACCTGCTTGAGAGGTGTGTAATAACATCACTGAACAGATTAATTGAAGGATTAAAAGAAAATGCAAGAACAAAAAAAAGGAAGGACCATATCCAAACCACAGTGGTAATAACCCACTGGACTCAATGGAGTTCAGAGGACTAGAGGGGATCTGACTGAAATTTACCTGGTGCTGAGAGGTCCGGAGAGAGTGGATGTAGAGAAAATGTTTCCAGTAGTAGGAGAGACTAGGATCCAAAGGCACAGCTTCAGAATGAAGGGATGACCCTCGAGAACTGAGTTGAAGAGGCATTTCTTCATCCAAAGGTTAGTGAATCTGTGGAACTCATTGCCGTAGATGTCCATGGAAGCCAAGTCACTGAGTGTATTTAAGACAGAGATAAATAGGTTTTTGCTTAGTAAGAGGATTTAGGGTTATTGGGAGAAAGCAGGAGAATGGGTTTGAGAGACATATCAGCCATGATTAAGTAACGGAGCAGACAGAATGTTTGTACAGGACATTAGTGAGGCTTCTTCTGGAGTGCTTTGTCCGGTTCTGGTCACCCTTTATAGGAAAGATATTGTTAAACTAGAGAACATTCAGAAGAGATTTACCAGAATGCTGCCAGATATGAGGTGTGAAGAAAGACTGGCTAGACTTGGACATTTTTTCACTAGAGCAGAGGAGGGGAAACATGGAGATGTTTGCATGAACTTTTTGTTGAAGTGGTGGATGTGGGCACAGTTACAAAGTTTCAAACACACTTAGATAAGTACATGAATAGGAAAAGTTTGAAGGGATATGGACCAGGAGCAGGCAGGTGGGACTAGTTGACTTTGGGATTATCTTTGGCATGGAGTAGTTCGACTGAAGGGTCTATTTCCATGCTGCGCGACTATGACTCTATGAATGGCCTACTTCTGTTCCTACATCTTATAGGCTAATGATCTTGTCCAGCAATGAAGAGAGGATTCACCCTGCAGAAGCACAAATAATAAACTCTGTTGGGGATGGTTTGTGGTCTCCAGAGACTAATGTGGATTTTCCTCATTCTAAAGTAATCAGTGCCTGATGAATGGACTGACATTAGGACCAACATGCGCAGGGGAGGGAGTGAAGAAGGAGAGGAACAATGGTTGACATTGATTGTGACTTATACAATTTTTACAATATGACAATTACACACCACAAGAACCAATCATCTTAAAATATAAAGAATTGTGCTGGCACATTAAATTGTTCACTAATATATTGTTCCAATAGAACATGAAGAATGGAAAATGCATCTGTCATCTCATATTGATGGTCTAATTCTGTGAATCTCTTTGCTTCAGGAATACTGGAGCTAATTGTATATCTTAATCACTCTTCCAGATTGTGAGAGTTGGTTAATCGTACAAATTTGCTTTAGAACCTGTTAATCTCAGATAGAACAAGCAGAGATACCTGTCAGTTTCCACAAATTTATAGTCTTCAGGCATAAAATCTAACACACGTCTGAATTTAAGATAGTTTGACCTTTTCTTTTAAACAGTTTCATTTCTTAGAAGTTTTTAACCAGTTCTCTTTGGTAATCTGTGATTTCTATATATTGCTCTAGCTACATTCAGACTTGGACAACGGTGATGGTTCTGTGACCTATACTCTGTTAGGTCAAGGAGCTGGCTCAATCTTCACCATCGATGAGATTACAGGAGATATTCATGCAATAAAGAGCCTGGATCGTGAAGAAAAGTCTTATTACGTTCTGCGTGCACAGGCTGTAGATACAGAAACCGGAAGACCTGTGGAACCTGAATCGGAGTTTATCATTAAGGTTCAGGATATCAATGACAATGAGCCAAAGTTTCTGGATGGACCTTACGTTGCTGATGTCCCAGAAATGTCTCCTGCTGGTAAGTGAAATGTGATTTTGGGTGTGGGGTTTTGCTACTGTCTCAACTTAATGTTGCTTTCTGTCTCCACTTTCATGTCATTGCCTTCAATTATCCATCACTTAACTTCAAGGAAAACTGAAAAAGTAAGAATGAATATTTTTGTGGCTTAACAACAGGTACCAGACTTTCAAAAAAGCTAATGTAATCCAGCCATTCACCTGCTGAGTTGATTTTCTGGTCAAGATGTCCAGAGCATGGGAGGGGCTCAAAATTATGAGAACAACATTTTCGATGTATTATTCCATGATGGACGGTCATACTGAGAGTGACTGCAGCCGTAGAGGCAATTGTGACCCAGATTGTTCCATGTTCTATATCAAGGAGTTCAAAGAATGGGGCAGATTCAGCAAGTAAACAACAGGAGATAAATACAGAACACACCTTTGTTGTTTTCCTGAGTTACTTGCCTCTTCAAGTGATGAACTGTGTTGGGTTGACTGAGCAAGTTGGGGTGCAGTTTGAGAAGTCACCCCATCGTATAATCTTTTCAAATTTCTCACTTTCATAACAAGATCATGAGTCAGCCAGAGATCCTCAGAATGACTCCTTGATTGTTCTAATTTTAATTTTTGATTGTACTCTGAATGGGAAAGGTTGGTAAAAGTACAATCGTGGGGTGAGGTGGGGTGGGTGGGGTCAGATTTGGCCTTTGTACTGCACATGGAGAACAAGCAACATCTTCTAAACTTTGTTCCATTTATTTTTCTACCAACTGTATCAAGCACATGTTGTGTATTATTGGCAAAGTTCAATTTCATCTTCAATCGTTTTAGCCAAGCTTTTTCTTTCATTGAGGTGAAAGGTGAAACAATTTGTCGAAGTTGGATGTTCTTCTGGAGTCAGGGAGAGGATCGGTTTGCACTTTTTCAATCATCGCCCCTGTTTTATTGCTTGTGGATTATTTTCTACCAATGACAGTGCTTTGACAGCTCGTGATTTTCCAGGAAAGCCAACTGCTGACACCGAGACTGAGCAACAGTTCATCAGATATCTTGTGACTATTATCTGATAACAGCATTATTAATACTTAATGAAGTACAATATTATACAGTGAATGGACTTCAGAGCAATTGAGAGACACCAGAATGTTTGGTGGTCTAAAGCATTGATAACATCTTTGACCTCTGATACCCAAGTTGAAATTTATTCCGTATTGATAAAGATCTCCTTTTTTTCTGCTGGCTCGATTTGGCCCCAGCAAGATTGGATTTTGGCAATCTCAATCTAATTCTAGTTATTGTAAACACAGACCATAAAAACTATTTCAGCTGTAAACTGGAGCCAAAGAACAGGATGTGCTTTTCTGTTACCCAGTAAATATTGCACAGCAGGAGAGCAGCCCTTGTGATAAATTTAAAGCATATTCCTCAACAAGAGGTAGTTTCTCTTTTGATCTAATTTATGTCAAAGCTCACCTGGGCCTGAAAAGCAAAAACATTCTTTATTTCCGAATTCAGCGACCCATAAATTCCAAGTTACAACAGTCAACCTAAAAAACTAATCTAAACATCTTGTGCAGAGATTAATCTCCCGTATTCTGAGACTATCTAATTTTCTGAGTTTTCTGTAAATGATTGTACATATTTTGGCTTCTCCATTCCAAGAGTCTTAAGGGTCAAGTTATTACTGAGGCACATCCATTGCACACTCAGTGGGATTCATCACCATGTCTTGCAAAGGCTGATACTGCGTAATATTATGCTCCATCAGGTAAAGCATTCTGGTCTTCAGTGAGATGAAGGTGGGCCACATTGAAAGAGGACAGATGGGTCAAGAGGAGGTACATCCATTGATATGCCAAACCTCCACCCCCACCCATCGCCCCCTCCCCCAAACCTGAGAAGGCAATGTTTGGGACCAGTGACAATGTGTAGAGAGTGAACACTTGAAAGGTGGCTGTATTGAACGGCCCAGTTAACCAAGCAGCCCACACTCAAGTAATCAAGTACCCTCTCATTGGTCTTCTCTTGGAGAGCATTGGTGTAACTGATCAGAAAACAGCCCATACATTGCTGAGAGGGCTAATGTGGCACAATGGTAATGTCCCTACTTCATTGCAAGAATGTACCGGTTCATGTCGTACCTGGTATAGGTGTATGTTGTAACATATTCTAACAGGTTGAGTTGAAAACACTTTTTCTGGAGCTCTTGTGGTGCAGTGATAGTGTCCCTATCTCTGAGCAAGGAGGCCCGGATTCAAGTCTCATCTGTTCCAGAAGTGTGGCTTAACATCTCTGAACAGGTTGATTACAAATATCTTAAACATCTCTTATGGTGTAGTGGAAGTGCCCCTAACTTTGAGCCTGGAGGCCTGGGTTCAAATCTCTATCACCCTCCCCGTCTCTTTCCCTCTCTCCAGAAATATCTCATAGTATTTTTGACAGGCTGATGAGAAATTATTGACGCATTGCTGAACATTCACAAGTCTAAGTGACTGAAGCATATTCCAATGATTCATTTGCGGTAGATCATAGCCTATGAGTCAACCTAATGTTGAAGTCAACCCCAGTATTCTGGTTTTGAAAGTCATACTTTTGCATATATTTGATGTTAAAGTAAATGAAAAATTCTTGAATTTGCAACAAAACCATGAAGTTGAAATGTTCAAGAATAGTTCCAGTGAAAACCACAAAACCTGAGACAACAAAGTTCATAGTGGTACTGGATGCCAAGGCCAATGGAAATTACAGACAAAACACACACACATGCAAACATGCGCGTGCACACACACACATGCCATTATCAAAGTGACACAATTCATTTAGTGAATTCATTGAATTGGATAGACAATATTTTTTATTATAAACTGTGATTGCGCTTAACGATATCTTTATTACAATTACTTTATACAATGAACTAAGCCTCATTAATTTAATACGAACTACGAATGGTATGCTTTTTTTTTCTACATTTACACTGGCAATCCATATATTACACTTGGTGTATACGTTGATCACTGCATTTTGGAATAAATTCTGGAGGCTTCTAGGGCTGACTTTTATATCAACAATCATTAAGAATTATTAACTAACAGCCACATAATGGAGTTGCTGAGGTTGCTACAGGTAGAGAGTTCACAAAAAGCGCTGAATCATTATGTACAAGACCAATATATTGTCATACACCTCCAATGCCGCAGCATTAATTGTCTCTCAATATTATGTAAGCTCTCATTTTCAAGTCTAGGAAAGGAATTTAAACTCACAATCCTCCACTACACAGGCAAAAGTGCTGTCAACTGTGCAACAGCTGATACCCTACCTGGGATTGGTGTCAACTGAGTTCCAATCAGGCAAGTCTAAATTGTGATTTACATTGAACATCATCAAATTACAAATTTAATGAAGGTTATATAATTATGGATTTTAAATAGCTAAGTTCCAGTGAAAGTATATCCATAACACCAAAAGATATGGAAGCACAATTAGGCCATTCAGCCCATCAGGTGTGCTCCATCATTTTGTCATGGCTGATATATTTCTCAACCCCATTCTCCTGCCTTCTCCCTGTAACCTTTGATCACCTCACTACTTCAGAGCCTAATGATCTCTGCCATGATAGCCATGGATAATCCAATATTATGTTTCATTCCAATCAGAGTAATTGTAATATTTTGATTTTGCCAATAGTAAAGGAACAAGGAATAACATTTTTCAAAAATTACTGCAGTTTACGGAGCTTAGCTCTTTATATAACCTGATGATGTTTGAAACAGCTGTTTATCAACACCATAGAACACTGATCTGCTTAGTAAATATTAGCAGAGTTGTCACCACAGTTTTATATAATTGATATTTATTCTGCATTTTAGGGAGTCCCTTGGCTTCATTAAAGCCAAGTTTCTGTCAAAAATTATATCTGGTGATATATATTCGAAGAGGTAATGGGTTGAAAAATATTACTGCAATTAGATATTTCAAGTCATACGTTCCATCTGCTCCTGTTTTTATTACAAACCCAGTCAGGCTGAAAGGAAGAGGAATCACACAAAGTCAAACATCACTTTTCATATATACCATTATCATTTTGTGCAATCTCATCCCCTCTGCACTTGGTGAAACTGGATAGAGGTTGAATGTTCTAACTGGTGGATGGTAAATTATATTTCAAATCACTTGGTTTTAATTTCCACAATAAACTGTGCTTCCAGTTCATTCCTGTCCAAAGAGTAAAGCTGAACGTTCTCCCTCTTATGTCTAGAAGATTTACAATTTTATAACACATTCCAAAGTGCTTTGCAGTCACGGGAATATTTCTCATGTCGTTTTGTAATTTTGGCAAATAACCTATGCACAGCAAGCTCTTACAAACAGGAATTTCATTGGATAATTCCATCAAGATTAATCAAAATGGACCAGGCAAGATTACCACATGAGGGATCTTCTTGATGACTGGAGACTCCAGAAGGAGGGGTCCCATTCTAAGAGTAAAGGATAAACCATTTCGGATTGAGATGAGAAGAAATGTCTTCACCCAGAGAGTGGGGAGCCTGTGGAATTCTCTGTTACAGAAAGTGGTTGAGACCAAAACATTGAATGTTTTCAAAGAGATAGATATAGTTTTAGAGTCATAGAGTCATGCAATATGGAAACAGAACACTAAAGGGATCAAAGTGGATGGGGAGAAACCAGGAACAGGGGAGGGACTTGGATGATCAGCCACAAATGTTGATTAATCTCAAAAACTGAACAGTCTATTCTGGTCCTTTTTTTATTCTGTGTTCCGGTATTAGTGACATTTAGTGATGTTAAAGGGTAAATGTTGACCCTGACCCCAGCGGTAACTCCCCCGCCCTTTGTTAGAAACAGTGTTGTGGAATGTTCAATGTCCATCTGAGGGAACAGCATGAGCTTCATATAGTGTCTCAGCTCCAACCTTGCAGCACTCTTTTAGTACTCCACTGGAGTGTCAGCCAAGGTTTCTGTTTTCAGTCAGGGCATGGGGGTGAGAATGAAGCTAAGCCAGTAAGCGGTGTCCAAGCATGGGTCCCACAGCAGGCAGATTGTTAAAGTGATTGAAAGGCCAATGGAGGTCATTGATCAGAGGTTGCCTGGAATGTTCTGATTGACCTGTAGGCCCAAGGTAAGCCTGGATCCCAGCAATATTCTGAGGCAGCCATCAGGTGGGGGAATCGAGAGTCCCCCTCCCCACCTGCTACAAATTCACAACATCACCTACAAACTGCTTTGACGTCTGATTGATCACTTTCCATCTCAAACGGCTCAGAAGTACTGAGTGGACAACTGAAGAAGGGTACACCCTCTCTGTCTATGTCTGTCTCTGTCTCCCTCTCTCTGTCTCTTTCTTTTTATCTGGCTATCTGTCTGTCCATCTGTCTGCTTTTTTTTTGCCATTCTTGCCTTCTTTCTCTCGTCTCCTCTCTATCTCTGTTTCCCTTTCTCTTTCTCTGTATTTCTGTCTCTCTGTCTCTAGCAAGTGCTCAACTACCAACCACTGACAAATTCACTGCAGACAATGACTGAGAGATTGCATCCCTGGGATCTATTACACTTCATTACAACAATTCACCCTTGGTGAGTTTATACTGCGGACACTGCCAGGTCAGTGATGGGAGGCTGATGAACAAACAGAGCTCTGTTCTTGATCACCATCCATGGCACTGTCAAAACAGTTACATCGATTTTTAGGAGCACCACTGGAAACCCTGTGCTCTATCTGGGATAAGACCATCTAACTTTACAATGCAGGTCATCAGCCAATAGCCTATAGCAGTCTATTTTAATTCCATAGGCATGGTATAGAAGTGCTAGTGTCAGAATGGGGTAGACAAAGTCAGAAGTCACATGTGTTATGGACCAGGCCAGAACCCCCTCAAACATTCCAAGAAAGTAGCCCAGACCCTAACTTTGCTAGCTGTTCTTAGCAGGTTTAATGTGGATATTCCAAGGGGGATGCAACTGGTCAAATCACTTCGTTTTAACTAAAACAGAATTTATTTACAAGATTGCAGAATGAAAAACAAAAGAGAATCGAATACAGAATAACATAACTGATCTGAAAATCCAGCAGATTATCCCAACTTAATGATGCTGCTCCAAATACTTGCAACAATAACCCTTGGCACAGAAGGTGAAATGAAACACAGGGTCTTACAGGAGAGAGAGAGACAGAGAGAGAGAAAGATGGCAGAATGAAACACCCTCTTCCATGTTGCTGTTTCTTGCACCAGGAGCCTCAAAATTCCTGGCATTCAGTGAATGTCCAGACTACCAAAACTAAATCAAACCAGAGAAAAGCTGAGCTGGGAGAATTGGCCACTCCCCTTTCATTGTACAATTTTTTTAGAAACTTGAGAGCCTTTTTCCTGAGGCAGTATCTGTTAGCTATAATCAAATCGGACCTAACACCCTTCAAGCCCAGACTTTTAAGAACCTGTGTTTTTTTGATCTCCTGAGAAAAAGACTAAGGACAACATAACTTTGTTAAAGAAGCAGCATTATCGCACATGACCAGGTTATAGTCTGACAGGTTTATTTGAAATCACAAGCTTTCAGAGTGCTGCTCCTTCACCTAACAAAAGAGCAGTGCTTTGAAAGGCTGTGATTTCAAATGAATCTGTTGGACTATGATCTGATATTGCGTGACTTCTGTCTGAATTCTATATGTGTACAGATTCCAATTGTGCACACTGCACCTCACTTCACCTCACCATTGTCGAAGTATTACCAAGACAAGTGCAAATGATCGTCTCCAATCATGACTTGCTGATGCTCAACAGGTTTGAGATACACAGCTTACAAAAACAAGAAAATAAAAAAGATGACCACAACTAGTATTTGACGGGTGAACCACCCAATCCAAATGTCAGACGAAAGGTTTGAGTCCAATACCCAATAAATGTCACCTGGAATCCAGCAGAAATTGTCAGCATTTGCTCAGAACCAAAATTATATCAAGTACAAACAGCAAATGACAAGAGTGTGCTGAATCAGGTGCCAAATAAGGAGAAACACTGAATGATGTCTAATCACATAATGACCTGAATGATGTCTAAGACACAACATAAAGACAGGTCTCTGAACAGCATTCTAGAATCATACAGCAGCCTCCAGCAAAGATTACCATAACTAAACCTGAATAGATAAGTAAACCACAGATATATTTCAAAGGCTTGTAATTTTATTGCACTCTGCTAAATTACCTACAGACATAATGTTATTTTATTCAGTCTTCATGCCAATAATCTGTAGCAGTAGTGGTAGAAGTCTGATGTATTTTACATTGGTGCCAGTGAACTTTGTCTGTGTATCATCGTGTCTGCAAATAAAGGAACCGTATTACTGTTTCACTAATCCTGGTGTGTGATGGTATGTCTGTGTCTAAAAGGAGAATGTAACAAAGGGATAGGGTGCAAGAACCAGTACATAGATCAGCAATGATCTCATTAAGTGGAAAAATAGCCTCAAGGGACTTTCCCTTTGTTCCTACCGGCTCCTGTTCCTCCTTCGTTCACTTCAATGCCTTCCCCAGTTTATCACAGCTTAGGTGTTTTACTTTCTCTGTCATCTATTCCATCTTCTGCAATTGTGCTTCACAGATCTGTGAGCATCCCATTCTGCTTGAATGGATGAACAATCTTCAAGCATTGCTCACATTTTTCATTTACCCAAACCATATCTCATTATCTCAATTTTATTCTCATTTAACTTCAGTCCAATAATCCTGCCAGTTAAATTATAGATATTAGTAGTTTAGAGATAAATCTGATTATAAATGATACTACATCATACTTTGCATGATCTGTTCCACTGTGTTTGTTAAAGCTAAATGCTCAAAAGCAAATTGTAGCAATGTAGCATTGATTAGAATGGCATTCTTTCCATTATGTTAAATTAATAGAGGTGGGTGAATTCTATTATAACATTGGAATCCATTTTTTATTTATTATCCATGTTTACAGCCATTTCTTTTTTCAGTTGCACCTAATCAGGATTTCAATGCTAACTTCATTGCTAATTTCCTTTTCTTCATTCATACAGATTGGGAATCAATTCATGACCACCATTATCAGATCCGTGACTAGAAATCTTCTTCTGCAGCTCTTTTTAGCTCAGGTCATAATATGTCCCGAAACCCAAGATGCGCTGCTGTAATTTGCCAATTTTCCTGAGACAGCACCTTCTAAATTCACAACCACTTCCAACTAGAAGAACAAGAGCAGCAGATACATGAGAATACCATCACCTGCCAGTTTCCCTCCTGACTTGCGAAATAAATCACCATTCCTTCAGCATTGCTGGATTAAAATTCTGGAATTCCCCCCCTCGCAACATTGTGGGTCAAACTATAGCAGGTGGACTGCAGCGGTTCAAGAAGACAGCTCACCATCACCTTCTCAAGGGCAACTAAGATTGGGCAATAAATGTTGGGCCCAGCCAGCGATGCCCAAATCCCCTGAATGAATAACAAAAAAAATTCTAACCTGATGCCTGAGAGAAAATCTTGGGACATTTCCTGGAGCACACTATTTCCCATCACATGGGTTGAGCATGGAATGGTATTCAATTGAGATATAAAATAAAGAGTTATGTTCCCCTTCACCTCAGAAGTATTATCGCAGCTGGGTAGAGTAATATTAGCTGGACCTCATACTGCATCATGAAAAAACTGTAAACAAATCTTTGCCTCATGTTATAAATGGAGTCTAACCAAGTTTCTAACTCAATTTCTTTGTCATTATGAATTGATAGGATGTGGGTATGGTTGACTAGGTCAGCATTTGTCATCCATCCTGAATTTTCTTCATTTGTGAACTACTGTCATGAACTACAGTGATTGAAGAGGCAGCTCCCCACTACCCTGATTCATAGGCAATCAGGGATGGGTATTGAATACTGAGTTAATCAACATCATTGACATCCCATGAACGAATGTACAGGAACTTGGCTAGGAATGGATGGGAACAGAAAAAAAACTAAGATGTTTTCTTACAAACAAACTATTTGATTTGAAAAACAAAACTCACATATTAATAAATTTCAGTTCGAGTCAAATTCTGAAGCAGCGAATTTTATTGATACATACTTGCAAGAATGGGTGCCTAACAGGTAAGCACCCCGATCTGAGGGTTACACTCTGATTTATGCTTTTCAGCTGCGTCTCTCGGTCCTCCCCTTTCACCCCATTGGTTACTTTTGCTGTAGCACGTTGCCTATGACAAGCTTGAGCTTCACTCCACCTTTGTCTAGCTTTTCTCCACCTCTGTTTACTTCTCCCATGACTCTAAGCCTGTCGCCTCTTACTCTTATTCATCTCATTCCTTATATGTGACTATCCTGGCATAGTTTGCTGTCTTCGTGTGATCATCCTGCCAAACTAATTTCCATCCGTTGGCCACATCCCTCCTGAGATTGGCACAATATTCTCCTGTTACTGGTACATCCCGCTACACGGTCATTCTGCCCTATTAGTCATAGATAATTCTACCTGTTTTTGCTTCTTCTGTTTTCCTATGCCTGGTACGTCCCGCTACACGGCCACTCTGCCCTATTAGTCAAAAATAATTCTACCTGTTTTCGCTTCTCACTGTTTAGTATTTGCATGCGCAGCCTAATTTTATAATGTAAGCTTTTGCAGAAGCATCACCTGTTCCCTTATTCTGCACAATTTTAACCCTATACCTTATATGATCAATTAGTACTTTGATATGTTTGGCTGTGTTCTTTTACAAACATATTAAAAATACCCAGCTGATAAATGACCATCTGTTTTTTTTATAGGTTGTAGGTGTTGCTGGCTGGCCAGCAATCATTGCCCGTCCCGATTGCCTGTCAGGATTCATCTCCATCCATTTTGTTTTCATTTTACCTGTATCAAATATAGCCTTACTCATAGTGATTGAAATTGTTTCAATGTTATGCGAAGAGAGGTTTAATTTTTCCACTGAATACTACCACAGACATACAAAGCCCTGATTAGATCCCATCTGTGTTGCCCTTGGCACAATACCTCAGATCGGATATTTTGGCTGTGGAAGGAGAGTGGCAAAGATTTCATCAGAATATTACCAGATTTTCACTGGTTGGATTACAACAAGGAATTACATTAACCTGTCTATAGGCCCTAGGAGATGAAAGATGCGGCTGTGATTTGCTGGAAGTTTTAATGATTTTGAAAGGAACTGATTGGGTAGAGAGAAACTTGTCTCTGCTGAAACAAGTGTCTAAATCAAGGTGATTTGATTTGATTTCATTTATTGTAGAGAAAGTGAGGACTGCAGATGCCGGAGATCAGAGTCGAGAGTGTGGTGTGCTGGAAAAGCACAGAAGGTCAGGCAGCATCTGAGGAGCAGGAGAATTGATGTTTTGGCCCCTTCATCAGGAAACGTCATGGTTCCTGATGAAGGACTTATGCCCAAAATGTTGATTCTCCTGTTCCTCGGATGCTGCCCAACCTGCTGTACTTTTCCAGCACCACACTCTCAACTTTGATTTATTGTACTCATGTGTACCTAAATACAGTGAAAAGTTTTGTTTGTGAGTACTACAAGCAGATCATAGTAAGCAATGACATACAGCTCATAGGGTGCTTAGACAGAGTGGGACATACAGGTTATACTGCACCAGAGATGTTCAAAGTAAGATCAACATTTACAAGATCAACATTATTTGAAATTAGAGAGCCCATTCATCAGTCATAACAAAGGGGAGGAAGCTTTTCTTGAACCTGTTTGTGCATGTGTTCAAGCCTCTGTATCTTCTACTTGACAAGAAAAGGTTGCAGGAGAGCATTACCAGGATGGGAGGGGTATTTGATGATGTTGGCAGCCTTTCTGCGGCAATGAGTCATATAACTGGAGTCCATGGATGGGAGGTTGGGATCTGTGATGGTCTGAGCTGTGTACACAACTTTCTGTAGTTTCTTAGAGTCTTGGGCAGAGCAGTTGCCGTACCAGGCCATTATGTGTCTGGATACTATGCCCGGATAAAACCAAGCAAGCTTGATTGACTTTTTATAAAAATAAAATACT
The DNA here is from genome assembly GCF_047496795.1 of Chiloscyllium punctatum. Taxonomy (NCBI): domain Eukaryota; kingdom Metazoa; phylum Chordata; class Chondrichthyes; order Orectolobiformes; family Hemiscylliidae; genus Chiloscyllium; species Chiloscyllium punctatum. The sequence goes on along the minus strand of NC_092779.1, from coordinate 5,687,349 downwards.
GCTAAATAAAATATTCCTTATCCTTGCACACTACTGAAATAACCATTCAATGCCTTCTTCACTACCTCAATTGGACCTTCCTCTCCCACACTTCCAGGCCGTATAATCAAGCTCTAAATACTCACTGAGTAAAAAAAGTGTTTCCTCACATCACTCTATCTTCGTTTACACATCGCTTTAAGTCTGTGCCTTCTTGTTATTGCTCCTTTAATGAGTTGATACAGCTTCGCCCTAACTACACTATCCAGGAAGATAGGGGGCATCAGCTCATATTCTCTGCGTAGGTTGTCAATAATCACTAACAAGACCTGAGCTTCTACTGCAGAGAATACCTTCTGATAGTCCTTCCCATTCCTTATGAGTGTGTCTGATTTCTGCATTGTTGAATCGAACTTGCTGTATAACCAATTCGTGAAATGGTGCTTCAGTGAACAACAGTTACTTCAAGAGGTTTCAGAGCTTGTGAGTTGTATTCACCGGTCTCTGAATTGTGCTTCATGCTTTACCAGGAACAGCTACATCCTTGTCATATTCTTCATGAAAAAGAACCATTAAGCTTAAATTGAGAATTTGTGTGAAACTGTTCCTATTGTTTTTATATTTATTCTGTTTACAAGTAATGAAGGATTGTTTTGCATTCTCCTAATATTGTAAAATGGTTGCAAGAATGCCAGTGATTAAAATGTTGAAATATTTATTGTTTTCTTAGGTTCCTTTGTTGTTCAAATAACAGCGACAGACGCTGATGATCCAACATATGGAAACAGTGCCAGGGTGGTGTACAGTATCCTGCAGGGACAGCCATACTTTTCTGTGGATCCCAAAACAGGTAACTACTTCTAGTTAACCTACACTACGTAGTTTTAATAATCAAACAGTGATCTGGAAGAACTGTGGCTCATTGGGTAAGACTCCCTTGCCTCTGAGTCCGAAGCTTGTGAGTTCAACTCTCTTCCAGAGACCTTTCAGCACAAAATCTATTTGAAGCTCCGGTGAGAGATGGTCTGAAGTGCCTTTTTTTGGAAGCATTGCTAAACCAAGGCACCTCCTCCGCTCTTGGGTGTAGAATAGTGGCACTATTTTGAAAACGAGCAGGTGAGGTCTCCTGGCTAATACTTATACCTTGATCATTGCCACGAAAACAGATGATCTGATTGTCATCAAATTACTTATTCATGGAAGTTTCCTGTGTGCAACTGATGCTGTTTTTCTTACATTTATGTAATAAATTATCAAAGCACAGTCCAAATTGTGTGTAGAGGTTGAACAGAAAAATATTGAAGTATTGCAAATGTAAATGAGTAGGCTGTGTGGCACAACAGCAACAATGAAATGGGCCCATCAGTGACTATACTTTACAAAGTACTTCAGAGCAGCATAGGAACAGGAGTAGGTCATTCAAACTCTTGAGCTGTTCCACCATTCAGTCAGATCCTGGCAGGTCTGTTGCCTAACTCCACAGAGCTGCCTGTGACCCATATCTCTTTATATCTTCACTTAACACAAAAAATCTATCTCATTTAAAAATAACGCTGAGCCAGCACCCACTGCTGTCTGTGGAAGAGAATTCCAAATCTCTATTATCCTTTGTGTGTAGAAATGCTTCCTAATTCAGTGTCAGTAAAGAATTTTGGAATACCTTAAGGTCATGAAGAAATGTCAGCTATTTTATTCTTTTACATTTGCAAGGCATTTTGCTGATGGAAATGTTAAAGCAGTAAATATGCAGCATAAGGGGGAGGCAATAGAAATGGATGGTATGCATTAGAGTTGAAAAGTGTGACGCTGGAAAAGCACAGCTGTTCAGGCAACATCCGAGGAGCAGGAACGAGCTCATTCCTGATGAAGAGCTTATGCTCGAAACGTCAACTCTTCTGCTCCTCGGATACTGCCTGACCGTCTGTGCTTTTCCAGCACCACACTTTTCGACTCTGATCTCCAGCATCTGCAGTCCTAACTTTCGCCTGGTATGTATTAAATCCCAGCACAGTTTATGGGGAGTCCTACATTCTTGATCTCAATGATACTGGCCACATGAGAGGGTGCAAGGACCTTCCAGCAACAGCATACCTCCAAAGATTACATGTATGCTTTTCGTTTGTAACTGTGGCCTCTCCAAAACTATAGTTGCCATAACGATAGCAAAGTAAAATGCTGTGGAGGAAGGAAATCTAAAACTGAACCAGGAAATTCTGGGAATACTCAACTGATCAGGCAGTGCCTAGAGAGAGAGGAACAGCTTCACATTTCAGAATCCACCAAAAGCAGACATTGCTGGAGAAACTCAGGAGGTCTGGCACCATTTAGTTTTTAAAAATAAGTTCATGTTTCAAGTCCTTGAATTAGCTGACAGTGGACTCAAACGTTAACTCTATTTTCTCTTATCAGAAATTGTCAGACCTGCTGAACTTCTCCAGCAATTTCTGTTTTTTATTCAGATCTTCAGCATCTGCATTTCTCTGATGTAGAAGCGAGAACATAGAACATTACAGCACAGCACAGGCCCTTCGTCCCTCGATGTTGCGCCAACCTGTGAAACCAAACTTAAGCCTGTCTATCCTACACTATTCATTTTGCATCCACATGTTTATCCAATGACCATTTAAATTCCCTTAAATTTGGCGAATCTACTACTGCTGCAGGCAATGCATTCTATGCCCCAATGACTCTGAGTAAAGCAACTACCTCTGACATCTGTCCTACATCTATCACACCTCAATTTAAAGCTATGTTCCCTCATGCTAACCACCACCATCCGAGGAAAAAGATTCTCATTGTCCAACCAATCTAACCTTCTGATTATCTTATATGTCTCAACTGAGTCACTTCTCAACCTTCTTCTCTCGAATGAATACATCCTCAAGTCCCTCAGCCTTTCTTCATAAGACTTTTCCTCCATAGCAGGCAACATCCTCGTAAATCTCCTCTGAACCCTTTCTAAAGCTTCCACATTATTCCTATAATGCGGTGACCAGAACTGTATGCAATACTCCAAGTGTGGTCGCACCAGAGCTTTGTACAGCTGCAGCGTGACCTCGTGCCTCTAAAATGCAATCCGTCTACCAACAAAAGCTAATGCTAACACACTGTAAGCCTTCTTAACAACCCTGTCAACCTGGTGGCGACTTTCAGGGATCTATGTACATGGGCAACGAGATCTCTCTACTCATCTACACTACCAAGAATCTTACCATTAGCTCGGTACTCGTTATTCCTGTTTCTCCTTCCAAAGTGAATCACCTCACACTTTTCCACATTAAACCCCATTTGCCAACTCTTAGCCCAGCTCTCAGCTTATCTATGTCCTTCTATAACCTGCAACATCCTTCGTCACTATCCACAACACCACCGACCTTAGTGTCATCCACAAATTTACTAACCCATCCTTCTACACCCTCATCTAGGTCATTTATAAAAATGACAAACAGCAGTGACCCCAAAACAGATCCTTGTGGTACATCACTAGTGACTGAATTCCAGGATGAACATTTCTCATCAACCACCACCCTCTGTTCTCTTTCAGCTAGCCAATTTCTGATCCAAACTGCTAAATCATCCTCAATCCCATGCCTCTGTACTTTGTGCAATAGTCTACCATGGGGAACCTTATCAAATACCTTACTGAACTCCATATACACCACATCAACTGCTTTACCCTCATCCACCTGTTTGGTCACCATCTCAAGAACTCAGTAAGGTTTATGTGGCAAGTTCTACACTTCACTAAAGTGTGTTGACTATCCCTAATCAACTAATCCTCTCTAGATGATTATAAATCCTATCTCTTATAACCCTTTCCAACAGTGTACCCATGACCAAAGTAAGTCTCACTGGTCTTTAATTGTCAGGGTTGTCTCTATTCCCCTTCTTGAACAAAGGGATGACATTTGCTATTGTCCAATCTTCTGGCACTGTTTCTGAAGACAATAATGACAAAAAAGGTCAAATCCAAAGGCTCAGCAATCTCCTTCCTGGCTTCCCATAGAATCCTAGGTTAAATCCTATCCGGCACAAGGCACTTATCTATTTCTACACTTCCCAGAATTGCTAACACCACCTCCTTCTGAACCTCAATCCCATCTAGTCTAGTAGCCTGTATCTCAGTATTCTCCTCGACAACATTGTCTTTTTCCAGTCTGAATACTGACGAAAAATATGCATTTACCGCTTCCCCTATCTCTTTGGACTCTACACAAAACTTCCCATACTGTCCGTGACAGGCCCGAATCTTACTCTAGTCATTCTTTTATTCCTGGTATACTCATAGAAAGCTTTACGGTTTTCCTTGATCCTATCTGCCAACGATTTCTCATGTCCCCTCCTGGCTCTTCTTAGCTCTGTTTCAATCTTTTCTGGCTAACTTGTAACTCTCAAGGCCCCTAACTAAGCCTTCATGTCTCATCCTAACATAAGCCTCCTTCTTCCTCTTGACAAGAGATTCAACTTCTTTAGTAAACCATGGCTCCCAAGGTGGACAACTTCCTCCCTGGCTGACAGGTACATAATTATCAAGGACACTCTGTGGCTGTTTATTGAATGAGTTCCACATTTGAATTGTGCGCATCCCCTGCAGTTTCCTTTCCAATCCTGTGCATCCTAAATCTTGCCTAATTGCATCATAATTGCCTTTTCCCCAGCTAGAACTCTTGCCGTGCATTATATTCCTATCCCTATCCATCTCAAAAGTAAACATAACTGAATTGTGGTCACAGTCACCAAGGTGCTCACTTGCCTCCAAATCTAATACCTGGCTGGGTTCATTCCCCAGTACCAAATCCAATGTGGCCCCGCCCCTTGTTGGCCTGTTTACATACTGTGTCAGGAAACCATCCTGCACACAAAGGACAAAAAGCTGACCCATTGAAAGTACTCGAACTGTGGTATTTGCAGTCAATATTTGGAAAATTAAAGTCCCCATAACATCTACCCTGTTACTCTCACTCTTATCCAGAATCATCTTTGCTATCCTTTCCCTCTACACCTCTGGAACTATTCGGAGGCCTATAGAAAACTCCCGATAGGGTGACCACTCCTTTCCTGTTTCTAACCTCAGCCCATACTACCTCAATAGACAAGTCCTCAAACATCCTTTCTGCCACCGTAATACTGCCCTTGACTAACAGTGCCACACTACCCACTCTTTTACCATTTTCTCTGTTCTTACTGAAACAACTAAATCCTGGAACCTGCAACAACCATTCCTGTCCCTGCTCTATCCGTGTCTCTGAAATGGCAACAACATCGACATCCCAGGTACCAACCCATGCTGCAAGTTCATCCACCTTATTCTGGATGCTCCTGGCATTGAAGTAGACACATTCAAACCATATTTTACATTTTGCAATGGTGGCCTGGTATCCAAAACAAGACAAAGGCGACATAGGGATTGATTATGGTGTTAACAGTGAAAAAGTGAATGTATTTTATTGAATGTTTCAGTGATTAATACACAGACACTTGATTGCTGTCAGCATAGCTGGCTAAATAGTTCCTCAAGGCAGCTCAGTGTGATTCAGAAAGGCTCCTGAAGGGGTCAGTGATACAGGCGGGTCATGTGAATGTCTGGATCATGGAGACTAGAGTGAATCCAATGAACCCAATAGTGGGCTAAGCATCTGCACAGCTGGGCACAGACCCTTCCTATTGTATAACTGCACAGGCTTGCACCCATTTTACATCCTCAATATAATGCTAACTCAATTTCGTCTTTTAATTTCAACACCATGATGTTTAATGAGGACAAATAGTATACTTAGATCATTTATAACCGTCAGTCCACTCCCTTCTTAAACTGCAACTTATTAACTTCATGTTTTCTGATGTGCTTTAAATATTTATTTGCTCAGATTATTTGACTCTTCCAAACTGTAAGTACTTCTTGGACATATGTACTTATTAATAACCAATGACACTCTCAAGGTGAATCCATGACCATATTCTAAATGTTATTGTCTGAGGATTGATCATTTTTGGTGATATTTGCCATACAGTGAACTATGAAATAAATACTCTACTTCCTGATCCAGGGGTTAGTTAGTTTAGTTTGCTGGATGGCTGCTTTGCAATATAAGGGGATATCAACAACACAGGTTCAGTTCCTGCTTGAGTTGCGGTGACCCTCAGGTTAAACCACCACCAAGTCTCTCTCTCTTTGTCTCTCTCTCTCTTTCTCTCTCTCCCTCTCTCCTTAATGAGAGAGTAGCCCATGGTCCAGTAAGATGGTGGCGATTTTAGCTTCCCTTCATTTTATTTTTATTTACTTTTTTAAATTAAAAAAAAATTCCACAAGTTTACAAAAGAAAACTAAAAAAAAGACCAAGTATAAACATTGATATACAGTTAAATCTTAAATAAATGATAACCAAAATCTGTCAAACAAGAAAACAGAAATACCAAGAGGAAAAAAAAGACAAAATTCAACTAACTACTCATCTAACTTACAACTAACCAGAGTGTATCATTAAAATTCTTACATTATTCAAGAGAAAAAAAATCCAAAGGATAACATATAAATTGAGCAGTGATATACATTGTTGTGGTTCTGTTCGCCGAGCTGGGAATTTGTGTTGCAGACGTTTCGTCCCCTGTCAGACCCATAGTATCACTACCAGGGACACCATCACACAAACTGGCTAAACAACTACAGCAGAAACTGAAACACCTGAACAGCAGATCCAGACACTCTATACAATCAACACAGGAATTCTTGGACATCATCAAAAATATACACATAGACAAGGAAGAAACCATGGTCTCATTCGATGTAACTGCACTGTTCACCTCTATCGACAAAACCCTAGCCAGAGAAACAATCGCCAACCTGCTGGATATACGGAACAGACAACAGGAAGTTGAACCTATCAACAAAGATGGCATACTCAAACTACTGGACTTGTGCCTCACAACACACTGCACATTCAACAACCAAATATATGAACAAATCAGCGGCACACCCATGGGCTCACCCATCTCTGGACTCATAGCAGAAGCGGTAATGCAAAGATTAGAACAAACAGTCTTACCGCAAATTCAACCCAAACTCTGGGTCAGATATGTGGATGACACCTTTGTAATCATTAAAAATACAGAAATAGAGCACACACACCGGATCATCAACGCCACACTCAGAGGAATCCGATTCACTAGAGAGGAAGAAAAGGACAACCAACTCCCATTCCTAGACGTGATGGTACAGAGAACACCGAATGGAGAATTCACCACAAAGGTTTACAGGAAAGCCACACACACAGACCAAATCCTGAACTACGAAAGCAACCACCCCAACACACATAAAAGAAGTTGCATCAAGACACTATTCAAAAGGGCCACAACACACTGCAGTACACCAGAACTGCAAAAAGAGGAAGAAGAACACCTATACAATGTATTCGCCAAAAACGGATAACCCTGCAATTTCATCAACAGATGCTTAAGGGAAAGACAATGGAACGAGGACATGCCACAACCCAAAGAACTAGCCACACTACCATACATCAGGAGCATTTCTGAACTGACAGCCAGACTACTGCGACCACTAGGACTCATAACAGCACACAAACCAACAGCCACTCTCAGACAACAACTCACCAGAACGAAGGACCCGATACCCAGCATGAGCAAAACCAATGTAGTGTACAAAATCCCATGCAAGGACTGCACAAAACACTACACAGGACAAACAGGAAGACAGTTAACGATCCGTATACACGAACACCAACTAGCCACGAAACGACACGACCAGCTATCCTTAGTAGCCACACACACAGATGACAAGCAACATGAATTTGACTGGGACAACACTACTATTATAGGACAAGCCAAACAGAGAACAGCCAGGGAATTCCTAGAGGCATGGCACTCATCCACAGATTCAATCAATAAGCACATCGACCTGGATCCAATATACCTACCACTGCAACGGACAGCTGGAACTGACAACCGGAAGCGGCAGATTCAAACCACTACAAATACAGGAGGAAAGATCACAGAAGCGCTTCACAGGAGGCTCCCAAGCACTCAGGATGTTACCTAGACAAGGGACGAAACGTCTGCAACACAAATTCCCAGCTCGGCGAACAGAACCACAGCAACGAGCATCGGAGCTACAAATCTTCTCACAAACTTTGAAGTGATATACATGCTCGGAATGTGTTAACATCAGATCACAACACAAACCAGTATTTATCCAAAACATCCCGAGCATAGCGCATATAAAATTCACAAAAATAAAAGCTCTTTAGTACATTCAGATCAATATAATAGAAAAAACCCATTTCTAAATAGTAAAAAAAAGTATAAAATGTATTTAAATGGAGATCTTCCCCCTTATTCCCAGGGGGCATCACTTCCTTTCCAAAAAACCCATCATAACCTCTCCCAACTAGTGCCCCACCCTTGACCCAGGCACCACACGATATGATAAAGAAAATTCAAGTATACTACTGAACTAGAACTAACAGTGAGTACCCTATCCCCCACCCACACCAACACCTGGATATATTTGGTAATGTTAATACCATATATGAACATATATGACTATAAAATTACAGTCTCAGCAAATAATAATTAAATATATTAATACAAAATAACAGGGGAAAACAACCCCGCTCCCAAGGACAAAGATAAAATAAGATAAGGTAGCCACCTTCCCCCCATCTACATTAACTAGCCCCCCTGGCCTATATATATATATATATATATATATAAAAAGGGGAAAGGAAATCGCTAAGTAAAGGATGAATAAATAAGTCCTTCTTCCCACCCCCCCGTAGATAATATTAAGCAGTAAGATAATGAAAGGAAAAAAATGGGGTGGGGGGGGTTGACAGAGGTGGGGGTAGGGCAAAACAACATCAATTAACTCTTATAATTTGTCTAAGAGAGTCCAAAAGTTCCTTGGCCTTCTCCGGTGATCCGAAGTTAAACACTGACCCTTCATGGCTATAGCGTAATATAGCTGGGTTGAGCAAGGAGTATTGAATGTTTAAATCCCTTAAACACTTCTTTGCTTCATCAAATGCCTTCCTCTTTTGAACCAAAGCTGGGGAAAAGACCTGAAATAACATAATCTTGGATCCGTTATGAGTCATGGCTTGTGGATCTTTCCCAAGATTTTTGGAGGCTTCCAAAAGCATCTGCCTCACCTTATAGCTCTGCAGCCAGAACAGGACCATGCGCGGGCGCTGGTTCGAGCCGGGCCCACATATTGCAACTCAGTAGGCCCATTCTACCCTTACCTGGCCTGATCCAGCCTCCAGATTCAATAACTGTGGAAGCCACTGTTCAAGGAACCTTGTAAGCTGGCCTTCTTCTTCCCGTTTGGGATGACCCAGCAAACGAATATTTTTTCGACGACCTCGATTCTCAAGGTCGTCAATATGGTTCTCTAAGGTCCGGACTTGCTGCTTGAGAGTCCGGACCCGATCCATGGCTGATTCTGCAATGGCCTCGGAGGTGGCGGCCTTTAGCTCCGCCCCTCCGACTCGGCATTCAATTTCTTCGATGTTTCGGTCGTGCTTTTGTAGCGCGGCCGAGAATGAATTCCACCGACTTGTGGACTCTTCGATGAAGGCGTCGATCTTCGCATTGAGTTTGGAGATTATTTCCGCGAGGCTCGCCACCGTAGGTAAGTCCCCCGGGCGGCTGTGGACACCTCTGCTGCAGCTGGGGAGGGTGGGGGAGGGGCTCCTGCCTGCTGAGAACTGCAGGCTCCTTTCCCCCTAGTCATTTTTACAGGAGACTGAACTATATAAATTTAGTATTAAACCACTAATTACATTAAATAAAAACTATTTTTAGTTGATTTGGTGAGTGAGGTGGGGGAGGGTGGCCCACTTTGCCTAGGTCTTAGGAGGAGCACTATAGACTCAGACTTGCTGAGTTGCCGCCATCTTGGATCGCCCCCCCTTCATGTTTATAAGTAGATTACTGGTCTGAGGTTCAGCAGTCGTTTATTGACCTCTGTCAGCTGAAGCAATTACTAATTTCCACTTGTTTCAGAAATGATTTGGATATTTACTTCTCAACAGTAAAGTCACAATTGGTAATTTGGAAGCAAACAAAGTTCACAAAATAAATAAATGAACCAGGTGACTTAGCGGACAGCATTTTACAGACTTTTTTTAAAAAACTCTTTAACAGTCTGAACAGGAAGTCATTAAAATACTTTCCTCTTTTGTGGTAATCATAGAAAGAGCATCAATACCTCTTCACTTAAACAAAGAACTGTGGATGCTGGGAATGAAACAAAAACAGAAATTACTGGAGAAATTCAGCAGATCTGGCGGTATCTGTGGAGAGAGAAACAGAGTTACTGTTTTGAGTCAAATGACTCTTTATCAGAACTGAACTCAAAATGTGAACTCTGTTTCTCTAGCCACAGATGCTCCCAGACCTGTTGAGTTTCTCCAGTAATTTCTGTTTTTGTTTAATAACTCTTTACTATTGCCTCAGCATCCTTATCACTTGCACTTAAACAAGAACTTGGGATATTACAGGGTGGACTCAGTGGCAGCTCTTTCTTGAATTAAAAAGGTTGTGGATTCCGGTTCATGCCCTTTTTTACAGACTTGTTCACTCATTGCTATTTTCACCTGGTTTATCTTTAAAAATCTCCGAACACATCCCAAAGCAGACCTGCAGAACTCCAGAGCAAATGCTGGAAAGCGGGATTAGGGCAGGATGACTCATCATTCAGCCAAGACAAATACAGTGAGCTAAGTGGCCTCTCTGTGTGCTGTAAACTTTTCATGGTTTCCAAGATAATAAGAAAATATCAGTGTACAGAGTAAACAGACAATTCACAACAAGCCAGGTTCAAACTTGTCTAGACTACTTTCATAGAAACATAGAAAATTGGAAGAGAAGTAGGCCATTCGGCCCTTCAAGCCTGCTCTGCCATTGTGTATGATCATGGCAAATCACCCAACCCAGTCCCCTGTTCCCACTTTCTCCCCCATACCGTTTGATTCATTTATACCTAAAGATTATGAGTAACTCCTACTTGAAGACGTTCAATGTTTTGGCCTCAAACAGTTTCTGTAGCAGAGAATCCCACAGGCTCCCCACTGATTGGGTGAAGACTTTTGTCATTTCAGTTGGAAATGGTTTACCCGTTTCCTTGGACTGTGACCCCCGGTTCTGGACTCCCTGGTCATTAGGAACACCCTTCCTGCATTTAACCTGTCCTGTCCTGTTATAACTTGATAGGCTTCTATGAGATTCCCCATCCCTCATTCTCCTGAACTCCAGTGAATATAATCCTGTGTAGGAGCAAGTTACTACAGATGCTGAAATCCATACTGAAAACAAATGCTGGAGATCACAGGTGGGTCAGGCAGAGAGAGCAAGCGAAGAATCATCGAGATTCGAAACGTTTGCTTGCTCTTTCTCGACGGACGCTGCCTGACCCACCTGTGATCTCCAGCATTCGTTGTTTTCGGTGTAGTCCTAACTGATCCAATCGCTCTTCATATGTTTGTCCTGTCATCCCATTTCGCCATTAGGAATCAGTAAATGGAGTCAAGAAAATACTTCTCATATTCCAGCCTTCTCGTCTTTCCCTTCCCGTGATAAATCATAGATCCCCTCTGGCCAATCAGCTCATGATTTTGTCAGGTGGGAAAACCGAGCAATCTAAATGTAGCGATTCGTTCCTTTAAAGAATGTTTAAAAAAAGTAAATATTGTATTTGCAATAATTACAATGCCAATGAGTCATTGATCAAGAAATTTAACTGGGCTTGCAGCTTATTGATATAATTATATGCTTTTAGCTTTATGCTTGAGGAATTTATTGGAAAGAATTATAAAATTAGTAAGCTTGCAGCAAAATACATTATGAAAAAACAGGAATCTCAAAAACAGGACAGATGCTTTTATTACATTCTTTTCAATCACATGCGGTCTATTCTGTATTTAGCAGCTGTGTTTGAGAAGTCTTTACTTCAGACTGGGAATTGCATTAAAGTTTCTGGCAGGTATCTCTCATTCTTTGAGGTTCGATTCTAATGCCAGTGAACAATTCTGTGGGACTGGGTTGAATCATTGTGGCACAGGACCTTTGGTATATGTCATCATGAAATATGATCCATCTATTCTGGACCATTTACTAATGAGCTGAAAAATGTGTTGCTGGAAAAGCGCAGCAGGTCAGGCAGCATCAAAGGAGCAGGAGAATAGATGCATAGGCCCTTCTTCAGGAATGAGGAAGGTGTGCCAAGCAGGCTAAGATAAAAGGTAGGGAGGAGGGACTTGGGGGAGGGGCGTTGGGAATGCGATAGGTGGAAGGAGGTTAAGGTGAGGGTGATAGGCCGGAGAGGGTGTGGGGGCGGAGAGGTCAGGAAGAAGATTGCAGGTCAAGAGGGCGGTGCTGAATCCAGGAGCTGGGACTGAGATAAGGTGGGGGGTGGGGAAATGAGGAAGCTGGAGAAATCTGCATTCATCCCTCGTTGTTGGAGGGTTCCTAGGTGGAAGGTGAGTCGCTCTTCCTCCAGGCGTCGTGTTGCCATGGTCTGGTGATGGAGGAGGCCAAGGACCTGCATGTCCTTGGTGGAGTGGGAGGGGGAGTTAAAGTGTTCAGCCACAGGGTGGTTGGGTTGGTTGGTGCGGGTGTCCCAGAGGTGTTCTCTGAAACGTTCTGCAAGTAGGCGGCCTGTCTCCCTAATGTAGAGGATGCCACATTGGGTTCAGCGGATGCAGTAAATGATGTATGTGGAGGTGCAGGTTAATTTGTGACGGATATGGAAGGATCCCTTGTAGCCTTGGAGGGAAGTGAGGGGGGAGGTGCGGGCGCAAGCTTTGCATTTCTTGTGGTTGCAGGGGAAGGTGCCAGGAGTGGAGGTTGGGTTGGTGGGAAGTGTGGACCTGATGAGGGAGTCGCGGAGAGAGTGGTCTTTCCGGAATGCTGATAGGGGAGGTGAGGGTGTGTTGGAGACGGGAGAAGGGAGACCGACTCCACAGCTACCTAGATTACACCTCCTCCTACCCTGCCCCCTGTAAAAACGCCATCCCATATTCCCAATTCCTTCGCCTTCGCCGCATCTGCTCCCAGGAGGACTAATTCCAATACCGAACAACCCAGATGGCCTCCTTCTTCTAAGACCGCAATTTCCCCTCAGACGTGGTTGGCGATGCTCTCCACTGCACCTCCTCCACTTCCCGCTCCTCCGCCCTTGAACCCCGCCCCTCCAATCGCCACCAGGACAGAACCCCACTGGTCCTCACCTACCACCCCACCAACCTCCAGATACATCATATCATCCTTTGTAATTTCCGCCACCTCCAAACAGATCCCACCACCAAGGATATATTTCCCTCCCCTCCCCTATCAGTGTTCCAGAAAGACCACTCCCTCCATGACTCCCTCATCAGGTCCACACTTCCCACCAACCCAACCTCCACTCCCGGCACCTTCCCCTGCAACCACAAGAAATGCAAAACTTGCGCCCACACCTCCCCCCTCACTTCCCTCCAAGGCCCCAAGGGATCCTTCCATATCCATCACAGATTCACCTGCACCTCCACACACATCATTTACTGCATCCGCTGCACTCGATGTGGCCTTCCTTACATTGGGGAGACAGGCCGCCTACTTGCAGAACGTTTCAGAGAACACCTCTGGGACACCCGGACCAACCAACCCAACCACCCCGTGGCTGAACACTTTAACTCCCCCTCCCACTCCACCAAAGGACATGCAGGTCCTTGGCCTCCTCCATCGCCAGACCATGGCAACATGACGCCTGGAGGAAGAGCGACTCATCTTCCACCTAGGAACCCTCCAACCACAAGGGATGAATGCAGATTTCTCCAGCTTCCTCATTTCCCCTCCCCTCACCTTATCTCAGTCTCAACCCTTGGATTCTGCACCGCCCTCTTGACCTGCAATCTTCTTCCTGACCTCTCTGCCCCCACCCCTTCTCCGGCCTATCACCCTCACCTTAACCTCCTTCCACCTATCGCATTCCCAACAATTTTCCTGCTTCTCGGATGCTACCTGACCTGCTGCGCTTTTCCAGCACGACTCTAATCTAGACTCTGTTTTCCAGCATCTGCAGTCCTTGTTTTTACCTTGAAACCAGTGAGAGCCAATCCTGCCTTTGCACCCAACATCTCTACCTGCTCTTTCCACATGATCCCCAAACCCAAGAGAGCCACACCCCTCCACCTCTTGGGAATGTCCTCTGCAATCTTGGGACACCAGGGGCTGCTCTTCCACCACCAGGCCCAAGGCCTACTTCCTGGTACTACAGAGTGAGGTACTCTCATTTGCCAATACTCTAAGTGGGTGGGATCTCCACCTGCTGGGGACTTCAATCAAACAAAGGCCTGTACTGCCTGATTGGCATATGCTTTGGTGGAGCTTCCCAGAGGAGGCAGGGTCAGAATTGACCTAGCTCTGTTGGCAAGACCCCCAACAACTCAGCATGATTGTGATCCAAGACTCTGGAATTCTCTCCCTAATCCTTTACATCCATCCACCTCTATTTCCTTCTTCAAGAGACTACTTAAAGCTGAACTCTTTGACTGACCTTTTGATTCTTATATGATGTGATCATAGAAGAGGCCCTTTGGCCCATCATGTCAGTACCACCAAAAATACACTCCTGCCTACGCTTGTCCAACTTGCACACATTAGGCTCATTGCCTTGAATGTTATGACGTTTCGAGTCATTATCCAAGTATTTTTTCAAGGTTGTGAGGTTTCCCGCCTCAACTACCCTCCCAGGAAATGCATTTCAGACCCTCACTACCTTTTAGGTGAAACAAAATTACCTCAAACCCCCTCTAAACCTCCAGCCTTTCACTTTAAAAGTGTGCCCCCTTGATTTTGACCCTTTGACCAAGGGAAACAGCTGTCCATGCCCCTCACAATCTTATCCTCCTCCAACAGGTCCTCACTCAACTTTCTCTACTCCAAAGAAAACAACCTGAGCTTATCCAGGCTCTCTTTATCACTAAAGTGCCCCATCCCAGACAATGACAAATTCTGTTTGATAACTTTATTTATGAAGTGCTGTGGGGCTTGTTATGCTGTTAAAGGTGCTGTATGAATGCAGATGTTGGTGCTTTAAAGGCAGTCAAACAAAACAAAGTTGAACGACAAAAGCAGCATTGAAACCACAACCTCTTCCAAATTTCGGAATGATGACCAATTGGTCCATCCCATCACTCACCTGAACATCAATGTGGAGGTGCCAGTTTTGGACAGGGGTGGTCAAAGTCAGAAGTCATAAGCCAATAGGTTATAGTCCAATAGGTTTATTTGCAATCACAAGCTTTCGGAGTGCTGCTCCTTCGTCAGGTGCACAGAAAGAGGGCACACTGACACAGAGTTTATAGGCAGAGAGATCAAAGGATCATACAGTTAGTGTAAGTGGAGTGAACAAACCTAAGATAACTGATAGAGAATTTTGTAAGAAAGGAGATGCAAGTTTCAATTGATTAATATACAAATTCAGAATCTGTTTCAAGTCACTGTCCCAAGATAATTAAAGGTTTTATCATTGTCTGCCTAACTTTCCAAAATCAATCAGGAAGAGATACAAAAGGTGACATCTCAGGTCAGACACTGAATTGTAGGCGTGAGGCCTCGTTCAGAATCTGTCTCTGAGTTTGATGTCAGGCTGGTCTTGTTCCGAAAGCAGGAATTTTAAAAATGCCACACTGACTGTGACTATAAATTGTGTAAGAAAATAAAATGTATCTGCAAATAAGCAAACATCTTGGATGAAATTATTCATCCTAGTGTGTGTGCGTGCATGCGTGTGTCCTTGAGAGAGTGTGTATGAGTGTGAGAGAGTATATGCATTGGAATAGCTTCCAATTGAATATCTATAAAGTGGGATAAGTGCCAACTTGCAATGAAAGGCAAATGTGAGAGTCTGCCACATGTGCGTATTAATTGTAGTATTAATTACATAAGCAAATTCATGATAAATATTTGATTTTGTCTCTGTATTCCACGTTTAGGTGTCATAAGAACCGCTTTAGCAAACATGGACCGAGAAGTGAAAGAAGAATACCAAGTTATCATTCAGGCCAAAGACATGGGTGGTCAAATGGGAGGCTTAGCAGGGACAACAATGGTCAATATCACTCTCACTGATGTTAATGACAATCCACCAAGATTCGCAAAAAGTAAGTATTCCTTCTGATTTCTTCCATCATTTCACAAAGCACACAAAACCCTTTGACCCGTAATCTACACTTCAGTGATGTAGAAAATTGAATGAAATAATCAAACCTTTGGCTGCGGTGAATCTTTTCCAAGTCTGTGTTAGTCTTGGGTTAATGTGTGAGCAGCTTGTTCACCCATAAAGCTGGTTATCAGGTTTTGCTTTCTGTGCCGTTGTCTGTTCATTTCTGACGAATCCCCCCACTGACGAACTGCTCCCCCAGCTGAAGATAAATGGGTTGGAAACGTGTTCCGGGAGTTCACACTGCAGCAAGAAAACTGAGAGAAGATGCTTGAGTGCAATGACAATGTGAAGGCAACACATTCAGTCGTGAAGGGTTACTCAGCTGACTCCCAGCAATTTGCATTGGCTTTTACTGCACAGGTTCAGGCATTTGTAAAATGCAAACAAATAGAAAAATTGACATTTCTCATACACTTATTGCATCACTGTGTTTTTTTTGATATACAGTGTGTTTGTAGGAAAATTGGGTTAGCTAAGGGCCTCCTAAGGCACCTCACATCTCTGTTTACATACATTTGTGGGTGAGACCCTGTAGTATGAATTATTGTGGTTTAACGCCATTGATCAAACACTGATTTAAAGTGTGGTGTTGCCATTTTGAGGCTCCATGTTGCAGCAATTATTGTCTAAATCTTTCACAGCTTCACACTTGGTTAATGCCATTTGAAAGGATCATCACATACTGGGTGAATCTCTCTGATGGCTGTTCCTAACATCAGTCATGCTTTGGAAATTTACTCTCATACCTTTTGGAAGTTTCAAGATGTTCAGCGAGTGATCTGTCCAGTGTCGAAGTACTGTTTTGTTTGCTTCAAGTTTTCTGCCCTAGTTATGTCCAGGGACAGGGAAGGATATGGAACACATATCCTGTAGTGGAATTTAAATGCAATTAATAAACTCAGAATTAGCATCTAGTCTCATTGATGGAGACTGTGAAAGCAATTGATTGTTCTGAAAGAACCTATCAGGTTCAGTAAACCTTTAAGGAAGGAAATCAGCCATTCTTACCTTGTCTGGCCGATTCATAACTGTACACCCACAGAAATGTGATTAACTCTCAACAGCTCATTGAAATGGCCAAGAGAGGCAATTAATTCAAGAAAAATAGCAATAGTGCATATGATGAAAGGTGTGTATTTATAATGTATATGCATTTATATATTTTTTAGTTTTCTATTTTAAACCACTGGCATATGGGGTTGGAGATGGGTGAAGGGATTTAATAATTAACTAGGTCAGCTTTTTGGAACCTTTATTTTAAGTCAGCTTGTGTCAAAGAGAAAACTGTTTATATTGTGGAGTTTTATGGCAGGAAGAGTGGACATTAAAATGTATTAGTTTGCTTTAATGTTCAGAATAATCAATGATGGATTTTTGGTTTAAAAAATCAGAGATGGAAAGCCTTTTGAGTTCAGTTGACTGAGCTCAAACATAGTTTCTCCCAGAAAAAGGAGATGGTTCTCAGTGTAGTTAAGTTTTGAGTTATCTCAGCCTAAGGGTTATGGTTTGTAAAAAACCGTTAGGCCAAGAGCGTTTGGTCAGAACTCTGCAGATTATTAAAGGACTGAAGAATTCTAAGCTTTCAGATGTGTGAGTGTTCAAGAAGAAAAAAAAATCACATCTCCCAGGAACAGAACTAAGAAGAAACAGTTCAGTCAATCTACAACAACCAGCACAGAGAATGCTGGAGAAACTCAGCAGGTCTGACAGCATCTGTGGAGAGAGAAACAGAGTTAACAATTCCAGTCCAATTCTTCAGAAGAGTCAGCATTTATATACTCTGTCTAGTTGCCCTTGAGAAAGTGATGGTGAACTGCCTTCTTGACCTGCTGTAGGGAGACTCATGATGCCAATAGTGAGGGAGTTCTATTTGATAGTTTAGAATGTACGGAGATATCTTGGTTTCTTTATCCTTTGTTAGAGTGATAAATTTCTTTTGTTTTATTTGCAATACCAAATCTATAGTCTGACATGCTTATGTTTCAGTGAAAGGTCACTGTACTAAATGAAAAATAAAACAGAATGTAGATATCATTGTGGTATTTGATGTATCCAGCAGTAACATCAAGTGGAATTATACCAGGCAACAACTGCTGGTCTTAGCAGTGATATTCACAGTCCACTGAAGAATAAAAAGTAAAGTGATTGTAAGAATGCTGCATTACCCTACAATCCCCTTTGGAACTGGTCTCCCTGAGCATCATTGAGCTGAGGTTGCATAACAGAGTTAGTGTTTCTGCTGTTGGACTCAGATGTCAGCTATTAGTGCATTCACTAACCTTAATCACTCACTTCAATCCCATGAATGTCTTCCAGCACTGGGCATTGGTCAGTTAGTTGCACTCTTGACAGTTAACCCCACATTACTTATTTTACTGCCAACTCAATGTGTATTTGGATAACCTCCTACTCAACTAACGATACTCCATGTAGAGTCACAGAGATCTACAACATAGACAAAGGCCCTTTTGCCCATCATATCTATGCTGGTTAGAAATATCTATCTCTGTTCATTTCCATCATCTCCTTCAGCAAGACCTTTAATACATATCCAAAAATTCAGGAAGTCTTCCCTTTCCCTTAATGGGTGACTGACCTTTCCTTCCCAGGTCAGATTCTGTTCCACAGTACTCTCATCACCTGCCACAGTCTTTAAGAGATGGACACCAGCTTCACAAAGAACGAGTTACTGACAACACTCCCCCCTTCCCTTACCAATGTGCGTCGCCAATGAAGACAGCAGGGAAGCCTGGCAGAAGAGACAGAGCAATATAATTTGCAAACAACAGGAAGTTGGTATGCAGCCTGGTTACCACTCAATAGAAACTGAGTAATTGTACATCACAAACTCTGTGCCCATTTCAGAGATGAACCAACATAAGCTTTGTGGAGATTTTGGCTTTGTCCATGCTCCATCAATGGGAAGCTGCTAGTAAGTTGGAAGAGATGGCTGCAAATATTTGTGGATTCATGCTTTTCCTAATGTCCTAAGTTAAATTGGGATAAATCCTAAACCCCAGTTGCAATCTTCCTGATCCCTAAAGATCAACGACGCACTCAAAAAAGCTATATGTGTAGGCTCTGATAATAGCTAGTGTCTAAATTCTCCATTCTTTGTCGACATAAAGACTCCTCGGGTGATAATTTTGTCTGCATTATTTATTCTAATAACTTACCTTGAATCTTTGAAAGGTTTTGTTGTTTAATGCCTGACCTGCTCTTCACATCTACAATAAGAAACTGGACTTTAATAAATGTGGAATCAGAGGCAGATTACCCACCATGCACTTTTAGGGCTGCTAGTGAGGTAGTGCCCTTGGATCGATGTGTCACTTCTCACCTCTGAGTGCCTGGGGCCATTACCCAAGTCTCAACTCTCATTTCCATACAAATAAGGCGCTCCATGATTAATAAAAATCCTTTTAAGCAATCAAGAGTGAATCATTAGAATAAATAATGCAAAGTTATCTTTCAAGGATCCTTTGCATTACCAGATGATAGCAAATTTGCGCATTGGTTATAAGCAGCTTTTGCTCATGGCTTATCTATCATTTACACTGATACTTACAGATCAAGATTTTTCCAAGTGTGGTCTATTATTTAAGTTGGTGTAACTGAGGAAATCAGGGAGAGCAGTGGATACGCTACACTTACAAGGTAGTGAAGGCAACAAGTATCAACAAAGGTACTAGCTCCCAATCTGCACTTTGCATTTGTGCATCTATTACGTTATTCATGTACTTATTGTTGACATCACTGGCAAGCCTGACATTTGTTGCCTTTGGTTGTAAACTTTTTGAGATCACTTTGCAGGGCAGTTGGAGTCAGCCATTACTCCGGGCCCAGAGAACATAAGTGAAATGAATACAGGGTCAAGGTGGCAGATGTGGGCGGCACGGTGGCACAGTGGTTAGCACTGTTGCCTCACAGCGCCTGAGACCCGGGTTCAGTTCCCGCCTCAGGCGACTGTCTGTGTGGAGTTTGCACGTTCTCCCCGTGTCTGCGTGGGTTTCCTCCGGGTGCTCTGGTTTCCTCCCACAGTCCAAAGATGTGCAGATCAGGTGAATTGGCCATGCTAAATTGCCCAGAGTGTTACGTAAGGGGTAAATGTAGATGTAGCTGTAGGGGTATGGGTGGGTTATGCTTCGGCGGGGCGGTGTGGACTTGTTGGCCCGAAGGGCCTGTTTCCACACTGTAAGTAATCTAATCTAATCTAATAAAATTCCTAAATGAGGACAATGAATGGAATGAGTTTTTAATGACAATCCAATAGTATTGATGGTCACCATGACTGACACTCACATTTTACTGCAATTTTATTAAATTGCAATCATGTTATGATGGTATCTGAATGTATGTCTGCTGATCTTGGTGAGGTCTCCATGTTCCTTGTCCTGCAAGTTACTCAGGGAATGGTGATTTCAGGGCAAGGCAAGATATAATTAGGACAGTGGGGTCAAAAACTTAACCCTAGTGAAAGTAAGATGTTGAAGTTGTAATTGTTCCGTTTTGTTTGTTCGAGTGGGTGGATTGGATGTCAGTGGTGAGTGTAAATTGTGGTGGGCAAAGTTGAAAGCTATACCAATCAAGTGTGGGCCCTGACCCAGAGAACACCACATCAGACAGGGGCAGAAGCTCGAGTCATGGGTAGTAGTCATGTCACTGGACTGGTAATCCAGAAGCAAAGACCAATGTTCACAGGACATAGGTGCAAATCTCACTGCACTGTTGAAATTTGAAATGGATAAAAGAGAAATCTGAAGTTAAAATAGCTGGCCTGGTGGCAGTTTATGCAGTCATGAAAACCCATCTGAACTCTTCTTCTGGTGCTGTGGCAGTGTCCCTATATCTGGGCCAGGAGACCTGGATTCAAATCCCACCTGCTCCAGGTGTGTATCTCTGAACAGGTTGATTCAGAAAATCTAAAAAATAATCTGTTCACTGAAGTTCTCTCAGGAAGGAAACTTTCTATCCTTACCTGATCTGACATACATCTAACTCCAGATCTATAGCAATATCATTTGCTTTGTTTTATTCATGCACAGGATCTGGGCATCACTAACTAGGTCAGCATTTTTTGCACATTCCTTATTGCTCAAACAGCAGTTAAGAGTCAACCACAATGTTGTGGGTCTAGGGTCACATGTATGCCAGATCAACCACAATGTTGTGGGTCTAGGGTCACATGTATGCCAGATCAAGTAAGATGACAGTTTCCTTCTTGCCCAAAGGGCATCGATGACCAGATGGGTCTTTCCTCGAATAATGGACAACAATTTCATGGTCATCGTTAAACTCTTAATTCCCGATACTTTTTATTGATTTGAAATTCCACCACCTGATCTGGTGTGATTTGAACCCAGGTCCCCAGGTAATAATGGAGGTCTCTGGATTAATAGTCTGATATTAAATCACTAATACCCTATCACTTCCCCTGTGATCACTCTTAACTGCCTTCTGAAATGGCCTTAGAAAATCACTCTGTTCAAGGCAAAAAGGATGGGCCACAGCAAAGATGTTGACATCCCACTAGTGAAGCAAAGAAAACACATTCCTACGTCGAAGCACAAAGAGAAATGGTTGAATAGCCAATCCTGGTTGCATAGCCAATGCTTGTATAGGATAGCTATCATACCTGAATTACATGAATGGATCCTTTAAGGAAAGGGACAAGTGAAAATAAAGAAAACTAGGGGAGAAATATGAGAAAGAATTTACTCCCAGTGAGCTCACCAATAAACATGGGAATTGACCAGGCTCAGAAACTTGCATTGAAATGTTTAAAAATTGAGCAAATAACTACAAATGAAAAGTTAATAATGGCAATGAATTTGAGAAAATCTCCTGTTAAGTGAATGTGAAAAATTGCATTGGAGAATATTCTCCATAATATTTCAAGATGGGATTCCTCATTTGTAATTTATGCACCAGCCATGTAAATAGCCCATGAAGAGAGGAAATGTTTTAACTAACTGGAGGGGACATTATACAGAAGTTATAGTTAATGTGGAAACTTTTATCTACCTATTGATTGGATGATTGATTTATTTTCCGTAATTGGACTGGAT
Organism: Chiloscyllium punctatum; assembly: GCF_047496795.1. Lineage (NCBI taxonomy): Eukaryota > Metazoa > Chordata > Chondrichthyes > Orectolobiformes > Hemiscylliidae > Chiloscyllium > Chiloscyllium punctatum. Next base: position 5,665,080 of record NC_092779.1, on the reverse strand, counting down.
TGTAGTTACCTTTAGCCTCTGGTGAACAGAACAAGATTTTTTAAAAGTCTTGATTTTTACTCAAGAATTACAAAAAAAAAATGCAGTAGTGATTTCCCATGTGGACTGAGTTAGAATAATGTTCAGCTTGAACTATTTTATCCTTATCATAAATATATTTCACTTCAAGGAAAAAGTACAAGAGCAAGTGAATAAGTTCAATAAGAGATAAGACATTATAGAGTCATAGAGTCATACACCATTGAAACAGACTCTTCAGTCCAATCAGTCCATGCCAACCATAACCATTGATTATTTGAGGAATTATAGATCAAAAAGTGCTGCCAATTACTGATAATGACAATAGCATTTATTATTTAAGCATGAATGGTACAGCAACTATTGACCTACCTGTGGACCCATGACATATAACTAGTTGTCACAGTTCCATTTTCTGTCAGTGATGATCTCCAAGATATTGAAAATGGCTGGACTCAGAATTTATCTTGAGAAATTCTTGCGGTGAGATAAGGAGTTGAATGGCTTTCCTTGTGCTAGCTTTAGCTCGAATCAGTGAGGAACTTTCGTCTATCCTTCTTCATTATCATGTTGTTGGGACCACTTTGTGCCAAACTTGGTCACATGCTGATGTGAGGTCAATGTCAATTGCTCACCTGGAAGCCATTGCTTGTTATCATGCTTTGACCAAGTTGAAAATGTGGTCAGGAGTTGGCTAAAACCCAACTGAGCATCAGGAAGTTATGAGGGAACAAGTGAAATTTGATAGCATCTTTGATGACACCATCTATCACTTTCTTATATTTGGGAGTAGGAGGATTGATCCACAATTAGCTGGAGTGAATTTGTGCTGCTTGGTGTAGGCAGTTGCAAAAATGTTATATTAAAAAGAGGAGACCTTATTTAATAACACATAATTCATATTTTATTATTGGCATGAAAACCAAGTTCAGTTTCAATTATATTATAAATAATGAATGTATCAGCAGAGGAAATCCATTATTTGCTTCCCCAAAACGTCTTGGTTTAATGCACGCCGACATTTTTAAACTTTATTTAGTACATATCCTACTACAACATATTAGGGGTGGCACGGTAGCTACTTCACAGTGCTAGGGAGCTGGGTTCAATTCCCCATTGGGTGACTGTCTGTGTGGAATTTGCATGTTGTCTGCGTGGGTTTCCTCCCATAATCCAAAGATGTGTAGGTTAGGTGAATTGGCTATGCTAAATAGTGTTAGGTGCATTAATTAGGGGGAATGGGTCTGCGTAGGTTACTCTTCAAAGGGTTGGCGTGGACTTGTTGGGCCAAAGAGCCTGTTTCCATAACGTAGGTAATCTAATCTAATATTCTATCTCCCCTAACAAAACCAATCACTAAAATTACTTTGAATATTGAACCTTTTAAATGTCATGTTGATTAATTCATGGCAGTGCTCCTCTTCACATGCAGTTTGATTGTGATGATTGCAGTTTGATACAGAACAGCAGGTTTGTTAGAAATCTCCAGCTGCGTAATATATACTTTATCTTGCTGCTGTACCTGTTACAATATAGCTCTTAGGCTAATACCAGTCAACTGATTTCCAAAGAAAAAATACAGTTCTTTTGTAACTACCTGTAATGGGTCACTTCATTAACAGATGTACTGTTGGATAGAATGGAAGATTTGCCGAATAGTTAGTGCTTGACACAGGCAAAATGCATTTAACTCAATTTGATGTTTGAAACTTCAAGCTTATATCAATTCTAAATTAAACAATTGATATTTAACTAATTTGGGTACAGATGTCTGACTAGATGGATTTATTTTGATCACCTGATCATGATATTGCTATTAATGATCTGTACTTTAGAGGTAGGGGTCATGTAGGGCAGTAGTACTGTCCCTACTTCTGAACTAGGAGGCCTGCGTTCAAATCCCAACAGTGGGTATTAATGTCTCGGAACAGTTTGATTAGAAAATATCAGTGGACAGGCTGACCAATTGCTGGATCATTTATATTTTACACAGAGCATTTGGATTTAATGCATTTTCCTCCATAATGATTATTCAGTCCATTTGGCATTTGTGATTTGTAATACTGTACATTCTTTCACTGCATGAATAATGCTCTGGTGTTTTATACCTATACATCCTTTTTAATGTCTCTAACTTGACTTGTAATAATTACTTGAGGAGACAAATTTTTAACATTTTCAATGGGTTTCTGACTTTTAAAGATATCTGTCAAAGTAATTTTGGACTTCTGGTTTGGGATTTCACTGCGGCTAATTCATAATATGAAGGTACAAATTCAGATCAGAAGTATAGAGGGTACAGTCAGTTCTGATATAATGCAATAATTCTGTTCAAGTCCAATCTTGTATTATAAGAAAATAGTGTAATAACTGTACCATTTAAACCAATGGAGTCGGAATCATGTTAAAGCCAAATCAGGTAAGGAAAGTTCACGTTCTACAAATAACGGTCAAAATTCTTCAATCAAATTAAAGCGAAGTTGTATTGAAGAAACACACGTTATAGCAGAACCGATTATGTTTACTGGTTGTGGTGAAATTTAGTTTGTAATGTTTTGGTAAATCTATCCTGAGTAAAGTAAGTTCTCCCCCTTCCATTTCTCTGGACATGACTCATTTAAATACTTAATCATAACTCCCTGTGCAATTTAATTCAATATTGCAGAGAGGAAATAAAGAATATTTTACTGCAGGTGAAATTTGAAGGGAGACATACTCTTAATGGTAAGTAGAAGGTAAAAACCTTCAGAGTCATATTGGTAAGTTTTATTGAGACTAACAGGGCAAAGAGGGAAAAGAGGTGACAGGGAAGCCCATTATGGAACCATGGATGGAATCTGTCAGTAGGTAATGGATAGGATGTGAGCCTAATGTTACTCAGTTTGAAGGAATGCTTGGGTAGTCGATGGAGATGATGGTTGGACGATAAGTTAGTGGCTGGCAATTAAAGACATTGATTTCAACTTTCACTGCATTGGCATAAACTCGATTTGGAGATGCCGGTGTTGGACTGGGGTGTAAAAAGTTAAAAGCCACACAACACCAGGTGATAGTCCAACAGGTTTAATTTGGAAGCACTAGCTTTCGGAGCGACGCTCCTTCATGTGGTGGTTGTCACAACCACCTGATGAAGGATCGTCGCTCCGAAAGCTAATGCTTCCAGTTAAACCTGTTGGACTATAACCTGGTGTTGTGTAATTTTTAACTTGGCATAAACTGTGGCTCTTATGCTGTCCGTCCCAATCTAGTACAGTAACTGCAGAGAAAAATACGGGCAGATTCTGAACACAACAAATAATGGTGTTACTGGAAATAAAAGTGGAATACTGCAGTTGCTGAAAATCTGAAACAAAACAAAACAGCAGATCTGGCAATGTCTGTGGCGAAAGAAACAGAGTTAACACTTGGAATCTGAAATGGATATAGTCATACTGAACTTGAAATGTTAACACTGTTTCTTTCTTTAACGATGCTGCCTGCCAGACCTGCTGAGTTTCTCCAGCATTCTCTGCTTTTATACCATTCTTTCATTTTCCTTGAAAGTTATAATGAGGGATTGGGAAAAATCAAAGGAAATCTTACACCATTATTCCGAAAGATTAGAGTTAACTAGAATTGCACAAAATGTCCCCTTTACAAAGATATGTGGACGGACCTTGAATAATCCACATATCTCAGTGTATGTTCACTAATATTTAATCATGAATAAAATTTATTTAATTTATTTAAACCTTAAGCAATTTTCCCGCTGGTTTATGATTACTTGGATTGCTGTTTTCTTATTTTTGAGATATAATATTTTCCACCCATCAATCTCTTTGTTCATTCTTTTTTTTATAAACCAGCTTCTTAGTTTTGAACCAAAATTTCTATTCTTGAAATAATTGCTCACTTTTTGTGACTGAGTGCTCTTTTTATCCTTTTGAAATTTGCTGATGCTGGAATTGTATTGATTAGTAAAGAGGAAATAGCTGAGGTAACACAGAAGGTTTTAAAACCCATTCCCTATTCCTCAACATCTCTGTCATTAATTAACAGTCTTTAAGACAGCATGGGGACCTCACTGACTTTTGGCTTTGCCATTTCAATCCTGTCATTAATTCTCACCTAGACTCTCAAGTCCCTGACGATACAAGGTGATAGAGCTGAGTCAGGGAGCTCGGGATGCTTCATGTACTTTCTGATATTATCTTTGGGATGATGTTATGAATAGCTGCTCATGCTGTGTTTTTCTCTCCCAGATCATCTGACAAAAACTCACTCCTGAATCCCATTCCAACAGTCAGGGAGAAGGAACTCAATGTGCTGCTTCATTTATTTATTTATCTTTGTTTGTTCATCTAATTTGGGCATAGCTGGCTGACGTAGTGTTTATTGTCCATTCTCTGGAGAAGGTGATGGTGAGTTGCCGTCCTAGAGTCATGGAGATCCATACCATAGTCAAAAGGCCCTTCAGTCCATTACATCTGCATGGATCAGAATCAAGATCTTCTAATCCCATATTTCCTGGTCTTGGCCCATAGCCCTGTATGCCTTTGGAATTCAAATGCACATCTAAATATTGTACTACTTAGTGTGATGAGGGCTTCTACCTCAACCACCCATATTCCCGCCATCTTCTGAGTGAAAAGGTTTTTCCTCACATCCTCTTGAAACCTTATATTCAATCTATACACTTGGTCATTGATACCTCCATCTTCTACTTCCCAATGCATGCCCCTCATCATTTAATACAACTCAGTGATGTCTCCTCTCAACCTCCTCTGCTCTAAAGGTCCTCTTGAACAGCTGCAATCATAGAATCATACAGCACAGAAACAGGCCATTTGGTCCAACCAGTCTGTGCTGAACATAATCCCATTCAAGTCCCACCTGCCTGCTCCTGGCCCATATCCCTCCAGAGATCCCATATGATAGTATTCGCATAATACTACATTGCAATGGAATTACAGATTGCTGTGTTTATGTGTAATGATAGTTTAAAGCTGAAATTAAATCTACTTTGATTAACTTAAGGTTATCTATACTTTTCCTTCTTGTGAGGTCACTATGAAAATTTCATTGAGCCCATTCTGAGGCTTTGGATGAAGAGTTCTTGTTGATGTGTGGGCAGCACATTTTTGGTCTCAGATGTTATAACTTCTTCTCAGGAACAAAATCTGTATTTCAAAACTTATCTTTTTGGAAACGGATTTTATTAACATCTATATATCAAATGTTGTAGATATGCATCTCCACTAAATTAGTGCAGACACTTTTGGGCAGCATGGTGACACAGTGGTTAGCACTGCTGCCTTACAGCGCCAGAGACCTGGGTTCAATTCCCACCTCAGGCAATTGTCTGTGTGGAGTTTGCACATTCTCCCTATGTCTGTGTGGGTTTCCTCCAGGTGCTTTGGTTTCCTCCCACAGTCCAAAGATGTGCAGGTTAGGAGAATTGGTCATGCTAAATTGCCTGTAGTGTTAGGTGTAGAGGAATGGGTTGGTGTGGACTTGTTGGGCTGAAGGGCCTGTTTCCACACTGTCAGTAATCTGATCTAATCATAACTATGATGTTTCTAAAGAATGTTTTATTCAGTCTGTGAGAATTCTAGCCTAGTATCAATAACTTGATATGACTGTAAAATGCGATTCATCATATTGGAGATTACTCCTACAATTATAGATTCAGAGTCATAGAGATCTACAACATGGAAACAGACCCTTCGGTCCAACTCGTCAATGCCGACCAGATATCCTAATCTAATCTAATCCCATTTGCCAGTACTTGGTCCAAATCTCTCTAAACCCTTCCCATTCATATACTCATCCAAATGCCTTTTGAATGTTGTAATTGTACCAACCTCCACTACTTCCTCTGGCAGCCCATTCCACACACGCACCACCCTCTGCATGAAAAGGTTGCCCCTGAGGTCCTTTGATATTTTTCCCCTCTTACCCTATACCTATGACCAATTGTTCTGATTTCCCCCACCACAGTGAAAAGACCTTGCCTATTTATCCTATCCGTGACCTTCATGAAATTTGTAAACCTCTATAAGGTCACCCTTCAGCCTCTGGCACTCCAGGGAAAACAGCCCCAGCCAGTTTAGCCTTTCCATCTTGCTCAAATCCTCCTATCCTGGTGACATTCTTGTAAATTTTTTCTGAACTCTTTCAAGTTTCACAACATCCTCCCAACTCCTGTACTCAATACTCTGACCAATAAAGGAAAGCATACCAAATGCCTTCTTCACTATCCTATCTATTTGTGACTCTACTTTCAAGGAACAATGAACATGCACTCCAAGGTCTCTTTGTTCAGCCATACTCCCTAGGACCTTACCATTAAGTGTATAAGTCCTGCTCTGATTTGCTTTCCCAAATGAAGCACCTCACATTTATCGAAAGTAAACTCCATCTGCCACTTCACAGCCCATTGGTCCATCTGATCAAGATCCCATTGCACTCTGTAGTAACCTTCTTCGCTGTCCATTACACCTGCAATTTGGTGTCATCTGCAAACTTACTAATTATACCTCCAATGTTCACTTCCAAATCATTTTCATAAATGATGAAAAGCAGTGGAGCCAGCACCGATTCTTGTGGCACTCCACTGGTCACAGGCCTCCAGTTTGAAAAACAACCCTCCACCACCACTCTCTGTCTTCTACCTTCGAGCCAGTTCTGTATCCAAATGGCTAGTTCTCCCTATATTCCATCAGATCTAACCTTGCTAACCAGTCTCCCATGGGGAACCTTGTCGAATGCCTTACTGAAACCCATATAGATCACATCTACCACTCTGCCCTCATCAATCCACTTTGTTGTTTCTTCAAAAAACTCAATCAAGTTCGTGAGACATGATTTCCCACCCAAAAAAAACCATGTCCCTAATCAGTCCTTGCCTTTCCAAGTCCTGTCCCTCAGGATTCCCTGCAACAACGTGCCCACCACTGATATCAGGTTCACCAGTCTATAGTTCCCTGCTCCTCGGATGCTGCCTGAACTGCTGTGCTTTTCCAGTACCACTAATCCAGAATATAGTTCCCTGGCTTTTCCTTACCACCTTTCTTAAACAGTGGCACCATGTTAGTCAACCTCCAGTCTTCCGGTACCTTACCTGTGACTATCAATCATCAAATACAGAGGAATCTTGATTATCCGGCATTTGGTTATCCTACTATCGGATGATAGAACATAGAACAATACAGCACAGAATAGGCCCTTTGGCCCTCGATGTTGCACTGACCTGTGAACTATTCTCAGCTCGCCTCCCCCTACACTATCCCAAAATCATCCATGTGCTTCTCTAAGACAAGATCGCAAGGTCCCAATGCTTGGCTAACCTATGTTATCTGGCGTTCGATTATCTGGAATTCAATTAACCAAATGAAATACTCCCCACCGTGTCCTTCAGATAATCAAGGTTCCTCTGTATCTCAGCAAGGGGCCTAGCAATCATTTCCCACAGAGTTCTTGGGTACACCTGATCAGGTGTGGGCAGCACGGTGGCACAGTGGTTAGCACTGCTGCCTCACAGCGCCAGAGATCCGGGTTCAATTCCCGCCTCAGGCGACTAACTGTGTGGAGTTTGCACGTTCTCCCCGTGTCTGCGTGGGTTTCCTCCGGGTGCTCCGGTTTCCTCCCACAGTCCAAAGATGTGCAGGTCAGGTGAATTGGCCATGCTAAATTGCCTGTAGTGTTACGTAAGGGGTAAATGTAGGGGTATGGGTGGGTTACGCTTCGGCGGGTTGGTGTGGACTTGTTGGCCGAAGAGCCTGTTTCCACACTGTAAGTAATCTAATCATAAAGGTCCTGGGGATTTATCCACTTCTACGCATTTCAAGACATCCAGCATTTCCTCCTCTGTAATATGGACATTTTTCAAGATGTCACCAACTACTTCCTCACATTCTATATCTTCCATGTCCTTCATATCAAAAAAGCTCCAGATTTGAAATTTGAATGAATATTGCTTTTTTTAACTCCAAAATCCCCAGAATTTTGAACACCTAAAAATATAAAATATTCTTCTCATTATAATTTATTTTATTTAGTCTAAAATGTAGTTTTACACAAAAGAATACAATAATAATAAATTCCACAGGAAATATTAGATGCCTGATTTTCTTTGTTATCAAACGTGCCATTGACAGCACAATGGCAGCTGTGATTCCTCATTTCTGAGCAAACATGACCACAGTTTCACAGAAAGATTCAAAGGACAATATAAGGTCAAATAATTCTCCACAGAGCAAGACAGTCAGATTGATTTTCTATGTATCTGTCTGGAGCCAATGCCAACAGTGTCAGCCTTGAAACTTGGAACACAGAGGTAGATCATTTAGTCCATCATGCAAGTGCTAGCCCTTTGGAAGTTCAGTACTGTTTAATCCTGCACCCCAAATTTTGTCTCTAATTTGCTCACCATCAACTATCTTTCCAATCTCCTTTCAGAATTATTGACAGAATCAAATCCCATAATTTTTTGTTCATGTTCTAAATCCTAATTTCTCTCTGAATGAAAATAAAAAGTCTCTCCCATTTTCTCTCTTGATTTTTTCCTAAATATTTTATATCTCTGACTTGCTACTCACCCAGTCACCAGAGTCATAGAGTCATACATCACAGCAACAGACCTTTCATTCCAATCAGTTCATGTCATCTATCATCTCAGACTAAACTAGTCCCATCTGCCTGTGCCTGGCCCATATCCCTTCAAACGTTTCTTCTTCATGAACTTACCCAAATGTCTTTTAAACTTTGCAACTGTACGCACATCCACCACTGCCTCAGGAAGTTCATTCAACATGCAAACCAATCAGTTTTTTTAAAAAATTACGCCTTATGTCTTTTTAAAATATTTCCCCTTTCACCTTAAAAATATGGCCCCTAGTCTTGAAATCCCCCAGCCGAGAGAAAAGACACATGCCATTCACTCCTCATGGTTTTATAAACCTCTATAATGTCACATCTGAACCTCTGACACTGCAATAAAAATGGTCTCCCGACAACTCAAACCCTTCGTTGCTGGCAACATCCTGGTAAATGATGGGACAGTTTGTTTCAAACTGTTCTATTAAAACCTCTTATCGTTCTGAAAACATTGATTGGACCTCATCTTGAATCTCTCTGTCCCAATGTGAATTGTCTGGCAATTTCCAACCTCTCCTCAAACTGTCATTCCTCATTGCTGGCAATATGTGGGTAAATCACCTCAAAAAAACTTTTGTTATGAACGGAGGCATTTTAACTTTTGACTTCTGTATTTATTTTGTTTTTTTTTGTTTTCTATCATCTTCTTTCTGTTCCTGTTAAAGCAATTTGTGGCATTTGTTTTCCCCTCTCTGTTGTGAAGACAATTTTGGAAGTGACCCTCAACAATCCCATTGGGGATAAAACAGAAATATAGTTTATTCATGCCTTGAACAGGGGAAGTTTGGAACAATAGACACACTCACAAAGGCATACAAGGATGAATGAGAAAAAAAACAGGAAAAGAAAGCAGCTATAATTAAGGATAAGATATGAATATTAATTCCAGTGATTTTTATCTGACTTCAGAAAGTTGGTCTCCAGTGGAGGTTCTTGCCTGTAGGAATATAAATGCAGGCAGGTGCTGTTTACTGATGGCAGAAAAAAATGCTCAGTAGACCCAGGGATCAGATTCTGGCAACAATGTGGATCGATAATCATGTCGAACAGACCGGGGTGTCTGGAGGAGCTGCCTGTGTTCCCCAAGAGAAGCAGGAGATTTATGAAGGAAAGAAGATAGATGAGATGGCACTCAAGAAAAGAGTTTTAAAAAAACTTTGTTTTGGCTCTAGGAGCAGGGAGAGAACAAAGAACAGGAATTCTTTGTGTTGAAGGCAATCTGAAGAAAACCAGTAAGTCAGAAATAAGTATCTTTGGGTTGAGATGTTAAACAGAGGAGGGTCTGCACACTCTCTCAGGGTGATGTAGAAATTGCCATGTTATTATTTTGAATATGGAATGGAATCTGTCTCTACAATAAGCACAATACCCATGCACTCAGCTGGAACCCTTGCTGTGCTTTCAGCTGGTTAGCAGGACTTCCAGAGCTGGGCTGCACATTGACATCATTTTGTTAAGAAGGTATCATGAGGTTTACCTGTAGATCTGCAGGAGCAGAACTGAGATTAAGATAATTACCCAGTGTTATCCCTGGCCAAGAACCTTAATTCATCATATCCCCTTCAAGTAGTAATAATAGAGACCAGGGATTAGGCTTCAAACACTTTGTTAAGTGGTTTTAGATTCAATGCTCCACGCTGGTATATTGATTCATTACATTCTTGAAGAGATTCAATCAACTGAGACATTTTCATAAGAAATTGAGTTCAAGAGGCTTGTTAATGTTCTCTGTGATGTTGTGTTTCTATGGAGGGAGTTTCCAGGTGAGTGATTGTGGAGTTGGGAGTTTGGATCCAGCCTGAAAAATGTAGAGTGTCTTCAAAATACCTTATCCTTCCGAGAGTGTATTTTGTGCCATTATAGCTTATTGTAGGAGCTTTGATAAATCATCTATCGTCAAACCATTCCTGTGAATTTTCATCACAAATTAACATATGTTGACTGACTGATATCAGCCATCGGTGCAGATCCATTTGTCTCCATTTGAACCTGAGAAATGTCAGGGTTCTAAAAATCAGATTTTGCCCAATTACTATATCTCTGTTTTGATGAACAGCAGCAATGATATACCAGCATCCTGATACTCTCTGTCATTTGGATCATCTGACAGGCTTTAACATTTATATTTTCACTCTAGGAAAATAAAGCATTGATTGTAGCAGCAGTGTTTGGTCGAAATGTCATATTCTTGTTGTTTATGAGCACACAGGCAGATCATCTGATGTCTCACTGGGACTTTACATGGAATGTCATAAACTTTTCAGCTGCTGCTAAGTTCATAGAAATGTAGAACAAAGAAAATGAGAGCAGGAGTAGGCCATTCAACCCTTTGCGCCTTTTCTGCCATTCAATATGATCACGGCTGATCATCCAACTCAGTCACTTTCTCCCCATACACTTTGATCCCTTTATGTCTAAGAACTATAATTATCTTCTTCTTAAAAATAATGTTTTGGCAGCTTTCTGTAGTAGAGAATTCCAAAGGCTCATCACTCTCTGGTTGAACAGATTTCTCCTCATTTCAGTTCTAAGTGGTTTATTCTGTATCCTTAGAAGTGGCCCTTTGTTTCAGTGTTCCCAATCACCAGGAACATCTTTCTTATTTTTATCCCATCTAATTTTGCTGGTTTCTATGAGATTCCCTAACAATAATCTAAACTCCAGTGAATATAGAACTATCTAATCCAGTCTGTCTTCATAGTCAGTCCTGTCATCCCAAGAATCAGTCTGGTAAACCATCGCTGCACTCCCTCCATATTATATTGCAACTGCCATGCAACTCACTCACTTGTAATTTATAGTTTACAAATTTACTGAGGTTGCTGAAAGTTGAACATTTCTCTGAGAAAATGTTCTTTTCTGTACATTTATTACGCTTCTATTTTGAGCAAAACAACTCACGTTCTTTCTGCTATGATGTTTGAACTGCTTAAATTCTATTTCATGGTCCTCTAATCTCGGGGAAATTTTACTGAGAGTCAGGTGTGTTCGAAGTATGTAGTCTGTGAGGCTTCTATCAACATATTCTCTATTAATGGATTTTACAAGAGCCTTGGGAAAAGTTGATGAACAGAGAGATCTGGGAGTTCAGTTCCATTGTACCCTGAAGGTTGCAGCACAGGTGGATAGAGTGGTCAAGAAGGCAGATGATATGCTTACTTTCATCGGACGGGGTATTGAGTATAAGATGTCATATTAAAATTATACAGGACATTGGTTCAGCTGCATTTAGAATACTGAGTACAGTTCTGGTTGCTACATTACCAAAAGGATGTGGAAGCTATGGAGAGGGTGCAGAGAAGGTTTACGAGGATGTTGCCTGGTATGGAAGGTGCCAGCTATGAAGAGAGGTTGAGTAGGTTAGGATTGTTTCATAAGAAAAAAGGAGATTGAGGGGGGACCTGATTGAGGTCTACAAAATCATGGAGGGTATAGACAGGGTAGATAGAGATAAGTTTTTTTTTATCAGGGTGAAGGATTCAGTAGTGAGAGGTCATGCTTTCAAAGTGAGAGGTGAAAATTTTAAAGAGGATACACACTGCAAGTACTTTATACAGAGGGTGGTAGGTGCCTGGAACACGTTGCCAACAGAGGTAGTAGAGGCAGGCACGGTAGATTCATTAAAGATGCATCTGGACAGATGCATGAGTAGGTGGGGAGCAGAGGGATACAGATGCTTAGGAATTGGGCGACAAGTTTTGACCATAGATTTGGATCGGCTCAGGCTTGGAAGGCTGAAGGGCCTGTAGCTGGCTGTAAATTTTCTTTGTCCTTTGTTCTTCATCAACTGACATGAAGGATTTGGTGAGGGTGTCAGAGTGGAGGATAGGTATAAACTTTCTGACAGTTATTAACAAATCCCCCCCATCCAACTTTGCAAATGTCCTGAATTTGTGTTCATTCTAAATGGGCTGCAAATATACCCCTAAAACCTTGAACACAACAGAACCCAAAGCCAGAATGTGGGAAGGGAATGTGGGAAATTTCCCAGGATTGTACTGGGATAAAGGATCTCAGTTACAAGGAGAAGGCAGAAACTTTTGGATTGTTCTCCTTAACAGGGAGGTTAATTGGTGATTCCATGAAGACTTTTGAAATGGTAGGACACTTCAACAGGACAGAGAGAAAAGGATTTCTCTCATGGACAATAAATATGGGTGATAGATTCAAACGATTTTCACTCAGGAAATTGCAGGATATGAAACACTCTCCATGAAACATGACAGAAGCTGATATGAAAATTACAGCTGCTTAGGAATATGGAATTAACAGGGTTCAAGTCAAACTATGGTGGACTGTAACTCAACAGGACTATTCTTTCAAAGATGTGGCCTCCTCTATATTGGGGAGACAAGCCGCCTACTTGCGGAATGTTTCAGAGAACACCTCTGGGACACCCAGACCAACCAACCCAACCACCCCGTGGCTCAACACTTCAACTCCCCCTCCCACTCCACCAAGAACATGTAGGTCCTTGGACTCCTCCATCGCCAGACCATAGCAACACGACGGCTGGAGGAAGAGCGCCTCATCTTCTACCTGGGAACCCTCCAACCACAAGGGATGAACTCAGAATTCTCCAGTTTCCTCATTTCCCCTCCCCCCACCTTGTCTCAGTCCTAACCCTCGAACTCAGCACCACCTTCCTAACCTGCAATCTTCTTCCTGACCTCTCCGCCCCCACCCCCACTTCGGCCTATCACCCTCACCTTATCACCCTCACCTTAACCTCCTTCCACCTATCGCATTTCCAACACCCCTCCCCCAAGTCCCTCCTCCCTACCTTTTATCTTAGCTTGCTTGGCACACTTTCCTCATTCCTGAAGAAGGGCTCATGCCCAAAACGTCGATTCTCCTGCTCCTTGGATGCTGCCTGACCTGCTGCACTTTTCCAGCAACACATTTTTCAGCTCTGATCTCCAGCATCTGCAGTCCTCACTTTCTCCTATTCTTTCAAAGGACCAACACAGGTCTGATCAGCCTCTGTGATGTAGGTTTCAATGATTTTATGTGGCAATTGCTAAAAGTGATTTGAGAGAGGTATCATCGCAATGTCTTTCTTACCGCAGGTACTAACAGAGAGTGCTAATCTCATCCCAGTCCTCATACAGCTCCTGCAGGATAGGTCAATGCCTCCTCATTGGAGGCACAGACACCTTCTCTTGATTGCGGACAGCTATGAGCCTGTTATCCTGCTTCAGCTCCTTGGGGAAATGTTACAAGATGCCCTCTCGAGGGGCATTCAGTATCTTGCTAGAACCATTAGATCACTGCCTTTCCCAATCATTGATCACTGGATTCTGGCTCTTATGGAAGGAAGATATCATGGATATGAAACTTTTCACTTTCAGGTAGGAGTTTGACTGCTGCCTGGAGGAGTCAGAGAAAACATGCCCAGACAGACGTACTTCACAATATCAACAACATTTGCATTTATATATCTTTGTTAAATTATCTCAAGCCCTTTCACTAAAGCATTGTGGGACAGAATCTACCACTGAGCCACACAAAGTGATCTTAGCCAGAGTGACCGATACCTGACCAAAATCTAAAAGGGTGAGAGAGAGTTTGAGCTGTAGACTGTTCAAGCAGTACCTGCCAACACGAAACAAAGCCACCAATCCCATGAAGTTCATGGTCTAACTGAGAAACCCATCAGAGAGAACAGAGAGGATATCAGTTCATTCAAATTGAGACCACTGCTTCAAAGCAGCACTCTCTCTCTGTATTTCACTGAGGTGTTAAATTTAGTGTTCAATTGTCTGGTGTGGGAATTGAAGTCACTTTTGTCAATTTATTCACAGGATATAAATATAGCTGTCTAGACTAGAACTTAATGCTCATCCCACCCCTGACAACAGACAGACCAGAGTCTAAACTAATGTTTAGTGTTTTATCATTCAGATTATCAATGTACCATTAAGAGACTGCTTGTGATATCATCATTGCAATGTAGCATCTGACCTGAGGATACAAAGATCTCAGACTCCATCTTCTTTGGGATTGCTTCAAAGCATGGCATGCCAATGTTTACGCACTACTCTTTATAACCGAAGTATCTTAATGTCAACCCAGACACCAATGTATCTGTGGTTGAAATATATGTCTACAGTAGTGAGCTGTAATAAATATCTGTTGGATTTTTCAGCACGATGCCAACCACATTTTGTTCCTATGTTACAGTCTAACATCATCACTGCATCAGGTATAAATACCCTCCTGGAAGCAAAACACATGACACAATGAGCCCCCAAAAAGCATATTTGCCTCACCTCAATATGATGTGGAGGTGCTAGTAGTGGAATAGGGTGGACAAAGTCAGAAGTCACCTGACACCAGGTTATAGTCCAATAGGTTTGTTTGAAATCACCAGCTTTTGGAGCACTGCTCCTTCGTCATCTGACGTTGTATGACTCCTAACCTCATTTCATTATGATAGAGTGATCTACTCCAACATTATGTTAGATATCAACAATCACAGAGCAAAAATAAACAGGGCTATTCAGTCATAATAGTTTCATATGTTGACATCAAACACATTCTAGGTCAAAGGAAATTTCATGCTGGTATAAAATGACAATTAATATCAACACAATCTCTCACAGTATCTTTAGTTGTTCCTTGCGGAGTGTTTCTCTGATCTGAAATCCACAGGGGTCTGTAGTGATACAATAAACACATCTCCAAAGGGCCTGGACACAGTCATGATTTGCTGCTCATTAAAGTTAATGGGTGAAAAATGACAGACTGTGTTTTGTGATCACCTGCAGTTCGCTCCTAGAGATACAAGGCCCTGCTGGTAATATCTTATACCTATTCGCTCACCTCTATGCACTGCGAAATGCAAACTTCAATTTTCTTACTTTTCTTTTTCACAGACTTTGGTCTCTCTCGGTTTTATCTTATTCCACCTGCTCTTGATTTCTTCTCTGTCTTTCCTCTTAGCGCACATTCTCACCTCTGCCTGATACTTTATGTTCAGAATTGCTTTCTTTCTTTTTAAAAAAGAATGACTTCCATGACCTCACAATGTGTTGTAGTGCTTTACAGTTACTTTTAAAATGCACTCTCTTTTGTAATGCAGGAAACATGGCGATCAATTTGCATGTAGCAAGTTCCTGCACACTGTACTGTGATATAATCAGATGGTTTGATTTTGGAATTGTGATTAAGGAATAAATAAGGAACCAAAAAGAAATTCCAAATAAAAAGCACAATCTGCAGATGCTGAGAATCTGAACCAAACACAGAGAATGCCAGAGAAACTCAGCAGGTCTGGCAGCATCTATGAAGAGACAAACAGAGTTGACATTTCAAGTCTTTTCAGAACAGAGGAATAGCAATACCAGACTTGAAATAGTTTGCATGGAAGCATTACAGTCAGGCTGCCCCTCTTATAAGTGGGCTGCACCTATGGTACAGAGGTTGCCCGGGCTAACATTAAGCTATTCAGATACTTACAGTCCATCAGCATGCCATGCTCCAAGTAACCCTAGTTAAGATGGAGTGTGGGACTTTTGTACCCTCTGGTTATATTATGCTACAGTGGTGAGATCATTGGCAAGTCTCTTAATGTTGTAAAGAGGTGAGGTGGGTATGGCTGTCTTTGATATCAGGGCTACATTTCACCAATTGTGGCATCAAGGAACTTTAGCAAAACTAAAGTGAATGGGACTCATGGGAAACTCCCGGACTGGAGTCAGATCTAGCACAAGAATGTAATGGTTGTTAAGTTTAATCATTTCAGTACCAATAGCACCATAGGATAAAGCAGCCTACTTGACACAATATCCGCAAACAACCACTCCCTCCACCATCAATGTTCAGTAGCAGCAGTGTGCAGTATCTACAAGATGCATTGTAGAAATTCACCAAGGCTCCTTAGACAGCAACTTCTAAACCCATAGTCACTGCCATTTTAAAGGACAAGGACAATAGATACATGGGCACACCACCCCCTGCAAGTTCCCCTCCAAGTCACTCACCATCCTGACTTGAAAATATTGTTGCTGGGCCAGAATCCTGGAACTCCCTCCCAAAGGCATTGTGGATCTACCTTCTTCCATCATGTTGTTTGATGGGTATGAGTTTGGATTCAAGACAACCTGGTCAAGAAGGCAAAAATCAAGAAGTGGCCTTAGACTTAGACTACAAGCTAACAACTTATTCTAAGTTAAAAATAAATGCTGCTATAAAGCTAGTCGTCGATATCTCAGACTCTTACTTATAGTTTAATTACAGAAAGGACGAATTTATTTTCTTTGCATGTCAACAACCATGTTGCCAAGCCCCTAAAGTATGTCAAAGGTTTCAATTGAATAACCTCTAATTCTCAAAACTTGAGAAAACAAATTCTAGACTACTTAACCTCACTTCACAGGACAATTCCCTCATCCCAGGAACCAGTCCAGTGAGTCTGTCATTACACTCTCAGTCGGGTAGCTTTATTTGCCCCAAAAATAAAGCAAATAAACTGTACACAATATTTCAGGTGCAGCCTCTCTCATGCAGTGTAAGCTTCACAAAAATGGTCTGACCTTCATTCCTTCGGATGTTATCATACAAAGACTTTAATGTCATTTTTGCAATTACAACTAATTCTCATCTCCTTCACTATATCTTGAATTAAATAGGATTAGGTGTATTCTGATGGTGCAATGTCATTTTAAACTTAACCCTCGAAAATTATGTTGACCACTTTGCCTGTAAAACAAATCAAGGGGAAATTAATTCCTATTTCTTCTTTCTAATAATGTGTCCTATAAAAAGAAATTCTTTCATGCTTCTGCACTTACCTATCTCAAAGGCTTTCAGTGGCACTCTATAAAAATTTACAGGACTTAAAATGATTGTAGCTCTGTACCAATTAATGAATTATACTTGGATTATGTAGCTGCCAGTGACTAGAATGAACTACACTATTGGAACATGATGAAATTGGTTTGGCATTCAATCTTGCAACCCAGATAAATGAACTGTTCAGCTCACAACAAAATAGAAACTTTAATTCCAAGGATGATACCAGGCATGAGAAATTACTGTTTTCAGAAGGATGAGATGCTGGAATTATTTCTCCTGGGACAGAGAAGACTGCCTCGTTTAACTTTGTCAGATGATGATGTGAAAGCAGAAAACTGTTTTCTCTGGTTAGGATATTCTTGAGGACCCTGAGAATGATGACTTAAAGAAGGAGCAAATTGGTCAAGATAATAAAGACAAAATATTTTGATGCTGGAAATCTGAAACAAACACAGAGAATGCTGGTGAAACTCAGCAGCTCTGGCAACATCTAAGGAGGAGAAACAGAGTTAATGTTTCAAGTCTGGTATGGCTTCTTCAGAACTGTTGGTCAGGAGGGTTTTTTTGAAGTTGTTTGAGGATTAAAACATCTTGCTAAAGTGAATTGTAGTGGTTTATTCCATTTTGAAACAAAAAGGTAGAAATCTATTTTGAATAGAGAACAAATCAAGGCCAAATATTTAACAGGTATAAAGGGTGGCTGGTGGGATTGCTTCAACATTGATCACTCAAATTGCAGACTTAAATTCAAGAGGATAAATTGACTCACCCCATGCTTTGACTGTCCACAGTCCTATGTTAATTGAATTTTTAATAGGGTCACACAAAAGAATAAAAATTTTGAGAAATAAGGACGTTAATCTCTCCTTTCTTTTTAAATTATGTGGAGGTGCCCGTGTTGGACTGGGGTAGACAAAGTCAGAAGTCACACGACATCAGGTTACAGTCTGACAGGTTTGTTTGAAATTACAAGCTTTCAGAGTGCTGTCCCTTCATCAGATGAAATCTTTACCTGATGGACTATAACCTGGTGTTGTGTGACTTCTGACTTCTTTTTAAAAGACAATAAATCAGAATGTTATTTTCCTCCATTTCTGTTGCACAACTTTATTTAATAATATGTTGACAATGAGTTATTTAATCAGGGCATTGAAGAAGGTTTAACTGAAATAAAACTTTTAAAAAGCTTGTTTTCATTGCCAGTGATGACACAGGTACCTCAATAGTCAAAGAATAGTAAAAAAGAAAATGACAGTAAGATGTTAACCTAAGAGCATAGTGAGTTTTGAGAAAATTTGTAGCTCAGGTTGAGGTTCTGGAAGTAGGTTTGCTCGCTACGAAACTTCCATCTCAGCAAGGTAACCTACATCCAAAACTAAGAGTAAGAATAGGCCATTCAGCCCTTCAAGCCTGCTCCACCATTCAATGTGACCATGGGTGATCAAACTCATCTGTCTGAAAATCTACTGATCTCATCCTTGAGTATTGTCAGTATAAGAGATTGGGAAGTGAAGGAGTTGAGTATAGCCATCCGCCTCTGAAGATTATTTCCCACACAGGGTGACAGATATTCCTGTTTGTTTTGCCTTTACATAAAAGAGAAGTGCATGAATCATGCTTGGTGTCATTTTCCTCCTCTCTCTACAAGAATCTCATTTAGAATACTGTCTACTCTTGGCGAGAGCCCATGACTTTGCTTCTGTGGTTTACCGAGGAAAAAGAATAAAAGGAATAGTGCAGTCACTTTTGTCCATTTTAAAGAGTTTATTAAAGAGTTTATTACAGAACATATAACATCCAAGATAATTCAATTGATTAAACAAATGATGGCATAAGTTTCCAACCAGAGAAACCATCTTGATCATGATTGAAACAGTCAGTCCAACATGCATTTGAGTCTTCTCAAAATCTTCTCAAAATCTTCTCAAAACTCACTATGCTCTTAGGTTAACATCTTACTGTCATTTTCTTTTTTACTATTCTTTGACTATTGAGGTACCTGTGTCATCACTGGCAATGAAAACAAGCTTTTTAAAAGTTTTATTTTTGAGGAGTTGGTCATGTGAGACAAAATAGCTGAATTGGCTTAGAAACAGGTAGGCAATTAATTCTCACTGCCTGTGGTTCTTAACAAAAAGAAACATTCACATCACAGAAGTACTGCCTGTTAAGAACAGAAGCTTGCATTATAGAGCTCTGCCAATATGTCAAATGGCATTTCATTAAAGTGGAGCAGGAAACACCAAGAGTAAGTGGGAAACAATATCAACAAGTGTTAACTGAAGACAGACTTTAACAATCAAATTTTTTGCGATTCACTCACAGGACATGGATGTTGCTGGCTGGACCAGTATTTATGGCCTGGCCCTAGTTACCCTTGAGAAGGTGGTGGTGAGCTGCCTTCTTAAACCACTGAGGTCCATGTGCTGTTGGTAGACCCACAAAGCATTATGAAGGGAGTTCCATGATTTTTACCCAGTGACACTGAAGGAACAGTGATATATTCCCTAGTCAGGATGAATTTACAATAAATTTGATTAAACAATAAACAAATTTAATTAGGGAGTACCAGAATGCAGACACTTCTCAGTATTTTATCAAACATGTTGGTGAAAGGATAGGCACTTGCTGTTTTTCTATTTGAATGATATCCTCCTTCTCTTATTTATTCCAGTTGCTTTTCAAATTTATGACTTATTTTTCTTTAGGCCTGCAGGAGATGTGGGAGCCAACATTTGTTACCCTTTCCTGATTGACCTAGAACTGAGGTCAGTCAAAAGACAGTTGCATTGCTTGGGGTCAATGCAAGAAAGGGCCAGACCAGATGGTGTTTACATAAAGATAACATATGGCCACCATTGCTGAGATCAGTTTTCAATTTCAGAGATGTTAGTGACTTGTACTCAAGTACGACAATTAGCTTTGATAGGTTTTCAGCCCATGTCCTACGAACACAATGGATTATTAACTTGAGTGGCATTATCATTACACCATCATTTGTCTCAAAAGGACATCAGAGCTAAGAACAGGAGGAGATCATTCAGGCCTATGAACCTGCTCCATCATTCAAAATGAGCAAGGTTAATCTTCCGATGACCTTTCCTCCCAATTACCCTATCCCTTGAATTCCCCAGCAACATTTTGACCTCAGCCTTGAACATTCTCAATGACTCAACAGATGTAGCCCTGTGAGTTAGTGAACCCTGATACCACACTCTGGAGGGCTAGACAGTTTCCATAGTTTGATGGGTAATTTTTGACATTGATCCCATTGGAAGCAGGCATTCCAAAGTGGACAGCAGTTGTGATGGTGAGTCATTGTTTAAATGTTTCCATCATTTGACCTGTGAAACATTGAAACAGGTAATTGGCCCAGACATATAAATCGCACCCCAGCTCGCCAAACTGAAAACCTTCCTCACTATCCGATAAAGCATCTACCCCATCACTGTCCCTGAGCTTAATCAATCATTAAAGATGTGATAGGTAAATTAATGAACTTATAAATATTCCAACCTTGAGGAAATTAAGCCTGCAAGAGGCAGCAGATCCCTTCCACCTGGGGTCCAGACTCCACGAGGGGCATTTAGCTGCTGCCCTTCCTCCACCTCCAGACCCAAAGCCACCACCCAGGCCAGGATCCATCTCTGGTAGTGCCACTGGAAACAGTGACTACAGTCAGTAATTCATTTGAGTTCACAGGTGAATAATCTCTGCAGAAAAGTGAGTGTTAGTGAGTGAGATCATGAGGTATGAGATGTGTGGGCAGGTGCGGCATTGTACAGCGTCATAGTAAAGGGCAGGGATTGACTCTTGGTGTGAACCCCAATCTGGGGGACTCACAAACAAAGATTGGGTGCCTTTGAATTGAGTCTTCACCCAACCCAGGAGGTCACAAATAACCTGACAGATTTGGATATGTGGTCTCCCTTCATAGAGACATAGAGTCATAGAGATGTACAGCACGGAAATAAATCCTTCAGTCCAACTCGTCCATGCCGACCAGATATCCCAAACAAATCTAGTCCCACCTGCCAGCACTCAGCCCATATCCCTCCAAAATTTTCCTATTCATATACCCATCCAGATGCCTTTTAAATGTTGCAATTGTACCAGCCTCCACCACTTCCTCTGGCAGCTCATTTCAGATGCGTACCACCCTCTGCATGAAAAAGTTGCCCCTTAGGTCCCTTTTAAATCTTTCCCCACTTATCCTAAACCTATGCCCTCTAGTTCTGGACTCCCCCACCCCAGGGAAGAAACTTTGTCTATTTATCCTATCCTCATAATGTTATAAACCTCTATAAAGTCACCCCTCAGCTTCTGATGCCCCAGGAAAAACAGCCCCAACCTATTTAACCTCTCCCAATAGCTCAAATCCTCCAATCCTGGCAACATCCTTGTAGATATTTTCTGAACCATTTCAAGTTTCACAACATCCTTCCAATAAACAATACCATACCAAATACCTTCTTCGCTATCCTATCTACCTGTGACTCTACTTTCAAGGAACAATGAACCTGCACTCCAAGGTCTCTTTGTTCAGCAACACTCCCTAGGACCTTACCATTAAGTGTATATGTCCTGGTAAGGTTTGCTTTCCCAAAATGCAGCACCTCGCATTTATCTGAATTAAACTCCATCTGCCACTTCTCAACTCATCGGCCTGTCTGATCAAGATCCCGTTGTAATCTGAGGTAACCTTCTTCACTATCCATTACACCACCAATTTTGTTGTCATCTGCAAACTTACTTACTATACCTCACATCTAAATCCTTTGTATAGATGACGAAAAGAAGTTGTTGTGGTTCTGTTCGCCGAGCTGGGAATTTGTGTTGCAAACGTCTCGTCCCCTGTATAGGCGACATCCTCAGTGTTTGGGAGCCTCCTGTGAAGCGCTTCTGTGATGTTTCCTCCGGCATTTATAGTGATTTGTCTCTGCCACTTCTGGTTGTCTGTTCCAGCTGTCTGCTGTAGTGGCCGGTATATTGGGTCCAGGTCGATGTGTTTATTGATTGAGTCTGTGGATGAGTGCCATGCCTCTAGGAATTCCCTGGCTGTTCTCTGTTTGGCTTGCCCTACAACAGTAGTGTTGTCCCAGTCGAATTCATGTTGCTTGTCATCTGCGTGTGTGGCTACTAAGGATAGCTGGTCATGTCGTTTCGTGGCTCGTTGGTGTTCATGGATGCGGATCGTTAGCTGTCTTCCTGTTTGTCCTATGTAGTGTTTTGTGCAGTCCTTGCATGGGGTTTTGTACACTACATTGGTTTTGCTCATGCTGGGTATCGGGTCTTTCGTTCTGGTGAGTTGTTGTCTGAGTGTGGTTGTTGGTTTGTGTGCTGTTATGAGTCCTAGTGGTCGCAGTAGTCTGGCTGTCAGTTCGGAAATGCTCCTGATGTATGGTAGTGTGGCTAGTCCTTTGGGTTGCGGCATGTCCTCGTTCCGTTGTCTTTCCATTAGGCATCTGTTGATGAAATTGCGCGGGTATCCGTTTTTGGCGAATACATTATATAGGTGTTCTTCTTCCTCTTTTTGCAGTTCTGGTGTGCTGCAGTGTGTTGTGGCCCTTTTGAATAGTGTCTTGATGCAACTTTGTTTGTGTGTGTGTACAATGTAGTGTACAAAATCCCATGCAACACAAATTCCCAGCTCGAAGAACAGAACCACAACAACGAGCACCCGAGCTACTGATCTTCGCACAGACTTTGAAAGAAAAGAAGTCGAGCCAGCACCGATCCTTGTGGCACTCCACTGGTCACAGGCCTCCAGTCTGAAAAACAACCCTCCACCACCACCCTCTGCCTTCTACCTTTGAGCCAGTTCTGCATCCAAATGGCTAGTTCTCCCTGTATTCCATGATGTTTACCTTGCTAACCAGTCTCCCATGGGGAACCTTGTTGAACGCCTTACTGAAGTCCATATGATGAGCTCCTGACCTTCTGCTGGCTAATGTCAGTCAAAAAGGGAAGTCGCGGATGTGTGCATGAATTGCTCATTTAAGGGCCTCCATTGACCTCTGGCTGAGCAAGTAACTCGACGTTTTACTGTGTTGAATTTAGAGGAAGATGGTTGTTATTGTGTTTGGGCTGGTACTTCAGAAGGTAATGCTTTGGGAAATGGGTTAATTTCTTACCATGATTACTGGAGGAAAATTTAAATTCAATGACCAAACTCTGTAAGTGAGTTGTAAGTGGTATCGTGTTCCACTGTAATTTCATGATGAGCAGTATACCTCAACATAAATGAAGACTTCAATAATTGAACCTTTTGTTTTTGAATGAAGGTGAACTATTTCTGACCTACCCACCAAGGATAAAGGTCTGGCCTTTAACAATTCATGCTCTCCCTGCCCCCCTCCTCCGCCATGTCAATCTTGTAGTTTTTGTAACATAGGTCCATATCTGTGAGTAATGTTGTTAAATGGCAGTGACAATGGCAGGTAGGAAATGTCCAGGTTTCTGAGCCTATCCACTCCCATTCACTAGGCCGGCTGCATCTTCCTTTCTTTTCTTTTTATTTCTTCATTTATCTTTCGTGTCAAACTTCATCTTTTCTTCCTTTGGTGGCTGTGGTGGATGAAGACTGTTGCGAGGGGCTCTAGCAAGGGTGATGGATTGGCGTGTCGGAACTGTTGCTTATGGCAATGGTGGCAATATGATGGCTAGAGCAGAGGCTACAGGTGCTGGGTCCGGTCTGTTCCTTCTGGTTATGGTGGTGATGTAGCAGCATCATGGTGGGTCTGGCATGGAAATCCTTGCGACAGTGACGAGGGGGCTGCGGCACTGGCAGAGGTGTTGTGGGTCCAGTCTGTTCTGCCTTGCTATGGCAGCCTCAGCAGTGGCTGCGGGGACGTATTCTGGAGCCCCTTCAGAAACCTAGGCAAGGAAAAGTGAACTTGGTCTTGGTTATTGCTTCTTTGTATCTTCTGTAATTAAAATGGCTGGAGTATGGCGACTTAAATACTTTTCACTGTATATTTCTGAATACAAGTGACAATAAATTACAATACTATTCTATAAATGCTGTTTAGAGTTTGTTTGTGATTTAAAATGGAAGCAGATGGTGATAGATGCTGACTCATCTCTGATTTACATAGAATATGCAGAAGAACATTAAACCCTCTGGGTACATTGAGAGAATTGGCACACTTCTGGCAGTTAGTTACTGATTGCTTCTGATTAAAGTTGTAAACCTACCATTCTCGTAAAAGAATAGCTCCCTTAAATTGAATTGATAATTATGAAGAGATTTTTATATTATGTCTGCAACATAAAATATTTTTGTCAACATTGCATAATCATCAATCTTCATTGTTTCACTTCACCTTCTCTCAACATTGATTCTATTCCATTAACTCCATTAAGTGAGGGGGTTTGCATGTCACTTTTAATAGTTCTCACAAACCCCTTTCTTTCCCCATTCACTGACCAACAAATAGTGACACAGCCTCTTGTTTTCGACATTATTAATTAACCTGTTCAAAGATGTTATGATACACACCTGGAGCAGGTGGGATTTGAATCTGGGCCTCCTGACTCAGAAGTAGGAACACCACCAGAACAGCCCTTATCCTGTTTTCTATATCCTGCTGTACATTGCATCGAGGGTTGATTAGTTCATCTGGCTGGTTTGTAGTGCAGACTGATGCCAACAGAGTGAGGTCCGATCTCACACTGGCGAAGGTTACTGTGAAGAACTCTCTTTCTCAACTTCTCCCCTCACTGAGAAATGGTGAATCTCAGGTTAAGCTCACCTCCAGTCATATCTCTCTAATGAGAGAGCAGCTCCAAGGTGCAGTCAGACAGTGGTGATTTGTCTGTTACATTGTGCTACAGGGGTGATTTTTCTTTTCCGGCTAGTACTTCCTGGTCTTCCCATTTTTATCCCTCCTCCATCCCATCCTCTTCATTGTTACACCTTGTGACCTAACCATCAGCAGAATTAATGGAAGCTTGATGGAATCTGCTCAACTTTGCTCCATATCTTCCTTCCATCAAGATAGATCTTTGATGCTGAGATAAGAATGCATATTTTGGGACTGATACCCTCTATCCCATATATGATGTGCAAATGCTGGTGTTGGACTGGGGTGGACAAAGTCAGCAGTCACACCACGCCAGCTTATACTTTAACAGATTTATATGAAATCTCAAGCTTTCAGCGCACTACTCCTTTGTCAAATCCTGCAAGTACTTGTTCTATTGTAGTAATTCTTGCATAGAAATTCAAATACCCTGCACATCTTTGGACTGTGGGAGGAAACCAGAGCACAGCTTGAAGAAATTGTGGAGCTTAATAGTCTTTAACTATGAACAACTGTCAGCTGCAAGATAAAGGCAAATGGTTGAGGGAGTGACTGAGCTAAAAACAAGTCTTGTTCCTTACTACAAGAACAGACACACCAAGTCTAAATAAGGCTCAATTGTTTAAAGATCTGATGTGTCTTCCTGAGTTATTATTCTAAGCTCAGGTAAGCTATGAACGCTCAGACTGGGTTCTCACTGAAAACAAATATCAGAAGATTTATTCACAGAGCAACTAAATACATGACAAATAAATACAAAATAAATTGCAACACTATCACAGACAATGGGCTCAAGCAGCTTGATGAATTGACTTTCCTGATGGATTGCAAAATACAACAGCAGCTATTCAAGATGGATCTGATACCTTTACACAGGAATATCATGTGCAATAATGTCACACTGATGTTATGAATCAACTCTCTCAAAGATGCTTGTTTGCCTGATCAGCGATGTACACAATATCAAAACACGATGTGGTACCCATCAACTTCTTACACTATTTTCTTCAAGCGGCCTCCCAACCTCTTAGATTCCCTATGGTAAAGAAACAGGCCATTTGGCCCAACAAGTTCACACCAACCGTCCAAACAGTATCCTACCCAGATCCATTCCCCTGCATTTCCCCTAATTAATGCACCTAACCTACATATGCCTGGACTCTATGGGCAATTTAGTACGGCCAATTCACCCATCTTGCACATCTTTGGACTGTGGAAGGAAACCAGAGCACCCGGAGGAAGCACAGACAAGGGGAGAATGTACAAACTCCACACAGACAGTAGCCCAAGACTGGGATCGAACACGGGTCGCTGGCGCTGTGAGGCAGGAGTGCTAACCACAGAGCCACTTTTTTATGTTGGTCAAATTATTTGTTTTGCTTTTCAAGTTATATTTAGCTGTGTATTTGAATTTCTATGCAAGAATTATTACACTAGAATAAGTATTTGCAGGATTTGACAAAGGAGTAGTGCGCTGAAAGTTTGAGGTTTCAAATAAACCTGTTAAGAGTATGAGCTGACGTGGTGTGACTGCTGACTTTGTCCAACCCAGTCTAACACCAGCATTTGCATATCATATACAGGATAGAGGGTGGTTTCCACCACCATTTTCCTCACTGCCTCTGTAATGCCTAGAACGTGCCTGACTTGCCAAGCTATTTGGCTTTGGAAAATTTACCTAGAATGAATGGTTGTTTGTTTCTTTGTCACCTGTTCCATATTTCTTCCTAAGCATTTTGATTTGAGGTGATACTGAATAGTTTTAACATTATACTTTTGTAGCCACTATGTGAACTTGGGCAACTTCAAATGTAATTAAGATCCCAAGTTGCAACACAGAAACATTAACAATCTGTACAAGATCATGGGATTTGTGAAAGAGATTATCCTTAGGCCAGTGATCTGAAAATGTTTGCTTACACACATGGGTTATCAGTTGATCTTGATATTCAGTGCTTTTCTTTGATTATAGATGTTTTCTAAAAGCAAAAGTGTTTGGGAGAGTCCATTTCCAGTGTCAGATCAGTGACAGGAAGTCCATTTTGTCACATAGCCAAGCATCGCCCCATGTACAGCAACTCGTACTGATGATTACAAGACAATTGGAAAGCTGCTGTTAATATGGAACTATAAAACTACTTGGTAAGCAAGTGCAGTTGAGAAAATTGACTGCATGAGTTTGAGGACTTCAAGGAAGAAGTAAGGAGCTGTTTTACTTTTCTACCACTCTCCCCGTAAGAACTGGTTATGGTCTTTCCTGTTTTAAGTCTTACTTAATTTGGAAAGGTGAACATTACCCACAATGTGAAATGAGGGTCAGAGAATGACAAGAGATGGGGGAAACAGGAGCTCTGAATATTCAGGAGTATATTGCATTCAGCGACTGTAGGAATGTAAGAAGGTTGAGAGCGAATGACAAGTCTTCAATGTCGTCTCATTTCAGTGGAATCAGGATGTGAAGTTGCTCGTGGTAATTGTCCCCCTATCAGTAGCAGCTAATAGTGCTTTGTATTTTAGCTATTTGGACATTAAAGCTGGGCATTGCAGGATAAATATATTTCTCTTGTGATAATGTCTAAAAACACTAACCCATGGGTAACTAAGTGGGCAAAGCATTAAATTCGCAAAAAGCACGAGACTGTGATAACATATAGTAGTGTAGCTTATTGTGCTGTGCTGTTCTCTTGAATTTTTCAATTAACTATTGAAGAACCTTGTGGATAAGGGTCTTAGTTATTAGTGTGAATTAAATTGAATTAGCCTTTATTGTTACATACACTCTGAGTATAGTGAAAAACTTATACATCGCCACA
Organism: Chiloscyllium punctatum; assembly: GCF_047496795.1. Lineage (NCBI taxonomy): Eukaryota > Metazoa > Chordata > Chondrichthyes > Orectolobiformes > Hemiscylliidae > Chiloscyllium > Chiloscyllium punctatum. Next base: position 5,637,008 of record NC_092779.1, on the reverse strand, counting down.
AGTGTGGCTGGCTGTGCATAACTTTTAATATCGCACAGTGTGCAGAATGTCAAGGAATTGCAGTTGTCTTGTAGCTCTCTTTCTCTATCACAGGTCAAGACTTACATCTGTTTTATGAAGAGCTTTAGTTAAATGCACTAACTTACAATTGCAAGTTGTTGTCCATTTCCCTTAAATGCTGTATTCATAATCATAACCCTTTCACAGACAAGGCCAAAATCTGACGTTTATTATTCCTTAATTGGTTGATTCATGATGGCATCAAAAGTGAATTTAACTCCTCTGTAACTCCATGATTGGCTCCATTATTTATTCCAAGTTCAAAATAAAGTTGTCAGTAGTTAATCCAGTTGTGTGAAGGTTGTATGTGATTGGTGACCATGCAAAGTCCTGAAGTAGTAAAAGGCTCCACTGATCCTGGTTCATACTTCTGTCATTTGTGGGTTATAAAGATTATTCAGGCAATTGGAGTTGAGATAGGTCTGTGTCATTTCCTGCCGTAGTGATTTTTATCCTGCAGTTTGATAACACTGAACCTGATGCCCTTCGGTTGCTTCATGCTGTCATGTGTTATATTCAGGGGCTTTCCTGTCAAAGAGTTCTGTGCAGTTTATGGCACAAGATTGAAGAAACAAGACCTAAACTTCCCCTCAGACAGCAGCTCCTACACGGTTAAGAGGAAATGGTGGATGTGGGTACAAACAATGTTTAAAAGACATTTGGATAAGTATATGAATAGGAAAGGTTTGGAGGGATATGTGCCAGGAGCAGGCAGGTTGGACTGGTTAGTTTGTGATGATTTTCAGGATGGATTGGTTGGAGCGAAGGGTCTGTTTCTGTGGTGTATGATTCTATGACACAATGGTATAAATTATGGGGAAAAAAACAGTTGTGTTTTAATAGCACCTTTCATGATTTCAGACCATCCCAAAGCACATAGAAGATAGAACAGGCCCTTCGGCCCACCATGTTGTGCTGAACATGACACTAAATTAAACTAATCTCTTCAACCTGCCCTTCCTTGCCTATTCATGTGCTTATCTAAAAGTCCCTTAAATGCCCCCATTGTATAATTTGCATCCAATGACCAGCCACTTTCTCTTTTAAAGCTCAGGCATTAGTTTAATGTAGAAGGCATGGAAGCCAATGTGTGCTGTGTGTGTGTGTGTGTGTGTGTGTGTGCGATCTTAATTGAGCAATATACACTTGGCACTGGGGATGACTGGAGAATCTAATGTTACTGTGATAGATGGGGATGTGGAATTCGGAAAGTGCACAGATCAACCTGGATCTTGTTGAATGGCAGAGCAGACTTGAAGGGCTGAATGGCCTACTCCCAATTCATACATGTTCTGCTGATCTTCAAGGATTGTATCAGGAGTAGCCATGATTTTATTTAATGCTCAGTTCATGGTGTGAAATTTGCAACCTTGCAGCAAGCATTCTACCAACTGAGCTGCAGCAGCAGCACGTTACTACTCTTGATTCATGGTTCATGCCATGAAGTAGTGTCTGAACTGATACCCATAGTTAGTTTTATGTTAATGCTACATTATAACAGCAAATTGACAATAAAACAAATGATGTGTGTGACTCCAACTGCACCTCAGCTGATTTCCCTCCTGGCAGCTGCTGTAAAAAGATTCTTTTTGGTATCTTGTGGACCAGACACTGCTCTGCCAGATCACTATGTGTACAACGTCTAATGGATTATGATATCAGGTCCTGTGTATCTGATGTAGAGCAGCAATGGAAGGCGGGTAGAAAACCATTCTCCTCAAACCCAGATTTGCAATTGTCTGCAATTGGAAAATCATCTTCACACTTCCATTCTGCCTCAAGGATTCTGAAGATAAAACTGATATCGTTTTGAAAATTCCCCAAGTAGTTTATCTCATTTTACAGTGTGCATTGAGAATGGCAAAAATTAACTGCAGGTTTGAATGCCTCTTTGGCACAGCAGAAGTTTTCGGCTTTTCTCAGTGTGAATTGGAGTGTTTGAAAAAGAAATTGTGCTGTATAAGGTCACAGAGCCTTTTTGATTATGCAAAAAAAATACATGGGTAAGAACTTTGCAATTGTAGTTTTGGTCCTCTGCAAATTTCCCAACTACGCTGTGGAAATTGAATAAGCATTGGCTATGTATATCCTCAATATTGCATATATCATCTAAAAGCACTCAGAGTGAAAGTGACAAGTTGGGATCTTTCCTGTCAAAGGGTTCCATAACCATCTCATCTTGACAGCAATGACATGTATTTATGAAGTGCCTTTAAACTGTAAAATCTCTCCAGGAACTTCCTGGACAGGAGCATCAACAACTAAGAATGTACAAAAGGAGGTACTGAGGTAAGTGACAAAAAGCCTGATCAGAGAGGTTGGTGTTAAAGTGTGTTTTAAAGGAGGAGAGAGGCGGAGAGGTCGAGGGAAGAGCTTTGTCTACAGTTAGTTGAGCGCCAAACTGATCAAGTAATCTTATTATAATCAGAGATGCGTAAGAAACCAGAGTTGGAGCAGAGGAATTTCTGGCGACTGTAATTCTGGCAAATGTTGGTTTACATTGGAATGGCCAAGACCTTGGAAGGAAATTTCAAAAAAAGGAAGAGAGTTATAAAATTGAGACACTGCTGGACTGAAGAGAATGTATGTGAGCAAATTCTGACAGAAGTGGCGTATAGGCGAGACCTGATACTATCATAAATTGGACTTGTGTTTCAATAGAAGTTGGTCTCCATTGCCTTTTCTCTATTCTGCTAAGGTGCTTTAAGAATTTATTCTTTTCTCTTTATGTGATGATCATTATCAAAACATAACTTTTTATTTTCATGTTGTTATGGAAATAGACTTGCTAAATCCTTCACTGAAATTCCAAATCATTCAAACTGAAAACATTGAACCAAACAGAAAATGTGAGAAGAGGATTTGGTTAGTGCAGAGAGAATAATGAAGAAATGGTGTGTACACCTTAATTCATTGTTGAAGAGGAAAGCTAATAACTTACCCTTGGTGAACTCAGTCTTCTCCTTAATGCATTCTGTTTCCACAATTAGAATCAAGATGTTTTTGTTCAGAACGACATTATTCCATTAATTTGTTATGTGGAATGAATAAGGATTATTACACATGTTGACAGATTATTGAAATTATTTCATGAAATATTAATTGTTTGTTGTATTCAATTCAAATAAATTAATGATGTGCTTGTGAAGCTATATGCCTTCTGGATAATAAGGTGAAAAGTGGCTTGACTCCAAGTTGCTTAGCTCAGAAGATGTAAATATGATTGAAAAAAGCCTGATTTTCTTTTCAAATCTCTTTACTGGAGAATAGTCAGAAGAGACACATCCTTGGTTTAATGGGTGATAAAAGTTTTAGCCACTAAATTTCACAACAGATGATCAAAAGCTTCATTTGTTTCAGGCTTTAAAAATAGAAGATAACTTATTTACAAAGCAGCCATGACTTACTCAGTTGGTCAAGCTTTATGCAGCATCTCGATTGCCATTATACTTGCATTCTGCAGCCTTTGGCATTCCAGCATTTTGCAAGGAAGAAACCATACTTTTGCCTTGAATGTTGCTGAAAAAAGACAGTGTGTCCCAATATTTTTTGTTATGTACTCATCAGGCCAATTTACAAGAACTACCAAATTAAAGTGAAAACAACATTTATACTATTTGGGAGGAACGTGAACATAGAACATGGAACATAGAACATTACAGCACAGTACAGGCCCTTCGGTTCTCGATGTTACACCGACCTGTGAAACCAATCTGAAGCCCCTCTAACCTACACAATTCCATTGTCGTCCATACACCATTTAAATGCCCTTAAAGTTGGCGAGGCTACTACTGTTGCAGGCAGTGCATTCCACATCCCTACTACTCTCTGAGTAAAGAAACGACCTCTGACATCGGTCCTATATCTATCACCCCTCAATTTAAAGCTATGTTCCCCTCGTGCTAGCCATCGCCATCTGAGGAAAAAGACTCTTACTGTCCAACCTTTCTAACTCTCTGATTATCTTATATATCTGAATTAAGTCACCTCTCAAATTTCTTAGAACATAGAACATTACAGCGCAGCACAGGCCCTTCAGCCCTCGATGTTGCGCCGACTTGTGAAACCAATCGAAAGTCCATCTAACTGACACTATTCCATTATCATCCTGATGTCTATCCAATGACCATTTATATGCCCTTAATGTTGGCGAGTCTACTACTATTGCAGGTAGTGCATTTCATGCCCCTACTACTTTCAGTAAAGAAACCACTTCTGACATCTGTCCTATATCTATCACCTCTCAAATTAAAGCTATGTCCCCTCATGGTAACCATCACAATCCGAGGATAAAGGCTCTCACTGTCTACCCAAAATAACTCTCTGATCATATAATGTCTCAATTAAGTCACCTCTCAACCTTCTTCTCAAAAACAGCCTCACGTCCTTCAGCCTTTCCTTATAAGACCTTGCCTCCATACCAGGTAACATCCTAGTAAATCTCCTCTGTACCCTTTCCAAAGCTTCCACATCTGTCTGAAAATGCGGCGACCAGAACTGTATGCAATACTCCAAGTGTGGCCATTTCAGAGTTTTTTACAACTGCAGTGTGACCTCATGGCTCCAAAACTCAATCCCTCTACCAATAAATGCTAACACACCGTATGCCTTCTTAACAAACCAACAACCTGAGTGGCAACTTTCAAGGACTAATGCACCTGGACACAGATCTCTCTGCTGACCTAAGCTACCAAGAATCTTACCATTAGCCCAGTACTCTGCATTCCTGTTACTCTTTCCAAATTGAATCATCTCACACTTTTCCACATTAAACTCCATTTGCCACCTCTTAGCCCAGCTCTGCAGCTTATCTCTGTCCCTCAGTAACTGAACTCCAGGATAAATATTTCCCATCAACCAACACACTCTGTCTTCTTACAGCTAGCCAGTTTATGATCCGAACCGTTAAATCACACTTAATCCCATGCCTCTGTATTTTGTGCAACAGCCTACAATAGGGAACCTTATCAAATGCCTTACTGAAATCCATATACACCACATCAACAGCTTTATCCTCATCCACATGTTTGGTGAACTTCTCAAAGAACACAATAAGGTTTGTGAGGCATGATCTACACTTCACAAAACTGTGTTGACTATCCCTAATCAACTTATTCCTCTCTATATGATTATATATCCTATGTCTTATAATCTTTTCTAACACGTCGCCCACATCCGAAGTAAGGCTCACTGGTCTACAGTTTCCAGGGTTGTCTCTACTCCCCTTCTTGAACAAGGGAAAACATTTGCTATTCTCAAGTCTTCTAGCACTATTCCTGTAGACAATGACAACATAAAGATCAAAACAAAGGCTCTGCAGTCTCTTCCTTGGCTTCCCAGAGAATCCGAGGAGAAATCCAATCCGGCCCAGGGGTCATAACTATTTTCACAATTTCCAGAATTGCTGACACCCCTTCCTCATGCACTTCAATCCCATCTCGACTCGTAGCCTGTATCTCAGTATTCTCCTCGACAACATTGTCTTTTTCAAGTGTGAATCCTGACTAAAAGTATTCATTTACTGCTTCCCCCGTCTCCTCAGACCCCATGCACACATTCCCACTACTATCCTTGATTGGCCCTAAACTTAAACTAGTCATTCTTTTGTTCCTGATATACCTATAGAAAGCTTTAGGGTTCTCTTTATCCTATCTGCCAAGGACTTCTCATGTCCCCTCCTGGCTTTTCTTAGCTCTCTCTTTCAGTCTTTCCTAGCTGATGTGTAACTCTCAAGCACCCTAACTGAGCCTTCACGTCTCATCCTAACATAAGACCTCTTCTTCCTCTTGACAAGAGATTCAACTTCCTTAGTAAATCAAGGCTTCTGTGCTTGACAACTTCCTCCCTGCCTGACAGGTACATACTTATCAAGGACACACAGTCACTGTTCCTTGAATAAGCTCCACATTTCAATTGTGCCCATCCCCTCCAGTTTCATTTCCCATCCTATGCATCCTAAATCTTGCCTAATCACACTGTAATTGCCTTTCCCCCAGCCATAACTCTTGCCCTGCACTATATACCTATTCCTTTCCATCACAAAAGTAAACATAACCGAATTGTGGTCACTATCACCAAAGTGCTCACCTACCTCCAAATCTAACACTGGTCGGATTCATTACCCAGTACCAAATCGAATGTGGCCTCACCCCTTGTTGGCCTGTCTACGTACTGTGTCAGAAAACTCTCCTGCACATATTGGACAAAAACAAACCCATCTAATGTACTTAAACTAAAGTATTCCCAGTTAAAATTTGGAAAGGCAAAGCTCCCCATAAAAACCACCCTGTCACTGTCGCTTCTATTAAGGATCATCTTTGCTATTCTATCCTCTACATTTCTGGAACTATTTGGATGCCTGTAGAAAACTCCCAGCAGAGTAAGCTCCCCTTTCTTGTTTCTAATCTCAGCCCATACTACCTCAGTAGATGAGTCCTCAGTTGTCCTTTCTGCAACTGTAATACTGTCCTTGACTAACAGTGCCACACCACTCCTTCTTTTACCATTATCTCTGTTTTTACCACAACATCTAAATCCCAGAACCTGCAACAACATTCCTGTCCCTGTTCTACCCATGTCTCTGAAATGGCCACATTAGTGCTGATTAGTTGGCAAATGCATTCTGATGTAATTGGACAAAGCATGCTGTATATGCCAAGGATATAAAGAACTACACTGACAATCAAATTAGTATCATCTTTTAAGCTTTTGATGTGGTGCACTTCCTTGTGCAGAAATCTGCAGGTATTTGCAGACAGAATGAACAGATGGACCCATTGAACCTGTTTCAACTCCACAAGATTCTGTAGTACAGAACCATTCTGTAGTTCATTTCTCATCTCTTGACTAATCCGAGCCAATTGGCTTATTTAAAATTTAAATGAAGCATTGCAGTTAACTATCAGTCATCATTAACTAGGTTACACGACACCAGATTATAGTCCAACAGGTTTATTTAGAAGTACTAATGTGCAGAGTGCTGCTCCTTCATCAGGACCTGAAAGCTAGAGATTCCAAATAAACCAGTTGGACTATAACTTGGAGTTGTGTGATTTTTAATTTTGCCCACCCAACCTCAGCACCTCCACATCATCACTAAGTAACGCAGTCTCCATGAGAATGTTTCTACCAATTTGTTTCCACTTGCCAATTAATCAGTGTTCATCTATCATTTGGGGTAAGTGTTGTTTTCCTTTTTCTTTGGAAGTTCTTGTGAACGGTCTCAGTCAATGCAGGCTAAAAATCTTTGACAAAATGTATAACTTTTCAGCACAACTCAAATTCAGTGCTGCCAAATGATAAAGTGCACTCTTTATTTTTTTGAACGTATGTTGATTAAATTTTATGTGGGTTTGAATCCTTTTTTCAGATGTCTTTCATCTGAAAGTTCCCGAGTCAACCACAGTTGCTTCTGAAATTGGTAGAATAAAGGCCAATGATGCTGATATTGGGAAGAATGCAGACATCGACTACAGCATCGTGCCTGGAGATGGACTAAATGTGTTTGGGATTATCTCTAATAAAACCACACAAGAAGGAATTATAAGCCTGAAAAAGGTCAGGATTGTAATTATGTTTGACACATTGTTAAGCAATGATGAAGCAAATTGGCATCACTCATGTTGCCTGAGTTATACTGTATACCACAATAATGGTTCCTTTTTTGATGAAAATTCCTTTCAGAAATGGTGAAAAATTATGGTTAACATACTCTATGGTTTAGTATCTGTATCTCCCATGAAGCAAATCAGGATTTTACATGGATTTAAAGTTGAAAGAAGAGACTTATCAAGGGAAGGATGAGATGAGGAGGAATTTCTTCAGCTAGAGGGTGGTGAGTCTGTGGAACTCATTGCTGCAGAGGGCTATGGCGAGTCATTCAGTATATTTAAGCAAAGATAGTTCAATTTTTGATTAGTAAAAGGATCAAGGGTTATGGGGAAAAGACAAGACAATGAGGTTGAGAAACATATCAGCCTTGATTTTATGGTGGAGCAGACTAGATGGGTCGAATAATCTAATTCTGCTCCTATATCTTATGGTTTTAAGGATTCTCAACCTTACAGGCAGCAGTGTGCTAAGTAGTTAGCTATCTCACAGTGCTAAGGACCTGGGTTCAGTTCCAGCCTAAGGTGACTGTCTGTGTAGAGTTTGCACATTCTCTTGTGCCTGTGTGGGTTTCCAGGTGGACTGGCCATGCTAAATTACCCATAATGTTCAGAGATGTGTATATTAGGTGCATTAGTCAGGGGTAAATTCAGAGTAATAGGCTAGGAGAATGGGTCTGGATTGATTTCTCTTTGGAGGGTCGGTGTGCACTTGTTGGTCCTAATGGCCTGTTTCCACACTATAGGATTTGATGATTCAAACTATGGGATTCCTTATTGTTAAAGTTCTCAGAGGTTGGTCCTTGTCTTTGTTAAAGTCTCCAAGGTATTGCTGTTAATTATTTTGGTTATGTGTCTTGCGATTAAGTCAGAGGCTGTCAGATGGAATTTTGTCTCCAAGTAGCTTCCAGCTGATTTTAAAAACAGACAGAAAAATGGTAATCTCATTTTGTGATCTTCTACAAGTTGAGAGTCATTTCCTAAATAACTGGTGGTTATGTTGATTACACATATTGTGCTGTTGTTGTTTAACACCTCAAGAGTTTCACATAGTCATTTAATTGTGTTTGATGCCCACAATCCTGGTTTCCGGAAATGGCTTTGATTCACATCAATCTGGAATGTTCCTTTTATTCCATTTTAAGACGGGGAATGGTTTCAATCACCAAAATAAGTTGGTGACTCTTTCATCACCATGTCTGCTAGACTTTTGTCTCCAGTTTTAAGACATAAAACTTGACTGAAAGTTTATAATACAATATTGACAATTCAAGTGGTTTCAGGAGCTGTTTTTTTTCCCATTCCTATTTCTTATAATATAGTTTAATTCAGTATTTTATATAAGTTGGAAATATAAAACTTTAAATGGCCTTTAAATTACTCTAGAATATTCCAAAACATTGCAATGTCATTTCCTTTGATCTGATTGTCATTATTGATTGCCTCTCTAAGTCAGTTTTAATTCTGGAACATTTAATACCTGTTCTCTGGTTAAAATGACTTTATGTCTTTTTTTTCCAAAGCCATTGGATTACGAAAATAAAAAATCCTACATCTTCAAAGTAGATGCAGTAGACCCCCATCCAGATGAACAGTTCCAATCAATGGGCCCTTTCAAAGACACAGCGACAGTGAAGATTACAGTCTTGGATGTAGATGAGCCTCCCATCTTCAGTCGACCCTTTTACATAATGGATGTTTATGAAGATACCAATGTGGGCAGTATCATCGGTGCAGTGACAGCACAGGATTCTGATGTTAGCAACAGTCCTGTCAGGTACGCCAAACACATCCCAATAAATTGTGAAAGATTTGCCATTAAATACGTTTGAAGTATAGTTACTGCAGTAGTGTCAGAAAATGTCAGGGAGGAGAAAACAACGTGTTTCTCATTTCTACAGTACACAGATTGAGAAATCGGCAGACATGTTGAACTGCCAGCTGAGTCATGAATGATATTTTGGAGTGACGGAGTAAATTATTATTAATTGTCTGTCGTGAGATGGTTTCAGGGCTCTTTATCTATTTTCTAAATGTTGAACATGTGACTATGGTGAGCTAGGTGTTTAACCAACTTTGTAGGCAGCTCTGTGAGAACTTTACTGAATTTAAAAAAAGATCTGAGTTTTGCCTTTGGGATCAGCTGTGGTTTCAGTAGTGTAGTCACAGAATGCCCTCAACAGTCTTAATCTCAAAGTGCTAAGCCTCCGTCTTTCTGAAAGAATGTGATCTACTTCAACTGAAGAGGATGGCTCTAAACTGCAAGGAGTTCCAATTTAAGTAGAAGGCGTTCCCTTCAATTTTAGCAAAATGTAAAGACAGTTCAGGACATATTTGAGCAAATCTTGTGGCAGATTCAAACTGTGTAAGAATTGGTTGTGAACGTGACTTCAGTTGTGCAAGTGCATGTTTTTGTTTGTCATTGCCCTCAAAGGGAAACTGGAAAAGTGAACAATTAACAAAGTCCAAAAACAAAATACTGCAGAAGCTGTAAGTCTTAAAAAGAAGCAAAAAATTCAGCATATATTCTGCTGATCAGGCAACACGTACAGAGTAAGGACAGAGTTAATGTTGAATACATTGATCTTTCACCAGAATGTGAGTGAACTAATTTATTGGAATTGACACAAGTTAGAATCTTGTTCAATTCTGCATTCTATTTATTTCTTTAAAACAAATCTCTCATGTACTAAATTACTGGCACATGTTGTGGCTCATAAAGAAGTGAAGTATTACACTAAGAATGGACAGAAGTGACATTATTATATGCAATATTCCAAAAATCATGCTTATCATTATATACAGATTACATATGAATGCATAAATTAGGAACAGCAGTAGGCCATTCAGCCCTTTAAATCTACTCTAGTGTTCAATGAGTCCATGACTGATCTATTTATGTTCCAAATTCAACTTTAAAAGCCTTAATTCCCTTTCCCAATGCGAATCTATTTATCTCTATTTTAAAATTACTAGATAACCTGACCTCCATTGTCTTCTGATGCAGGCAGTTCCAAAGGTACATAGCCATCACCCCCTCCCCCCACCCTCAAGACAAAAAGGAACCCTCATTTCTGTCCCAAAAGGAAGACCATTAATTTTAAGACAGTGCCACTTAGCTCCAGACTTAACCACAACAGCAATTGTCCTTTCCACTTCCACCTTGTCAAGACCATTCAAGATTTTGTAACCTTTAAGTAAATCACCTCTCACTCTTCTGGACTGCAATAAAAACAAGCCCAGCTGTGAAATCTTTTCTCCTCTAGCACTTTGCTTATTCCAGATATCAATGTGGTTCACTTCATAGAATCATAGAATCCCTACATTGTGGAAGCAGGCCATTCAACTCATTGAGCCTACACTGAGCCTCTGAAGAGCATCCCACCCACATACCCTCCTCACCCTATCCCCGTAAGCCTGCAATTCCCATGGTGAATGGACCAAGCCTGCACATCCCTGAACACTATAGGAAATTTAACATGGCCAATCCACCCTAAAGTGTACATCTTCCTCTGCGTCCTCTCCGGTGCATTTATATTCTTCCTTAAATAAGGAGACAACACTTGCCCACACTATTTGAAACGTGTGGTGCCAATGTCCATTAGATGGATTCATTTAGAAATACCAGGCTTTCAGGAACATGATAAACCAAGGTCCAATCAACTTTTGTGAGGCATAAATAATCTCATGGTAACGTTGGGAGTGAGGATTTCTCATGCAGTCATGGTCAATCTTGCTCCCAAATCACCATTAATAATTATGGAATTAGTTAGTTATTTGATTTGCAGTTTTTTGGACATTGATGAAGATATTCTTTAGGTGGATTGGCCATCCTGAATTGCCCCATACTATAAGTTAGGTGGATATTTGCTGTGGCTTTTATTAGCCTAGTAATAGTGACCACACTTTAGAAGTTGTCCATTCAGTCTTAATTACTTTGGAATATTAAAGGTTCCAAGATGTTCTTAATACAATCAGCACACAGAAGTAATCTTCAGGAAGAGTACTAAACCGGGGGAAGGCCAAATACAGCAAAATTTGGCAGGAGCTGTGGAATGTGTATTGGGAACAGCTCTTTCAAGGTAAATCCTTCCTGTGGGAGGCTTTGAAAGAGAGGTTGATTAGAGTGCAGGACAGATATGTCCCTGTGAAAATGAGGGATAGAAATGGCAAGATTAGGGAACCGTGGATGACAGATGATATTGTGAGACTGGCTAAGAGGAAAAAGGAAGCATATGTAAAGCCTCAGCAACTGAAGACAGATGAAGCTTTGGAAGAATATTGGGAAAGTAGGACCAATCTGAAAGGAATTAAAAAGCTAAAAGAGTTCATGATATATATTTAGCGAGCAGGGTTAAGGAAATCCCCTAAGCTTTTTATTCGTATATAAGGAGCAAGAGAGTAACTAGAGAAAGGGTTGGCCCACTCAAGGACAAAGGAAGAAAGTTATGCGTGGAGTCAGGGAAAATAGGTGAGAGTCTTCATGAGTACTTTGTGTCGGTATTGACCGAGGAAAGGGACATGGCGGATGTTGAGATAGGGATAGAGGTTTGATTAATCTAGGTCAAGTCAGCATAAAGAAGGAGGAAGTGTTGGGTATTCTAACAGGCATTAAGGTGTCTGGATGGGATCTATCCCAGACTGCGGAGGGAAGTGAGAGAGGAAATAACAGGGGCCTTAACAGGTATCTTTGTATCATCCTTGAATATGGGCAAGGTCCTGGAGGACTGGAGAATTGCTAATGTTGTTGGCTTGTTTAAGAAGGGTAGCAAGGATAATCCAGGTAATTATATGTCAGTGAGCCAGATATCAGTGATAGGAAGCTGCTGGAGAAGATACTGAGGGAGAGGATCTATTTACATTTGGAAGAAAATGGACTTATCGGTGATAGGCAGCATGGTTTTGTGCGGGGAAGGTCATGTCTTACCAACATAATAAAATTCTTTGAGGAAGTGATGAAGTTGATTGATGAGAGAAGGGCTGTAGATGTCATATACATGGACTTTGGTAAGGTGTTTGAAAAGGTTCCCCATGGTAGGCCGATGGAGAAAGTGAAGTTGGGTGGGGTCCAGGGTGTACTAGCTAGATGGATAGAGAACTGGAAGGGAGTTTCTCAAAATGGAGAACTGTGACCGGTGGTGTTCCCCAGGGATCCGTGGTGGGACCACTGTTGTTTGTGATATACATAAATGATTTGGAGGAAGGTGTAGGTTCCCTCTTTAGCAAGTTTGCAGATGATACTAAGATTGGAGGAGTAGCAGATAGTGAAGAGGACTGTCAGAGAATGCAGCAGAATATAGATAGATTGGAGAGTTAGGCAGAGAAATGGCAGTTGGAGTTCAATCCGGGCAAATGCAAGGTGATGTATTTTGGAAGATCCAGTTCAAGAGTGAATTATACAGTAAGTGGAAACGCCCTGGGGAAGATTGATGCAGAGAGATCTGGATGCTCAGGTCCATTGTACCCTGAAGGTGGCAATGTAGGTCAATAGAATGGTCAAGAAGCAAATAGCATGCTTTTCTTCATCGGACAGGGTATTAATTACAAGAGTTGGCAACATCAGATACCATATCACTAGCCTTTCACTCCTCCCTAGAACATCTTGACACCAAAGCCAGCTGCATAAGAATCCTACTGATTGACTACAGTTCATCCTTCCCTCGAGACTGTTTACTAAACTTAGTGATCTTGGACTAAGCCCCACTCTCTGCAACTGGATCCTCAGTTTCCTGACCCACATGCCACAATCAGTGAAGACTGGGGACAATATTTCATCCTCACTAACACTCAACACTGGAGACCCCAGGGGTGCATACTCAGCCCCCTACTGTATTCACTGTATTACCATGACTTCGTCACCAAACACCAGACTAATGCCATTTACAAGTTCACTGATCACACCACCATAGTCAGTCGAATCTTAGATGGCGACGAAACAGACTACAGACAGGATGTGAAAGACCTGGAAAAATGGTTCACTGAGAACAACCTAGCTCTTAGTGCCAGCAAAACCAAGCAACTCACTATTGACTTTTGGCGGGATGTTCCTCATGCCCCCCCCCCTACACATTAACAGCACAGGGGTGCAATGAGTCGAGAGTGTCAAGCTCCTGGGAGTGGTCATCCACAACAAGCTTTCTTGGATTCTTCATGTGGACGCACTGGTTACAAAAACCTGACAATGCCTTTCCTTCCTCAGGTAGCTGAGGAAATTTAGCATGATGGCAAATACCCTTGCCAACTTTTATAGGTGCACCATTGAGAGCATTCTGTCTGGATGTGTCACTACCTGGTATGGCAACTGTACCATTCAAGATCGAAGATGGTTACAGAGAGTGGTGAACTCGGCCTGGACAATCACAAAGGCCAACCTCCCATCTATAGAATCCATCTACCAGGCCCACTGTCAAGGAAAGGCCGCCAGCATTCTCAAAGACCCATCCCACCCTGGCAATATTTTTCTACAACCTCTACCATCGGGGAGAAGGTACAGAAGCCTGAACACACACACACCAGTTGGTTTTGTAACAATTTCTACCCTACTGTTGTTAGAATACTGAATGGACTCACAAACTCTTAACATTCGCCTGGACCTGTGTTTTATTTTTGCCGCTACTTACCTATTACTTACTATCTATGTTACCTAACTCTGTGATCTGCCTATATTACTCGCAAGACAAAGCTTTTCACTGTGCCTCAGTACACGTGACAATAAATTTAATTCAATTCAGTTCAATTCAATTGTACAGGACTTTGGTTCAGCCACATTTGGAATACTATGTACAGTTCTAGTCACCACATTACCAAAAGGATGTGGATGCTTTGGAGAAGGTGCGGAGGAGGTTCACCAGGATGTTGCCTGGTATGGAGGGTGCTAGCTATGAGGAGAGGTTGTGTAGAGTAGGATTATTTTCATTGGAAAGATAAAGGTTGAGGGGGAACCTGATTGAGGTCGACAAAATCATGAGAGATATAGACAGAGTGGATAACAAGGAGCTTTTTCCCAGAGTGGGGTCTCAATTACTAGGGGTCACGAGGTCAAAGTGAGAGGGGAAAGGTTTGAGGGAGATATGCATGGAAAGTTCTTCACGCAGAGGGTGGTGAGTGCCCGGAATGCATTGCCAGCAGAGGTGGTAAAGGCAGGCAGCGTCATTTAAGATGTATCTGGACAGATTAATGATTGGGCAGAGGCCAGAGGGATACAGGTCCTTGGGAAATAGGCAACGGGTTTAAATAGACGATCTGGATTGGCACAGGCTTGGAGGGCTGAAGGGCCTGTTCCTGTGCTGGAATTTTCTTGGTTCTTTGTTCAACCATATTAGGTGCAATACAAAATACTGGGCAAAGTTTTATTTTAAGAATTCCAAACCATCTCAGGCTATTTGACTGGATATTTCTTCAGCAATCATACAATGTATTTCCTTGCTCAATGGTGACCATTTGAGTGAGATGGCAAAAGCTCTTGGTGTCATTGGAACTATACCCCAGCAATAAACTACTGCCTTCAGAGGTGAAACAGGAAAATAAGAAATGGAAAATATTTGACAAAACATTTTGCCTCCACGAAAAAACTTGAGGTGAAATGTAGCTGTTCTTCTGAAATACTCTGAATGTTTGATTTGGCAGTAATGAGCTGCTGATCATCACTGGATGAAGATGCACTGATTGTGTTTTGATTGTTAATTCTTTGACAGTGGCGAATATTTTTATGAGTTTGCAGTGCCGGTGGGGGGCCTTGTGGATAATACAGACAGACAATATTGCTCCTTAGTGGTCAATTTCTTCCAGTTATATTTTTTGGTTAAAGGTGTCCATCACCCCGACATCTTCTGAAAGGAACTAATTTAAATTTATCTATTACATTAGCAAGTTTTCACAACATCCTGGAGTGCTTCACATGGAAGAAATTATTTTTAAAAGTTTGGTCATGATTGTTATGTAGTGCTGGTGTGCTGCAGGGATTCTGTTGCTATGGTAACACGAGTGTCTACATTCTTATTTTTGACTAGAGCAATGGACAGGGATGGTAAAGGCACTGATGTTTCTTTCCAGTATGTAGCAGACCAGCTTTACCCACTAGCCTTTGCAGACAGCACATGAGTAAAGGCACAGGTAGGCCATTCAGCCCATCAGGTCAGCCTGTTCCACCATTCATTGTGATCATGGCTGACCTGATTGTGGCCTTAATTCCACTTTCTCACCTACTCCCTGATAACAAGTGACCCTCACATTAATAAAACATCCACCTCAGCTTTAAAAATACTCAATGAATCCCAACCTCACTGCTCTCCAGGGAAGTGAGTTCCAAAGATTTATGACCCCCCCCCAAGACAAAAAAAAAGCATCCTTATCTACATCTTAAATGGGAGATGTGTTATTTATAAATTGTGTCCCCTTGTTCTAATCTCTCCCTCAATTGGAAATGTCCTTTCATTGTGCATACTGTATGGTCTTCTCAGGATTTGGTAAGTTGCAATGAAATCAGCTCTCATCTTGTAATCTGGAAAGGAGACAGGTCCAGCTTATCACAAAGTAACCAACCCCCGAATTTGTCAAGTGAGCCCACTCTGAATTGCACATACATCCTTTGTTAATTAAGGAAATCAAACCAGAGGTCTGTTCCACTGTAGCTATACATCTTGACTTTGATGTTCCATTCTCCTAACAATAAACAACAATAGTTTGTTAGAGAGGTTTGCAAGCTGATACATATTTCAGTATATTATAAATGTACATTCCTTGGCTTTCCGTCTTGCAGTGGCGTTGAAACCCAATCGTTTTGACTCAGAGGGAGAGACATTAATCACTGTACCACAGG
Source organism: Chiloscyllium punctatum (assembly GCF_047496795.1). Classification (NCBI taxonomy): domain Eukaryota; kingdom Metazoa; phylum Chordata; class Chondrichthyes; order Orectolobiformes; family Hemiscylliidae; genus Chiloscyllium; species Chiloscyllium punctatum. The sequence goes on along the minus strand of NC_092779.1, from coordinate 5,620,523 downwards.
ACCTTTATCGGATAAATTCGAATCTGGATCTCAAATTATGCAGAGCCCCTAAATGTGAATTTAATTCAAACTGCCAAGTTTTGATTCAAAATAGAATAAACCTCAGCAAATGTGTACCTATGACTAATGTAGTAACTTTGAGGAGTCACAGCATTTATTAAAACCAATAATGTATATATTTGGTATTTCAAAGTCTGTTGTTATTTTGGAATTAGACCAAGGCTGTAATCTAAGATGAAATTAATCAAACTGAAATTTTGGAATAAGAGCATCATAAAGGATCAAGTGGATTCATTATTTAACCATCTCTTCTGCTCCTTCAGTCGATCACACATACAACCTCCTCTACCGTACCAATTGAATCCCCTGAAGGACATTTTTTGCATAAATTGCTACTGATTCCCAAGAATAGTGAAACAGAATTCTGGAATGTTTATGTAAACATCTGTAACACCACTGTTTGTCTCTGTTCTCATACTTTCCATTATTAACGATCTCTTTCTCTGTGGCGCATTCCAAACTGTTCAGATGCTGCTGAATTAATGTATTATGATCATTTTGGGATTATAGCAATAGACTAATCACAGTGATCTAGTATTTTGTGTTACATTTTAATGGGACCCTAATCATAGTTTAATATGTGAAATGTTCCCTACTGATTTTGAATCTCTTAAGGGAAAAACATATTTCACACAGCTCTCATATTCTACTCCACATTTCCAAAAGGTGTGTGTGTGTGTGTGTGTGTCTGTGTGTTGGGGTGGGCCTAGTTGCAGTTAGACCCAACATGGACATCGCTATTGGTTGCTACAGCAATCAAACTGAATAGTCAACCCAATCTATTAAATGTACATTATGAAATAATCTTCAAAGACCACAATCATTTAGAAACAAGTTGGGAGGTCTCTCATTTTCAGCATAACCAACAAGAAGCTGAGAGGAATTTTGGAGTACTTATCCATACAGACCTGAAGGTGGCAGGTTAATAGGGTAATTAAGAAAACATTTGTGATGCTTACCAGTATCAGTAGTGGCATAAATTATAGGAGCAGGGAGGTTGTGTTGGAGTTCGACAGAACTTTGATGAACCACAGCTGGAGTACTGTGTGCAGTTCTGGTCACACACTATAGGAAGAATGTGAAAGCAGTGGAGGGAGTTCAGAGGAGATTCCGCACGCTGTCGTTTAGGATGGAGCATCTCAACGATGAAGAGAAGCTGGATGAGCTTGGGTTGTTTTCTTTGGAGCAGGGAAGGTTGAGGGGGCACTTGATAGAGGTATATAAGATTATAATGGATGTGGTGGATAGAAAACAACTATTCTGCTTGGTTGAAGGGTCAATACTAAGGCGAGGCATAACTTTAAATGTGAAAGGTATGGAGCTTTGGAAGGGAGTTTAGAAACCTTTTTTCACTCAGAGGGTGATGGGGAACTGGAATGTGCTGCCTAGAAGGGGTGTTGAGGTGAGAAACAACTTTTAACATGTACTTGGATGAGCACTTGAAATAACATTGAAGATTATGGACCTAGTGCAGGAAAGTAGGACAACTGCAGCTTTACCGTAGTTTTGACAGTCCAGACACAATGGGCCAAAGGGTCTCTTCTGTACTGTATGAACCAATGATCCTATCAATGGCTCTGGCAGGGGATTGGTGACATGTATGAGCAGGGAAAGTAAAAGTGTTGCTATTGTTGCACTGAGGAGCCATAATTGAGGAGCAATTTTAACTTTCCTCACCAGGAACTCACTTTATCTTGTTAATTTTAATCCACTTAGGTTGGCATAATGCTGAAATGAATGAGTGACACTCGAAGGTGTGTAAAATTGATCTTTTTTTTGACACCAAGTGTTTCCTGGCCAAAGCATTAGGGCAAAATTACCCCGAATATCTAAACAAAGGAGTATGATCGATGAATGTTAAATTAGATTAGTAAGTGAAACAGAGTACAGTAGGAGAAATAAAAATTGGGAAAGAAAAGAGAAATCTCCAAAAATAATGTAGTTCTGGAAAGTGTTAAATTATTATTTTAGGGACACAGAGTTTGTTTCACTATAATTATAACTAATTTCACTGTTAAATGTTCAATTTCAACTGAATGCACTGAATTATGTTTCTCTGTCATGTTCAGTTGATCATGTTGTGGAGGTGCCAGTGGTGAACTGGGGTGGACAAAGTCAGAAGTCACAGGACACCAGGTTATAGTCCTAAAGGTTTACTTGAAATCACAAGCTTTTGAGCGCTGTCCCTTCATCAGGTGAAGTGACTTCAGGTGAATGGGCAGCACTGTGTCGCGTGACTTCTAACTGTGTTCAGTTGGTGAGTAAGGAGTGCACACTTTCACATGGCTTCAGTTGACCAGTGGAGTGCTGCTGGAAAGCAGTTGATGTTAAAGGAGGAACTGGAACCACACAATCCAAACTTCTGGGTTTAAATTGTGGGTAACTTCTTGTAGGTACTGTTGATTTATTCCATAATACTGCCAATTGCTGATAATCTTACTGTAAACTCAATTCAGCTTTGAAATGATTTATAACTTGCATTGTAAAAGACAGACTTGAAGCCAGTATCACCTCATATGAATGAATTATATATCATCAATGTCCACTGATCATCAAAGTGTTGCAATATTTCAACTACATCAATAACTTATATAATACACAATATTTATGGTTATATATAAAGTTAGTGTTTTTAAAAATATTTTCATTATTGAATGTGGACAAGCCTAGCACTCATTGCCTATCTTTAATGAGCATTGTGAATTCACAGTAAGCTGCCTTCTTGAACTGGCACACTCCATCCTGTGTAAATGCGCCCAGAGAAGCTAGGGCAGGAATTCCAGGAATATGATCCAGTGATGATGAACAAATAGTCAACATACTTCCAGTTTCTCCAGAACTTGCAGTTTTAGTTTCAGATCTCCAGCACTGACAGTATTTTACTTTTATTTTTGTGTTTAATTCATTGCTTAATTCCCATACCAGCTGAGGTTACTACAAAGATCCTGTTTTCTCAACATCCTCCCTCACCTGAGGCATGGTGACCCTCAAATCAAACTACCAACAATTGTCTCTCTCCAAAGAGAGAGCAGCCCTAGGAGACTACAAAACCTTTTTTTTAAATTCATTCCAGGTGTGCCCATCTTCAGAAGTGCTGCTTTTCTCTCCAATGAGATTTCTACTTGAATCTTGCTCATGTTTATTGCTCTCTATTTCCCTCCTAATGTTTTTATCCACATCTCTTCCATACTATTAGAGCTCCATAAGCCCAAAAGACACAAGTGCTGAAATTAGGCCAGTCATGCCTGATAAGTATTTCACCTCCATTTTCCTGCCTTCTCACCATTACCTTTGATCCTCAAGGCAACCAAGAACCTATCTATCCTGTTTTTAATATAGTCAATGACTTGGCCTCCACAGCCTTCTGTGGCAATGAATTCCACAGATTCACCATCCTCTGGCTAAAAGAGTTCTCTTTATCTCTGATCTAAAGGCTTTTCCCTTTACTCTGAGGCTGTCCCCTTGGGTCCTCTTCTCTCCTGCTAATGGAAACATCTTCCCAATGTCAACTCTGTCCAGGCTATTCGGCATTCTATAAGTTGCAATTAGATTTCCCCGCATCCTTCTAAACTCCATTGATGATAGACTGAGAGACCTCAAACTTTCCTCATATTTTAAGCCTTTCATTCCTGGGATCATTCTCTTGAAACTCCTCTGGACCCGCTCCAGGGCCAGTACATCTTTCCTGAGGTATGAGGCCCAAAATTGCTCATGATACTCTCAATATGATCCATCCAGACCTTTATAAAGCCTCAGAAGTTCATCCCTGCTTTTATATTCAAGTCCCCTTGAAAGAAATACCAACATAGTATTTGCCTTCCCAACTACAAACTCAACCTGCAAGTTTACCTTAAGAGAATCCTAGACTAGAAGTCCCAAGTCCCTTTGCACTTCAGATTTTTGAATTTTCTCCCCATTTAGAAAGTATACCATGCCTTTATTCTTCCTACCAAAGTGCATGACCTAACAATTTCTCACGTTGTATTTCATCTGCCACTTATTAGCCCACTTTCCTAAACTCTCTAAATTTTTCTGCAGCCACCTTTTGCAACTCCTTTTGCCTCTGGTTATCTTTACCATCGGTTCCACTTTGCCCTTTATCAACAGCATAAAAAAAAACAAATTTTTTCCAGTTCCCTTCAGTTCTGAGGAAGAGTTGTATTGGCCTCACAGTGCCAACATTGTTCCCCTTGCACAAATCTTGGAAGACCTTCTGTGTTTTTCCAGCACTTGCTGCTATTTTTTAAGATCTCCAGCATCCACAGTAGTTTGATTTTATTTCAATCTATGCTCAAGTTTGTTTAGTGTGTGACTTGGAGCTGAATTTCAATGTCATAGTGTTCAAATGTGTTCACTGTCCTTGTTCTTAACGCTGATGGAGTATAATGGCTTGAATGTTGCCATGCATCTTGTTGATGGCATGCACTGCTAACACTGGTCACCAGAACTAGGGGGAGTGAAGATTTAAAGTCTGCTTATGAAAAAAATGACAAGCAGTTAGAAAATAATTTATTAAGTCCCCTGTGTCACCATGAAACTTTAAAATGCCTGAAAGTTTGTTCAGCGACATGGTGTATTGAATTGTTTGTGAATTTGCTTAATCATTCCATCAAATCACTGCTTAAATGATGTTAACTAATTCTTATGTTCATTGCACTCAAGGAGGGAATTAGCAACTCTCTTTTGAATCCTGCCAATCAAAGCTGATACATTTAGTAATGATTCTACAATGATCTATCACATCTCCAATGCCTAAAGCTCCTTCATTACCATAGACTCCCATCCCCATCTTGGTCTTAAGAGAATGACAATCAGTCATTCTATACACTTTAAACAGGAGAATTTTGCTCCATACTCCCTTATTTGGTGGCTCAGGGACCTTGGTTCAAATCCACCCTTAGGTGGAGTTTGCACACTGTCCCAGTGTCTTCATGGGTTTCTTCCCATAATCCAAAGATGTGCAGGCTAAGTGGATTGGCTATGCCAAATTATCCATGGTTATAAAGACTACATGGGTTAGCCATGGGAAAGTAAGGGTGACAGAGATGGGGTGGATCTATGTGGGATGCTCTTCAGAGGGTTGTGTGGACTTGATGGGCTGAATGATCTGCTTCCACACTGTAGGGACTCTGCAATTGCCTTCTTGTATTACAAATCAGAAATTCAAACTTTTCACAATTTCCCGGTAAATCATGTTAATGTTTGGAAAACCATAGGCACTTTAGATTTGAATTTACCACTCACACTATTGTTGACCAGGATCACTAACAGTCCAATTTCTACAGTAATCCCATAAACTGATTACCAGTGTTCTTGTGGTACAGTGAGAGAGGTCTGAGTTCAAGTCATACCTGTGTATTAACATCTCTGAACAGATTGATTAGAAAATAAATTTTTAAGAACACCTGATTGTCATTCCCTTAAGACCAAGATGGGGATGGGAGTCAATGGTAATGAAGGAGCTTTAGGCATTGGCGATGTGATAGATCATTGCAGAATCATCACTAAATTTATCAGCTTTGATTGGCAGGATTCAAAAGAGAGTTGCTAATTCCCTCCTTGAGTGCAATGAACATAACATAAGAATTAGTTAACGTCATTTAAGCAGTGATTTGATGGAATGATTAAGCAAATCATTTAATTAGATGGCCAAAGCTAATCTAGTCAACAGCTTTGCCAATTAGCACTTATTTGTGTCGACTGAGTGAATGTGCATTGTTTCCTGACTCACTTATTGATGGATTTGAACTTACTGTGGAAATCTTAATTTGGATGTCTGTGGTATTTTTGTAAATTGGATACTGAACTCCTCCTGGTTTTGGATCGGGGTGGCCAGACGCTTCATTTGAGATCTGCCCCAGGGTCTAGCAGAATTCCAGATGTGCGGACATCCCTGCGAAGGTTAACCTTCCAGTGGAAACTTCTCCTGCTCCTCCAGTCTGTGGATGTCTCATAGTCTGGGTGAGAACTGGAGACTGTGGACAGTTCCAGAACAGTAACCCAGCAAAAGTAAGACAGAGAAAATAGAGTCATAGAGAAATACAGCATGGAAACAGACTCTTCGGTCCAACCTGTCCATGCCAACCAGATATCCCAACCCAATCCAGTTCCACCAGCCAGCACCCAGCCCATATCCCTCCAAACCCTTCCTATTCATATACCCATCCAAATGCCTCTTAACTGTTGCAATTGTACCAGCCTCCACCACATCTTCTGGCAGCTCATTCCATACACGTACCACCCTCTGTGTGAAAATGTTGCCCGTTAGGTCTCTTTTATATCTTTCCACTCTCACCCTAAACCTATGCCTTCTAGTTCTGGTCTCCCCAACCCCAGGGAAAAGACTTTGTCTGTTTATCCTATCCATGTCCCTCATAATTTTGTAAACCTCTATAAGGTCACCCCTCAGCCTCCGATGCTCCAGGGAAAACAGCCCCAGCCTGTTCAACCTTTCCCTGTAGCTCAAATCCTCCAACCCCGGCAACATCCTTGTAAATCTTTTCTGAACCCCTTTCAAGTTTCACAACATATATTGCATGCAATATTCCAACAGTGGCCTAACTAATGTCTTGTACAGCCACAACATGACCTCCCAACTCCTGTACTCAATACGCTGACCAATAAAGGAAAGCATACCAAATGCCTTCTTCACTATCCTATCTACCTGCGACTCTACTTTCAAGGAGTTATGAACATGCACTCCAAGGTCTCTTTGTTCAGCAACACTCCCTAGGACCTTACCATTAGTGTATAAGTCCTGCTAAGATTTACTTTCCCAAAATGCAGCACCTCGCATTTATTTGAATTAAACTCCATCTGCCACTTCTCAGCCCATTGGCCCATCTGGTCCAGATCCTGTTGTAATCTGAGGTAACCCTCTTCACTGTCCACTACACCTCCAATTTTGGTGTCATCTGCAAACTTACTAACTGTACCTCTTATGCTCGCATCCAAATCATTTATGTAAATGGCAAAAAGTAGAGGACCCAGCACCAATCCTTGTGGCACTCCACTGGTCACAGGCCTCCAGTCTGAAAAACAACCCTCCACCACCACCCTCTGTCTTCTACCTTTGAGCCAGTTCTGAATCCAAATGGCTAGTTCTCCCTGTATTCTATGAGATCTAACCTTGCTAATCAGTCTCCCATGGGGAACCTTGTCGAACACCTTACTGAAGTCCATATAGATCACATCTACTGCTCTGCCCTCATCTATCTTCTTTGTTACTTATTCAAAAAGCTCAATCAAGTTTGTGAGGCATGATTTCCCACGCACAAAGCCATGTTGACTATCCTGAATCAGTCCTTGCCTTTCCAAATAAATGTACATCCTGTCCCTCAGGATTCCCTCCAACAAATTGCTCACCACCAAAGTCAGGCTCACCTGTAGTTCCCTGGCTTGTCTTTACCGCCCTTCTTAAACAGTGGCACTATGTTTGCCAATCTCCAGTCTTGTCCAATTCTTGGGTAACTACACACCTGACCTTCCAGTGAATTTCCCTGAAGCCCCAACTCACTACCTGACCCTCCTTGCCTCAACTACATCTCCCTGACTACCTCATCTGATGGGGGTGGTAGCAATATTCCCCTGATCCTCTTGACAAGTTGCTGATCTGATCTGACCATCTATCTATGTTTCTAAACCACCACTTAACCCCCAACGAGCCAATAAAATCCAACTTGTGCCCCCCAAAACTATTTGCCTCCTCACCTGAATCTTGACTTGCCCCCAGGACAACGACTGCCTGATCACTCAATGATCCCCCGATCTTATCCCCCCTCTGACCGCATCACCCATCTCAACCAACAACACCCCAATTGACCACTGTCTCTGAACTGACCTGCCTATCCTCTAACATTGTCACCTACCTACCCATCCTCTAAACCTACAGGCCCATCCACCTCAGCTCCTGCCACTCAATGTATCCGCCTCCCTTCCAATTACTAACTCACCCAGAATACCCACGTCCCCACTTGCGTCATGCATCCTAAGCACTTACCCATTTATTCATGAACATAACCAACCAACCATTTGAACTGTTCATTCTGTTATCCATTTAATAACATTCACAGAGGCCCATTACATTTATCCCACAGAGACTAGTACTAGAAAGCATAGTGTGTTTTATCTTCTCCCAGTGCTACAGTGCTGTGACAGAATGTCCCAAGGGATTGTGTTCTTCAACTTTCTCAGCAAGCTGGGTTCGAGAACCCAGTGAGAAATGCAAAACAGGTTGGAGGTAGAGAAAGGTTCTAGTGGAGTAGCAATTTAACATCAAGTACTGCTTCAGAGAAGGTCCAGTCCATTAACATCAAACTTTCATAGAATCACAGAAACATAGAGGTCTACGGCAGAGAAGATCTACTTCAGCCCATCGTATCTGCACTGGTCAAAAACAGTCACCCAAATAAACTATTGTATTCCCATTTCCAGCACTGGGCATTGTATGATCTGGCATTGTAAGTGCATCTCTAAATCCTTCTTCAATGTGATGAGGGTTTTTGTGTCTACCACCCTGACAGGCAATAATTTCCAGATTCTCACCAGCCTCTGGGTGAATGAAGTTTTTCTCACATCCCTCTAAACCTTCTGGCCCTTACTTTTGATATATACTATAAAAGGGAAATGTTTCTTCCTGTCTACTCTTTATCTGTGGCTGTCAATTTTAGACGTTTCAATCCTGTTCCTTCTCAAACTTCTCTGCTCCAAGGAAATCAACCCCAACCTGCACAATTTCTCTTCACTACTGAAACTCTCCAGCCCAGCAATAACCTGCTAAATCTCCACTGCATCCTCTCCAGTGTTGTTACCTCCCTCCTATGATATGGATTCCAGAACTGCACACTGGTACTTTGGCTGAGCATGACATCCCTGATTTTAAACTCTATGCCTTGACTAAGAAAGGCAAGAATACCATAAAGTTTCTCAACCACTTTATCCACTTGTCTTGATACCTGAAGAGACCAGTGTATGTGCACCCAAAGTTCCTGTGATTCTCAGTACTTCCCATGGTCCTACCACCCATCATGTATTACCCTGTCTTGTTAATTTTTCTTATTTTAGTTTCTTTTAATCATAAAGCATTTAATCATGTGAAACTATATGATAGAATACCACCTTAAAACATTTCCCTTTTCCACTGGATTTTTCTTAAAATTACTTCCTTCAATAATCTCTGAATACCTGCTTCAAATCTTTTGTAAAATTCACCAATGTTCTTTTCTCAACTGTCACTTTTCCTGTTTCCAATCTAATTGCCATACTCTTACTAATAATTGTCACCTTTTGACCGTGATTGTTCTGTTGTTCTTTTGATCCGTGCTGCATCGAGAAGTGAATAATTCGGAGCTAGATGCTCAGAAAGCCCCTGGATTTTTGAAGATCTTCAGCATTGTCCTTTTCTTCAGGGAAATAAAGAGCCAGCAGAATTATCTATCTCTTCATTCCTAATTAACACAACCATAGGGAACAGTCATGAGCATTTGTGGGATGCTGATAAGTCTGAAGAATCAATATTAATCCCAGGATCCTGACCACTTTATTTGATAAAATCAGAATCACCACAGCTCATGAATTATCTTCATTCCCTCTGCATTACACATTCAATAATCTGTTGAAACCCAATGTTTGCTGTTGGCTTGAAAGTAAACAGCTTAAACTCCAGCATTCACAGTCAGACACAGGGTTTATATGACAGTATCAAATAGGACCACCTGAGTATCGGTTAATCATTTCTGTAAGTTCCACTTTTAAAAGAAATACGCTGAGGCTAAATAAGTGATGACAGCATATCAAAGTCAGGATCAGTGTCAGACAAAGAGATCATCATCCTTTAAAGGAAGGAATCCTCTAAGGGTCAACACAGATAAAATTGTAAATTGAAAAAATGAAACAAAAGATCCATGCATATCTTGTAACACAGCAGCCAAAGGGAGCAATTAACCCAGCAATGCCAAAACGATGACATCACAGTAGCTCAGTGATTGGCACTGCTACCTCACAGTTGCAGGTACCCAGGTTCAATTCCCACCTTCGGTGACTGTCTGTGTGGAGTTTGCACATTCTCCCCGTGTCTGTGTGGGTTTCCTCCGGGTGCTCTGGTTTCCTCCCATGGTCCAAAGATGTTTAGGTGGGTTGACTCATGCCAACTTGTGCAGGTTAGGTGGATTAACCATAGGAAATGCAGAGTTACACCATTAGGGAGAGGGGGATGGGTCTCGGTGGGATGGTATTCAGAGGGCTGGTGTAGACTTGATGGGCTGAATGGCCTGTTTCAGCACTGTACAGATTCTATATATGCTTGTGAATGTTTGGCATTATAAAGTCAATCGCATATAGAAAGATGTGAACACATTCATCTTCTGGAATGGCTTGTCTTCACTCTCCTGCACTGCTACTTCAATTGCGCAAAAGAATCAGAGGCTCTCAGGGTTGAAGGGAGTGTGGAATTTCCAACACAAACAGAGCAGCCATGATCATGTTGATTGACAAACCAAACTTGAACAGCCAAATGGGCTACTAAATTACAGAACTGTTTATCTGACTGTTTATCTGTATCAACAGAAATTTCCACCAATTAAGTATTGTGGAGAGTTAGTCCGTTGTCTTCAGTGCCCACCATATCCTCTGTTCCTGAGCCACCAACTTTGTCTCTCTTCCTAACAACTCTCTAAGACTAGGCGGACTGCAAGATGCCTTACTTGACTCCAAGATGAGCTTCCAACTATTTATCACTAACATCAGTAATATTCAACTCAGTAACAGTGCTTGATACTGCTTCTTCCTGAGCTGAAACCCTCATTTGTTGTACTTCTGTGCTTCTAAATGCTAAATTGGTGCTTGGTTAGCTCAGTTGGCTGGATGGCTGGTGAGTGATGCCAATAATGTGGTTCAATTCTCGCAGCGGCTGCGGTTCCCATGAAAGACTCTCCTTCTCACACTTTACCTTTGCCTGAGATGTGGTGACCCTCTCATGAGAGAGTTGCCTTTTGGTTTGGTAAGACTATGGTGACTTGACCTTTTATTCCTTAGTCACTGAAAGAGGAAAGGCAAGTACAATAAGCAGTTAATAAAACAAAAAAAGCACCCTACATGTTATTAATAGTGGCAGAGGTTAAAAGAGCAGGGAGGTTTTGCTGAGCCTGTTTGAGAAACTATTTAGACCCTAGCTAGAGAATTGTGTATAGTACTGGGCCTTACCCTTTAGGGAGAGTCTGAATGTATTAGAAAGAATGCAGAAAACATTAATGAGAGTGGTTTCAGGAAGTTAAAAAGTTGGATTGCGTTTCTTGGAAGGCGAGGAAGAGATTTGATTGAAGTTTTCAAAATGTTGAGAGATCTAGACAGAGGAGACAGGGAGAAACTGTTCTTGCCCATAAGCAAATCAAAAATAGGAAGCTGAAAATGTGTTGCTGGAAAAGCGCAGCAGGTCAGGCAGCATCCAAGGAGCATGCCCAAAATGTCGATTCTCCTGCTCCTTGGATGCTGCTTGACCTGCTGCACTTTTCCAGCAACACATTTTCAGCTCTGATCTCCAGCATCTGCAGTTCTCACTTTCTCCCAAAAATAGGAAGGCCCAGTGATTTGCAAAAGAAGCAAATGAGATGTGAATAAACTGGTTTGGAATGCACTGCCTGGAAGTGTATTGAAAAATGAGTCAATTGAGGCATAAGGTTGTCACTTAAGTAGAAATAAAACAAGGAAAAGGCAGGAGATACAAAAACATGACACTCATTTGGAGACCTGTGACAGACATGATAGACTGAATGGCCTCGTTCACTGTAACTATTCCCTGATTCTATGATTGCAACAACACTCCTGACTGGCCTCACAAATTGTATATTTTGGTAAACGAGACATCAATAAAACCTCTGCTGTGTATGTCCTTATTCACAGTGAGTTCCAATCTCATTTTCATTCATCTGCATTAAACAACATCTCACTTTTAAAATTTCCATTGCTGTCTTTCAATTTGTGCACAGCCTCTGCCCTTATTATTTTTGTAATCTCTCCAATCTTATAAACCTCATATATACTCCTCAAATTCTAGTCTCTTAAACACCCTTGATTTTAATGGCTTCACCATGGAGTCTGTACCTTCAGCTACCCATCAGTATTAACCTCTGAACCCTCGTCCCGAACTTTTAGCTCATTTTCTTCCTTTCAGTCAACCACTTTGGTCAAGTTTTATGACCATCTTCCCTAAAATCTCTTTATAATGACAAGGTGTCACATTTTGTTTTATAATCTCTTGAGAAACAGCCTGTGACATTTTAATATGTTAAGGACACTATATAAGTATAAATTATTGTTGCTGTAACTGCAGTCTTCTGCAGATCATCTCATCATCCCAACTTGTCCAATGAAAGCCATCTTTAAGATGAGATAAGGATATTAGTTAGAATTCTGTCGCAGATGACTTCTATTGTACAGGTCATTTGTCAAGTGAGTAAGGATTTCACTTGACCACATGATAAGTTTGAAAGGCGACAACAATTCAGTGTCCTCCTGTTGTTCATGTATTAGGTATTTTGGTCACATACAAGGCATCACATTATCCTGTCCTTTTTGGAAGATGGACTGCACACCATTTCACTTAGAGAAGATGGAATTGTAAAGCAGCTGCTCAGCTTCACACAGACTTACATGAATAAATGCAATGCAGGCATCCAGTCAGATATATCTATCTTTTATCATTCATGTTAATATAAGTGCAGGGTGTTTTCCATATGATAAGTAAAATGCACTATTTAGCTGTCCTTAAGCTAATTGGCCACATGTATCTCTTGTTTGTTTTTAATTAATTGATAAGATGTTGGCATTGTTGGTTGGTTCAGCATTTTATTGCCCTGTCCCCAATTGCCCCCAAGAATCATAGAATCCCTACAGTGTGGAAACAGGCCATTCAGCCTATTGAATCCACACTGACTCTCCAAACAGCATCACATCCAGACCCTAACCCTGAATTTCCCATGGCTAACCCAGTTAGCCTGCACATCCCTGGACACTATGGACAATTTAGCATGACCAATCCACTCGAACCTGCACATCTTTAGACAGTGGGAAAAAACTGGAGCACCTGGAGGAAACCCACACAGACACTGGGAGAAGGTACAAACTCCACAGAGAGAGTCACCTGGTCCCTGGCTCTGTGAGGCAGCAGTGCTAACCACTGAGCCAGAATGCCACCCTAAAAGTGGTGGTGAGCTGCCTTCTTGAACCAATTCAGTCCACATGCTGTATGATAGACCCTTAATGCTATGAGGGAGGGAATTCCAGGAATTTTGACCCAGTGACACTGAAGGAACAGTGATATCTTTCCAAGTCAGGGTGGTGAGTAGCTTAGAGGGGAACTTGAAGGTGTCGGTGTTCCCATATATCTGCTGCTCTTGTCCTTCTAGATGAAAGTGACAGTGGATTTGGGAGAATTATTTGCATCTTGTGCTAGACTCTGCAGCAACATACCTAGGTTTAGCAGATAGGACAACAATTAAAAGGAACCACAAGGTACCATGTTGTTGCCATGTTGATCTAATGACATACAGAATAGGGAATTGTAAACTAAACTGCCAGTCTATCTTAAAGATATTGGGAATCGATACACATTATATATTATACATTAAATGTTTTTGCACATCAGCTTTTTTAATGTGTGGAATGTATGTTGGTGAGTGTTACATTCACAGAAATAGGTTCTTCAGCTGACTCAGTCCATGTTAGAAAATGTTCTCCACCCCAGCACCATCCTCCTCCCATTACATACCTTCCATCCTGATTACCCTTCAGTCTCTGACCTTAAATCAGTATGTCACTCCACCTTCATTTCAATCATTAATTCCAATAATGCATTCCAAAAGTTTCACAATCCATCTGTGTAAACTGAAGGTCTGCTATCAGTCCGAAATCTCTCCACTTGGTTTTATGTGTATGATCTTGTGCTCACTGTTCCCGAATCACTAAAAATATTCTGTTTCCAGTTAATTTTATCCATCAATTAATCACTTAAACACATCTCCATCCTGTTTTTATTCAATAAAAACCTTCCCCAATTATTCGAGTCTTTCTTGATACTTTTTTTTAACATGCCGGGCAATACCTTACGGAATCTAAACTGTACATTTACAGTTGTCATCTATCATTCCATCATTGTTTTACATTCTTATAGCCTTAAAAAAATGTGGGTACTCCATTTGTTTTCTTTTGGCCCATTCAGTTGATTTAGTCTATTCTGACTCTTTTCTGAAGCTGAACTCCAGTCCCTTGCTTTTTGCACATCACCCAGCCTTCCTCCATTCCAAGAATAATTATTACTTTCATTAACAAAAAACATATTAGCCATTCCACCTTCTTATCAAGAAACTTCGTTGCATCCTTTGGTCCTCAGCACTATTTTGGAATGATGTACATATTTACACATCATTTCTTCTTGCATTATATTAAAATTCTTGATTTGTGTGAGTGAAACAGAAGGAATATTGGATCAAACTATCCACTTTAGCTAAATTGAGAAGTTATCCTTGACTCATATGTCTCATTCCACCAAACCAATTTTGCATCCAGTGTTTAATATTGCTCAATCTCTTATTCAATATTTCTTATAATTTTCCCTGATAGTCACCAATTGGTATTAGTCAAAGATTTTATAAAAGTCCATGTACACTATATCCACTGCATATCATCCAAATACCCATCTGTCACCTCCTCAAAGAATACTGATTACCTTTTCAGGAAGGTTCTTGCTTTCTGAGATCCATAAAGGTCATCTCTAAATATTTTTCCAGGTCCAATTATTTAGCAATTTCATGTTTTCTTTGAAAGATTCGAATATTTCTCTGACCTAGCCATTAAACAAACCATTTTGTACTCTCCTTGGTTAGCACTGTTACTTCTTGTTAATGGATGACGTCAGATATTAGCTCAATATGTTGGCAGTTATGCCCACTACTAGAATGCAACACTGTCCAGGTAAGGGCTTGTGGAATTAGTTTGTTCAGCAAGTTCTCTAAGCTTGTTCAGCTAAGCAATTGTACTATCATGGCAAATAATACACTGGGACATTCAGCAAACACCTGCTGGCTGCACTATCATGTATTCTACTCAAAGAAGTTGTTTTTTGTACTTTGCTTTCCAATAAATCTTTCCACACTATAACTTGGTGTTGTGTGATTTTTAACTTTGTTATGAAGAGCAATTTCACAGAGTAATTCCTCACTGTTTCTGAACCAGTGTCCAATGTAGTTCCAAATGTTAAGAAAAATATTGTTCCTTTGATAGTTAATCCTTTTTAACTGGAATCTAATTTCTGTCATCATATAAGAATTTAATGGGAACAAATCTTTTCCAAGCCAAATCAGTTTTAAAAAAAACAAAATGTTTCAGCTACTGTGTGCACTTTTCAATTTCTTTCTTGAAGTTTTATGGACACATACAAAGAAAAATGCATTATTATTGCAATCTGATATCCCATCTGTTTCCTTCAAGTTAGTTATGTACAAATCCTTCTTTTCAACTTTGTAATTTCTGTGATATTGATGAAGGATTTGTGTTTTAGTCAGAAATTCACTGCATTCGGGTTTCCGGTTAATATTTCATAGAACCCCTACAGTGTTGGAGCAGGCCATTCAGCACCTCAAACTCCAGATTAACACTCTGAAGAACATCCCACCCAGATGCACTGTGTCCCTGCATTTCCCATGGCCAATCCAACTAAATTGCTCATCATCAGACTGTGGGCAGAAACTGGAGTACTTTGAGGAAACCCACACAGACACAGGGAAAATGTACAAATGCCACACAGAGAGGTGGAATCAAACCCAGGTGCCTGGTGCTGTGAGGGAGTAGTGTTAACCACTGAACCACCATGCCATCTCAAGTTAATAGCTGCCCTGAATGACAACAGAAAAAGGCAACAATGTATCATTGGTCTGTCCTTTATACTACCAGTTAACTTGCCTCCTTCAGAGAATCTCACCCCAGCTCCTGAAGAATCTGTTCTTCCTTTGGCTTTACTCAGTCATGTCATCATCCCCGCTGCCTTTAAAGAAATTAACGCTTACACGCCCAGTAAATGAACTTTTCCAAGCATTAAATACTTTATGAAACTGGCATGTTTGTCACTGATTTTATTAACTCTGTTTCACTGTCACACTTTATTTCAGAACTCATTCAGTTTTGAAATTTCTTAAAAATCATTACAACTAATCAATGTAATGTTTGAATATTAAATTGTTTTGGAAGCAAAGCCCAGTCTCTTCATACAGGAGCTGTCAGTTATCCCTCTCAAGATTTCAATTTCCTCCTTCAGGAGTTTGTTGCCAGTATTTTTGTGTTTTAGTTCATTTTCAAGAATCGTAGGTTTATAATGAGTAATTGTCATGAGTTTTCTTTAAAGTTGTTACTCATTTGTTGCTAGTTTTCTGGTTTGGAGCTGATCTAAATGGCAATGTATTTGCACTTGACAAATTAGTACAGCAGGCATTTTTACTGCTGTCATTCAATGCATCAAATTAAAAGCTGTTCACTTTGGAATGATAATTTTCTGACAAGTGTTGAAGCTATTAGGTTGATGAATGTTGTTGAGTTCTTTTTTTCATCTTTAGTTTTGCTAGTAGTACACAGGTGTTTGAGTACAGATCTAAAATGACAGCAAAACATTCTGTGATTTTTTAAAAAATCATTGGGCAGCATGGTGGCTCAGTGATTGGCACTGCTGCCTCACATAACCAGGGACCCAGATTGAATCCCCCCCTTGGGTGACTGTCTGTGTGGAGTTTGCACATTCTCCCTGTGTCTGCGTGGGTTTCTTCCAGGTGCTCTGGTTTCCTCCCACAATCCAAAGATGTGCAGGTCAGGTGAATTAACCGTGTTAAATTGCCCATAGTGTTAGGTGTATTAGTCAGGGGTAAATAGAGGATAGAAGATTAGGTCTGGGGGATTAACTCTTAGGAGGGTCGGTGTGAGGAAGAAGGGCCTGTTTCCATACTGCAGGGAATCTAATCTAACAGATAAGAAGGATATATGAGAAACACAGACAGGAGTAAAGTGGAAGTTATGTGACACCAGGTTATAGTCCAGCAAATTTATTTAAAATCACAAGCTTTCAGAACACTGCTCCTTTGTCATGAAGACACTGTATGTGGTACATACTGACTTTCCTGGTTTGTGACTTCACCTGACGAAGGAGAAAAACTCTGAAAGCTTGTGATTTCAGATAAATCTGCTAGACTGTAACTTGGTGTGATGTGACTTCTGACTTTGTCCATCCCAGTCCAACACTAGGCTATTGGGCCCATCAAATGTGCTCTGCTATTCCTGAAGAGCATGGCTAATCTTCTTTTTCATCTCGACCTTCTTGTACCATCCCCAAATCCCCGTGGTTTCTTTGTGGTCCAAAAGTCTATCCAGCACAGTCTTGAAATTACTCACCCAGAGTAGTTTGGTTAGCTCACTTGGTTGGATGGCTGGTTTACCATACAGAGTTAATACCAACAGCATGGGTTCAATTGTTGCATTGGCTGAGGTGAACATAAAGGTATGTCCTTCTCTCCCTGATCTGAGACATGGTGACACTCAGGTTGAACCACCTTCAGTCATTTCTTGCAAATGAGAGAGCAGCCATATAGCCTATTAGAACAATGGTGACTTTACCTCTACAGCCAAGTTGAAATATTTTCTCTTGTCCATTCATTTGAATAAAATAATTGGGCACAAGATCATATACAAATATGTTACCTAAATTATATTTAATGTCACAGTATATGGAAAAAGATTATGCAATTACTCTTATCTTTTTGGCAATTCAGGTACTCAATTGATGAGAATACTGACCAGGAGAGATATTTCACGATTGATGAGATTGATGGAACAATTGCGACCAATGATGCCCTGGACAGAGAAGATATTTCTCAGTACAACATCTCTGTTGTAGCCAGAAAAGTCAGTAAGTACCACATACAGTCAGACGCAAGTGAGTAAACAACATAAAAACACACTGCATGGAAAATGTGGACAATACAGCATGATATGGACGTGCTGGTGTTGGACTGGGGTGGATAAGGTCAGAGTGGCACAAAACCATGTTATAGTCCAACAAAGTTATTTTGTAGCCGCACATCATACTGTATGGATCCACCCTTCAAATAAAGCAATTTTTTTTTACAATGATTACTTGTTTTATATTAATGTTGGATAAGAAAACATTAGCTAATTTTTCCACATGGGCAGTGGGACACAAATTACACTAAAAATCGTGTCAGTTTTTTGTTATGGAATTTTTTGCTCATGATATTCCTCAAACCTATTTGTATATTAGCAAACATAAAATGTTTCTTGAACTCTTGCAATCAGGATTTATTTTTTTTTAAAATGCGGTTAACTTTCCTTACGGTAAGAACATATTGACTACTGGGAGTTTGTACACAATTCAAGGTGATGAACAGTGATGTCAGGGACAGGTAAGAATGTTATCAGTTGCTGATTGATGCTTTTGTCTGTATGTTTATAATAAATTGAGCTAGGTCTTTAATTGTAACATTATTTTAAATGACATTCACAACAAATAGGTTGATCACATCTCCAGCAGCTAGGTCTTGTGTAGGTTATGATTAACGTTGTCAGAAAGCAGCAGCTGTTTCTTTTGATATTTCCACGAAAAGCCATGATGTGGAGGTGCCGGTGTTGCACTGGGGAACGACAAAGTCAGAAGTCACATGACACCAGATTATAGTCCAACAGGTTTATTTGAAATCACAAGCTTTCGGAGCACTGGTCCTTCATTAGGAGTACCTGACAAAGGAGCAGTGCTCCGAAAGCTTGTGATTTCAAATAGACCTGTTGCACTATAACCTAGTGTCATGTGACTTCTGACTTTTTTCAATAAAGGACGTTGCAGAATCTATTTTGAAGGGATGAGGTGGACATGGAATATAAAGAGCTACGGAAGTAACTGGCACAGAGAGTGTTTTGGAAGCTTTGGTCTCCTTATTTAAGGAAGGATGTATGTGCGTTGGAGATAGTTCAGAATATGTTTATTAACTTGATACTTGGAATGAGTGGGTTGTCTTGTGAAGAAAGGTGGACACACTAGGCTTGTTTCCATGGAGATAGATGATCAAGGCATAATTTGATTGGAGTACATAAGATCCTGATTGGTCTTGCCAATGTGGATATGGAAATAATATGAACAGAGGAGCTGAATCTTTCCAGAATTAGGAGAAAAGGTTTAAAAGTTAGAGATCACCATCTCAGGGCAGTAATCGTCCAGTGCAGCCAAATTTCACAGCACTGTCATCTAAGAGATTATTGGTTTCTCATTAATATGAGCTGTCCCCAAGTTACAAATGCATTCCATTCTTGAGTACGTTTGTAAGTCAATTTGAACGCAGATCAGAAATCAATACTTAGAACTAAGTTTATTGTCGCACGTACTCAAGTAAAAGTACATGGCGCCATCTTAGCTACAAGTATCTAAGTACAAATCTTAGATACTAAAATAGCATTGATACAAATCGAGAAATAAAGAGAAAAGCTAAAAGTTCTACCTGACAGTTCTTCATAGTACAAATTAGGAAAATAAAGAAATAGGGTGAAAAGATAACCAATACAGTAAATATAAGATAACTAATCATAAGTGTGAGCAAATACTTACATGTCAGATCTTTAAATAAATATTTATACACCCATCTCATGGATTGTAATGGCGTTCATAAGTCAGATGTTAGCAAGGGGCAAAAGCTTGTTTGTGGGAATTACTTCCCCAACATGGCACTGGTGTTCAGCTTCGACTTGTGAAGTTGGTGCTTTTCTGATACTTGTTTGCCTACAAAAAGGACACAATGGGATTGAATCTCATCACCCCCATCCACCGCGCCCCCCCCACCACCGCCATCCTAATTTATATCTTTACAAATTGGATAACACGGGCTGCTCAATAGTATCTGTTAATGCTATTTAATTAGCTTGGATTTGAGTCTTGCACATATCCTGTATGTTCCATTTGTAAATAGATTTAAAGAAGGTTGCTTTAAGAATTGATATATTACTGCTTTAATATTTAAATGAGGATCTTGGAATATGAGACTCCGCCAGACATTTGGGTCACTTAATTTTGATTAATTATATCCTTGAAGCATTAGTCACAGCATTTGTTGTGCTAACTGAATAGCATTCTCATTTAATTAGAGCACCAGGCAATAAAAGGAATCATATAACTCAGCTAAATTAAATAAAATTGCTAATTCCATCAAAAGAAAATAATTTATGCAAATTGTGCTGAAAGTATATATATTTTTAACTAACCACTTATGAGAAATTGTGAGAAGTATACCATGTGTGTTTCCTGGGGGGTGGGGGAGGGAATGAATGACAAAAGAACAAGCTGATCCAAGGAAATCATCTCTGACTTCCTTTCATGTTCATAATTAGTCAAAGCGGCTCCTGTTGAGGTAGCCAAAATCACTTCACAAAGTGTGTGTGTGTGTGTGTGTGTGTGTGTGTGTGTGTGTTTGGGGGTGGGGGGGAGGTGGGTGGAGGGGGGGTGTTGGAGGGGGGAGGAGGTGGCTGTGCGAGTATGTGTGTTTTTAAGGAAATATATACCCAGCTGTATCTCCTCAGCCCCCTGTGTTTCTTCAATGGCTACTCAAAAGGCTTGTGTTGCCTGAGCACAGTGACTCTGTCCCATTACCTTGAATAGTTTAAAGTGCCCTTTTATATCTCCTTTCCTAAAAGCTTTCAATATTTTTCTTACGGCAGATGTTATGCTAACTGATGTATAGTTTCCAGCTTTTGGTCTCCTTTCATTGTCGAATACAGGAATTACATTTGTTATTTTCCAAAATAAGAACGCTGTCGGGTAACACAGCAGCTTGGTGGTTAGCACCATTGCCTCACCGCACCAGTGATCAGGTTCAATTCCACCTTCAAGAGACTGTCTGAGTTTGCACGTTTTCACTGTGTCTGCATGGGTTTCCTCCCACAGTCCAAAGATGAGCAGGTTAGGTGGATTGGCCATGGGAAATGCAGGATTACAGGGATAGAGTGGAGGCTGGGTGGAATGTTCTTCTGATGGACTGAATGGCCTCTTTCCATGGTGCAGTGGTTCTATGATTCCCCGAATCACGGGAACTTTAGGAAATTAAAATCAACTACTTCATCAGCCATTTCTTTTACTGTACTGGGATAAAGTCCATCAAGGCCTAAGAACTTGTCAGCCAAAGTTCCAACATCATGCTTCTCTGGTGATTGTAATTTTCTCAGCATCTTCCTTCCCTTCCATTTCTGATTTTATAGCTACTTTTGGGATATGATCTTTAATGAAGATAATGAAAAATGCATGTTCAATTCATCTATTATCTCAGATTCACTTTACATGAGATCAACACTCACCTCTTTTAACTTTTATTTTTAAAACATACACGTAAAAAATCTTGCCATCTGTTTTTATACTTTTAAATAGCTTTCTAATTTTTTTTTCATTATCAATATTTTTATTTATTTTAAATGAATGCTTAGGCGGAGATGCCCACTTCAAATTTCACATTAAATATAGAGTCATGGAGATACACAGTATAGAAAAAGGCCTTTCGGCCCACCATGCCCATGCAAACCAACAAACAGCAACTACTGTAATCTCGTTTACTTGTACTTGGTTTGTGGCCTACTCAGCCTTGGCATTGTAAGTGCTCATGATAGTAGATGTACAAAAAGTCCAGTCACAACTCGGAGAGCTGTCAAGGGGTGATAGGAGAAAGTGAGGACTGCAGATGGTGGAGAGTCAGAGTCAAAAAGTGTGGTGCTGGAAAAGCACAGCAGGTCAGGCAATGTCAGAGGAGCAGAAGAGTCAATGTTTTGGGCATAACTCCTTCATCAGGAATGGAGGAAAGGGAAGGGAGCTAAGAAATAACTTAAAAAGTGAGTGATAGGCGTCAATATCCAGGGAATGTGGTTTTCCTTGGGACCAAAGCTAATGCCTTTGATCTTTTTAATATTCAATTGGAATTCCAATATTTCATCGTAGTTATTAAAAGAAGTGGCTAGTGAAGTAGTTGATAAGTTGGTTTAAATTGTGTAAAGTTCCATCAATTCGAGGAAGGTTCTGTTATGTTAGAAAATCACAAATGTAATTTCTGTGTTCCAAAAGTGAAAAAAGACAGCTAGCTGGAAACTATATGTCAGTTCCCAATCTGTCTGTAAGTCATAATGAAAGGAGGTATAATAAGACATTTAAAAATGTTCAAGGTAATGCGACAGAGTTACCATATCACAAAACATTTCAAGGTTTAGCAAAAGAGAAATCATGTTCTCCAATGATGGAGTTCTTTGAGAAGCCTGGATGTTGTCCAGGTCTTGCTACACATGCGCATGGACTACTTCAATATTTGAGGATTGGCGAGTCTCACTGTTTATGGTCGAGGGAAGATCATTGATGGAGCAGCTGAAGATGATGAGCTCTAGACACTACACTGAGGAACTTCTGCAATGCTCTCTGGGGACTGAGATAAAGAACAAAGAAAATTTACAGCACAGGAACAGGCCCTTCGGCCCACCAAGCCTGAGCCGATCCAAATCTACGGTCTAAACCTGCCAACCAATTCCGAAACATCTGTATCCCTCTGCTCCCCACCTACTCATGCATCTGTCCAGATGCATCTTAAGGGAATCTACCATGCCTGCCTCGACCACCTCTGCTGGTAACGCATTCCAGGCACCCACCATGTACTTGCCATGTGTATTCCCCTTAAACTTTTCACCTCTCACCTTGAAAGCGTGACATCTCACTATTGAATCCTTCACCCTGGGAAAAAGCTTATCTCTATCTACCCTGACCAAACCCTTTATGATTTTGTAAATCTCAATCAGCTCCCCCGTCAATCTCTTTTTTTCTAATGAAAACAATCCTAACCTACTCAACCTCTCTTCATAGCTAGCACCTTCCATACCAGGCAACATCCTTGTAAACCTTCTCTGCACCCCATCAAAAGCGTCCACATCCTTTTGGTAATATGGAGACCAGAACTGTACACAGTATTCCAAATGTGGCCGAACAAATGTCTTATACAATTTTAACATGACTTGCCAGCTCTTATACTCAATACCCCGTCCGATGAAGGCAAGCATACCATATGCCTTCTTGACCACTCTATCCACCTATGCAGCAACCCTCAGGGTACAATGGACCTGCACTCCCAGATCTCTCTGCCCATCAACTTTTCCCAAGGCTCTTCTGTTCATTGTATAATTCGCTCTAGAATTAGACTTTCCTAAATCACCTCACATTTGTCTGAATTGAACTCCATCTGTCACCTATCTGCCCAACTCTCCAGTCTATCTATATCCTCCTGTATTCTCTGACAGTCCCTTATGCTTTCTGCTACTCCACCAATCTTTGTGTCATCTGCAAACTTGATCATACCAACTGTGCCATCTTCCAGATCATTTATATATTTCACAAACAACAGTGGCCCCAACACTGACCCCTGTGGAACACCACTGGTCACCTTTCTCCATTTCAAGAAACTCCCTTCAACTACTACCCTCTGTGTCCTGTTGCTCAACCAGTTCTTTATCCACCTAGCTAGAACACCCTGTACACCATGTGATGGATGACGGGTGATGGATACTCAGGGGAACGTAGCACGAACAGCCAAGTTTCTGGTATTGAGACTGGCTCTAATGCAACAAGGGGTACATCAGGTTCCATGAGATCAATTGTGTTAGGGGATTCTGTAGTCCGAGGTACAGACAGACGTTTCTGTGGCCAGCAGAGAAAAAGCAGAATGGTGTGTTGCTTCCCTGGTGGCAGGATTAAGGATGTCTCAGAAAGAGTGCAGAATGTTCTCACGGGGGAGAAGGGCCAGCAAGAGGTCATTGTCCACATTGGAACCAATGACGTAGGAAAGGAAAAGGTTGAGATTCTGAAGGGAGATTACAGAGAGTTAGGCAGGAACTTAAAAAGGAGGTCCTCAAGGGTAGTAATATCTGGATTACTCCCAGTGCTACAAGCTAATGAGGGCTGGAATAGGAGGATGTAACAGATGAATGCATGGCTGAGGAGCTGGTGTATGGGAGAAGGATTCACATTTTTGGATCATTGGAATTTCTTTTGGGGTAGAAGTGATCTGTACAAGAAGGACGGATTGCACCTAAAGTGGACCTAATATACTGGCAGAGAAATTTGCTAGAGCTGCTCGGGAGGATTTAAACTAGTAAAGTGGGGGGGGGGGCACAGGAAATAGTGAGGAAAACGGTCAATCTGAGACGGGTACAGTTGAGAACAGAAGCGAGTCAAACAGTCAGGGCAGGCAGGGACAAGGTAGGACTAAAATTAAACTGCATTTATTTCAAGGCAAGGTGCCTAACAGGGAAGGCAGATGAACTCAGGGCATAGTTAGGAACATGGGACTGAGCTATCATAGCAATCACAGAAACAGGGCTCAGGGATGGGCAGGACTGGCAGCTTAATGTTCCAGGATATAAATGCTATAGGAAGGATAGAAAGGGAGGCAAGAGAGGAGGGAAATGGTGTTTTTGATAAGGAATAGCATTACAGCTGTGCTGAGGGAGGATATTTCTGGAAATACACCCAGGGAAGTTATTTGGTTGGAACTGAGAAATAAGAAAGGGATGATCACCTTATTGGGATTGTATTATGGACCTCCAAATAGTCAGATGGAAATTGAGAAGCAAACTTGTAAGGAGATCTCAGCTATCTGCAATAATAGGGTAGTTATGGTAGGGGAATTTGACTTTCCCAACATAGACTGGACTACCAGTGTTAAAGGTCTAGATGGAGAGGAATTTGTTAATTGTGTACAAGAAAACTTTCTGATTCAGTATGAGGATGTACCTAATAGAGAAAGTACAAAATTTGACCTACTCTTGGGAAATGAGGCAGGGCAGATGACGGAGGTGTCAGTGGGGGAGCACTTTGGGACAAGCGACCACAATTCTATTAGTTTTAAAATAATGATGGAAAAGGATAGACCAGATCTAAAAGTTGAAGTTCTAAATTGGAGCAAGGCCAATTATGATGGTATTAGGCAAGAACTTTCGAAAGCTGATTGTGGGCAAATGTTCGCAGGTAAAGGGACGGCTGGAAAATGAGAAGCCTTCAGAAATGAGATAACAAGAATCCAGAGAAAGTATATTCCTGTCAGGGTGAAAGGGAAGGCTGGTAGGTATAGGGAATGCTGGATGATTAAAGAAATTTAGGGTTTGGTTAAGAAAAAGAAGGAAGCATATGTAAGGTATCAACAGGATAGATCGAGTGACTCCTTAGAGTATAAAGGCAGTAGGGTTATACTTAAGAGAAAACTCAGGAGAGCAAAAAGGGCACATGAGATAGCTTTGGAAAATAGAATTAAGGGGAATCCAAAAGGGTTTTTACAAATATATTCAGGACAAAAGGGTAACTAGGGAGAGAATAGGGCCCCTCAACGATCAGCAAGGCAGCCTTTATGTGGATCCGCAGAAAATATGGGAGATACTGAACGAGTATTTTGCATCAGTATTTACTGTGGAAAAGGATATGGAAGATATAGAAGGGAAATAGACAGTGACACTTTGCAAAATTTCCATTTTACAGAAGAGCAAGTGCTGGATGTCTTGAAATGCAAAACGGTGGATAAATCCCCAGGATCTGATCAGGTGTACCCTAGAACTCTGTGGGAAGCTAGGGAAGTGATTGGGCTTCTTGTTGAGATATTTGTATCATCAATAGTCACAGGTAAGGTGCCGGAAGACTGGAGGTTGTCTAACGTGGTGCCACTGTTTAAGAAGGGTGGGAAGAACAAACAAGGGCACAATAGACCGGTGAGCCTGACCTCAGTAGTGGGCATGTTGTTGGAAGGAATCCCGAGGGACAGGATGTACATGTATTTGGAAAGGCAAGGACTGATTCGGGATAGTCAACATGGCTTTGTGCATGGGAAATCATGTCTTAGTGCGTGGGAAATCATGTCTTACAAACTTGATTGAGTTTTTTGAAGAAGTAACAAAGAGGATTGATGAGGGCCGAACGGTAGATGTGATCTATATGGACTTCAGTAAGACGTTCGACAAGGTTCCCCATGGGAGACTGATCGGCAAGGTTAGATCTCACAGAATGCAGGGAGAACTAGACATTTTACAGAACTGGCTCAAAGGTAGAAGACAGAGGGTGGTGGTGGAAGGTTGTTTTTCAGACAGGAGGCAAGTGTGGAAAAGGGTATGGAAGATATAGAAGGGAAATGGACGGTGACACTTTGCAAAATTTCCATTTTACAGAAGAGCAAGTGCTGGATGTCTTGAAATGCAAAACGGTGGATAAATCCCCAGGATCTGATCAGGTGTACCTTAGAACTCTGTGGGAAGCTAGGGAAGTTATTGGGCTTCTTGTTGAGATATTTGTATCATCAATAGTCACAGGTAAGGTGCTGGAAGACTGGAGGTTGTCTAACATGGTGCCACTGTTTAAGGGTGGTAAGGACAAGCAAGGGCACAATAGACCGGTGAGCCTGACATCGGTGAGCCTGACAATTGCAACATTTAAGAGGCATTTGGATGGATATATGAATAGGAAGGGTTTGGAAGGATATGGGCCGGGTGCTGGCAGGTGGGACTAGATTGGGTTGGGGTCAGCATGGATGGGTTGGACCGAAGGGTCTGTTTCCATGCTGTCCATCTCTATGACTCTGTGGCTCTTCGATATCCGTCAGGGCCCCAGCTATTTCCTCTCTAGTGCCCCTTAGCAACCTGGGATAGATCCCATCTGGTCCTGTGGATTTGTCCACCTTAATAACCTCTAGCCTACCCAACACATCTTCCATACTTATGTCAACATGATCCAGACTAACCAAACTTCCATCTCTAACCTCAACATTCATGTTCCTCTCCTCAGTGAACACTGATGCAAAGTAATCATTCAGAATCTCACCCATTCTCTTAGGTTCGGTACACAGCCTTCCTTCATTATCCTTTCGTGGACCAATCCTTTCTCTAGTTACCTGCTTGCTTCTTACATAAAAATAAAATGCTTTGGGATTCTCCTTAATTCTAATTGCTAAAGCTGTTTCATGACCCCTTTTAGTCCGCTTGATTCCTCATTTAAGGCTGGTCCTACTCTTCCGATATTCCTCCAGGGCCCATTCTGTTCTTAGTTGCCTGAACCTTATGTATGGTTCCCTTTTCCTCTTGGCTCATTGTACGATTTCTCCTGTCATCCACAGTTCATGAATCTTGCTTTTCCTATCCTTTGCCTTCACCGGGACATGCCTATCCTGTACTATCTTTAACCTATCTTTGAAAGCTTCCCACATATCAAATGTAGACTTCCTTCAAATAGCTGTGTCTAATCCACATTTCCCAGCTCCTGCCTGATTTTGATAAAATTGGCCTTGGCCCAGTTTAGTACTCTTCCCTTGGGACCACTCTCATCTTTGTCTATGTGTATTCTAAAACTTACAGAATTGTGGTCACTGTTCCCAAAGAAATCCCCCATCGCAACTTCTACCACCTGTCCCTGGCTCATTCCCCAATACCAGGTCCAATATGGCTCCTTCCCTCATCCGACTATTGACAAACAGATGATTGACATCCAGCAGCCTGGACCATCTTCTTTTGTACCAATCAATGGAGAGTTCTCCTCTGATTTCCATTTACCAAAACTCTGTGGTAATACATTTGGTCAGTGTCTCCTTGATGTCATGGCAATTTACTCTCATTTCATATCTGGAATACAGCTCTTTTTGTCCATGTTTTGACAAAAACTTTAATAAAGCCAAGAGTTGAAAGGCTCTGGCAGAAACCAAACTGAGTATCAGTGAGTGGGTGATGGCTGAGCAGGTGTTGTTGATTGTGCTGTTGATGACACCCTCCATCACACTGCTGATGTACGAGAGTGAAACCACTAACTAGCTGGGTTGGATTTGTTCTGTGATTTGTGGATAGGACATCCCTTGGCAACCTTTGACATTGTCAGGTAGATGCTAGTACAGACGCTACACTGACCTCTCACTCACTGACCCTCACTCTCAGACCGTTTCACTCAATTACCCTCACTCAATATCCCTCTCACTCACTGACCCTATCACACAGTGACCCTCACTCACTGACCCTCACACTCATCTTCTCACAGATCCTCTCACTCACTGACCCTCACATAGACCGTCTCACTCACTGACCTCTCACTCTTGGACCCTCTCACTCAATGTGACACTCATTCACTGATTCTCTCACTCACTGACTGTCTCATTCAGTGACCCCCCACATAGACCCTCTCACTCACTGACCCTCTCATTGACTGACCCTTACACTCACCTTCTAACAGATCCTCTTACTCACTGACCCTCACTTAGTGACCCTCACCCAGTGACCCTCATTCACTGACTTTCACACTGACCCTCACCAGTGACCCTAACACTAAAGAAGGTATAAGAAAAAAAACCCTTCCTGAAAAAGGGCTTATGCCCGAAACGTCGATTCTTCTGTTCTTTTGATGCTGCTTGACCTGCTGCGCTTTTCCAGCAACACATTTTTAAGCACTAAAGCAGATATGTCATTGTTTATTCATGGCTTTTGATTTTGAATACTAATTTTTAGGATACATTTGGGTGAAGGCTAAAAGAGGGTAGCTGTAAAGGCCTTTTTATTTGACTCCATCCTGAAGAGTACATGGCTGATGCTGAGAAGATGGGAGAATAGGTCAATGTTTTAACAGTCATTGTCTAGAAGTTGGATGTAGATGACACTGGCTGGGCAGTATTTATTGGCCATCCCTAATTTCCCAGGAGGCAGTAAGAGTTAAGCACATGACTGAGGGTCTGGAGTCACACGCTGTTGAGGTAAAGATAGCAGATTTCCTTCCTGAAAGGACATTCTTGAACCGGATGGGTTTTTATGGCAATTGATAATGCTAACATGATCACCATTAGGCTAGCTTTTTATTCGGAGTATAATTTCACTATGGGTTCAAATCCAACCATCGAATAACCACAGAAGAGTTTCCTTGCATTTTCCACATGATTTTTAACCTCCACCTTAGTAACAGTGAGTTGTACAATAGGA
The DNA here is from genome assembly GCF_047496795.1 of Chiloscyllium punctatum. NCBI lineage: Eukaryota > Metazoa > Chordata > Chondrichthyes > Orectolobiformes > Hemiscylliidae > Chiloscyllium > Chiloscyllium punctatum. The sequence continues at coordinate 5,591,426 of NC_092779.1, read as the reverse complement.
ATATTGCCTCAATGTTTCACCTGGACATCAGTGCCAGCAACAATTCAGCTAGCTCTCCAAACTGCATTGAAGAGTCCGTCTGGTTAATGGATATAAATGACTGGAGTAGGTAGAAGCTTCGGACTTTCTGATTCATGAGCTAAGAATTTGGGCCGACGCAGCAGCACATTTGTGAACTTGCCCCGGGGCAGGAGAGATCGAATGGTCATGAATCAACAGCCAATTTCAAGGCCAGTTTTCATCCTGTTCCCAAGACAGGAATTGGAGAGCCCAAGGGTCAGCCAATCCTGCCTCATTTGTTCCCAGTTGGCAAAGCTGAGCCATAATTTATTGGACAGCCTTTATGGTTGGTCAATGTTTTTAACAAGAAGCAATCGTTTGAACCTGATGGAAATTGGAGACCAAAAGGGACGTGCTTTATCGCTGCTGTCAGAGAAATTGATGAAGAAATCGTTGAGGTTGCTCTGGAGCTGGTCATGTTGAAGTCTCCCTCCGAACATTCATCTCGTTAATGTGCTTCCCACCATAATCCACACATTAGCAGCTTCAATCCTGTATTAAAGGAATTCACCATTCACCTCTTCCTTTAGCAACTTGTTGGTTTTCGAGCATTCTGAACAGACATAATGTAGTTCATTTAACACGGTTTTAATTTAATAACTTGGTTAGACATAAGCACATAAGGAGGAAAGCAGTGGAGAGTGATTCTGGTTCTGTGAGTTGACAAAGGGTAGAAGGAGGTTCCCATTAAGTTGACATATCAGACAAGTTCACTGGAGCTGAATAGTGTAGCCTCTGTACTGTAAGCACAAAGATGATAACTGTCTCATGGTACAGGGTATTGTGGAATACAATGAAGCAACACTTCCTCATTTTGGTGTGGGACCATTTCTTACTCCTAACCCTGGAGAGGGAATCATTTGAAAACACAAGTGGGTGGAAAATGTCACTGTGGTTCCAATGTGGGTCCCATAAAACACAGATCTGCAGCAGCAGCAGCAGCACAATGCATGTCTGATGTGGCGATAATGAAGAAGAGCTCCCAGAAATGATTAATCACTCAAATGAAAGTTAATTTGTAGCTCCTTTTAAAATGCGACAAAATTAAATCACAATATCATTAAATCCTTGACTTGCCAGGACTTCAAAAGGTTCCTGATTAACAGATGACAGCCATGTAACATTCATCTGTATGTCTGCCACTATCACTGTCAAACCATTCGATAAGTCAAGGTTATTTCAGCACCATTTCCTGGCTATTCCAGCTCTGTTAAAAGAAGGAGAAAAGCTGAAATTGTAAATGTGCTGTACCATCTAAGAAGTTGAGTTCCTATTCCTTCCAAGTTATGTCCTGTCAATGTTTGAGCTGTAATTGTAATTTCTTCATGATCACAGGATCAAAACCCAGAAATTCCTCACTCCACACCATTCTGAGATCACCCACATTGTATTTAAAGGAATAAGTCTCTTGATGTCATTTCTGAAAAGTTAGGGACAGACTATAAATGCAGCATCACCTCCATCCTGGGATAAATTACAAGTGGCAATAATGATCCATGGTTTTCTTTCAGGAGCACGACTGAGAGCAATCAAACAAAATTCCAGAATAATAATTGAGACCTACTCACAAATAATCAACCTACTCCAACTTCCAGTCAAGTGATCAGGAGGGACTCTGTAAATACTTTCACAAAGTATTACTCATTCAAGGGATGTGGGTGTCCCTGGGTAGGCCAGCATTTGTTGCCCAGAGGATAATTACCAGTTGACCACATTGCCAAAAGACACACTGAACTTGATGGATTTTTATTACGAGGATTCCATCAATACCATCAAATTTAATCCAGATATTTCCTGAATTTCAGTTTTGCGATCTGCCATGATAGAATTCGAACCCCTGCCCTCACAGCTTTGACAAAGGGTCAGTTAGACTCGAAACATCAGCTCTTTACAGATGCTGGCAGACCTGCTGAGATTTTCCAGCATTTTCTCTTTTGGTTTCAGATTCCAGCATCCGCAGTAATTTGCTTTTATCCCTCAGAGAATTAACCTGGGGTGTTGGACTATTGCCCAAGACCATAAGCACTGTGTCACTATACGCCCCAAAAAGAATGTTTGTTTATCTAATGCTTTCGCATACCTGTTTGACACCTGAGCACCTTGCAGAGCTGGTTTTGGATACTCCAATGTAGCCCTGGTGGAGTTTTACATTGGCAGAGATCCACCTTTAGGATGGTAAATTAATGGTTCATTCATTTTGAAGGGGCACAAAGTTGAAGCTTTTCATCCTGCACTCATCAGAATTCAGATGCAGGAAAGCTAACTTTGAAAGGGGTCACTAATTTCCTGAACTGGATAACTTGGTGTTCCCTTTCTTCGATGCAATTGCTTTCACTTTTCTTCAGGTCTCCAATCCACCACGAAGGATCTTGCACGGACATAGGCAGCATTGACTCGTGACTCACCTCTCCTTTATGTCCTCGGTTGAATGCAATGATTGACTGCAAGATGGCTGTTGAAGAATTGGACCTAATTATTTGACTCTGAGAAACTTTGAAGTAGGGGCAGGAGGAGGCCCTTCAAACCTGCTCTGATGTTCGGTATGAGCTCAGCTTATTGTCCAACTCAGTACTTGTTCCGACTTTCTCCCCATTCTATAGAATCCTGACAGTGTGGTAAGAGGCCATTTGGCCATCAAGTCTGCACCAACTCTCTGAAGAGCATCCCACGCTATCCCTGTATGTACCATTTAGAAGACTATTCCCCATGACCAATCCACCTGTGCTGGACTGCAGGAGGAAACAAGAGCACCTGAAGGAAACCCACACAGACACGGGGGAATGTGCAAACTCCGCACAGACAGTCGCCTGAAGGTGGAATCGAGCCTGAATCCCTCTGAAGGAGAGTGCTAACCACTGAGCTACTATGCCACACTTTGTTTCCTTTAACACTAAGAACTATATCTAACTCCTTTTTGAAAACATTCAATGTTTTGGTCTCAACCACTTTCTGTGACAGAGAATTCCACAGGCTCACCACCCTCTGAAAGGGCTTTTGCCCGAAACCTCGATTTTCCTGCTCCTCGGATGCTGCCTGAACTGCTGTGCTTTTCCAGCACCACTCTAATCCACTCTCTGGGTGAAGACATTTCTCCACATCTCAGTCCTAAATGGCCCACCCCATAACCATAGACTATGACCCCCTGGTTCTGGACTCCTTGCACATCTGGAACAGCCTTCCCGCTTTTACCCTGTCTAGTTCTGTTAGAAGTATATAGGCTTTGATGAGATCCTCCCTCATCCTTCTAAATTCCAGTGAATATAATAATCCTAATCAATCCAGTCCCTCTTCATATGTCAGTACTGCCATCCCAGTAATCAGGTTGGTAAACCTCATGCCCTAATAGTCAATCCACAAATCTCAGTATGGGCACAATTAAACTCAGCAATTATACAACTTGTTCATGTATGGACTTCAGTAAGGCATTCGAAAAAATTCCCCATGGGCGACTGGTTAGCAAGGTTAGATCTCATGGAATACAGGGAGAACTAGCCATTTGGATACAGAACTGGCTCAAAGGTAGAAGACAGAGTTTGGTGGTGGAGGGTTGTTTTTCAAACTGGAGGCCTGTGACCAGTGGAGTGCCACAAGGATCAGTGCTGGGCCCTCTACTTTTTGTCATTTACATAAATTATTTGGATGTGAGCATAAGAGGTACAGTTAGTAAGTTTACAGTGGAGAGCGAAGAAGGTTACCTCCGATTACAACAGATCTTGACCAGATGGGCCATGGGCTGGGAAGTGGCAGATGGAGTTTAATTGAGATAAATGAGGGGCTGCATTATTGGAAAGCAAATCTTAGCAGGACTTATACATTTAAAGGTAAGGTCCGAGGGAGTGCTGCTGAACAAAGAGAACTTGGAGGCTCCTTGAAAGTGGAGTTGAAGTTAGATAGGATAGTAAAGAAGGCGTATCGTATGCTTTCCTTTATTGGTCAGAGTGTTGAGTATAGGAGTTGGGAGGCCATGTTGCGGCTGTACAGGACATTGGTTAGGCCACTGTTGGAATATTGCATGCAATTCTGGTCTCCTTCCTATTGGAAAGATGTTGTGAAACTTGAAAGGGCTCAGAAAAGATTTACAAGGATGTTGCCAGGGTTGGAAAATTTGAGCTATAGGGAGATGCTGAAGGCTGGGGTTATTTTCTCTGGAGCATCGGAAGTTGAGGTTTACAAAATCATGAGGGGTATGCCTAGGGTAAATAGACAAAGACTTTTCCCTAAGATCAGGGAGTCCAGAACTAGAGGGCATAGGTTTAGGGTGAGAGGGGAAAGATATAAAAGAGACCTAAAGGGCAACTTTCTCACGCAGAGGGTGGTACATGTATGGAATGAGCTGCCAGAGGAAGTGGTGGAGGCTGGTACAATTGTAACATTTAAAAGGCATTTGGTGTATGAATAAGAAGGTTTTGGAGGGATATGGGCTGGGTGCTGGCAGGTGGGACTAGATTGAGTTGTGATATCTGGTTGGCATGGACAGGTTGGACTGAAGGGTCTGTTTCCGTGCTGTACATCTCTATGACTCTATGATGCTATGACTCATAATTCCAGAGGTTCTGGTCCTCAGTAATTTTGCTGCCTTGAGTATTTATTGTTTTGGAATCACATCTGCATTCAATATCGTACATACCTTTATGTAGTCATTTAAGGTGAATAAATCAGCTGTAACAAGACAGGTTGCTTTGCAATTACGATGGAATTAAACCAGAATTACACCAGTAATTAGAGTCATAGAGATGTTCAGCACGGAAACAGACCCTTCGGCCCAACCTGTCCATGCTGACCAGATATCCCAACCCAATCTAGGCCCACATGCCAGTACCCGGCCCATATCCCTCCAAACCCTTCCTATTCATATGCCCATCCAGATACCTTTTAAAATGTTGCAATTGTACCAGTCTCCACCACATCCTCTGGCAGCTCATTCCATATATGTACCACCCTCTGCATGAAATGGTTGCCCCTTAGGTCTCTTTTATATCTTTCACCTCTCACCTTAAACCTATCCCCTCTAGTTCTGGACTCCCCAATACCAGGGAAAAGACTTTGTCTGTTTATCATATCCATGTCCCTCAATTTTGTAAACCTCTATAAGGTCACCTCTCAGCCTCCGACCCTCCAGGGAAAACAGCCCCAGCCTGTTCAGCCTCTCCCTGTAGATCAGATCCTCCAACCCTGGCAACATCCTTGTAAATCTTTTCTGAACCCTTTCAAGTTTCACAACATCTTCCCGATATGAAGGAGACCAGAATTGCATGCAATATTCCAACAGTGGCCTAACCAATGTCCTGTACAGCCGCAACATGACCTCCCAACTCCTGTACTCAATACTCTGACCAATAAAGGAAAGCATACCAAATGCCTTATTCACTATCCTATCTACCTGCGACTCCACTTTCAAGGAGCTATGAACCTGCACTCCGAGGTCTCTTTGTTCAGCAACACTCCTCAGGACCTTACTATTAAGTGTATATGTCCTGCTAAGGTTTGCTTTCCCAAAATGCAGCATTTATCTGAATTATACTCCATCTGCCACTTATCAGCCCATTGGCCCATCTGGTCCAGATCCTGTTGTAATCTGAGGTAACCCTCTTCGCTGTCCACTACACCTCCAATTTTGGTGTTATCTGCGAACTTGCTAACTATACCTCTTATGCTCGCATCCCAATCATTTATGTAAATGACAAAAAGTAGAGGACCCAGCACCGATCCTTGTGGCACTCCACTGGTCACAGGCCTCCAGTCTGAAAAACAACCCTCCACCACCACCCTCTGTCTTCTACCTTTGAGCCAGTTCTGTATCCAAATGGCTAGTTCTCCCTGTATTCCATGAAATCTAACCTTGCTAATCAGTCTCCCATGGGGAACCTTGTCGAATGCCTTACTGAAGTCCATATAGGTCACATCTACTGCTCTGCCATCATCAATTTTCTTTGTTACTTCTTCGAAAAACTCAAACAAGTTTGTGAGACATGATTTCCCATGCACAAAGCCATGTTGACTACCCCGAATCAGTCCTTGCCTTTCCAAACACATGTACAACCTGTCCCTCAGGATTCCCTCCAACAACTTGCCCACCACTGTGGTCAGGCTCACCGGTCTATAGTTCCCTGGCTTGTCCTTACCGCCCTTCTTAAACAGTGGCACCACGTTTGCCAACCTCCAGTCTTCCGGCACCTCATCTGTGACTATCGATGATACAAATATCTCAGCAAGAGGCCCAGCAATCACTTCTTTAGCTTCCCACAGAGTTCTCAGATACACCTGATAGATAAAAGTGGATAAATCCCCAGGACCTGTTTCAAGACATCCAGCACTTCCTCCTCTGAAATCTGGACATTTTGCACCATCTATTTCCCTACAGTCTATATCTTCCATATCCTTTTTCCACAGTAATTACTGATGCAAAATATTCATTTAGTATCTCCTCCATTTTCTGTGGCTCCACACAAAGGCCGCCTTGCTGATCTTTGAGGGGCCCTATTCTCTCCCTAGTTACCTTTTTGTCCTTAATATATTTGTTAAAACCCTTTGGATTCTCCTTAATTCTGTTTGCCAAAGCTATCTCATGTCCCCGTTTTGCCCTCCTGATTTTCCTCTTAAATATACTCCTACTTTCTTTATACTCTTCTAAGGATTCACTCGATCTATCCTGTTTATACCTAACATATGCTTCCTTCATTTTCTTAACCAAACCCCCAATTTCTTTAGTCATCCAGCATTCCCTATACCTACCAGCCTTTCCTTTCACCCTGACAGGAATATATTTTTTCTGGATTCTCATTATCTCATTTCTGAAGGCTTCCCATTTTCCAGCCGTCCCTTTACCTGCGAACATCTGCCTCCAATCAGCTTTCAAAAGTTCTTACCTAATACCGTCAAAATTGGCCTTTCTCCAATTTAGAATTTCAACTTTTAGCTCTGGTCTATCCTTTTCCATCATTATTTTAAAATGAATAGAATTATGGTCGCTGGCCCCAAAGTGCTCCCCCACTGAAACCTCAGTCACCTGCCCTGCCTTATTTCCCGAGAGTAGGTCAAGTTTTGCACCTTCTCTAGTAGGTACATCCACATACTGAATCAGAAAATTGTCTTGTACACACTTAACAAATTCGTCTCCATCTAAACCCATCTAAACACTATGGCAGTCCCAGTCGATGTATGGAAAGTTAAAATCCCCTACCATAACTACCCTATTATTGTTACAAATAGCTGAAATCTCCTTAAAAGTTTATTTTTCAATTTCCATCTGACTACTGGGGGGGTCTATAATACAATCCCAATAGGGTGATCATCCCTTTCTTACTTCTCAGTTCCACTCAAATAACCTCCCTCGATGTATTTCCGGGAATATTCTCCCTCAGCACAGCTGTAATGCTATCCCTTATCAAAAATGCCACTCCCCCTCCTCTCTTGCCTCCCTTTCTATCTTTCCTGTTGCATTTATATCCTGGAACATTAAGCTGCCAGTCCTGCCCATCCCTGAGCCATGTTTCTGTAATTGCTATGATATCCCAGTCCCATGTTCCTAACCATGTCCTGAGTTCATCTGCCTTCCCTGTTAGGCCCCTTGCATTGAAATAAATGCAGTTTAATTTATTAATCCTACCTTGTCCCTGCCTGCCCTGACTGTTTGACTCAGTGCTGTTCTCAGCTGTACCCGTCTCAGATCAGTCTCTTTCCTCACTATCTCCCTGGGTCCCACACCCCCCCACCCATCTTACCAGTTTAAATCCTCCCAAGCAGTTCTAGCAAATTTCTCTGCCAGTATATTAGTCCCCTTCCAATTTAGGTGCAATCCGTCCTTCTTGGACAGGTCACTTCTACCCCAAAAGAGATTCCAATGATCCAAAAGTGTGAATCTTTCTCCCATACACCAGCTCCTCAGCCATGCATTCATCTGCTCTATCCTCCTATTCCTGCCCTCACTAGCTCATAGGACTGGGAGTAATCCAGATATTAGTACCCTTGAGGACCTCCTTTTTAAATTTCTGCCTAACTCTCTGTAATCTCACTTCAGAATCTCAACCTTTTCCCTTCCTATATCATTGGTTCCAAAGTGGACAATGACCTCCTGCTGGCCCCTCTCCCCTGTGAGAACATTCTGCACCCTCTCGGAGACATCCTTGATCCTGGCACCAGGGAAACAACACACCATTCAGCTTTTTTTTTGCTGGCCACAAAAACGTCTGTCTGTACCTCTGACTACAGAATCCCCTAACACAATTGATCTCTTGGAAGCCGACGTACCCCTCGTTGCATTAGAGCCAGTCTCAAGACCAGAAACTTAGCTGTTCGTGCTACGTTCCCCTGAGAATCCATCACCCCCTACATTTTCCAAAACAGCATATCTGTTTGAAATGGGTATATCCACAAAAGACTCCTGCCCTAGGTGCCTTCTTCTCTTATTCTGGATTAGTGGTGCTGGAAGAGCACAGCAGTTCAGGCAGCATCCAAGTAGCTTCGAAATCGACGTTTCGGGCAAAAGCCCTTCATCAGGAATATTCCTGATGAAGGGCTTTTGCCCAAAACGTTGATTTCGAAGCTACTTGGATGCTGTCTGAACTGCTGTGCTCTTCCAGCACCACCATTCCAGAATCTGGTTTCCAGCATCTGCAGTCATTGTTTTTACCTCGCCTTCCTCTCTTATCCTTCCTGGAGTTAACCCATCTATGTGACTGTATCTGAGACTACCCCCTTTCTGTAACTGCCATCCATCACATACAGTTGCTGTTGCAAATTCCTGATTGCTTCTATCTGTCTCTCCAACCGATCCACTCGATCTGATAAGATTCGCATCCAACAGCATTTATGGCAGATATAATCCACAGTAACCCTTAAACTCTCTTTAAACTCCCACATCTGACAAGAAGTACATATCACTGCAAAGGCCATTTTTGCTCCTTCACAATCTACAGACCCAGAAAATAACATTGCCTTATTCCTCTACAAAACTGCCCCAGGTTAAGTTAATAGCTATGGCTTATATTTTAAGTTTAATCAAGAGACTTAACTCCAAAATCATATCATCAAGAAAGAATCCACTATACTCACTACTGCAGCCTTTCTCTTGGACAGACATAAAACAACAATTAACTTATCTGATTCTGTGCTGTGAACTTCACTCAATAGTTCCTCCAAGATTAGTTGTGAATTTCACTGTTTGTTAATTTTCCCAGATGCCACTCCGATGTCCAGCGATACATGAATTCAAACATCAAAGGTGGTAAATGTGCAGATTCTCTCTCTCTCTCCCTCTCTGCTGCACTGTCCTCACCATGTGCTTCCCTTGTCTGCACTTCTCCCTTTTTAAACTTGTGCCAGAAAAATATAAAAAACACTCCCATTGTCTGTTCGCTGTTGTTTCAGTATCTGCTCAGAAGTGTTTGTGTCAGAACAAACTGGGACTATAATGGTCTATTGCTATCTTTCCACGTCCTCTATAAACATGTGCTTTTTACTATCCAACCTTAAATTCTGGAAGTTCATTCTTTAAATGCTGTCTCCTAGTCTCTCTCTCTCACTCCTTCATGGAGGTGTTCATTAAAAACTATCTATTTGGTCAAGCTTTTAAGATCAAATGAATAAGGTGCTGCAATAGGTAATTTGATCCTGCTCGGTGTATGATAAAATCTGATTGTGGCCTCAATTTACCTTCCTTTCCATCTGAATATCCTTTGTATCCCTCTCAATAAAGAATCTATTGATCTGGCTAAAATAAAATTCAATGACTCAAAACCAGCACTGTCCAGGAAAAGAATTCATTAAACTAATAAGAGTGCAGGAGAAAATCATTTTCTTCACCTCTCTTAAATGGGAGATCCCTGATTTTCAAATTCGAATCCATTTCAGAATGTAACGCTTCCTCCCTGTAACTATGCTGTCAAACCACTACAGAGTCTCAAAAGTTTCAATAATATATCACTTCTCATTCTCCCCAAGCAATACAGGTCCAAACGATCCAATTTTTCTATCCAGTCTGGAGAGTTTCAGTCCTGAAGTGAAATTGGACAGTCTGAGGTTGTTTTCCATAGAGCAGAGGAGAGTAAGAGGGGGAATGATTGAGATGTCCAGATTTATGAAGGGCATGAGATAGGGTAAACAGGAAGAAATGCTTTTACTTCATGAAGGTGTCAGTGACCAGGGGCTTTGGAATAAAGGAGGTTTAGAGCGACATGTGGCTCAGTGGTCAGCACTACTACCTCACAGCACCAGGGACTTGGGTTCAGTTCCACCCTCAGGCAACAGTCTTTGTGGGGTTTGTACGTTTTCCTATGTATGTGTGGGTTTCTGCTGGTGCTTTGGTTTCCTCCCGTAGTCCAAAGATGTGCAGGTTAGTTGGATCAGCCATGCTAAATTGCCCAGGGATGTGTAAGTTAGGTGTGTTAGCCATAGGAATTATAGGGTTTGGGTGGGATGCTGTTTGGAGGGTTGGCATAGACTTGTTGGGCCAGAATGGCCTGTTTCCATGTTATATGGATTCTATGTTTTGAGGGAAAGTGTTTTCAACCAAAGTGTGATGGAAATCTGGAGCTGGAAATTTATTTGCCTTAACGAGGAGGGTTTGAATTATAAGGAGAGGCTAAATAGGTTGGGATGCTTTTCTCCCTGGAACGTAAGAGGTTGAGAGGTGATCCAAATAAGTTTATAAAATCACAAGGACCATAGATAAGGTGAATAGCAAAGGATTTTCTTGAGGGTCCAGGAGTTCAAACTAGGGGGTATATCTTTAAAGTGAGAGGGGAAATATTTAAAAAGGAGACAAGGGGCAGCTTTTTTTACACAAAAGATGGTTCATTTGTGGAATGAAATGCCAAAGAAAGTGGCAGTTTCAGGTACAGTTACAATATTTAAAATTCATTTAGCCAAGGATGTGAACAGGAAACATATGTAGGCAAGGGGGAGTAGTTTAGTTTGGGGAAATTTGGACAAATTTCACAGAAGGTTCTATTTCCATGACTCTAACTATTTAGAGGTGCATTTGGGATGCCAAGGTATACAAGATTATGGGCCAAGAGCTGGTAACTGGGATTACAAGAGGTCAGTATTGTTTTTTGGCTGGCACAGATGTAATGGGCAGAAGGGCCTTTTTCTATGCTGTGTGCCTCTATGACTCCATGACTCTACCAAAGTAGACACATTCATCTTTGTCTACATGATAATCCATTTACAAGTTTCTGTCCACTACTATTTTAACCATTTGCCTTTGTAAGCTCCATCTCCTCTTGCCAATTTACTTTCTCCTCTAACTCACCATGTATGACATCACAGCACATCAGTTGGTGGTTAATTACCTAGGAAGAACATTATGCTGCTGAAAGTGATGCCAGAGACACATTATTTATTGTGTTTTGTTGGGAGTGTAAGTTTTTCAAGTTAAATTGTTAACTGCCCTCAATCCTTGGCACAAAAGCCATATTGACTCTCATATGATTCACAAATAAAGCTGCCAGAAATCAGCTTGTATTCAGAGAGGAAAATTTAGCATCCACTTTGTTCCCAGATGTGCTGTGCGCCATTATTGGATGTAATTAGGAGCAACTGGAAGAGGCCACTTAAGACATACTGCAGAACTTTGCAATCTCTGAAGCGCCATCCCAATATTATGATTGTGTGTCTAGAAGCTTCCTTTATTATGGGATTTCCTGACAGACATTCTATTTCCAATCCTGGTGGCTGTACACAGCCATCAAATTGGTCCCCCTCTACCCTAGCCTGGTTTCTGTGATTGAGTCTAATTTTACAACTGGGAACATTTGCAATTATTGTTGGACGATTTACTCTCCCTGTGCTCAGTTTGTGTGTTTGCTCGATAGCCATGGTTTACAATGTCACTTACTCCTCAGTTATGCAGCAGATGGTGAGACACTACATTTGTTTTCCTAAATTCAAAACATTTTATCTATGTATTCTGTCAATCAAAGAACCATGCACTGTCGAAGACAACAGATGGCATATTAATCAACCTTTCTTCTAACCAGTTAATCATGTGGCTTTTTGTGTGGTTAATCAATTCACAATGTGCCTGGAGACATTTCTTAATAAGGTGGTCAATGTAATAACTCTGTGATAAACCTACCTCAAAATACTTCATTGAAGATGACATTTACAACAAGGTCAAGTTGTTTAGGGTGCGTGTTTGAAAAGACAGCTTCAAGACAATATTAGTCACAATTTTACTGAGTAATAAGTTTCAAATAATTACTGTTGTTTTGAGTGCTTATCTTATTTTTAAGAGAGAGAATGCTTCTTTCCAAAAATTCTTGTCCATATGAAACCAATTTCCATTCTCATGCTTGTTGAGTTTAGTTTTGCAATCAGGCACAAAGTAATGACACTTGCTGCTGGCCAGAAGGAAAGCTGCTCACAACAATCCAGGAATCACTGCAGAGTGGAATTCCACTTTTGTATTGGAATTTGAATTCAACACCAAACCAATCGGATCCCCATTAGCCATTAGCAGTGGCCGTTTGCAGTGTTCTGCCATATGTCTTATGTGGCCTCTTCCAGTTGCTTGTAAAGCCAGCAGCAGTGATGTGATGCGGCAGGGTAAATGGTCACATTGATGTTTATATCCAAGTTGTACAAAAAATTACAAACACTGAAACTGTTTTAGCTTTAATTTCAAATTGTCAGATCGTAAAATAAGTGCATATGATTGAATTAAGTCCAAATTAAAATATTATAAATAATCCCCATTTTTAATATATGGAGGAACTTTTATATTCCACACTATAAAATTCTGTTTCAGTGCCAGTAAGGATTCTTGATAGTAATTCTGTACTTAATATGCTTTTAAAAGCCCAGTTAGAGTTCAAGGGTTATCACAGTGAGATGGTGGTGGTGTATTTTAAGCCAATATTCAACACTGGATCTTTCATTCAAATGTCAAACAGTTTGTCCAACAGATCAGTTTTGGGCAGTTTATATGCTACTCTATAATCACAGTACCACCTACAATATGAACTGGAACAAAAACAGAAATTGCTGGAAAAGCTCAGCAGGTCTGGCAGCATCTGTGGAGAGAAATCAAAGTTACCGTTACAGGTCCCGGGACCCTTCCTCAGAACTATGAACTGATAGGATTACGAAAGTCTGGAATTTAGAACATCACAACAATGATACAGGATAATCACCATCCTGTAATCCAATTTAAAGATGAAGGAAGTGATTGTCTAAACTAAATCACCCTGATACTATCCATTCACTCCTGTCACATGGGAGCTAAAATACTTTACATAAAGATCAGGGTGGGAGGCAGGGATACCTCAATAGAATGCCTTATTTTCTGTTGGAGTAATAGCATCAGCCCTGATTGGCTCAGCAGAACTAACTGACAGGATCACAGTGGGTGCTGATCATTAACCACTAATCATTCAGTAGGATGCCCTCAGGAGATGTGTTTGTAGTATTTACTGGAACAAACCATGTGACTCACAAATCAGCAATAAAGTTGGTTTTACTATTTGTGAGCTGAAAATGTGTTGCTGGAAAAGCGCAGCAGGTCAGGCAGCATCCAAGGAACAGGAGAATCGACGTTTCGGGCATAAACCCTTCTTCAGGCTTATGCCCGAAACGTCGATTCTCCTGTTCCTTGGATGCTGCCTGACCTGCTGCACTTTTCCAGCAACACATTTTCAGCTCTGATCTCCAGCATCTGCAGTCCTCACTTTCTCCTTTACAATTTGTGAATTTATCAACTGAGAATCATTTTAATCCCATAATTGCTGTCCAGCTCATTTCAGGATGAATAGAACTAAATTGGAGGTTCTTGTCAATCCTATGATATTCCATTCTGGAGGATGACTCAATGGCACACCGATTAGAGACATGTAGAATCACTGACAGCAGAAGCTGGGTTTCCATGTTATTCTGCACACACACACACACACACACACTCCAGAACGTGCTGCCAGTTTCTGTGGAGTGATGACAGTGCACAATGTCAGTTTCATAACCATGACTGTCAGAAAGCTCGTGCCAACTATTTTCAAAATCTTTTGATAATATGCAATCATTTACTTCAGAGTAGAAAGAGGCTATTCAGCCCATCAAGTCGACACTGACCCTCTGAACAGTTTCCCACCCAGAGCCCCACCCCATCCCTGTAACCCTGCATTCCCCATGACTAATCCACTTAGCCTGCACATTATGGGCTATTTAGCATGGCTACTCCACCTAATCTGCACATCTTTGAACTGTGGGAGAAACTGGTGCACCTGGAGGAGACCAGCAAAACACAGGAAGAATGTGCGTACACCACGCAGACAGTCATACAAGATTGGAATTGAGCCTGGGTCCCTGAGGTCGCAGTGATAACCATTGAGCCACTGTAACACCTTCAATCTTCGGTCAGGTGCATCAGTGCAGATTCTGCAGTGAAGTCAAGAAACAGAATAAGTAAAGAGAAAAAGAACTGTAGAGGAAAGAACCAGCATCATGTTGATTCAGAAAACTATTTTCATTTTAAATATGATTATTTGCAGTTATTTCTTGCAGCTATGTAAAGTTTTCGTCAAATATTTATTTTATAAACAGAACAGATTCCTCTGTGGGATATTTTTTCCTGATTGCCAGGGGTAGAAGCCTAACCAAAGAATCCAGAAGTGCATGCACAAATTATAAGGGTTTTTTATAACAGTCTGACCAGTGTACCAATCAGTAGTTACAGCATTATTTTATCTGCTGATAGGGGATTGTGTCTGTGTGGTCTATTTTGGGGAATATGCAAAGGCTACAGGAATGTGTTTTGTTGTCATACAGTCTGCTTACAATCACAGACATTCAATTGAATGTTTGGCAGTAATTAACAGGTAAGGGAGTTTTGATCATAGGTTATATGAAAGGTGATTGAGTCTGGATTGAGTTTTATGTTGAAGTTCTGAAAACAGAAATAAAAACTGATTGATGTTTTATGATGAAGTTCTGAAAACAGAAATGTAATAAAAACAGAATTTCACACATTCAAACACCATGAATCAACAGACCCTGATTGTGGCCCTTTCAGTAATGTGTGATTACTGCCATTGATCTTTTCACTAGAGCATGACATAACTCAGTGCTGAAATGTATATACGTGGAAGGTCTGATTTGTAATTTTTTTATTGTGTGGAATCTCAGCGAGAGTTTGAAACTTCTGTTCATTGTGCAAGCCTTACTATAATCTAAGTTTACAGAGAACTTCAGGAAGGCAGAAAATATGAGGACTGTCTGGAAGATAGAACAGTAGGGCCCTCTGCTGTTAGCTCAGCAGCTCTGCAACCAACTTCAGTTCAGAAACTCCCAAAACATTCAATAACAACAACATTAACATTTTTTATAGAATCACATTTATAACTTGGGTAGATTCATATTTTGAATTTGACTGCAGTGTGTTGGGTGAGTTTTATTTTAATGCTAACATTGAGCTTTTGATTGAGCTTTTTTTTAGTTCTGTTAAATGTCTGGTTGTGAGTCTCTATGACTATATAGAATAGAGCAAATGAACAGATCATTCAGCCCATCTTCCTGCCTTACTCAAAGGGATTTCAGTCACTCTGCCTCCCCACTCCCTCTCTTTCCTCAGAGGCCTGCAAGTACTTACCATTCAAGTGTTCCATCAATTCTCTCTCTGGATTTATCTTTGAATATCCTTGGAGTGGTTTCCTGAAACACTGATTCATGATTATCCCAGATAATTAGCTAGAATGGCTCAGTGGCTCAGTGGTTCAGTGGTTAGCATTGCTGCCTCATGGCATCATGGATACATGTTCAGTTCTACCCTTGGGTGACTGTCTGTGTGGAGTTTACATGTTCTCTCTGTGCGCGCGCTCTGGTTTCCTCCCACTGTCCAAACCTGTACAGGTTAGGTGAATTAGCCAGGGGAAATACTGAGATGGTCTGGGTGGGATGCTTTATTGAGGGTTTGTGTAGCCTGTTTTCACACTGTAGGGATTGTGTGAACTTGTGTCGACTGCTGGCTGGGAGCCCTGCAGCTCCTGAAGCATAGATTACACAAATGTTGGGATAATTCAAACAGAAGATGTATCTCTTCCAGAGTAAAAGGAAATGAACCCCCATTAAATAGTGATCCAACATGCTACCTGTGCAAAGAGTGAGTGAAAAAGATGGCAGATGTCGTTACTCCAGCTATTTAAACTTCTGGAGTTGGTAATTTATTTTATAAAATCCAAATGCTGTTAATGCAAATGTTTATAATCCTGAGTTTGTTAATCCAAGTATGTATAATCCAGGAGTTGTTAATCCAAATGTGGTCTAGAAGGTATTTATAATCCAGATGTTGTTTATGTTTTAAACATGAACATTTAGTATGCAGATTCCATTTATCCAGTTACTGTTCATGAGCTGTTTATAATCCAGTTGTTGTTAGTCTAGGTTCTATTGATCTGGAAATTTGTAATTAGAGTCATAGAGTAATAGAGATGTACAGCATGGAAACACACCCTTCAGTCCAACCCATCCATGCCAATCAGATATCCCAAACCAATCTAGTCCCACCTGCCAGCACCCGGCCCATATCCCTTCAAATTATTCCATTCATATATCCATCCAAACGCCTCTTAAATGTTGCAATTGTACCAGCCTCCACTACTTCCTCTGGCAGCTCATTCCATACATGTACCACCCTCTGTGTGAAAGTTTCTCCATAGATCTCTTTTATATCTTTCCCCTCTTACCTTAAACCTATGCCCTCTAGTTCTGGACTCCCCCACTCCAGGGAAAAGACTTTGCGTATTTACCTTATCCATGCCCCTCATGATTTTATAAACCTCTATAAGGTCACCCCTCAACTTCCAACGCTCCAGGGAAAACAGCTCCAGCCTGTTTAGCCTCTCCCAATAGCTCAAATCCTCCAACCCTGGCAACATCCTTGTGAATCTTTTCTGAACCCTTTCACGTTTCACAACATCTTTCCGATAGGAAGGAGACCAGAATTGCCCACAATATTCCAACAGTGGCCTAACCAATGTCCTGTACAGCTGCAACATGACCTCCCAACTCCTGTACTCAATACTCTGACCAATAAAGGAAAGCATACCAAACGCCTTCTTCACTATCCTATCTACCTGTGACTCCACTTTCAAGGAGCTATGAACCTGCACTCCGAGGTCTCTTTGTTCAGCAACAGTCCCTAGGACCTTACCATTAAGTGTATAAGTCCTGCTAAGATTTGCTTTCCCAAAATGCAGCACCTCGCATTTATCTGAATTAAACTCCATCTGCCACTTCTCAGCCCAGTGGCCCATCTGGTCCAGATCCTGTTGTAATCTGAGGTATTGTAAAGCAATTATTGGATTTCAAGCACTAAATCTAATTAGATTAAGAATTTGAAAATACAGTGTCCAGTAAGGAAGGTGGACATTCCCAAATTCAGCAAAATCTACAAATACCTTTTGCACAAGTGACAATTCACAGATTTGCTTATATTACTTCTCTTCAACTGGAGAAACAGTTTTGGGTTGCTTAATGAATATTGTACAAATGTAAGCTCATGTTATTATGGAACCATAAACAAAAGTGGAAAGCCTTCAAATAAGTGGCATAGGCAGCTGGGATCGAGTGATTCCTTAGAAGAGTATAAAGCCAGTAGGAATATAATTAAGGGGGAAATCAGGAGGGCATAAAGGGGACATGAGATAGCTTTGGCAAAGGGGGTTAAGAATAATCAAAAGGGGATTTATAAATACATTAAGGACAAAAGAGTAATTAGGGAGAGAATAGGACCTCTTAAAGATCAGGCTGCCTATATGTGTAACTGCAGGAGATGGGTGAGTTACTAAACAAGTATTTTGCATCAGTGTTGACATTGGAGAAGGATATGGAAGCTAGAGAATGTGGGGAAATAAGTAGCAATACATTGAAAAGTGCCCATATTACAAGAGGAGTGGGTGCTGAACATTTCAAACGCACAAAGGTGGATAAATCCCCAAGACCTGATCAAGTGTACCCTAAAGCTCTGTGGGGAGCTTGGGAAGTGATTGCTGGGCTCATTGATAAAAATATCTCAGCATTGATAGTCACAGGTGAGGTGTCAGAAGACTAAAGGTTGGCTATCATGGTGCAGGTATTTAAGAAAGAAGGTAAGGAGAAACCAGGGAACTATAGACTGGTGAGCCTGACATAGGTAGTGGGTATCGAAAACAACAAAGGCTGGAGATCAAAGTGGGTCAGACAGCATCTATGGAGAGACAAAGAGGGCAAGCTAACATTTCAAGTTGAGATGACTCTTTGTCAGAGCTGAATTGAAGTCTGGAAGGAACAGCACTTATGCGAAGGTTGGGGGGAGGGTGGAATGTTGGGGAAGAAAAGGCGTTGACAGTTTAGATTAAGTGATCAGAATGTGAGAATGGCAGAAGAATACCAGACTGGAAAGGGCAGGCAGTCCCACTGTGCTGGGGGGAGGGGAGTGAGGACATGGTGACAGAGAATGTTACAAGTAAAGCAAAAAGAAAGGGAAGAAATGGGAGTGGGCTCACAATTTTATTAAGTCCAGAAGTTTGTAAAGTGCCTAGTCTGAAGACAAGATAGTATTCCTCCAGTTTGTGCTGTGATTCACTGGAACACTGCAGCATGCCGAGGACAGACATGTGGGACATGTGAACAGGACGCTGTGTCAAAGTGACCAGCTATAGGAAGGTTGGGTTATGCTTGCGTACAGACTGGAAGGGTTGCACAAAGAGGTCACTCAGCCTGTGTTTGGTTTCCCCAATGTAGAATAGGGGTGTAGTGAATACAATGCACAAGATTGGAGAAGGTGCAGGTGAAAAGCTGCTTCGCTGGAAAGACCGTTTTAGGCCCTTGGATGGGGAGCACGGAGGAGGGGGAAGTAGCAGATATTGCACCCTCTGCAGTTACATGGCAAGGTGTCATGGGAAGAGGGCTGTTGGAAGGCGGCTGTGGTGTTAGTGGTTGATGAATGGACTGAGGTGTCCCAGAGGGACAGATCCCTGTGAAATGCAGACAGGGGAGTGAGGGGAAGATGTGTTTGGTGATAGCGTTCTGCTGGAGTTGTCTGGCATATAAAAAGATTATGGGATAATTGCCTTTATTAGCTGAGTTAAAAATCACACACCAGGTTATAGTCAAACAGGTTTATTTGGAACACTAGCTTTTGCTATAAATTTTCTGTCTTATGATTCTGCTCCATAGCTACCTAATGAAGGAGCAACACTCTGAAAGCTAGTGCTTCCAAATAAACCTGTTGGACTCTAATCTGGTGTTGTGTGATTTTTAACTTTGTCCCCTCTGTCCAACACTGGCACCTCCACATCATTTATTAGCTGAGGCTTAGAATAGAAGAGTGAGGAGCTTATGTTGGAACTGTATAAAACATTTTTTTTTATTCACTTGTGGGATACCAGTGTCAGTGGCTGGGTCAGCTTTTATTGCCCATCCTTAGTTGCCCCTTGAGAAGGCAGTCATAAGCTGCCTCCTTAAACTACTGCAGTCTATGTGCTGTAGGTAGACCCACAATGCCCTTAGGGAGGGAATTCCAGGATTTTGACCCAGTGACAGTGAAGGGATGGTGATATATTTCCAAGTCAGAGTGGTGAGTGGTTTGACGGAGAGCTTGCAGAGGGTGGTGTTCCCATATATCTGCTGCCCTTATCCTTCCAGATGGAAGTGGTTATGGGTTTGGAAAGTGCTGTGTGAGGATCTTGTAGATGGTACACGCTGCTGCTACTGACTGTTGGTGGTGGAGGGAGTGAATGCTCGTGGATGAGATGCAAATCAAGTGGGCTACTTTATCCTGGATAGGATCGAGCTTCTTGAGTGTTGTTGGAGCTGCACCCATCCAGATAAGTGGGGAGTATTCCATCACACTCCTGATTTATGCCTTTAGATGGTGGACAGGCATTGGGGAGTTAAGAGGCGAGTAACCTCTGACCTGTTCTTATAGCCACTGTATTTATGTGAGGAGTCCAGTTGAATTTCTAGTCAATGGTAACCTATTGTTGATAGTGGAGGATTCAGTGCCATTGAATGTCTAGGGGCAGTGATTAAATTGCCTCTTACTGGTGATGGTCATAGCCTGGCATCTATGTGGTGCAAATGTTATTTTCTACTTATCAGCCTGGATGTTGTCCAGATTTTGATGTATTTTAATGTGGACTGCTTCAGTATCTGAGGAGTCGTGAATGGTGCTGAATATTTTGGCCACAGAATTGAATGTAAGCTTGGTCACATTCCATGGCGACCAACATGCACGGGTGAACGAAGAAACAATTTCTTTAGCCAGAGGGTGGTGACCCTGTGGAACTCATTACCACAGAGGTCTGTAGAAGTTAAGTCAGTGAGTGTTTTTAAAGCAGAAACAGATAGATTCTTGATTGGGAAGGGGATCAAAAGTTACAAAGAGAAGGCAGTAGAATGGTGTTGAGAAACGTATCCACCATGATTGAATGGCAGAGCAGTCTCGATAGGCTGAATGGCTAGTTCTGCTGCTATATCTTATGGTGTTACAACTGGAGTCCTGTCTGCATTTCTGCTCACCACATTATGGGAAGGATGTGATTGCACAAGACAGGGTGCAGAGGAGATTTATCAGGATGCTGCCTGGGCTAATGGATTTGAGCTATCAGGAAAGATTAGATGGACTGGGATTATTTTCCTTGGAGAAGCAAAGGTTGAGATGAGACCTGGTAGAGGTGTGTCAGAACAGGAGGGACGTGGTTGTGGTGGATAGGAAGGCATTTTTTCTAATAGTCAAGATGTCAATAACCAGGGGACATAATTTTAAGGTAAGAGGAAGGAAGCTAAGAAGTGAGTTGAGAATTCTTCTAATTCAGAAGGTAGTGGGAGTTTGAAACTCTTGCCTGGGCGGGTGATTGAGGCAAGAAACCTTTAAAAACGTATTTGGATGAGCCACTTGACATGTCACAGCATTCAAGGTTATAGGCCAATTGCAGGAAGTGTGTCCAGTGAAGATTTTGAATAGTTGTGTCGGTGCAGACTTGATGGGCCGATGGATGTCCTCAGCACTATATGGTTCTCTGAGGACTTTATGTCATATCCATTTTTCAGATGAGACATTAAATTAACACCCCCATCTGCCTTTGTGGTGCATGTGAACAATCCTCTGACATTATTCAGGAAAAGTCTCGGTTTATACTTATTACTAAATCCACATCACTGCAACTTTTAATCTAGTTCTGTATCATTCTGCTGTGTATGGGAGCTTCCTGTGCACAGAGTGGTTGCTGTGTTACAGTGCTTAAATGTTTATAATTGCTTCATTTCAAAAATACTGCACTGGCTGTAAGTACATTGTTACATCCTGACTGAACTCATGACTGGTGCTATAGAATTGAAAGTCATACTTTTCCCTTTCTGGTTATGTGTAAGGCAATTTAAATAAGAAGAGGTTGCATGAATTGATCAATAGAGGATGATTTTGAGAGAATGCAAAATTATTCTTTCCAGCATGATATACTTTGAGGATAACATTTTCTCAAACTTATTATGTTCAGACCCTTAGCATAATGATGACTATGAAATGTGATACAAATGTTGGCTGTCGAATTTATTTTATCTAGGCAGCCACATTTCTCCTTGAGCATGAGAAGGAGTG
This sequence comes from Chiloscyllium punctatum, assembly GCF_047496795.1. Lineage (NCBI taxonomy): Eukaryota > Metazoa > Chordata > Chondrichthyes > Orectolobiformes > Hemiscylliidae > Chiloscyllium > Chiloscyllium punctatum. Next base: position 5,569,798 of record NC_092779.1, on the reverse strand, counting down.
GATGAACAAGACTGTTTATCAATTCCTCGAGAGTTTAAAGCCTGTTGGTTTATCCTTCTGTTGCTTATAACAATATCGAATATTCTCAATTCATCAGCTAGGGGTAATGTTCTGGGAATCATAAAGCTTCTAATTTCACCAGAGATAATCTGCTCATATAAACTTTATTGTCCCTGAGCTGTTGTGCTGCTGCCAGTGTGGAGCTGAATTTACTATTATGGATTAGGCCCGTGAGAAGCAGTGAGACAGAAGTGTCTCATGCAGTTGTTTAGTCACAGAAATATGAAGTTAATATGCAGTTGTGCAGAAGCATTGCAGTGTGATGTACGTCACTTGCAATGCCTCCAAGCTCCAACCTCAAACTTCCCAATAGGAAACAACAGTCCATCAACTTTCTTAAATAACTCAAAGTTAGCTCCTGTACTGGCCTCTCTGTGGGAATTTAAATCATTGGAAGGATGTCCCAACGGTGAGTGAAGGTGTTCTCTCCTACCCAAGATGGAGAGCACACTTAACTTGAGGAGTTAGTGAATTTAGGCCAGTGGTTAGCACTTCTGCCTTAGTCCCAGGTTCGATTTTTCCCTTGGACAATTGTCTGTGTCGAGTTTGCACGTTCTCCCTGTGTCTGCAAGGGTTTCCTACTGGTGCTTTGGTTTCTTCTTACAGTCCAAGATGTACAGGTTAGATGGATTGGCCATGGGAAATTGCCCAAAGTTCCAAGTTAGCCATGGGAAATACAGGATTATGTGGATAAGGTGGGTTTGGGTGGGAAGCTCTTTGGATGGTTGATATAGACTTGATGGGCTGAATGTTCTGCTTCCATAATGTAGGGATTCTATGATTTCCCAATAGTATGCAACAGAAAATCAAGGGGAAGGGCTATCTCAGAGAAAATTTCTATTCTCAGCTGAAGTATTGGAGTACAGCAGGAGGTGTCTCATTTTAAGAAGGATATGAAAACATCCAACAAGAGTATGGAGGAGTACATTAAAATGGTTCCAGGGATGAGATACCTCAGTTATAAAATTTTGGCTATCTCAGTTATGAGGAAAAATTGGAGAGTTTGGGACTGTTCACATGGGAGGGAAGGAAGCTGAGAGGAGATCGAATAGACATTTTCAAGATCATAAAAGGACTTCATAAAGTGGTTAGGGAGAAACTGTCTTGGCTCAAAACAGGATCAAAAAGCAGAGGGCACTGGTTTAAAGTGAGCTGCAAAAGAAGCAAAAGCAAGGTGAGAAAAAGAAGGACTTCCTCACACAGCAAGTAGTTGGGGTCTGGAATGCACTGCCTGGAAATGTGCTGGAGGCAGGATCAATTGAGGCATTCAGGAGGGTATTGGCTGGTTATTTAAATGGAAACAATGTGCAAGGTGTGGAGAAGCGATAGGGGATTGGCTGTAGATAATGATGCTCATTTGAAGAGCTCGTGCAGACACAATGGGCTGAATGGCTTCCTACTGCTCTGTAACAATTCTGTGATTCCCTGTCCTTTTTTTATTCACTCACAGTAAGTGGGGGTCACTCATTTATTGCCCTTCTCTAATTGCCCTTAAGGGGGTGGTGTTGTGCTTCCTTCTTGAACTGCTGCAGTCCATGTGCTCTGGGTAGACTCACAATGTTCCTTAAAGAGGAATTCCAGGATTTTGACCCAATAACAGTGAATGAATGGTGATAGATTTCCAAGTCGTGGTGGTGAGTGTATTGGAGTGGTGTTCACATGTATCTGCTGTCTCTGTCCTCCTGTGATTTGAGAGAATTATTGATATTTCATGCAGGAGTTGCCAGAATCTGTTTACCTTGGTTTAGTAGATAGGAAGAGTATTGCATGAAATCACAAGGGGAAATATTGCCCCTTTCCCTCAAGTCTCCATGAGCAGATAAAGATCCAAAAGTTTTAGTGGTCATTCTTTCAAACTTGAGGTCAAAGGTCAACAGACTTAATGTCAGAGGTTTTGGCAAAGTGTGGATGGTCATTCACTAAGTACAGGTATCATTGACTGAGTGCGAGGAGGATCAATGACAAAATGGAGAGGGGCATGAATGAATGAAGAGGGCCATTGATATAATGCAAAGAACCTCATTGTGAAGATCAGTGCAAAGAGTATGTGCACATTAACATGTGACAGTCCAATATTCACAAATACCTGACCCAGTCTCAAAAGCACAGAAACAGGCTCTTCAGCCCAACTCATTCGCGCCAACCAAGTTTCCGAAACTGAACTGGTCCCATTTGCCTGCATTTGGCTATATCCCTCTAAACATTTCTTTTTAGATTTTGTAATTATACCCACCTCTACTACATCCTCTGGCAGCTCATTCCATTATGTGCTACCCTCTATATGAAAAAGTTACCCCTCAGGTCCCTTTAAATCTTTCCCCTCTCACCTTTAAACCTATACCCTCTCGTTTTGGTCTCCCCACCAGGGAAAACATCTTGGCTATTCACCTTCTCTACATCCCTCATGATGTTACAAACCTCTTTAAGATCACCCCTCAGCCTCCTACACTTCAGGGAAAATGTCCCAACCTATCCAGTCTCTTTTTATGAATTGAATTTTCCTGTCGCAGTAACACAATTTTCTGTGATACACTTCATCAGGTCCTGGGGATGTAACTACCTTTATGCATTTTATGACCTCCAGAACTCCTCCTCTGTAATGTGGACTGTTTTGAAGACATCACTACTCATTTCCCCCGAGTTAAATTGCATGTCTTTCTTCACAGTAAATACTGACATAAAATATTTGTTTAGTATCTCACCCATCTCCTGTGATTTTACACAGATATAGACACGTAGATCTTTAAGGGGCCTTATTCTCTCCCTCATTACTCTTTTGACCTTAATGTATTTGTAGAATCTCTTTGGATTGTCCTTTACTCTATCTGCCAAAGCTACCTCAAGTCCCCTTTTCCCTGATTTCCCTATTAAGTTCCAATAATCCTCAAAGGACTAATTTGTTCCCAGCTGTCTCTACTTGACATAGTCCTCTTTCTTTTTGACCAGAGCCTCAATGTCTCTAGTCATCTGGTGTTCCTTAATCAAAATTGACCAGTTTAGAACTTTAACTTGTGGACCAAGTTTATCCTTTTCCATAACTATTTTTAAACTAGTAGAATTATGGCTCAAAGTGCTCATCCAAGTTGCTCTGCCTTACTTTCCAAGGGGAGGTCAAGTTTTGCAGTTCATGCTGGATTCTGAGATAGATGATTTTTTTGTTAAGCAAAGGTCTCTAAAGGATATGGGCCAAAGGTAGGTATGTGGAATTAGGCCACAGATAAGCTATGGCCTCATTGAATGGTGGATGGGCTCAAGGGGCTGAATGGCCTCTGCCTGTTCCTATTCCATCAGAACAGTGCAGGTTGGAACAAAGTGAAGGCTCCACCAGGATTACAGAACACAGCAGCTTGTTGCTCAAACTGAGTTTAGGTACTTCCCACACTACACCCATCAGGAAATCTGCTGCTGTCTAGTACAATACTGCAGTGTGATACTTACTGTGAGAGTGCAGTTGGAGCAAACATTCAGGAACATTGCTGTCTGTATCAGAAAGTGGTAAAGGGGAGAAGCTTCAGGAGGAAGATCTAGTCAGCAAGGTGGGTGGATGAGGAGTGGTCGGGGGGTGGGGGGGGGAGCGGTTCCAATTGCTCATTGGTTCTGCTAAGCCACTCACATGCCTGTACTGAGAACTCTGCTTAGTAGCCCTTAACACAGCCTTCCCCACCCCCTCCATACTGCATTGAAGAACACTGACAACATTCAGCTGACTTCAATGTCAATGAGTCAGAAGCTATTATAAAAACACCCTAGTCACCAAAGTGACAAATGCCTCATGGAAAGATGCTGTTCCGTTAATTTCTCACCCAAGTAATCAGCTTAAGTGCTTTTCTGAAAACTTGTTTCCCATCCCCACAATTCTGACAAGGTATGTTTCTCATAGTCATGGCTGGGCACCTGAAAGAGGCCAGACAAGGTGGGGAACTGTATTTATACTACTGTCTGGCTGCAAGGTCTAGAACACTGGGTATAGTCTCAGGATAAAGTACCAATCATTTAGGATTGAGACAATGAATCACTTCATAGGGTTGAGAATCTTTGGAATCTTTTACCCACTGGGCTGCGGATGGTCGGTTTCTGAGTTTTTGCAGGACAAGGTTTAATTGATATTTAGGACACTGAAAGCCAACAAATTCTCTGGGATTTAAGCAGAAAGATTAATTTGCCATGATTTTATAAAATGGCAGTAGAATGTTGAGGGTCCAAATGGATTCCTTGAGCTTCCATTTCTTGTGTCCTTTGTGTTTGAGTCTGGATCAAGGATGGCAATTGGGTGGGTTTCTGGGAATCTACTCATCTGTGGGTGAGCAAGTTTGTGATGATGGCCACCCTGTTCCATGTCCCACCCTCCATGTGATCCAGCCATCTCTTCCATTGAGTCTTTGGGATCTACCAAGGAGGCATTCAGATCCACCCAAGTTGCAAAACATGGATGAGGGCTTGGCTGAGTAGCTGTGGAGGTGACTGCACTCTCTGTGATGGATGGAGCTATGCTCATGACACATGAGAAAACACACAGGCCAAAAGGGTATCCTTTCATATTTTCAGCCAAAGAGCTGATGCTCTGTGGAATACCCTTCAATGTCTTGGAAAACTGTGTGACTGTAAGTTGCCCTTCATGGCTTAGCTTCCTCAACTCCATTGCTCAACAGAGCTGGCTGCGGGATCTTGCTCTGCAGTGAGGTCATTCATGGCCTATCCAAGCCAGCTGGACATGCTGTTTCTCACTGTCATTGGACATGGTCAAACACCTTTCTCACATGACACGAACCGATGCCAAATTGGGATGGAGTGATGAGTGGAGGAAGTTAGCAGGGAGGGTTAGTGAGTATGACCTGATATGCATGCTCAAGAAAATTACTTTCCTCCAAGGCCTCTACCTGTGCACAAAACTAGTGAAGGCAAATGGAGGGTTGGCCTTGAATTGAGTGTAAAATTCCATTGATTTTTGGAACAACTATAGAAGGTTGTACTCAGTCCACAGTTTGACACCGTGAACAGTCTTGGGACATTTTAATGCCTCAAAACTTATTATTATCAATGCAGCACATGAACATTTAGTCTGTTTAAAACAGTTTTATATCCAGTCTTGGACATTATCAAAATAAAGATATACTGATGTTGGATGCAGGCCGGAAAAGGTTCAATATGCTGATGCCAGGTATAAAAGGACTGATTTAAGAGGAGAGATTGAAAAAGTTTGGCCAGGACTCTTTGGAATTTAGAAGATCGAGCCGTGACCCTATTTAAGTATAAAAACTTATTAGGGGACTTCTTCAGGACAGATGCAGAAGGTTGCTTTCCCTTGCTGGTGAGTCTAGGACCAGAGGGCATCATCTCAGAGTAAGGAGTCACACATTTAAGACAGAGATGAGATAGAATTTCTTCATTCAGAGGACAGTGAATCTGTGGAATTCTTTACCACAGAGGACTGTCGAGGCTGGGTCATTGAGTAAATTGAAGGTTGAGGCAGACAGATTTTTAATCCGTGGATTATCAGGGAAAGGCAGGAAAGTGGAATTAAAGATTATCAGATTAGCCACAATCTCAGTGAATGGTGGAACAGCCTGGATAGGCCAAATGGCCAATTTTTTTTTTGATTCCTTACAGTGTGAAAACAGGCCCTTCGGCCCAACAAGTCCACACAGACCCTCCGAAGACTAACCCATTTCCCTCTGACTAGTGCACCGAACACTCCGGGCAATTTAGGATGGCCAATCCACCTGACCTACACATCTTTGGATTATGGGAGGAAACCGGAGCACCCAGATGAAACCCATGCAGACAGCAGGGAGAATGTGCAAACTCCACACAGACAGTCGCCCAAGGCTGGAATTGAACCCGGGTCCCTGACACTCTGAGGCTGCTGTGACCGTGCTGCCCATAGATTTCTGCTCCTACAAATTGTGGCATTACAGTCTTAGTTCTCTTGCCAAGAAGGGTCTAGAAAAAAAGAAAAAGATGAAAAGTGAGGGTCAGAAATTAACATTTTAATAAATCAGCTTCAGGTTGGTAAGGTTGTTTTTCTTCTTCTTTGAAGCAGGCCTGTATAATCGAGCTGAACAGTTTGGGTGAGTTATGAATGGATTATGCACTCATCAGCTGTTCTGTAGTTCAGCATTTGGTTAGGTGAGGCTGGTAAGTGCTCTCTGTGTACTGTGCTTGTTTGGTTAGGCCTGGATGTGAACTCAGAGATAAAACAAACAAACTCCACAGAGGCAGCTAAACGCTGAGTTGGTACATATATTTAATTATTTCAGAGATATTGTAAAGCTCCTATAAAGAAACCTGTTGCACATTTAGAAAATAAAAACTGAAAGAACTGTGGATGTTGTAAATCAGAAGTGTCACTGGACCCGAAATGTTACCTTTGATTTCTTTCCACAAATACTGCCAGACTTGCTGTGTTTTTCCAGCAATTTCTATTTTTGGTACATATTTAGAAAGTTGTGTCATCTCTCCATTGTTTTAAGGCAGATTAAAATGCAACATGTTGCTTGATTTGTGATGTGATCAGGACAGCAGCTCATCAATCAGGTTAAAATGACACCCAGGAATTAGAATGGTCTTCGACCTTATCACAAAGACATCATGTGTTGTTCACCACATCAGTCCCATTCTCCACCATCTCATCTACATTTCAGTTTAAATCAATACTGCAGACATGTATGCTTTAGAGTGGATTTTTGTCTTGACAAGAGCTGAGCTTTGCAGCTATTTCCTGTGTTTCGCTGCTGTTATCACAGTTGGGGACACGAGCTTTACACGGACACAAGAGACCATCTGAGATAATGATAAGTGTTGACTCGGCACACATTTGGAACAGAGATGAAGCTGTGATATTCATATTCTGGCTGCATTTAATGAGTTGACAAGTTACATGTGAGATCTAGGGATTAGGATTAGAAACGAATTGAATATAATTAGCCTTGGCAGGTTATTGGGTATTTGTGGGAAAAAAAAAGCAAAAATAAGAAATATTTTCCATTGTTTAAAATCTGAACTATTAAGCACAAAGTTGTAAGATCCGTTTATTCTACTACAACAACATTCTGATAATTGCAGCACAACAAAATTGATATTTGAATGTGTTCATTTATTCAGCATGCAAATTTTATGATGAATGGGTAAATGTTTTATTGAGAATAATGCATTCTCTAACCTGTATCAGTTGTGCTGTTTTATTTTAAAATTGATATGTTACAAGCTGTTATAATTCCTGATGTGATTCTCTCTGGAATGAAATGTATTTTAAAGTTGGCAACATCTGCTTAACGACCTTTCAGTGCATATTATAAAAGGGGGAAAACAATATGCAAAGTTGAGATGAATTATGTTTGAAGAAGTTAATATTTCCAACTCTCATTGGTAGCTCAATCTACAAAGATAACGATGAATTATTTCTTTCTCATGCATGGGCAGCCTAGTGATATTTTTGTGAGACTATTAATCCAGAGACCTGGGCAATGTTCTGGGTTCCTGGGCTCAAACCCTGCCATGGCAGATAATGGAATTTAAATCCAATAGAAACCTGAAATTAAATGTCTAATGTGACCATGAGATCATTGTCAATTGTCAGGAAAAAAAAACATCCAATTTACTAATGTCCTTTGTCAAAAGAAACTACTATCCTTAGCTGGTCTTGTCTATATGTGACTCGAGACCCAATTAGGGACTGACAATACATTTTGGCCTAGCCCTAATTCCTGTGAATGACTGAAAAACAGAACATAACTGTACTCTGGGCCTGGCTAAAAACAATTTGAGCACTGTATTCCTTTCAAAACTTTAAACCGGACCGTGTTACAGAATGACGAGAGAGATCAGACAATGGGTTCAGGAACGAGAGAAATCGCACAATTCAGAGGACTGGAAACGGTCTAATGTAACACCCTATTCAAGAAGGGATGGAGGCAGAAGACAGGAAATTATAGCAGGGCCAGGGCTAAGCCAGGACAACTTCGTCAAGAGGTGGTTGTGCCTGACAAGTCTGTTATAATTCTTTTGAGGAGGTAAGGAGCACATTAGACTAAACAGAGAAAGTGGATATGATCTATTTAGATTTTCAGAAGGCCTTTGACAAGATAAGATAAGATAAATTAGATACAATCCTCTGTTAGGGGCAGGGTATTGGCTTGGATGGAGATTGGCTGACTGGCGGCAGGCAGAGATTAGGGATAAAGGGGTCTTTTTCAAGATGGCAGCCGGTAACTATTTCGAGACAGTACATTCCAGATTGAGTGAAAAAGTTTTTTTCTCACATCACCTTCACTTTGTTTACATATCTGTTTAAATCTAGGCCCTCACATTCTTGTTCCTTTTATGAGTGAGAACAATGTCCTCCCAGTCTACTCCGCCCAATTCGTTCATGATTTTGAAAACCACAAAATCTTTTCTCTAAGGGGAACCGTCCTAAGTTCTTCACTCTATTCGTATAGCTGAACTTACCAAACTGAATACCCAAGAATATAACGTGAACTGAAGCAAAGAAGGAAGGGTGGGGAGAGACAGCCAATGGGTGTGCCTTGCACGAGCCTCTGAAGCAAAGAAAAATGGCAAAAACAAACTTATTCAGAATTTGACAAATGTTCTTAAACTTGAAGTGTCAAGGCAAAAAGACAGTGATTATGAAGTGGAGAAACATCAAATTGTTTCCAAAGGACATTATTGAGATTCCCCATAAAAGCAGAAACTGCTGGAGAAACCCAACAGGTCTCGCACTATCTGTGGATAGAGAACACAGACAACCTTTTGAGTCCTGTCTGATTCTACTTCAGAACTCTTATAGTTTTGAAGACCAGTCAGGACCAGACTTGAAATGGTAACTCTGCTTCTCTCTCCCAATAATGGCAAAATAAAAGAACTGATCATTGACTTCAGGAAGAAAGGAGGATAACACACCCCTATCTCCATCAACGGAGCCGAAGTGGAGAGGGTCAAAAGCGTCAAGTTCCTAAGAATAATAATAATCAACACTGTGTCCTGGACCTCCCACGTAGATGCGACAGTCAAGAAGGCATAACGCCTCTTCTTCCTCAGGCAGCTTAGGAAATTCAGTATGTCCACAAGGACCCTCATCAACATTCACAGATCCACCAAAGAAAGCATTCTATTTAGGTGTAACAGCCTGGAATGGCAACTGCTCAGCCCAGGACTGTAAGAAACTACAGAAAGTTGTGTGCACAACCCAGACGATCATGGAAGCCTATCTCCCATCTATGAACTCCATTTATACTTCTCATTGCCATGGAAATGGTGCCAACATCATCAAAGACCCCTCCCAGCTTGGTAATACTCTCTTCCAACATCTTCCATCAGGCAGAAGATCCAGAAGCTTGAACACATGTACCAGCAGGTTCAAGAACTGTTTCTTCCCTGCTGCTATTAGACTGCTGAATAGATCTCTATAACTTCAAATAATGTTGACCTTACTAATGTTGATGTTGCTTTGTGCACCTCCTGTGCAGCCATACCCGTGTATACCTTGTGTTGTCTGAGCACCCTATGATCTGTATCTCCTTGTTTGCTGAGGTCTGTGTGTTACTCACAAAACAAAACTAAATCAAATCAAATCAAAATTAAACATGCTGAGTTTCTCCAGAATATCTGCTTTTATTTCAAATGGCTAGCATTTGCAAAATTTTGTTCTTAATTTGTCTTCTCAATTTGTCCACTGACATAATGAAGGTGAAGTTGGTGGCAGTTCAGAGTTCTCAAAGCCATTTTATGCTCATGGAATTTGCATCTTGTAGACATTTTCATGGATACTGTCAGATCCTGCATGAGTAGAAGATCCTCCTCCTGAACCTATATACCTTGGGTCACGTCTATATTTGTAAGACATTGTTGGACATATTGCCAAGGCCACATTTTATAGAGTTTATCCTGCTCAGAATCTTTTGGATCTTTGCCTCAATACCATAAGCCCTGGTTCGGATGCAGTGGGCCCTTAGACCATTCTTTTTCTTTCACTGCAGCACGTGATGTGTTTGGAAACTTGTCTCTTATTCCACGCTGATTCTTTTCCTAATGTGGGTGCTTATTATTCTCTCCTCCTAACTGAACCAAGCTGCCTGTTATCCGTACATTAGAAAATATGTACATGAAGACTTCCCTTCCTTTACCACCCGTTCTGGACATTAAAATTGCGAAGAAAGAGGATGCTGAGTTGCTTGACAATTTAAGACATCTTAAAATATTCTATCACCATTATATAACTGCATATATAATTATAATTATATGATTCCTCAGCAGAAAGTTATGAGTTAACATTTCTGTCTTGAGTTTATGGTTGGAAGAGTTACATGTACATGAAACATTCCAAAGGGTTTAATTGCTCTGAAGTATCATTTCTGAAGTTGGAATCAAGAACAATGTCACATGGAAATATGAAATCCAAATATCAAATATTGACTGAGATCTTGCAATTGGTTAATTGATATAGTCTAATAAGTTAGGAGAAAGTGAGGACTGCAGATGCTGGAGATCAGAGCTGAAAAATGTGTTGCTGGAAAAGTGCAGCAGGTCAGGCAGCATCCAAGGAGCAGGAGAATCGACATTTTGAGCTTATGCCTTTATAGTCTAATAAGTCCCCAGTAGGTTTAATCAAGCGATGGGTTCACTGTCATCACTTAGTTTGCATCTGAGATGATGTTAACCCCAGCGATATACTGTCTGCACAGTCAAGAAATGTGTGCTCCAAAAAAAATAATTAAAATGGACTGAATTTTTTTTTATTGGAGTATTTCATCAGCACTGGAGGTGGAGGAGAAATTTTGATATGGTTGAAAGTGTGGAAATTTGTTTGGGAGGAAAGTTATTCAATGGATGAATAGAAGCAGATAAGATGTTGAATCCTGATGATGTGACATTGCTGTCATGCCTGTCAATGTATATTTTGGAGGGTGGTCCAAGCAAAGAAATATAGTTGAGAAGTGTGCCTTACTTTTCAGGGGGAGGTGTAGTGTGTATACAATGTTGTGACTCTGTCTACAATTAATCTGGGAAGGGCTGCAGGCTGCACACACAGGAATCAGTTGCTTTGCTCTAATGGGTTTAACTGTTTTAAATAAATTGACTGACAGAGTTTGTCAAACCCTGGAGAGTGATTGATTATTAGACTATGATCACTAATATGTCAATAAGATGCATGGGCACAAATGTGGGGGATGTGACCGGAGATATATACATGCCCGGAGACAATGAGTGCAGGACTAGCCACAAATTAGGCACAATGTTAGTGAATGGGGGCCCAACATGCTCCACGTCTTCGAAAATAAGTCGCTTGTGCAATTTGTGAAATACAATGGTGAGCAATGTCTCTCTGTGACAGTGAGTATTGGGAATGTATCCATGCCTGCTGTGGCTCCTTCATATGGCAAAAACTGGTCTCAAGTTTTAGTCAAGTACATGTGCAGAACATCAAGGCAGAATCTCCAATACAGTAATCTGAGAATGCTGAACTTTCGGCATTTATTTTTGCCATTGCAGCTGACTATCAAAGCCCCCCTCCCCCCCCCGGTTTTATTTTGAAGGGATTTTGGGGTTCTGCCTACTGCCCTGGCCAATATTTATCCTTCAGTGAACATCACTGAAAAAAATAGATAATGTGGCCTCAGATGATGGAGGGATGGGGTGTAGGGTTGGAGGGGGTTGCAGTGCTGTGGGTAAGCATGAGGATCCCACGTAAATTGCTTATTTCTCAAAGTTAAACTTTTCAATTAATATTTGTAGAAGATTTGATATCAGTGAACAAAGAAACCCTTGTTGTAAGCTTTGTAAAGTCTGTCTGCTTAAATCTCACTGTGTACAGAGTTGACACTACATTGCAGTTTCTTAGAGTTTGCTGTGTGCAGATTAGCTGCATCACTTCCTATATTATGATAATGGTTAAACTTGAAAAATACTTCACTAGCTACAAAACACATTGGGACATCGGGTGGTTTGTGCTGTGCAAGTTTTTCTTTTACTTTTAAAAGCTATGAGTAATGTGCCAGACTTTTCAGATCACACCATTTTGTTTTTAATCTACATCCAGTGGATGTGTTTATCAAAGCCTCCCATTTTGCAAGAAACACCAAAGTAGAGAGAAAACTGATACTGCCTAAGAAGAGAGGCTGATTGGTTGGAAAATGGACTGTAATTAATTGATATGTTGCCATGAAGGAAATTGCCAGTTAATGATGATTGACAGTTAACTGTCATGGTTGTTTCAATTTTAAACTAGGTACGTTGACTATTACTATTTGACTATTTCACAAGGCGTGAAAGATGAACTAGAGAATGGCTGGTACCTGTTTTGTGGAATCAAAACAGTTTCTTTAATTCCAAAAATGTACTTTATTCATAAAGCTATTATATATATATAATATATATATATATAGTCACCAAAGCAGCTCAGTTCTGTACAATAGCATATGAAAAAATAAACAAACACTGGAGTTTGACTCTGTCCAGCAAACAAACCAAAGGCATTTCCTATCTGTACAAGGTTATATTTACATGCATGTAAAGCATTGGGAGGGTCCCACAACTGAAAAGACCCTTATTTAAGTTCAGCAGAAAGACCTTAGATAATGGGTTTTCCCCACTGCACTTTGGCGGCAGCTGCCCCAAGCTTTAGTCCCTCCCTCAGCACATAATCCAGGACCTTGGAATGAATTAAACAGGTACAATGCATACACGTGTTCTATCTGTCTACAAAGCACAGCACCCTGTGCATTATAATTGTAGATTCCAGTACACACAAGTGCACCATACTGTGTGCTCAACTAACAATTCTAAATTGGTTGCCAGCATTGATCTATTTTTCTTTCTGCATGATAGTGAAGCTGATGCATGTTGTGAATATTTTTATGCTGTTTCTTGGGAGACAACTTTAGTTGCTCAATAAACTTACCTTCATAACGAATTCAGAAGTAATTTAAACATTGAAACCAAAGAAGTTGCTAATGATTTTAGTTTGACTCCAATCAAGTGCAGGCACTCTGCCAGAAAGGAGTATTGTAGTTCTTGGGTTATCTCCAGTACGTTAATGTTGTTGTTTGAAAAGTAAGCTGATGATCCTGTCGTTTAATGGTACAATGTGCCAATGTTACACTTTCTTAGCAAACTGGCATTTTTTTTATCTTGCAGTCATTAATCTCCAAGTCTGAATTCATGGGTAAATGCCGCACAATGCGCTGACAGTCAGTGCACAATGCTTCCTATTAATAAAACCGATTGCAGAAAGTGCGAGGAAGATGGTGATCACGTGACAATGTCACTCGATTGGTAATTCAAAGGGCAAGGCTATTGGTCCAGGGCAGGGGTGCAAATCCCACCATGTCAGCTGAAGGAGTTTAAATTCAATTAATTAACTTTAGAATCAAAACAAATATCAGCATCAGTGACTAATGCATGCAACATCGAGTGTTGTAAAAATCCATCTCATTCACCAATGTCATGGTGAAGTATATCCTCCATGTGACCTACATATGACTCCTGTCTCACATCAATATGGTTGCCTCCTAATTGCCCTTTTGAAGTGAACTTGTGAGCCACTCAGTTTGGGAATAGAAAGGGATTGGTGACAAATGCTGGCCTTGCCAGAAATACCCAGATCCCATCAAAGGATACAACAATGGGTGCTATGTGCTCCTGAAGAGTTGGAGCTTTTCTGATGTGGGAATTGAACACCAAGTAAAGATGGATGCGGAGTGTACCAATGGAAATTGAAATGCCAGGTTGGGGATTCACCAGTCAGCACAGACAGGAACCATCCTCCAAGTATTAAAAGCCAAACAGCACTTATTAATGCTGCCAACTTCAGCTTTTCCACTCCCAAAGTGTCATCACAAACCTTTATCTGAAACAAAGTCTTCATTTAACATTTCATTAAAATCAGTCAGCACTATTATTAAGAGTGAAATTAAGTGAGTATAAAACCAACAAAGTCTTCAACTCTGAAGAAGAATCACTGCCTCAAAATATTAACTCTGCTTTCTCTCTCTATGGATGCTGCCAGACTTGCTGAGTTTCTCCAGCAATTTCTGCTTTTGTTTCAGATTTCCAGCATCTGCACTTACTAGTTTTACTACATTCTTGCAGTATCTAATTCTGTTAGCTTTCTAATTGTTGGTAAGGTTTGAAAATGCCCTGATTGAATGTAGTGTAAAATCAGTGTTCCACCTGATCCCAGGTGTTCTCTACCTGGTTTATTTGGTTAAAATTGCTCCCAGTATGTCACCTCCAGATGAAGTCAGATTGGAATTTTGTTTAAAGTTTGCAGCTTGTTCCCTTGCATTGAAAGTCAAATCATTAAATGATGTTTAATAATTCAAAAAGAAAGTCATGCCTACAATCCCAGTATTCTGGCTTATTTATATTCCCTGTTACACCTTCTGGGATAATATTGGACAGAACAATTTGTCAGTAGTTTCTGTCAACATATATCCCATTAACATAGAATATTATATTGCATATCTGCTGCTTGTTACGTCAGTCAGGAATTCATCACACACAGTGTCAAAGTGACACTTATTTATTATAGTTTTTCAAGTGTAATCATAGAATACCAGAATGCAATTCGTGTAATGTACTGATTGTAATGACGTCAGCCAGGGGGATCTCATAGAATATGAGTTCCCTGATTGAGGCTGTTAATCTGGTCCAATCAGGGAGCTCTGGCTGACAGATATAAACAAGAGGGTCAGAGGTTCTCTTCACTCTGGGAGTTAGCTCTGAGGACCAGTGTCAAGTACTGCCCATGTGTAAATAAATGGTGACTTTGACAGGATACCAGTCTTTGTGGAATTACTTCATAAATAAGAATAAGTTCTTTCTTTCAACGTCCTCCCTTCATCTGTAATTTTGTGGAGACATGATCTCAGTTAAGTGACATTAATGATATTTAAAATTGTACTGAAATTACATAAAATGAAGATTGAAAGGTTGTTACAGAGCCAAAACCGCAGAATATTAGAACATAATAATAATTGAATGATGGGGGAGTTTATTAAAGCTTTGACTCTATTTCTAAAAAGGAATTACAAAGGTTAAAAGAGTGGAATGTGTTATGGGGGAGAGATTATGAGAGAGTGATTGTCAATGTTCCTAATTTGGAACACATTTAAATGGGTTTACTGAATTTCCATGAAATGTGAAATGGTGATAAATTTGTGTAACACTAGCCTCAAAGTCTGTTTACAGAATCAGTACAGCACAAAAGGAGGCCACTCATGCCTTCATTTCCTAACTGCCCCTTGAACCAGCATTATGACTTTAAATAGCAACACAAAAGTCCCTGGGAGGGCATTAGACCAGGATTGTTCCCACTAGTGACCTCTATGATGGATCATACAGTCATCAATCAAGTATGCATAATAAACACTTTTCTCAAGACAATTACAGCATTGTACTCCCATCTCAGTCAAAGACAAAGCCCTGAGTGAACTCCTTCCACATTCAACAAGGAAATAATTAATCAATCAGGAATATAAGGGTCAACGTCAGAATTTCTGTCACCTGCCCAGTACTGTGCCACACAAAAGGATAATACTCGAAGTAAGGACACACTGAGTTAAGGGTAATATATTAACGTGGATGGAGGATTGGCTAACCAACAGAAAGCAGAGAGTTGGATAAATTGGTATTTTTCTGTTTGACAGGCTGTAACCATTAGTGTGCTAAAGGGTTCAGACTTTCAGCCCAACTATTTATGATCTATATTAATGATCTAGATGCAGAGATAGATGTACGAGAGCCTAATTTGTAGATGAAGTAGATGGGAAAGTAAGTTGCAATAAATAAGTAAGAAATTTAGAGATTTAACTTGATAGGTTAGGTGATTGCGCCAAAATTTGGCACATGGAGTTTAACGTGGAAAAGTGTGAGGAGAATAGAAAGGCAATGTACTATCTAAATAGTGAAAAAACTTTTAAAATGTTTTAGTGCAGAGAGATCTGTTTTCCAGCATGAATTGCAAAAAGCTAGTATACAGGTACAGGAGAATGGAATAGAATAAGGTTTATTCTACTGGGTACTCGGTTACGAAAGGGTCATCCGTGCAGTGTCACAATGTCACTGACACACGGCTCTATCTAAGGTACAAAGTACCTGATAGGTAAAAAGGAGGGCAAATAGAATTTTGGCATTTATTACTAAAGGAATAGAGTAGGGAAGTAGAGATGTCTTGTTGCAATTGAACATGGCATTAGTCAGATCGCATTTGGAGTATTGTATAATTTTGGTCCCCTTATTTGAGAAGAGATTTAATTACATCAGAGGAAGTTCTGAGGAGTTCACTGGATTAATTCCAGAGATGAAAGATTTGTATTATTAAGAGAGTGATTGAGCAGTTTAGGCCTATATACCTGCAAGAGTTTAGAAGGAATTGACAACATTGACATAGAGAGAATGTGAGAAGACCCTTGTGGGTCAAACTAGAATGAGAGATCATAGCTTTGGGATAAGGTGTGGCAGAATTAAAACAGAGATGAGTCAAAAATACTTCTCTCAAAGGGTCGTAAATCTGTAGAATTCACTACCCAAGAGTGCAGTGGATGCTGAGACACTGAATGCATTGAAGAAAGAGATAAACAGGTTATTATTGAGGGGAATAGGTTGAAGGGCTATGGGGAGTGGGCAGGACAATGGAGTTGAGGCCCAGATGAGATCAGCCAGGGTTGTATTAAATGACAGAGCAGGCTCGAGGGGCTGAACTGCCTCCTCCTGCTCCTAGTTGTTAAGTTTTTAGGTGGGCTATAAATGAACCTTTGGAAAGTAAAGGTTTTATCTTTCTTCTTGGTTTACAAATTCAGGGAACCCATCTGTTCTGAACAAATCCAATTTGGAGGAATTCCAGCCCTTACCCTATATTTTTTCCATGTAACACCATACAAGGGACAATAACATATTGCTGATTGTGTTGGACCAATAATTTATGGACCAAATGTATTCAAATCCTGACTAGAAGCTAGGAAATTCATAATTCAATTCCTTAAGTTAGCCTGCAAATAAAACACGTGTATCAGTAAATAGTGACAATGAAACCAATGGACTCATACATAAAGAATGCAGCTTGTTCACTAATGCTCTTTATGGAAGTGAATTAGCCATCTTTAGCTAGTCTGGCTACATGTGACTCCAAACTCACATGTGTCTGACTGAAATGGATTAGCAAACTGCTCAGTTGGATTCAAGAGAGCAACTCACCACCTATCCTCTCGAAATTAGTCATTTGGTAATGAACATTGTCCTTGCCAGTGACACCTACAATCTGTAAATAAATTTTAATCAAGGCAGAGCAGCAAGTTCCAGCCCAGGCTGACGATTGATGTGTTTCTAACTAATTTGCGAACTTTCAATTGGTCTCTTGGTGAAGGTAGGCTGGGTATTTTAATTTCTGACTTTGTGTTGTCTGATTTCAGTGTAAGAGCATAAAGCCATCAGCTGGTACGCTCAAATGTCATGTCTCACATTATGGTGTTCAATGGGAGTGACACAGTGACATTTTCATGAGTGCCTTTAGCTCTTGATTTGCTATCAAACTGACCGTGAGATGAACAATGTTCTGTGCTACTTGAATGCAAACAGTAGAGCGATTTCAGTAAGGGGCAGGTGTGGGAAACATGCAGATACCAGACATTTCCCTCTGAGTGAGGATAATGCACTATTATCATCACAAAAAAAGAGTAGCCTCATCATCAAACGATATGCAGATGCTGAACTCGCACTATTGATGTGACTGACATCCACCTTTCAAATTAAGCCTTGTCCTTTTCAATCTAAATACCTTCTCCGTAATAGTTATCAATACAGTTATTCCATCCCTCTCTCATTGAAAATTATGTATTATAAGTGTGGAGTTCCATTCCATCAAGACCTAATCTCTTTATTAACCCAATGAAACAATGCTAAAATTATTTCTGTAGCTGATTTGATGTTGAATTCTTTCACTTGTGTCCACAATCCCATCTCAAAGCTGGCACTGTGCATTTACCAATCCTTCAATCTAATGAGGTAAGTGATATCCCATCACTTGAATAGTTTAATCAGTTCCCAAAAGCTGTGTAGCGACCTCGTCTGTTACCCATAATCTCCACTGGACAAAGGATAAGTCTCACTTACGACAGGGGCTGTTTGTTCATTGGTTCCAATAAATTCTTGAGCGCATGCAGCATTGCCCTCTGAGATGGACACTACTTGTCACTGGCCAATTGGGTGTTTCCTTTCTTCCTGATGGTGGAAATTGAATAAAAATTGACACACCTGTACAAAAGAAAAAAAAACAACAAAAAAAATTCTTGAGGGTACCATGAAGGACGGTCCTTCTCAACCTCTTGTCCCACACCTCACCTGAGGCAGAGTGACCCTCAGGTTAAACCACGACCAGCATCTATCTATCTCTCTCTCTCTCCCATGAAAGAGCAGCCCCTTGGTCCTCTGGAACTTTTGCATTTTATTTGCTGGTCTCCTCCCTACTCTCCCTTCTGTCCCTTCTCTCAGCCTCAGACAGCCTTGCCCCAGACTCTGAAGCAGGGAGATTGGTGACCAGTGGCCCAGAGTAGGGTGCGGCAGTATTGCCCCAGAGTAGGGTGTGGCAGTAAGGCCCCAGTGCGGAGCGTTGCCGCAGCCAGTGGTCAGACCATGGGGGTGACCCCCTGTGCTGGTTTCTGTGGAGAGCCTTTGTAGAGAGACTGTGATGTTTGTTTTATTAACTTTGCTCTTTGTTTTTTTTCTGCCCTATGGTCATACTGCGTATAGCTGGAATGTAACTTTTTATTCCTCATTTCTCTTTTCTGTAACTAAGGATTGTACCTAGGTTCTCTGCATCTGGGATGGAGTTGTACGTGGTGACATAAACTTTTTACTGTCGTCTTTGTGTACATGTGACCACTAAGCTATTGAATTCAATTCAATTCAAACTCTACCTACAATTGCAGTAAATTCTAGGCCATGGCATTTTGACATGGAGAGCTTCATTGAGTACATACATAACAGATTGATCAAGTATTTTCCAACAAAACTAGTGCCTCTAACGCCAATCCTCTGTGATTCCTGGCCATCACGTGGACAGGATATGAAGGAATTGGCAATCAAACCTGACATCAGCAAAATTAGCCCAGCTTTTAAGGTGCACGTTGACTATTACTGGGGAGGAAGCCTTTGCAAGATCATAAGGAAAGCAAAATTAATGATATTATTGCTTTTGTGTTAAGTGATTATTCAGTAAGTTAGAGCATTGTCCATTTACCCAGAAAATGTGTGTGTTGTTCCCTCTATAAATGGCATTTGATTCTGCAGACTGCTGCATTTTCTGGTTGAGTTTTGTGAACATCTTTTCACACCAATATATACATTGTCTTCCATCTAGTGGTAGTTGATTGAACTTAAATCTAATATTAGCAGTATGTCTGAATATATGTGAGACAGAGTTACAGTCTGCTCTTTTTCCATCCGTGAAATAATGTGTGATACTGACATTTTCAAAATATACCATGTGTTTATATTGTTTTATTTTTATCGGGTATCTTTAAAATAGCACAAACTTGCTGTGCGTCATTTGAAGTGTTCTTTTTGTCCATAAAGCTGAATCTTGCTCCATGTTGTTTCTCCTTTCCCCACAATGGAAATACAATGCAACTGCCCACACACCCATTAAGGCAACCTCATTATCAGGGTCCGAACATGGTTTGGTGAATGAAGTTGATTTCCCTCATTTTAGACAACAGACCAAACAAGTACATTTTGTCCTACAGGGAATGCATGTGAAGATTTGCAGTGTTTCTGATTATATAACTGGCCATTGTAGTTCTCTGGCCTTCTCAATTAATCAGCTTTCTTTAAACAAAAACTCATAAATTTTGCTGCAATTTCACACAACCGTGAGCCTGAATGGAAAGCATGCTCCTCTCTCGCTCAATTTACCAGAACCTTCTGTTTTCTTTTTTTTGTTGTAGCTCCCTCTCTTGTTGGTCTCACATTGTATGCTGCTGCATGTATTGAAAGTCTTTGAGTTGAGCGTGAAAGCTTGTTCATCACTGAGGGGGTGGGGGTGGGGTTGTTTCTGAGGGTGGTAAAGCAAACAAGAGCAAGAGCTAAAGAAGCCATGTAGATCATCGGGGCATAGTCATTAACAACTATGAATCCTCATCTCAATGCTGTTCCATTGTGTCTGTAATAGTTTCTGCAAGGTTGCTGCTGCTGTTTCAGACTTTTAAAAATAAATTTCATAAGCTCGATGCTGGTACACATCTGCACAGAGAAAGTCATAGAAAACTGTCAATAATTGGAGAAAAGCTCTGTGTTTCTTTTTAAATAGTTAAAAATCACACAACACCAGGTTATAGTCCAACAGGTTTATTTGGAAGCACTAGCTTTCGGAGCTTCGCTCCTTCATCAGATGGTTATTCTGAGGCAGCACATCGAAAGCTAGTGCTTCCAATTAAACCTGTTGGACTATAACCTGGTGTTGTGTGATTTTCAACTTTGTCCACCCCAATCCAACACCGGCCCCTCCAAATCTTTTTAACTAATAACTCATAGACAAATAATGCTCAGTATTGCCTCTGAGTTTCCATGCAGCAACAATATGGAGTGGCAGTGACTTAATGTACACTAATCCAGAACTCACGCAAATATTCTCAGCACATGGGTCTAAACCTCACTGTGGTGGATGATGAAATTTGACTTTAATAAAACTCTGGAATCAAAAGCTCGTCCCACGGTGATCATTTACATGCTGTTGATTATTGCCAAAACTCACCTATAGGAAGGATGTTGTGAAAGGGTTCAGAAAAGATTTACAAGCATGTTGCCATGGTTAAAAGGTTTGAGCTATAGGGTGAAACTGAATAGGCTGGTGCTGTTTTCCCTGGAGTGTCGGAAGCTGAGGGGTGACCTTAGAGAGGTTTATAAAATCATGAGGGACAAGGATAGGATAAATAGACAAAGTATTTTTCCCTGGGGTTGGGGGAGTCCATAACTAGAGGGCACAGGTTTAATGTGAGAGGAGAAAGATTTAAAATGGATCTGAGGGACAACATTTTCACACAGAGAGTGGTGTGAACTGACAGAGGAAGTGATGGAGGCTGGTATAATTAAAGCATTTAAAAGACATCTGGATGGGTATACAAAAAGGAAGGGTTTAGAGGTATATGGGCCAAAATCTGGCAAATGGAATAAGAATTTTTTAGGATATCTGTTCAGCATGGATGAGTTGGACTGATGTAAATCTCTATGATGCTATGACTCGATCTGCTTCACTAATCACATTTAGGGAATTTGCCACTTTTACCCAGTCTGACTGACATGTGACTTTAGACCCAGAGCACTGTGGTTGACTCTTAAACTGCCCTCTGGACAATTAGGGATGGAAGATGAATGCTGGCTCAGCCAGTGACACCCACATCTCATGTGTGGGCAAAACAAAAACTTATTCAGCAACGCTTTTATTGGAAAGAAATAATTCAAGTAGAAGGTATACTGGTGGAATAAAATCTATCCTATTCACATCATGAGACATCTGTGACAAAGGCCCAATAATTTTCTTTGCCTGGCTGTTGAGAAATTATGAATTATATGGGCTTATTAGAAACTTTGCTCAATACCACAGTGAAACATGCATAAGACCACATTCTTTCAGGAATGGACACCCACGAGCTACAGATGAAAAGAGACAATTAAAATTTAAGTAAATCAGGTAATTTGGACAGATGAATGTTGTTATGGAAACCTTGAAATTTCCACAAGCAAAGTTGAGGGAGGTAAGGTGCTTTTTGCTTTTATAAAGGAATAGGACAGTAAGACTGACTGAGTTTAATTTAGATAAATGCAAGGTGCTGCATTTTGGGAAAGCAAATCTTAGCAGGACTTATACACTTAAAGGTAAGGTCCTGGGGAGTGTTGCTGAACAAAGAGACTTTGGAGCGCAGGTTCATAGCTCCTTGAATGTGGAGTCACAGGTAGATAGGATAGTGAAGAAGGTGTTTGGTATGCTTTCCTTTATTGGTCAGAGTATTGAGTACAGGAGTTGGGAGGTCATGTTGCAGCTGTACACAACATTGATTAGGCCATTGTTGGAATATTCTGTGCAATTCTGGTCTCCTTCCTATCGGAAAGATGTTGTGAAACTTGAAAGGGTTCAGAAAAGGTTTACAAGGATGTTGCCAAGGTTGGAGGATTTGAGCTACAGGGAGAGGCTGAACAGGTTGGGGCTGTTTTCCCTGGAGCGTCGGAGGCTGAGGGGTGACCTTATAGAAGTTTACAAAATTATGAGGGGCATAGATAGGATAAATAGACAAAGTCTTTTCCCTGGAGTGGGGGAGTCCAGAACTAGAGGGGATAGGTTTAGAGTGAGAGAGGAAAGATATAAAAGAGACCAAAGGGGCAACCTTTTCACACAGAGGATGGTACATGTAGGAATGAGCTGAAAGAGGAAGTGGTGGTGGCTGGTACAATTGCAACATTTAAAAGGCATTTGGATGGGTATATGAATAGGAAGGGTTTGGAAGGAGATGGGCAGAGTGCTGGCAGGTGGGACTAGGTTTGGGTTGTGATATCTGGTCAGCATGGATGGGTTGGACCAAAGGATCTGTTTCCGTGCTGTACATCTCTATGACTCTATGACTGTATGGCACTATTTAGGTAACAGTGAAAGTGCAGAATTCAATAGAGGATTCAAAAATTCAAAGAACAAGAGAAACCATTTCACAGGTGGATTCATCTTAGTAGATTATCAATAAATTAGAAACAATACAGTGAACAGTTATGACAGAGGAGGTGGAGGCCAGTGGTGTCTATCAAGTAGTTGCATTATTTTCAGAAACCTGAGAGCATTCCCAGAAATAGAAATAATTCTAGTCTTGTATAATGCCTCTATTAAAGTGTTAAGAGTTAATAATAGAACATTACAGAAATAGAGGAAGCTCAAATTCTCAAAAACAGCTTCAGTAATGTAGATTTGGGAATTCCAATTGAGGTCAAAGCAGATGGTGAGCTTCAACATGTGACTGTGTGAAACTCAGTTGAACATATCTGAAGCCACATTGATTCAAACTCATTTATCATCTCTCCACTTAATGACCTACTTGGGCATCCTATGATGCAATGCTACAAAATTTTGATGCTTGTATCAAAATGCTTTCCTATCTCCAAGACTTCCTGCAGCTCAACGACATACAGGACTTCGAAATCTAAAGTGGAGTTGTGGCTTAATAAATCAGCCATGATTTCATTGAATGATGGAGCAGATTTAATGGACAGAATGGCCAAATGTTATGGTCTTCATTGTAACATACACCTCATACCCCTCTACTGATCTACTTTTCTCCAGAGTTGTGGAGGGCTGTAATTTCAGGGATCTAGGATCCAAATTCTGACATTTCTTCCTGAAACTTTTGTGTCCCTCCATTTCTCGCTTCCTCTTTTCAGACTCTTTCAAAAATATAACTTGGAGCAAGCTTATAGTCACCCTTTTTATATAATGTTCTTTGGCTTGATTTTCATTTTGACAACATTTTAACCTAACAGTGCCTTGATGATACAGCTGAATAAACCATCATTCTTACCTTTGGGGTGGCACGGTGGCTCAGTTGTTAGCACTGCTGCCTCACAGCTCCAGGAATCCAGGTTTGATTCCAAGGTCTGTGTGGAGTTTGCTTATTCTCCTTGTGTCTGTGTGGGTTTCCTTTGGGTGCTCCGGTTCTCTCCTACAGTCCAAAGATGTGCAGATTAGGTGAATTGGCCATGCTAAATTGCCCATAGTGTTCAGGGGTGTGTAGGTTAGGTGCATTAGTCAGAGATCAATTTAGAGCAGGAGAATGAGTCTGGGTGGGTTGCTGTTCGGAGGGTCAGTGTGGACTTGTTGGACTGAAGGGCTTGTTTCCACACTGTAAGGATTCTTATCAATCTTATCATAGCCAGATAATTACCTGCAATGACTTCTTGTCCTGTTCCTGAACCATCTGGTGTCCTCCAAAGATTTATTATTGGTTCTTTCCCATTTCTTATCTACACACTGTCTCCTGGTAACATCATCTGGGTGAACAATGCCAAATTTCCAATGTATACTGACGATGTCCGGCTCTACCTCACCATCACTTCCCTCACTACCCTCACCATCTCTACATTGTCACTTTGCTTATCTGACGTCAAGGATGGCTGGGCATTTCCTCTAGCAGGTAGGCTGACGTGATTGTCTTTAGTTGCTACCACCAGTCCCCCTTCCCCACCCCACTCTTCATCCACCAGCTCCTTCTGTCCTGCTGGCAATTGCCTTAGCCTGAATCAGGCTGTGTGTAACGTTGGTGTCATAATTGATTCCACACTGGCCGTTTGAGCTCATCTTAGTGCTATCCCCAAGACTGTGTACGTCCAACTACTTAACACCTCCCTGTTCATTTGCAGTTAACCTTTCAGTCTTCTATTTATTGTCCATAAACTCGGATATTCCCATCCTCTTGTGGCAGGATTCACATGTCCCAACATCTGAAAAAGAGCCCATCAGAAACTCTGTTTCTCTCTGCACAGGTCCCATCTGGGCCTGCTGAGCTTCTCTGACATTTTGTTTTTCTACAGTTGGTTCCGCTATAACACGTATTTCTTCAACACAAATTGGCTTTAACAAGACTGAAAAATTTAGACCATTATTTGTAGAACACAAACTTTCTTCACCTGTATTGGCTATAACGCGATTCCAGCCCATTTAGTTTAAAGGTGCAGCTATTGCGTAATTTTCTTATAATGCAAGATTGTCCAAGAATGGGACTATTGCATTATATCAGAACTGACTATATTTCTAAAACTCTGCTGCCCACATCCTAACTGGCACTAAGTTCCATCTAATTATCAACCGGTACTCATTCACCAATGTTTAATCTTGGTTTGGTGAAAATTGAAGATTCATATCCTCACTTGAAATGTCTCCATGGCTGTGCTTTTCTGTATTTCTGTAACTTGCTGCAAATCCTACAGTCGTCCAAGGACCCTACAGTCGTCCAAGGACCCTACAGTCGTCCAAGGACCCTACAGTCCTCCAAGGTCCTGGCTCACTTCCTATTCTGGGCTCTCAACCATCATTCATTTTAATTGTTGCACAATACTTTTTTTTAAAAAGTAAACTTCATTCTTAAAACTTATATATGTACATTGCATGACAAGTCAAATTTGACCAGACACATGTATGTTTACAATATTTATTTTATGATTAATGTACGGACAAGAGGTTTTTGATTGCTGTTCTGAGGAAGGGTCACTCAACCTGAAGCATTAATTCTGATTTCTCTCCATACATGCTGCCAGACCTGCTGAGCTTTTCCAGTAATTTCTGTTTTTGTTTATAATTGATCAGCAGTTTTTGAATCTGCTTGCTTGTACCTGGACCCTAAGTTCTGGGATTCCTTCCTTAAGTTTGTCAACTTCTCTTCTCTCCTCATTCTCTCTTTTAAACTTGTCCTTAAAATCTCCCTGTCTGGCCCAATTTTTGATCAGCTACTTTGATATCCCTTCATGTGGTGCTGTGTCTTATTTGACAGTTCAATTTGTTTTGATAAATTATTTGATAGATTACTACATTAAAGGCAGAATAGAACTGCAAGTTGTTGTGACATTTTTCAACATTATGGGTAGTATATAAATGCAAATTTGTGATATTGTTGTTGAACTATCAATACCAGGTGGCAGGTGTTGCTTGTGCTTTTGTGACAACATGAATAGATTATGTAGTTCAAGATATCAATGAAAGTAAGAAGATGGTCAGTGAAATTGCAAAATATGAGGTGTGAAAGTGCCAAGTGTGAAGTCTGAGGAAGTTCATGAGTACTGATTCTGCTCCTAGACAAGCAGAAAAGTAGTATTTCTGTTCTTTAGAGGAATTGGCTCAGCAGACCATTCATAACTCATGTGGGAACTAAAGTCCTTAAACATATGTTCAGTCACAATGGGAATTTCCTGACAGTGCCATGGTCAAATGCCATCTGGTGTGATTGCACTTCGTATTGGAACTTGTATTTTAAGACAAAAGGTATCAGCCTCAGAGCATTGTGCAATGCAGATTCAACAGAATTCTGCTGGGCTGCAATGTTCATATTATAAATTGTGGTTAGCAGTCATTATAGTGTTCTGGTAATCCAAACCCTTGGGCTAAACTTCTGGGGCACGGGTGCCAATCTCACCAGGGAGGACAGTGAAATTTGAATTCAATAAAGATCTGGAATTAACAACTACTTTAAGGGCAATGATGTAACCATTGCCTATTGTTGTAAAAATTGACCTATCCTTTAGGGAAGGAAAGGTATTGTTCTTACCAGATCCAGTCTGAATGTAATTCCAGACTCCCAGCGATGTGACTCACTCTTATCTGTCCGTGGGTAACAAATATTGGCCGTGAATCAATAAAATATTAGACTGTGTTCTCTTCAGTGTAGAAAGTTGAAGTGCAGTTTGAGGTGTGATGAAAGTTTATGGCCATCCAGTGAAACTGCAACATAGTGAAAAGTGAGAACCTTAAACAAAGGAAGGAATGGGAGAAAATTAATGCAACAGGTAACCTTTGGGATATGCAGAATATTTATTATAAAATGCCCAGCTGTACACAATGTATCCTTTTTATCTTGTCATTTTATGAGTTATCCTAGACAAGGTAAATATAGTAAAGGTTTTCCTGATAACCAGGGTGTCCTGAACCAGTTGTTACAATTAGAGATAAGTAAGGATACAGGGTAGGCCATTTTGGACTGAGACAAAGAGAAAGTCTTCACCCAGACACTGGGGAGTCTGTGGAGTTCACTACCACAGAATGTGGCGAAGGTCAAAACATTCAATGTTTGTAAGAAGGAGTTAGATATTGTTCTTAGTGCTAAGGGTATGAGGAGAAAGCAGGAACAGGGAACTGATCTGGATGATCAGCCATGATTATATTGAATGAGGATAAGTCTCAAAGCAATGAATGGCCTATTCCTTCTCCTATTTTCTATGTTTCTGTGTTTTGTTGAAAAGTTCTGATATTGATCTAAACAAACCTCTTCCTCATCCTGTCAATATTGGGCACTGTTTGAAATTATTTGTTTCAGATCAGTCTTACTCTTCAATAGGGTTGTGCTCTTAGAGTTGTGGTTAGATTGTAAAGATGGGTTAATGCATTGAGTATGGTTCTTTAATCTACATCTTTATCACTTGAAGGCCAATGTTCCTAGTATTTGTGGATGAGTCCCAAATGTAGAAAGGGGCTTGAATTTCTAGTGTGCAATCTAACTCAAAACAAGAAATTAACCATTAATCTAAGTTAGAGAATAGAAATGAATAAAGTTACCTGTGATCATCCACAAATACAATTCTTATGCAGCAAATTTTAGCCTTAGCATCTAAGCACTTTAGTCAGGAACTTGCTTAAGTTCAAGAACTTTGTCATCTCATGTTCTAGTTTTCTTAGATAACTTCTGCAGATATGTGAAGGTAAATTACCCAAAGCACTGTGATACAAGAACAGGAAAATATATCTTTTGTGCAACACCTGGTTGTGAAGCCAAATAGCATTTGGAATTAGAAATTCTAGTCCAAAATCCTGACTGACAACAAATTTAAGTCATTAGTGGATTCAGTAATCTCAGAATTTTCTCTACCTCTCATTATAAATGTGCATTCATTCATTGTGACTGATGTCACTGTCTTTCTAAGAAAATATATTTCCTTGTTTTCTTTTCTTACAGGCAACCCTGATCTGGTTAGCAAAGTCCCTGTGACCATTCAAGTTTTAGATGTTAATGAATATGCACCAGAATTCTCAGTGCCTTACGAGACCATGATGTGTGAAAATGCAAAGACTGGCCAGGTATAGTATTGAATGAATTTTAAAACAAATGTAAAAAGAGACAATGGGCACTGTTTTATTATTTTGCTTTTTCATATTAATTGTAAGTAAGGCAAGGCCAGGAATTTCCTGCAAGTTGATGTCACTCAATCACTGTAACTTCACCACATTTTTAGTGGTAACCCTGTGTATTTATGTAAATGTGATTTCAATCTCATTGACGTTGATATTTCAATGGCTGATTATTTAACTGCTCTAAGGAAATTCCTACAGGTAACATTAACGGAAAACTGAATCAGTTCTGACTAGTTCTGTTGCTGTTGCTTTCATAAGGACAAGGGTCTAACATATCATGTCAGTCTGCCATGTGCAGTGACATAGTGAGAGTGCAGGGGGCTCGGAGAAAAAGGTGAATAATTAACAACAGGAAGGGAATTTAGGACTTATTAATGGTCACATTTTATAGCAATTCTTGCCTCTTTATATTTGCGGCTCTCAGCTGCTTGTACCTACTCTTGCCCTGACAACCAACTACAGCTTTCAACCAAATGGAAAGAATAAGTAGGAGTGGAAAAGAGAGGAGTTAATATATTGGACAGTCAAAAAGTCATAGAGTTGTACAGTGTGGAAACAGAGCCTTCGGTCCAACTCGTTCATGCTGAGCAGATATCCTAAATTAATCTAACACTATTTGCCAGAATTTGGCCCATATCCCTCCAAACCCTTCCTATTTATATACACGTCCAAATGGTTTCTAAATGTTGTAATTGTACCAGTTTCCACCATTTTCTCTGGCAGCTCATTCCATACATACAGCACAGAAATAGACCCTTTGGTGCAACCAGTCCATGCCGAACTAATCCCAAACTAATCCCTCCTCAGATCTCTGATTAACCATATGGATAAACAATTGAAATTGGCTACTTAGAATATTTATCGATAGAGCAAATCTGGGGCCTTTTCTTCAATATGCCGGAGTATTTTAAGAAGTTTTCATCTTTCTGTGACTTTTCTACCACCTCTTTGAATGTGGACACAATTGCAATTTCCCAAAACAATCAATCGATTGAAGTTCGATGTGCTGCATGAAAATACCAGGTAAATGACATTCTGAGTAAATGTGAAATTCCTTGACCTTGTATTTGAAAAATAAGCCATTCTATTTAAAAATCGGTGAACATCTTTACTAAAACATGATATTTCATAGAATTGTGATGTTGCATTTGTCTTCAATAATATATTATAATAATTATACATAATCTGCAATGTCTTAGAGCTCAATTTCACTTCATAATTCTTCAATGTAATCTTCAAATATTTAACATTAACACGTGGTAACATATATGATATATATGTCCCGATACTGGTTGCAACATGACTAGATCACATTAGATTCCACCTCCAATACTTGCATTCCTACAATTAATACAGGCACCCGCTGTAATTATTTTGTGTTTTGACTACTTGATTTAAATCTCTGATATTGTGAGATGCATTACACAATGAATGAAAAAAGTGGATAAATTCCAAGTATCACTGACAATAAACATAGAATATATGCTACAGGGGTAATTTCATTCATTTCTGAGTGGAGAAAATCTACTAGATCAAATTAATCTTGATTTTATGCTCCATCTTTTTTGTCACCTGAAAAGCAAGGTCCAATTTGCTCTCTATCTAATGTTCAATATCCTAATTGCCTTTTCTGACTTGTGGACCAATTAATAAAAATATAATTTGAAATAATAAATACATTTTTGGAAAAACTGACAGTCCAAAGCTGTATAACATGTGAAAGCCAAACAAAGGATTTATAAACAGATTGTAAACCCTGACACTAGATGGTGCTCCAGGTTGTTAAAATTTTGTTTTTGAGGGGAATTACAGTTCGGCCTTGCAACAGAATATTGTTCTCTTAAGGTGAGAAACAATGCAGCAACTGTAATGTCTGAGGCTGGAGATAATCAGTCATCGCCTGAACGTAAGTCCGGTATCTGGCGAAACTCTTATCGATTGGACAGTCATTCCAAATTGCAATTTTTATTATGCAGTCTACTCCTAGCTAGGTTTGCAGATGGTTTCAAAGTAAGCACTTTATCTATACATCAGTGTACTGTATGGTAACTATAGTTCATTTCATTTTTTATCATCTTCACTACTTAGCCATCATATTTCCTTGAAATCGGAAAGTTTCACCTTACCAGTGGTGAAACTTTCCCCAATACTCATTAAAGGCCTTATTCACAGAATCCCTGCAAGTGTAGAAAGATGCCACTCAGCCTATCAAGTCTGTGCTGACCCTCTGAAGAACATCCCACCCAGACCCAGACCCCCATCCTGCCCCTTGGATGCTGCATTTCCTGTAGCTAATCCAACAGCCTGCATATCCCTGCATTCTACAGGCAACTTTGCATGGCCAAATCACCAACCTGCACATCCCTGCATTCTATGGGCAATTTTACATGGCCAAACCACCTAACATGCACATCTTTGGACTGTGGGATGAAACTGGAACAGCTGATGGAAACTCATTTGGGGAGAATATTCAAACACCAGCCAGCCAGTCACCTGAGGCTGTTATTGAATCTGGGTCCCTGGCACTATGAGGCAGCAGTGCTAACCACTGATCCACACTGCTACGCACAGTTAGAGGAGTTTAATATTTAAACTCTGCTTTAGTTTGCAGACAGTGGATAAAATTAGGGATATCAAAAAATCCATGATAAAGAGTAGGCATGCTTGAACATTTAGAGCATGCAAAGCAATAACTAAGCAAATAAGACATCTTGAATGGCTCTGGTCACTGGTCACTTTAATTGTTAATAAGTCACACTGTCCCATTCAGAGTTAAAGATCGCCACAGAAACAAACGATTACATTGAGTGTCTGCCCAGTGTCAACAGTGAATTTTCTCTTGCCTGTAATTCTCCAGAGAAAGTTGCTATGGATATAATGCATGCATTGCAATTATCAACTCAGCTCATCTTTTCAGTAAAGATCTCCACAAGACGAATTTCACCTACATAGCTCCTCAGTGTACATTTTGTAAGTCAACTTCAAATGATAAACAATGGCTAGTTTTGAAGAGGTTCATCATCTACTCATTTGCAATACTTCAGTACTACTTACTTTTGCAAAGTCTTTGTTTCAGGATAAGCTTTTGAATTACAGATACATACATTTGACATTCTATTTGGGAAAGGCAGGTTGACCTGTGAAGATGCAAAACAAATTATGATAATAGAAGTACTTCAGTATTTATACTGAAGTCAACGTCAAGAACTGTGTTCAATGTTTTTTTAAGCTTTGAGTGCTCTGTCAGAGGTATTAATACTGAATAATGGACATCTGAGAAAAGGTTGAAAACTGTGGCACAGGTCCAGATAAAGTTTATTAAGGTTCAGAATATTTCCTAATAATTACAATAGACAGAATTTGTCACTACAAGAAATTCTATCAGATTGAGGTTTCATCAAAAGTTTGGGCCTTTCCTGATCCTGAACTGCAACCACAATAGTAGATAAGCAGCAACCCTGGAGAGAGTGATATTTATGCTAAAGGAGAAGCCAGCAGGAGAATAGGTAATTAATTGTTTTCAGGTACCTGACATGTGGAGAGTAAGCTTGGACTACCTGCACAGCAAATAACCAAGGGTTCCTCAAAAACGCCATGCTAAGCAACACAGCCAGGGCGAGGTGTACCCGTAATTTTCTACTTCATTATTTTATTGATGCACACCATACCACTTTGAGCACTTGGAAGTGAGGTGCTTCACAAACAGTTGTTTATTCCTATAACTTGTTGAACTAGGACTGATGCTCCTATATCTGGCATCCAGGGACTGCCAGAGACCAATGGGTAACACTGTTTCATTGATGTTTACTTCCGTCATTATGAATAGGGCTACATTTAGTGTTGCCAGTGCCCAAGGTCAGTGCTACATGCCAACTTTGCTCTTCCATTTAGTAAGATGTTTGGTGTTTTACCTCCAGCCCATGTTCCTGTTCTATTCCGATATCCTTCATAATATTAACGCCCAAAAATCTAGTGATCTCAGTCCTGATGCACATTGATTGAACATCCACAATGCTCCAGGTTAGAGATTTCCAAAGTTACATTCTGCACTGTTAGGAAATGTTTTTCTCAGCTCATTTCACAATATCTTACCTACTTAACCTAAGTCTCCAAGTTCTGTGCTCTCCAGTCATTGGGCACCATCTCTCACCATCTATCCCACCAAAGATTTCGAAGTCTGTTACATATTTCAATGAAACCACCATTCACTCTCTAATTGAGTTGATGAGGGGGTGTCTGCCATGAAGCTGATTAACCAGTGCTCTAGGGCACTCCGTGACTGATCATGGTAGACCCTTTGTCTTACATATCTTAAAGATATCCATTTTTCTTGGCCCTGACCGATGACTGTTCCTGAACCTGTCTGTCAGCGAGAAACAGCCCTTCTGTTAATTGTCTAAGAATTTAAAGCCATGAGGAGGAATTGTTTTACAAGCTCCAAGTTTAATGCATTTTGTGATACAAACAGAGAAACTGCTGGAGAAACCGTCCAGATCTAGAAGCATCTGTAAACTGAAGAAGAGTCACTTGACTTGAAATGTTAACACTGTTTCTCTCTCCACATATGCTGCCAGACCTGCTGAGTTTGTCCAAACAAAACTAAAGTTTGTTGGACAAGAAAGTTAAGAAAAAAATGAAGAAAGATTTAAGTGCTTCCCCAATCTTAGAAGAAATTGCAGAATATTTAGTTTGTGTTTGTTACTTGCTGGAGAAACACTTATGAGACAGGAGTCAGTCAACAGCACATTGAAAAGGAAAATATGAGCAGGAGTAGGCCATTCAGCCCTTTAAGCCTGCTGTACCTTTCAATGTGATCATGGTAAACAAGCAGGAAGCTGGAAGAACACAGCAAGCCAGGCAGCATCAGGAGGTGGAGAAGTCAACATTTCAGGTGTAACCCTTCTTCAGGACTGGGGGTGTAAGGGGAGTTGCAGGTGTGGGGGGACAGGGTGGTGACGTGGGGATGAATGAATGTTGTACCCTCTAACTGTCTTCACTTAAACCCTCAGTCCTGAAGAAGGGTTATACCCGAAACGTTGACTTCCCCACCCCCTGATGCTGCCTGGCTTGCTGTGCTCTTCCAGCCTCCTGCTTGTCTGTCTTGAATTCCAGCATCTGCAGTTTTTTTGTGTCTCTATTCAATAAGATCAAGGCTGATCATCCAATGCAATCCCCTGTTCCTGCTTTCTATACACCCTTTGATCCCTGTAGCCCTAAGAACTGTATCTAACTCTTCTAATAACATTGAGGTAAACGCAGTCCGAAATCTTTCTCATGCTGCAATGCAACAGCCAAGTAGCTCAAGGTGCACATATATCTGATTGCATTTATATCTTGATACGTTTCTGGATGTTTATACACAGACTGGCTTTTAAATCCTCAGTGTGAATTTTTTTCTGTTTCAAGTTCCCCCGGGCACATGACCCTCCTAAACATTGACAATGTTCCTAGCCATTATGACCCACCTGCTTTTGTCTGCATGGAAACAGGAGAGGATACAGTTTCTGTTTTATTGTGTGGGATTGAAAGACATCTAATTTTTCTGTTACACTTGGATTCAGGATCAGCATAACGCATGATTAGTTATTTCCCTCTGCTGTGGTCTTTTCAGATCATTATGACGATCAGCGCAGAGGATAAAGACATGCCACCTACTACACCACAATTTCATTTCAGATTGTCACCTGAGGCTGCTACCAATCCTAACTTCACAATCCACGACAACGGAAGTAAGAACTGTTGCTTTTTTAAAAATTTTCTCTATTCTAAAATGACAGGCTATTTCCTACAGATTTCTTCAAACTAATTATCTTATTTTAATACATGCCCTGTCTTTGTTGCAATTTTTTAAAGCCATTGTGTGTCATTCGGCTGACTGCTGGAAGCTACACAAATAACTATGCTTTCAAAATGATGACAATCTTTATCTGAGTAATCAGCAAAACATCCACTCGGTTCCCTGTATTCTTTTGTAATTTCAGATCCTTGCAAAGATTTTCAGTTTATCAGTTTACTTCTTTATTTTTGGCTGACATTTCCATTGAAATTATTGTTTTCCTGTCATTTTTGTATCACTCACAGCATTATTTTGACATCTATGAAGCAATTTGGGTCTCTTTCTCCCCGTGTTTGTGTCATACACATTTCGCAATTTGTTTATTATCCTGAAATACAGATAATTGAGAGTTGTATTTTGAAACTGGAGATTAGTTTTCTGTTGCAGGGCAGAGATGAATAGATCCTTGGTTAGGTAGATGGGAATGCAGACTTGAAGTTACAATCAGATCAGCTGTGATCTTTATTGAATTACAGTACAGGCTGGAGGGGATGAATGGCTTCCTTCTGTTCCTTGTTTGTATGGTAGAGGGTAGCATCTTTAAAAAGGTGTATTGTGGGTGGTCAAACACATCATGGTGTGAAGCAGAGGCCATTGTTTAAAAAGCTTGTTTCACTACAGCTCTCCTGGTGCAGTTATAAGTGTCAGACCGGCAATGGTAGGCAGGGCAAAGAATAGCCTCACCACCGCTAAAACAAATTCTTCAGCCAGATCCCACTCCAGTCAGAGTTTTGTAATATTGCCGACTGTACCCACCTCATGATGAAAGTACAGCTACCTCCTGTGACTGCAGTCTTTGGGGCTATGGGGATGTGGGAGAAACAGCTGGTGCAGGTGGAAGACCGCTTAAGGACAGGTATGAGATAGTGTTGGCCCAGGGAAATTGAAAACTTTAGTTGCTTTGTAAAGTTCTTTCATTTACAATAATGTGCTAAGTCATTCGAAGATTTGTGAGATAGAAAGGGAGCCCTGTTGGTGATTGGGTTGATTGAAGTTTTCAGATTATTGGTAGCTTTGGGAATGTTTTTTCTATTCATTGGTGGGATGAGGGCATTACTGGCTAGGCCAGCATTTATTGTCCATTTCCAATTGCTCAGTTGGCTGTTCCGAGTTAACCACATTGCTGTAGGTCTGGAGTCACATGTAGGCCAGACCAGGTAAGGATGGGAGTTTCCTTCCCTGAAGCACATTAGTGAACCAGATAGATTTTTCCAACAATTGATGGTGAATTCATGGTCATCATTTTGACTCTTAATTCCAGATTTTCTTTGGAATCAATGGTGAATAAAGGGTGGTGGTTCAAAAAGAATAGATTATCACAGCCTGGATAACTAAGATTGATCAAATTCTCACATGTAAAGCTTTGAGAAATTCAAAACTAAGGCAAGTTGATTTGAAATAAAAACATTTCCTATTCGAAGAACATGGGAACAGAACCAGATCCCCTTGATATTATTCCAGGTTTGAACTTTTTCATAGTGGTTTGCTAATACCCTGTCAGAAATCCTCTGTAGGTTTAGCCACAAATTTCTTTTTAAATTTGTGCGAAGATTTGTAGCTCGGGTGCTCGTTGTGGTGGTTCTGTTCGCCTAGCTGGGAATTTGTGTTGCAGACATTTCGTCCCCTGTCTAGGTGACATCCTCAGTGCTTGGGAGCCTCCTGTGAAGCGCTTCTGTGATGTTTCCTCCGGCATTTATAGTGATTTGTCTCTGCCGCTTCTGGTTGTCAGTTCCAGCTGTCCGCTGCAGTGGCCGGTATATTGGGTCCAGGTCGATGTGCTTGTTGATTGAACCTGTGGATGAGTGCCATGCCTCTAGGAATTCCCTGGCTGTTCTCTCCTATACTACATTGGACAAACAGAAAGACAGCTAATGATCTGCATCCATGAACACCAACTAGCCACGAAACGACACGACCAGCTATCCTTAGTAGCCACACACTCAGATGACAAGCAAAATGAATTCGACTGGGACAACACTACTATTATAGGACAAGCCAAACAGAGAACAGCCAGGGAATTCCTAGAGGCATGGTACTCATCCACAGATTCTATCAACAAACACATCGACCTGGACCCAATATACCGACCACTGCAACAGACAGCTCGAACTGACAACCGGAAGTGGCAGATACAAATCACTATAAATGCCGGAGGAAACATCACAGAAGCGCTTCACAGGAGGCTCCCAAACACTGAAGATGTCACCTAGACAGGGGACGAAACGTCTGCAACACAAATTCCCAGCTCGGCGAACAGAACCACAACATTTCTTTTTAAATAGTTAAAGTGAGTTCTGACACTGAGAGTCTCCACAAACTGAAACAAACACACAACAGCTGAAATAAATTAGCCTGCAATTTACCTGAAAACATCTGGTGATTTCTTTAAATATCACAAAGTAATGTCATCTTCACACACCCTCAGGCTGCTTCACTCCTGACATTTGTGAGATTCACAAATAGAGAAAATACAGTTAATTATATTCTTTCATGATGCTAGCTGATGGTAGTCTTGGCTGAATCACATCCCAGAGTGAAACCAGCCTTAATAAGTCATGTGTTTAGATTTTAGGTTTAGTTAGTTAGAGTAGTGGTTATCCACTGAGGCATATTCACATGACATAGCAGATATTCTTTAAGAATAGAACAGATGTTATTCCACAGAACAGCCAATTCAAGAGCAAACAATAGCTATATAAATACAAAACTCAGTTGGCAAAATCTGGAACACACAGCAAAACAATGCTCAATCATTTGTTTTCCAGCAAGATTCATTTAGAGACTCAAGTCTAGAGAAATCACACCCTAAGCTCACTGAACATACTGTTTCTTCTTCATGTACTGTGGAGACAGTTTAGT
Source organism: Chiloscyllium punctatum (assembly GCF_047496795.1). Lineage (NCBI taxonomy): Eukaryota > Metazoa > Chordata > Chondrichthyes > Orectolobiformes > Hemiscylliidae > Chiloscyllium > Chiloscyllium punctatum. The sequence continues at coordinate 5,533,184 of NC_092779.1, read as the reverse complement.
TTGTTATTTCCAGATCTACTGACATGAATTTCCCACAAATGTGATAGCCTAAACTTTCTCAGTTCTGATAAGCTCCAGATTTCTAACCAAATTCTCAAGATTTGGAAGTTCTACCAACTAAACCCTTCTACTAAGGTAAATTGTTCCCTGAAATACCCTAACGTTCTTTTAGAAGGGGAGCTAACTTTGTTTTTCTACTCAACTCTGATGCTTTTTGAATTGAATGAATAAAACTTGCGCAACCCATTTTCTTCTCAACTGAAAACCAAACAAATAGCCTTCTATATTGACCTTACCTTATATATTTACCTTACCTGTTACAGATTTAATAGTATAAATATCTTTCTATTCACATCACAAGTGTCCACAGTCAACTGCTTTCTGACAAAATGCTAGAAATTATCCCCATTCCAGAAGGGCTATCTGACCTTGTCTTTTTTTAAAGGAAAACCCTTCATGGAAGTAACCATCGCCTGTCACTATTCTAAAGTTCCGATTCCAAAAATAATATATTTATGTATCACAATTTTCATCATGATGCAAGCATGAGAATTGTATTGAGCCCTTTGAGCCCTTCTCTGCTATAAAGGGGACTATTCTTTTCACATTCATCTTGTCAAGTCCTCTTAGAATCATGTATGTTTCAACAAAATCATCTCTCATTCTTCAAATCTCCAATGGTATAGGCCCAATCTTTCCTGGTCAGGGAACATCCTCATCCAAAGAATGAAGTCAACCTTCTCTGAACTGCTTCTTATATCCCTTAGGTACGGGGACCAAAACTGGATTTGGACTCCAGATATGATCTTATGATTGCCTTGTACAAGTGTAGCTAGATGCCCTACGTTTATGTTCCACTTTCCTTGCAAAACAAAAACTATAATGTTCTGTTGCCCTCCTAATTACTTCCTGTACCTGTGCACTAAATCTTGTTTTAGCAGAAAACCAGGCTCCCTGAACCTCAAGGTTTGGCAATCACTGTACATTTAAAAAATAGTCTACTTCTCTATTCTTCTGGCCAAAGATAATAATTATACTCTAGTTTCACATTTTTGCCTATGTTTTAAACTGCCTATATTCTCTTGCAGTCTCTTTATATCTTCTTCACAACTTGCTTTCCTACCTATCATTATGCCTTCAGCTAATTTAGCAATCAAACATTGCAATCATCTATTCATCTAAGTCATTGATGTAGATTGTAAATAGTTGAGATCCCAAGACTAAAATTACACTCCATTAGTTACAGCTTTCTCATCTAAAAGTAATTCATTTATACTTATTGTTGCTTTCTCGTTAAACAAACCAATCCTACCCCAATCTAATATGTGGCCATTGCACCATAACCTCAAAGTTTTTGCAGTAACATTTGATTTGTACATTTTGTAAATCTAACTACCATGTATCTACATGTTTCTCTTTGCCTACTTTGCTCCCTATTTTCTCAAGAAGTATTTTGACTATAACATTGGTTCTCTTTCACAAAATCAAATTGCTTCTTCAGGATTGTGCTCAGGTTTTTCAAGTACTGACATACAATCTATTTAGTAATAGATTCAAACATTTTCTCAATGATAGATGTTAGGATAATCAGCCTACAGTTCCCTCCTTTTTTTTTGTACTCGTCCTCTCTTGAATATGAGAGATGCATTTGCTGTTTCCCAATCTGATAGAACATTTCCAGATCCACAATTGAGGAAGTTTTGAAAAATTGTGTCTTTGAATATTGTAAAACCAGAAGTCAATAGATTCTTGTTAAGCAAGTGGTACAGGCTATTGGGAGTAAGCAAGAATGTTGAGTTGATACTGCAATCGGAAGATCTACTCTTTAAAATATCTTAATGGAATATTGCTGTTGAAGGCTGGGCCAGTTTTTATCTCCCATCCTGAATTACTCTGGAGAAGGTGGTAGTGAGCTGCATTCTTGAACTCCTGCAAGCTACAATCCATAACAGTGTTGTTATAGTCATAGTCATACAAGTACACAGCACAGAAACAAGCTTTTCAGCCCATCTTGGCCCGTATCCCTCTAAGCCTTTCCTATTCTTGTTGCTGTCCAAATGTCTGTTAAATGTAGTAATTGTTTCCACTACTACCACAGCCTCCATACACACACCACCCTCTGTGTGAAAAGGTTGCCTCTCGGGTCGTTTTAAAATCTTTCCGCTGTCACCTTAAACCTATGAGAAGGAGTTTGAGGATTTCACCAGAACCACTCAAAATGAACATTGGTAAATTAACTTGGGGTGTAAGGATATCCACAGTGGTGTTCATAGAGTAGGCTCATGGAGCTAAGAGACTTACTCATGCTGTTCACTCATTTATTTCCTTGTAACTAACACATGATTGAGTCACGAAATATAAGCATGCGAAATTGCATGGAAACCTAAGGGAAATAAATTTGTAGGAGCTACAGCAATCAAGCCAGTGAATGGGACAGACTGAATTGCCTTAGGGTGATGGAAATGTAGCCATGGATCTCTTGCTTAAAGAGGTGCCTGCTGATCCTCTAGGAACCTAACAATGACATTTTTCAAAGTGGAATGTTGGCCAGCTGGTGAATCACAACACACTTTTCAGTTCCACTATGCTTCACCTTTTGGGCTAATTGCATATTCCTGTCTCTATTCTGTCAATGATAAAAGCCACCGATCATTGTGCCATAATCCTCTTCCTGCTCATTTTGTAAAACAGAAACTTTATGGTAAAGATTCAGGTTATCATACTGTGCTTGTTATAAAGTTCTTTTCACACATTTCAAGGAATTAAGTTGCTAATTTACTTGATAAATTGATGACAATTTTGATAATCCAAATGTAATGTGTAAGGAAATTGCAAGTGATGCCTTCACAAATATTCTTTCCTGGAAACAAAGTCCAATTTCTAAAATCGGGTTATGGTATTCCATTTTGAAGGCTGTTGCTCCACATATCAAGAGGTGCTTACTTGCCAAATACAGAAAGCTCAGGAGAATTGAGAATGAAACTGGCTAGATTGTTTAATGATTTCAAATCAACAGCATTATTCATATGTTGTTTATCTGTGGTTAGCCCTGACTCAGTGGACAGCATCTTGCCACATGAGTCTGAAGGTTGGGGGATCAAGACCACATTTGAGCCCATAGTCTTTATGTCTCACTGTAAGGCAGAACTGAGGTTATGCTACACTCTTGATGATGCCATTTTTTTGGATGAAAAGTTAAACTGATGCCCCATCCAACTCCACAACTGAATTGCAGAAACTAGTACGGCACTTTGTGAAAGAGGAAGGTGTTTGGGCCAACATGTATCCTTCAGTAATCATGAATAAAACAACTTAGTTCCTCTTTTTTTTCTCTCATTACCATTTGTTTATCTAACATTGGTAAATTGGTTATCCTGTTGTCTGGTCTTGACATTGACAGCATTGAGTAACATTACTTCCTTGGTTGTGAAACAGGGAGAGTCTAGTAAAGCCATTAAAATAAACCACAGCTTTTTTTTAGATTAGATTACAGTGTGGAAATAGGCCCTTCGGCCCAACTAGTCCACACCGACCCACCGAAGCGCAACCCACCCAGACCCATTCCCCTACATTTAGCCCTTCACCTAACACTAGGGGCAATTTAGCATGGCCAATTCACCTGACCTGCACATTTTTGGATTGTGGGAGGAAACTGGAGCACCCAGAGGAAACCCACGCAGACACGGGGAGAATGTGCAAACTCCACACAGACAGTCGCCTAAGGCAGGAATTGAACCCAGGTCTCTGGCGCTATGAGGCAGCAGTGCTAACCACTGTGACACCATGCCACCCATTTTTTTTTCCATATTCCAAATACTTTCCAACTCACCTTCTCATTCCAGCCAGAGTTCAAATCAGAGCCAACATCACTCTTGAGTGGAAAGTGAACAAAAATAATTCACAAAAAATTGACTTTCTTTCATTGGAATTAACACCTTAACAATGAGCAGTCACTTTGGATGGTGATGGGAAACCTTTCTTGTATGGTACTCACTCAACTACAACAGAATCTTGTATTCATATAGCAGGTTTAAAATATCCCAAGATCTTTTACAGGAACAATTATCCAGAAACATTTGACACCAGGCCACTTAATGAGATAGGGAGAGGTGACCAGAAGCTCGGTGGAGGCAAAGGAGATTTGAAATCGCATTGTAAAGAAGAGGAGAGGGATGCAGACATTTGGGGAGGGCATTCAGGTGTCCAGCAGTTGAAGAGGCAGGTACCATTTGGAGGTCATAATTCAAAGAACACAGAGCTCTCAGAGCATTGTGGTGATGGAGGAGATTACAGAACTAGGGAGTTGCAAAGCCATAAAGGGATTTGAAAACCAGGGTGGTACCTTTGATAGAAGCCAGAGGAGATCCCATGAAGCCCAATGAGCACAATTGGTGATGGGTGAATGGAACTTGATATGAGTTACAATAATGCTTGGATGAGCACAAATTTATGAAGTGTAGAAAGATGAGATATTTGGAACTGGAACACTTTTTTTTTAATACACACATGTTGTTAGCTGGATAAGCATTTATTGTTTGTTCCTAATTGCCTTTGAGAAGGTGGTGGTGAGCTGTCTTCTTGAACCACTGCAGTCTATGTGCTGTGGGTTGACTCACAATGCCCTTACAGAGGGTATTCTGGGATTTTGACCCAGCGACCCTAAAGGAACAGTGATGTATTTCCAAGTCAGGATCGTGTGTGGCTTGGAGGGAAACTTGGAATTGGTGGTGTTTCCATGTATTTGCTGCCTTTATCCTTCTAGAGCCACCGAGTCATAGGGTCTTACAGCACGGAAACAGACTCTTTGGTCCAATTCATCAATGCCGACCAAGTTTCTCAAATTGAACTAGTTTCACTTGCCTGCTTTTGGTCCATATCCTTCTAAACCTTTTCCTATTCATGTCCCATTCCAAATGTCTTTTAAATGTTGTAACAGTACCAGCCTCCACCCTTCCACATACAAATCACACTCTCTGTGAAAATGTTGCCTCTCAGGTCCTTTTAAATCTTTTTCCTCTCACCTAGTTTTTAACTCACTCACCCTAGGGAAAAGACCTTTGCTTTTCACTCTATCTATGTCCCTCATGATTTTATAAACCTCTATAACATTACCCCTCAATCTCCTACACGTCAGTGAAAATAGTAGCAGACTATCCAGCTTCTTCTATAACTCAAACCCTCCAGTCTCAGCAACATCCTGGTAAATCTTTTCTGAATCCACTCCAATTTAATATCCTCATTCCTATAGCAAGATGACCAGAACTGTACGCAGTAGTCCAAATGTGGCCTCACCAATGTCTTTTACAACCTCCACATGACGTGCTAACTCCTATATTCAATGATCTGAACAATGAAGGCAAGTGTACTAAGTGCCTTCTTAACCATCCTATCTATCTGTGATGCAACTTTTAAAGAACTATGTATCTGAACTCCTAGATCTCTCTGTTTGACAACACTGCCCTGGACCCTATCATTAACCATAGAAGTCCCGTCCTTCTTTGTTTTCCTAAAATACAATATCTCACATTCACCTAAATTTATCCTCAGCTGACTGGCCCAATTGATCAAAATCCCTTTGTAATCTTAGATGACCATCTTCACTGTTGACTCTACTACCAATTTCAGCATCATCTGTAAACATCTTAACAATGTTTCCTAAATTCTCATCCAAATTGTTTATATAAATGACAAGCAAAAGTGGATCCAGCCACCAAACCCTGCTGAATACCATTGGATACAAGGCCCAGCCTGAAAAACAGCCCTCTACCACCACCCTCTATCTCCTACCGTGAAGCCATTTCTATATCCCATTAGCAAGCTCATGGGTATGAATGGTGCTGCAGTAAGAGCCTTGGTGAATTTCTATAGTACATCTTGTAGCTGGTACACACTACTGCTACTGAGAATCAATGGTCAAGGGAATTAATATCTGTAGATGTGGTGCCAATCAAGCAGGCTGTTTTGTCCTGGATAGTGTCAGGCTTCTTGAGTGTCGTTGGAGCTGCACCATCCAGACAAGTGGGGAGTATACCATTACACTCTTGACTTGTGCCTTGGAGATGGTGGACAGGCTTTGGGAGTCAGGAGGTGAATTACTGACTACAGGATTCTTAGCATCTGACCTGCTCTTGAAACTACAGTATTTATACGGCAAGTCCAGTTAGTTTCTATCCAATGGTAACCCCGAGCTGTGATGGAATAGTCTCAAATAGACAAGAGTCACGGTAACAAACCTTGTGACTCGAGATTCCTCAGCTTCTTTGAAGGGACAGTGATGATCCAAAATGATCAATTATTTCTGAGGAGCCTGTAAGTTCCTTCAAAAAAAAATCTATTAACACTTAGCTCCTGAATGGGAGTCTCAGGTTGTGGAATAGATCTTACATTCATTATCTTTACTGTTTCGGAAATCATGGACTATGAGCTGCTAAATATTTGCTCTATTACTTGTTGCTTGTATGGGCCACATGTTGAAAGATATTGTTCCATTCAGTCAATTTCAGATGATATTTATTGATCATTCCTCTTTCATTGCTAGCTAAGTGTTCCAGTTAGCAATTGTCTGATAAAATGCTTGTACTTTGAAACTGTTTTTGCAACATTAATGATTTCAGAAGGGCCATTAACCTCATAAAATAACTGAGAGTAGATTTTTGCAATTGTATCAGAACTAATTACATGAATTACATCAAAGAGTATGATAAGAACATTTACATTGAGGGGTAGATTGCAGTTCTGCATGAGTTCTGAAGGAGCCTTTCATGACCTCATACAGTACAGTAGACGAAACATGAGCCAAATTATGCACAGCAAGATCCAACAGACAGCAGCATCTGATAATGGCTGAGAAATCAGAATGGCAGATGATGCAGGTACAAAAGGAGTGTCCTGTCACAAGACATTAACCCAGGCCTTGCAGCTCTGAAGTTAAACTAATGTCTAGTCTGCCAGCATTAAGCATTGGCCTTGTTTGCTGAAACTATTACATTTCAGATATGAAGCAGTCACTCAAGCTGATTACCTTATAGGATCTGAGGTAGAGAACACCTGCATGATAGTCTGGGAGAGAATAGAGAATCCCTATAGTGTGGAAAAAGGTCCTTCAGCTCAACAAGTCTACACCGACCCTCCGAAGAGTAACCCATCCAGTTCCGTTCCCTTCCCTTATTACTCTACATTTACTCCTGACTAATGCATCTATCCTACACATCCCTGAACACTATGGGTAACTTAGCATGGCCAATCCACCTAACCTGCACATCTTTGGACTGTGGGAGGAAACCAGAGCAGCCGGAGGAAACCCACGCAGACACGGGGAGAATGTACAAACTCCACACAGACAGTCGCCCGAGGTTGGAATCGAACCCAGGACCCTGGTACTATGAGGTAGCAGTACTAACCACTGAGCTACCGTGTCTAGTAATTGTAACATGGTCAATCAGGTGGGCTATTAATCTGGTCCAATCAGGGAGCCCTGGCTGATATATAAGAACAGGAGAGTTTGCCACCAGGCAGTGGGGATCCCCAGTGGAGGGCTCTTTACGTGGGAGTCCTCCCCCTTTCTCTCGGGGATCTGGGGTGGAGGGCGCTGCACGCAGCAGTCCCCTGCAACCGCAGATTGCGGTGGTTCACGGACTCCCAGCCCAACTGCTTGTTCTGTGGCGCTGTGGAGTCCGTGGACCATGTCTATATTGGGTGTGGGCGTTTGCACTCCCTTTTTGATTTTCTCAAAAACCTTCTCCTCTGTTTCTGGCTGCACTTCAGTCCCACGCTCCTGATCTTCGGGCACCCGGTACAGAGGAGGGAGGGCAGGTCTGAAGACCTCCTCGTGGGTCTGCTCCTGGGCCTGGCCAAACTGGCCATCAACAGGTCCAGGCAGCGGGCCGTGGAGGGGGGTCGTCAGGGCCGACTGCCTGCCCCTCTTCCGCGGTTACGTTAGAGCCCGGGTGTCCTTGGAGAAGGAGCACGCGGTGTCCACCAACACCCTGGAGTTGTTCAGGGAGAGGTGGGCGCCGCAGGGAGTGGAGTGCATTATTTCCCCGTCCAACTCTATTTTGATTTAATCCCTGCCCTCCCCTTCACTGTTTGATCACACAGCATTGCCCTTTGATGTGAAAGGCGGTGCTTGTCACTGGCCACTTGGGTGTTTTCTATCTTCCTGGTGGTGGAAATTGAATGAATATTCGTGCACTTTGTGTCTCACTGTGTCTCACACCTGCACACACATACCATGGGTGCTGGGGAAGAAAATAAGCACTACCGCAGTTAGGGGGTAGTGTGGGAGAAAGAAAAAAATAAATAAATAAACAGGAAATTCTGGCCACTCAAGGGTTTTCCCTTTTGAGAGCTAAAAAAGAAAAAAAGAAGAAAAAAAGAACAGGAGAGTTTGCCACCGGGTGGTGGGGATCCCCAGTGGAGGGCTCTCTACGCGGGAGTCCTCCCCCTTTCTCTCGGGGATCTGGGGTGGAGGGTGCTGCATGCAGTGGTCCCCTGCAACTGCAGATTGCGGTGGTTCACAGACTCCCAGCCCAACTGCTTGATCTGTGGAGTCCGTGGACCATGTATATATTGGGTGTGGGCATTTGCACTCCCTTTTTGATTTTCTCAAAAACCTCCTCCTCTGCTTTTGGCTGCACTTCAGTCCCACGCTCCTGATCTTCGGGCACCCGGTACGGAGGAGGGAGGGCAGGTCCGAAGACCTCCTCGTGGGTCTGCTCCTGAGCCTGGCCAAACTGGCCATCAACAGGTCCAGGCAGCGGGCCGTGGAGGGGGTCGTTAGGGCCGACTGCCTGCCCCTCTTCTGCGGTTACGTTAGAGCCCGGGTGTCCTTGGCAAAGGAGTACGTGGTGTCCACCAACACCCTGGAGTCGTTCAGGGAGAGGTGGGCGCCGCAGGGAGTGGAGTGCATTATTTCCCCCTCCAACTCTATTTTGATTTAACCCCTGCCCTCCCCTTCACTGTTTGATCACACAGCATTGCCCTTTGATGTGAAGGGCACTGCTTGTCACTGGCCACTTGGGTGTTTGTTTTTTTTTCCTGAAAAAAAAGAACAGGAGTGTCAGACATCCTATTCACTCGGAGAGCTGGCTCTGAGTTAGCAAGATCAGTGTCAAAGATTCTCCATATGTAAATGAAGGGAGACTTGGTGACAGGATACTGACCCTTGTGGAGTTCTTTCAGAGTGGATGGGGAGAGGTGAACTGGATGGGTGGGGGACACTATGCATATTGTAGATGCAGTGCTGGGAGCAGGAGAGGACTGGTCTGGACTGGTAACAGCTGCCACAGGGCTGTTGTGGATCTAGGATGACCATACCTACTTTTGGTAACTTCATCATTATGGAGAACTGCGGATGCTGGAAAACCACAGCATCAAAGGACAACAGAATCAGAAATTGCTGGAAAATCTCAACAGTTATGGCAGCATCCTTGGAGAGAAATCAGGATGTTGTTGGAAATGGAGGCGGGTGAAATTAGTTTGGGAATAGGGTCAGCATGGACTAGTTGGACTGAATGATCTGTTTCTGTGCTGAAAGGCTTTCTATGACTCTCTGCTGCCAGAAGGAATGAAAATGAATAGTTGGTTTCATTTTCAGTCTATGACTGTCCCTTTAAATATTGCTGATGTGTCTGCCAGTCACATTTGGTGAGAGGATCAAAAACAGCCCTCAATTCACCAATTAACATGTTCAGAAGGGACTCAGGCTCATTTAAAGCAGTTGTCATTCTGGGGCAGATGGAGCTGGAGAGATAGTACTCTGAAGTTGGCTGCTCAGATCCAATTAATTTTTATTCCCAACACTGTAATGACGGTGATCATTATATGTCTGAATATAATCCCAGTGATGTTGATTAAGAATACGTGATGATACCATATGTGGAGTACTGTGCACAGTGTTAGTCTCATTATTTAATAAAGAATGCAAATATATTGGAATCAGTTCAAGGAAAGCTGACTAAACTAATATTGGAATGGGTGGGTTTTGTGCTGAGGAAAGGCTAGCCCAGGTAGACTTGTATCTTCCACAGTTTAGATTAGGTGACAGGATTGAAACATAAGATCCTGAAGAGACAAAAGCAAAAATTGTTGGAAAAAGCTCAGCAGGTCTGGCAACATCCATGGAGAGAAATCAGAGTTAATGTTTCAGGTCCAGTGACCCTTCATCAGAACTGATCCAATTGAGATGGAAAGCATGGTTCGTTTTATGTGATATTCTAGAAGAAGGGGTAGAGAAACAGAAATTGCTGGAAAAACTCAGCAGGTCCTGCAGCAGCTGCAGAGAGAAAGCAGAGTGAATGTTTTGGGTCTTCTCTGGATCCTCCTGAGGTTTTCCAGCAATTTCTGCTTGTGTTTCCAATTCCCAGCATCTGCAATTCTTTGTTTTTCTCTGTTTAGTCTAGAACTGGATAGGGGTGGGGGGTCACTGTTTTAAAAAGGTCTCGCCATTGGAGACAGTATTATGGACCAGACCAGAACCCTCCTCAAATTATTGTAAGAACCCTTTTCAATCCTAACTTTGTCTCATTTTAAAGGCAGATGTGAAGTGTGTATTCCAGATGTGATGAAGTTGGTCAAACTACTCAATTTTAAGCAAAACACAATTTATTTAAACTGAGTAGTTAAAATACAAACAAAAGAAAAAGGAATTAGGATATCTTTGTTGGAAAACTTATCCAAATAATAGATAAAGTATCAATTATTCCAGTACAATAACATCCCATAAACACAGTCCTTGGCAAAAAGGCAATTTCAGACACAGATTCTCACATGCAGTTCTCCAGTCCAGGAGGAAGAAACATCCAGAGAAAATTTAGAGACTGTAGCAACCAAGAGACATTCACTGAAGCTGAAAACTCTTTTGTGATCCCAAACAGCTTCCGATGTTACTGTCAAAAAAGCCAAACCCAGAAAATTGATCTGTGAGAGCGGGACACACCCATTCAGGCTGCTTCCATTGTTCTAACTTTTTTTTAAAAAACTCAAGGCGTTACTTAAGCTGGCTTCAAAGTAGCCAGTTTGGCACCTCTGCCTTGACAACCTTTCTTCAAAACATAAAGGACAAAATAACCTTTTAAAGTCACAACTATGTCACAACAGAGAAGAAGAGAACTTTTTCTCCCTGAGAGGGTTAGGCCTTTAGACTTCTCTTCCTCTCAAAAGGCTGTGGAAACATGGTCTTTGAGTAGTTTCTTTTAATAGCAGAGACAGTCTGGTAAGCAAAGGGATGAAGGTTTATCAAAGCTAAACAGGAGTGTGGATTAATCAGATTAGCTGTGACCTTCTCGAACAGCAGAACAGGCTTAGAGACCACTCCTAGTCTGAATTCATGTGTCCGTATGTGGACTTCATTACTGGACATCACTATTCTCCTAAAAATGATTCACAGGTATTATAGAGTCATAGAGATGTACAGCACAGAAACAGACCCTTTGGTTCAACTTGTCTATGTCAACCAGATATCCTAACGTAATCGAGTCCTATTTGCCAGCATTTGGCCCATATCCAACTGAACCCTTCCTGTTCACATACCCATCCAGATGCCTTTTAAATGTTGTAATTGTACTAGCCTCCACCACTTCCCCTGGTAGCTCACTCCACACACGCATTACCCTCTGCATGAAGAGGTTGCCCCTTATATCTCTTTTTTGCATCTTTCCCCTCTCACCCTAAACCTATGTCTTCTAGTTCTTGACTGCTAGCCTGGGAAAAGACCTTGTCTATTTACCCTACCCATGCCCCTCATGTTCACTAGAAAGGGTAGAAAAGTCATTGGGTTAACTTATCACATGAACGTTGGCTGTACAGCCAAAGCTCAGTAGTGCACTTAACAGTCAACTTGTATTCAGTGTTGGCAAATTCTTTTGTCTAAAGAGCCTTATTAAATAAAATTGCCTTAAAATTATTTAAACACTATTGGGACTCAAAAGGTTAAAAACAATCAGCGGTTCTAAACCAAAACTGAACTATTGCCAAGTCACAGGTAGAATGCTTAACATGCACGTGTAATTTTCTTACACATACAACATAAATCGAATTACATTTATGCTATAAAAAAGTCAAAGTTTTCATAGATCTAACTGAATTATCACATGCTTTAAAAAAAACTATAATTTTGCCACTTTTAAAACAAACCTTAATTTATGAGGCACAGATATAAACATTTTATTTCACAATTCACTGTTACTATTAAAATAGCTTTAATAGTTGCTTTCAGAGTAATTTTCATCTCAGATATATCAGAAATATTAATGATTGCAAATATGAGATTTATTTCTCAGACCAGTGGCATTATCTATGACCACAGCATGGCTATGCAATTCAAGCAGGTTTTTCTTCAGATTTGATGTTTTTCATTATTTACTCATGGGACATGGGCATCACTAAATGGGCCAGCAGTTAATTGACCATTCCGAGTTACCCTTGAGAAGTGGTGGTGAGCTGCCCATTTGAACTGGTGTTGTCCATCTGCCATAGGCTCTATTCCTGATGAAGGGGTTTTGCCCGAAACATCGATTTTCCTGCTCCTCGAAGGCTGCCTGAACTGCTGTGCTTTTCCAGCACCACTCTAATCTAGACTTATGCCATAGGTTGACCTGTAATGCCATTAGGGAGGGGAGGGAGTTCCAGGATTTTGACTCAACAATAGTGAAGGAATGGCGATATATTTCCAGATCAGGAAGGCGATCGGCTTAGAGAGGAACTTGAAGGTGGGGGTGTTCCCATTTTTTTGCTGCCTTTGTTCTTCGAGATGGAGATGGTCATGAGTTTGGAAAGTGCTGTCAAAAGGAGCCTTGGTGAACTTCCGCAGTGCATTTTGTAGATAGTACAGCTGCTGCTATGGAGTGTCGGTGGTGGAGGGATTGCATGATTGTGGATAGGATGCAAATCCAGTGGGCTGCTTTATCCTGGATGGTGTCAAATTTTTGAGTGTTGTTGGAACCACCCCATCCAGGCAAGTGAAGAGTATTCTATCACATCCTAACTTGTGCTTTGTAAATGGTTTAGGGATTTTATTTTGTAATTAAAGCAACCATTTGAGGTGTAACATAATGATATTTTTTTACTTTCCTTGAATTTATTTTAAGAGCCTTTTTCATGTTGAGGGGATCCAATTGGAAAGGTTGGGAGCTAACATGTGATGTTAAAGAGCTCCCACGTGGTTCAGGAAACTAAGCCATCACCTTTTGCTGGCTGCAAAGTAGTCTTAATACACAAGACTTCCTGAGTGAGAGGTGAGAATACTACCACTAAATCACATTGCACATTGATAAACACAGTTAGACAATTATTTAGTTAGACAATTATTTAGTTAAGTTGATCTTTGAGTGATTTTTTTAATTGTCATTTAACCATTTCATTTCCAATTCAGTATCATTTCTCAGTTGAATCTTTAAGCTCCCTCTCCACAGGCAATTCTGTAGCCCAGGGTAATGAAGCTTGATCAGATATTAACAAAGTTTGATAGTCTTCAAAAGACAAAATGGTGCACCTTTATTAAATCATGTCTTTAAGAACTGTTCAAAACAGATCATAATTTGTTGCTACATTTGACTGACTTTCAACCACTCCTTTACCTTCTCACACTAACTTTATTCAATTCACAGCAAAGGTGAAAACTTTCCCATTCATGACTTCCAGCTTATAAATCAACAACACTACTGCAGAAAATACAGAGATATGGCATTGAGGGTGAGTTGGAGGTTTGGATTAGGAATTGGCTGGCTGGAAGAAGACAGAGGGTAGTAGTTGATGGCAAAGGTTCATCTTGGAGTGCCGTCACTAGCGGTGTTCCGCAAGGATCTGTTTTGGGACCATTGCTGTTTGTCATTTTTATAAATGACCTGGAGGAAGGGTTAGAAGGTTGGGTGAGCAAGTTTGCGGATAATATGAAAGTCGGAGGAGTTGTAGACAGTGAGGAAGGATGTGGCAGGTTACAGTGGGATATAGAGAAGCTGCAGAGCTGGGCAGAAAGGTGGCAAATGGAGTTCAATGTAGCTAAGTGTGAGGTGATTCACTTTGGTAAGAGTAACAAAAAGATGGGGTACTGGGCTAATGGTCGGATACTTGGTAGTGTGGAAGAGCAGAGGGATCTTGGTGTCCATGTACACAGATCTCTGAAAGTTGCCACCCAGGTAAATAGTGCAGTGAAGAAGGCATATGGCGTACTGGCTTTTATTGGTAGAGGAATTGAGTTCCGGAGTCCTGAGGTCATGCAGCAGTTGTATAGGACTCTGGTGCGGCCGCTTCTGGAATATTGTGTGCAGTTTTGGTCGCCATACTATAGGAAGGATGTGGAGGCACTGGAACGGGTGCAGAGGAAGTTTACCAGAATGTTGCCTGGTATGGTAGGAAGATCCTATGAGGAAAGGCTGAGGCACTTGGGGTTGTTTTCATTGGAGAAAAGAAGGTTTAGGGGTGACTTGATAGAGGTGTACAAGATGATTAGGGGGTTAGATAGGGTTGACAGTGAGAACCTTTTTCCACGTATGGAGTCAGCTATTACAAGGGGGAATAGCTTTAAATTAAGGGGGGGTAGATATAGGACTGATGTTAGGGGTAGGTTCTTCACTCAGCGAGTCGTAAGTTCATGGAATGCCCTACCAGTAGCAGTGGTGGACTCTCCCTCTTTATGGGTATTTAAGCGGGCATTGGATAGGTATATGGAGGATAGTGGGTTAGTGTAGGTTAGGTGGGCATTGATCGGCGCAACATCGAGGGCCGAAGGGCCTGTACTGCGCTGTATTCTTCTATGTTCTATGTTCTATGTTCTAACAGCAAATATTTATTATTCACATTATTATTCTTGAGAGGAACTGAGATAAGTTCCCTATGCCAGATGGGATTTGTCCTCGGATTCTCTAGGAAACCAGGGAGGAGATTGCCGAGTCTTTGCCTTTGATCTTTACATCATCATTGTCTACATGAATAGTCCCAGAAGTCTGAATGATAGCAAATATTGTCCCCTTGTTCAAGAAAGGGAGTAAAGACACCCTGATAATTGTAGACCTGTGAGCCTTACTTCGGGTTGTGGATAAAGTGTTGGAAAAGATTATAAGAGATAGGATTTATAAACATCTAGAAAGGAATAAGTAGATTAGTGACAGTCTACACAGTTTTGTGAAGGGTAGGTCATGTCTCACAAACCTTACTGAGTTTTTGAGAAGGTGATCAAGCAGGTGGATGAGGGTAAAGCAGTTGATGTGATGTATATGGATTTAAGTAAGGCGTTTGATAAGGTTCCCCATGGTAGGCTATTTCACAAAATGTGGAGGCATAGAACTGAGAATGATTTAGCGGTTTGGATCAGAAATTGGCTAGCTGAAAGAAGGCAGAGGGTGGTGATTGATGGGAAATGGTCATCCTCGAGTTTAGTTACTAGTGGTGTACTGCAAGGATCTGTTTGGGGCCACTGCTGTTTGTCATTTTTATAAATGACCTGGATGAGAACATAGAATAAATTTGTTAATAAATTTGTGGATAATACTAAGGTTGGTAGAGTTGTAGGTTACAGAGGGATATCAATAAGCTGCAGAGCTGGGCTGAGAGGTGGCAAATGCAGTTTAAGGCAGAAACATGTGAGGTGATTCTCTTTGGAAGGAGTAACATGAATGCAGAGTACTGGGCTAATGGTAAGATTCTTGGTAGTATAGGTGAACAAAGAGATCTCAGTGTCCATGCACGTAGATCCTTGACAGTTGCCACCCAGGGTGATAGGGTTGTTAAGAAAGCAAACGGTTGGTTAACTTTTATTGGTAGAGGGATTGAGGTCATGTTTCAGCTGTACAAAACTCTGCTGCAGCCACACTTCGAGTATTGCATGCAGTTCTGGTCACCACATTACTGGAATGTGGTGGAAACTTTGGAAAGGTTTCAGTGGAGATTTAATAGGATGTTGCATTGTTTAGTGGGAAGGTCTTACAAGGAAAGGCTGAGAGACTTGAGGCTGTTTTTGTTCGAGAGAAGAAGGTTGAGAGGTGACTTAATTGAGACATACAAGATAATCATGGGGATAGAAAGGAGTGAGAGCCTTTTTTTTTCAAATGGTGATGGCTAGCATGAGGGGCATAGCTTTAAATTGAGGGGTGATAGAGATAGGACATGTCAGAGGTAGTTTCTTTACTCAGAGAGTAGTAGGGGCATGGAATGCACTGACTTCAACAGTAGTAGAAGCACCAACTTTAAGGCATTTAAATGGTCATTGGATGGTCATATGGACGAAAATGGAATAGTGTAGGTTAGATGGGCTTCAGATTGGTTTCACAGGTCGGTGTAACATCGAGGGCCGAAGAGCCTGTACTGCGCTGTAATGTTCTTTCTTCTTGGAGCAAGATAAGAAGCATAATGTAGCTGCAAATCAGACGAATTTCTCACCAAAAACTAATCAAGATTGAATAAGTAATTACTTCTATGTTGCCTGATGTTTCCACTGCAGAATCTCGTCACTCAAATAAACTTGTGAGAGAAATGTGTGACAGTAAATGTATTCAAAGTTAAAATCACATCAGAAAAAATATTCAGCACTGCAAAAGTATCTCTTTTACAATTGTTATGCAAATACACATTTCTACAATTGAAATAATATTGTATTCTGGATCAATTTGTTCTGGCAGTTTTCTCTTTTCTCTTGCAATGTGTTCTCAAGGGGGAAAGGGCAAATGTTGCCTGTGCAGTGCCTGCATATGAGCCATGACCAACAATTTTATGATACACCTTCTTAACTTTTACAGCTCCTCGAGTCGCCACGTTACTCATTACTTATTTGCCACACAGATAAGATTAAAACATTTATTTTAACCTGGAAAGAAATGGTTTCCTTTTATGGCATATTTTATGAGATTTTTCTCAACCCTTCCTGTAAAATTTGGAAATCAAACTAAGCATTAAAATTTATTGAACAATGCGAATTAATACTTTTTTTCTCATGAAAATAAATGACATAAGTTGTTGCAGGCAAAAACTTCACTGGAGTAAAAATGTACTGTGATAAATGTAAATGCTACCCTGCTTCTCCCAGAACTGGTTTGCACTCATAAAAGGATTAATGTATTAAAAGAATCCTTTACTATCGTTGTCTTACAGTAATCATCAGAAATAAGCAGTCACATTTAACTGCATTCAGGCTTCGCTAATCTTTTGCTGCTTTATGAATGAATGTTTGAAACCATTACTTTTAAAGCACTGAGTGATAGATAATAAAGGAAGATTCCTTGTGAAGGACTGGAATGTAATAGTGGACTTAAAAACCTTGTAATGCCTTATCTGTGTCTTCACACCATTTGTCATTTTACTGCTCAGCAGTTATCTTGAGCTTGTATAAAAATACCTTGCTCAGACTTATTGCAGACTCCTAATACTCAGCGATTACTAGAAGAACACAATAGTACAATAGACCTGCCTTCCATCATCTGAGGAAGCATAAAAACGTTGCATTATTGTGGTAACTTAAATGGTTCAGGAGAGCATCTCACCACCATGTGCTCAAGAACAACAAAGAGCAAGCATTACATGTTGGCTTTGTCATTGACGCCAATGTTCCATGAATGACTCTTGAAAGAAAAACCATGTTACAAAGCAGTAAGGGTCTTGTCATAACATTTCAATATTTACACTTTATTTTTCATTTGTTTCCTGTTTGTAACATTACAGACAATACAGCTGGAATCTTACCCAAGAGAAATGGTTACAGTCGCAGACAGCTAGAGCTCTATTTCCTTCCAGTGGTGGTCTCAGACAGTGGTTACCCTGTACAAAGCAGCACAAACACACTGACTATTCGAGTCTGCGGATGTGATGTGGATGGTACTATCTTATCCTGCAATGTAGAAGCTATCTTCCTCCCAGTGGGCTTGAGCACGGAAGCACTGATAGCAATCTTGCTCTGCATCATTATACTCCTTGGTGAGTCAACCTCTGTGTCATGCTATTATATTGAACGCTTAATTTTTTATCATGTGGATGTGGTGTTGGACTGGGGTGGACAAAGTTAAAAATCATATGACACCAGGTTATAGTCCAACACATTTATTTGGAAGCACTAGCTTTCAGAGCGCTGCTCCTTCATCAGGTTGCTCTGGAACAGGGTCATAAAACTCAGAATTTATAGCAAAACATTACAGTGCCATGCGACTAAAACAATGTATCGAACAAACTTAGATTGTTGTTAAGTCTTTCATCTTTTCAAATGGGTTGCAGGCTTCAGCTCATTAATGTGTAACTCCCAGAACTTCTCTTAAGTCACATTCTCAAGATAACTTACAGTTTTATGAAAAAAACGTGGCATCTCAGTTCAGACAATGCATTAAACAGCTGAGGTGAGAGTCTGTCTGCGTTGTTGCATAGCCCTCTTCATGGGTTCTGAACTTGGCTATTTCACAGTCAGGAGCATTCAGCCTCGGATCTTTAGGTGACCATCCTCCAAGGCGGACTTTGGGAGACACAACTACACAGAGTGGCCAAGCAGAGGCTGATAGCCGAGTTTGGAATCCATGAGGATGGCCTCAACCGGGACCTTGGGTTCATGTCACACTACAGGTGACCCCACTGCACTATACACTTTCACACACACTTTCACACTCACACACACTTTCACACTCACACTCACACTCACACATACACACACTCTTACATACTCACACACTCATGCAGACCCTCTCTAATACACACATACACTCCCCACACTCTCACGTACACACACACCCTCTCACAGGTTTATACTCCGTCACCCTCACACACACACTTTACCAAGCATGCACACACTCTAACACACACTCTCTCACACGAACTCACACTTACACGCACACACTCACATGCACACACTCACGCTCTCTCTCATTCTCTCATGTGCACACACACACACATAGAAGTCTATGAGGTGAATTTGCATTTGCAGAATTAAAACTTGCAGATACAATCTATTTTGCTCAAAAAGCGCCCAATCTGCAGGTAGTCTTTCCATGTAATATTTTAAAAATAGAACCAGTCTGACTCAAGATTGGGATACAGACAGACTCAATCCTCATACTTTAAATGAATTGTCTGAGCTGTGATGTCACCTTTTGTTATAAAACATTAAGTTATCT
Source organism: Chiloscyllium punctatum (assembly GCF_047496795.1). Classification (NCBI taxonomy): domain Eukaryota; kingdom Metazoa; phylum Chordata; class Chondrichthyes; order Orectolobiformes; family Hemiscylliidae; genus Chiloscyllium; species Chiloscyllium punctatum. The sequence goes on along the minus strand of NC_092779.1, from coordinate 5,514,105 downwards.
CGAGAAGGTGACTTAAAAGAAGTTCTGGGATTTTCATATTAATGAACCAAAACCTGTAACCCATTCTCAAAGATGAAAGACTTAGCAGCAATCTAGATTTGTTGACGATATCATTTTAGTTGCATGATACTATAATCTTTTCCTACAAATTCTGTGTCTTATGATCCTGCTCCACAGCTACCTGATGAAGAAGCAGTGCTCGGAAGCTAGTACTTCCAAATAAACCTGTTAGACTATAACTTGGTGTTAATTGATAATTATTTACTATTATACTTTGTCAAAATTTGAAAAGGATTCTCCATTACCTGTAACATTCAGTAAGTTACAATTAAAATACCATTGGACATTAGGATTCTTAGGTCAGTCAATTGTATTTTGATATGGATCCTATCTAAAGTTCAGAGTTGCCATGGAAACTAAAGGTGGAATGCGGAATTGTCTGCCAAAACAGGCCAAAACATTATGTGTTTCCAAGATGGAGTTAAATGTAGTTTTTAGGGCTAAAGGGATCAAAGAATCTGGGGAGAAAATGAGAACAGGCGACTGAGCTGACTGATCATCCATGATCATATTGAATGGTGGAGCAGGCTTAAAGGGCCGAATGGCCGAGTCACATTTCTATTTTCAATATTTCAATGAATGGGAACAAATTGTACAGTTGACAGAGATACATAATAACTAAAGATAGGGCCTCAACAATCTGAGATCTTAATATCTGCCTTCTGGGAAATTAGAAATGGGTAATAAATGTGAGCTTAGTCAGTGACACCCTCATCCCGTTAAAGAATGTTAAAAAAGCCTTGTCATCTGAAACCTAAGGTGAGCCCATTTACATCATAACAATCCTCTCAGTCTCTGCAATTTCCTCAAGTCTCTAATCTTTCAAGATTTTTGCATTCTTCTTCTCAGTTTAGCATCTTCAGCATCCTCGATTTTAATCACTGCACTAATATTGTACATTTAGTTGCCTTGAATTCCCTCCCTCAACCTCCCTGCCTCTCCATCCTTTTTCCCCATTTCAGGCACTTCTTAAAATGTACCTCTTTGATCAGATTTTGCTGTGCGTGTACCAGTTGTTTCCTGTCGGACTTTATTTTCTAACCCTTCATTGAAGCATCTTGGAATGTGTTTCTTTATTCACTCATGGGGCATGGACATGGTTAGCTGGCCAGCATCTTTTTTAAGTGCCTATTGCTGGTTGGCCGTTAAGAAGGGGTGGTAAACTGTCTTCTTGAACCACTGCAGTCCACACTCTTAAAATAGACTCATAATGTTCTTAGGGAGGGAGTTCTAGGACTTTAAACCAGCTACAGTGAAGGCATCGTAGTTTATTTCCAGGATGATGAATGGTTTGGAGGTTAACTTGCAGGTAGTGGTTTTCCCATGTATGTGCTGCCTTTGGCCTTCTCGATGGAAGTGGTTGTGGTTTGGAAGGTGTTGCCTAAGGATTGCTGGTGAATTTCTGCAGTGCATCTTGTAGATAGTACACACTGCCTGCTACTGAGCATCGGTGGTGAAGGGAGTGGATGCCTGTGGATGCAGTGCCTGTCAAGCGGGCTGCTTTGTCCTGAGTGGTATCAAGCTAGAGTGTTGTTGGAGCTGCACTCATCCAGGCAAGTGGGGAATACTCAATCGCACTCCATCCTCATGCCCTGTATATGTAAGACAGGCTTTGGGGATTCAGGATGTGATTTCCTGGCCTCTAACCTATTCTTGCAGTCAATGTGTTTATGTGGTGAGTTCATTTGAGTTTATGGACAATGGGCATCCCGAGGATGTTGATTATTGGGCTTTCAGCAATGGTAGCACCATTTGATACCAAGGGACGATGATTAGACTGTTTCTTATCAGAGCTGGTCAGAGCTTGGCATTTATGTGGTGTGAATGTTATTCGCTGATTCTCAGCCCAAGCCTGGATATTGTCCAGATCTTGTTGCATTTGAACATTGAGTGCATCAGTGTCTGAGGAGTTGCAAGTGGTGCTGAACATTGTGTAATCATCGCTGAACATCCCCACCTCTGACCTTAATGAAGTAACTGAAGATGATTGGGCCTAGGACATGACCCTGAGGAACTCTTGTAGAGATATCCAGGAGCTGAGCTGACCAACCTCCAAAAAGTCACAACCACCTCCTAAAATACCAGTTATTACTCCTGGAGTGTTATGTTAATGGAGTTGTATAAACAGAAGTTATTGCTGCTATCTCATTAGTATGTTCTGAGTACCAGGAAACAGATCTAGTTTTAATTCCATTTAAACACCCAGTGAAAGCTTTTTGGGTAGAATGCCAGTTAAAATACGAGAAAAACGGAAAGATATTAGCTAGAAATTGATGGCTATTATAGAGTGACACAGCATAGAAACAGACCCTTCCGTCCAACTTCTCCCTGCCAACCAGGTTTCCCAAATGAAGCTAATCTTATTTGCCTGAGTTTGGCCTATATTCCTCTAAACCTTTCTTATACATGTACCTGTCCAAATATCTTTTAAACGTTATAACTGTACCTCCCTCCACCACTTCTTCTAGCAATTCATTCCACATATGAAAAAGTTGCCAGTCAGGCCCTTAAACCCTCTAGTTTTGAAATCCCATACCCGAAGAAGAAGACCTTTGTTGTTCACCCTAACGATGTCCCTCATGATTTTATAAACCTCTATAAGGTCACCTCTCAGCTTCCTATGCTCCAGGGATAAAATGTCCTAACCTATCCAGCCTCTCCTTATAACTCAAACTCTCTTGTCCCAGTAACATCCTTCTAAATCTTTCCTGCACCAATTTAATATCATCCTAACGAGTTTTGAGAAGATTTGTAGCTCAGGTTGAGGTTCTGTATGTAGGTTCACTCGCTGAGCTGGAAGGTTCATTTTCAGATGTTTCGTCACCATACTAGGTAACATCATCAGTGAGCCTCTGGATGAAGCACTGGCAGCATGGCCCACTTTCTATTTATAGTTTTAGGTTTCCTTGGGTTGGTGATGTCATTTCCTGTTATTTTTCTCGGGGATGGTAAATGAGATCCAAGTCAATGTATTTGTTGATAGAGTTTTGGTTGGAATGCCATGCTTCTAGCAACTCTCGTGCATGTCTCTGTTTGGCTTATCCCAGGATGGATGTGCTTTCCCAGTTGAAGTGGTGTCCTTCCTCATCTGTATGTTACATATGTATGCCACCAGTGCCTCATCTGGAGTCTCATTGATGATGTTACCTAGTATGGTGATGAAACATCTGAAAACAAACCTTCCAGCTCAGTGAGCAAACCTACATCCCTAATAACATCCTTCTTATAGAAAAGCAACCAGAACTGTATTTACTACTCCAAAAGTACCCCATCAGTGTCCTGTACAGCCACAAGATGACATCCCAACTCCAGTACTCAATGTTCTAACTAATGAAGGCAAGTATGCCGAATGTTTTCTTCAGATTAGATTAGATTAGATTACTTACAGCATGGAAACAGGCCCTTCCGCCCAACAAGTCCACACCGATCCGCCACCCACCCAGACCCATTCCCCTACATTTACCTTTTCACCTAACACTACGGGCAATTTTAGCATGGCCAATTCATCTAAACTGCACATTTTTGGATTGTGGGAGGAAATCGGAGCACCCGGTGGAAACCCACGCAGACACAGGGAGAATGTGCAAACTCCACACAGAGAGTCACCAGAGGCAGGAATTGAACCCGGGTCTCTGGCGCTGTGAGGCAGTAGTGCTAACCACCGTGCCACCCACTCACTGCCCTGTCTACCTGTGATGCCACTTTTAAGGAACTATGTACCTGAACCCCCGAGGTCTCTCTGTTTCACAACACTCTCAAGGGCCTACCATTAACTGTGCAAGTCCTGCTCGGATTTGTTTTATCAAAATGCAAACCCTCTTGTTTATCTAAATTAAACTCCATCTGCCAGTCCTCAGTCCACTGGCCCAATTGATCAAGATCCCATTGTACTCCAGGATTACCTTCTTCATTGTCCACTATGCCCCCAATTTTGGTGTCATCCACCATTTTATGAGCCATGCTTGCTTATTCTCATCCAAATCATTTGTATAAATGACAAGCAACAGTTGACCCAGCACTGACCCAGTGGAACACCATTGGTCACAAGCCCCCAATTCAAACAAACAATACTGTACCATCACCCACTGTCTCCTATATCAAACCAATTTTGTATCCAGTTGACTGGGTCTCCCTCGATCCAATGTGATCTAACTTAACTAATTAGGAGACAGTGATGTCTACAGATGCTGGAGATCAGAATTGAGAGTGTATTGCTGGAAAAGGGTGTTCCTGATGAAGGTCTCTGGCCCAAAACATCGATTTTCCTACTCATTGGATGCTGCCTGACCTGCTGTGCTTTTTGAGTGACACACTCGTAACTTTACTAATTAGTCTACCATGCAGAACCTTGTGAAAGACCTTGCTAAAGCCCATGTATTAAGTGCAGCAGTTGTGTCCCAGGCAAAAGGCTGAAAGATTCTTTAAGTGTCTGATTGGCAGCCATCTAAATCAACTCTTAGACAGTTTCTGGACATCTCCACTGCCTGTTTTATGCCATCTCTGTTTATTTCAATTCTACACCTTCTCAGCTCAATAACTTTCAGCAGTCTCCCAGAACAGCATCAAAACACTTGCAGTTTTTTTTTTGAAAAAGTCTTGATTAGCCAGCTTTCGGGAACTTCTGTAAGTCCATGATCATATTTACCACTTACGCCACCAAAGCCCCAACCTCAATATCAATTCCAACCCATCAGTGAAAATTCTTTTTTTCTAATTCATTCAGGGGATGAGGGCATTAATGGCCAGGCCAGCAGTTATTACCCATCGCTAATTGGCCAGAGGGTAGTTAAGTTTCAACCACATTGCTGTGGATCTGCAGTCACACGTAGGCCTGACGAAGTGAGGATGGCATTTCCTTCCCTAAAGGACATGAGTGAACCAGATGGGTGAAAGATAGTGAAACTCTCAAAACCTGTTTTTTACTTATTGTACTGCTGTGACTGTATATTCACTAAGTGACTTGAGGCTATGCGGCATTCACAGTTTTCATTTAGTGAATAGTTTGTTCTGAAATAAAAGTAAAATTTGTTTTATTTCAACAAGCACGACTTATGATTTAGAATTACAACAGATACAAGCTCTGGCATCAATGTGTTATCTTTATAAGTAAGTGGAGTTGCAGGGTAGTGAAGAAGGTAATTGGTATGCTTACCTTTATTGTTTAGTGGATGGAGTATAGGAGTTAGGAAGTCATGTTGTAGGTGTACAGGACATTGGTTCAGCCACTTTTAGAATATTGCATTCCATTCTGCTCTCTCTGCTTTAGGAAAGATTAGATTAGGTTCCCTACAGTGTGGAAACAGGCCCTTCAGCCCAACCAATCCACACCGACCCTCCGAAGAGTAACACTCCCAGACCCATTTCCCTCTGACTAATGCACCTAGCACTATGGGCAACTTAGCATGGCTAATTCACCTGACCTGCACATCTTTGCGACTATGGGAGGAAACCCATGCAGACACAGGGAGAATGTGTAAACTCCACACAGACAGTCGCATGAGGCTGGAATTGAACCTGGGACCCTGCTGCTGTGAGACAGCAGTGCTAACCACTGAGCTACCATGCCGCCCTATGTTGTGAAAGTTGAAAGGGTTCAGAAAAGATTTACAAGGTTGTTGCCAGGTTTGGAGGATTTGAGCTACAGGGAGAAGCTGAATAAGCTAGGGCTATTTTCCCTGGAGTGCTGGAGACTGAGAAATGACTTTATAGAGGTTTATGAAATCATGAGGGGCATGGATAGGATAAATAAAGTCTATTCCCAGGGTATAGGAGTCCAAAACTAGAGGACATGGGTTTAAGGTGAGGGGGGAAAGACTTAAAAGGGACCAAAGGGGCATTTTTTTCACACAGAGAGTGCTGGGTGTATGGAATAAGCCACCAGAGGAAGTGGTGGAGGCTGGTACAATTACAACATTTGAAAGGCATCTGGTACATGAAAAGGAAGGGATTAAAGGGATATGGGCCAAGTGCTGGCAAATAGGACTAGATCAGTTTGAGGTATCTGGTCAGCTTGGACGAGTTAGACCAAAGGGTCTGTTTTTGTACTTAACATCTCTATGACTCTATGTATCCTAACTAAGATGAGAAATCGGAATGCCAACACATTCTCTTACAGGAAGCTTCTGAACTTTGCTCAAGAACATCATGAGTGCTCACCATGGGGACCTTTACAACCTTTGTTTCCTCACTGTTCCTCCTGAAAAGTGGTTCCTTAGAAATAAGTACTCAAACACTTACGCTAAAATATTGACCATTTCAGGGAATTTACCAATAGAACAATGCTCCAACTTTTATCATACAAACCTTTCAGATTGATGCAAAGCTGTCAATTTTTAGTAATGACCTTTGTGGAAATTCAAATGAACAATTAATATTTCTATTATTAAAACAACAACAGGGAAATTTGCCACATCTTTTGATACTCTGAAATGAATTTATATTTAATATATTTATATATAATATATATACATATAAAAAATATATATTTGTATTCAGTAAACTGTTTTTTAAGAAAGATGATTGTCATGAGAATTTAAAACTTCTGCCACTCTGTCTCCACAAGTTCAGTGGATGGAAGAAACAGAATGCAGAAATGACTGATGTGTTACCATCTGTTCTCTGTTCCTGGCTAATTTCAGTTATGCCCAGGTCTTCTGATGAACATGTGGTGTCGGAATGGGACATGCTTTGAAGTTACACTCAAATCTTATTAAGAACATAAACTGGAGCTAAAGGTCTCAGAGCAACAACTTGCACTGTATTGAAATGTTCTTTACTCAGCCACAATGGGAATATCAGACATTGGTGGTAAAGCAATGAGAAAAATGAGAACAATAGTGTGATTCAACCAGTGAGATCATCACAAGCAAATGGCCAAGATGAATTATGAGGGCTGATGTTTCTGACAAAGAAAACAGAAATCTCCTCTGCAGCAGGTCAGCTGAGACTTACATGGAAAATATTCCTAGGAGTGTAGTCAGACATATTGGGTTAACTTGGGACAGCACAGAGCGTTGGTTCAGAATGATTAGAGAGTGACCAATTTTCTGTCCAATTCAATGAAGGACAGGAGGTTGTTCAATCTCAGTTTTGGTTCTACATTCGCACACAGAATCTCCTCTGTGTACTGGTGATAGTTGAAAAGGGGAATGGAAAAGCACAGCAGGTTAAGCAGCGTCCAAGATGCAGGAGAGTCGACATTTCGGGCATAAGCTCCTTGTCAGGAATTATTCCCGATGAAGGGTTTATGCCTGAAATGTCGGCTCTCCTGTTCCTCAAATGCTGCCTGACCTACTGTGCTTTTCTAGCACCACCCTTTTTGAATCTGATCTCCTGCATTTTTAGCCCTCACTTTCTCCCTGGACTGGTGATATAATATGACTAATGAATGTCTGCCAAGTACTTAAGCATTCAGACACAATTTAATCACTTCAATGTTTCTATGTGTTTCAATCCTGATGAAATCCCATTTAATTTTAACCCCAGCTCTTACATTTGAAAACCACATGAAGCAATTGAAATTGTACCCTATAAAATGCTAACAACTTCTGGATTGTATTTGTATCCAGTTGATGGGAACTTGGGAGCAAGAGTAGGCTATTCAGCATCTCAAACCTGTTCTGCCATTCAATGACATTATGGGTGATCTGTGGCCTAACACCATAAATCTAGTTAGAGACAAACAAAACGGCAGAATGCTGGAATCCAAAGTAGACAAGCAGGACGCTGGAAGAATGCAGCAAGCCAGGCAGCATCAGGATGTAGAGAAGTCAAAATTTTGGGTATAATCCTTCTTCAACACTGGTCTTATACCCAAAATGTTGACTTCTCCACATTCTGATGCTGCCTGGCTTATTGTGTTCTTCCAGCCTCCTGTTTGTCTAACTCCATATATCTGTTTTTGGCCCATATCCCTTAATACCTATGCTTAACAAGAAATTTATTGATCTCAGATTTAAAATTTAAAATCAGTAACAAAATTTAGCTTTTCTGATTAGAATATTTGATGTTTAAAACAAAACTAAAATGACTTTTTAAATTTGCTCTAATTTTCACAGTGATTGTGGTGCTGTTTGTGGCATTGAGAAGGCAAAGGAAAAAGGAGATCTGTATGACATCGAAAGAAGATATCAGAGACAATGTAATCAGTTATGATGATGAAGGAGGTGGGGAGGAGGACACCCAGGCCTTTGACATCAGCACCCTGAGGAAACCTGACTTGATAGAGGATGTGCAGTTGCGCAGAGACGTCAAGCCAGAAAGCCACCATCCGCAGCGGCAGACCATCATAATACAAAACCACACGGACATTAGAGACTTCATCGATCAGAGAGTGCAGGAGAATGATGCAGATCCCAGTGCACCTCCTTATGATTCCCTGGTGACATACGCTTATGAAGGAAACTGCTCGATAGCTGAATCACTCAGCTCCTTGGATTCAGTTCCCACAGACACAGATCAGGATTACGATTACCTCACTAACTGGGGGCCTCGCTTTAAAAAACTTGCAGATCTTTATTCTCCAGAGAAAACTAACAGTCAACAAAGTAATACTGAACGACAGTAAATTTGAGGTTTGGCAAATTTAAGGACAAGTTGACTTTTGTCTTTTTTTTAAAAGAAAGAATGGCTGCCATTGTTACTCGCTCTGTCAACTTATTGTTTTACTGTGAGATAGTTTTATTAGGTACCACAAAGATTGGATCATTGTGAAATTGGAGAGAGGCTGGCTGGTGCAGTGTCTTTGAAATGTTTTGGCCATGCAATTGTAAGTGAAAAGGAAAACAAAAAAGCTGCAGGTTTTTCTGTAACCTTAACTGAAGTGCCTCAAAGAACTCTGAACACTGCAGATGTCTATGCTCTCCAGTAAGAGTGTCAGTTTTTATTATACAACTAAAAGGTGTTCTTAACTTGAATTAAATCACATTTACTTCAATAAAAGAAGCGATGGAGTAGATTTAGGTGTTTGTGTTAATAATATTGATTTTTGTTTTGGACATGACCTCTACAACTAAGAAAAACATTGATGCCTAATGAGCACATGTTACCCTCCTCAACATTTTCCTCTCTGGGGCCTCTGTGTATCTCTCCCTGTCAAACACATTCATGCTGTTGGAAGTCCATGACAGGTACCATAACGGATTTCACCATGAGTCTTGTCAATCTGCTATGTGATGAACTGACAAGAAATTTATTATAAAGGAATGGAATTGGATCTGACAGTATTTTCCCCTGTCAAGTTTTATATCTGAGAGTGAACTAACGTTACAATTGAGAGTAATGTCAGTCACAACATTATGAAAGATCTCAAAACCCTTTGATGTGTAGCCCAAAATGCTATTGCTAAAATTACTTTGCAGCCAGTGAAAAATTAAAGCATTGTGTATTAATCCTGAATTATTTTGTATCTTTGTAAAAGACTTTTTTTCACCTCCTGCAGAGATACAGATGGAAGTAATGCCAGGGGCTCAGAGCTCAGAGCATGGAGCTCATTCCTGCAGCCAGATTCTCTGAGCTGTGAGAAAACAAAAAAAATTACACATTTACACTTGGGGACTTGGAGCCAATCCTAGGGCTGTCCCACTGAAGTCTCCAAACAACACGACTGCCTCGAAGGATGAGGAATCCAATTCCCAACTACTTGTCATGTCATGATCCATAATTTGAACTTCTGACCTGGAGGGTCAGTTCATTACACTAAAGTATAAAACACAGGACAGGATACTGATAGATGGGGCCCCTGAAAGACAAATGTAAGCTGTATGTAGCCTGTAGCCAGGGAGAATAATAGTTTCATAGAATTTATGAAAGAGGCCCTCCGGCATTCAATTTTGCACTGACAAAATAACTAATCCAGATTTACACTAGACTCACTTTCCAGCACTTGGTACACAGCATTGAATATTGTGACATTGCAAATGCTTATCCAAGCTCTGTGATGAACAATACAGATAAAGAATATCAATGATGTAGTCAGTCAGGTCCTGACAGGTGTCTGTGAACTTAACCCACAACTGAGCAATGAAACCGTTTGAAGATAATTTGATATAATGATGTTCATGATGAATATTGACCACAGACCACAATGGAGGGAACTCTCCTGCTTTTCCTCTGACAGTACAGTTGGACCCAAAAGTATTGGCATAACCTTGGTTGAACATCTCATTCAGATATCAGCACCTTGGACAGCGGAGTGCCCCCACTGCCATCTGACTGGAGCTGAGTGAGAACTTTCCGAATTCATGAGATTCACATGAAGGACATGACCAACAGGTTACCTGATCGGAACTTGCTGTGAATATAGTACCTCAGGTGCTTGCTGCAAATTTCAAAAAGGAAGATTCAACCACAGAATCACACAATTGTTTCAGTGCCGAAGAAGGCCAGTCAACCCATTGTCTCTGTATGTCTCTTAGTATGAGCATCTTCACTGAGTGCCATCCTCTTGTAACCCTGCACATTGTTTCTCAATAAACATTTAACTAATGCTGTTGAGAATATTTTACTTTAACCTGCCTCCACCACACTTACAGGCAGTGCACTCTAACTTAGAAATATTTTTTCTTGGTTTTTGCATTTGCTCCTTTGCAGAGCACTTTAAACATGTGCCCTACTGTTCCTGAAGCTTTATAAGTGGAAAGTTTCTCCCTATTTACTCTATCTAGCACCTTATGATTATGAATGCTTCTGTCTGATTCCCTCTTTGCCTTCTGTTTTCCAAGAATAGATGCACCCTCTCTAAATAATCCTCCAAATGAATTGCTTCATCTTTGGAAACATTTTAACAAATCTGTTCTGTGCTATCTCTTTCTTCTTATTCTTCCTAAAGTGTGGCACCATGAACTACACACACTACTGCAGCTGAGGTCTAACACCTGCCTTATACAGGTTCACCATTACCTCCCTGCTCTTGTACTCTATGTCCCTATTACTAAAGCTTATGGTGCTGAACGTTTTAATAATTGCTTTCTCAACCTGTCCTGCTACCTTCAATATTATTTATGTATAAACCCCGGTCTCCCTGTCCCTGCATCCCTTTTAGAATGTTACCTTTTGATTTAGGTTGTCCCTCCTGTTCCTTCCATCAAAATGTAATACTTCTTTGCGTTGAACTCTGTCTGTCACCTGCCTGCCCTCTCCAGCAACTTGTCTGTGTATCTTTGGATTTCTACAATGTCCTCTGCACAGTTGACAGGACCTCCAAGGTTTGTATTATCTACAAAGTTTGAAATTGTTCCCTGCATACGTTGATCTAGATTATTAATGTAAATCAGGAAAAGCACGGATCCCAGTACTAACCTCTGGGAACTTCGCTTCAAACCCACTGTCAGCCCAAAAAGTATTCATCAGCAATTTATACTCTGTTCATGGATTTTGTTAATGCAGGAGGAAGACTGTGAAACACCTGGAATGGAGCCACAGAGAATCCTGCTCCATTGAATGCCTAGGATATCGGTGCAGTAGCTGGAGTGTTCAACCGGGGAGGGTGCGATAATTCAAACAGTGGATGGTGGTTCATGGTGCACTATATTAGATGAACACTGATCAAAACCCAACCCGACCCCCCCCCACCCCCCCACTCCTTCCTCCTCTCCATTAAATGACTCTTCCACAAGTCTCCCATTGGAACTGGGAGTTGGGTTGGGGGGAAGGTGGAGTTTAACTGGTGGTTGTACCGATAAGGGAATATCTTACTCAGCTATGTTAATAATGCCTTCTTTGCTGCTCCTTTGGATATAGATTCCCTACAGTATTGAAACAGGCCCTTCTGCCCAACAAGTCCACACCGACCCTCCAAAGAGTAAACCAGCCAGACCCACTCCCCTGCCCTATATTTACTAATTGACTAATGCACCTGACACTATGAGCAATTTGCATGGCCAATTCACTTAACCTGCACATCTTTGGATTGTGGGAGGAAACCAGAGCAAATCCATGCAGACAGGGAGAGACTGTTAAAACTCCACACAGACAGTCACCCAATGTGGGAATTGAACCCAGGTACCTGGTGCAGTGAGGCAGCAGTGCTAACCACTGAGCCACCATGCCGCCCCACATTTGCTGTTGTGATGTGTGAATGATTGTGTACGATTGGATCAACAACCTGGTCCTGATGCGAAACTGACTGAGGTAGGGATAACATCTTTCCCTCAAATAGACCTCTCCCCTGGCTATGCCATTCACCTCTGTTCTCACACCCAGAATCTTATTACCAAATCTTATCTTGGTCTGTCTGTCACAACGGGGAGAAAGTGAGGACTGCAGATGCTGGAGATCAGAGCTGAAAATGTGTTGCTGGAAAAGTGCAGCAGGTCAGGCAGCATCCAAGGAGCAGGAGAATCGACGTTTCGGGCATAAGCCATTCATTCCTGAAGACGGTCTTATGCCCTAAACGTCGATTCTCCTGTTCCTTGGATGCTGCCCGACCTGCTGCACTTTTCCAGCAACACATTTTCTGTCTGTCACAACCCTCATTTACCCTCCTTTCTCCCACTGCCAAGCTATGTACTGTGCCAACGTTCATACAGTGATAACTACTTTGCTCTCAGCCTAATGTTGACTGACTTCTCATCCTTTGATGATTTCAAACTCCAACTCAATTTATTATATTCATTCCTCTGAGTTCATCATCTCCCAATCAGCATTCTTTTCCTGCATGTAAACTGGTCCATCTTTATGCATGACCATCCTATAGGCCTTGCCATCGGAATTGGCCTTGTAACTCTCACCATGATGAGGAAGGTAAACGGTACTCTCTCGGATCATTCTCTATCCATGACCTTCTCCTCACCAACCTGACTTCTTTTAGTGTCTGCCCCAGAAAAATCTCTCTCCCAAATCACTTACAACTACATGTTCATAATCCCAACTATTTAGCTGCTAACTCCATTCACCACATGTTTCTCCAGCTCCTGATCTGTTCCACTACACTCTGCATTCACATCAATCTTTGCACTAGTCCACATTTAAACCACCCTGACCAATCCCCATGATATGCCCTCATCTCCACTCCTTTATGTTTCATGGATGCAAAATTAAACCCAACTAATTGAATCATTCACTGTCAGATCTGGCTCTTGCTCTCAACTGCAGACTTCCTCACTATTTTCAGGATCCTCTGGAATGCAAAGATAATTCCTTGTTTCTTGTTTTTACTGCACAAGGTCATCTTAAACTGATCTCCTCATCCTTCTCATTCTCATCTCTGACACCTTAAAATATCTATTCAGCTGCTCCTGCCAATTCCATCCCTTTCCTTGACCCACTGACAAAACCCTCCTTTAATGCTTCTCCTGAGCTAGTTTTCTCTAGTTCTGTTCCAGTTTTATCCAAACTCATCTTCTGAACACAGTTCACATCTGCTGTCTCAACACACCCTACTGAGCTGCTCACCACTCAACAGTCAATCCTGGATTCCATGCTAGCTTGCCTATTAAATCTGGTGTGTATTCAACATCCTGCTCTCCCACATGCCCCACTGAAATAAATCTGCAACCCTTTGGTCATTGCAATCTTCCACTCCACCTCCAAACTCGCTAAGCTCTGTAAAATACCTAAACGTGTTGCCATCTCCTGAATTGAAACTCCACATTTGAATTTCTCCAGTCAGGTTATTTCTCCTTTCATAGAACCAACATGGTTCTGATCAATGTCACAAATCACTCAATGATTATGATAAATTCTCTACGTTCATCTTCCTTGGTCTCTTACCAATCTTTCCAATGGTTTATATCACCTCGTCCATCTCCAGCACCTACCCTCTATTTTACTGTGGTCTAATCTGCTCTCACCTGGCTGCATTTTTATCTATTCCAGCAGAACCAGAGATTCTCCCATTCCCACACCATTTCTTCTGGTTTTTCTAAGGATCTAATCTTGGGTCCCTATTTTACAATTATGTGTTACCCCATAACAACCTCATCTAAATGCACCTACACTGTCCCACTCTTGGGGGAAGAAAAACCTACTTACATGCTATGGCCTCATTATGATTCCATAAGACCATAAGACATAGGAGCTAAAATTAGGCCATTCAACCCATTGAGTCTGCTCCGCAATTCAATCATGGCTGATATGTTTCTGAACCAAATTCTCCCGCTTTCTCCCCATAAACTTTGATCCCCTTGACAATCAAGAACCTACCTATCTCCAACCCATGACCAATGTCATTGACTCTGAACTATCCTTTGACATTATCTGAAAATCCAGCCAGTTGTACAGAGCAACCAGTGTACATCATACGCATGCTGGTGTTCGCCAACAGTGCCTCACCACTGGCTTTCTCACCCCCTTCAATGATGCTCCATGGTCAGACAATTTACCTGAGTTCTAGGATGATTATAGCTGCTATTGTCTTTGAATGCTGCCATTGACTTCATTTATCTGCCACCATCTCTATCCCCCTCAATGGCAATTGTTCTGAGGCTGACACAGACCTTTGTATTTCTTCAGCACTGAGATGAGCTTCCAACTTCATTTCCATGTCATCAGTAAGAATGGACATTTCCATCTCCATAACATCACACGACTGCATTTATCACAGCTCATCTGCCAACAAGATTGGCAATGATTGGCTAACACTAGTGCATCCACTAAGCCACTTAGTCTTCACCTTAAATATAAGGTGTTCTCTGAAGGGAAGGTGCTGATGTTGAACTGGGTTGATATCAATGTTGAAATTGACCTTCTCCCAATTCGAACAGTTACTAGCTGTTCCATATCATATTCCATCATGAATTTGAACCTTATCGAATCATGGGCACTATTGCCAAACTGCTTGTCCACTGATCAGTTTCATTTCACAAGATCAGGTCTAGCACTGCCCCATCCCTAGTAGGACTATCTATGTACTGACACAAAAGGCTGTCCTGGATAAGGTTCTGATCAGAACCCTGTTTGGAATATTGTGAGCAGTTTTGGGCTCCATATCTAAGGAAGGCTGTGCTAGCCTTGGAGAGGGTCCAGAGGAGGAGGATCTCAAGAACGATCCCAGGAATCAACGTCTTTTCATATGATGTGTGGTTGAGGACTCTAAATCTACACTCTATGGAGTTTGGAAGAATGAGGAGGAATCTCATTGAAAACTACAAAACACTGAGAGGTCTAGATAGAATAGAGATGTTTCCACTAGTAAGAGAAACTAGTACCCAAGGGCACAGCATCAGAGTAAAGAGAAGACCCTTTCAAAGTGAGATCAGGAGGAATTTCTTCCGCTGGAGTGTGGGAATCTATGAAACCCATTGCAGCAGAAGCCTGTGGAAACCAGGTCATTGAGTGTATTTAATACTGAGATAGGTAGGTTCATGTTTGGTCAAGGCAGCAAGGGTTACAAGGAAAAGGAAGGTGCATGTGGTTGAGAAAGATGATCAAATAATGGAACACTCAATGAGCCAAATGGCCAAACTCTGCTCCTGTACCTTATGTCTTATGGTCATTTGTCATTTATCATATGTGTGAGGTGGTTAAATCACTTGTAAAATGACTGTCATTAAGTTTCAAAATAGCTTTATGATGATAGGCACTTGGGGGCACCCTTAACATGTGACAGGGCTTATACAAACACAGTTTTCTTTTTGCTTTCATCTTTCAGCATTTAATAGCTTCATTTACAACGTCGTTGTCATTTTGTGCACATATCAGTGTTTCTTTTTGGATGCCACTCCTGTTTTTACCAGACTGGCTTTCTCCTGCTTATCCCATTGCCTCTTTCCCAGTTCTCTGAAGGTTTTGCCTCAGTGCTGGGATTAGCTTTGTGACTGTCAGTTGTTTTCCACAGAACCTCATTTTCAGTAACCCTTGAATGTGAGAGGCAGTGGGCTGACAGTCTTGGCATTCACAACCTGTCCGCTCCACAGACTGCATGTACACTTGTAGCATCAGAATGAGGACTTTGCTTGATTTGCCCCCCTAGGGGAATACTGTTGCACAGATAAACGTGGTTAGTTCATGGGCACTTCAATTTAAACCTGTGCAGCATCTGTTTGAACCAACTTAAACACTGGGCAATCTATACAACACGGTTATCATCACAATTAATTGTTTACTTTGAAGAAAAACTGCACATTTTGAGAAGTAATTGTTCCATATTTTCAATTTATGGCTGTTGAACTGCATTGCTGTATTACTATTGAGCTCCATATTACTTACTAAAGCAAACAATGATAATTGTAGGAAAAGGAAAGATACCAAAATAAAACAAAAAACTGCAGATGCTGGAAATCAGAAATTAAAACAGAAATTTCTGGAGAACGTCTGGAAGCATCTGTGGAGTGGAAGCAGAGTTAATGCTTTAAGTCCAGTAACCCTTCTTCAGAACTGAACCCATGAAGATGGATCACTGGACTTGAATCATTAATTCCACTTTCTCACCGCAGATGATGCCAGGCCTGCTGAGTTTCCAGAAGTTTCTATTTCACCACTGAGATTCCAGTTAGTTTTGGGCTTGACATTCTCTCCAGCTGAACCTGCAAATAATCTCACCTTGGGAGGACCAAACCTCCGAGGTTCAACGTGGAAGTTCAAGTTTATATGCAAGCTGTACTTTTCTATTTTCTTCGATGGATGCTTCACTTTTAATAGTATAGCTGCTGATTATTTATGAGAAAATTAGCATTGGAGAAGAGCATGTTTTGAAAGCAGAGGACTAGCCAAACCGGAAACTGAATTGGTTCCAAGTATTTCTCATGCTGTACTTCTTTCCAAACAAGAGAGTGGACATTTTTTTAAATAATGGATGTTGAGATGATTGCACCATCAAATTCCATCTGCAAAACACTGATCTTCCAGTGTGTGGCATTGTAACCTAGTCATACTGCAACAGAAATATTCCACTCAATTATGCAAAAGTAAACCCTGCTGTGAGTATATTGTAAAGTATCTTCATAGTCAATATTTTTAACATGACTGGGCACTGCAGAATTCTCCATTGACTGAATTCCGCCCCTGAGGAATTCTTTTCCAGTAGTAAATTTGTGATTTCAGCATGTGCCATTAATGACAAACCAATGTACAACGATGATTCCTTATAAGGCAGGAGGTAAATAAATAATCAGTGAGCACACCACCAGGGTAGGCGAGGGAGTAGGTGCTATTTATATAGAAGGATGTAGAAAACAAATGAATGGGTGTACTGGAGCATTGCTCTTGTACGGAATGGAGCAAATGAATCAAGATTGGCATACAGACGGGAGCAGAATACCTTTCGTTCTGTCACCAGGAAAGCCTATATTTTGTGGCATTAAAATTAAAAAATGTACAATAGCAGCCCGGAGTTGGCTGATGAATCACAGCCAGAAATAGAGGGGACAAAACAGCTCAAAGGCACAATTGTTTATGCAAGTTAATTCCCCACAGTCATGGAGGCACTGAATACCAATCCCTCCATTTCACAAATGAAGATAAAACTTCCTCTGCACAAGATCAAATCCAGTAAGTAACTCTATTCTTCTTCCTTTTTCACATTTATTAAAGGGATTTCTCTGGTTCTTAATTGATCAAAAACTGCAACAAATCTTTCT
Organism: Chiloscyllium punctatum; assembly: GCF_047496795.1. NCBI lineage: Eukaryota > Metazoa > Chordata > Chondrichthyes > Orectolobiformes > Hemiscylliidae > Chiloscyllium > Chiloscyllium punctatum. The sequence continues at coordinate 5,496,529 of NC_092779.1, read as the reverse complement.
TTCCATTCATAGTTAAGATCTTGATATAAACGGCAAAGACTGGAAATATTTACCCAATGAAATTATCTCCCTTGGAAGTTATCTACTTTTCCATAACAATTAGAAGAATGTTCTACTGTACTTTTTGCTAATGCCACAAAATCATGGCAGCTCAAGTAGTGAAGGGGGTGGAGGGGGACAGATCTATAATTTGGGGAAACACAAGTGTCCAACTGTAGCTGGGATTGGGCCTGGGTCTGGAAATTTGTTAGAACTGGTTCCAAATCTTTAACATTGAATGTATGAAGCTGCATGTAAGTAAACCCCTCAGTAGAAGTGCATTTGCAATTCCAGTAAGTTATTCACTGAATTACAGTGGTACGAACATAGCCTTTGCAATTTAATACTGAGTGTGGTTCTCCCAGACTGCTGAGACCTTGCCAGTGAAAGCAAAGGGAGAATACAGCAGCAATTGATGGTTCTTAAGAAATAGGCCAGTCTGTTCTGAAATCCTGCCTTTAGCTTTCATGTCTGATTGTTTGAAAAGCTTAGTTAGCAGAGCTTGTACTGATAGGTTAGTTTTCAACATTAGATCACCTATATTTTGGGTTGTGCACATCCCACATGCACTTTGGCTCAGTGTGGAGACCACTCATGGCTGCGATATTTCGGCCCTCAGACAAGGATAAGGAAGATTATCATCAGCAGTGGCATCAGGGAGAGGCACTAGCCAGCTACACATACACCTCCTTGTCCACCAGAGAGAGGCCCAGCAGGATTACATAGCTCAGAGGAGGCTATCGACTGAACACTGGGAGCACAAGCAGAGGTAAGAGCATGTCAGAACACTCATGCCTCACGATGTGGCAGATTTGGGGAAAGCTGGAACACAATCTGGGCCATGAGCAGCAGCATGCAAAGACACTATCATCTTTAACTTTGTCGCCTTTGGATCCTCTCAGGGCTCTGCTGGAGATATTTGCAGGATTTGGCTGGCTCACAAAAACGTAAGATGGATGACTGATGGCATGCACACCAGGGATGCCAAAGATGTCAATCTTCACTGTGAAGGTGCCAGGCTGAATGAACAGGTGTTCAGATCCATGGCTGTTACTGTCTGTGGCAAATTTCAGGATGTTAGTGACTTTTGTGCTTCACACTTAAAGCATCGGGGGAGGTTAGCTTAGTTGGCTGGATAGCTGGTTTGTGATGCACAGTCACACCATTAGCATAGGTTTGAATACCACATCGGCTCAAGTTACAAGGAAGACACACCCACCTCAACATCATCCTTCGGCTGAGTCATGGTATCCCCCAGGTTAAACCCACCACCAGTCATTTCTCTCTAATGACAGTGTAGCTTTATACTCCTCTCAGATAATGCTGACCTTACCTTGCTTTATTTAAAGCATTGTCAGATCATGGAGGATTTCCACTCCATCCGTGCACAGTGATAATGCAACGACTGAAAATTTTTGAATTTTAGTGAATTTTAGCAAGATTTCTAGCGTGTTGACACAATCAGAGCTTTGATATCCATCCAGCTTCACTCATCACTTTGTACCTCCCGGCAGCGAACTTTGGACATATCGGAGGGAGAAGGTGCATCTAAAACAGAGAGTCTAAAACAGAGAGTCTACAGATAGGTCCAAGGAGGAGAAGGAATTCAACCAGATCACCTCCAATGAATCATGTCAATGCATCAGGAGGTGTCATTACTGAGAGATTCACTGAGCCCCCACTCATTTAGTTAATTAACGATTACATGCAAACATCACTCCAACTCCCTCCTTCTAAGAGCCACCAATAAAGTGAACCGGAGGCAGACATATAAAAGAACAAAGCTCTCCCCCAGGTATTTGCTGTTCTGAGTGATCAGTCCTCAGCAGAGGCCTCACCTTCATTCCCCTACGGTCTCGGATTAACGAGTTCAACACGCTGCGTGACATCGAACAATTCTTCCGCCGCCTTCGCCTCCGCGCCTACTTCTTCAACCAGGATTCTCGCCCACCCTCTGACGACCCTTTCTCCCGCCTCCAACACACCTCATCCACTGGAAACCCCGTGCTGGCACCTTACCCGACCTCGACCTCTTCATCGCCAACTGCCGCCGCGACATTAACTGCCTCAACTTCTCCACCCCTCTCACCCACTCTAACCTCTCACCCTCGGAACGTGCAGCCCTCCACTCCCTCCGTTCCAACCCCAATCTCACTATCAAACCAGCAGACAAGGGAGGCGCGGTAGTAGTTTGGTACACCGACCTTTACACCACTGAGGCTATACGCCAGCTCGCGGATACCTCCTCCTACTGCCACCTTGATCATGACCCCACCTCCCACCACCAAACCATCATCTCCCAGACCATCCATAACCTCATCACCTCAGGGGATCACTCATCCACCGCCTCCAACCTCATAGTCCCACAACCCCACACCGCCCGTTTCTACCTCCTGCCCAAAATCCACAAACCTGACTGTCCCGGCCGACCCATTGTCTCAGCCTGCTCCTGCCCCACCGAACTCATCTCTGCATACCTCGACACGGTCCTGTCCCCCTTAGTCCAAGAACTCCCCAGCTACGTTTGGGACACCACCCAGGCCCTCCACCTCCTCCATGATTTTCGCTTCTCCGGCCCCCAACGCCTTACCTTCACCATGGACATCCAGTCCCTATTCACCTCCATCCCCCATCATGAAGGACTCAAAGCCCTCCGCTTCTTCCTTTCCCGCCAAACCACTGACACCCTCCTTCGACTGACTGAACTGGTCCTCACCCTGAACAACTTCTCTTTCCAATCCTCCCACTTCCTCCAAACCAAAGGAGTAGCCATGGGCCCCCGCATGGGCCCTAGCTATGCCTGCCTCTTCGTAGGATATGTGGAACAGTCCATTTTCGCAGCTACACTGGCACCACCCCCCACCTTTTCCTCCGCTACATCGATGACTGTATTGGCGCTGCCTCGTGCTCCCACGAGGAGGTTGAACAGTTCATCCACTTTACCAACACCTTCCACCCCGACCTCAAATTCACCTGGACCATCTCAGACTCCTCCCTCCCCTTCCTAGACCTTTCCATTTCTATCTCGGGCGACCGAATCAACACCGACATTTACAATAAACCAACCGACCCCCACAGCTACCTAGACTAGTTCATCCCTTGTGGTTGGACGGTTCCTAGGTGGAAGATGAGGCGCTCTTCCTCCAACCGTTGTGTTGCTATGGTCTGGCGATGGAGGAGTCCAAGGACCTGCATGTCCTTGGTGGAGTGGGAGTGGGAGTTGAAGTGTTGAGCTACGGGGTGGTTGGGTTGGTTGGTCCGGGTGTCTCAGGGATGTTCTCTGAAATGTTCCGCAAGTAGGCGGCCTGTCTCCCCAATATAGAGGAGGTCACATCGGGTGCAGCGGATGCTGCACCCTGCCCCCTGTAAAAACGCCATCCCATATTCCCAATTCCTTCGTCTCCGCCGCATCTGCTCCCAGGAGGACCAGTTCCAAAACCGTACAACCCAGATGGCCTCCTTCTTCAAGGACCGCAATATCCCCCCAGCCGTGGTCGACGATGCCCTCCACCGCATCTCTTCCACTTCCCGCTCCTCCGCCTTTGAGCCCCGCCCCTCCAACCGCCACCAGGACAGAACCCCACTGGTCCTCACCTACCACCCCACCAACCTCCATGTACAGCGTATCATCCACCGTCATTTCCGCCACCTCCAAACAGACCCCACCACCAGGGATATATTTCCCTTCCCTCCCCTATCAGCATTCCGAAAAGACCACTCCCTCCATGACTTCCTCATCAGGTCCACATCCCCCACCAACCCAACCTCCACTCCAGGCACCTTCCCCTGCAACCGCAAGAAATGCAAAACTTGCGGCCACATCTCCCCCCTTACTTCCCTCCAAGGCCCCAAGGGATACTTCCATATCTGCCACAAATTCACCTGCACCTCCACACACATCATCTATTGCATCCGCTGCACCCGATGTGGCCTCCTCTATATTGGGGAGACAGGCCGCCTACTTGCGGAACGTTTCAGAGAACATCTCTGAGACACCCAGACCAACCAGCCCAACCACCCCGTAGCTCAACACTTCAACTCCCCCTCCCACTCCACCAAGGACATGCAGGTCCTTGGACTCCTCCATCGCCAGACCATAGCAACACAACGGTTGGAGGAAGAGCGCCTCATCTTCCACCTAGGAACCCTCCAACCACAAGGGATGAACTAAGATTTCTCCAGTTTCCTCAGTTCCCCTCCCCCCACTTTGTCTCAGTCAAATCCCTCGAACTCAGCACCACCTTCCTAACCTGCAATCTTCTTCCTGACCTCTCCGCCCCCACCCCACTCCGGTCTATCACCCTCACCTTGACCTCCTTCCACCTATCACATTCCCAACGCCCCTCCCCCAACTCCCTCCTCCCTACCTTTTATCTTAGCCTGCTGGACACACTTTCCTCATTCCTGAAGAAGGGCTGATGCCCGAAACGTCGATTCTCCTGCTCCTTGGATGCTGCCTGACCTGCTGCGCTTTTCCAGCAACACATTTTCAGTTCTGAGTTAATTCCAACCCTACCATTCAGCACAATGGAAAAGGTCACTTGCTGAGCAGAAGTAAATAAAATCAGAGAAATCAAAAGTGGTGGAAATACATAATATTTATGTCGTCCAAAAAAAATAACAGGGACTTAAAATTTAACACACTTTCCTGTGCCACAAATCTTTCCCCTTCATTAAAGTGGAGCAGACTGCTCAGTCCCTGGAGTAAAAGCAAAATCCTGCAGATGGTGGAAATCTGAAAGGAACATAGAGGATACTGGAGAAACTCAGCAGCTCTGGCTGCATCTGTGGAGAGAGGAACAGAGTTAATGTTTTGAGTCTCGTATGGCTCTTCTTTACAACTCTGTAGTTTGAAATGGGTCAACCCAATGTCTCCCCCACCTTCACCTGTACAGGGGCAATGACAGCTTTAAGGACACTGAGCAGCAATGGTGGGGGTAGCAGGTGGGTTCTGTGACAGGGTGTGAAAAGGGATGTGGGGGGGATGCAAGGGTTTGACATGGAAACAATTGTGCAATTCCATATCCCAATTCATCACCACGCTTTCATGAGTTACTTCCACTTCCCAACCAGTTTTGACCCAGAGAGTGTCAAGATGACAGTATCATGAATCCTATTTAAGTTGTAATGCAGACTATACAAGCCTCTTCTCAAGGTCACAGTGCACGCGTTCTTATGTTTGATTCGCTTTATTCATCGATAAAGATATTGTGCCACTTATCCCAGAAACAACACTCTCTGATATCCCAGCAAATGTCCCAGTTTTGCTGGAACACCGGCATTCTTTAGAAGTGCTTCAGAAGAATCCTATTCATCAATGGTCCCTGATGTTCAACATCCATGCCCAAGTGAGGTGAACTTGGAGTGTATTCGACAGTCTGGGACAGGGATGTACTCGAGCTGCTATCTTTGCACACACCACCCACTCTTACACACGTGTGATGTGGGAGGCACAGTGTGAAGGTTAATGGCTCTCTATATTTGCATTCTCACCCTGCCACCTCCCAACAAGGTAAACCTGACCAATCAGAGAAATTGCAGAACATTAAAGGAACTTTGTCAGGTTTACCACATATCTTCTGGGTCCTGCTATAAAATGTCCTTTCCTACAGGATTACTCAAATCAGCTAAACTATCTCCTGGTAAAATATATTAACAGGCATATCAGAGCAGAAACAACCTTTTTTTAAGAAAAGTTGCCATCATTTAGAATCCTAATGTAAGAATTCTATGATATTGGTATTGAGATGTGGGTTCGTGAGGTTATAGGCAAAAGACTACAACTTGATATACTTGCTGTTGAATATTTATTGTAAGAATCATTCCTAAGTTGCTCTATAATAATTATTACTGTATCAGAGAATATCAAACATAATAATAGTGTGACTGTTCTCCCTTAAACGTTGTTTACTTTAAAAAATTGGAAATTAGTCAAATAGGTTTAAAGAAATCTATGCATGCAAGACAGCATGGTATCCTTACATTGTCTTGTCTCAACATTGAAGAGGCATTTCAGTGGTTAAACTAGACCTTGTACTAAAATGGCTGACTCTTGCAAATGTTCTTTTTTAATATATCTCTGGAATACTTATCATTTGTTTCTGTGGCAGACTGTCTTTGTTCATTGTACATCCAAAAAAAAAGTATTATCATTTTTGCCTATTCTGTTTTCTTACATGAATTACTTTAGTTAAAAATAGTTCTCTTGTCTCATTTCTGTCATGGAAGTTTGGCAACTCTCCATGGTCCTACAAAGTTCCATGTTTTTGTCTGTATATTGGTTTATGGCACCTATTCAAATGCTGGGAACAGTACATTTTATTTAAAGTTATCACTATTAACTTAATTAGCTTAGAATCAAAAAGAGCTATAGTGTTGCACAGCATGGAACCAGACCTTTGTTCCAACTCGTCCTTGCCGACCAGATATCCCAATGTAATCTAGTCCCACTTGCCTGCATTTTGCTCATATCCCTCTAAACCCTTCCTATTCTTATACCATCCAGATGCCTTTTAAATGTTATAATTGTATTTGCCTCCATCACTTCCTCTGGCAGCTCATTCATGTTAATGGTTGCATTAATTTGGGCAATCTCTTGATGCGAAAACACAATTATTTTCCCTGCTGGTCTTACCAAGGTATTTCGAAATATTCTCATTCTGAAATGATGCAAGATCTGTACAAATTCTACAATGGTGCAATGCAGGTTGAATTGAGATGGTGATGGTGGTGAAGTGGTCTTTTTGAGGTAATCTTTTGTTCAGGATCTAGTGGAGTCACCTTTGTTGTCCTGAGTTGATCATGGAAATACTTTTGGTACTGAATCCATGGGAATAATACTTTCACATTGCTGGTCTCACATTGGTCTACAGCTAGAACAGCTTGTTCTAACCTGAAACCATCTTCCTCCCGTCAACAGGGACATTTATCCATGTGGGGACCCTTACAGTCCCCAACATCACGTCTAAAATCTGGAGTATTGTATGCAGTTTGGTCTCCTTCTCTGAAGAAGGATGTTCTGGCAATGGAGGGAGTGCTATGAACGTTTACCAGACTGATTTCTGGCATAGCAGGACTGATGTGTGAACATAGACAGGATCAATTAGGAGTATATTTACTGGATTTTAGTAGAATGAAAGGGATTTCATAGAAACCTGGGACAAGACAGAGTAAACATGGGAAGAATGTTCCTGATGATGATGGAGTCCAGGATCAAAAAGTCAGAATTTAAGAATACAAGGTAGGCATTTGGGACTGAGATGAGGAAAAACTTTTTTTCACTCACAGAGTGGGGAACCTGTGGAATTCTCCACCACAGGAAGTGGTTGACTCCAAAACAGCTAAGTACGGTTTCTGTGGCTAAAGGGATCAAAGAATATGGGAGAAAGCAGGAACAGGGCACTGAACTCAATGATTAGCCATGATCATATTGATTGGTGAAGCAAGCTCAAAGGGTTGGATGGCCTACTTCCTTTTTCTACGTTTCAAACAGAAATCACTAAAACCAGAAATAAAATTTAATGGTTTTGTCTATCAATTCCATTTATCTCACTTCCAATGTCAAAGCCATCAAATTATTTTTTGGGGGCATCCCTTTCAATCCTGCAGCTCATTTTGCCTCATGTGGGTTATCATCGCACCCTGTTCACATTGGTGAGTGGGGAAGCTCAGACTGAGATGGACACAGAGTGCCTAAGTTAAACAGGCATGGGTAGGTTCACAGTACCTACTCCAGAGATTCCCATGTGCCAGTGAATGTCCTTCACCCTACCTGATAAAACCAGCACAACGCAAACATCAAATTGAGACAACTTGCCTCAGCACATTGAATCCAAAACTGGACTGTAATGGCGGGAAGTTAATTCCGAACGTAAGCAAGTTTTGTTTGTAGTAAATTGAACTTGTCACTTTAATAACTAGGGAGTGGGACCGTTTGGAAACAGATTACTTCAATATTGACAAACAGCATCTAAAAGTGTTTTGTGGAAATAATTTAAAATGTTTCTTACACTTTTCTCATCAGTTTTAACTTAAGCCTGTTAAAGACCTATAAAAGGAGACCAATATTGCACTTTTAAGGGCAATTACTTTAGCTACAATTGTTATACAAGAAACAAAATAAATTCCTGTCAATCATGATAAATTGAATTGGTGCCGAGTATAAATTACAACAAGTAACTCAGAACAGTATTAATTCCTGTGGAGTTCATACAGAAATTGGTTGTTCAATTCAAATGTAGCCCACCAGCAAGTCACAAGCAAGGTCCTGCAGGCACAAGTGAAACATTATTCTTTCTCCTATCTCAATGGTACTTTTGCAATGGAAGGAAAGTAATCTCCGTGTCACTACTACAACTGGTATTAAAAGAAAGTTGAGACAGAGTTTTCTGCCAAATAAAGTGACATTTGTATTGCTTTGCAGTTAGCCTTGTATAAATACAAATATACAAACAAAGAACAGGATTAGGCCATTCAACCCTTCGAGTCTGCTCTGCCATTCAACAAGATCATGACTGGTCAGATTTTAACCTCAATTCTACCTTCCTGCATTTCCCTAGTAACCTTCCATCTTCTTGGCCAGCAAAAATCTACCTACTTCTGCTATAAAATTATTGAAAGATTCTGCATCCACTGCCTTATGAGGAAGGGAATTCCAAAGACTCACTCTGAGAGAAAAAGATGCTTCATCATCTCTGTTTTAAATGGGCATCCCCTTATTTTCCAAAAGCAACCTGTGTTCTAGATCCTTGCACAAAAAGAAACATCCTCTCCACACCCACCAGACCGCTGCAGGGTCTGATATATTTCAACTCAGTCACCTCTCCTTTTCTACACTCCAGAGGATACAGGTCCAGCCTGTCTGGCCTTTCCTCATAAGGCAATCTGCTCATTCCAGATATAATATCAGAAAACTATCTCTGAATAGCGTCCAATGATTAACTTCCAGTAATGTGCACCAGTACTGTGCACAGTACTCCAGGTGCAGTCACACAAATGCCCTATATAAGTGAAGCATAACCTCACACCTCCCACATTCTCCCTTGAAATAGACCATGACATTTTATTAGTTTTCCTGATTACTTGCTGTACCTACATATGAATGTCCTGTAACTCGTGCATTGGGGCACCCAGATCTCTCTGCACTTTAGAGCTCATATCATTTCATTATCATGCTTTTTTTTATTTTGCTTAACCATTTTGGTACAGATTTCACAATTTCCTAAATTATACTCCATTTGCCAGATCTTCCGCCAGTCACTAAAACTAGCTACGTCCCTTTGTAGGCTCCTTATGTCCTCGTCACAACTCACTTTCCTACTAACATTGTGTCATCAGCAAATTTACCTTTCATACCTTTTGTCTGTTCATTCAAGACATTTATAGAATGTGTTTCTGGATTAGTAGTGCTGGAAGAGCACAGCAGTTCAGGCAGCATCCAAGGGAGTCTCGCATGGTGTGTTGCCTGCCCAGTGCCAGGGTGCAGGACATCTCCGACCGGCTTGAAAGGATATTGGAGCGGGAGGGGGAGGATCCAGTTGTTGTGGTCCGAGTTGGTACTCACAACATAGGCAAAGCTAGGGTGGAGCCCCTGTTTGGGGATTACGAAGCACTAGGCAGGAAATTGAAGCACAGGTCCTCAAGGGTCATAATCTCCGGATTACTGCCCGAGCCATGTGCCAATTGGCATAGGAACAAGAAAATTAGGCAAGTAAACACGTGGCTAAGGGATTGGTGTGGGAAAGAGGGATTCCACTTCATGGGGCATTGGCATCAGTTTTGGAACCGGGGGACTCTGTACCGTTGGGACGTCTCCACCTGAACCGATCTGGTCCCAATGTTCTAGTGAAGAGGATAAATAGGGTGGTCAGTAGGACTTTAAACTTCTGAGTTGGGGGGAAGGGAAAGTGAAAGCGACAGGGAGTATGGCGTTAAATGGAAAGACAAGCAGCAGGATAGCATGTGTCCAGGTGGATTTACAATTGAGGCAGACTGGGAATGCAGAAAAAAGCAAGGATAACTTAGGACATCATATGGCTTCCAATATCTCTAATGATAAGAAAGTTAGCATTAAGGCACTTTACCTGAATGCTCGTAGTATTCACAACAAAGCAGATGAACTAATGGCACAGATCAGAGTGAATGATTATGATGTGGTAGGCATCACAGAGACTTGGTTACAGGGGGGTCAGGACTGGCAGTTAAACCTCCAAGGATTTTCAATTTATCGAAAAGACAGGGAGGTCGGCAGAGGGGGTGGGGCTGCCTTGTTAGTTAAGAACAAAATTAAATCTATGACACTGAATGACATAGTGTCAGACGATGTGGAGTCTGTGTGGGTGGAATTGAGGAACCACAAAGGCAAAAAAACCATAATTGGAGTTGTGTACAGACCTCCTAACAGTGGTCAGGAGCAGGGACGCAACATGTATCGGGAAATAGAGAAGGCATGTCAGAAAGGCAAGGTCACGGTGATCATGGGAGACTTCAATATGCAGGTGGACTGGGTAAATAATGCTGCCAGTGGATCCAAAGAAAGGGAATTCATGGAATGCTTACAGGATGGCTTTTTGGAACAGCTTGTCATGGAGCCCACAAGGGAGCAGGCTATTCTGGACCTAGTGCTTTGCAATGAACCAGACTTTATAAAAAATCTTAAAGTAAGGGAACCCTTAGGAAGCAGCAATCATAATATGGTAGAGTTCAGTCTGGAGTTTGAAAGATAGAAGGCAAAATTGGATGTAATGGTGTTACAGTTAAATAAAGGTAATTATGAAGGCATGAGAGAGGAACTGACAAAAATAGACTGGAAGCAGAGGCTTGCGGGGAAGACAGTAGAGCAAAAATGGCAGGAGTTTGTGGGTATAATTGAGGACACTGTGCAGAGGTTCATCCCCAAAAGAAAGATTATCCAGGGAGGGATTTGACAGCCATGGCTGACAAAGGAAGTCAGGAAATGTATTAAAGAAAAAGAGAGATCCTATAAAGTGGCCAAGAGCAGTGGGAAATCAGAAGATTGCGAAGGCTACAAAAACAAACAGGATAACAAAGAGAGTAATAAGAAAGGAGAGGATCAAATATGAAGGTAGGCTAGCCAGTAATAATAGAAACGATAGTAAAAGTTTCTTTCAATACATAAGAAACAAACGACAGACAAAAGTAGACATTGGGCCACTTCAAACTGATGCTGGAAGCCTAGTGATGGGAGATAAGGAAATAGCAGGAGAACTTAACAAGTACTTTGCATCAGTTTTCACAGTGGAAGACAGGAGTAATATCCCAACAATTAAAGGAGTCAGGGGGCTGAGTTGAGTATGGTTGTCATTACAAAAGAGGTAGTGCTAGAAAAGCTAAAAAGTCTTAAAATTGATAAATCTCCTGGCCCCGATTGGATACATCCTAGAGTTCTGAGAGAGGTGGCTGAGGAAATAGTGGAGGCATTGGTTGAGATCTTTCAAGAGTCACTGGAGTCACGGAAAGTCCCGGATGATTGGAAGATCGCTGTTGTAACCCCATTGTTCAAGAAAGGATCAAGACAAAAGATGGAAAATTATAGGCCAATTAGCCTAACCTCAGTTGTTGGTAAAATTCTAGAATCCATCATTAAGGATGAGGTTTCTAAATTCATAGAAGAGCAGAGTCTGATTAGAACAAGTCAACATGGATTTAGTAAGGGGAGGTCATGCCTGACAAACCTGTTGGTATTCTTTGAAGAGGTGACAAGTAGGTTAGACCAGGGAAACCCAGTGGATGTGGTCTATATAGACTTCCAAAAGGCCTTTGATAAGGTGCCACACGGGAGGCTGCTGAGCAAGGTGAGGGCCCATGGTGTTCGAGGTGAGCTGCTGGGATGGATTGAGGATTGGCTGTCTGACAGAAGGCAGAGAGTTGGGATAAAAGGTTCTTTTTCAGAATGGCAGCCGGTGACGAGCAGTGTCCCGCAGGGTTCAGTGTTGGGGCCACAGCTGTTCGCATTATATATTAATGATCTGGATGAAGGGACTGGGGAAATTCTAGCAAAGTTTGCAGATGATACAAAGTTAGGTGGACAGGCAGGTAGTACTGAGGAAGTGGGGAGGCTGCAGAAGGATCTCGACAGTTTGGGAGAGTGGTCTAGGAAAAGGCTGATGGAATTCAATGTGAACAAATGCGAGGTCTTGCACTTTGGCAAAAAGAATAAAAGCATAGACTATTTTATAAACGGTGAGAAAATTCGTAAAGCCAAAATACAAAAGGATCTGGGAGTGCTAGTTGAGGATTCTTTAAAGGTCAACATGCAGGTTGAGTCTGTGATTAAGAAAGCGAATGCAATGTTGTCACTTATCTCAAGAGGGTTGGAATATAAAAACACCTTTGTGCTACTGAGACTTTATAAAGCTCTGGTTAGGCCCCATTTGGAGTACTGTGTCCAGTTTTGGTCACCACACCTCAGGAAGGACATACTGGCACTGGAACGTGTCCAGCGGAGATTCACACGGATGATCCCTGGAATGGTAGGTCTAACATATGAGGAACGGCTGAGGATCCTGGGATTATATTCATTGGAGTTTAGAAGATTAAGGGGAGACTTAATAGAGACGTACAAGAAAATACATGGCTTGGAAAGGGTGGATGCTAGGAAATTGTTTCCGTTAGGTGAGGAGACTAGGACCCGTGGACACAGCCTGAGAATTGGAGGGGGTCAATTCAGAACAGAAATGTGGAGACATTTCTTCAGCCAGAGAGTGGTGGGCCTGTGGAATTCATTGCCGCAGAGTGCAGTGGAGGCCGGGACGCTAAATGTCTTCAAGGCAGAGATTGATAGATTCTTGTTGTCTTGCGGAATTAAGGGCTACGGGGAGAATGCGGGTAAGTGGAGTTGAAGTGCCCATCAGCCATGATTGAATGGCAGAGTGGACTCGATGGATCGAATGGCCTTACTCCCACTCCTATGTCTTATGGTCTTATGGTCTTAAGGAGCAGCAAAATCAACGTTTCGGGCAAAAGCCCTTCATCAGGAGTAAAGGCGCACTGACCGTGTGCTACGCCAATCGTGGCATCCTGAATAAGATTAGTTTATTCAAACCCTCTGCTTTCTGTTCGCAAACGAATGTTCTATTTCTGACAATATGTTGCCCTATATCACGAGCTTTTATCTCCTGCAATAACATTTCATGTGGCAACTTATCAAATGCTTTCTGGAAATCAAAATGTAATATATCCACTGGTTCCCCCTTTATCAACGGCTCAAAATACTTCTTCAAACATCTCCAAAACATTAATCGGAAACGACTTTCCTTTGACAAAACTATATTGGCTGTTCCTTATTACCTTGAATTTATTCAAATGCCCTTTTATAGTGTCTATAATAATAACTTCTAACACTTCCCTATGATAGATGTTAAGTTATAATTTGCCATCACAACCTCCAATGAAGTTCCTGAATTTGTTTCATTTCTGCATCAATTACCCATTAGTTCTATAACAGAAAATTGTGTTTGGTATTTAACAGCATGAGGACACTTTTCATGACCTGATTTGTGTTTCAGAAAAGCTGTTTGCTTAAGGGGCTTGAGAGGGTAAATACAGAGAGGATCTTGGAAGAGTCCCCATATTGGAAGACTCTGAATCAGACAGCAAAGTCTCAGAATAAAGAAGCACTGATTTAAGACTGAGATGAGGATGAATTACTTCTCCTTGAGGATTGAGAGTCTTTGGAACTCCTTACAGCAAAGAGCTGGCGGGGAAAATGCCTTGTGTCTTTCTAAAAGGTGCGGCGCTGGAAAAGCTCAGCTGGTCAGGCAGCATCCGAGGAGCAGGAAATTCGATGTTTCAAACATGAGCTCTTCATCAGGAAAGGGGGTAAGAGTGCCAAGGGGACACAGAAATAAATGGGGTGGAGGTTTGGAGTTCAGGGGAAGGCAGTTGGGAATGCAATAGGTAGATGCTGGTGGGGGGTGATGGTGATAGGTCAGAGAGAAGGGTGGAGCAGAGATGTGGGAATGAAGATGGACAGGTGGGACAGTTTAAGAGGGTGGTGCTGAGTTGGAGGGTTGGATCTGGGATAAGGTGGGGGAGGGGAGATGAGGAAACCGGTGAAATTGACATTGATTTTGTGTGGTTGGAGGGTCCCAAGGCGGATGATGAGGTGTTCTTCCTCCACGCATCAGGTGGCTGGGATTTAGGGTGTAGGTTTGCTCGCTGAGCTGTAGGTTTGATATCCAGACGTTTCATTACCTGGCTAGGTAACATCATCAGTGGCGACCTCCAAGTGAAGCGAAGCTGTTGTCTCCTGCTTTCTATTTATATCTTTCTCCTGGATGGGGTTCCTGGGGTTTGTGGTGATGTCATTTCCTGTTCATTTTCTGAGGGGTTGATAGATGGTATCTAGATCTATGTGTTTGTTTATGCCGTTGTGGTTGGAGTGCCAGGCCTCTAGGAATTCTCTGGCATGTCTTTGCTTAGCCTGTCCCAGGATAGATGTGTTGTCCCAGTCGAAATGGTAGTTTATTTTATCCATGTGTAGGGCTACGAGGGAGAGAGGGTCATGTCTTTTTGTGGCTAGCTGGTGTTCGTGTATCCTGGTGACCAACTTTCTTCCTGTTTGTCCTACGTAATGTTTGTGGCAGTACTTGCATGGAATTTTGTAGATGACGTTGGTTTTGTCCATGGGTTGCACTGGGTCTTTTAAGTTTGTTAGTTTTTGTTTGAGAGTGTTGGTGGGTTTATGTGCTACTAGGATTCTGAGGGGTCTTAGTAGTCTGGCTGTCATTTCTGAAACTTCTTTGATGTATAGTAAGGTGGTTAGGGTTTCTGGCTGTGTTTGGTCTGCTTATAGTGGTTTGTTCTTGAGGAATCTGCGGACTGTATTTTTTGAGTATCCGTTCTTCTTGAATATGTTGAATAAGCCTTCTTTAGGATTATGCCCAAAACGTCGATTCTCCTGTTCCTTTGATGCTGCCTGAACTGCTGCGCTTTTCCAGCAATACCTTTTCAGCTCTGATCCCCAGCATCTGCAGTCCTCACTTTCTCCCTGCCCTCTTAAACTGTCCTAACTGTCCATCTTCCTTTCCACCTATCCACTCTACCCTCCTCTCTGACCTATCAGTATCACCCCCCACCTTCATCTACCTTTCGCATTCCAAGCTACCTTCCCCCCAGCCCCAACACCCATTTATCTCTCAGCCCCCTTGGGTCCTCCCCCCACCTCCTTCAACATTGTTGATGATGGGCTTATGCTTGTAACGTCTCTTCTCCTGCTCCTCGGATTCCTGCTATCTGACCTGCTGTGTTTTTCCAGCATCACACTTCTTGACTGTGACTCTCCACCTTTCTTCTTGTGTCTTTTTAAGGCTGTGATAGACAGATTCTTGAACAGTTGGGGACTCGGGGGATCCAGGAATAGGGCAGGTAAGTGTCAGGTCACCCATAATCCCATTGAATGGTAGAACAGAGTTGAGAGGCCAAATGGCTGAGGAGAAAGTGAGGACTGCAGATGCTGGACGACCAGAGTTGATAAATGTGGTGCTGGAAAAACACAGCAGGCCAGGCAGCATCCAAGGAGCAGGAGAATCGACGTTTCGGGCATAAGCCCTTCTTCAGGAAACAGCCAAATGACTGACCCCTGTTTCTATTTTGTATGATCTTTATGATCTTAAGGCAGTTCAGCAGCACCTCCTCAAGGGCAACTGGGAATGGGTAATAATAGCTGCCCTGGCCAGTGACACCCATATCCCGTGAGTTTATGCAAAAGATGTGAAGACCCAACTGGAATATATAAGCATGCTCCAAGGCAGTCCATTCAGCACTTTGAATCGATTTTGCCAAAAAATAAGATCATGGGTAACTTTCGATTACATTACAGTGTTGGAACAGGCCCGTTGGCCCAACAAGTCCACACCGACCCGCCAAAGTGTAATCCACCCATACCCCTCACCTAACACTACGGGCAATTTAGCATGGCCAATTCACCTGACCTGCACATCTTTTGGACTGTGGGAGGAAACCGGAACACCCGGAGGAAACCCACGTAGACACAGGGAGAACGTGCAAACTCCACACAGTCAGTCGCCTGAGGCAGGAATTGAACCCAGGTCTCTGGTGCTGTGAGGTAGCAGTGCTAACCACTGTGCCACCATGCCACCCTCATTTACCTTAACTCCATCCTCCCACCTTGGTTACATTTTGTTCTATCTATTGCTTGTAAAAATATCTTCTAATCTTAGGTTTAAAATTATCTTTTACTTTCTTGTGGACCAGTGATCCAGATTCCTTCCACTCTTTGTGTGAAGACACGCTCCTTCACTACTTTCCTGAATAATCCAGCTCTGAGTTCAAGGGTTTATTCCAACACTGGAACACCATTATTGTTGAAGTTATTGAAGTAATTTAAATCATCACAAATTCTGTAATTACATGAATAAAATCAGAAACATAAGAATAATACAACGAAGAAGTACATGATAGTCTTATAGCTAGAGCATAAAACTTGTATTACATAATGTATGAAAGAATAATGGTACAGCACATCAAGATTTAATAAATTTAACGTAATGTTGATTAGTTCCAGGAAAAACAAATGACCAGAAACATGTCCATCTTCTTGTAATGACCCACTTGTACATGAATATCCTTTGGAGAATTGAAGCTCGTAATACACAGCTAAAACTACATGTGACTCTTATCCCCGCACTATGTGGTTAACTCCTGTTTTTGTCAAAGCAACTCAGAATGGTGAATTAATGCTGCCTTACTTGTGCAGCCTGCATTGCCTGCATTAAAAATAGATAGAGTCTTGAATATTTTATGCCGACACTCAAAATACAATAATCGATTTGTTCAAGTCACACTAAATTTTGATTAGATTTCTGATAGTAAACTGAAATTTACATGCAAGCAATATTTAATGAGACTCTATTTACTATACATGTTATCAGTATTGTGTGTACTGCCTGAATAAAGAGCTCCTTTCGGGTTCTGTTTAGATTCTGCTGCAACTTGCAACTGACCTTACGAAGGCTTATCAAGCAGCATCAGGCTTCAGAGAGACATTACTAGCAAGCTTCAGCAAATTTAACACTGGGAGTTTATTTCCTTTGTGTTTTCAGATGCTATTGCAAACCACTATTAAATTTATGTAAGGACATTAATTTTATCTGCTTTCCTCCAATACAGCACATAAAGCAGCTCAAATACAAGGAATTATAGGTAGGCAATAGGATTAACTGAGTAAAGTAGTTGCTAAGGAGAAGATGAATGTATATGAAGCACTTGGAATAGCAAAACAGAACAGGCAGCAGAATATTGTTTTATCATGATTTATCCAATCAAGATGTTGTTTCTTAACATACCTTAACAGATAGATCACAGGACTGGTTGGGTGGGGGGGCTAACAGCATGCAGTAAGACCATTTGCTAGCTAAGGTAGTTCTCCAAGTCTGCTTTTTCCAATTTACCTGTTATGATATGGTGAAAAAACTGCAGGAAATAGAGTTGTGGAAAGAACCATGATTACTAACTTCTGCACAACTCTAGATGCTTCAAGACAAGACAGATTAGATACATCATTATTGTTTTCGTGAAACCATAACATGTTTTTGCAGTCAATAGCCCTCACCTCTCTATAATTCTGAATCTTGCAGGAACACATGAAAGAAGAATTGACCTTTTAGGAAAGGCCTGGCTTATTAAGGTCCTGCAAAGTAATAAGCGAGGGTTAATCACTGCACCAATTCTCAAATCAGTGAAGTTACCTCCTGTAATCTGCCTCAGTTTTAGTTGGCAGCTATTCAGTTTAAATGATAACAGTCAGAGATGAAGAGTAATGTATGGACACCCAGTTTCTTTGAAAGGCCTGGAGACACATGATGTTGGATTTTTCTATTCTTGATGGAAATCTATTTCATAAAACCTTTCTCTTTGAGAAACAAGAAGGAATGGGTAGGTGGTTTCAATTGGCATTATATCAGGGGTAATCTTATGAGGTAGACCTAGGTCCAGCTGAATTCTCACCTATTGACTGTGGGGAAAGTAAGGTCACATATTCTAGAAGAAGTTGCGATTGGCTCCATGTTACTACCGATATAATGGACAAAATCTATTCCCAAGAAGTTTACAATACTTGGTTTTAATTTATGCCTGTCAATTTTCTCATTTTAGATCTTGTATATTGCTGAAAAAAAGATATAAGTTCTCCAAAGTGAAGAGAAAAGACATTTATACTGTATGAGAAGACAGTGCTGATTAGTTGCCTGGTGGTACAGGCATTGTCATGGGGAATGCACCAGTTAGATAAAGATTGACAATTAAGTTTAAGTTGTCAACCATGCAGGTTAACTCTGCTTGGCAAGGTGCTGACTTGAGAAATGAACTAAAGAATGGCTGTCACCTATGTTGTTGAGTTGGAATAAGAGCAGCACATATACGTGTTCTTACCATCCAAAACGAACACTGTCCTGTTATTAATATATGTAACATCATCACCATCTGTCAGTCATCACCTAACTACTGCTTTCTCCACAGCAATGCCTCCACTGGTCTGAGGGCTCTCGCCAGCTAGTTGCTTCAGAACAGCTATGAAAAGGTTTACAAAATTACAAGGGGTAGAGATATTGTCAATAGGATTAACTTTCCCCCCCCCAGTAGAGGGCTTCAATAACCTGGAGGTGTAAATTAAAAGTAAAAGGCAGAATTTTTTGCGGGGTCTTGAGAAATTCATTCACCACAAGGGTGGTGGGTATCTGGGGCTCGCTGTCTGAAAGTTGGTGGAGATGGGAACTATTACAACATTTAAGAAGTATTTGAATCGACCCTTGAAACACCATAGCATGCACAGTTATGGTGCAAATGCTGGGAAATGGATGAGACTGGTTATGTGTTTGATGACCATTGTGGACATGATGGGCGTTTGTCCATGTTTTAATTCTTTGTGATTCTGAGTCTATCTGAGTATGACTTTCAAGTTGGACTTGAAATGTTAACTTTGCTTCTCTGTCCACTAGGGCTGCCAGACCTGGTGAGTTTCTCTGGCATTCTCTGTATTTGTTTAATATTTCTAGTATCTGCAATATTTTGCTTTTATTTACATTCAGAAGGATAGGGTGGCCATCCTATCCACTGGCAGTCAGAGTTACTGCTGCTGTATTTTTGTACACCATTAGCTTGTTTCAAAGAACAACTGAGGACCTTCATGATATCTCCTAATCTTCAAGACACAAATGCAGCCAAGGTGCAGCTGATGGCATTTTCTCTAGATCAGAGCTGTTCGTATCATAAGACCATAAGACTATAAGACATAGGAGCGGAAGTAAGGCCATTCGGCCCATCAAGTCCACTCCGCCATTCAATCATGGCTGATGGGCATTTCAACTCCACTTACCCGCATTCTCCCCGTAGCCCTTAATTCCTTGTGACATCAAGAATTTATCAATCTCTTCCTTGAAGACATTTAGCATCCCAGCCTCCACTGCACTCTATGGCAATGAATTCCACAGGCCGACCACTCTCTGGCTCAAGAAATGTCTCCGCATTTCTGTTCTGAATTAACCCCCTCTAATTCTAAGGCTGTGTCCACGGGTCCTAGTCTCCTCACCTAACGGAAACAATTTCCTAGCATCCGCCCTCTCCAAGCCATGTAGTATCTTGTAATACATTCCTGCATTCTTTACAATCACAAAAAAATCACAATCAGAACATACTTTTTTAAGTGACTTGATGGGTTAAATGGCCTAATTTTGTGGATATCTCTTATGATCTTTGCGAAGAACAGAAACTTTCCCACAGTCAATTGTAGTTATTAAGTTCTGAAAACTGAACCTGAACCTGAGCTCGGAACAAGATTACTGGGAGACTAGATTGCTCATCACAGTGCCTTGATATTTAAATTGCCTCCGAATGCCTCATTGAGTTTAGGAATATATAAGCCACGACAATCAAAGTTTGAGAAGCAATTAAGGAAAAAGAAAATGGTTGGGGAAATTGAGCACAAAGAATCATTTCCAAGTGTGTTGCCAAACAAGATAAATTGACCTGGTGTTTATTTATTTGCAGTCATATTTCACAAATAGTTTGGGATGAATCTTCACAGATTTCAAGAATGTTTGTCAAGTAATTGTAACTGACCTTTCCCACAAAAGAGTACACTGAAAGACCTTTAACAAATTTAGTTCCTACACCAGTGCTCTAATGAATTTGTCTAAGGAAGGCACCAAAATCTTCAGTGGAACCTCAATTAAGTAGCAAAATGGAAAGCACTTAACTGCCTTAGTCTTATCCAAAGGCTGCATGACATATTAAAATGGCAAGCACGTCAAGTTTCACTATAAGTTTGACAAGTGGCACGGTGGCTCAGTGGTTAATATTACTGCCTCAGAGTATTAAGGACTCAAGTTTGATACCTGCCTCAGGTGACTGTCTGTGTGGAGTTTGCACATTCTCCTCGTGTCTGCGTGGCTTTGCTCTGGTTTCCTCCCACAGTGCAAAGATGTGCAGGTCAGGTGAATTGGCCATGCTAAATTGCCCATAGTGTTGGGTGCATTAGTCAGGGGTAAATATAGGGTAGAGGAATGGGTCTGGGTGGGTTACTCGTTGGAGAGTCAGTGTGGACTTATTGGGCCAAATGGCCTGTTTCCATACTGTAGGTAATCTAACGATAATGAAGAACTTGTAATAATGTCTTGTTCTGGGGAATTTGAGAAGCCTCTTATAGGCCAACTGGGTCTCCAAGGATACATTCAGCAGTTGGGTGCAGTGGAGGAGAAAGATGGAGAGTAGGGATTGGAATTAATCTCTTGAAGCATAGTAAACTGTCTGGTTGTCAATGAGCTGCTGATGTCTCACCCTGTTGGATCATCTTTCAAAAGGAGCATTTTATATTGTTGTGGCTATGTCAACAAGAACCATCTGAGATCTCTTGGGAACATTTATTGCCACAATCATTCTTCTTGACATAACATACTGGGGGAGGAGACTTACTCTAACCCTTTCGCAAAGGAAAGATTCAATCCTATTCAGCAATAAATTTTACTTAAGTTGTCCTTAATAACGTCTTATATCCTGTCTGAGCTACATGATCATTGCTTCTGAGATTTGAGGCTTGACTTCAGAGGCTGTTCTTGTCATCAACACAGAACATAGCACTGGAACAACAAATGGTAACAGAGCCCAGTTAGCTTCTCCCAGGAACAATCCTTTATATTCTGATGGGCATAGCTTATCTTTTAATGTCAGCTAATCCTTTCAGGTACCAAATGCCTTATTCAACACAGCACACAAATCAATTGTTGCAGATTCGTTTCCTGGGATCACTGTTCCTTTCAATTGGTTTGAGATTGAAACAAAAAGCTTTGAGAATAAAGCCAGTACAATGTATTACAAGCCATCAATTCATTACAAGCCCATTTTGTACTATTGACAAAAACCATTGTGTCAATGTATGTCGCGATCGATGAGGGGAGGCAATGGCTTGGTGGTATTATCACTGAACTGTTCATCCAAAGACTCGGGTAATGTTCTGGGGACCTGGGGTTTGAACCCTGTCACAGCAGGTGGTGGAATTTGAATTCAATTTTATTTAACAATCTGGAATTAAGAGTCTAATGAATTGATTGTCAGAGCAAAAACATCCAGTTCCCTAATCTCCTTTCGGGAAGCGTATTGTTGTCATTACTTGGTCTGACCTACATGTGACTCCAGACTCAGTGCAACATGGTTGAATCTTAACTGCCTTCTGGGCGATTACAGATGAGTGATAAGTACTGGCCTAGCCAGCATTACCCTCTTCAAGTGAAAGACTTTTTTTAAAAAAAGTTAACGAATTAAAGTTAGATCAGTCTCTAGTCCTTTTCACTTAGATTCATACAGATGTACAGCATGGAAACAGACCCTTCAGTCAACCCATCCATGCCGACCATTTATCCCAACCCAATCTAGTCCCACCTGCCAGCACTTGGCCCATATCCCTCCAAACCCTTCCTATTCATACACCCATCCAAATGCCTTTAAAATGTTACAATTGTACCAGCCTCCACCACTTCCTCTGGCAGCTCATTCCATACATGCACCACCCTCTGTGTGAAAAAGTTGCCCCTTAGGTCTCTTTTATATCTTTCCCCACTCACCCTAAACCTATCCCCTCTAGTTCTGGATTCCCCCATCCCAGGGAAAAGACCTTGTCTATTTATCCTATCCACGCCTCTCATAATTTTGTAAACCTCTATAAGGTCACCCCTCAGCCTCTGAAACTCCAAGGAAAACAGCCTCAGCCTGTTCAGCCTCTCCCTATTGCTCAAATCCTCCAACTCTGGCAACATCCTTGTAAATCTTTTCTGAACCCTTTCAACTTTTACAACATCTTTCCGATAGGATGGAGACCAGAACTGCAAGCAATATTCCAACAGTGGCCTAACCAATGTCCTGTACAGCCGCAACATGACCTCTCAACTCCTGTACTCAATATTCTGACCAAAAAAAGGAAAGCATACCAAATGTCTTCTTCACTATCCTATCTACCTGCAACTCCACTTTCAAGGAGTTATGAACCTCCACTCCAAGGTCACCATTAAGAGTGTAAGTCCTGCTAAGATTTGCTTTCCCAAAATGCTGCACCTCACATTTATCTACGTTAAACTCCATCTGCCACTCCTCATACCATTGGCCCATCTGATCAAGATCCCATTGTAATCTGAGGTAGCCTTCTTCGCTGTCCACTACACCTCCAATTTTGGTGTCATCTGCAAACTTACTAACTATACCTCTTATGCTCACATCCAAATCATTTATATAAATGATGAAAAGTAGTGAACCCAGCACTGACCCTTGTGTCACTCCACTGGTCACAGGCCTCCAGTTTGAAAAGGAACCCTCCACCATCACCCTCTGTCTTCTACCTTTGAGTCATTTCTTCACCATTCCACAACATTCCAAGATGCTGTTGTAAGTGTTCGCGAACAGGATGGTGTTTTGATATATGCTATGTTGGGTATCCCTACAACACTTCTACAAGCTCAGGACTTGCATTGGCTGCGTGGCAACAAGCCATTGCCATTCTCCCAGCAGCTGGTTGGACAGATGAGGACCATAATGGGCGAATAGAGGAAGATACCACCTCAGCCTCTGCTGTATCTGCTCCCAGGAGGAGCAATTCCACCCAGAACATCCCAGATAGCCTCCTATTTCAAGGACCACAATATCCCCTCTCATGTGATCAATGATGCCCTCCAGTGCATCTCCTCCACTTCCCCTACCTCTGCCGTTGAACACCACCCCTCCAACTGCAACAAGGATCGAACTCCCCTGGTCGTCTCATTCCACCCCATCAGCTTCTGGATACAGCGCATTATCCTCCACCATTTGTGCCACCAACAATCAGACTGCACCACCAGAGATATATTTCCCTCCTCAAGCATACCTGCATTCTGCAGAGACCATTCCCTCGGTGGCTCCCTCATTTGGTCCACGGCCCCCACCAACCCACCCTCCACTCCTGGTACCTTTGCTTGCCATCACAAGAGATGTAAAATCTGTGCCCACACCTCCCACCTCACCTCCATCCAAGACCCCAAGTGATCCTTCCACATCTGGCAGAGATATTCCTGTACATCCAGACACCTCATCTACTGTGTTTGTTGCTCACGATGTGGTCTCCTTTATATTGGGGAAACAGGTCGCCAACTCACGGAACATCTCTGAGACACATACACCAAATAACCCCATGCCTTTTGGCTGAACACTTTAACTCCCCCTCCCACTCCGCCAAGAACATGCAAGTCCTGGGCTTCCTCCACCGGTAAATCCAAACCACCCGATGCCTGGAGAAAGAATACTTCATCTTCTGCCTTGGTACCCTCCAACCACACAGAATCAATGTCAATTTCACCAGTTTCCTCATCTCCCCTCCGTCCACCCCTTCCCAGATCCAACCCTCCGGCTCAGCATTACCCTCTTGAACTGTCCTACCTGTCCATCTTCCTTCCCACCTATCTGCTCCACCTTCCCCTTTTACCTATCACTATCAACTCTCACCTCCATCTACCTACTGCCTTCCCAGCTACCTCACCTCAAGCCCCGCCCCTACCCTCCTATTTATATCTCAGCCCCCTTCCTCCACCCCCACATTCCTGATGAAAGGCTTATGCCCGAAATGTTAATTCTCCCGTTCCTCGGATGCTGCCTGACTTGCTGTGCTTTTCCAGCGCCATACTTTTCGACTGTGACCCTCCAGTATTTGCAGTCCTCACTTTCTCTGAGTAGAGGAAGATTGCTGTGTGAATTCAATAAGGAGTGAAAAAGAGAGTCAGCATCCAGCAAGAGACTGGGCTGGAGGGGAGTGAAAAGTATTGTAATGACCCGAGGATAGAAGAGTGACAGAGTGAATTGAAGAGAAAAAAAAACATGATAATGTGAGCTCGGGGCAATTGGAAATGAAAACCAATATGAACTGAAGGAAGATGAGGGTTTCCTAGCCATAATTTTGTGATTATACAGTTGAACAGACCAGTGTTGCAAAGACCAAAGATCAAACACCAAAATTCAAATCCCACTGTGGAGGTTGCGAATTAATTATCAACCTGGAATAAAAACCTAATCTCAAGCAATGGCAAACATGAAATGACACAGATGGTCTAGATACCCAGTTCTGAGTATCACTCAACCCGAAACGTTAACTCTGATTTCTTTTCAGAGATGCTGCCAGACCTGTTGAACTTTTCGAGCAATTTTTGGTTTTGTTTCTGACTTTAAGGATCTGCAGTTCTTTCTGTTTTTATTAATAATTTAACACCTTGGTGTACACAGGCCAGAACCCATATTCCACTATTTCAAAATGCAAAGTCTAAAACAAATAATAAACATATACCTTACATCACAGATCCCAAGTAAATATTATGCAATTCCAAAACTTCAAGTCTAAACCTCTAAATAAATTATCTAAAATTCTTGATGAATTTGAGGTCTTCACAAGTGAGAAGGATCTTTATATTTTAGTCATAATGATGAATAATTGTCATTTTAGTTTAACTGAGAAAGCTGGTTTGATTCCACTAATTCCCCTAGAGAGTTTTGTCTATCCCTCCACAGCTCTTTATACCACCTCAGGAAGGAGTGTATCACATACAATAAACTTCAGAAACGAAATAGTTAACTTTTGAGCGGAATAAATATGAACAAAGTGGAGAGTGACTGAACAATGCCATTTTCAAAACTGTTTTATTCACAGCGCACAATATTTATTTATCTGATAGGATGTCTATCAAGGTTATAATATTATCTGAGAGCATATGAATTGTTTGATACAGGTAAATATTGTGAAAATAAAATCAGCTGTTCTCAGGATTTTTGAGGGGGTTAATTATCTGTTTGGTTCCAGTTTTCTAATCCTTGATTATTGATCATCTCTGAATGTGGTTGATTGAATTTCTGAAACATGAAACTTTCCCTCTTATTGAATTAGTAATGCCCATGTGAAGGTCAGCTCGGTAATGGGATCAAGGCTAAGGACTAATACTTATGACCTTTAAGTATGAAGATTTGATGAGTTTCATTTGTTCTATACAATTCTTAACTTTCCTATTATTTGTCTCCTTATGTTCATTCACTGTCAGTGATAACTGGAATCTATATTCATTTCCCCATAACAGAAATAGTTAAGTCATTGAACACACAAAGAGCAAATTATCATCTTTAAGAAACGTAGATATAGGACTGTTGGATGGAAGATGAATAATGACTTTCTATAATTCAAAACTAGCTGGCAATATGATCCAAGGTGGGTTTTCCACTGTGTGTGGTTATGAAGTACCACAGAAACTATTCTTTGTTACTATGTGCTCAAATGGCTTGACAACTTATGTAGGCTAATTTGGTATTCTTTAAAATAACAAAAACAACAAAGTTCAAGTTCTGCGGTGATGACTAACTCAATGAGCATCTAACTGTCATGAGGAAACCCATCTATTGAATGGAAAGATTCTTGTACTGACCATAATGTTATAGTGTGACAGCATATTGCAGCAGTTTGTGTTTGTACAATCTGGAAATAATTCGGAAGGAAGTCTGAGGCCCCAAGACAAAAGGTTGAATTTGCTGCAGCTATTGAAATGAAACTAATCAGATCAATTTATAAATAAATGAGAGAGAGAGAGAGAGAGAGGGAAAGAGAGATGAATGAAGTCCCTGAATGAAGCAAACTGTCATATTGTCTCATTACCAAACACCTGGTGACTTATGTTTAGGTAGATTGCTGCCGCCAATTATCCTTTTGCTGGATTGACTGTGAAACAAACCTGATTCAAAACATTATTACATACCCCTGGAGGAGGTTGCACTTGAACCTGAGCCTCCTGGCTCAGAGCTAGGGTCACTTTGACTGCAGCACACCTTCTCACAATCTATATCTTTATTCACCTTGTTCAATGATGTTATTGTACACCACTGGCACAGGTGTAATTTGAATACAAACTCCTGCTGAGAGATAGGGACACTGCCACTACACCAGAAGACCCTTTATCAAGCATTACAAGGTATTGTTTATTGCATATTAGCAATAGATACACTTAATATTAACACTTCAGTTTAATTAGAACTGCCAGGAGCCAAGTCTGTCACATTTGTCTCCATTAGGGCCTCATGCAAAACCAACTGCCTCTCCACTTAAAGACATCATCAGATTAAATGGAGCTCTGTATAGTTCAACATTAACTCTTTCAGAATGATTACCTTACACAGCACGTGCTACAGTATTAGAATCTTGCCAGTACCATTCATTCCAATTATACACTATGAATAATAATGTTGCTGAACTTGTATGCATTGATATGGTTCCACAGCCTTCATGATTTCCAAGGAACTGTTTACTGGTATACTTTGCTACTGTGGTAATTTATAAAATTTGATTGGTCAGGATTGATTATGGTAAGTGCTGTAAAATTTGGAAGAAGGATTGGGAGTGATTCAGGTGATAAACTATTAAGTTATACAAACAAGACAGCTTCAGGTAATTGCTTCAGTAATGGCTTAAAATGACTAAAATAGAATATGCCACTATGTAAAATATGCAGGAAAATTTATGGAAAACTCCCTGGGATTTACTTCACTTTGTCATGAATTGTCTTATGCATTACAATAGGGCAAAATAGTCTGGGGATATATGTGAGAATATAGGGCTAACTGTAGAGCTAAGTTACCACGTCCTGAATAATATATGTTTGTTAAGTGGCTCTTGTGGTCTAATTCTTTTTAGCAATTCTTCAAAATAATTGAGTAGCAAAATAAATAACTTCTTGAACACATCATAATTATTCATGTACAGCAAATAAGAATGACAAATTTTACTGCTGAATGATGCTAAATACTGATAAGATCAAAGTGTAGTTTGTAATACACACAGTAGCTCAGCTTATTGCATTATGCTCTGGGGCAGAACCACATTAATGTGATCTGCGTCCAATCTGGATGAAGACCGATATTGCTTCTGTATTGATTAGACAGCTCGAATTTAATTTGCCTTTCCAATGAACTAAAATGAAGTGGGTCATCAAAAGCTGCTCTATTAATGTTTTGATCTGTCCACATGAAATTGAAATAAAAAATCTCACACAAAATTTGAGTGGTGTTTGACTGTCTATTAATGTGGATATACATGAGTAAATCATAGTTGTTAACATGGCAGAGCTAGTTACCACACACAATCTACCTTCAGAGTGAATTTTCATGGGGGACCTTTACATTAAGAGCATTCTATGAAGCTAAAGACCAAATTTTTCGGGAGTGATGATGACAACACTGTCAGTACACATTGTCAACTCTCCCCTGAAACTGACAGTCATTTCTGAAATTGACACGTGTACAGTTAAATAAAAATATCTGGAATTTGCTCTCAGTGACTTTCCACTGGCTTGGGGTGTACGCTGTTGATTTCCTCAGTGTTTAATCAAGTAGGAATCAAGTACGACAGAACCCCACTGGTCCTCACCTACCATCCCACCAACCTCTATGTCCAGCGTATCATCCGCCGTCATTTTCATCACCTCCAAATGGACCCCACCACCAGGGACATATTTGCCTCCCCTCCCCTATCAGCGTTCTGAAAAGACCACTCCCTCCGTGATTCCCTCATCAGGTCCACACCCCCCACCAACCCAACCTCCACTCCAGGCACCTTCCCCTGCAACCGCAAGAAATGCAAAACTTGCGCCCACACCTCCCCCCTTCCCTCCAAGGCCCCAAGGGATACTTCCATATCTGCCACAAATTCACCTGCACCTCCACACACATCATCTATTGCATCCGCTGCACCCGATGTGGCCTCCTCTATATTGGGGAGACAGGCCGCCTACTTGCAGAACGTTTCAGAGAACACCTCTAGGACACCCAGACCAACCAACCCAACCACTCCGTAGCCCAACATTTCAACTCCCCCTCCCACTCCACCAAGAACATGCAGGTCCTTGGACTCCTCCATCGCCAGACCATGGCAACACGACGGTTGGACGAAGAGCGCCTCATCTTCCGCCTGGGAACCCTCCAACCACAAGGGATGAACTCAGATTTCTCCAGTTTCCTCAGTTCCCCTCCCCCCACCTTGTCTCAGTCAAATCCCTCGAACTCAGCGACCGCCTTCCTAACCTGCAATCTTCTTCCTGACCTCTCCGCCCCCACCCCACTCTGGCCTATCACCCTCACCTTGACCTCCCTCCACTTATCGCATTCCCAACACCCCTCCCCCAAGTCCCTCCTCCCTACCTTTTATCTTAGCCTGCTGGACACACTTTCCTCATTCCTGAAGAAGGGCTGATGCCCGAAACATCGATTCTCCTGTTCCTTAGATGCTGCCTGACCTGCTGCGCTTTTCCAGCAACACATTTTCAGCTCAAGTAGGAATCATTCAATTAAGGAGAACTTTCACTCTTAAGCTGTTGGTGTTACTTTAAATAACTTATAAAATGCTACACCTTTAGGACTGAGATCCCCGCTTTTTAAAAAATTTATGATTACTGCTAAACATCACTGTGGTTAAAACACCAATATATTTTCAAAGTAATAATTCCTTACAGTTTCGTTAGTAATCTTTTTTTTAAATTTAGTTCTCAATCACGAACTTCACTATCTGCAAAATATTTTTAAAATTAAGCGAATTAGTTCACTGGGTTTCTACATCCTGATTTGCTGTCTGTGAGAATGCTACAGTCTGAGAATTGCTGGATAATGTCACGGTTACTCGGCAACTTGGAAACAGATTCAAACTGACATCACAAAAAGGGAAATTTCTGTCATTGAGATCCACTAAGTATCAGTGGGGAGCGGATTTTGAGAAGATTTGTAGCTCAGGTTGAAGTCTGGAGCTGTAAAAGTTACATCCAGATCAGTGGGTAGTTCTCTTCAAGGTGTAGCTAACAGCAAAATGTCATTTCCATTTTATTGTCCCATGTACTCATGCACAAAATGACAGGAGTACAGTGAAAAGTCCCACATAGCTCTTTCCTCAAAACATTAAGCCACATTATGATTGACCCAGGATTGTTTTGTATGCACGATAATAATTTAGGGCAACCCTCCAGGACTTATTATCATACCCAGAAACTAGGAGCAGTAGTAGTCCAGTTAGCCCTTCCAGCCTGCTCTACTATTCAATATGATCATCCTGATTCTCTATTTCAGCACCATATTCTCCCTTTCTGTCCATACTATTTGATGTCTTTAATATCGAATTCGTCATGTGAAGAAACGCTTTGAAATAGACATTTCCCAATTTATAGCTATTTTTCCTTGTAAACTGATTAATTTCTCTTTTCTAAGCATGTATCTTATAGACATCCATAATATTCTCTATGAGTTTCTTCAGTCAAAGTCCCAGTTTCTGAAACTTTCATTACAAGGATATCTTCTTATATAGCCCTGTTTTCCATCTAAAGCTTGCATGATCACCTTGTCCCTTAGAAACTTGAACCAAATTTAATCAGGTCAGAAATACACCAAAGCATTGCACAGTTTAACACTACAACTTTTTTCCTTTTGTTCACAGAGTGAGACAGTAAAGAGTATTTGGGCGAAATGGCCTTTTTCTAACTGTATATTTCACCCAATTCAATGTAATTTTTTCCCCATCAAGGCACAATCATAAAGGTGGCAGCAGCTTCACTTAGCAATTTTTACATTAGTCAAGCCAGTCACTCACTGCTGGATGTCAATTCAATCATCAAGAGTATCACAGTGACTTGAAGATTCCCAAATATGTGGATAACGGTGGGATCTTTGGGTAGATTTGGTAAGAATAAAAAAAGGGGTCTTGAGGTTGACTAAAAAAAGGTATGTTTTCTACTCAAGGTTTAAACAACTAAACAAGTCTCACTAGTTAGCTGCAAGAAGCTTATTCACATTCATTAACATCTCATTATTACCCAGTCTCACCTCATCAATATGCAGCTTGCTATTTTGCCTGGCAATGAAGAGAGGCTAGGCATCACAAATGCCGGACAGAAAATTCTGGGAGGGGAGCTGAAGGTTGTACATTGCTTCTTCAGGCTGTCATCCTGTCCAGTATTCCCCAACATCCAGGGCGTGCTCCAAAGATGGCAATATCGTGCACCCTTCAACCATAACAGTTGGCATCACTGATACACCAGCCTGACCATGTCATTAGAGCACATCTCAGATTGGCTTTCAGCACAACTCAGCAGTTCAATGAAAGCTTGCATTTCCAAATAAACCTGTTGGACTATAACCTGGTATTGTGTGATTTTTAACTCACTCTGTGAAGCGCTATGTTGTCTTTTGCCCTCATCCAAATCATAAGAGTGCATTGAAAATGATAAAATGGCTGACAAAAAGGTGCAGTTAGATTTTTTTTTCCGTCTAAGGAAGTGGGTGCAGTCACAGTCACGAGGTCAGCCAGGTGGACCTCATAGAATATGAGTTCCCAGTTGAGGCTGTTAATCTGGTCCAATCAGGGAGCCCAGGCAGACAGACACAAACAGGAGTGTCAGAGTTTCTGTCCACCCTGAGGGCTGGCTCTGAGGAAGCTGGATCAGTGTCAAGGACTTTGCATAAGTAAATAAAGGGGGACTTGCTGATAGGATACCAACCCCCCATGATGTTATTTCAGGGGACTCTGCTTGTGACTGAGATGAGGCCCTTCCAGGGGCAATTGAAAGAATCAAGCACTTATACAGTAGAGGTTCAACACACCTGCAAGTACAGAATTCTGCACGTGAAATGTATTCAGTGATCAACCATATCAATTGACCATCAGCAAATTTGATCATGTGGTTGGTCATTGCAGACCGATGAGCAGTACGAGTAGTTTTGGGCCTCGAATCTAAGGAAGGATGTGCTGGCAGGGGTCCACACAATGATTTCAGGGATGAAGGGCCTAACATATATGAGAAGTGCTTGAGGACTTTGGGTCTAATGGAGTTTAGAAGAATGAAGGAGGATCTGATTGAAACTTACAGAATACTGAGATGCCTGGATAACAGATATTTCCGCGGGTAGTGGAGATGAGGGTCTGGAGGCACAGCCTCAGAGTGAAAAGATAACCTTTTGGAACTGAGATCAGGAGGGATTACTTCAGCCAGAGAGTGGTGAATCTGTAAAATTCATTGCCACAGAAGGCTGTGGAGACTAAAGACTCTGAGTGTATTTAAGACAGAAATAAATAGGTTTTTAATTAGTAAGGGGTACAAGGATTATGAGGAGAAAGCAGAGGAATGGTTTTGAGAAACATATCAGCCATGACTGAATGGCAGAACAGACTCAATCGGTTGAATGATCTTTTTTTCTGCTCCTATATCTTATGGTCTTATTTCAATCACCTCTGTGAAACAGATGTAGATTCTCTACAGTGTGGAAACAGGCCATTCAGCCCATTGTATTCACACTGACCCTCCGCAGAGCATCCCGCCCAGACCTACCCCTTACCCTATCCTTTCATTTCCTGTGGCTAATCCACCTAGCCTGCACGTCTTTGGACTGTGGAAGGAAACTGGAGCACCTGGTGAAAACCCATGCAGTCACAGGGAGAATGTGAAAAACCCCACACAGACAATTGCCTGAGGCTGGAATAGAACCCGGATCCCTGGTGCTGTGAGGCAGCAGTGCTAACCACTGCACTGTAACCACAGACAACCTTAAAGGGTCTCATGCAGATCAGAAGACACAAAAAACATTTAAGATCTCATATGCTACATGGAGCTCCTTTCCTCTCATCCTGAGCTGTAACTGTTTGCCAAGAAGCTAATTATAGCTCCCTTGCCTACTTTTCATGCTGAGAAATGTTAACATAGCAGAGCCTTGCACCCTTGTCCCTCTGAATCTGACCAGGCATCTCTCACTCATTGAGGTGATGGTCCCGAAGCCCCATGTACCTCTTCCATGGTGTATCTTCCTTAAGAGAATGTGTAAGTTTAACTTACACTTATTAAACTCTTCCAAACCCACAAACACAAGCACTGGGAAGATCAAAATCTGCAGGCACTAATATATCGCAACTCCTTTGCTATCACTGGCACTCACTCTCAAACAGCACAATGATGTATAAACACTGTGCAGTTCCAGTGAAACAGCAGGAGAAACTCTGAGCAAATCCAGCTCCAATATTTGGTCATAATGAGCTTAGGGAAAAAGGCCTATGGATCTGAACTTTTACTGTATGTAGCTGTGAAGGAGTTGTGTGGAAGTTAAAATTTCAGCCTCACATTGTATTGATTCCAGCTCATGTGTGTGGTAATTGTAGAAGCAGCTTGTGGGAACATGCTCTGAAACACTGCTGAGTGTAACACATCAATCTGGAGAGCCAGGAATTAGACATCTTGGGTGAAAAATCAGTATTGACACAGGTTTTGCAGGAGAGATTGAGCTCAGTGTGGGAATGTGATGGGGAAAGCATTGATGTTTGAAGGATGCAGTAGTCAGGACACTGCAGTCAGATGGAAAAGTGTTGGGAACCAGAAAAAGAGAAAACATCTCTTCGGAAGGTCAGCAATGGGTTGATTGTTTAGTTTACTCATTATTGTACACAAAATAATAACATTTGTCATCAGTTCAGAAAATGGACAATCGTCAGTGTTCATTGGTAGCTGTGGCCCCTCACCCTGTGAGAGATGAAAATTAAAGCAACATTTCAGATTTGGCACATTAAATTGAAAACAGAAAGTTCAGTCAGTGATAGATCTTTCAGTCGGCATTTTCCATTTCATTGTGTGGCTCCTTGTATTGAAGGGTCAGTGAGCTGGTGTTTTGATCAAAATCATTTGTTATCGAGGTTCACTTTCAATGGTTTAAAACCTATTGTTCAGCAGCTGTATGTTCCTGAGGAGGAACTCAGAGTACCTGAGATTGAATCAGTCTGAATGGATTGCTGATAAAACCCACAATGGAGTAATCAACCTAATAACACAATAAACTTCACTACTTGCCTGCCATTATTTTGAAAGTAGCCCAAAATGGGACAAATGCTTAATATTCTCCTGAGGAAGGATATTATTCAGCTGGAGAGGGTTCAGAAGAGATTTATCAGAATGTTGCTGGGTTTTAACTTGAGCATAGGAGGTTGAGAGGAGATCAGATAAAAAGTTTAGAAAATAATGAAGGGTATAGATAGAGTTAATAGTTGTTGTCTTTTCCCTTGGATGGGGGTTTCATGACTGGGGGCACATTTTTAAGGTGAGAGGAGATAGATTTAAAAGGGACATGACTGTGCAATGAACTTCCTGAGGAAGTAGTGGATGTAGACCATGACAACGTTTAAATGACATTTGGATAAGTACATGAACAGGAAGGGTTTAGAGGGATAGGGCCAGGAGTAGGCAGGTGGGACTAGTTTAATTTGGGATTATATTCGGTATGGACTGGTTGGACCAAAGGATCTGTTTCTGTGCTGTATGACTCTATGACTCCATAACTGTATTCAGTGGTTTATCCATGTATTGGGACACTGCCCTCTATTCCCAGCTGATCATTTCACTCTTTGCCTCAGTCCGATCCCATCAACCAACAACTGACAGCTACCTCCTGCTTTGAGTGAACATGTCAATGTTATTTTAAAAAGTCATTTATGGGTTTTGGGTTTCGCTGGTTACACTTCAGCTGAGAAGGTGGGGGTGAGCTGCCTTCTTGAACTGCTACAGTCCATATGATAGAGGTTGACCTGTAATGCCCTGAGGGAAAGAATTTCAAGAATTTGACCTAGCGAAAATGAAGGACCAGCAATATATTTCCAAGTCAGGATGGTGAGTGGCTTGGAGGGGAATTTGCAAATGATGCGTTTCCATGTATCTGCTATCCTTGTCCTTCTGGTGGTAGAGATCTTTGGTATGTGGTGTTGAAGGAAGCTTGATGAGTTAATGCAGTGCATGTTATAGATAGTAAACATTATGCATAGGTCATGATGGGAGTGAATGTTGAAGGTGGTGAATGTGGTACCAAACAAGTAGGCTGCTTTGTCCTGTGTGGTGTTGAACGTCTTGAGTGTTGTTGGAGCTGCACCCATCCAGGCAAGTGGGGAGTATTCCACCACACTCCCTGACTTGTACATTGTAGATGGTGGCTAGGCTTTGGGGAGACAGTAAGAGAGACAGGAAGTGAGTTGCTCACTGCAGAAGTTTCATTAAAATAATAAGGTGAACAAATGGAAGTACAGCGCTGATGAAATCTTTGTGCTTGAACAGTCAGCCATCAAGTTAAAGGAGAGGTGAAACACATGATGGACAGTCTGAAATTGTGCAAAAGTGCATGGGACAATGTTCAATATCTTTGTACATTACAATATTGGAGAATGTATAAACCATAGTTTAGTAGTGATCAAACAAATTCCTATTGAGGGGCTGGTATCACTTATTGAGAAAGGCAAGTTATCAAGATGCATGGCAGATTGATAGCAAGCAAAGGAGGGTCAAAGACATGTTGTCAAAATGTTGACAAAATTCACTAGCTTAAGTTGGACACAACAGAACACAAAATTTCAACAGAACTCAGAGCTATGATTTCTGGATTTAGGTTTGTGCACAGAGAAAAGCCAGATATTAAAATATGCTTAACAGTTGGAAGCAAAGGCCTACACAAAGTCAACATTACAGAAATAAAGGCCAAGGAGCTAAATTATTCCCAAAGTATATGGATCAAATTTGAAGACCAATTCAGTGCCTGATTAAACAGTTCATATAAGACCATAAGACCATAAGACATAGGAGTGGAAGTAAGGCCATTCGGCCCATCGATTCCACTCCGCCATTCAATCATGGCTGATGCGCATTTCAGCTCCACTTACCAGCATTCTCCCCGTAGCCCTTAATTCCTCTAGACAACAAGAACCTATCAATCTCGGCCTTGAAGACATTTAGCGTCCCGGCTTCCACTGCACTCCGTGGCAATGAATTCCACAGGCCCACCACTCTCTGGCTGAAGAAATGTCTCCGCATTTCTGTTCTGAAATGACCCCCTCTAATTCTAAGGCTGTGTCCACGGGTCCTAGTCTCCTCGTCTAACAGAAACAATTTCCTAGCATCCACCTTTTCAAAGCCATGTATTATTTTGTACGTCTCTATTAGATCTCCCCTTAATCTTCTAAACTCCAACGAATACAATCCCAGTATCCTCAGCGGTTCCTCATATGCTAGACCTGTCATTCCAGGGATCATCCGTGTGAATCTCCGCTGGACACGTTCCAGTGCCAGTATGTCCTTCCTGAGGTGTGGGGACCAAAACTGGACACAGTACTCCAAATGGGGCCTAACCAGAGCTTTACAAAGTCTTAGTAGTACATCTCTGCTTTTATATTCCAACCCTCTTGAGATAAGAGACAACATTGCATTCGCTTTCTTAATCACAGACTCAACCTGCATGTTTACCTTTAGAGAATCCTCGACTAGCACTCCCAGATCCCTTTGTGCTTTGGCTTTATTAATTTTCTCACCATTTAGAAAGTAGTCCATGCTTTTATTCTTTTTGCCAAAGTGCAAGACCTCGCACTTGCTCACGTTAAATTCCATCAGCCATTTCCTGGACCACTCTCCCAACCTGTCTAGATCCTTCTGCAGCCTCCCCACTTCCTCAGTACTACCTGCCTGTCCACCTAACTTCGTATCATCGGCAAACTTCGCTAGAATGCCCCCGGTTCCCTCATCCAAATCATTAATATATAATGCGAACAGCTGTGGCCCCAGCACCGAACCCTGCGGGACACCGCTCGTCACCGGCTGCCATTCTGAGAAAGAACCTTTTATCCCAACTCTCTGCCTTCTGTTAGACAGCCAATCCTCAATCCATCCCAGCAGCTCACCTCGAACACCATGGGCCCTCACCTTGCTCAGCAGCCTCCCGTGTGGCACCTTATCAAAGGCCTTTTGAAAGTCTAGATAGACCACATCCACTGAGTTTCCCTGGTCTAACCTACTTGTTACCTCTTCAAAAAATTCCAACAGGTTTGTCAGGCATGACCTCCCCTTACTAAATCCATGTTGACTTGTTCTAATCTGACTCTGCTCTTCCAAGAATTTAGAAACCTCATCCTTAATGATGGATTCTAGAATTTTATCAACAATATAATTTAGACAGAAGCCCATGGGTTCCATATGACAATTCATGAGCAAATATGATGAAAGGTCTAATTATGTAATTTGTCAGATTGTGAGTGAGCAATCGGAATTCATGAGTTGATGATCCCATCCACTCCTATGGAAGACTTACCAGACAAGCCAAAGACATGTGTGTCAAAGAAAAAAGGACTGAGGAACAGATGTAAGTACAAAACAATTCCAATAAGTCAATGAAACCTACAGTACAACTCTAAGATGACACAATAATTAAAGCATCCATACAGGAGATAGGTATGGCACCAAGAAATTCCTCAGTTTTCAATTAATTTTGCACGATAGAAAAGGCCATTGATAAAAGCAATACATTGAAAGAAAGGCTGATGCAGTTAAAGAGAGCCATGTACTAACCATGCACCAGGATGACTTCAAACTACAATAAATACAGCTTGGTTAAACAGGAGATTCAGAACCTTCTCAGTTCAGGGACTGACTCTGATCTGGCTGACCACAGCCAGTGTACTGTGCAACTGTAAATAAAGGGTGAATTGGTGACAGGATAGCAGCCTTTGTCCAGTTATTTCAGAAGGCAAACATGACCAACGCCTTTATAACCACCCTGTCTATATGTGACACAAACTTCAAATAAATAAATAGATAAGTAGAAAAATAAATAGATTCAAAGAAAACAATTTGATATCCCACTAGAGGCATTTACATGAAGTGACAGATCAGAATCTGCAATTGTACATGACAACATAGAGCATAAGTAAAGTCATAGAGTCATATAGTCATGCAGCACAGAAACAGACTCTTCAGTTATATATCGTTATCTGTTATACGCTGTCCATACAGTTTAATAACTTCAAATTTTCTGTCCTCAGAAAACTGTTCATGATTTGTTATTGGCTAAGATAACACAGGGCCAATCGTCAACAACCACCCTTTGAAATATTAAAGCATGTATGTTTTCGGTTATGATTCACTTGGGGAAAGTGTGCTGATTCTCACAAGCCCCATTATTTCCTGGGTAGCCAGAAAACTCAATGCTATATTTAAACTACTCAAACTTTCTAATTTATTGTCTGACGGAATCAAGTTAACGAAGCACAGACCGGGCCCTTCGACTGAACAAAAATCGCTGTTTATTAAAATTAAGCAAATTCTAATCACAGGTAAACAACTATGAACTATCAATGTATGGTTGTATTATAGTCCCACTTTTCAATCCTCACGTACATTCTGACATGACTAAAGAAAAATGGTTTTATCGATGCAGCGATAAAAATACACGGAAACACAGTTCCAATAGCACCAGTCCACAAGATTCACGGAAATTATGCTTCCGGCTTGCCAAGACTTTTTTTTTCTTCAATCTCATTCTCCAGGTTATTTTACATTTTTGGAGGAGCCACAGTGTAATTGGTACACTAACTGCAAAGTCTTTTGGTTGCAGCAACTGGTAAGGGGGACAATAAGTGGCTTTCTTTAGACTTCCGACATTTTTATTACAGCGGGCGATAGACTGAATTAAACGCAATTAGCTTTATTGTCACATATGCTCAAATGTGTACAGTGAAAAGTTTACAGTCACCACACTACAGCACCATCTTACATATAAAGGTACCTAGGTACAGATACTTCAGATTAAATTCTTAGGAAACAAAAAACAATTATAAAAGTAAAGAAATAAATAGCCCAGCATTATAGGTCATAGGAATAAATTTAAAAAATAAAGAAGTAAAAAGTTCAGAATATCAGTCTTTCCAAACCAATCCATGCCAGGACCTAGCCTCAAGGGAGACCTTGCTGCCTGTGCCAGACCCATCAACATAGGAGTCACCCCACGTTAGATGCCATCTTTTCACCACTGGGCCCAATTCTCTGTTACTGCTGATCCCACAACGAGGAGTGATGTCCACCAATTTCACATAACCCCCCCTCCCCAGCTCCCGATTCCCTTCCCAGCTCCTCGCCATCTCTTCACTGTTCCCTGCCACCAACCGGATTTGTTCCTCCCACTGACCAACCAGGTTGTACCCTCTACTGTCTTCATCAATTCCCACTTCACCACCCTGCCCCTGTCACCCCCTTTATCTTCAGCTCCCCCTACACCCACCCCTAGTCCTGAAGAAGGGATACACTCGAAACATCAACTTCTCCACCTCCTGATGCTGCCTGGCTTGCTGTGTTCTTCCAGCCTCCTGCCTGTCTACTTTGGATTCCAGTGGCTGCAGTTTTTTTTGCCTCTTCCCGAAAACTTCAACAAAGCAGCAGTGTAAACACCACAAACAATTAGTTTCAGTGACTTGTTTTTAAGTGCAGCAATTCCTTCCACAATCCTTGCTTTCAAAACAAAAATCTTTTTCCCATTTCTGTCCACAAAAAAATTGACAGTAGTTAAAAGGGTATCATCTTTCCACTTCAGACATGGGAATCTAAGATGAATCCTATAAACATAAAGCGTGCAGCCTACAGCACTTCAACAATTCCATGTGCAAGATGAATTGTGGTGGGCTGCAAATGCCTGATGAAGGGCTTTTGCCCGAAACGTCAATTTCGAAGCTACTTGGATGCTGCCTGAACTGCTGTGCTCTTCCAGCACCACTAATCCTGCAATCAATCAGTCAGGATAGTGAAGATGTTCTACAGCATGGACATGGCTGAACCTGCAGCCATAGACATTATTTTTTCCTGGGATGGGGGATATCAGAACTAGAGGGCATAGGTTAAGGGTGAGAGGGGAATGATATGAAAGGGACCTAAGGGGCAACTTTTTCATGCAGAAGGTGGTGTGTATATGGAATGAGCTGCCAGAGGAAGTGGTGGAGGCTGGTACAGTTGCAACATTTAAAAAGCATATATGAATAGGAAGGGTTTAGAGGGATATGGGCCAAGTGCTGGCAAATGGGAGTAGATTAGATGGGATATCTGGTCGGCATCAATGAATTGGACCAAAGGGTCTGTTTCCGTGCTGTACATCTCTATGACTCCATATGAGCATGCCATGACATCACACTGGTCAGAATTCATTGAAATAGACATCATGGATACATCTGAAACTGCTCCACACTATTCAAGGAATACTTGCAGAACTGGATATGAAAAAGGAACAAAACATTTCCGTTTCTGCTAACTTAGTAGAGTTAACTGAAATTTCAAGAGAAAAAGCTTTAAGCGAGTAACTTGAAATAAATCAGGATTTGAGAATATCATGTGTAGGCCAATAACATCTTTACAGGGTACCTCTGCTCAGTGCACAAAGATGAATTAAGAGCTGGAAGAGAAAGGA
The DNA here is from genome assembly GCF_047496795.1 of Chiloscyllium punctatum. NCBI lineage: Eukaryota > Metazoa > Chordata > Chondrichthyes > Orectolobiformes > Hemiscylliidae > Chiloscyllium > Chiloscyllium punctatum. The sequence goes on along the minus strand of NC_092779.1, from coordinate 5,456,701 downwards.
AACCAGCTGAACTACAACTCAGCATCAATCCAATGTAAAAGATTGCTGCTTTATAGAAAGACCTGGAGAAACATACACATCACAGATCAGGTTCAGCAAGAGCAGCTACAGAATCATTGATGTCAGCTCACAGCAATATTGGAGGAAAGGACAGACCTACAGAAACAGCTAGAGATAGACACTGCACACAACAACGAACTACGAACCACTCATAAGATAGTCCTTTCTGAAACTAATGCCTGCAATGATGTTCCAGTCAAAGAACTTAAGCAGGGCATTCAGAAGGTTAAATAATTACTGCAGCAGTAATTAGAGGAAGTCCAGGCTTCAAAGAAGACAAAAGCAAAGTTTGAAGAGGCTCCACAGTTATTACAGCAGGTTATGAAGGAGATATTATACTGAACTAACAGAAGATTAAACCTTTAATGGAATTAATGAATATAGAATATGCAATTAGAAGCTTCAAAGCACGGTTGTAAGTTTGCTCGCTGAGCTAGTAGGTTTGTTTTCAGACAGTTCATCACCATGTTAGATAACATCATCAGTGAGCCTCCAGTGAACACTGGTGTTCTGTCCCACTTTCTATTTAAGTGTCTTGGTCTGTTAAGGTGGATGATATTTTTTCCAGTTCTTTTTCTCAGAGGTTGGTAAATGGAGTCCAAATCCATTTGCTTTTTGCTGGAATTTTGTTTTGAATACCAGGCCTTGAGGAATTCTCATACATGCCTCTGTTCAGCCTGTCCCAGGACAGATGTGTTGTCCCAGTTGAAGTGGTGTCCTCCTTCATTTGTATGCAAGGATACTAGTGATAATGGGTCATTTCTGTTGGTGGCTATTTGGTGCTTATGTATCCTGGTGGCTAGTTTCCTGCCCATCTGTCCGATGTAATGTTCATTTCAGTCCTTGCAGGGTATTTTGTAAATGGCTTCTGTTTTGCCTGTTGTTGGCACAGATCCCTTTAGGTTCATCAGTAGCTGTTTCAGTGCGGTGGTAGGTCTGTGGGCTACCATGATGCCAAGGGTTCAGAATAGTCCATCTCCAAGATGTCTTTAATGTGTGGTAACGTGGCTAGAGTCTCTAGGTGTGTTGTGTCTTCCTGTTTGCCATTGTTGTTTAAGAATCGGCAGACTGTGTTTATCGGGTACCCATTGTTCTTGAATATGCAGTACAGGTATTCTTCTGCTGCTGCTGGTAGTTCCTGGGTGCTGCAGCGTGTTGTGGCCTATGTAAATAAAGTACTGATGCAGCTCCATTTGTAGGTGTTGGGATGATTGCTCCTGTAGTTGAGTATCTGGCCAGTGTTTGCTGCTTTCCTGTGTCTAAGAAGGGGAGTCTGCTGTTGTTCTCTTCCTCTTTGATGAACTTTATACCAGTTAAGAGGTTAATAATGATATTGTAGCTTTCTTCTAATTTGTACCACTTTGTGATGACAAAGGTGTAATTCACATAGTGGACCCAAAGCTTGGGCTGAATTGTGGGGAGGGCTGTTCATTCTAGTCTGCATTACTGCTTATGCTAAGAATCTTGATATTGATGATCCATGGGTGTCCCATCTATTTGTTTGTAGGTCTTGTCGTTGAAGGTGAAGTGAATAGTGAGGCACAGGTCTACTAGCTTCAGGATGCTGTCCTTGTGATGGAATTGGTACTGTCTGGTGTTTGTATCCTCGGGTCATCTACTGGTGAGGTCAATGTTTCCTTGGCCAGGCTGATGTTAATTGATGTGAATAGGGATGTTACGTTGAAGGAGACCATGACTTCAATCCTCTTCTATCTTGGTCCTTGATGCTGTTCAGGAATTCTTGGGTGGAATAGATGGAGTGGCATGAGTCTTCTGCTAAGTATTTCAGTTTACGGTGAAGTCCCTTGGCTAGTCTGTATGTTGGTGTGGAGAAAATGAGGACTGCAGATGCTGGAGACGAGAGTTGAAAAATGTGATGCTGGAAAAACACAGCAGGCCAGACAGCATCCGAGGAGCAGGAGAATCGACATTTTGGGCATAAGGCCTTCTTCAGGAATGAGGCTGGTGTGCCAAGTGAGATAAAAAGTAGGGGGAGGGGCGCTGGGAATATGGTAGGTGGAAAGAGGTGAGGGTGAGAGTGATAGGCCAGAGAAGGGGGGTGGGGGCGGAGAGGTCAGGAAGAAGATTGCAGGTCAAGAGGGCGGTGCTGAATCCAGGCATTGGGACTGAGATAAGGTGGGGGGAGAGGAAATGAGGAAGCTGGAGAAGTCTACATTCATCTCGTGTGGTTGAAGGGTTCCGAGACAGAAGAAGCCTCCAACCACATGGGATGAATGCAGATTTCTCCAACTTCCTCATTTCTCCTCCCCCCCACCTTATCTCAGTCCCAACCCTCGGATTCAGCACCGCCTTCTTGACCTGCAATCTTCTTCCCAACCTCTCCGCCCCCACCCCCTCTCTGGCCTTTCAGCCTCACTCTCACCTCCTTCCACCTATCGTATTTCCAGCGCCCCTCCCCAAAGTTCCCTTCCCCCTACCTTTTATCTCAGCCCGCTTGGCACACCTGCCTCATTCCTGAAGAAGGGCTTTTGCCCAAAACGTCGATTTTCCTGCTCCTTGGATGCTGTCTGGCTTGCTGTGTTTTTCGAGCACCACTTTTTCAACTCTGTATATTGGTGTGACTGGAAATGAAATGATGGGTCTAAGGGGGTCTCCTGGTTTGTGTACCTTAGGTAATCTGTAGAAATGGAGTTTGTTGGATCCATCAGGTTTCATTCTTTGGAGACCTGTCTTGTAAATTTCACCTGATTTTTGGAGTTTCTTCAATGATACTGTGATTTGGTTTTCTAGCAGTGGAATCAGATCCATCGCCACCTGTTGGTTGGTGTCGGTATCTGTGAGTAATGAGTTCACCTTTTCAATTTACAGTGTTCTATTTAGGATGATGGTCATGCGCCCTTTGTCTGCTGGTAAGCTTCCAATGTTTCTGTCTTTTCTGAGTCCGTCCAGGGCTTTTGTTTCCTGTGTATTGAAGATGTTCCCTTCTTTCTTCCTGCTTATTGTTGGTGCAACTGTCTGTCTGATGGCCTGCTGGATTTCTTCCATAAGTCTGTTGTTATTCAGGGTTGATTCCAGTGCTGTTAGGAAGACCTTTTTGTTTGTGTCTCTCTGGTTGCAGTTCATCCCTCTTACTAAGACGGCTTTTCATGTGTCTGTCATTAGTCGGCCTAACAGGTTCTTTATCCAACTTTATGAATTGTCTGTGTTGTTCTTTTGTGCAAGCTTGTCCAGTTTTTCTTGTAGGGCTAGTGTTTTATTTGTCTTGGTTTGCTGTTGTTTGATGCTGATGGTTCATTCTAATGTAGTTGTCTATACCTGGTCAGTCACGTAGCTGTACAAAATGTTTTGGCATAAAATTTACCATTCTTAAATATAGAGTCAGTTGTAGACAACATTAATCATTTCTTGCAACATCCTGTGGCTGTTCTACTCTGCTGTTCTTCTGGCTTGTGGGGTATTGAGAGGTGGTTTGTACTTGAGACATCTTGGTAATACCTGTTTCTTGAGGCATTCATGGAGGAAATACAGTTGTTCGCAGGTGGCGCTCACTCGGATGGTGTTGGGTTCCCATCTTTGGGCTAGTTTGAGCTTATTGCACCCATAGATGTTTGCAATTTTTGAGAAGATTTGGAGTTCAGGTTGAAGCTCAGGTTGTAAGTTTGCTCGCTGAGCTGACAGGTGTGTTCTCAGATGTTTCGTCACCATGCTCGGTAACATCATCAGTGAGCCTCTGTTGAAGCACTGGTGTTCTGTCCAGCGAACACCAGTATTTCCTACATGGAATATACTGCCATACATCAAAGACATCTCAGAGATGACTACCAGACTACTCTGAACCCTTGGCATCATGGAAGTCCACAACCCAACCACCCCACACAAACAGCTACTGATAAACCTAAAGGAGCCTGTACCAACAACCAGCAAAACAAATGTCATATACGAATGTTATTATAAATGACCTGCATGAAGGTGTAGAAGGATGGGTTAGTACATTTGTAGATGACACTAAGATCAGTGGAGTTGTGGACAGTGTGGAAGGATGTTGCAGGTTACAGAGAGACATAGATAAGCTGCAGAGCTGGGCTGAGAGGTGGCAAATGGAAATTAATCAGAAACGTGTGAAGTGATTCAATTTGGAAGGAGTAACAGGAATAGAGTACCGGGCTAATGGTAAGATTCTTGGTAGCACGGATGAGCAGAGAGATCTCGGTGTCCATGGGCATAGGTCCCTGAAAGTTTCAACTCAGGTTGTTAGCTTTGTTAAGAAGATTTACATTGTGTTAAGTTTTATTAGTGGCAGGATTGAGTTTTGGAGCCATGAGGTCATGCTGCAGCTGTACAAAACTTTGGTGAGGGCGCTCTTGGAAAATTGCAGACAGTTCTGGTCACTGCATCATAGGAAGGATGTGGATGCTTTGGAAAGGGTTCAGAGGAGATTTACCAGGATGTTGCCTGGTATGAAGGGAAGGTCGTATGAGGAAAGGCTGAGGGATTTGAGGCTGTTTTTGTTAGAGAGAAGAAGATTGAGAGGTACTTTAATCGAGACATTCAAGATGACCAGAGGGTTAAATTGAGTGGACAGTTCCTCGGATGGTGAAGGCTAGCATGAGGGGACATGGCTTTAAATTGACGGGTGATAGATATAGATGTCATAGGTAGGTTCTTTACTCAGGGAATGGTAAGGGCGTGGAACGCACTGCCTGCAACAGTGGTAGACTCGCCAACTTTAAGGGCATTTAAATGGTCATTGGATAAACATATGGATGAGAAAGGAATAGTGTCGGATAGAACATAGAACATAGAACATAGAAGAATACAGCGCAGTACAGGCCCTTCAGCCCTCAATGTTGCGCCGATCAAAGCCCACCTAACCTACACTAACCCACTATCCTCCATATACCTATCCAATGCCCGCTTAAATACCCATAAAGAGGGAGAGTCCACTACTGCTACTGGCAGGGCATTCCATGAACTTACGACTCGCTGAGTGAAGAACCTACCCCTAACATCAGTCCTATATCTACCCCCCCTTAATTTAAAGCTATGCCCCCTTGATAGATAAGCTTCAGTTTGGTTTCACAGGTCGGTGCAACATCGAGGGCTGAAGGGCCTGTACTGGGCTGTAATGTTAGACCATAAGACATAGGAATGGAAGTAAGGCCATTCGGCCCACAGACTCCACTCCACCATTTAATCATGGCTGATGGGCATTTCAACTCCACTTACCCATACTTTCCTCTTAGCCCTTAATTCCTTGTAAGATCAAAAACTTATCAATCTCTGCTTTGAAGACAATTAACGTCCCAGCCTCCACTGCACTCCGTGGCAATGTATTCCACATGCCCACCACCCTCTGGCTGAAGAAATGCCTCCTTATTTCCATTCTAAATTGACCCCCTCTAATTCCAAGGCTGTGCCCACCGGTCCAGAATTTTAATGCAATGACATTGAAGGAGTGGCAATGCACAGTTAGTGTGTGATCATTTCCCATGAATCCACCAAGGGTGCGGGTTGTCTCATTGCCAAATGATTGCTTCTCCAAGTCACATTTTTGGATTTTCCTTTCACAAAGAAAAGTTCTCATGTATTAAGTAAAAAGCCTCAAACAGTCTTCATCTGGAAAGTTTCACTCTCAGTGCATGCCTTGGTATTCTTAAGGTGATGGATCTGCAACTCAATGAACAAAACTGATGGACCTCAACTTTGACACCTCAGACACAATACCATTCACCCCCACCTACATCACTCAGTCCAGAATTCCTCCTCAGACCATTCGTGTTAGTGTTTTTTTGCTCCAATGACAATACTTTACCGTGTTTCTGTTATTATGCAGTCATAGAGTCATAGAGAATTACAGCATGGAAACAGACCCTTCGGTCCAACCTGTCCATGCTGAACAGATATCCCAACCCAATCTAGTCCCACCTGCCAGCACCCGGCCCATATCCCTCTAAACCTTTCCTATTCATATACCCATCCAAATGCCTTTTGAAAGTTGCAATTGTACCAGCCTCCATCACTTCCTCTGGCAGCTCATTCCATACATGTACCACTCTCTGTGTGAAGAAGTTTCCCCTTAGGTCTCTTTTATATCTTTCTCCTCTCACCCTAAACCTATGCCCTCTAGTTCTGGACTCCCCGACCCCAGGGAAAAGACTTTGTCTATTTTTCTTATCCATGCCCCTCATGATTTTGTAAACCTCTATAAGGTCACCCCTCAACCTCCAACGCTCCAGGGAAAACAGCCCCAGCTTGTTCAGCCTCTCCCTATAGCTCAAATCCTCCCACCTTGACAACACTTTTGTAAATCTTTTCTAAATACTGTCAAGTTTCACAACTTCTTTTCGATAAGAAGGAGACTAGAATTGCACGCAATATTCCAACAGTGGCCGAACCAATGTCCTGGACAGCCGCAACATGACCTCCCAACTCCTGCACTCAATACTCTGACCAATAAAAGAAAGTATACGAAACACCTTCTTCACTATCCTATCTACCTGCGACTCCACTTTCAAGGAGCTGTGAACCTGCACTTCAAGGTCTCTTTGTTCAGCAAGACTCTTGAGGACATTACCATAAAGTGTGTAAGTCCTGCTCAGATTTGCTTACCCAAAATGCAACCCCTCACATTTATCTGAATTAAACTCCATCTGCCAGTTCTCAGCCCATCTTATCAAGATCCTGTTGTAATCTGAGGTAACCTTCTTAGCTGTCCATTACACCTCCGATTTTCGCATCATCTGCATACTTACTAACTCAACCTCATATGCTCACATCCAAATCATTTATATAAATGATGAAATGTAGTGGACTTAGCACCGATCCTTGTGACACTCCACTGATCACAGGCCTCCAGTCTGAAAAACAACCCTCCACCACTACCCTCTGTCTTCTACCTTTGAGCCAGTTCTGTATCCAAATGTTTAGTTCTCCCTTTATTCCATGAGATCTAGCCTTGCTAATCAGTCTCCCATGGGGAACCTTGTTGAACACCTTACTGAAGTCCATATATATCACATCTACTGCTCTGCCCTCATCAATCCTCTTTGTTACTTCTCCAAAAAACTCAATCAAGTTTGTGAGACATGATTTCCCATACACAAAGCCATGTTGACTATTGCTAATTAATCCTTGCCTTTCCAAAGTCATGTACATACTGTCCCTCAAGATTCCCTCTAACAACTTGCCCACCACCAACATCAGGCTCACTGGTCTATAGTTCCCTGGCTTGTCCTTACCACCCTTCTTAAACAGTGGCACCACGTTAGCCAACTTCCAGTCTTCCGGCACCTCATCTGTACCTATTGATGACAAATATCTCAGCAAGAGGCCTTGCAATCACTGATTTCTTGGATCCCCAGTGTCCTTGTTACAGTGCACTTTCATTGTAGTTTGAATGCAATATTCAGAAATAAAAGAACATGGCAAATAGTAAGAAAGGAAACTTGAAATTGTCAAAAACAACAGCTAAGAAATCATGTGAACAGCCAGCTGAGATGAAAACCACTAGCTCCTCTTATTTAGGAGCCAAAGGAAAGGTGTCAGATTAGATTCCCCACAGTATGGAAACAGGCCCTTCGGTCCAACCAGTCCATACCGACCCTCCGAAGAGTAACCCACCCAGACCCATTCCCCATATTCACCCCTGACTAAGGGCAATTTAGCATGACCAATTCACCTAACCTGTACATCTTTGTGGGAGGAAACCAGTGCATCCAGAGGAAAACCATACAGACACGGGGAGAATATGCAAACTCCACACAATCAATTAGTCACCCAAGGCAGGAATCAAACCTGTGTCCCTGGTGCTGTGAGGCAGCAGTGCTAGCCACTGTGACACTGTGTCATTATCCAAGGAACCACACTGAGAATATGTTTTAGAATTTTGTCACATGTTCTCCTTAATTTTAATTTACAGGCAATTCCTTTAAACATGCTCTTGCTATAACTGAATAATATTGTTCTTGTTGAAAACAACAACACCGCGGGTCAGGCAACATCCATGGAGAGAGAGAGCACAAGCTAACTTTTCGAGATTAGCTGACTCTTCATCAGAACTGAAGTGAAGTGTGGAGGGGGCAGCATTTATGCTGGGGTTCTGGGGGACAAAGGATGTTGGTAATTCAGATTAAGTGATCCAACTCCTCCACTGCCATTATTACCTCCAACCCACCATTTCCCCCTCCAAACTATTGTATAAATGCTGCCCCCTCCACTTCAGCTCTGATGAAAAGTCAGCTAGTCTCAAAATGTTACCTTGCTCTCTCTCTCTCTCTCTCTCTCTCTCTCTCTCTCTCTCTCTCTCTCTCCATGGATGCTGCCTGACCCCCTGCGATCTCCAGCATTTTTTGTTTTCAGTACCGATTCCAGCATCTGCAGGAATTTGCTCCCACGATGTTGGTCTTTGCTCCTGTGTAATCCACCTGATTTGACTCACATCAAACTCAAGCTACAATTTCCCACAAAGTAGAAAAATAATTATCTTCCTTCTGAAGTGAGGAGCTCATGGGCAATGGCATTGTCCCTACCTCGGGGCCAGAAGGTTTGCTTTTAAGCCCCACCTACCCTGGGATTATACACATCAAAGCGTGTTGATTAAAAATGACGACTCTCAACTGTAAATTGTGACTTGACATTAAAGCCACCGGAATGTCAAGCCTGCATCTTTTTCACATTACATCTAATCAGAGCTAACATTAGCAATGTTAAGAAAGGAGGATCCTTGATATGCAATCACTGATAACTTACTTAGACAGTGATTTGATTAACAAACTATTGAGCTATCGGGAGAAGGTCAGTCCATTTTTTTTCTGAAATGACACTGGAATAAATTGACTGTTTAATCTAAATTCTTAACCTTGTTAGAACTGTATATTTTGAAATACAATAAATGGAAATTACAGCCTTTGACCTTAATCTGGATTAGATATTATCAGTGCTGATTTTTCAGAACGATCTACAGTTGTGATGAAAGGTCTTAGGGAAATCAAGCTTTAATTTAATGGTTGCATGTGTCTGTATTGATCAAGAATGGAGCAGGACAAAAGGGAATACCAGTGGGCCTTGTATGACATTCAGAGTCAGGGCTCTCTACACCTTGGAATTGTGTTTGATTACAATTAAAAAGAACAATCACAGAGATAGTGAGAACTGCAGATGCTGGAAAGTCAGAACGGATAAAGAGTGGAGCTGGAAAAAGCACAACAGGTTAACAGCATCAGAGGAGAAGGGGAGTTGATGTTTCAGATCGATGAAAGGTTCCAACCTGAAACAACAACTCCCCTGCTCCTCTGACGTTGCTTGACCTGCTGTGCTTTTTCGAGCTCCACTCTTTATCCACCAAGACAGCAAATATACTAAGGCCACCAAGTCTTCTCATACAACAGCAACAATGACCACAGCAACTTGAATTTATCTAGAATCTTTTAAAGTAATGGGCAAGATGCAACACTGAGCCACAGAAGGACACACTAGAACGTGTAACACAAAACTTGGTTTGATAGTAAAATTTAAAAGAGCTTCCTAACAAAGGGTGGGGGAGGGGAAGGTTTCAACAAGGAATTCCAGAGTTTTGGGCATTTGCAAACAGGCATGATCTTTGACAGAGGAGCTTTGAAAAGCGGAAATGTGACAAACAGCAGTGTTTGTCGGAACACAGAGAACTTCTTGGAATGGAGAAAGCTACAAGGATTACAACAGAGGTGACAAAATTCCTCTCCGTGTTTGCACCTGAAATCAGGAAGGATTGGTGCAAGAATGATGGAAAATACAGTCATCTCAGCGTATCAACAGATAGTTCTCCCTTCACCTCTCTTGGGGTCAGCAATTGTCACTTGAGTATTGTACACGGTCTGATCCCCGTGCCTGAAGAGGGGTGTATGTGCCATAGACAGAATTTAGTGGAGTTACCAGACTGTCCATCAGAAAGTATACCATCGACAGGAAACATGACACAAGGATTTCGATGAACTTTAAAATCAAGATTCAGAAAACTAATTGTTTCACTATCAATGTTCCATTATTGAACAATCCAGAGACACAAACCATATATCTTTTCATTTTTACATTTTTATGAAAACATTTCTTATTGTTTGTCTGTGTGCATGTGTACATTTTATTATTTCCTTTCATGTTAAGCAACTAATAAACTAAGTCTTTTGTTAATTCAAGAAAGTCTAGTTAAATTATCACCTTATAAACTAAATTATTAGATTAGATTCCCCACAGTGTGGAAACAGGCCCTTTGGCCCAACAAGTCCACACCGACCCTCCAATGAGTTACCCACCCAGTCCCATTCCCCTCCAACTAATGCACCTAACACTATGGGCAATTTAGCATGGCCAATTCACCTGACCTGCACATCTTTGGACTGTGGGAGGAAACCGGAGCACCCGGAGGAAACCCACACAGACACGGGGAGAATGTGCAAACTCCACACAGACAGTAGCCCGAGGCTGGAACCAAACCTGGGACCCTGGTGCTATGAGGCAGCAGTGCTAACCATTGAGCCACCGTGGAAGAAAGCTGTCAGAAGGGATTGTTTCACTATCAATGTTCCATTATTGAACAACCCAGAGACACAAACCATATATCTTTTCATTTTTACATTTTTTTAAAAACATTTCTTATTGTTTGTCTGTGTGCATGTGTACATTTTCTTATTTCCTTTCATGTTTAGCAACTAATAAACTAAGTCTTTTGTTAATTCAAGAAAGTCTAGTTAAATTATCACCTTATAAACTAAATGATCTGGAAGAAAGCTGTCAGAAGGGATGTCTCCTCGTTAACTGACAGAAACAAGGGGGCAAGTTAATAAATAAAGGGGGCAATTTATCCTGCCTCACCAGTGAGTTTAACAATTTGGGGTATTCATCTAAAACTGTAGCATGGAGAGGCTTATCCATGATCTGATACAAAACACAGGCTAAATTCAAAAAGGACGTTTCTCTGCCCGTGGGGTCGAGAACCAGGTACATAGTCTCAGGATAAGGAAATGGTCCTTTAGGACTGAGATGAGGAGGAATTTCTTCACTGAAGGTGCTGAATCTTTGGAATTGTCTACCCCAGAGGGTTGTGGAAACTCAATCATTGCGTAAATTGGAGACGAAGATTGACAAAGTGCCAGTTACATTCAGGGATATGGGGGGAGATATGGGGATAGTACAGGACTCTAGACTTGAGGTGGATAACCAGGTATGACCTAGGAAAGCAGAGCAGGCCTCTGCTGGTCCCCATATTGAATGGGACCTGGTCACTCAGGATTCAGGACTTGGATCACCACCATATTTCATTACCATTCACCTAGCATCCTATTATTTCCCAATGTAGAGCCAGGTTCTCAAAGTGATGACAATGGCCCCTGTTCCCTCAAAGGAATGAAGATGGCTTTGCAACAGCCTCTTCCTCTTTCGCACCAGTTCTCATTCACCTCATCAGGCTCTGCCAGAGATCGCACAGGGCTAATCATCCTGTACTTGGAATGTTTCTGCCTCTTTAACCTGCTCCACTGCCTTTTCTGGCCTCACAGCAGCAGGAACTCTGCAGCATTCCTTGATCTTCATGAATCAGTCGAAGGAATCCCCTCGAGCTTGTCAAAAACAAGTGGTCTACTGGAGATCCACTGCAGATCCACTGGAGATCCACTGCAGATCCACTGCAAATCCACTGCAGATCAAGAATCCAGACTTCAGTTGGAGACATGAGTCAGCTTCTGCACTTTCAGATCACCGGTGTTGTGAACACAATTGTGCCAATTGCTGACGCAGTATAAAATGGCTGAGAAGTGATTCTCATTTGACATAAACTGGTTGGAGAAGATTTTTAGCTGAAACAGTAGCTGATACTTAAAGTTAAAAAAAAAGCTAAAGTAATTGTAACCTTCACAGGAGGAGCATATTGAATGTAACAAAGTTAAAATAACAGACAGAGGGTGTTGTGAAATTCATCAAAAGAGTGCCATTGAATAAAGAGCGAAAATGTACCTGTTGCTTGTATAGAGACAGTTTGAGAAGGAATGCTGGTTGAAGCCTCCATACCAGGCTCCAGAATCTGATATTGATGATGGGATAGGAGGGTAAGGTCTGATCCACAGCAGGTAAAGAAACTTTAAGTATATCGGCATTAAAGGATTTAAATGCATTCAGTCAAAGGCAGATAAGAGCCCCTTTGCTATTGGCAGTGCAATATAGAATAACTGGCATTGGAGCCAAGGGTTGATTTATTGTGGGGGACCTCATGTAAGTGATATGGATGTCCAGTAATCATTGTGAGATGACCACGCAGTGGCGTGATTAACTTCATTGGATGTGTATGCAAGCAATTAATAATATGATTGGTTAGTATTAGCTAAAGGTAAGCTAAAAGTAAGTGTGTAAGAAGTATAATTTCCTTTTGTTCAGTGGAGATATCCCTGGATTGCACAGAGACTTTCTCCTGTACAGTGCAAAACAATCAACTCTTTGATGCTGGAAATGTAACTGAGTGTTGAGTGATTCATTTATCCATTGTGCCCTAACAAGCACTTAAGATGCTTTTTAACTTCCAACCTTTTTTATTGAGGCATCATTGTTAAAAAAAAATTGGACTAATGGGAGCAGTTTTGACTTTGCAGGATATGTAAAGTGGAGGATAACAAATCAGCAGCTTGCTTCACAACTCTATTTTCATGTTCTGTTTGAACCGATTAGAAATAATAAAAATAAGTAAAGGTGTAACAAGTGGTACTGATTTGCTGTCAATTCTTTGACATTATAGAATAGAATAAAATAGAATAGAATTGAATAGAAATTTATTGTCACGTTTACATGAACAATACAGTGAAAAGTTCAAACAAAAGTCATATTGGCTGCAAAGTTTCTGCCTAAGTATGGGGAGAGCATGTTTTAGATGAGTTATGTTGGCGATCTCCATGTTATCATCACACTGCAATTTAAATTACTTGGTCCAAAGAGGAGTCTCTGGGACTCAAAATGTTAACTCTGTTTCTCTCTCCACAGAGAGAGGTGAGTAGCTGGCACATGTCCCATTTCTAATGTTACTGGTAAGGCCAAATATTTTTGTGTGTGGAACAAACTCAGTGTGTGTACATGTTGTTTCTGTTTGCAAAAAGAAAACTTCTGCATTAATGCACGCAGTTTTCAACACAAGCAAATACATCAGACTGTGACTTTCGTAAATTGGTTGTCAGCTCAATTCTTTGCACATTCAGGACTAAACAGAAAATATTGTCCAATTGCAGAATTATATCTCGTGTTAGACACCGTGTAGTGAACTTGGGTTGGTATGATTGGTATCTTCCTTGTTGAGAACAGGTGAAAGGATATATTGTTTGATGCAATTTTGAGATGGATTTATGTACTTGGGAATACTTTACATTTGCAGGCAATCACTGATAGACTGCCCAGTTTTCAGGACTAAACAATGACTATCTTAGGACCAGTCATAAGTTTGTGCAATAAACTGTGAGGAATGATCTGATCAGGGTAGCCAAAATCAGTAGTATAGCTTTGTTACACCTTACTTCAGCCTTATTTTTGCATGGTGAGTAGCTGGCACATGTCCCATTTCTAACGTTACTGGTAAGGCCAAATATTATTGTGTGTAGAACTGTAGAAATCTCACCGCATATGCTGGCTGGTGAGGTAGGTTTGCAGTAAACAGACCCCAGCTTTGATTCACATTTTCTTTCTAAAAAACAGAAAATGGCAAAATATTTTGATGTGTTAGATGTAAGTTTTAGAGCAGATGGAAGAAGTGATTTCAGTAGGTTTTCTGGAAACTTTCTCTGAGGTTTCCTTTCTGTTAATAAACTTGTTCTTGCTTTTCGGTGACCATCTTTAATGCAGTGATGATGGCTGGCTAATTAATCATTTGGAACTTGATCTGTCTCAGCCTTTGAAAATAAACCATGCTAAAAAATAAATTCTGATCTCTACCATTTTCTGCACCATTCAGCCAAGCTTCATAGACTGCTTATCAATGATAATGTCCACACTCTTAAATACTCTGTGGAAAACCCACAATGGGAGGCCAAAACCTTTGTTCATTAAATTTAATTGTGGCATCAACAAATGCAAAATTATCATGATGCATATTTTTCATATGATTTTATGTTGCCAAATGTCCACTCTTGTTGTTTACTGCTCAAAAAAATCTGCATGTAATGACACCTGAGATTGCTGTGAAGCTGCTCCAAGATATCTTGGCCACACCAGCGTTGCTAGGGGAGTGTGAATATTCACTCCCTCGGTTGGAATTTTAACATGGCAGGTATACTGGATGCAGGGGAATTGTGAGATGGGAATACTTGGAACTTGTATAAATGTAACTGAAAAGACACTAACAGCCAATGAGATTTTGTTAGGCACAGGCTGCGTGTTATACATGTTACCATCTGTCAGCATAGATGCAAGTGATGTGTCAAATTCCTAATACCCTACTTAGCTGCTCAGCAAAATCTATAAAACTCACAATCAGAATTATACATTAACATCAACTCGTCTTTCATTCTTGGTGCTTTTTTGTTGTTTTCCTCCTCACTCCTCACAGTGCTTTCCTACTTCTGTACACAGTAATACATTTTAAAACTTAGATTAATCAATAACCAGGGATGCATGATAATATCAATTGATCCAACTGTGTCCCTGGACTCTTTGATCATCATATTACACCAAGATTAAATGGTATTTTTCCTTTATGTTCCATTAGTTTATAGCAAAGTCAAAGTGTCATTAAGGTTTGGTATTATCAAAAATGGATTTTTAAATTTATTAAATTTCTGAGATATTAAACAGCGAGTGTGTTGTCTCAGCATTAAACCATCAGCTGCTAAAAAAGAAACAAATATTTTGCATGCCCTTATGAAATGTTTGTCGTCCTGAATGTTGATCATTGCTAAGGCATATCAAAAGAGATGAGAGGGAGATCCCAAGAAGTTGATCAAAACCTGTCCACTATCAGCACTGATTTTATTCAGTATTTAATCAATAACAAAAATGACTAACAATTCCTACAGTCATTAATAAAAGCAAAACACCACAGATGCTGGAAATCTGAAACACACAGAGAAAGTACTGTGGAAACTCAACAAGTTTGGCAGCAACTGTGGAGAGAGAAACAGAGTCAATGTTTAGAGTCCATTATGACTTTTCTTCAGAACCCTGAATTAGAATCCCATTAAACCCAAAACATTTAGTCTGTTTCTCTACCCACAGATGCTGCTAGACCTGCTGCATTTTCCCAGCACTTTCTCTGTTTGACCCGTTGCCACAAAAGCGGGCCTAACTTGGAGTGTGATTATGATATAAATATAAAGTGAGGGTTACCCTTGGCAGTGGTCCCAACAGTTCTATTATCTTTAATCCCCAGCAAGGTAACCATATCTAGTCAAAGCCTAAAATGTTGACTGAGGGAAATTCTGGATCAGTAAGGGAACTTAGTCAACTTTACTAGCTGGAGGCTGTGTCCTACAATTGAATATTATTTCTCTCGGAGTTTCCAAAGCTGCAAAATTATCTGAGGGTAGAACATATTTGCAGCTATAATAAAGCAGAAACAACTGAACCAATTAAGCCATAAAATCCCATCGTTTTTGAGGAGTTAAGTATACAATGAAAACATTTTTAATATTTGTTAATATTTGTTGTAAGAATTAATTCTGGAATACATTATAGAATGAAATCTACTCAATAGAGTATGTGGAAAACAACAATTCTACCTTAAATGTAAAAATTATTTTTAAAATTCACCTTGATAAACAATTGGATTTTCAAGAAATATATTTGAAAAGAATTATTCTCATAATCCAGTATTAATTCTTCACTGGAATTCTTTGTCACAATCAGTTGGCGAGAGTCCTCATTGTTAACTATTCCCTCATCTCTTTATTTTCTATTTATTCTCTGATGGTCATGCTTAACTTACTAACTTTGTTTCTTTTGCTACTGCGTACTTGGGTTTTTAGTACCGAGGTACATTTATCCCTAGGATGGTGCTGTGTGGGTGGTGACATTATACACTTTTCACTGTACCTCTGTACTTTTGGACTTGAGTATACATGACGTTAAAATCTAAATCTAATGCAAGGACCTCAACTCTCAACAGCCAGCAAATAGTATTAGCATCATTCAAACAAGGATCATTCCTTCACTTCAAAGCACGTTAGCACATCCCGAGTTTGTAAAAGGTGTTATATAAATGCAATTGTGTTTTTTTTTAAATACCTTGACCACCAGTAATAAAAATACTCGATGGTAAACCTACATAATTCCTCCCTGCAAACTGCTAATTAGCGAGCATGATTCTTCGATACACAAATAGAAAGCGGACAAATTCATTATCTCTAAATAAAACCTCCACTGCCTCAAATTGTTTTAGGCTTGTCAAAAAAGAAGTCTGTTTAAATATATGTTAATAAAGTGTTGAGATTGGAAAGAACATCGATGAATCTGGGCCTTAGCCCACAGCATAAATAAAGTTCAGCAGTTGTACAGCACAGGACAAGGAAGCTGAATGGAGAGCAAATGAGAGATGAAAAATTGAAGTTAAAGGTAGGACAACCTTCTCTGTCCACATTTACAATCACAAGTGATGCTACTGACAGTACGAGTTTAAGTAAAGTGGCTGATAGATAGCTAGTATGATGGAGTCAGGGTAAATGTGGCCATTGATGGATCTCTGGAGACAAGTGGTGTCATGGTTACTTCCAGCAGATTAATTACGTGGCCAAGTCATATCACTGAGCCACGTTTTCCACATGATAGAGAATTATGAAAATGTCTGTTCCCATTAGGTGCTATTAAAACCTTCAAACATTTATGGTAGAAAGAGATTAAAGATTTGACTGCAAAGATGATGAACAATTATAATCCATTGAACATTAAATGGACATTTGTTACAATTAGGGATCGTTTGATGTATAGTGCTGAATTCCTGCATGTCGCAAAATTTCTCAGGAAGAAAAAAGCTCAGCTGATGTCATCAAATGTCAAATCGATAAGAGCATTAACAGGAAGAGAATATTATTCATGGTAATATTAATAAATGTTTTTCTTTGCCTGTATTTTATGTGCTGCTTGTGTGATGCTTGATGGAAGGGTTGTTAGAATAACAAATCTACAATTGACGCATCTCCTAATTACAATTATATTGCTTATTTTTACATGCTAATTTCAAACAAAGTAATAATCCTGCAACCATTAATTTAAAAGTCAAATGGAGTGAACAGATTTGAATTGTCTATTTGTCATTTGAACCTATTTTCATAGTACAGTGACAAATTATCAGCTCACTGGTTTGTCTAACACTCCAATTATTCATAAGAAAGTAGCAACCACGTTAATTAAACATTTATTGGTAAATACAAAACAACAAGGATACTTTTTCTCATTCATTTCTGGGATATGGGCATCATTGGCTAGGTCTGTGTTTATAGCTTATCCCTCATTGTCCAGAGAGCAGTTAAAAGTCAACCACATTTCTGTGGGTCTGGAGTCACATGCAAGTCAGACCAGGTCAGGATGGTAGTCCACTTGCCAAAAGGTCATTAGAGAATCAGATGGGTTCTAATCAAGAATACTTTCATAGCCATCATTAGACTTTTGATTCCTTTTTTACTGAATTCATATTCCAGTATCTGCCGTGGCAGGATTCCAAATGAGGCCCCAGAACATTAAAGGACCAAATTACTGGAGGAGTGACATCTCATCTTCAGACAAGGCAGTTTAAAATGTCTGGACTCAATATTGAATTCAGCACCTACAGTTTGTGAACCCATTCCTTCTCTTTCTTGTAGCTTTGCTTGTTACATTCTCTGTCACCATGTCCACACTCCCATTCCCCTACTCATAGAGTCATTGAGTCATGGCGTTTTACAGCATGCAAACTTATCCATGCTAACCAGATATCCTAATTTAAACCAGTCCCATTTGCCAACATTTGACACTTACCCCCTGAGCACTCTCTATTTATATATCCATCCAGATGCTTTTCAAATGTTGCAATTGCACCAGCCTCCACCACTTCTCTGGCAGCTCATTCTGTACACGCATCACCCTCTGTATGAAAAGGTTGCCCCTTAGGTTCTTTGTAAATCTTTCCGATCTCACTCTAAACCTATGCCCTCTAGTTTCAGACTCCTACACCCCCAACGAAAAGACCTTGTCTGTGTCCTATCTGTGTCCCTCTATAAACCTCTAGGTTTATAAAAGTCACTGCCTGACCTTCAATGCTCCAGGGAAAACAGCCCCAGCCTATTCAGCCTCTCCCTATAGCTTAAACGTTCCAACTCTGGCAACATCCTTGTAAATCTTTTCTGAACCCTTTCAAGTTTCATAATATCATTCCTATAGTAATGATAAAAAATCACACAACACCAGGTTATAGTCCAACAGGTTTATTTGGAAGCACTAGCTTTCGGAGCATCTTTCCTTCATCAGGTCCTTCATCAGGACAACCACCCCAGTCCAACATTGGCACCTCCAATTCATGGCTTCCTATAGCAGGGAGACCAGAATTGCACATAGTATTCGAAATGTGGCTTAACCAATGTCCTGTACAGTCGCAACATGACCTCTCAACTCCTATGCTCAATGCACCGACTAACAAAGGCAAGCATACCAAAGGTCTTCTTCCCCACCCTGTCCAATTGCAAATCCGCTTTGAAAAAACTATGAACCTGCACCCCAAGATCTCTTTGCTCAGCAACACGCCTCAGGACCTTACATTAAGTGTATAAGTTCTGCCTGATTTGCCTTTCCAAAATGCAGCACCTCACATTTATCTGAATTAAACTCCATCTGCAACTCCTCGGCCCTTTGGGACTCCAGTCTGGCAGTCTGTTTTTTTCCAGTCTGGCAGTTAGACATACCATTATTCTGTCATTCTCACATTCTGATCACTTAATCTGAACTGTCAACATCCTTCCTCCCCAGCACTCCAAACCCACAGCCCCATCCACTGTTGCATAAACGCTGCTCGCTCCATACTTCATCCTTAGCTCCGATCAAGAGTCATCTAGACTTGAAACGTTAGCTTGCTTTCTCTCCATGGATACTGCCTGATCCACTGTGATCTCCAGCGCATTTTTGTCTCAAAAACATTACCTGAATTACTATCTAGTGATAATACCACTAGGCCAGAATTTGTTACTCGTCCCTAATTTTCCAGATGACAGTTATCAGTCAGTCACATTGCTCTCTGGAGTGAAATGTAGGCCAGAGCAGGTCAAGATAATTGATGCCTCTCCCTAAGGGACATTAAGTAATCATTCAGGAGATGGAATTTATGATAATCACTTAATGGTCACCATTCGGGCTAACTATTATCATTCTAGAATTTTATTGACATTCAAATTTCACCGTCTACCAAGGCAGGTTTCAAACCCATGTTCCAGAACATTAGTCCAAGTTTCTGGATTACTAATCAATGATATTACCATTACACCACACACATTCAATCCCTTCACTCCCGATGCTCTGTCACAGCAAAGTGAACACTGCAACAAAAAGCAAAAATTGCTCATCAGGTCTGGCAGCAATTGTGGAGAGAAAACAAAGTCAATGTTAACAGTTCTTTGTTTTATTGTACCATTTCCAAGTTGCACTGCAGAAATTCATCAAGTCCCTTTAGACAGCACCTTCTAAACCCATGACCATTCCCATCTAGAAGGACAAGGGCGGTAAATACACAGGAACACTACCACCTGCAAGTTTCCCTCTGAGCCACTCATCATCCTGACACAGAAATATATCAGCATTCCTTCAGTTTTGCTGCGTCACTAGATGTGTGATGTACCAACAAAATAAAGTTGTTGATCACATTATGCTGTGTAAATATCAAATGGCTGATTGGATGACAGAAAAGCTACAAGAAACAGTTTATATGAGCAGCTTGAATAAGCTGGCCTGAAATCATGGTTCATTAAAAACTGAGAGCGATAAGCCTCTTTCCATTAAAACCAAGCAGTTTCCTTAATGAGCAAAAGTTGAAACTGGACCATGGAAGATGTTAGTCAAACTCATCAATCACTGAAGACTGTGTCAAGGTTTGATCACACAGGCTGTTTGCATAGACAAGGAGTATAAAACAGTGTGCCTCAGAGCCATAGTCAGCTAGTTCGGGGCAGGACTCATCTGATCAGTGACTTGGGTTTGAGGTGGAGTAGGCTAATTGTCAGTTTCATTTTGACATTCAGACAAGTCCACATAAATCAGTTTGCTTGTGATCGAAAGCATTGTACAGGTAAGCTTGTGATTTGCTACAATTATTGCAGTTTTTTTGAGGCAGTTTGCTTCAATAGAGACTGATTGGGTGTGTCCCATTGTTCCGGTTGTGTTGGGTTGTTGACATCCAGAGTGAACCTGATGGATCAGGGAAAGTAGGAGTAAAAGCATCCACTGTACAAGTTGTTGGTACTGTGGATTTCATATCAGCAGAAAATTAGACTAGTTTCATCTCTGTGTTGATCATCAATGAACAGCATCACAATTAACAGCCAACTAGAGCAGTAGAGAAAATGTACGTTCTATATGCAGTCACTACTTCTCTTGAACAGTGGTCATTACAGGTCGTTCTGCTATAACGCGACAGTGTGTGTTCCCCTGCAACCGCACACTATGGAAAACCACGAGACCCATTCAGTAGAAAGTTTGCGTTATCCAAACATTGTCAATCACGTTGTAGTCAATTTATGCCAATGAAATGTGCCTAATAGCAGAACAACCTGTATGCAAAGCAAATTAAAATTAGTCCTAGCATAACAAAGAAGGCCACAGAACACAGTTCTTAGTCTGTTCTTCAAATAAAGCTTCTGCTGCCTTGATAAAAATAATTTCTGAAGCTCAAAACTCTTCACTCAGTAAGACACAATCACCTCCGAATGGAGCTTTTAGCCAAGATAAAATTATTTGGTTAGAACATGTTTGAGAAGTATTGGGCTCAACAATAAATTCTAATTACCTTTAACAGCAGGACACATAATCAGAATCTTAGTCTCACTTGTGATATGGTTTTTTGAAGCGTATATTTTGAAGTACATGCCAAAACAAGGGAAAGGCTTTTACTCCTCGATGGCTATTGCCAGCAGCATCATTTTCAGCCTCCTTTCATTTGCCACCTTAGAGCTGAATTGACTGTAGCAATAACTTTTACTATCAAAGACTCTTCACAATTAAGCCTAGATATTATTCCCAGTGCCTCCTGTCACAGGAATTAAGGCCATAGCATGTAGTAATATGGCATGGTGCATCCACAGGCTGTTTTTTTTCATCTGCATAATCTTTAATACAGAGATAGGATCATTCACCCTGAAGGATTCCAATTATTCCAATAATTACAAACAGGTATAGAAGAATTAAAACAGAAGTGGTTTTCATCTTATGTGAACCTTTCAATGACAGCAATTGCAATAACAGTTTCTTAAGACAGCACAAATTATCTATTCTGTGATGAAGAGTCTTTGTGTTTGTAATTGGTGAAGGCAGCAGTAAATTGTAAGCTTATATGATTAATTGCTGGAAATGTGAGACCAAGACACTTAGAGCCAGTGATAAAACCTCGAGGAACGTATCCAACCAGAATTGGCACCCTACATAGTGATGTCTTGCAGAGCTGAACAGAATTTCAGTTTAAACTTCCATAACCAATTGCATTCACTCTGCCAAATTGGGCAAATTACACTGAAAGAGGCTTAGAACAAGCAAATGGAAATTTTGGATGACTGATCACTTTCCTTTCCTGCCCTTGGCAATGGTCTGTCCACAAATCTGGGTACATGATAAAATATGTTTCAATTTTACTTGTACTCCCATGTGTTAAACTTTGCACATGTTCCAATTCTACCCCAGACCATATGACCTCAAGGGACAGATCTGAGAATTAACATAAAAGTACAGGCTAAACTTAGGGGAAAAAAGATGTGAGACGTTCTCTGTGACAATTAAAACTAGTCCCGGAAGTTACCAGTTAATTGCATTATAAGAACATTGTTTCTTGTGCATTTGAAAGCAGGGTCTTAGGACAGCTCTCCAAATGACTCCAATTAGTGATAGAATACAAAATGCTGAGACTGACTAGAAACCTGTCCATGGGTCATCCAAGTTCTACTTCTGTGTCACTCCGGCTAAGTTGAAAGTTGATGTTCATAGGTTATATTTGATCATAAATGGAAACAATTACATCCTTTGATTTACTGAGAGCTGATGCTATTCATTTTAGCTTTGGTAATAAATTAATGACTCAGCAGTCACTGGATAGAACATCTGCTGATAAACATTGATGTCCACATTGATTGTGAATATGATGATGCATTGGCAGAATTTGCTTGAAGAAACATCTTAAAATATGGTCATCTCCAATGTTGAAAAAATTGTTGATGTCCTAACTTGGAAACACACACCACCTGTTTTCCCATTCCTCCCTGGCTCCTCTGTTGTGTTAATCTTTAGCATGGTCCATAAAGTCAAAGCAAAACAAAAACAACACTCCCTAAAGGCCCAGGGGACAACCAGGTGAATGGAAAATTGAAAAATGAATGAAGAGCTTGAATCAATTTACAAAGGAGTCTTCCTATGGCTGAAGGGCCATCAATTATTTGGATTGTTGAGGATGGGAAGGGTGGAGGGTTTATGTTATGAGAATTAATACACAGGATAGGTGTGACAAAGTGTTAACTTGTGTATTAGGTCACAGCTACAGCCTAATTCTTCTCAATGGCCAGAAACTGCAGAGGTCAGTTCTTTTGATTCACATTTTTGCTTAGATTTCAGTGGGGACCATTCACTTATAACAATGGAGTGAAATGGGAAGCAATTGACCAAGAGGAAGCCCTGCCTTTGTAGAAGGGACTACTGTCATATTATCTATGCAGAGAAACATTGTCTTACTTCACACCAAGTCCAAAATAATGCCCTTTTATCCCATTCACACCTCATGCTTGTTCAATTTCAAGTAAATTCAACAATGTGCATTGCAGCTTGTCATGCAGCTCATTCACCCTCAATATATCTCGCATCCATGTATTGAGGCATCAACTGAGGAACCTAACGGCTGTTACACCAATACCTAGAGCACCGTGTTCACAAGAACATCACTTTGGGCCACGAGTAATTATTCAATGCCCTAAATGAAGACACTTCCAGGCTCCATATTTCAGGCTTGAAGTCACCCTGACATTTAAAAACAGTTGACTCACAGGATGTGGGTGTCACTAGCTAGGCCAGCGTTTATTGCCCATTCCCTAAATGGCCTCACAAATCAGTTTAGAGTCAATCACACAGCTATGGGTCTGGACTCACATGTAGGGGAGTTCAGGCAACGATGGCAGTTTCCTTCCCTAAAGGATATTAATGAGCTAGATGGGTTTTTATGACAATTGACAGTGGTTTCATGGTTATTATTTGACCCTTAATTTCAGACTTTATTTCCCTGGAGCATCAGAGGTTGAGGGGTGACCTCATAGAGGTTTATAAAATCATAAAGGGCATGGATAGGATGAATAGGCAAGGTCTTTTCCCTGGGGTTGGGGAGTCCAGAACTAGAGGGCATGGGTTAAGGATAAGAGGGGAAAGATATTTAGAACATCGAACATTACAGTGCAGTACAGGCCCTTTGTCCCTCGATATTGCACCATTCTGTGAAACCAATCTGAATCCCATCTAATCTGCTCTATTCCATTCTCATCCATATGTTTATCCAATGGCCATTTAAATGCCCGTAAAGTTGGCGAGTCTACTACTGTTGCAGGCAGGACGTTCCACACCCCTACTAATCTCTCAGCAAAGAAACTACCTCTGACATCTGTCCTATATCTATAAATCATCAGTCTGAAGCAATGTCCCTCATGTTAGCCATCACCATCGGAGGAAAAATGCTCTCACTGTCCAACCTATCTAACCCTCTGATTATCTTTCTGCATCTCGATTAAGTCACCTCTCAATCTTATTCTCTCTAATGAAAGCTGCCTCAATTCCCTCAGCCTTTTCTCCCAAGACCTTCCCTCCATACCAGGCAACATTCTGGTAAATCTCCTCTGAACCCTTTCCAAAGTGTCCATATCCTTCCTATGATGCAGTGGCCAGAACTGTACACAATTCTCCAAGTGTGGCCACACCAGAGTTTTGTACAGCTGCAGCATGACCTCATGGTTCTGAAACTCGATCCCTCTACTAATAAAAGCTAACACACCATATGACTTCTTAACAGCTCTATCAACCTGTGTGGCAACTTTGAGGGATCTATGTACGTGTAAAACAACATCTCTCTGCCCATCTGCATGACTAAGAATCTTACCATGAGTTCAGTACTCTGCGTTCCTGAGAGACCTTCCCAAGTGAATTACCTCACACTTTTCCACATGAAACTCCATTTGCCCCTTCTCAGCCCAGCTCTCCAGCTCTCCCTCTGTAACCTGCAACAACCTTCAGCACTATCCATGACTGTACCTATCTTAGTGTCATCCGCAAATTTACTAACCCATCCTTCTATGCCCTCATCCAGGTCGTTTATAAAAATGACAAACAGCAGTGGCCCCTGAACAGATCCTTGTGGTACACCACTAGTAACTGAACTCCAGGATGAGCATTTCCCATCAACCACCATCCTCTGTCTTCTTTCAGCTAGCCAATTTCTGATCCAAATCACTAAATCACCCTCAATCCCATACCTCTGCATTTTGTGTAGTAGTGTGCCCTGGGGAACCTTATCAAATGACTAACTGAAATCTATAGACAGCACATCAACTACTTTACCCTCATCCACCTGTTTGGTCACCATCTCAAAGATCTCAATAGTGTTAGTGAGACATGACCGACCCTTCACAAAAAAGTGTTGACTATCCCTAATCAACTTATTCTATGATGATTATAAATCCTATCTCTTATTACCTTTTCCAACACTTTACCCACAACCGAAGTAAGGCTCACTGCTCTATAATTTCCAGGGTTGTCTTGACTGCCCTTCTTGAACAAGGGAACAACATTTGCTGTCCTCCAGTTTTCTGGTAGTATTCCTGTAGACAATGACGACATAAAAATCAAAGCCAAACACTAGGCTATCTCCTCCCTGGCTTCCCAGAGAATTCTAGGAGAAATCACATCCAGGCCAGGGGATTTATCTATTTTCACACTTTCCAGAAATTCTAACACCTCCTCCTTGTGAACCTCAGTCCCATCTAGGTAAAAACAATGACTGCAGATGCTGGAAACCAGAGTCTAGATTAGACTGGTGCTGGAAAAGCACAACAGTTCAGGCAGCATACGAGGAGCATAAAATTGACGTTTTGGACAAATTCCTGATGAAGGGCTTTTGCCTGAAATGTCAATTTTACTGCTCCTCAGATGCTGCCTGAACTGCTCAGTCCCATCTAGTCTAGTAGCCTCTTTCTCAGTATTCTCGTCGACAACATTGTCTTCTTCCAGTGTGAATACTGATGAAAAATATTCATTTAGTGCTTCCGCATCTCCTCTGACTCCATGCACAACTTCCCACTACTGTCCTTGATTGGCCTTAATGTTACTCTAGTTATTCTTTTATACCTTATATACCTATAGAAAGCTATCCGCCAACATATTCTCATATCCTCTCCTTGCTTGTCTTAGCTCTCTCTTTAGGTCTTTACTGGCTAACTTGTAACTCTAAAACTCCTTAACCTAGCCTTCCCATCCCATCTTAACATAAGCCTTCTGATCAAGATCCTGTGGTAATCTGAGGTAACCTTCTTCGCTGTCCACTACACCTCAAATTTTGGTGTTATCTGCAAACTTACTAACTATACCTCTTTTGCTCACATCCAAGTCATTTATATACATCTCTTGACAAGAGATTCAATTTCTTTAGTAAACCACATCTCCTGCGCTCAACAACTTCTTCTCTGTCTGGCAAGTACATACTTGTCAAGGACGCACAGTAGCTGTTCCTTGAATAAGCTCCATATTTCTACTGTGTTCATCCCCTGCAGTTTCCTTTCCCATCCTAAGCATTCTAAATCTTATCTAATCATGTCATAATTGCATTTCTCCCAGTAATAGCTCTTGCCCTGTGATATATACCTATATACCTATCCCTTTCCATCACTAAAATAAACATAACCGAATTTTGGTCACTATCACCAAAGTGCTCACTTACCTCCAAATCTACACCTGGCCTGGTTCATTACCCAGTACCAAATCTAATGTGGCCTCTACCCTGGCTGGCTTGTCTACATACTGTGTCAGAAAACCCTCCTGCACACAATGGGCAAAAACAGACCAATTTAAGTACTTGAACTAAAGATTCCCTGTCAATATTTGGAAAGTTAAAGCCCCCATAACAGCTAACCTGTCATTCTCACTCCTATCGAGGATCATCTTTGCTATCCTTTCCTCTAAATTTCTAGAATTATTCAAAGGCCTACATCAAACTCCCAACAGGGTGACATCTCATTTCCTGTTTCTAATCTCAGCCTGTCCTACCTCAGTAGATGAGTCCTCAAATGTCTTTTCGACAACCGTAATACTGACCTTGACTAACAATGCCACACCCCCACTATCTTCTCTGTTATTACTGAAAAGGTACAGAGGAGGGTGGTACGTGAATGGAATGAGCTGCCAGAGGAAGTGGTGCAGGCTGGTACAATTTCAGCGTTTAAAAGGCATCTGGATGGGAAAATGAATAGAGAGGGATATGGGTCAAGTGCTGGCAAATGGGACTAGATTAGGTTAGGATATCTGGTCAGCATGGACGAGTTGGATTGAAGGGTCTGTTTCTGTGTTGTACATTTCTATGACTCTGTGACTGTGTGTTTGGACAATATATGACATTTTGAAATCTCTGGCTTTGCAGAGAATGTTTCAATGCGGGTTTTGTGAAAACCTGCAGCACACAGTGTTAACAAATTTTTCAGGAACAAAGATCAGTAAATGGTGCATTGGTAAATTGTAAGTTTTTGCCTTTTTTGGGTTTACAGCTTATTCAAACCTGAAAGATAGAAATGCAATGTCTAATGTCTAACTTCAGTCTCAAGATTCATTAAGTGAGTTTCGAAGCTGATTTAATTTATTGTGAGCTGCTTTTGGTTTAAGCCTCTCGACCTGAAATAAAAACCAAACAGCCTGGAAATGTACATGAGTTACAGAAGCCAGTGGAAATCGAAAAGATCAGTTAATTTAAGTCCTGCCTGAAATAAAAAAAACTCTTCTCCAAAGACCTGCTTTGTACTTGCAATACTCCCTGCTTTGACTTCAGATTTTGAGTATTTGCAGTTTATTCTTCTTATCTGGTTTGCAGTGGCTCATTTCTCCAGGGAGTGTATGAGCATAAAAGTTTACTATTGAGCTAATGTCAGTATTGATCCCTTGCCATCTCTCGATCTCTCTCTATCTCCGTCCCACTTTCCATTAGTGACTGACAGATTTATGACAGCAGCTGCTGCTGCTCTTTGTCATCTAGTGGTCCTCCAAAACTGCCATGTTCATGATAAATTGCAACTGAAGATGCCTTTCTAAGTTTGAAGGATATGCAAGCCTATGTTCAATCCAATCATTGCAAACTGGTTATGTTCAAGATATTTGACAACTTAGTTAAAATTTAACAGATTGCCAAAATCCCAAAATTGTGTCCTTCAACAAACACCTGAATATAGAAAGCACATGTAAAATAGAAAATTCTCCAAAGTGGTTGTAAGAAAGCTTACAATTCTCAATTTTCTTGAAAACACTTCGGCCTGAAAGTAGCTGTAAATATTGTATGTAAAGCCCTTTACATCCTTGCATCTTTCAGACACATAAACAATTTTTATTCTTCACAGAGACTTGGGTCTGTTTATAGATTTTGCAGAGACAGTCTGCAAGTCTGCGCTGAAAGAATGTAGCACAGAGTACTTTATGATTCTATAGGATAGCGGTGGTGATGCCAAAGCGTCATAAAGAATTAATTCATCATGTCCATTGCAGTGAGCTTAACTCATAAATTACAGTAAGTGCTATTGTATCAACCTAAGTGTGATAACATTTTTACTCATCTTAAATTGCCCTGTGAGATTTTAACAGGAAGGTAGTCCTAATAAATTTGTGTTTATTTGTCTTTCACTGGTCCAAGGCTTGTTCACTCCAAACAACCTACAGCATAGTCATTATTTTATACTGAACACTCTTTAATGCACTCTTGAGGACAATTGACTGAATTTTCTTAACAAGCTGCTCCAGTTTTTTGTGGTTTAGGTTGTGGTTTTCCTTCCTTCCTTAAATCTGGAAAACACTTAATAAATATGCATTGTTCTTTGATCAGAAGATTCCTCATGAATGGGATGTCCACAGTCCTGCTTTTGCTAAGATGGCTATCTCATCTTCTCAGTAATTTCCTAAAAATTGTCAAAATGCCTTGGTATTTACCTTTTCTCCTTCTCTCAAAGAAAAAAAAAGGTCTGGGGAGAGGAAATCTGTGTGAAATTTCAACCTTTCCTTCTGTAACCACCAACAACATTGTACTGCACACAACAGAGCTGTATGGCAAGCTCTTGATCTCTCTAAAGGTGTTGTCTATTGCTGCTGGAATAATCTTTGGAAAGTGTTGCCAATTCTGATGAGACAAATTGTTATGGACCAGACCATAACCTCCTCAAAATATATGAAGGAGAAAGCTTAGACTCTAGTGTTTTCTCATTTTAAAGGCAAGTGCCAGGTGTTGTGTTCCAGATGTAATTTAATTGGTCAAACTACCAGTCTTAAAGCAAAACTCACTTTATTCCAAAACTAGAGCTAAAATACAACAAAAGAAAGAAGAAACTGGAATAACGTAATTCTTCTGAAAAAATTAACAGAACAATATATTATTTAACTACTATACAGTAACTGTTTTAATATAGTAACATTCCATAAACACACCCTTGGCAAAGCAAAAATCAGTAAAAACAGATTGTCTCACATGCAATTCTAGCAGCAGGAAGAGAACCCCAGCTTTTAGCTGTAACACAGAGAGGAAAAACCAGTTTCTACATCCAGTTGCAAGACTCCAGCAGCAGCTACTGAAAAACTAAAACTAAAAACCCTGGTACTGTGAAAGCTTGACCCCACCCATTCAGACTGCTTCTATTGTTCCTATGCTTTTTTTTAAACAAAAGGCCTCTCAAGCTGTCTTCTTTGTTGGTTTTGGAGCAGACTGACCGTTACCTCTAACATAACCAAAGACAGGACAAAATACACCTCTTAGCACTATAACATTGTCACAGTATTCCAGGAGATCTCATCACATTACCTCTCACCTTCAACTGTTCCTTCCAGAAAAGTACCATTGGTCATCCAATATGTCAATCATCACAGAGCCCCAGTTTCTTATGGCCTTACAATGTGTCATGGTTTTGACTTTTCAAAATCTATGCAATGTACTGAGACTTATGTTCTTTGTTGTTTGTGACTAATTCCCAATATAGCAGGGTTTTCTGATGATGGATAATGAAACCCACTGTCTGTAACTATAGTAGAGCCAGGAACCCTCAAGACACTTAAGAAGGATTTAGATATACAGTTGAAATGCCATAGCATGCAAAGCTGCGAGCCAAGTGCTAAAAAATGGAAACAACAACAGAAGTTGCTGGAAAAGCAAGACTGGCAGCATCCGTGAAGAGAAATCAAAGTAAATGTTTTGGATCCAGTGACCCTTCCTCAGAACTAATGGTAATCAGGAAAGTATCGGTTTATATGCAGAAGATAGGGTGGGGGGAGGGTTTAAGGAGTAAATGATAGTTAGAGAAAGAGCCCAAAGTCAGAGAAGGCAGTTAGACAGACAAAGGAGTCAATAACTGCTTGGGAGGGTGAACAGCTATTAATGCAGACTGTTAGTGGCTAACAATAGATAATAAGTAATGGCAGACTATGTGATAACAAGGCCTGATGTGTGAGGTTGGGGGCTAAGATATGGGAGAGTTCAGGCCGTAAAATTATTAAACTTTATTCTGAGTCCAGAGGTTGCAGGGTCCCCAAGTGAATGTGTGTCTGTTCTTGCAGTTTGTGCTGAGCTTCACTGGAGCACTGCAGCAAGTCTGAGACAGAGATGTTGGCCAGAAAACACGCGGGGGTGTTGAAGTAGCAGGAAACTGGAAGCGTTTTTTCAGGCAGAATGTAGATACTCTGCGAAGCAGTTACCCAGTCTACACTTTGTTTCCCCAATGTAGAGGATTTCAGTAGACGAGACTAAGTGTGGGTAAAGTGCTGCTTCACCTGGAAGGTATATTTGGGCCCTTGGATACTGAGGAGAAGGAGGTAAGTGGGCAGGTGTTACACCTTTGTTGGTTACTGGGGACGGTGCCGTGGGGCTATGGGTGATGTTGGGAGTGAAGGAAGAGTGAACCAGGGTGGCGTAGAGGGAAAGATCCCTGTGGAAAGTGGAAAAAGGGAGGGGAGGGGAATTTGGTGGCATCCTGCTGGAGATGGTGGAAATGGCAGCTTCTGGATGGTGATGCTGGTGGGATGTTGGACCTGGCTGAGGTCCCTGTTAACAAAGTTGTTGGGGAACCCTCAGTTGAGAAGAAAGGTGGACATTTCGGAGGCTTCTTTGCAAAGTTGGCCTCATCAGAACATATGCAACAGAGACAGAGGAACTGGGAAAATGGGATGGAGTCTTTACAAGAAACAGGGTGTGAAGATGTATCTTCCAGATACCTGTGGGAGTCAGAGGGCTTATAGTGGATGGGATTAGAATAGGAACATTAGAACATAAGAACTAGAAGCAGGAGTAGGCCATCCGGTCCTTCGAGCCTGCTCTGCCATTCAATAAGATCATGGCTAATCTTTCTGTGCCTCATTTCCACTTACCCACCCTTTCACCATAACCCTCCATTCCCTTTCTGGTCAGAAAAAAAAGAAGACTGAGAGGGGATCTGATAGAGACATATAAGATTATTAAAGGATTGGACACTCTGGAGGCAGGAAACATGTTTCTGATGATGGGTGAGTGCCGAACCAGAAGACACGGCTTAAAAATACGGGGTAGACCATTTAGGACAGAGATGAGGAGAAACTTCTTCACCCAGAGAGTGGTGACTGTGTGGAATGCTCTGCCCCAGAGGGCAGTGGAGGCCCAGTCTCTGGATTCATTTAAGAAAGAATTGGATAGAGCTCTCAAGGATAGTGGAATCAAGGGTTATGGAGATAAGGCAGGAACAGGATAC
Source organism: Chiloscyllium punctatum (assembly GCF_047496795.1). NCBI lineage: Eukaryota > Metazoa > Chordata > Chondrichthyes > Orectolobiformes > Hemiscylliidae > Chiloscyllium > Chiloscyllium punctatum. The sequence goes on along the minus strand of NC_092779.1, from coordinate 5,425,544 downwards.
TGATTAAGGATGATCAGCCATGATCATATTGAATGGTGGTGCAGGCTCGAAGGGCAGAATGGCCGACTCCTGCACCTATTGTCTATTGTCTTAAAAAACATTTACGGAAGAAGTGTAAACAACTTCACTGGGTGAAGAAGTTCCTTCTCAATTCAGTCCTAAATCTGCTCCCCCTAATCTTGAGGTTATGCCCTCTTGTCCTAGTTTCACCCACCAGTGGAAACATTCTCTCTCTTTCTATCTTATCTAGTCCCCTCATGATTTTATATGATTCCATAAGTTCCCCCTCTATTCTTCTGAATTCCAATCTACTCGGTCTCTCCTCATAAACAACCCCCTCAACTTCAGAATCAACTGAGTGACCCTCCTCTGCACCCCCTCCAGTGCCAGTACTTCCTTTCTCAAGTAAGGAGACCAAAACTGCACACAATCATACTTCCTGTCGTTTTCTCTTTCCGTTCCCCCAACTCACTAGTTTAAAGTCCAAGTGCCCACCCTATTTATCCTTTTTGCTGGAAGACTGGTCCCAGATCAGTTCGGGTGGAAACTGTCCATCAGTACAGATTCCTCCTGTCCTGAAATTAATGCCAATCCCACATGAAATGGAAGCCCTCTTTCCCACACAACTCCCTTCGCCACGTGTTTACCTCCCTAATGGCTAACACGAAGGGACATAGCTTTAAATTGAGGGGCAATAGATTGATGACAGATATCGGGGTAGTTTCTTTACTCAGAGAGTAGTAGGAGTGTGGAACAGTCTGCCTGAAACAGTAATGTGTGTGTTGATGGAAAGCACAGCAGATCAGGCAGCATCCAAGGAGCAATAAAATTGACGTTTCCAGCCAGAGCCCTTCATCAGGAATGAGGCTGGGAGCCTCAGGGGTGGAACATCTCCAGGACACCCACGTATACCAACCCCATCACCCTGCGGCCTCCCAGTCTGCTGAGGACATGCAGGTTCTAGGCCTCCTTCACCACCACTCCCTCACCGCCCGACGCCTGGAAGAAGAACGGCCTCATCTTCTGCCTCAGAACACTTCAACCCCAGGGCATCAATGTGGACTTCACCAGTTTCCCCCCATCTAACCCCAATTCCAACCTTCCAGCTCAGCACCATCCTCATGACCTGTCAATCTTCATCCTCATGACCTGTCAATCTTCCTTCCCACCTATCTGTTCCACCCTCCTCTCTGACCTATCATCTTTACCCCCCACCTCCATCCACCTATTGTACTTTCAGCTACCTACCCCCCAGCACCACCCCCCTCCCATTTATCTCTCCACCCCCGAGGCTCCCAGCCTCATTCCTGATGAAAGGCTCCTGCCCGAAACATCGATTTTCCTGCTCCTCGGATGCTGCCTGACCTGCTGTGCTTTCCTTGCACCAATCTCAACTCTGATCTCTAGCATCTGCAGACTTCATTGTCTCCTAACTGAAACAGGATTAGAGTCGCTGACTTTAGGGGCTTTTAAATGGGCACTGGACATATATATGGATAACAATGGAACGATGTTGGTTAGATGGGCATCAGATTAATTTCACAGGTTGGCGCAACTTTGAGGACGGAATGGCTTGTGTTGCGCTGTAACATTCTATGTTCTAATTTTCTTATCCCTAAGCCAATTTGCACGTGGATCAGGCAGTAATCTGGAGATTATAACCTTTAAGGACCTGTCCCTTAATATCATTCCTTGTGCTTAATAATCCCCAAACAGGTTCTCCATCCTAGCCTTGACTATGCTGTTAGTCCCAATGTGGACCCCAACAACTGGATCCTCCTCCTCCCGCCCTGATATCCTTTCAACCCAGTCAGCGATGTTCTGCACCCTGGCACCGGGCAGGCAACATACCATGCGGGACTCTCAATTCGGCTTGCATAGGATACCACCTGTCCCCCTAATTATACAATCCCCTATACCTGCCAGTTGTCTTTTTGCTTCCCCTCTTGAATGGCCTTCTGCACCATGGTGCCATGGTCAGCTGGCTCATCCTCCCCGCAGCCCTTTCCTCACCACACAGGGAGCAAGAATCTCATACCTCATAGATATTTGGTGACCAGCACGAACACAATTGACTAACTGGCCTCTATCCATGCTGTAAGTTATGAGTGTCTGTTATTGGGCCTGTTAACTGCGATCAGACTAGCCAATTCCATAGCAACTCTTGCCCTTGGTTAAACAAGTGCAGTTAGGAGAAAGTGAGGACTGCAGATGCTGGAGATCAGAGCTTAAAAATGTGTTGCTGGAAAAGCGCAGCAGGTCAGGCAGCATCAAAGGAGCAAGAGAATCGATGTTTCAGGCATAAGCCCTTCTTTAGGAATAAGGAGGGTGTGCCAAGCAGGCTAAGATAAAAGGTAGGGAGGAGAGACTTAGGGGAGGGGCGTTGCGAATGCAATCGGTGGAAGGAGGTTAAGGTGAGGATGATAGGCCAGAGTGGGGGTGGGGGCAGAGAGGTCGGGAAGAAGATTGCAGGTCAAGAAGGTGGTGCTGAGTCTGAGGGTTGGGACTGAGATAAGGTGGAGGGAGGGGAAATAAGGAAGCTGGAGAAATCTGCATTCATCCCTTGTGGTTGGAGAGTTCCTAGGCGGAAGATGTGGCGCTCTTCCTCCAGGCGCCGTGTTGCCATGGTCTGGTGAAAGAGGAGGCCAAGGACCTGCATGTCCTTGGCAGAGTGGGAGGGGGAGTTAAAGTGTTCAGCCACGGGGCGGTTGGGTTGGTTGGTGTGGGTGTCCCAGAGGTGTTCGCTGAAATGTTCCGCAAGTAGGCGGCCTGTCTCCCCAATGTAAAGGAGGCCACGTCGGATGCAGCGGGTGTAGTAAATGATGTGTGTGGAGGTGCAGATGAATTTGTGATGAATATGGAAGGATCCCTTGGGGCCTTGGAGGGAAGTGAGGGGTGAGGTGTGGGCGCAAGTTTTGCATTTCTTGCGGTTGCAGGGGAAGGTGCCGGGAGTGAAGGTTGGGTTGGTGGGGGGTGTGGATCTGACGAGGGAGTCGTGGAGGGAGTGGTCTTTCCGGAACCCTGATAGGGGAGGGGAGGGAAATATATCCTTAGTGGTGGGGTTTGTTTGGAGGTGGCCGGAATGATGAAGGATGATTGGATGTATCTGGAGGTTGCTGGGGTGGTAGGTGAGGACCAGTGGGGTTCTGTCCTCGTGGCGATTGGAGGGGTGGAGTTCAAGGGCAGAGGAGCGGGAAATGGAGGAGATGCAGTGAAGAGCATCATCAACCACGTCTGAGGGGAAATTGCGGTCTTTGAAGAAGGAGGCCATCTGGGATGTTCGGTATTGGAATTGGTCCTCCTGGGAACAGATGCGGCGAAGGGGAAGGAATTGGGAATATGGGATGGCGTTTTTACAGGGGGCAGGGTGGGAGGAGGTGTAATCTAGTTAGCTGTGGGAGTCGGTCAGTTTATAGTAAATGTCTGTTGAGTCGGTCACCCGAGATAGAAATGGAGAGGTCTAGGAAGGGGAGGGAGGAGTCTGAGATGGTCCAGGTAAATTTGAGGTTCGGGTGGAAGATGTTAGTAAAATGGATGAACTGTTCAACCTCCTCGTGGGAGCACGAGGTAGCGCCAATATAGTCATCAATGTAGTGGAGGAAAAAATGGGGGGGTGGTGCCAGTGTAGCTGCGGAAGATGGACTGTTCCACATATCCAACGAAGAGGCAGACATAGCTGGGGCCCATGCAGGTGCCCATGGCTACTCCTTTGGTTTGGAGGAAGTGGGAGGATTGGAAAGAGAAGTTGTTCAGAGTGAGGACCAGTTCAGTCAGTCGAAGGAGGGTGTCAGTGGAAGGGTACTGGTTGGTTTGGCGGGAAAGGAAGAAGCGGAGGGCTTTGAGGCCTTCGTGATGGGGGATGGAGGTGTACAGGGACTGGATGTCCATGGTGAAGATAAGGCATTGGGGCCAGGGAAACGAAAATCATGGAGGAGCTGGAGGGCGTGGGTGGTGTCCCGAACGTAGGTGGGGAGTTCTTGGACTAAGGGGGACAGGACCGTGTCAAGATATGCAGAAATGAATTCGGTGGGGCAGGAGCAGGCTGAGGCAATGGGTCGACCGGGGCAGTCAGGTTTGTGGATTTTGGGCAGGAGGTAGAAATGGACGGTGCGGGGTTGTGGGACTATGAGGTTGGAGGCAGTGGATGGGAGATCCCCTGAGGTGATGAGGTTATGGATGGTCTGGGAGATGATGGTTTGGTGGTGGGAGGTGGGGTCATGGTCAAGGGGGCAGTAGGAGGAGGTGTCTGCGAGCTGGAGTTTAGCCTCAGCAATATAAAGATCGGTGCGCCAAACTACCATCACGCCTCCCTTGTCTGCCGGTTTGATGGTGAGGTTGGGGTTGGAGCGGAGTGAGTGGGGGGCTGCACGTTGCGAGGGTGAGAGGTTGGAGTGGGTGAGAGGGGTGGACAGGTTGAGGCGGTCAATGTCGCGGCGGCAGTTGGCTATGAAGAGATCGAGTGCGGGTAAGAGGCCAGCACGGGGTGTCCAGGTGGATGGGGTGTGTTGGAGCCGGGAGAAGGAGTCATCAGAGGGTGGGCCGGAGTCCTGGTTGAACAAGTGCAGTTGTCTGACAGTTAGAATCTGATAATGTTCCTTTGTATCCCTGTTTCTCATCTTTCAGTTCATATATTTTAAACATCATTTATGGTCTACTCCCTGACAGTTCCACTTCAGGAGCACAAAACACACTCTCCACGTTGACAGGCTGTTCAAAACAGTACTTACGTTTCTTTCTCGTATTTCAAGTGAACAATCAGTTGGATGCAGCCTGAAACTGACTACCAATTCACTAGAAACTCATTTGGTGCAATTAACAGTGACCAACTTATTACAAAATCACAATATGATCAGGAAAGTGGGGAGGAAGATTTTTATTTTACATGAGGTTACACATGTCTGTTTCAGATTGTGGCATTGATGTTTCAAAGTGAGATGTGCAGTGTGCTTGAGAATCGATAATAGAGTCAGTAACATTTCAATCCTGACCCTTACAATTAGAAAGTTCTGATAGGTAATGCATTTGTGTTTGGTCATTTAATGAGTGTGAAATTTCTGTGGCTGGAACCCAAGAGTATACACTTTAATCTAATGTCCCTCTTTGGCAACAGGTGTGAGCTACCATCAAAGATCGATGATGGCACAATTAGTCAAGCAAGAGTCAGCTCAGCCAATGAATAACATCCATCAACAAGAGATGTTCATTGGGAATAAAACTTGCCAATTAGTGGTTGCTTTGTAGGACAGAACTTGAATCTAACTGAAAAAAAGCTTTAACCAATCAGAGTCAAGTTGTCTGCTTTAAATTTTAAATAAAGCCTGGCAGTTTAATTGTCAATTGTCAATAATCAATGATTTCTTCATTGCAACAGTTCTATGAGTCTTGCAAATTAAATAACACTCTCACACAATGTAAATGTTGGTTTTCTCTGTGAGTATTTCTTGTGTACTGTCCTGATGAGTGAAAGGTAAAATATTTTGCCCAAAAATGTATCTTTTTCAACAATATTCACCTGCAATAAGTTGTTGTTCCTTAATCTTGTGAAACCATTCATGAGAGCCAGTACTGTTGAAATCCTCAGAAGTCACTTATGACCTGGCTGTCTCAGTAGTTGCCTTTGCCAATTGAGTTTGTTTTACAAATTGCACTTATTTTAGGAAAGACATTCAGTGTTTGAACAAAGAACAAAGAAAAGGAACAGGCCCTTCGGCCCTCCAAGCCTGAGCCGATTCAAATCTACTGTCTAAACCTCTCGCCCAATTCCTAAGCATCTGTATCCCACTGCTCCCCAATTCATGCAGATGCATCTTAAATGAATCTACTGTGCCTGCCTCTATCACCTCTGCTGGCAATGCATTCCAAACACCCATCACCCTCTGTGTATTGCCATATGTATCCCCCTTAAACTTTTCACCTCTCACTTTGAAAGCGTGACCTCTCATTATTGAATCCTTCACCTTGGGAAAAAGCTTATCTCTATCAAGCCTGTCTATACCCTTGATGATTTTGTAGACCTCAATCCCCCCTCAATGTCCTTTTCTCTAATCAAAACAAACCTAACCTACTCAATATCTCTTCATAGCTAGCACCTTTCATACAAGGCAACATCCTCATAAGGTAAGTTCTAGAAATCTTGTAAGGAACAGGAATTTCTTCAGCAGTTTGTGATTGGTGTGCTTGAATTGGTAATCTGTGAATGATGCTCTGCACCAGAAAGATGTGAAACTGTTAAAAAAAATCCATCACTATCTCACAATCCATCTACATCCATGCAGTTGTGGAATAGGGTTGGGTAGGTGACAATAGAGTGGTTTTTGGGAAGAACTGTATGCTTACCCCACCCAGGTTAAAATCTGTCAACACCTACATCTACCCTATCAGAAAAAAATATTCCACAAGAATTGATCTTAGAGTCGGATAAAAGGTCAGCACAACATCGAGGGTTGAAAGGCCTGTACAGTGCTGTACTGTTACATGTTCAATAACTTTAAATTTGGATTCCATTACATCCAGAACTATGCTAATAGGACATTTGATGACTACAACACTCTGTCACCTGGACATTTGAACAGAATTGTGAGGAAAAGCTTTTTTTATCAATGAGTGGGGTTAGCTACAGGTCTTGTTGTCAAATAAAAACATTTCTGAGAAAAATCTAAATCAATTGTTTACGTGCTTCTCTCAGGAAATTGTTGATGTTTCCTGTCATCATTTAACCATAGTAACTGAGGTAGTTGATTGTGTTGACTGCTGTTCCTAACTGGAGCTTAATCCCATTTCAATATGTTTGTTATAAGACCTCAGCATGGGTGCATACACTTCAAAAAAAATTCATAAATTTAGGAAGCATCACCTGTCTCTTTTAGCTTCTGTGAAAACTATGACATTCAAAATACCTATAAAAAAAGATACTCGTGAATGAATTCTGCTTGAGACTAAACCTTCATATGTGCAGGAGGAATACTGTCTGCTCAGTTTTTGATTTGTGAAGATCTGGAAAGTGGACCTGCCAGAAACCTGTTCTACAGGTATAGATGCTGTCAGTAATTGTCAAGATAACAAAGAATAAATTTCACAAAGGATTTGTTCTTAAACAAGCATTCGACCTCTGAGAGCATCAGGAGACCCAGTGCCAACACAGAAGGAAAAATGACAGTAAAACTGCTGAATGACACATTCTAGTCCAACACATCTTGTACACTTCAAAATGCTCCATTGCATCCAATATGTTCATTTCTAAGTACTATTGTGTTGTTACAGGTGTTCCCTCTGGGAACTGTTTCAAATATCTAAAGAAGCTTGAATACAAGCCCAAATAAAGTCAACTGTGGCCCTAAGGCGGTAACAGGTTAGTTTCCTATGCTGATATTCTTTAGCTTTTCCTCAGTTTCTTGCAGAATTTCTAGAGTCATAGAGTTATACAGCATGGAAACAGACTCTCTGGTCCAACCAAACCATGCTGACCATAATCTGAAATTTAGCTAGTCCCACCTGCCTGTGCTAGGCCCATATCCCTTCAAATCTTTCCAATTCATGTACTTATCCAAATGTCTTTTAAATGTTCTGTTTGTGTCTGTATTCACCATTTCCTTGAGAATGTTCATTCACACGCGAACCACATCTTGTATTAAAAAATTGCTTGTCATGTCTTTTTTAACTCTCTCTCCTCTCACATTAAAGATGTGTCCCCTCGTCTTGAAATTTGCCCACCCTACGGAAAGGAAACTACCATTAACCCTATCTGTGTCCCTCATGATTATCAACTTCTATAAGGTCACCTCTCAACCTCCTATGCTCTAGTGAAAAAGTTCCCCAGCCTCTTCCTATAACTCAAACCTTCCATACACAGTAATACCCTGGTTCTCCCTTCCAAGACATTCTTAAGTAAAATAGATCAAATGAAGAAGGAAGTCATAGAGTCATAGATAGAGATGTACAGTACAGAAACAGACCTTCAGTCCAACCTGTCCATGCTGGCCAGATATACGAAATTAATCTTGTTCCATTTGCTGGCATTCAGCCCATATCCCTCTATACCCTTCTATTCATGTACCCATCCCACAGGGTGTAAACTAAACCTTATGAAGTGTGACAAAAAGAGGTGAAATTGCTTTTCAAACATGTGCATGTGGGTAATTGACAACTTACTAGGTGCCATAACTGTCGAGCAAATAATGGAAATTTTAAAAATGAAAAGAATTGAATGTTTCATCTTCACAGATAATGTCTCACCTCACTGAGGTAACAGGCCAGGAATCAAGCCCTGCTAGTCCTGGAGTCATTACAAAAATTAAAGAATTTTAAAAGTACACAGAATTCCTAATGTAATCATATTTTAGACCTAAGCTAATAGAAAGTATGGATTAGATTTCTGCACTGAGTAAAAATTCCTATTTATTACAAGTATTTAGACTCTAGTTACAGGCAAGATTAGAGTGGTGCTGGAAAAGCACAGCAGGTCAGGCAGCATCCAAGGATCAGGGAAATCGATGTTACAGGCAGGAGCCCTTCATCAGGAATGAGGCTGAGTGAAGAGATAAATGGGAAGGGGTGGGGCTGGGGGAGAAGGTCGCTGAGAGTGCAATAGGTGGGTGGAGTGGATAGATGGGAAGGAAGATAGACAGGTAGGACAGGTCATGAGGACAGTGCTGAGCTGGAAGGTTGGAACTGGGGTAAGGTGGGGGAGGGGAAATGAGGAAACTGGTGAAGTCCACATTGATGTCCTGGAGCTAAAGGGTCCCGAGGCGAAAAATGAGACGTTCTTCCTCCAGGCGTTGGGTGATAAGGGAGTGGCGATGAAGGAGGCCCAGGAACTGCATCTTACAGATAACTGAGATTGCCTTACAAACCCGATTCTCAATTTCTCTCTGACTATTATGGGGTCTATAATACAATCACAACAAGGTTATCATCCCTTTCTTATTTCTCAGTTCCACCCAAATAACTTCCCTGGATGTATTTCCAGGAATATCCTCCCTTAGTACAACTACAATGCTATCCTTTATCAAAAATGCCACTCCCCCTCCTGTCTTGCCTCCCTTTCTGTCCTTCCTGTAGCATCTGTATCTTGGAACATTAAGCTGCCAATCCTGTCCATCCCTGAGTCATGTTTCTGGAATGTTCATCTGCCTTCCTTGTTGGGCCTCTTGCATTGTAATAAGTGCAGTTTAATTTATCAGTCCTACCTCATTCTCTGCTTTGTCCCTGCCTGCCCTGACTATTTAACTTGTTTCTTTTCTCAACTATACCAGTCTCAGATTGATCTCTTTCCTTACTATCTCCCTGGGTCCCACTGCCCCCACCTTACAAGTTTAAATCCTCCTGGGTAGCTCTAGAAAATCTCCCTTTGTCCCCTTCCAATTCAGGTGCAATCTGTCCTTCTTGTACAAGTCACTTCTACCCCAGAAGAGATTCCAGAGATCCAAAAATGTGAATCCTTCTCCAATACACCAGCTCTTCAGCCATGCATTCATCTGCTCTCTCCTCCTCTCCCTACCCTCACTAGATCACAGTACCACTGTAATCCAGATATTACTAGACTTGAGGATCTCCTTTTTAAATTCCTGCCTAATTCTTTACATTCTCCCTTCTGAATCTCATCCTTTTCTCTTCCTATGTGTACAATGACCTTCTGCTGAGACCTCTCCCCCTGAGAACATTCTGCACCTTCTCTGAGACATCCTTGATCCTGGCACCAGGGTAACAACACACCATTCTGATCTTTCACTACTGGCCACAGAAGCATCTGTCTGTGCCTTGGACTAGAGAATCCCCTAACAAAATTGATCTCTTGGTACCCAACATACCCTTCATTGCACTAGAGCCAGTCTTGATACCAGAAACGTGGCTATTCTTGTTATGTTCCCCTGAGAATCCATCACCCCTACATTTTCCAAAACAGCATACTTGTTTGCAATGGGGATAGCCACAGAAGACTACTGCACTACCTGCCTACCTCTCTTATCTTTCCTGAAGTTAACCCATCTATGTGACTGTATCTGTAACTTTTCTCCCTTCCTGTAACTGCCATCTATCACATTCCCTTGCACTTGTAAATTCTTCATTGCCTCTAACTGTCTCTCCAATTGATCCATTTGATCTGATGGGATCCACAACCAATGACATTTATTGCAGATATAAATTCCCAAATCCGACAAGAGCATATCACTCTACTAAAGACCATTTTTGCTTCTTCCAATCTACAGGCCCAGAAAATAGCACTGTCTTCTTCCTCTATGAAACACTGCTCCAGACTAACTTAATACTTATGGCTTATATTTTTAGGTTTAATCAAGAGACATATCTCAATAAAACATATAATCAAGACAGAACCCACTCTACTCACTATTGCAGACTTACTGTAAGGCCACACTTAAAAATATTCGCTTATATGTTTCTGTGTGGTGACCTCTCCAAAACATGTTCCTCCAAGATTGATTGTGAATTTCATTGTTTGTTAATTTTCCCAGACACACACTGATGTCCAGTGATACATGAATTCAAACAGCAAAGGCAGTAACTGCGCAGATTCACTGTTGTGTCAGTTAGCAGTGTGGATTTTTCTCTCTCTCTCTCTCTCTCTCTCTCTTTCTTCTGCACTGACCTCACCATGTGCTGCCTTTGTCTATTCCTCTCCTTTTAAAAGTGTTTTGACTTTTATTTCTCCAAAGTTCCAAAACAATACACAACATTTAAAACAGTAATTGCTGCTCTTGGAATTTGAGGAAATCACCTCCAATACCTAAAATACCTCAAAAAAGGAGCAACCTGTTACAGCCAGAAATTTTTCAACCTGTTCAAAATGGAACAGAAAGGGAGTTAAACCCAGGTCTCCTACATCAGAGGGAGGGACGCCAAAACTGTGCCATAAGAGCCTTAAGGGTCAAATTGTACGTTTTTTCAAAAATTATACTTTTTTTTGATCCAAGATGTTATGACACACCTCTGGAGCAGGTGCGACTTGAACCCAGGCCTCCCAGTCCCAATTGGGACACTACCACTTACATTCTTATGAGGATGTCAACTGGAGAAAGTGAGGACTGAAGATGCTGGAGATCAGAGTCGAGAGTGTGGTGTTGGAGATCAAAGTTGAGAGTGTGGTGCTGGAAAAGCACAGCAGGTCAGGCAGTATCCAAGGAACAGGAGAATCAAAGTTTCAAGCATAAGCCTTTCATCTTAGTGAGTCCCACTGCACTCTCACTGCACCCCCTTAGGTCATTGCCTCTGTCTTGAAAACTCTACAAGGATCTTAGTGAGTCCATCTCTCACTGCACCCCCCAGGTCATCTCCTCTGCCCTGAATTCCTGATGTCAGGCTTATGCCCGAAACGTGGATTCTCCTGCTCCTCGGATACTGCCTGATCTGCTGAGCATTTTCACCACTACACCCTCGACTTACGAGAATGCCAGCACTAAATATTCAAATCTAAACTTTGCAGTAAGTGTGTGTGCAGCTTTCACTGTTATTGTTCCTATCGATAAAATACAGCATTGCATCTTTTAAAAACATTGTACAAACTTTGTTCGTAAATGCCTTGCTAACCTCCGATAACAAAACTTTATTGGTGTCAACTTGGCCACTGCAGCTCAGTGGATAGCATTGTTTTCTCTGAGTCAGAAGGTTATGTGTTCAAGCTGTGCTTTTGAGATTTGAGAACATAATCCAGGCTGTTACTCCCAGTACACTACTGAAGAATGATTAATTAGTTCAGCAATAGACATTTACCAGTTCAGTGGCGTATCAAAAGGCACATGTAGGGAAGATGCACAGAAAATTGTAGCATTGCGACAGACTTCAGCTGATTTAATTCTAAAAGTGCAATTTTCAGCTCCAACTTTAAAATTGAAGCAAATGAAAAATGTTCTGGGCTATGCACTGTAGCCCTAGCCCTCACACTCCAATGCTTGATATATACTCCCCTTGCACCAAGCACAGCACTAACAGTACTGCAGCATAAAATTCAATATTTGACATTTGAAAACACTCTTGAAGTTCCTCGTATTTTTGCCATTCATCAAAAGATCATGAAGTGGAGGAATTTCTCACAATCTCTCGCTGAAGTTTCCAGAGATTGGAGCAAGTCCCAAGGAAATGCTCGGTCCATAATCTTCTCCAACCTCGATGTGGAGGAACTGGTGTTGGATTAGAGTGAACAAGGTTAAAAATCATACAACACCAGGTTATAGTCCAACAGGTTTATTAGAAGCACTAGCTTTCTGAGAGCTGCTCAACCACCTGATGAAGGAGCAGGGCTCTGAAAACTGGTGCTTCCAAATAAACCTGTTGGACTATAGCCTGGTGTGTGATTTTTAACGTTCTCCAAAAATAAGTGTATGTCTCACATGCTAAAGCTTTGCCTTAAACCATTACTCCCTACACAGTGGCAGCACTGCCCTCCAGATTCCTTCCAAAGAAATGACATATTTGGGCACCGTGCCTTTTCCAAGTAAAACAAACTTTGGGAGATAGCATTCACTTGTGCAATCTCTGTAGCAAAGCTTCACCCAATTGGAGCCAACTTGCCTTTTTAAAAATATGAATAAAAGCTCGGCAGTTAACTGGTCCCCGACATATTCTCCGTGGTTAGGTCCTAACCAATCAACATGCTTTTTCTCATATTTTGTGAATTGTTGTTCCCTTTGAAATGTGTGAACACCTACGCTCTGCCCGCAGAAAAGAGCCTGAGCTTCCAGTTGCCTGCTATTTCAAAACACCATCCTGTTCCTTGGCCAATATCTCTGTCTCAGGTTTGCTATGATTCTCCAGCAAAGCTCAGTGTAAGCTTGAAGAACAGCACCTTATTTTTTTTGCTTGAGAACTTCCTGGACTCAACATCGACTTCCACAATTTTAGAGCTTGAATCTCCTTGTCCTTACCCCAACCCCCAGACACCAGGCCTTCTTATCACATGGTGTGCTTTACACACAGTCCACAGTTAGCCACTAATAGTCCCCATTAGCAGCTATTTATTCTCCAGCGCTGATCGTTATCCACTCCTTTATCTGTCCAATTGCTCTTCTCTCTCTTCACACTCTATATCCACCCATTGTTTACTCCTTACCCCGCCCCCTCCCCCACCCTATCTTCTGCATAAAAAACAACTTTTTCCTCACTACCATCAAATCTGAAGAAGCATCACTGGACCCAGAAAGTTATTTCTGATTTCCCTCCAACGTGCTTCCAGGCTTGCTGAGTTTTTCCAACAATTTCTGTTTTTGTTTCTGATTTCCATCATGCACAGTTATTTCGTTTTTGTATTTTGGTTTGAAATGGTATTTCTTGTTCTTGGCTAAACTGAGATATAATTATCATGTTTGTGTTTTCTTTAACCTCAAACAAACTGCCAAGTATTTGTCATGCTTTCCAATATATTTGCATCCATGTATTAACAGGGAAAAAAAATGAAATGTCTGGTAATAATGATCATTAAGTCAAGTCAATGAGAAACCAGAACACAAATACGTGCAATCTTCATAGAGTAAGTACCGAAATTCATATGTCAAGAAAGTTGGAAATGTAAAATCTCGATTAGTCTAGCAAGACTAATTGGAAGTTCCCAAAACCTACAAAGCATTATTTTTGTTTCAGATATTTAATTTTATATAAGGTCAATGTGGTTTCTCCATCTTATCACATTCTGTTTACTCAATAGCTTGTTTTGTAATAAGTTCACTGCTGTGCCTGCCTTTAAGTTGTTTTGAATCTCTAACTATTCCACCTGTGCTTGTTTGTTAATTTTGTAAAGCATTCGAAGTCTGACCTCTTGCTAATACATCATAAGACAAGAGCAGTAATTGACATTTGTTGAGCATTTTTGATTGTTAGAGGATGCTTATCAAACACTGTGTGAGCTAAGGAGGTATTAGTGCAAATGGTGAGAATGGTGGTGGGAGTGGTCGGTTTTAAGGAAGGCGGTCTTTCTAAAATTAGGAAATGTAATACCATCTGGTTTAAAGCCACACCTGTTTGTTGCAAATGACCACCTCCTTGTAGCAAGTTCTGCAGAAATACCACCTATTTTTCAAATAAGGACAATCACACTTGTTAAAAACAATTAGCTGTGATTTATAATTCCTTCCATTTTCTTGACCGCTACAATTTCAGATTGTGACTCGTGGAGCAGTACTCCAGTCCATACCCCTGGACTTGAAGTTCTGGGTTCATGTCTCACTTTCTCCAAAGAATGTGTCTGAACATGCCTGAACAGTTTGATTACAAATAACTATTCATACTCTTGAAGTACAGTAGTAGTGTCCCTATCTCTGGACCTGGTTTCAAGTCCAACCTGCTGCAGAGCTGTGTTAAAACATCCCTGAATTGCCTAATTAGAAAATATCAAGATATTAAGAAGGAATTTAAAAGTTAGGAGAGGAGGAGAGATTTCAAGAGCTTCATCCCATCAGCAGTAGGGACATCTACCAACTCTGGGAAAACAGGACATGCTCAAGTCAAAATTACAAAATGCTGGAAATGTTCTAAACCCCATAAATGCCAAATTGTTACATACTCTCCTTGACTGCTTGTTATTTTCATCTTATAATTCTTATCCATTGTCATAGTCAGTGAGGTAACATACCCCATATTCCACGTCTGATCTCGTATAGGCATCAACATCACTGCAGAATCAATCTTTCATATGTGGATGTGTACTTCAAATGAACACACGCTGCTTTTGGTCATTCTACATGGCGCGTTCCTGTCTCTCAGTCTCAGTACGTACATTTATATCTGCCAGACGCTTAAGAAATAGATTTAGCGGCAGCTGTGATTCAGTCCTTGTTTGTAACCTGTGAGAGTCTGAACACTGTAAAAGTCGGAGATGAATTGCTCAGCTGCAGCTTGACACTGCCTCCCAGTTAAAGAAATGTAACCTTTCAAAGCAGGAGAATAGAACTTTGACAGCCTAATTTTTGGGGAAGTGAATCTTAAAACAAAAAACATGCTTCACACGTCCCAGGCAACCGAATTCTCAGATTTTAGTTGAATTTTCTTTCTTATGTTTCTTTCTTTTCTTTGACATTTGGGTACGTGGGAGACGACTCTCTCCGTAGTGTTCACATTTTAATATCTTCCACAGCAAAGGAGGTGTTGTGAATAATTGATTTTCAAAGTCTTTTTATAACCGTGTCAAATGTTTAGATTTTTATCTCCATGCGAGGGTGACAACTTCATATATTATTCATGAGGTACAGACCCATAACGCAGGCGGAAGGAACAGACTTGTCTTACTAGCGAATGTAATTAGCATTTTTCGCACTAATGTATTTGGAATTAGCTAACCCTGCCTTTGTTTGTCCAGTGACCATTATGGTATTATTGCTTGTTAATGCAGTTTTTTCAGAGTTGAATAGTTCCCACAGTATAATATGATGATAGCATCGCCTGCATTATGTTGAAGATTCGGGATTTTGTTCTCTCTTCAGAATAGTCCTGGAATATTTTATTTGTTTCAATAATAAATTGGAATCAAATTCACATGTAGATTTATTCGGGTTTTTCTCTGATGTAAAATTAGAAACTGCAATAACTTCTGATTTAAAGCCACACTGCTTATTACACACAGCCACCTCCTTATAGTGTCTTCTGCAGATATATGAACACTTAAAACAATTTTTTCAAAGAAGAATAATCATGCTTGCTAAAACCAAGTATCTGATGCTTGTAGCTTGGAATTCATTCCATTTTCTTGACAGCTACAATCTCTGAGTTTTATCCTTGGCTTTATAAAAGAAAAAAAACATGCTCTCAGCATTAGGTTGGATGTGAACCACTTAGAAAATTATTGCGTTTGAAATTCAGTGGGGCAAAACTGACATTTCTAATTACATCTCAGCTGTTGTGTTCTGATGGACCTCAATGATTAAATCGGGTAGGTGTGACTAACATGGTCCCATGGGTGGATTAGGTAAACTTTTGGGGTTAAATTCATTTGTAAAGAATAAAACATAGCTAGCATGAATCGATAGTGCAAATTACAACCCATCAACTACATACATCAAAATCATATTCACCTCAAAATGCGGAGACAGTTTAATTTCTTTGATCTGGCCTCAAATAGTGCTTAGTAAAATGGAAAGAAATGTTAATTCTGCTAAATGGAAGGTAAGGCATTTAATTCAAACTGGTTTTATGATGGAACAGAGACTGAGCGATGCCTGGCATTCATATCGGTCAGAAATGGATTTTGAAAGCTTTCTCAGTGGTTTACTGCATTTTGCCCCGCTGACAAAAAACAAATGCTTTGGTGAATGTTAAAGGACAGAAACCAAGAGAATGTGAGGGCACAACAAATCAGCATGCTTATTCCAGGTGAGATTCTTAAGTGTATTTCTTATTAATTCTTGTATATGAACACTTCTCCATCTACATTGCAGTAATTGGTGATGAGCTGCCTTCTTGTACTACTGCAGTTGTTAGAATTGTAGGCACACCCACAATGCTATTCGGGAGGAAACTTCAGGATCTGGACCCAGTGTCATTGATGGAATAGTGCCATATTTCTGAGCGAGGATGGTGTGTGGCTTGGAGAGGAACTTGCAGAGGGTGTGGATGTTCTGAAGAAGAGTCACTAGATTTGAAATAGTAACTCTGCTTTTTCTCCATAGATGCTGCCAGACCTGCTGAGTTTCTCCAGTTTTTTTTGTTTCAGATCTTCAACATCCACAGTCCTTTGTTTCAGTGCACAGGGTGATATTCCCATGTATCTGCTGCCCTTCTCCTTCTCGGTGGAAGATATCACAAGTATATCACTTCAAAAATTGTTCCGCTTGAAACTGAGAAACCTTGTCTAAGGAACCTTGGTAAATTATTGGATTGCATTTTGTGTATGTTCCATATCACTGCTACTGCGCATTGGTGGTTAAAGGAGTGAATGTTGAACATGGTGGATGAAGTGCCAATCAAGTTGGCTGCTCAGTAAAGAGCTTCTTGAGTGTTGTTGGAGCTCCACCCATCTAAGCAAATGGATAATGCTTCATCACACACCTGACTTGTGCTTTGTAGATTATGAATGGGCTTTAAAGAGTCAGGAAGTGAGTTATTAGCTTAGCCTCTGACTGAAGAAAAGACGGAGTGACTAGCTCGAGATAAAATCAAATTTGAGAATACATGCCTAAGATGAAGTGGCTTCTATGAGATACCTCCACTCACCTCACACAAATGATTGAAGAATTGAAAGAGAAAAAAAGGAAACAGGATAAACTATATGCACTGTGTCACTGATCCAATGAAAAGATGCTCAACTTACAGAATTATCTAGAGCAGAATATGTGCAAAATATATCAGGCTCAATAAGAGCAGCTATAGAAACGCTGCGTTTTCCCTATTCAGTCAGGGAATGAGGGTTTTGCTTGCTGGTTAGGGTTAGTGTTTGGGTTAGACTCACTTCCTGACTCCCCAAAGCCCATTCAGAATCTGCAAGGCACAAGTCAGGTGTGTGATGAAACCATCCATTTGCCTAAATGGGTGGAGCTCCAGCAATACTTTAAAAAGCTTTTTACATAACATTCACTGTCCATGCCTAATGGGATTAGAGAAAGCCAGCGGGGGCTTATGAAAGGCAAATCATGTTTAACTAATCTATTGATGTTTATGACGATGTAATTAGTTGAATAGATAAGGGAGAACCAGTGAATATAGTGCATCTGAATTTTCAAAAGGCTTTTGATAAGGTCCCATTTCGGAGGTTAGTAGGTAAAGTTAAAACACAATGGTTTGGAGGCAATATACTGGTATGGATGGTGAATTAATTGACAGAGCAGAAACAGAGAGTGGTAACAAATGAGAGGCAGGCAGTGATGAGTAGAACAGTGCTTGGACCCTAGCTGTTGATGATGGAATCAAATGCAATATTTCCAGGTTTATCGATAATACAAAATTAAATGGGATTGTGGGTTGTGAAGACGCTGTAGAGAGACTTCAGAGTGATCTAGACAAGTCCAGTGAAGAGGAGAAAGTGAGGACTGCAGATGCTGGGGAATCAGGGTTGAAAATTGTAGTGCTGGAAAAGCACAGCAGGTCAGGCAGCATCTGAGGAGCAGGAGAGTCAATGTTTTGGGCATGACACCTTCATTGGGAATGTGGGGAGCGGGGGCGGGAAGCTGGGGGAAGGGAGCTAAGAAATAAATAGGAGAGTGGGGGTACAGGGAAGGAAACTGGGAAGGTGATAGATAGATGCAGGTGGGGGGAGTAATTGTGATTGGTCAGAGGGGAGGATGAAGTGGATAGGTGGGAAGGAAGATGGACAGGTGGGATAGGTCAAGGGGATGGTGCTGAGTTGGAGGGTTAGGTCTGGGTTGAGGTGGGGGAGATGAGGAAATTAGTGAAATTGGTGTTGATGCCATGTGATTGGAGGGTCCCAAGGTGGAAGATGAGGCTTTATTCCTCCAGTAGATGGATGGCTAGAATTTGGTAGTGGAAGAGGCCCAGGACTTGCATGTCCTTGGCGGAGTGGGAGGGGGATTTGAAGTGGTCGACCACAGGGTGGTGCGGTTGTTGGGTGTGTGTGTCCCAGTGTTGTTCTCCGAAACATTCCACAAGTTGGCTTCCTGTCTCCCCACTATAGAGGAGACCACATTGAGAGCACCGGACACAGTAGGTGAGGTGAGTGGATGTGCAGGAAAATCTCTGCTGGATGTGAAAAGCTCCTTTGTGGCCTTGGATGGAGGTGAGGGGGGAGGGAGGGGTGGGCACACTTTGGGAAGATGTTGGATGCGGAAGGTGGGTTGGTGGGTGGCGTGGACCTAACAAGGGAGTCATGGAGGGAATGGTCTCTACAGAACACAGATTGGGGTGTGCACTGCCCTCTTGACCTGTCCTTCCTGTCCATCCTCCTTCCCACCTATCTGCTCCACCCTCTTCACTGACCTGTCACAATTACCCCCACCTGCATCTACCTATCACCAGCACCAGCCCCATCCCCTCCCCTCAATTTATCTCTCAGGCCCCAAGTTCCGTGAATAGGCAAAAATAATGCAGATGCAGGATAATGCAGATAAATGTGAAGTAATACATTTTGGGGTGATAAACAATGAAGCAGGGCAATTTTTAAGTGGTGATATATTGGGAAGTGTGGGTGCACAAAGGCATCTGGTTTTCCTTGTAATCAATGAAAGTAAACAGGTAGCTGCAGCAAGCAATTAGGAAGGCAAATGAATGGTACATTGGTCTTTATTGCAAGAGAATATAAATTCAGGAGTAAGGATGTTCTAATGAATTTATACAGGGCCATTGTGAGACCACACCTGGAATATTGTGTGCAGATTCAAACTTCCTCCCGAAAAAACAGCTATATTTGCCATTGAGGTTCCTGATGAAGGGTTTTTTGCCTGAAACATCGATTTTCCTACTTCTCGGATGCTGCCTGACCTGCTGTGCTTTTCCAGCACCACTCTGATCTTGACTCTAATCTCCAGCATCTGCAGTACCCACTTCTGCCTTGCCATTGAAAGAGTGCAGTGAAGGTTCACTCGGATGATACCAGGGATGAAGGTTTAGAGGAAATGTGAAGAAATATATTTTCACTCAGAGGGTGGTGTGGATTTCGAACTCACTGCCTGTACAGGTGGTACAATAGGAGAAAGTGAGGACTTTAGATGCTGGAGATCAGAGCTGAAAATGTGTTGCTGGAAAAGCGCAGCAGGTCCTGAAGAAGGGCTCATGCCTGAAACGTCGATTCTCCTGTTCCTTGGATGCTGCCTGACCTGCTGCACTTTTCCAGCAACACATTTTCAGCAGGTGTTACAATAGACAGGCAGGATGCTGGAAGAACACAGCAATCCAAGCAGCATCAGGAGGTGAAGAGGTCGACACTTTGAGGCAAACTCTACCTCAGGACTAGGTGTGAGCGTGGGGGGGAACTGCAGATAAAGAGGGTGGCGGGGGTGGGTGGTGAAGTGGGGATAGGTAAAGTCAGGTAAAGGATATGACCTGGTTAGTCAATGGGAGGAATGAATCCGGTTGGTGGCAGGGAGCAGTGGAAGGGAGGGGGAGAAGCTGGCAAGGGAGTTGATGGATGGGGAAGAAGGTTATTTGAAATTGGAGAACACAATGTTGAGTCCTCTGGGCTATAGGGCGCCCAGGCAGAAGATAAGGTGCTGTTACTCCTTTGGCACTGGCAGAGACCAAGGATAGTTATGTCAGAAAGGGAGTGGTTGGGGGAATTGAAATGGGACAGACCTCCCAGTCACCACCCATTTCAATTCAACCAACCACTCCCTTTCCGACATGACCATCCTTAGCCTCCGCCATTGCCGAAATGGACCACAGTGCAAATTGGAGGAACAGCACCTTTATCTTCTGCCTAGGTGCCCTACAGCCCAGAGGACTGAACATTGTGTTCTCCAATTTCAAATAACCTTCTTCCCCATCACCCAACTCTCTTACCAGCCTCTCCCCATCCCTATCACTGCTCCCTGCCGCCAACTGGATCCATCCCACCCATTGACCAACCAGGTCATACACTCTACCCATCTTCATTTATCCCCACTTCAGCACCCTGCCCCCACTAACCCCTTTTATCTGCAGTTCCCCCCACACCCACACCCTGTCCTGAAGAAGGGTTACTCCTGAAATGCCGACTTCTCCACCTCTTGATGTGGCCTGGATTGCTGTGTTCTTCCAGCCTCCTATCTCTCTATTTTGGCTTCCAGAATCTGCAGTTTATTTTGTTTCTGTACAGGTGGCAGAGGCAGAAACCCTACTAACATTTCAGAAACATAGGTATACAGAAGTTGGGAGAAAGAGTAGGCTTCCAATCCCTTGGGCCTGGCCCACTATTCAACAAGATTATGGCTGATCATCAAGCTCAATACCATCCTCCCTTGATCCATTTAGCCACAAGAGCTACATCTTCCTCCTTCTTGAAAACAAAATGTTTTGACCTCTCCATCACATTCTGTCATCATGAATCCCACAGGCTCAGCACTGTTCCGCACTGAAGCTTTCTATGACTCCATAACTACATGACAGAGCTTTCATAGGGAAAGAGGTTGGTTTGACTGGGCCTTTATTCATTAAAGTTTAGATTAATGAGAGTGAATTTGATTGAAATGTATAAAATTCTAACAGGATTGCAGCCAGAATATTTCCCTTCGTTGAAGAATTATGAATCTGGGGGAGTCTCAGAATTCTGGTTAGACTATTGAGGAATGAGATGAACTATTTCTTACTCAGAGGGTATCAGTCTGTTGAATTCACTAGTTCAGAAGACAGCAGAGGCCAGGTCATTGAGTGTATTTTGATACAATATTAATATCAAAGGTATCAATGGGTATCGAGCTAAAGTGGGAGTAGAGCAAAGAGACAGTGTATCAGACATGATCATATCAATTGTGCAGCAGAGTCAAAGGGCCAAATGGCCGCCTCCTTCTCCTAGCCACTACATCTATGTCCAATTTACCTTGAGAAGGCGGTCTAAGGTCTTCTACAGCTGTTGCAATCTAATTAGTGTAGGTAGATCCCCCCAGTGCGGTTAGTGGGAGTTTCAGGATTTTTACCAGCGACACTGAAGGAATAGGGATATATTTCCAGGTCAGGAAGGCGTATCACTTGGAAAGGGACTTGCAGGTGGTGGTGTTCCAATAAATGGTGGATTGACTTTGGGAATTCAGCCAGTGAGTTACATGCTGCAGGATACCTTTGTTGCCATTTCTATTTATATATCTAATCCAGTTCCAATTTCTGGTAAATAGTAAGCCCCAAGATATTGATAATGTGGGAAATTCAATGATGATAATGCCATTGAATTTCAAGGAGCAATAATTAGATTTTCTCTTCTTAAGAGAATGTCATTGTCTGACATTTGTGTGGCACAAATATTACTTGTCAGTTGTCAGCCCAAGTCTTTTTGTATTTGGATTTGGACTACTTCTGTATCTGAGGAGTTATTATTACAAAAGGTTAAAGTTTCTTTTAGAAATGACAAAGGTGTTAACTGTGTACCCTGCCTTCAGTGAATTTACTTTTAAGGGCTCCATGTGCAGCACACGTATAATGTTGTGACACTGCCTACCAGATTGACTGTTATGGGCTTGCAAGCTGTGCTCAGAGAAATTGGTTCCTTAACTGTAATAGGTGGTTTATAACTTGTAACATGTTCTATTGTTTTGAATACCTAACCATTAAGTTAATTAATCACTGACAAGAGATTGATTTCTGGACCCTTGTAATTAATATAACATCAAGGTTCTTATTTTGGATATTGTTGGGAATCAACATAGTTGTAGAGTCATACATCAACACATAAGTTCCAACAAACCTACCCTACACCCATGAAAAACCCAACAGTCAATAAAAAAGAGTTCTACATTTTCTGAAGGACAGTCTTGCATCTTTATAGCACTTTTCACAATTTCAGGACATCCCAAAGCAGATTACATCCTGTTTGATGCATTGTCATTGTAGGAATATTTATCACACAGTGGTTGATTTTCACTCTACTAACTTCCACAAACAGTAAATTGATAATGAATTAAAACAGAAAATGGTGGAGAAGCTCAGGAGATCTGGCAGGTGTGGGGAGAGAAACAGTTAGCAGTTTGTAACAGAAACAGAAGTTCCTTGAAAAACTCAGCAGGTTTTGCAGCATCTGTGGAGAGAAATCAGAGTTAACATTTTGGGTCCAGTGACTCTTCTTCAGAACCCAGTTGCCAGTTTGTGTGTGAGATGATTCTCCTTGGGACTAATGGTCAGGTATTCCATTTATTTTTGACACATTAATGGAGAGATCAATATTGATCAGGACACAAGAACATAACTCCCTTGTTCTGAAAATAATGCCGTAGGATACTTGCATATGAACAAGCTGAGAGGGCAGTTGGTTAACTAGCTTCTCTGAAAGATAGAGAAAGCAAAATGATGCAGATGTTGGAGATCTGAAACAACACAAAAGTACTGGAGAAACTCAGCTGGTTTGGTAGAGTCTGTGCAGAGAGAAACAAAGTCAATGTTTTGAGTCCAGTATGGCGTATCTTCATAACTCTTCTTCTTCCAAAAGGTAACATTTTTAACAGTGCAGCACTTCTTTTTTTCACTCAAAATATCATTGAATCCACACAGTATAGAAACTGGCCATTCAGCTCATCAAGTCCACACTAACCTTCTGAAGAACAACCCAATCAGACCAAACCTGTAACCCTGCATTTCCCATGGCCAATCCACCGACTGGCATATCTTCAGACTGTGGGAGGCAACCAGGGGAAACCCACACAGACACGGGGAGAATCTGCAAACTCCACACAGATAGTGGCCCAAGAGTAAAATTGAACCTGGGTCCCTGGCACTGTGAGGCAGCAGTGCTAACCACTGTCCCACCCACAATATTTTGCAGGCATTTGACAAACATGGTAGCTGTGATTTGATTTACTCATCAGTATTTACCAATAGACTGGTGTGCCTTCCACTGATTTGTGATATAAACAGTGAAGGTCATTACAACATTCACAACAGAAACAGCTTACATGCTCTCTGCTGAAACCAATGTGCTGGAGACACAATTTGGATATTTCTGTAAAAGACCGACATCAACTGGGATACTCATAAAACACATAGTTAAGTAGTGAATGTGCTTGAAGATGGCGCTCACTAACAAATCTGTTCTGTGCAATCAGGCTACTTGAAATGCAGCCACATTATTCTTCTCCCCATTTGCTGTACAGTCAAGCAACAACAGTAATAATGGAGGCATCAGGCAATGGGTCCTGCAGAAATTCACACTTTAAATGCACCAGAATAGAGCCTGAACACATTGCTTAACTTATCCACCTGGTCAGAGGGAAAAGCCAAGTTACCTGAAAATCCTTCTGCACTCACAGGAGAGAGAAAACCAATAGCAATGATAGCTGATAAAAATCCATCTCCATTTCACACCAAAGCACCCATTGGATGAAGGTGAGATGCTGCTGTAGGTACACTGGAGCCCCTTATCAGGGTTTATGTGTGACTAAGGTTGATCTTAGGCAGACGTTTGCTTTCATCATCAATAAATCATATGTTTACAAAGATTGATTCCAAACTCTCATCGTGATAAAAGATTACAAGGAGGTACAAATCAGTAAAACTGAATGATTGACAGGTAAGCTGCAAGTGGAATTTAGTTCTGAACAAAAGCAAGACAATAAGACCTGAAGGTATTAAATTAAAATATTAAACAGTATAAAGTATCTTCAGTACAGGAGTACTGAAGGTCACTGGATTGGAAATGTTAATTGTAATTTCTCTTCACAGACACTGCCAGACCTGCTAAGTTCTCTTCAGCAATTTCTGTTTTTGTTTCTGATTTTCAGTATCCACAGACCTTTCATTTTTTAAAAAAAGAGTATAAAGACCTTCATGTACAGATCTATAAATCAGCACAGACATCAAAGTGACCAGAAAGGACATAAAACATACTTGTTTACTGCAGAGTCAAAGGTAAATTTTAAACAGTACTTTGCCACTGGCCTGCAAAACTGAGCATACAACTTATCTGGAACATATCGTATTGACCCTCAAACAATTGGTGACATCAGTAGACTGGGTGGAGCCAATGGAATATGATCATTAGCCCCTTCAGAACCATTATCTGATTCAATATCAACCACATTCTCAAAGCTTTCTCTCCTGTAGTTAATCCATTATCTACTAACTGCATACAACTAGATGACATTTACCACTAACTCATGTCTCCCTTCGCCTCTTACTTCACGAATGATTGCAATCTGGACATTATATTATTTCCCAGAATGTAATCTCTGCATACTCAGAAGAATGGCTCTGATCTTCCTGTGCACTAGGGACACGTAATACAAATTCCTAAATTGGCAGTTTAAGAAGACTAGTAGACATTTCTCTGACAACCTTTTGAAAATATTTTTTGATAAGGCCTCACATAAACTAAAAACCATTCTGAAGAAGAGAGACTGGACTCAAAATGTTAACTCCAATTTCCTCCTACAGATGCTGCCAAACCTGCTGAGCTTTTCCAGCAATTTTTGTTTTTGCCTCATGTAAATTACATCTCTAACGATTGAAGCATCTGGTATTGGTGGTGATATACTGAGTTATATTGAGAGTATATGTCCTAATCGCTATTGTGCAGGACTGGCTGGGTGGAATTTTTTTTCATACATGTCATTATTCATATGTATCCTGAAAATGTCAAAGCTGATAAATTACAGCAAAGCACTCCAATGACCCTCACAAATATTGCAACGCTGCTCAGATTCCCTAACTTCTATGCTTGAAGCTGAAATTTGTCTCATTTTCCCTTAGTTGATGCAAACTTGTTTTCTTCAGACTCACTGACAAAAACAAAATAGTCTTTGTAGAAATTCCAGAGGAAAGCAGAATCCTCAGTGACTTGCTTATGAAATGTTGTTCTCAGATTTCATACTTGACTTCATTTGAAATAACATGACTCGAAGGCCTTGCGAATTTCTCAGAAATATTGGCATATTTTGGGTAAACAAAAACTCAAAAACTGCCAGGGGTTTCACCAAGTGGACACTAACCTTTAGTTGAACCAACAGCTTATTCAATATTTATTGATCCAATGATGTGCCTGACCTGTTCACAATGTTTCTCAGTTCCAGTCATTCATATGAATTGTAAATTATATTTAAAAGATACAGTTTAATGATTGTCAAGGAAGATTTCTAAACAAGCTGTAGACTGTGAGTATTCTGTCATCATACAAATTATCATAAAGGTTACAATCATCCTGTTCCTCACCTCTGACAGTATTAAGATCACTTTCATGTGCTTTTATTTCAACTCAATAAGTGTGTGAGAGACTCAATGAACAAAGCAGTTTCTGATGAACTGGGGCTGTGTACCTTAGGCTTGCTAACCCTTCAGTCTTGGCCTTGAGAGAATTGAAGATCAATCTCCAGGAGACTGTTATGTGCAGGCCTGAGAAAGGTATAATCTGTCATCTTCAGTAATGCTGGTCAGTTGATTGTATGAGCAGCCCACGTCCATGACCTGCCAGAAATTTTCATCAGAACTGAACAGATGGTATGAGGCACGGTATAAGCAAAATTGCTGTACTTGTGACTGAAAATGGCTAAGGACCAGCAAAATAGGAGCAGGAGGAAGTTGTTCAGCCCCTCGAGTCTTCTCCACCATTCTATAGCATCATGGCTGATATAGCACTCCTCACGTCCTATTTCCTGCATTTTCTCTTGCCCCCTTGATTTCAGAACTGAACAAGAATCTATCTAGCTCAGCCTTAAATATACGCAAGCACTCTGCCCCCAGAGCTCTCTGTGACAAGGTCATCCAAAGACTTTCATCCTTCTGGGAGAAGCAATTCCTCCCCATCTTTATCTTAAATTGACACCCCTTTATTCTGAGACTGTGCCCTCTGGCCACAGACTCACCCATGAGGGGAAACATCCTCTCAGCACTCACCCTGCTAAGCTCCTTAAGAACCCAAGTACTTCAATGAGATCATCTCTCTAAACTCCAGTGAGTCCCAACTTGTTTAGCCTTTGCTCAGAAGACAATCCGCCAGCGTAGTGAACCTTCTTTGACTGCCTCCAATGATATTGAAGGAGTTGAAAGTATTAAAACCAAAGAGTTCCATAAGTACCATCTCCTGTGATGATATCACATAGACTTGTGAGCAGAATGGCTTAAGATCTTGAAGGAATGAGACCTACCATCTGACCAACTTCCAGATCTCAGTAGCAATGCTCATCACATCAATATCATTATCATGGATGATCATTTGGGTTGATGGTCCTCCATAAAAGCATAAATCTGTTGGTCTTCAGATGGATGAAGAGGCCGGTCCATGATCCACAGATTCTATTGCAGTGTGGGCATTGCGGTGCGGGGAAAGTGGTTGGAGGTGGTAGTGCATAGGCCTTCCTGATGTTCTGTCTTTCCTTACACAAGACATGCTTCTGATCAGCAGCGCGGAGGAGATTGATTCCATGACATATAGTGCCCTGCTGGACAATGTCTCTCCAGTGATTCCAGTTTGTAGCCATGTCCTTCCAGTTGTTGGAGTTTCTCGAGTTTGGTCTGGATGTTATCTTTGAAGAATTTCTTTTGGTCACTAAAGGAGTAAACCTTCCTTTAGCTGGGAGTACAGGATCTGTTTTGGGAGGGATGAGTTGGGCATGCAGATGTAATGGCCAGTCCATTCGAGTTGCTGTTGGATGATGGTGTTGGTGATGCCAGTTGTGTTGGCCTCTTCCAAGACATTATTGTATTCATGCGCTCATCTTCTCAGGTGATTGGCAGGATTTTATGTGGTGTTGTTCCAATGCTTTAAGATGCCTACTATAGGCAGTCCACACTTCAGCTCCATTTAGCAGTTTGGGAAGGACAATAGCATTGTGGACCAAAAGTTTACTCTGGGCCTGTAGGTCATGGTTTTCGAACACCCTTCTCCTGAAATGGGGGGGTATAGACCCCACTGGCGCAGCTCAGGTGGTATGGTATTTCTGCAGCAACGTTGGCATTGGAGGAGAGTAGGTGCAGAGGTATGAGAAGTGATCCGCATTTTCAAGTAGATGGTTGTTGACCCTTACTGGGAAGGTGGGGGGACTGTTGGGTGATGGTTGATGGAATACTAGAGTCTTTTTTTATGTTAAGGCTGAGGCCTTGGAATTTATATGCTTTGGCAAAGCCATCCAAGATGCACTGCAGATCTTCCACAGAGTGTGCTATGATGGCATTATCATCAGCATATTGAAGCTCCAAGATAGAGGTGGTGGAGACCTTGCCCTTAGCCTTGAACTTATGATGGTAGAACATGGTTGAATTTCAATGGGCAGGTCTTGGCCAGTGAGATGGAGGATGGTGGAAATGAAGTCTAATGAACAAGGTGGGTGTGATGAGGCAGCCCTGCTTGACCTCCATCTCCACAATGAAAAGCTCAGACTCCAATCGGCCATTGCGAAGCACTGTCACAGACATGTCATCATGCAGCAGCCTCAACATCCTGACGACCATAACAGGGCAACCCCATTGTGATAGCATCCACCAGGGAGCTTGACAGTTAACAGTGTCAAAGTCCTTCATTAAGTCAATGAAGGCCATGTGAAGTAGTTGTTTCTGTTCCTGACATTTGTTTTGTAATTGATGTGCTGTGAAGATCATGTCAGTTGTTCCTCTGGGTGGTTGGAAGCCACACTTCGATTCAGGGAGTATTTCCTCAGATAACAGTAGAAATCTATTGGCAAGGACACATATAAGTACGTTGCCTGTGGTTGACTGAAGGGAGATGCCTCTGTAATTCTCACGGTCAGCCTTGTCACCCTTTATGAATATGGTCACAGTTAGAGCATCCCTGAGCTCCGAGGGGAGGCTCTTCTTTGAGCTAAGTATTCAAGAGTAAAGCATGCGTGTGTTGATGGAGCTGTGGACCACCCTCCTTTAAGATCTCTGCAGGATCTCCATTAGGACCAGCAACCTTGTTGTTTCTTAGACTCCTTATGGTATCTTGTACTTCGGTCGCACTGGGAGGTTCACCCATGTCACCTTGCATGGATCTCTAAGGGATTTGGTTAATGATTTCTGAGTCAGCATTAGGATTATGGTTTAAGAATTCTTGGAAATCCTCTCTCCAGCATGTATTTATTGCCTCATTGTCCTTGAGCAGTTGCGTCTGTCTTTAGAGTTGAGGGGATTTAGACCACGGTAGCTTGGGCTGAATACTGCCTTGGTGTCACAGGTATCTAAGGTCTTATCAGTCCACAATTTGCTTTTGAGCTGCCTTATCTACTTCTGAACAACAGCCTTTGCTTTAGCACAGGCCCTTCCTTTGGCCTTGCAATTGATGTCATTTTCCCAGTCACAGAAGGCTGCCCTTTCTTTGGAAAGGAGCTGTTCAAATTCTATGTCATTCTGATTGAACCAGTTCTGATGGTTTCTGGACTTGTACTCAGGGATGTTATTGCAGGTACTGAGAATAGTTGAGTTGAAAAGTGTGTTGCTGGAAAAGCGCAGCAGGCCAGGCAGCATCCGAGGAGCAGGAGAATCGACGTTTCGGACATAAGCCCTTCTTCAGGAATGAGGCTGGTGTGCCAAGTGGGCTGAGATAAAAGGTAGGGGGGAGGGAATTTGGGAGAGGGGCGCTGGGAATACAATAGGTGGAAGGAGGTGAGGATGAGGGTGATAGACCGGAGAGGGGGTGGGGGCAGAGAGGTAGGGAAGAATATTGCAGGTCAAGAGGGCGGTGCTGAATAGTTGATTTAAGCAGACTCCAGTGTTCTCCTAGGTCCTCCTATATTCCTGCAACTGTAACCTGCAACCAGCTGCTAATGTGTAATAAACCATGACAGGAGATTCTTCCACATTCATTCCCCACCTCATCCCAGATCCAACCCTCCAACTCAGCACCGTCCTCTTAAACTGTCCTACTTGTCCATCTTCCTTCCCACCTATCCACTCCAGACTCAAATCTGACGTATCACTATCACCTCCCACTTGAATCTACCTATCACCTTCCCAGCTACCTCACCCCCACCCTCCTATTTATTCCTCAGCTCTCTTCACTTCACCCCACCAACATTCCTAATGAAGGGCTTATGCCCAAAACGTCGATTCTCCTGCTCGGATGCTGCCTGATCTGCTGTGCTTTTCCAGCCCCACACTTTTTGATTCTTCTACCTGCACCAGAGTGTGGTTTCTCTTTCCTGCATTAGACCAAGTTGGTCCTTCATTTAAAAAGGATGGTGACAGCAACTTGCATCATGAGCAGCAGCAGCTTATACAGATGGTGAACTAGCAAGGCCATGTCACATACGACTCTTCAACAGCACCTTCCAAACCTCGAAGGACAGGACGCATACCTTTCAGGTCACACTGTATCCTAACCTGAAACCATTTCGCTGTTCTTTCACTGTCACTGGACCAAAGTCCCACAGCTCCCATGTTAACAGCAGTCAGTGTGCATGCACACACTCTGGACTGCAGTGGTTCAATAACGTAGCTCACTACCACTTTCTCAGACCAGTTAAGTACTGTCCTTGTCAACCATTCTCATATAAATAATGGTTTTAAAACAAATTCTTGTACTTAAGGGAAAGTCGATTTGGATAGCTGGAAAATAATCTGCAACATCATGTTTGCAGCACCAGCCAAATGGCACTGAATTTGCATGCCTTCATGGCCCCTATTTTAATCCTGGCTGCTTTCCAACTACTTTAATTACAGACAGAGACAAAAACAGATTATTGCTGTGAATTTGCTGTCAGGCTCTCCTTCCTGTCTGCCTGCTGCAACATTGCTGGGGAAACAGTTAGAGACTGTGGAAGCATGAAGTTCACAGCTTCTCTTTTAGTTGTTGACAATACTTTGTAGAGGATTTTGCGGTTGTCCTATTGCTACACAAAATCACTGTCTCTCTTCCCTGTGACACTTTTTATCGCTCAGTTTAATTGCTTAATCCTCGCTGTCTGTGGAACTCATTGCCACAGAGAGCTGTGGAGGTCAAGTCATTGAGTGTATTTAAGACAGAGATAAGATTGGGTTGTAATTAGTGAGGGGATTAAGGGTTAAGGGGAGAAGGCAGGAAAATGGGGCCGAGAAACATATCATCCACAATCGAATGGTAGAGCAGACTTGATGGACTGAACAGATGAATTTTGCTCCTGTATCTTTTATGGTTTTTGCCATCTCTTATCTTTCAAGTCTTTAATTCCCCTGCTTGCCTTTTCCTTCTGAAAATCTCTTGCATTGAAACGTACAATTTCTTAAAGGGATTGGCAATGTAGATGGCTAATGGATGTTCCCCTTGGCTGGGGAGGCAAGGACTCAGTGTCAGTCTCAGAATAGGTGGGGCTGTTTACTACTGAGATGAAGAGAAATTTCTTCCCTCTAAGGATTTTAACTCTTCATGATTCTCTACCCCAGGATGTTGTGGATGCACAACCATTAGAGTGTTTTGAAGACAGAAATTGAGAGGTTAAAGACCGATGGGAATAATGCAGGAAGTGATCAGCAATGGCCAAATAGAATAGGAGAATGTGACTGAAAAGGCAAATGTCTGAGCCTGCTCCCATTTCTTATGTTCCTTTGTTTATTGGGATTGAATAAGGTCAGCAGTGTCAGAGAGAGGATAAGCAGTTTGAACAGATCTATTACAAAACACTCCATTGCCTAGATCTGATGTAATATTGCTGGATGTTAACAGGAGAGCTACATTGTGTACTCAGGAATCAGTACTCAAGCAACCACTCCCCCCAACCCCTCATTCTTCCAGATAAATACCAGCCTAGTTTTTCAGCCTTCATATTATGAACTAATGCTGCTTCCAGAAAGGTTAGCATCTTTGAAGCACTTTGGCTGTCAACTTTCTTGTGTGTGTTCTGGGAAACAGACACCTGCTACTGTTATTTCAGTGAAGTGATATCTTTCTGTCCCTCCACTTGAGATTATTAGAAGAGGTAAAAACAATGACTGCAGATGCTGAAAACCAAATACTGGATTAGTGGTGCTGGAAGAGCACAGCAGTTCAGGCAGCATCCAATGAGCAGCGAAATCGACGTTTCGGGCAAAAGCCCTTCATCAGGAATAAAGGCAGTGAGCCTGAAGCATGGAGAGATAAGCTAGAGGAGGGTGGGGGTGGGGAGAGAGTAGCATAGAGTACAATACAAGCCACTCACTATCCTGACTTGGGAATATATCATCGTTCTTCACTGTTACTGGGTTAAAATCCTGGAATTCCCTCCCTAAGGACATTTTGCATCAGCCAATAGCACAGTACTGTAGCAGTTCAAAAAGGTAGCTTGTCATGACCTTCTCATGGGCAACTACAGACAGGTAAAACAATTAGCCTGTGATGTTCACACCCCATCAGTGAATTGAAATAAAAGCTTTATTTCCCTTCCACCTAAGAAGTGGTTGTTTGTTTTTATAACACTTAGATCTTTCGAAATAAAAACCATAAGAACTGCTGACTGGATATCCTAACCTAATCTAGTTTCATTTTCCAGCACTTCGTCCATATCCCTCTAAACCCTTCCTAATCATATACCCATCCAGATGCCTTTTAAATGCTGTCATTGCACCAGCCTCCACCACTTCCTCTGGCAGTTTATTCCATACATGCACCACCCTCTGCGTGAAAAAGTTGCCTCTTTGGTCTCTCTTATATCTTTCCCCTCTCACCCTTAACCTTTGCCCTCTAGTTCTGTATTCCCCCACCCCAGGGAAAAGACTTAGCCTATTTATCTTATCCATGCCTCTCATGATTTTATAAACCTCTATAAGGTCACCCCTCAGTCTCCAACGGTCCAGGGAAAACAGTCCCAGCCTATTCAGCCTCTCCCTATAGCTCAAATCCACCAACCCTGGCAACACATTTGTAAATCTTTTCTGAACACTTTCAAGTTTCACAATATCCTTCCAATAGGAAGGAGACCAGAATCGCACACAAAATTCCAAAAGTGGCCTAACCAATGTCCTGTACAGTCATGACCTCCCAATTCCTGTACTCAATACTCTGATCAATAAAGGAAAGCATACAAAACGCCTTCTTCACTATCCTATCTACCTGCGACTCTGCTTTCAAGGAGCTATGAATCTACATTCCAAGGTCTCTTTGTTCAACAACACTCTCCAGGAACTTACTATTAAGTGTATAAGTCCTGCTAAAATTACTGTATGAGTGCAACCTTTTGTTAAGGTTATCAGTATCATGACTAGCTTTTAGAACTTCTGTTTCAGCTTGAATGTAATTTTTAAACTCATTGTCAGGCCTTTTCTAACAGTATCTGAGGTCTCTCTCTGCAAAATAAAAAAAAGGCCATATCTTTGGAACCTTCCAAAGAAGAGATATTGTAACATAACTCAACAGAAACAAAGCAATGTAGTTCCAGCAAGCTTAAATCTTAAATCATGAAAGTGCTTATCATAACATTTACTAGAATATTTTTAAAAAGCATGACTATATGACATGTACCTCCAAAGAATAAATGAATCTTTTTGTTCCTCCATCTGCCCTTTTCCCTGTGGTTAATGATCAAAGCTGTGATACTGATCTTCAAGCAGCCAAATGAAATGAATGGTCACTACACGCTTTTACATTCCACCAGATTTTATTTTCCATGCAGGTTAATGAGAAAGTAAATTGTCTGTGATGTAAACTAACTGGAGTTCAAAATCACCAATTTCACAATAACACTGAAGACCAATTTCACTGTCTTAATGTCTCACTTAAGGCATACAAATTGCAGGTATTATCAGCTAACTGAATGCCAAGGTCAAGTGTTGTATCATTTAATCTTTAGATACAAGCCCCTCAGTTGGATATCTGACTTTGTCCCATTCACTAATCTAATCTAGTAATGAATGCAAGTACTGACATTGAACAATAACATGTGAAGTGTGAATGATAATCATTAGACTTTGTAATTTTATGTATTTGCAGTGTGCATTTTCCATCCAATTGGTCTACCTGATTCCTGCTCAAACTTTAATTCTGAAAATAATTGGCCATTATTAAAATCTGCCACTTACACCATTTCTGGCCAAGCAGAAAATTACTTTGCTTGAGGAAACTACACCATGTAATCCAATCAATCCTCTCTCAAAGATAAGCGATGAAGACTTTTAATCATAGAGGACAGAGTTCCTCTTGAAACACTGTTCATTTCCTGGCTGAAATGTATTTTACATTTAGTGGAACAATGCTGTTTGACTTCTCTATAAGCTGGAAATAAAACTCTCAGAATTATATGCAATTTTTATGTCCCTCCATCATGAAACTAGTAAAATACGTCCTAAATGCATTAAGCTGTAAAATTATAACAGTAATCTTGTGATTACATAGACAGACATGATACAAGAGAAAAACAGACCCTTTAGAATACACTTACACTAATAATAACCATTTGGAGATGATTTTGCTCTCAATTGTGGCAAAATGCTACAAACTATGGAATGGAGTACTTGGCCATGGTAGAACTTATGTTAAAAAGTCAAGTGATAAAAAGGTGCCAACTTTAAATTGAAGCTGTCATGTCATACAAACAGTATAAAAGGCACAAGAACAGAAATTGTTGGAAAAGCTCCGCAGGTCTGGCAGCATCTGTGGAGAGAAATCAGAGTTAACATTTCACGTCCAGTGACTCTTCCTCAGTATAAAAGAAACCATTAAAATGCCATTCTGAATGATATGAAAATCACTTAAAGGCAGGAAGAAATTCTACTTATGTGAGTGATGTAGTTATGTAAAATAAGTTGTTGATGAATTGAAGCAGCAGGCAATTGGTTGCTACTGATTATCCACTTTTGGCATGTTGCTGCTATGTTGCCTAATTCCATTCTCAATTTTAACCCCGTTCACTTAATGGGGTTAATGGAAACAGAGGC